>NC_071617.1:21031651-22281651 GCF_014839835.1 Dryobates pubescens
ACTAGTGGAGAAAGAGTAATAGCTCCCTTCATCCTAGTTACTCTGAGATTTAAAATGACTGGAAGCTTCTCTGTGAGCAGCCTCATCCAAATTTCTTCCAACCTGGTGCCTGCAGTATGCAAACCAGTTGGACCTCCTGCCAAAATTATAACATTTCCAGTCAGTCATTAGAAACAGCAGAGCCATTTTCCTATTCACATAACTATGACAACAGGAAATGAAGTCCCAGCTAAATTAACTTAGCTGGTATCTACAGACTAATAAAAATTTCCTTATAACAAATTTGAATGTCTCGGGTTTCCCCCACATGTTCAAAATCCACACAATGCTTTTATTTACTCAAAACAAGTCATTGAATTCTCAAAATTCTGCCTAAGAGATCATCTTTGTCACATAGACTTTCATTTTTGTTATCAATAATATTTCTCAGTATGTTTTGGTTTTCAGAGCTTAAGAAGGACTGTTGATTCAGACTGCTGTTCTATTCCCACCCTATGTACTGGTACTGAAATGCCTCTTGCAGTCTCATCTACAGAGAAAAACAAGATCACTTTTAACAGTAGTTTAAACTGAACAAGGTATTCCCATCTTCTCGAAATATAAATGCAGTAATACTGGTGCCATATAACAGCATGGTTAAGAACATGAAAAAAGCCACAGCAGATCAAAAATGGCCTTTAGCATAATGTCCTGTGTGTGACTGTGGCCAGCAAGGGCCGCCTGGAAGGAGTGAAAGAGCAGGTAAAGCTCAGAACGACATTCTGCAAGATTTCCTATCCAGTTTCCAGGGATTTATGCATGACAGACACCTTGAACCATGGTGGATACCTTTGTGCCTGTTAACTCTTAAGGCATTTTTTCATCTATGAATCTTCATAGCCCATTTCTGAAGCTCTGAGAACTTCTGGACCCCACAACATGCTACAGCCAAGGATTGAATAACTTAAGCATTCATCTACTTCCACACTGCAGAACCATACCTTACTGCATCTGGTAAAGAAGTCTCAGAAGGAAAGGAAGAATTACCTTTCTACCAATTTAGCACTGAAAAAATACTGGTTGTTGTTTTGGGTTTTTTTCCATCAGAAAAGCTACATTTCTCAGGTTATTGGTAGTGCATTAGTGTCGGCTACTTTCCATTAACTGCTTATTTATGTGCCACCTCTTTGTGGTAGACATGAGATACATTATCCTTCAGGACAAATGAGTCATCACTGAGATAAAGATAAAATTTATCATATAGTAAGAGCACGTACCCAGGCAGTACTAAGGAGCAGCTGACACCCACACTGTAAATTCATGTATTTTCTCATCAGTGCTCAGACCTAGTCTAACTGAAGGAACCTCACTTGGAAAGGCTGTGGTATCCTCTGGTCAAACAGCTCACTGACATCCCAGCCACCCAAACCACTTCAGACTCTGCTGCCTCTTCTCTCCTGAGCTGTAGCATCAACATGCAGACTGGCAGGCAGCCCTTTCCTCTCCACTGTTCACACTCACATCCCCAAATCCCTGCCCTTCTTTGCCAGAACCTGGTGGCCACCCATCCTACTGAAAGACCAGAAGCTCTTGCCAGTTACTATACATTCTGTGGGAATACCAGAGTCTAAGAAAAAGTCTTGACATTTATGGTTGGTTTGCCACCACCTCATCTGTTTGCCATCTGCCTCTGGTAAAAAGAAAGAGGCATGCTGTGCTGGCTCAGAGACAGTAATGGGGAGGGGAATATCACCCACAACAGTGTGGTCTATACCTCTTAAGAAGTGACAAGAATGACAGTGAAACTCATTACATTCATAACCTGGTGTAGTCTTGTAACTTCTACCAGTGTAACTCTTTCAGTGTTATGTCAGTCCATTAACCAGGGCAGAAAATTTGTTACATGGGGACAGACAGAAAGAAAATGTTCCTTTACAGTTAAGAAGGCAGATTAACACACTGACGACAACCTGGGCAGAAGGAGAAAGGGAATATGCTGGAGCCTGCTTGAGGAAAGGGGAAGACAGGTTTCCTGATGCAAACAAAAATTTCTCAGGTATTATACAGGCTGGTTTACCAAAAAAAGCAAGCTATGAAGACAGATTGGAGCGATGTACTAAAATCTTGACTGAGACAAATAAAACCTTTCCTGTTAATCAGTCTTCATGCAACAGTGAAGTAAACATTTGCAAGAAAACTGCATCCAAACAAAATCCACTGTTTTGCAGATTGCATCTCTTTCCATTGAAATATAGATCTTTGTACAAAGATGTTAATTACTCTCGGGGGTTAATTCATTTCTAACTAATCACTGGATCACTAGCCTTCCTACTATATTGCCTTTCAATTGCTCCAAGGTGCATCTATCTAAAATCTGTCCTGCCTATTTTCTGTTTGCTGCATTGACCTGACTATTCACATTCCTTTCTGCCTCAGAGGATGCTGAAGTAGACTAGTTTTTTGAATCATCTACAGTACTACAGAACAAAGACCATTACTGAATAAAGGCTAATATCAACTAAAGCCATGAAATTATTCTCAGGAGATAAACCCATATGATCTTTAAATATGATTCCTGCCCATTTCTTTAGAGTAAGGCAGCCCCTCCTCCCCCTTCCTTTCTCTGTCCCCATGGGCACAAAATGCAGTGCTTTCATCAGTAACAGGCCTTAGAAAGCTCCTCCCTGTTAATCCTAAATAAAGCTGACTTTACCAGTTATCTCAAGAGTCAGGATTCCTTATGTCACTCTTCTGTGTTTTGTGACATTATAACAGCCTCACCCAAGCAGCTCTTTCTTGGAACCTAACTTTTTGAAGGTTTACTTAAATGATTTACTGCAACTATTAAAAAGTTAAGCTAGATTATCCAGCAGTGTTTAACCATGCGGTCATAAGTCATTAGATTATGTGGTAAGTCAGGCCAGGCACTTCTTGTAAGAATACACCTGTGTGCTAATTTTAAACTGGGGTCTCTGCAGCTCCCAGTTTATGAACCTATGAGACGTTTCCTGTTAACGCTCTCTTAGCACAGTATATCCACCCAGTTGCTCAGTATGGATCAGTGCTGTGTAGCTGTAAAGGAACAATGTGCTGAAGGCAACTTAGAATCTTAAAAATCATTATCCATGTACACCAGCAGCTAATTGAAGTTCTCTCATCTTTTCTGTTCTTAGTATTGCTAAGTATTGCAGACTATCACCTGCTAAGCCACTAGAAAGTCAAACAGTTTATTATCACAGCAGCATAGCAAGGAAGGGACTTTGAGAGATTGTACAGCAGGCCCCTGCACAGAGAGAGGATCAATTTTATTGGGCCCTCTCAGCAGATAAAAAACCTTCTGAGGGTCTTGCTAAGCTTGTTCTTGACTCCAAGGGGTCTAGATAAATTGCTGATAATTTTATTTTACTATCTTCTGAATAATACTTACATTACAGTACTTAAAATACTTTACTTGCATAACTGCCTAAATCCTCTGTAATCTATACAAGCTTGAAGAATATTTCAGGCCTCTCTAGGAAATTCAGGGTCGATCTATTCTACATTTTCTTCAGATAAATACATCAGTTCTTTGGAAATGCTACCATCATTGGAGATTGATTGAACAGAGATACTGGAATAAGGAGAAGCATTGAAGGAACTGGAAGAGGAATATCCTGCATTTGCCTTTGAGGCCACAATAACAGCAGCGGGAAGGAAGAGTGTCACATGAAACCCGTCTCCTCCAGACAGCATCTACCCAGATGACAAAAGAAATTTAAAATAAATGTTTATGCCACAGGAAACAACAGGAAAACAGGAACTCCACTGCACAGCGTCAGGGAAGCATAAGCATGTTTCAGAAGAAGGCTTTAATTACAGCTTTTTTAGCTATTTGAAGTCTCCTTAAGCTTGCAGTGTTTCAGAAGCAGAAAATGACAGAACTGTCAGTCCAAAAGATACACTGCATTTAGGTTTTCTCCTTTTTTTGCTTTCTCTGCTTCTTCTTTAGAACCTGCCAACAGCTGCCCAGGATGTCTACAAATAAAGTAGTGTTTCCAGGCACACTTATCCAAGTTAGGCATTTCAAATGGCTTTCAGATGCCTGCTTTCAGTGCCAACAACCATAGCCATATCTCAGACTTTTGCTACTTCTGTAATGATACCTTCTCATAAAAGTTTCCATTCCCATCATGCTCATTACTAGAGCCAATTCCTCTAACATCTAATCCACTCATGTATGCAGCTACATTTACTGCATATTACTTTATCAAACTCTATTTTTGTTAATATTGTCTTTGTCAGCACTATAGCCGAAGAGGGTATTTATATTAACAGCACCCAAAAGATAATCATAGTTTGTTTGGTTTATTTTTATGGTATTTGGACACTTGGTAAGCATCCCAGGTTTTAATTCCCATCAAAATTAATTCAAAGTAGGTACCCATGTCTAGACAGCTTAAATACCAATGTATTGTTTCCCATAAATTAAGCTTTCTAAATGCCTCCAGACAGAAAATGTTTCTGCATGATCTCCCTTCTTGCATGTTCACTGGTTTCCACCAACAGGTCCATCATTTCAGCATGGAGTAACTTCTGGGAGTTGTGACAGCCTGGGGTGAGCCAGTCTGGTAAGAGTGATCAACATTACTGATGCCAAATTTATGAAAAAAAAAATATATATTTTGGTACTAAGAAGTTGATTGGTATTTTTAGGAGTACATTTTAGATACATTGTGCTGCTTTTAGATACATTATGCTGCCACCATTAAGCCAGGTTTAGATTTAAACAAAACAAAACAAAAACCAACAGGTTTTTTGTATGGTGATAACTAGTTCTCAGGAAAGACCAAGAGGATGGAGACAGTCAGCAACAAATGACCAAAAATATAAAGAAAGTGTCAGAAACCACTTTGAAGTACCACTTTAACCAGCTTCTCAATGGTCTTTTCCAACCTGGTGTGGTGTGGTCTGGTCTATTCTGTTCTATTCTATTCTATTCTATTCTAATTCTTCACCCAGAAAGAAATGCTCTGCAGCCTGGCAGGAGGCAATGTCCTTTCTCCTGCAAGCACACAAAGCTGGGTGTCACCCTCATACCCCTGCCACCTTGAGTCCATGACAGTTTATGATTTCCTCTTCCTGGTCCCCAGGGATACCAAACAGGATGCAAGAGTCTTGCTCTGTGTAGGCAGGGACATCCCAAGTGTGTACACCTGGAGTGCACACTGTTCTGAAAGTCAGGCTGCTTCTGTCAGCACATATTCAAAGTGAACAGATGAATCTGTGTGTGTCAGTATTTTATCCATCAAGGCAGGAAGCAGGAAATTCTGCCTCAGAAGTAGATCTGTCAATATTTCCTGAAATCTTTGGCTATAATGAAGTACACGTTCTGGATTTTTCAGAGGTCGCTGGTAATTTGTCCCTTTGAACTAAAAAGAAGGCAAGAATTACATTGTTAGAGTTTAAATAGTTGTTTGTTTGTTTGTTTCTGTTTGTTCATTGAATGGTTTATTACAGACCCTCTGCTCTCTTTTTACTTTCTAACTGATAGGAAATCAAAGGAGTCTAAAATTGAAAACATCTGATTGGAGGAATGAAGCAATTAGTTGGCATCAATAACAACAGTATATTATTACTAACAAATAGCTTATCTGCAGCCTAGGATCCTTAAATAGAACACTGGAAAAAAACCCAGTGTGTAGCATCCAGGGCTAAGATCCATGCCAGCTTAGTGCGAGAAAGCAACGCCAAATTCACCCATACTAGCTTTACTTATTACACTGGTTCAACACATTTGCTCTTTGCCCTTGAAGCATTTTATTGCATATGATAATTACATAACAAGTAAACACTTCAAAAGCATTTTAACAAATGGAAATAATCAGTTAACTGCCATGTCTATAAGGCTTAATGTTCCTGCATTAATTTAACAGTTGTGCATAACCAGGAGGCCACCCTGTCTCGCACATAAAATACATTAAAATGGCAATGTTATTGCTGGGCCATAGAACATACTAAGCATCTTTCAACAAATAAACCATTAGAAGCCATTAAAATTGATCATGAGAAACATTGCTAGTGATGCATTTAATGAAATAGTTTGAAATTATGTCATGAAGGTCACCAGAATTAAGGCTGTTTTAAAGGCTTTGGGCCTCATTTCTCCTCACTGCACAAAGCTGCTGAGCTCCATTTTCAGTCAATGCTGCTAAAAAAAGTTAAGTCTTGTCATGCAGACTCTCATAAGTCTCTGGATAAGTCATATGTAATCTTTGACATAGGAATTAGACTACAAAACTCTCACACAGAAGCCAAGAATCAAAGTTGTGTTTTGCTTGGAAGCATTTTTCAGCTCCCAGGAATTTATAAGGATTCATACACAACAGTAATAGAACAGCAATAAGAGCTCTGCAGTTAAGTCACTTTCCTTAGCAAACCAGGAAGAAACAGCAGAGTGGCCTTGGTCTTTGATGTTTGAATAAAAATCCCTCTAGCAATACTAACTGGCCTTGGTATAATCAAGGCCAAAAATATCTGTTTACTTAACCTACATTATGCAAGATCACCATGTGACAGGCAAAAACGTGCCCATCTGCTCACCTGAATTCAGTACTATAAGTAAGCAGCAATAGAGTTTGAAGGTAATTTTTTAAACATACAGGGAAAGTGCAGAAAAAGAGAGGAGATAATTTTACTTTTTACTTCAATATAACATCACTTACTACATTCCTTTTTTCCCATCTAATAGAGTAGTATCTCTGTTTTCCTGACAGAGTAAGTCCTGCCATATGACAGATGACTACGAGTTTCTGTTCTGTCACCTCAGAATGTATTAATATGTAATATATAAATATAATTGCAGATAATAATATGGAGTAGAATATAGAGATATGCATGAAATTGAAGTTTTCAATCCTGTCTCATTATGACTTCATGCAAATTACGTGAATGAGACCATTTTCATGGACATCCCATCCTCTCTCCCACCTAATAATTTCCTCTCAATCCATGCCTGTTTTATTTCTTCAAACTTGACATAGACTGGCTTCAGACCAGCTTTCACCCTGGGCTCTCTCACCCTCTGAAAGAGGAAGGGCTAGGAAGGTGAGAGACAAAGCTGGGGCAGACCTTTCCTATTGCCTCTGGTATCTATAGGGGTGTGTACCAAAGGCAACAGCTGTAGGAAAGCAAAAGGAAGAGAAAGGCACTGAAGAAAGGGAGAGATAAGAAGGAGTTGTGCAATGGACTACAAGACATAAATATGCAGGTGTGTGAGCTGCTAAGTCAAAATGCTCAAAGGCAAGAGGGCTAATTAGGAGGTATCAGGATAAAACTGAGCTGAGTGGAGTGTCATCTCTACACAAAGAGGCCTAACAGAACAACTCTGTACAAAAATAACAACCGGCCTTGCCAGCCACATTCTCTCTTTGGCCCCCAGCTGTTTCCACTTCCTTAACACGTGTTGAAACAAATAAAGTGTTTACTAATTTCCCATCCAGCTTTTTTTTTCCTCTTTAAATAAAATTTTAAAAAGGAAAAAGAAAAAAAAAAAAAAGAAGCCCACAAGAGTACAACACTGCCAAGGCCGGAAGAAGGTGAAAAAGAGCAGGCAAGAAGAATACTAGAAGATAACTAAAGTGTTTAATCAGTGCATTTCTCTTGAGTTTTCTGCAGTTCCACCTTAACTGCTTCATTACCAGAGCTGACACTGAGGTCAGCCTTCACAGTTGTCAGTTTTGTGGATGGCAAGTGGGTGTCCGGGCACAAAAGGTGTCAGAGTAGGATCTCTTCCCTCCACAGGGGAACCAGAAGTACCTTTGAGTAGCTAGCAACAGCCACAACACAGAATAGTAACTGCAACACATCTGTTGTTCACTGTCTAGAGGAGGTGCCCTGAGCTGCAGCCCCAGGTATGGTTCAGACAGGAAAAGCAGTTTTCCCCACTTTTGCACCTTTTAGCAATATTATTAAAAATAAAATGACAGTCAAAACCTGTTGGCATATTTGCTGTTTCCCTATCGTTCTTTCATCAACAGAGCTCAGGGGTAATTAGTGCATGATTCCTCAGCAATAGTCCTTCTGTTTATTCATGAACCCGACTTAATAACCCAGACCCTTAATCCCAAACTTCTAATTCACACCCACTTGTATCACATAAATAGTAATGATGCAGATGTATTCATTCACCAAAGAGAGAGGGAAAGGACTGAGACCAAGGTGAAAGTCCTCTTCATATTCTGATTCAAATGCTCTGCTGCTGAACATGGTGCATCTGTGCACAGCTTGTGGACCTCTCTGCATACTGCACGCAGTGTGTCTCACAAGTAGCTGCAAGAAGATACTGTACCTGTAGAGCACATCCATGTCTTCATAAGAATGCTCACATCCTGATGTGCTCAAATGTTACTGCTTCAGTCAGAAGTCACACTTTCACAAAATACATAAACCAGTGAGAAAGCTCCAGGCAATGACTGCACCACACCCTCAGACCACAAACACAAATCTCTGTTGGTTCCTTTACTCATGCTTTTCCCTGTGAGCATGACTTTGATAGAGCAACAGGGAGCAGAACAGGTGATTTTAAAACTGAAATTAAGAAGTAATCCTGGGATTAGCATGTCTAATAAGTCCAAATCCCTGGGGCTTTATTGAAGTAAAAACCTGTAGCAGTAGCATATGTCTCCAGTCTATGAAGAGGATGGGTTTGAAACTTCAGCTTTTATTATAACTGCTTGTTGCCTACTGTTTCCTTCACTTAACTAAGATGATTTGGTGAATGAGGGAGATCTATATAGAAAACATTTTCTCTGCAGATTCCCAGTTGGCATGCAACCACCAGATTTATTTTTCCATTGTAAAGGTAGGGGTCTTTGTTGCTTCTGCATCTGCTAACCAAGGTAGATAATGATAGCCTCATTCAAAAATCTCTGTCAGAGACCTTTCCACTCTAAATTTGCAGTAACTGAGTAAACTACCTCCATCCACTGGGATACCAAAGCATACAATCTTATTTCCTTCTGTCCATCAGGGTGTCTGCTGCTTGCAAAGAACCCTAACACTCTGCCCTGACATACTTCTTAAGGTCAGATTCCCTAGAATCAGAGGAAAGCCCATCCAAAAGCAGTGATACTGGACTTTTTCCTTCCTCTTTCCAGTTTAGTGCTCTTTCAATTATCAGTGACTTCAGCACTGCAAGCTGTGTAAGTGAGAAGGACATGGGTAAAGGAAGCTTTCACAGTCCTTATCCTTTGGTTTCCTGGTATCATTCAGAACTGCCACGCAAAACAGTTTTGTGGCTGCTCTGATCCATGCTCATGAGTTATCAGCCAGAGCAAAACTCATCCCAGCTGTGACCCCTCCATCCTCCTCTTGGCACTGTGGCTCTACAGACAGTGTTTTTCTCTTTACACCCTACAGCAGACTTTCATTAGTCAGGGACTATTCCCTGGGGCCTTCTTCCGTACCTCTTGTTCCTTCTACAGTGTAGTAAAGGAGCTGGATAATAAGCCCCAAAGATCTAATTCACAGTAGCTACAGAAAGCAGAGTGATTAAAAAGGACTGAAAGGCTTACACAGCAGCTGCCAGCCCAGCAAATAGAAGTGTTCTCCATACTGGAAAATGTGGAGCACAGGTTTTAGAGCTCCTTGACAACACAGTTCTCTATGGAATATAATGAAAGAAGGATAATACAAATATAAGCTGCTATAGTTAAGACACTTCCCAGAGCAGATGAAAAGGGGACATAAAAAACCAAAACCAAAACCCACAACCATACAACTCCTCCTATTCCACCCCCCCCCCACCCCCCCACCCCCAATAATTATGCATGCTATATAAAAGGGAACTACAGATCCCTGGTCACTAGATATCCCTGTGTCTTCTCCCATTTAGAACAGATCAATCCAGCCTTCATCTTTCCTCTGATGACTTCAGCATACCACACTAGACCTTCTTGCCTTCTCAGCCCAGTCTTAACAAAAATCTTGCCAAGAGACAGTGTAAAGGAATACCAGGTTCCCTACCTCATTTGACGCTGAATGAGTAATTCTCTCACCAGTTGTACTGCTTATGTGGTTTGTTCTTAATCAGTCTGACATCTCTTTGATTTTGCTTCTACACCTGCCTGCTCTTGTACTGGCTTGTCCTCCTGTGGCATTGGTGTTAAAGCCTCAGCCTGCAATCCCTTTTTAATTTATATGCTGTTAACACGTTCCTGAAAACACCTCTAGTCGAGGAAAGGTGACCTCTCTAAATCACCTAGGCTTACACGCAGGCAGTTTTCTCAAGGTCTGACACGCATCTCACTGGCTGCAGTTTAGGGCCATTTTTTAATTATCTTGTTTCTACTGGGGGTTGGAGAGCTAAAGCTGGAAGAACTTGCAGAGACAGGAAAACAAGTGTCATTCCTTATTTGTTCCAGCTTGGCAACGTTGTAACAGAGTTGTTTCAAGTTCACTGTGTTACATGAACTAAGGCTGTAAAACAATTTGCTTCTGTTTCAGAGCAAATCAGTTGCATATCAGTGAGGAGCATGCATAGTGCCAATGGCTGATGAACTTTGAGCCTTTTCTCTCTGACAAGGGCTGGCACCATCTCTGCATTCAGATGCAGTTTCTCCTTTGCATTCCACAAAGGACAGGTAGACAGCACTGCTGGGGAGTGTGCACCACTTCCATTTTCGTACAGCTCTTCCTCACTGATCTCCAACTTTTTTTTCCTCAGGCAGATGTCACTTGCTCAAATTTTTCTTTATACCTTCTATACTTCTCTCTTCTCCTCATTCATCTCTGCCATCAACTTCTTTTTTTGATTCAACTGCTGACATGAACTCTATTTTCTCTTAGATGCCATTAGATACCATAGGCCACTCTTTCCTGAGAGCTGGATCCTAACAGAACTACATAACTTCCCAAACAGTCATTTGCATTTCTACAGTGCCTTCTAGCTGTGCATCACAGAATGCTTGGAAAAGATGAGCTAAATCAACAACACTGCATTTGTTAAGACGGGACCAGTAGTCTCTTTCCTAAGTGAAATTTGGCACATAATGACTTCTCCCATGATGGACCATGCAATTTCATGGCCAGACCTGCTCTTCAACCTACATTTCTTACCAGCCTTGCTGTGGTCCTGTGCTCTGCTCTGAATTCTCCTTTTGTTTTGCTTTAGGATTACTCTGTGATGCTGTATTTGATTTTGGGTTTATAATTTCATATAATTTTAATTTTAGAGCTACTAATACTTTACTGGGAGGGGGGAGGGGAGGGGAGGGGAGGAATCCTACTGTTAAAATATTATCAGAAGTCACCAAAAGTATAAAAATGTCCAACCCTGTAGCCACCATAGTGGTTTCTCCAAAGGGAAGGCATGCACTGAAGTTGTTGGAGCACACTGTGTACTTGCTGCTCTCATTCTGCAAAGACAGGTGACCTAAGTGTTTTACAGCAGCAGTGTGCTAATGCCCCAAGGGGAAGGAAGTTAATCATTCCTGATTTCTCAGCTGACTTATGACTACCTTGGCAGTGATGTAAGTGAGGAAGCTTGTCAAGCAGACAGAAAAGTGGATGGGGTGGCTAATGAAGGCGACATGTAAAGACAAGTAAATTCTATTGCAGATTCAAACTGTTATCCAGACAGCACCACCAGAGAGGAACTGTTTATACATGAACACTGCTACCACAAGGCTCTCATGTTTTCCACGTATCCTTATAGCCACTAGAAATCTTTTATCTCCCCATCACACTGACCAGACCTCCTGCTGTACCGTCAGATTGCTTTTGATGTCCCCCAAATCTCTTCCACATTAATTACCGTGCTAGTATCCCATATTGCCTGCCTTTGCCCCAATTTTCACAATAATTCCTTTTCCCTGCCATACCTCTTACCTCTCTGACTGTCGAGACAGCTCAGGTTGCAGCTGATTTAGAATATGAGTGCTGGCAGCAATGTTTGTAGATCATACAGGTAAGATAAGGACTGAACTCAAAACTTTCCCTTTGTCTACTTTCTCACAATGGATTTTCATGACAATTTTAGAAACTTACCATCTTTGAAAGTTCTGCTTCAATTAATTTGTTCAAAATTTGGAATGTATTAGTGAAATTGCAGAGGCTGACAGGCAATGCATAAGCCTCATACTCACAGGCAATTACCTGTTTCTGTACCTCTTTCAGATCTTTCATTGATCCTAGATAAGTGATCCTTTACCTGTTTCTTTTGATAATGTAAACATGAACAGGCATAAAGAAAACAGAAGAGGGTAGAAAAAAGAAGGTGAGGTGAAGTAAAAGCAGCCAGCCCCCACATCAGTCTTTAATAAATTTTGGCAGCCCGTTTATTATTGTTTAGTTTCCTTTCCTGATGTTTATGAATGCTGCTGATGTCAACACAGAGAATGCAGTTACCATAGGTCAGATGTAGACACCTGCTAAATAACAAAGCCAAAGCTGATTCTGGAATGTGCCCTACTCAAGGGCTGTGAAGTCATCAGTAGTTCTTCTTCTATAGATTTGGCAAGTTATGTAGCTAATTACATTTTATAAAGGTGAAAATCTGTAGTCTTGTTAGCTTTCAAACATGGGAAATAACTCCTTTAAGGTTTTCCTTCCTCCCACCTTCTGTCAGGCTTGAAAGGCAGTAGCTGCATAGAAATGACAAGGTTATGGTTCAAGCCTGTGTTTTGCAGCTGGCCAGTAACTAACTAAGAGAGGGTATCTTCTGTAGATCTTTTAATGATGCTTTACTTTAAAATGTGAAGTTTTCCTTAAAATAAAAAAAAAAAAATGAAAAGAAATTAAAATCCTCTGTCTTAACTCAGAGCTCTTCAGTCCTGAATTTGCATACCTTAGAATACAGGATAAGAACTTTTTTGTAAAGGTAGTTTGTGAAATAATTACTCTTACTGCTATTCTAACTGTAAAACATCACATCCATCTCATTGTCCTATTTTCACACCTTCTAAGTAAAAGCTGACAAAAGAAGAGAATACAACACAATGACAACTGCTTTGCTGTAACCTTCTGAGCATGAAGAAAGGAGACTATTAATAGTAGGGAAGTCACTGGAAGATTTTTATCACCCCTTGATTTTTATGAAGACAATAAAATTGCTCATGAAGAATGTCACCCAAACAACTTCCTTTCTTACTGACTGCCCTAAGTCTGGAGATATACCTGTCATACTGGCAAAAATACATTTTGCCTAGAAATTGCAAAGGATGCGATTTCTCCTGTCATTCCGCATTAGGCTATCCCATTGTCTCATTCACAGCGTCTCTCATACACTGCAAGTAGCTGCCAGGCCAACAGCCAGAGTTTCAATATTCACAGAAAGCTTTGTTTATATGTGATAGATGTTCCTCCATGCCTCAGAATCAGCCCTACAGACACTATTTACTGCCAGTTTGATGGCAAGTTTGGTATATATTGCATCCAGCTATTTTTTCTCCATCAGTGGCAGTTGTGCTGCTGGAACACCACTACTTACTTACTGGATCCTCTTGGCTCTAGTATCAAGTTGCTTACATTTACCAACTGTGCACTGACCTCTAAACAGGATAAAAATATGAAACCTCTTCAGCCTGATATCTGCCTTGAGCTGATGACCTTTACTTTCTGCAAGATTATGAGTAGATCAGGAAGTTTTAGTTATTTGCTATTCAAATGCATTCAATTTAAAAAAAAAAAATCAGAACAGATGCTTGAGATTAAAGCTGTAGTGCTTCATTGTTACTGGTTGAGTAAGGTTTAATTTCTACTCTTCTTTTTTCCATGAATGTGTAAGCACTTCCACAGCAAACACTTTGTGTATAACTGATTTTCTTTCTCCCTTTCTTTCTCTCCCCTGAGATACTGGTTTGGTAATATGTAAAAGGTGATTTTGAAAAGCAAGTGCAGTAAATGCTGGTGGGCAAACTCAAAAAGGGCATCTATATAAAACTGCTGATACAGTTTAAATAAATAAACAAATAAAATAGTCAGGTGTTCATTTTTTGCATTAGTCAACCTTGTGTTACTAATGGGTCTGGGAAGACATAAAACTGAGGAAGTTGAGATGACTTGTGGTACAGATCTTGAGGTCTATGACAGGCCACTAAAAGAAGGTTATTACACGTCACTTAAAAGGAAATCTTTTTTTTTTTAGAGAGCTATTTTTGTGTTTCATGGTGTGCACGTGTAAATGATAATGTCTGATCAGCCTGCTTTGTTTGCTCAGTGCTGCCAAAGAACATCCCATGTAATAAGCTTGGCAAAATCCTCAACTAAATCAGGTCAGAGAAGGTCAGGGCCCAGCAACCTTTCCAGAAAGGCACACCAGAATATTATCTCTTTTCCCCCTACAAAACTAGAGATAAACCTCATACTGACTCTCAAAGAGGTGAAAAGCTCCCAACTCAAGTATGCACAAAGCTGCACATTGCTTCCATGTACAACAGGCACCTCCACTGAAGTCTTAAGAGAGAGAAGAGAACCCCTGGGTGTCATAAATATTTCCCTGAAGACTCCCATCTTTTGATCCTGCCCAAACCCTGCTGAGTGCCAGTCCCAAGGCATCTGAGGTTTCTGATTTCTGGAATAAAGAATTACTTGGAGGGACAGCTTCTTCTGCAAAAGAAATTATAGAGCTTCTACATCCAGCCTGTGGTGTGGGTTCTTTTCTTAGATTGTCCTGTGGTTCTTAATTTCCTGACTCACTGCAACACATCAAAACTCTCTTTGGGCCTATGTGCTTGGGCTTATGGGTTCTTGGGAACCTGAGAGTGTGGAGAAAGAGGTGGAAGCTGGTTCATGAATGGAGTCAGGATGCAGTCCAGGCACAGTTCCTTGCACAAGACCTGGGAATTAGTCCACAGTCCTTCAGTTTTAGTTTAGCCTATACCATCAAAAAATATGTTACTTGGAAAATCCATTGTACCATATATGGAACAGAACAGTGGTGTGCAGGGAAATCCAAAGTACATAGATCTGACACATGAAATACATTTTAGCCTTGCGTAGCCATACATAATAAATCCCTTAAATGTCACCTCTGAAAATTTAAAAAACTCAACCAACCAAAAGCAGAAAAAAAAACCCTCTGCTGCTAAGCCTTGGTTCAAAAAAGCAGTAGACCCAGGTTTGAAGTCTGTTGATGTGGACAATAACAGCGATATACAAATGCAAAGGAAAGCCTCTAAAAAAGATATAAAAATACGAGATTTCTGATTCCTCATATTGTTTGCCATCACTCTTAGAGGCCTGCATACAAACTATGTAAAGGCAGCATTCAACGTGGTAGCACTACACAATCCCTCCCTCAATTAAAAATTGGACTTAAGCCAACTCTGAAAAAGGTACTGTAGGAAACAAGCAGTCACTGCTCAGGGTGTAGACACTGCTGACTCCTATTGGCTATTCAGCAAGGGAAGAAGAATGTGTGAATCACCTGATTCAGATCATGTTACACTAAGAATGAATAACACATTGGAAAAGCTAGTGGAAGAGGTAATAGGACGGCAGATGGGGATGAAAGAGAAACCTACACTTGAAAACCTTGGAGGAGAAAGAGACAAAACCAGAAATCTGCTTTTTGCAAACAGGAGCATCCAAGATTTCACACTGAAGGAACCTGCATTCATACATTTTCCTCAAAGAGGTGTTTCCAGCTAAGAAGTACACAAGGAGGCACAGCAGTCACATGTACTGCAGGCCATTTGTGAAAACCAAACTATCAGCAAATGCTACTCTTAAATGGTAGGAAGGTCACAGAATTGTATTAAAATTCACATTAAAGCTACATCTTTTTGCACTGCTCTCTTTAGCCTATTTTGCTACTTTTCTACTCCCTTTCTGCTGCCATGAGTTGGAGAAGCAAACAAGAAAAATCACCACTTTCACAGGCTGAAAGAGAAGGCAGAACTGAGTGGTAGTCATTTTACCTTACAAGCAATCCTCTTCTCTGCGGTGAGAGGAATGGTTCCCAGACAAGAGCAAAATCAGAGATCCTGGCCAGCTTCCCCATGCAGATTGCCTGAGCAGAATATTTTCTGCTGACTCCAAAGCCTACATTCAGACGCTTACTTCTGCACATTACAGATATGCTTCAAACTCACAGTACTCTGCTATCATGACCCCACACCCAAGACAAGTCTAAATTTGCAGTGAGGAAAAGCATAACCCTTAAGGCAAGACTGACAATAAGTAATCTGGTACACCTAAACAAGATGCTTTCAGCAAAGAAAACTACTTTTCAATGGACATTTATCACCATTAGAGTCATTAGAGAAAGGAGGTCTGAACAGCTTCACAGCTGGTAAAAATCACCTCATTTGGTTTAACACCCTTTTGTTGTGCCTCCTGTCTTTCATGTCCCCTTGGTTCTTACTCCTGTGTTGAATGGAGACTGGCAGCACAGTCCTCAGAAGAAGGTCATTCACCTTAATTTCTTCACAAACTGCAGCACTGAACTTCACATATCCTTTGAGAGCTTCTGCCTCAGAAGACAAACCCATAGCACATTCATCTGCCTAGCAAAAGCATCGCAAAACAAGGTAAGCTGAGAGGAGTACACAGGATGTCTCTCCAGAGTGACAAGGGGAAAAGTCAGAGACATTTTTAGATTGAGGACAGAAGTGTAGAGCCACTACTTATGAAAATTACATGATGCAAACCAATGAGAACTCTTCTGATATTATGTGCAGTATTCATTACTTTGACACTGCATGCACCCAACCAAAATGCCAGGTTTTGGTTTAGTTTGCAGACAAGGCCTACAGAAGAAATTGCATTGTTAATGATTTAAATCATAGTATATTGTTCTCAAGCAAATGTTATCTCCTGCTAATACTAATCTCGACCAAGATATTTTTCCTTTCACTGCACTAGAAAAGAAAATCATATCTCTATCATCCCATGCCAGAAAAGATACAGCTCAGACAGGAAAGGAGCTGTCTGCTACCCCAAATTCTCCGATCGTTGCAGAAATTCAATGGCTGCCTAAGACAAAGAACCACTTGAACCCCATTCCCAGTGCACTTCAGTCCCTCCCTTTCAGAAGCAGAATAACCTCAAGAGATCAAAACTGACTACCTTGATCTGACTTGGACAGTGTGTATGCTAGAAAGATTTCCAATAGTACTTTACAGGTACCGATTATCTCCTTGGTCCTGCTCCCCAGCAGCATGGACTTCAGCACGGTACTAACAGCTGTGACAAAATGCACTTGAACTGCACTCGCTGGGGCAAGTGGGATTCATGCTTTAAAATATATTTTTCCTAAAACTCCTTCACAGAATTTCAGAAATTATATGCATTTGCCCCAGTTGATGAAAAAGCCTGTGAGTTGTTACAGGAATTTCATCCAGTAACACAAGTGGACAAATACCACAAGGACTATTTCTACCAACAGGTAGGGCAAATTCAAAATGATGCGTCCTTTCCCGCTTGCACTTCCCTGACAGTCCAGTAAATGCTGCCAGACTGACTGCTTACCCAAGATTATTTAAAAAACCCCCACAGTATTTGCAGATATTTAAGTGTGTGTTAGAAAGCTTATACATGCCACCAAATAGGGTTAGAACAGCATGGTTCACTCGGTCTACTGCCACTCAACAAGAGCTAAGCATCATGCTCAGAAATTATGGCATTAATTTCAAGAGAAGCATTTGCCCTCAGAGAGGACACACGTTAATTATTATTTAATATATTCAACTAACTATGAGATTTATGAAAATTAAAATGTTTTGTCAAAGCAATGTCATGTTCATTAGAGTGCTCATTAGGGTGTATTTATTCTGCCCTATTCAGACAGTCAGGACACATTCTAAATACACAAAAAAAGGAAGAAGGTTTTATGGAGAATTCACCAGAATGCTGTGAGCCACCGAAGAAGTACTTGGATTCATCACAACATAACCCTATGGCATATTCTCACAAGTAACACTGACACATTCTCACAAGTAACACATAGCTGGTTGATTTGCTCTACTCTTTTTACAAGAATGACAGAAACATGGCTTAGACTGACTACAGATTTCAGTGTAACTGTATCCCATGAAGTTTGGATTCATTCAACAGAACCATGTGGACATTCTTAAATCACTCAGTTCGGAGCAGGTTGCTGGCTCAGTGCTGGCTAGCAGCCTTATAAATTACATAATATTGAGAGCCTTCTCGTGGCTTTGTCAGAGACATTCTATTCCACCCCAAGTGGGCCAAGCACTCAAACATAATCTCAGGAAATCCTGCTGCGTTTACACAAGATGCTGTCATCTTGACTTGCACTTTACAGCTCCTTCCAGGTGTGGCTGGATACTTCCAAATTAAGTCACTGGAAGCATGGTCATGTCTGCAAAACTGCAGTGCTGTTGATGTCAAACACCCAGAGGTAAAAACAATATATGGCCTTTACGCTTAGCATTTCATAGTAAGTAGCCAGCTCTTTGAGAAAGATTTCTGGCTCACAATATTACTGAATTCTGCACACAGCCTGTCATCCTGTCTGCCCTGCTGGAACCCTCTTGTTTTGCACTCGACAAAACATAAGCCATGCAAGTTTGAGAGCTGTGGCAGTTACATTACACAGACTTGCCAAGTTTTGTGCTCTGAGCATAACCTGCCCGTATTGTCCTGCCCCACATGCTGCAGAGTAGGGTGTCAGATAGCCCCACTGCTGGTTTTAGCTCCAAAATTCTCTGTGTTAAAAGCAGTGCATCTTTAAATGCGAAAGTTACCAGTTTCTAGTGCCAGCAACCCATCCCAGAGCACCAGCCTAGATCTGTGATAAAGCCTGGGATTTAGGGGAAGTGGTTTGCATGAAGACCCAGGAAGGAACTCCCCTTCTACTGAAACTGCAAATCTTTCCCACGCAGCATCCCAGCTCCAACCCACACACAGTGTTGTTCTCTTGAAACCTCAGACCTGGAGGGATCGGCCTTTCTCTATCTCTTCAAGCCTCCAGAAATTTTCCTCCCTCACTTTTGGCACCAATCCCAAAATGCAGCTGTTACACTGTAATGCAACAGCTCCTCTTTCCTGCTCCTCCTTTAGCACAGGCTGATATCAGACATCAGTGTGTGGATCCCTTCCCAGGAGGAAGAGCCACAATAATTAAATTCTATTTCTGCTTGCAGCGATTCCAGCTCCAAAGGGATACTGTTTGGCCATGCAGACACCAGCAGTCTACATGACTGAAAGCACGTACTTCAACAGTGGATGCAAATAATGATAATTAGAGCCCCCTTCTGCACTCAGTGTATCCAAACCAGACTACAGAATCTAAGTCTGGCTCAGTATGATAATTCCCATGTTTCTGTGAAAAACAACTAGCCTTATTCTTTTAATCTCTTCCCCCTTCTTCCATCTTTAAAAAACCAAGGGCCTTCCCCTAGGCTTCCAAAACCCCGAGGTCATCTACAGACAATTACAGAGATGCCTGTAATTGTACATATAATCTTTTAAATGTTTGATTACTGGAAGGTAATTTACTGTGTAAAACTGTGGAGTTAAACTGAAAAACAGTCTGCCTGCATCGGGCAGGGAAGAACAGTTGAATTTCACAGAATCACCAAGGTTGGAAGAGATTTCATACAGTTTAGCCATTTACCTACCCCTTATGGAGAAGATTTTCACACTTAGGATCACTGGGCCCTCAGAGGCTCTAAAAGAGTGAAATCTCTCCTTTCAGATCATAAAGCAGATGGGGAATACTCTAGGACAAGGTAAGAAGCATTTTCAACTGCAAGAAGCAATTATACAAGAGCTTCCTAGTCAAGCTAATCTGGTATGTAATAAGGAAAACTTTGTGGAGGAAAGAGCGTCTGTACAGGTTCAAAGGAACATTTTCTAAAGTATTCAGAAAGAATGTTGAGAAAGAAATGTGTCCACTCATAGCTGGGGGTGCCAGTGGCCTCCACTTTGCAGCTGGTAGGCATAGGCATATGGAATACCTGCTTTAATATTTCTTCAGGTGTCTCCCCATGCCATTTAGTTCTTAGGAAGTACACAGTGATGTTTTATGTACAAGGCTCCTATTCTGAACTCAAAGACCCAAAGCAAGAGGATCTGTAGGGCAAACTAGGGCAGAGTACCAGGACTGAAGAATTGTGGAAGTCTTCTGCAAAGGACTGCCAGCTAAAAGATTTTCTTCTATAAATGGCTGTGACCTAAACAATTAAACATTAGGGCAGAAGAGAGACTCAAACTGGGCCATATCATAATTCCCAGATGCTGAAAGCACCCCATATTCACACTCCTGCATCAGATGAAAAGAGCCAGCGTCTGTTGCCACAACACCTGGCTGAAGCTCCAGCTGCTCCCCCAAATACCTTCTCTCTCTGTGGCGAACACACTCTCCCAGCCTTCTTTTCCTTCTGTGAGATGAGTTGTGCAGCAGTCAAGAAATTAGTAAAACCTAGCCAGCAAAGGGCAGCCTTGACTAGTACCCCATCCAGCCCAACCCAACCATGCCATCTCACAGTGATCAGACTGCTTTGAACAATGTTTAAATGTGCCCTAAAAAGGAAAGTTAGACAGCACCTGGCCCAGTATAGATGGATGCCCCAGCAGCTTTGCAGCATCTTGTTTGCTGCAGCGAGACAGCCCTATTCCTCACAGCCTGCATGCTTGAGAGAAAGCAGGGTGAACTGCAACAGAGTTGAGCAAGAGTAATGGGCCCAGACAGCTTACAAAAGGGAGAAAACATCCTCACACTCATCCATCAGGCTTTTCTGGACACTTAAACATCTCAGCACCACTTCCTGCAGAAAGAAAGAGTGGTGAGAGGGGAGGCAGGAGCATTTTGCCCCAGGATGATAAACAACTCTCAAAGGTTATCCTGGGAATTAACAGAAAGAAATCAGTGTAAGAGAAGCTACTAGGGTAAAGGCAGTGACAGGAAGGAGCAGTTCCCTCACTAACTACTACCACTTTATTTCTCAAAGTGCTGCTTTTCCCTCCTCCACCCACCCCACACTTTTTATTTCATATCAGGATGCAGGTGTGATGGAAAGGAAAGTGCTGCAGGAGAATTCTGCTCTGCTTCTAACAATAGTTTGATCTGTTTGACAAGCCTTTCCCTTAGGCTCTCCTCTACTAAAAATAATCAACACCTCATGCTTTCATGGGAGTTTAGCCTTAAGACTGTGGGATCAGTACTTTATTTCCTACTTCAGCCAAATGTTTTTTTAATCCCTGCATGCAGGAGAACTCCTTCCTTCTACTTTGCACCACTACAGGTTTTGATAGGGAGTCTGATAACCAGCTCACACAAGCTCATTAAGAACCATCAGCTAATCTGGGTGAGGTGGTGGTCAGCCCTGCAGTCCTCAGCATTGCTCTGTTTTCTCCTCCTTTGTTTCAACCACTTCAAGCATAGACATTACAACCAAGCTGGGCTTGCTCCCCAGCTCCAGCTGTAGTGAATAAGGGGAAGCACACAGAGGACTGCCCCAAAGTCACTGAAGATACCAGTTTTAGGCTTCAGCTCTGGGAGGTCACTCTGGCCTCCATCCACTTTACCCAGGGAGCCACTCACACTAGCTGATGTGAACACACTCAGGCTCCCATGATCCCAGCATGTTCAAGGCTTCCTGGAAACAACCCAATTCCAAACTGGAAGTTACACACGGGGAGTTCCTGTACTGAGGCTGTACAGATAACCCCATATTGCTTCCATTTACAAACATACCCAGTAAAACTGCTGTGGAACTGTTTCTCTTGAGAAATGCATCTGAAAAACAGCAACTGCTCTCTTCCACATATGCCATGAATGCATAAAATCCTTTCCCTGTGTAATTGTCAGTACTCCCTCTGCTCCGATTTTTCCCTTCAGTAAATCTTTCAAGGTGAAAATGAAAGGCGTTTTATACTCTTGAAGGAAGTCTACAGCTTCTCCATCAGCTGCTCTGCACTGCCTCTAGTGACTGAAGTACAAACAGACAACCTTCCAATACTTCAAGGGGGCCTACAAGAAAGCCAGAGAGGGACTTTTTACAAAAGAATGTAGTGACAGGAAAAGGAATAAATTGCTTTAAACTGAAAGACAGTAGAGTTAGATTAGATGCCACTGTGAGGGTGGGTGAGATACTAGAACAGGTTGCCCAGAGAGGTTGTGCATACTTCATTCCTGAAAGTGTTGTAGGCCAGGTTGGAGGGGCTTTGAGCATACTGGGTTAGTGGAAGGTATCTCTTGCACATAGCAGGGATGTTAGAACTTGATGATATTTTAGGTCCTTTCCAACCCAACCCCTCTACAATTCTATGATTCTTCATTAATGATCAAATATAGATAAGGTTTAATCACAGATAAGTTGAATATGAAATCTCAAAACTGATGTAGGCAGAAAACTTAAGATTATCAGATCAAGGTGATGATGGACTGCTCTAACAATTTTCCCCCCTCATTTCCTTTGTAGATTATCATCACAAATCCCACTGTTCATGCGCTGACAGAGGAAAAATTCAGAAATACACTGAATGATTTGTCCAATATTAGCATCAGTCTTATGCCCTATGCACCTGGCTCAGTCATCGCTACGGGAAATGCACCGGATGCACCTTCATTTGATTTTGGCATCTGACTTGCTGCTTTGGCAATCAAGTAATCACCCTGCACCTGCAGGCAAATCCAAGCCTACCTTCCTCCAGTATGAAATGTCTTTGTTGTAACACAACAACAGACCTAGCCGGAACACAGTATTACAGACATGCCCTCAAATCCGTGTTTCACTCCAGGGCCTTTTTGCTCTTGTACACTCCTACTAGTTTCTAAGGCTGTCACAGACCATATTATAAGATGACTTATACATATTTCAAGTTATGTAAAGCTCTTAATTGTCACACTACTTATGGAAATAGATAAAGTTCTAGTTTTCAGACACAGATCACTCTAAATCTCTTAAGTAGAGAGTAAATGAAGGTTTACTTCAGAGACAGGATGGGGAAGAGGGAGGGGTTACAGCTCTTCTCAGACTTACGCTGCATAATTCACTCATGACTTATCAATATCTGAGTAGAAAGAAACTCCTTTGAAGTGACCTCCCTCTTTTCTAAGGAGAACAGCAGAAATTAAGCACCTGCACATCTTACGTGGAGAGCAAACCATCCCTTGTGTTTCACATAAGTAAGAGCCTGTAAGTAGACTGAGAAGTGCCTGCTTGCCATTCCTTAGCTACAGGCTAGCTGGGATTGTAGAAGTCTGCATGCAGTTATGAAGACACACATGGGGGAAGAAGAAATACATGGGGGATGAATTCAATGAAAAGAAATGGCTGGACCATTTTCTTCTTAAATAGCGACTATTTTTTTCTTTTCATCACTTGGTGAATGTGGTGGTCTGCTGGATGACTACAGTGAAATTTTGTATTGCTACAAAGCATGCAGCAATATGTGACTAACTCACTAGAAAAAGCTGAGTCTCTTCTACAGTGAAGAAAAAAATCCACCTACCTAAGCCTGTCAGATCTTGGATTGGGTGATTCTCACCCTTTACATTTATAGCCAACTCTTAAGCTAGTTAAGCTCTTGTCAGAGTCTTACTTTCTGTGCTGTCCCTTCTTGATCATAGGCAAAACTCTAGTTATTAATTCTCAGATGCATATTCCTAGATCTGTGGTTTGGGTAACAGAATATGGTTGAAGATAACAGGAATAAGTGGACTTAAGGAGGCAGCTAATTTCCAGGCAAAAGTCCTCCATTCCTATATAGTGTTCTTCTGCCATCTAGTGATCCACAGAAAATAGCAATTAATGTAGTGGAGCCCTTGATGTATATTCTTGACAACTAGAAGCAGCTGGAGGTAAAAAGATTATTGCAGCTCGAAAAGGTCAAGGATAAGCCTATTCCATATGACCAGGCTTACTCTGTAAAGCCAAACAATTCAATTTTAAAATCCTTTCTTTTATTCCCCCCTCCATTTATGCATCCAGCATTTGAAGACCATAATAGACATGTTAAGGGTAGTTACACAGTTCATAGAACAACTGAATGAAAGGAATATTATTTAAAACGTTATTTATTTTTTCTTACAAAAGGCATTGTAACTTTGGGTGAGAATACTGGCCTGTAGACAACACAGCTGCCTATTAAATCAGCTGCCTGAATAATCCATGCAGAAAAAAGTATTTCCTTATTTAGCAGCTCACAAGAGGACTCCACTGTCCTGGATCTACAGGGCAGAAGGGAAACACAAGACAAGTCTGCTGCATAATTATACACAGCCCAAAGATACCTGACATCAGCAAAGAATTAAAAGTAAGTGAATTCTGTTGCAATTTTAAATGTAGCCTAATTGAAACTCTTTGGTGATTGGTTCTTACAGGTGAACAGGTGGTCTTCAATTATGAGACAGTTTAGTGTAAGTTAGAAGTCAGACTGCATTGCTCTGTATTCTGGCTGGATAATTGAGTCTATCCAAATTTATAACACTGCAGTCTCATTTGGAATTAGCACTGTGCTAGCTAATTACAGTACCAACTAGAAACTGTTGTCAGCTGCTAATCAAACGATCCACAGAATATTAATTACATGCTAAAGAAATTCACTACTAATCCTGTATAATTATATTCTTGAACTTTCCAGTTTGTTCATCAACAATCTATTAAATGAAACAAGAAGGCACTATTCACAAAGAAAGCTACTCACATCAATATGCAAGCAACAAGGTACCTGCCAGATTTCCTGCTTGCAGTTAAAATAGCATTTGACAGCAATTTGTTGTAACCTTTTTTTATTACCTGATCCACATTTCTGCTTGTATTTTGTTATCTAATTATAAACAGATAATATAACAAGTTCAGCTGAAAGGAAGACATGATCTTTGTTACATATATGAATGATGCTGTACATAGGGGGAGGGGAGAAATCTCAGTAAAAATAAACACTGACCTGTGCTTGCTCTATTCCTGTATCTTTTCCTAACACAACTTAAGCTGGGTAGTACTCAGGCTTATTTCTCTTAAATATTTCTGCACATGTAGACTAAATGTATAGGTACATACCCTTAAAACAGAAATAATAAGTTGCACTTGTGAAACTCTCAGCATAACAGCTTGCTAATTGAGTTGCTAGTGCAATTAAGCTGACCATAGCTTTGAAAAGTTGATATCTCTGCTCTGTTATTAAAATGGCAGATTGCTGTGTAGTGGAGACTGAGAAAACATGAAGTGTTACTCTATGCAATGCAAAAGGGCTGAGATCTGTGTGCAGAACCCTCACGCAAAACCTAAGAATCATGCTACAGCTCCAGTCCTATTCACAGTAAATGTACCATCAGGTATTGTTTGGAATCATGGAAGAACAGCTACACAGAGAGAGACACAGGTGTTGAATGAAAACACCTACTCATGTTGCTTACATGCCAGCTCTTGTCTGAATCCAGTCAGCAACAAGACAAGTTATCTTCAAGCAGGGAAAATTCAGGCCTGTGAGCATAAAAATAATGTGGATGCAAACAGATCAAGATACTCTGTGATGCCAAGTTAAAGTCCAGTTACTGAAGACAGGATTAAGTAGATTTAGAGCTGCCAAAACCCTGAAGGAATCACACTCATTTGTATCTAATTGTACTGCAACATTTGTGTTTCTATTGAAGAAAAGTACCATGCTCAAAGCTTAAGAAGTAGAATAGAATAGAATAAACCAGGTTGGAAGAGACCTTCAAGATCATCGTGTCCAACCTATCATCCAACACCACCTAATCAACTAAACCATGGAACCAAGCATCCTGTCAAGCCTCGCCCTGAACACCCCCAGCGACGGCGACCCCACCACCTACTCAGGCAGCCCGTTCCAATGGCCAATCACTCTCTCTGTGTAAAACCTCCTCCTAACCTCCAGCCTAAACCTCCTCTGATGCAGCCTGAGACTGTGTCCTCTTGTTGTGGTACCGGTTGCCTGGGAGAAGAGACCAACCTCCGCCTCACTACAACCCCCCTTCAGGTAGTTGTAGAGAGCAATAAGGTCACCCCTGAGTCTCCTCCTCTCCAGACTAAGCAACCCCAGCTCCCTCAATCTCTCCTCATAGGGCTTGTGTTCCAAGCCCCTCACCAACCTTGTTGCCCTTCTCTGGACACACTCCAGCAAGTCAACATCCTTCCTAAACTGAGGGGCCCAGAACTGGACACAGTACTCAAGGTGCGGCCTAACCAGTGCAGTGTACAGGGGCAGAATGACCTCCCTGCTCCTGCTGGCCACACTGTTCCTGATGCAGGCCAGGATGCCATTGGCCCTCCTGGCTGCCTGGGCACACTGCAGGCTCATGTTCAGCCTACCATCAACCAGCACCCCCAGGTCCCTTTCCACCTGACTGTACCTATAGCAAATACATAGAATAAACCAGGTTGGAAGAGACCTTCAAGATCATCACGTCCAACCCATCAACCAATCCAACACCACCTAAACAACTAACCCATGGCAATATATAGTTTAAAGGTACAGATGAGAAATGAAAGACAGAAAAGTGGTTGAGGTAGATAACGTGAGAAAATGGATAAAAAAGGAGCAGCTATTATTTTGCCACTGTTTGTTCATCATACATGCATTCAAGGTAGCTGATATAAACAGTAGTTAAAGGTGATATTAGCTAAAACATTCTTACCATCTGGTAAGGATCAAAACACTTTTGGAGAATCTTTTTTCCCCTAGAGGGTTTTTTTCCCCTTGGCTTAATTCTTTATCTTCTAAAATCAGCAATGTTTGGTGTTTGCCTAAGATCTCCTTACTGGGAAAGTTGTAAACTACAGCTGTTTATGAAGCACCAATCCATATTGCATGGGACAAGAAAGATTCTTCACCTGTGCTTTATATGTGTACACATATACCTTATATACATACTTGGGTAGCCTAAGTTAACATTCACAAAAAGAAATCTCCCACTCTGGTATGAACCATTGACCCCTTTTCATTTATTATGCTATTGTAGCAAAGTGAGCTGTTTGAGACACAATGTATTTAAGGCTTGTACATCATGTTTGTTTGTCAGATGCTACCTAGATACAGAAATGAGTTACAGAGCCCTGTTCAACTTGTAACATACTCTTAAAGCGAAGCACAATCCACAAACGATCCGTTGTTGGCTTGACATCCTAGCTAGCAGACAGCTTACAAAAACAAGTTCTCATTTCACGGACAGTATGAAATAGAGTTCAGCACATAACAGACCCTAAATCTCTTTCAAGTGAGAGCCTAAATCTCTTTCACATGCATATGCTGCTTTGATCTCCGAAGTAGTAAAAGGAAATGATCACAATTCTTTTCATGCTTTCTCAAAAATGCAGTCAATCAAAATGAGCCAATACCCCCAGTGGCTTTTGATTTCTAAATAGATTGCATATTTATAAATATTTCAATGCTTTGTTTTGAAGTTTGTCTTCCCTCTGTAGGGCCAGATCCTACTAACGTCAATTGATAATTCACCCTAGTTCAAAGCTAGGAATGCTCTTACTTTATACAGAATTACAGAATCACTGTGGTTAGAAAAAACCTTTGAAGATCAGGAGGTCCAACCCTTACCTAACTCCACCAGGGCCACAACTACACCATATCCTACTACACCATATCTAGATGGCTTTTAAATGCGTCCAGGGATAGTGATTCAACTACTTCCCTGGGCAGCCTCTTCCAGTCTTTGATAACGCTTTCAATACAGCAGCTTTTCCTAATGTCTAACCTAACCTTCCCCTAATGTAACATGATACCATTTCCTCTTGTCCTATCAGTTGTGACTTGTGAGAAGAGACCAACACACACGTCTCTACAACCTCCTTTCAGGTAGCTGTAAAGAGCAGTAAGGTCTCTTCTCACCCTTCTTTTCTTCAGACTAAACCACCACAGCTCCCTCAGCTGCTTCTCATAAGACTTATTCTCAAGACCCTTCACCAGCTTTGTTGCCCATTTTGCAAAAGCTGTGTAAAATATAGGATTACTTAATACTTAAATGTATAAAGCTATGTATAACTCTCCAACACTCTGCTTATTGATCATAACTCCTTTTTATTTTACTAGTGCTTATATCTCACAGAATTTAAAATTATTCTTCTCCCACCTTATACCTCATCTCCATTTTCCAGACCAAAAGTCAGAGAATGAGCTGCTGTATTGCATTAGGTCTAAGAAAGACTCTGAGAAAAAAGAGCCCTAAACCAAACAGGAGTGGTGCCATGAGTGACCTACTTGGCAAGCAGTTGATCATCACTCATTATTAATCTTTATCATTATTAACCTATAATCTCAGAATTGACACGGTTTTCCACAGTCACATTACCTCTTCAGATTAAGTCAGCTCTAAATTTAATGCATCCCAGTTCATAAACAGGAATAAACAGAATAGTCAGCCCTGAACTCATGCTACCTTGTGTGCTGGGGGCACCCAGCTCAAACTGCAACACTTGACAGTACAGGAAAGCTTACCTTCTCAGCTCTTTCACCCCCTTGTGTGGACACTTATGCATCACCTAGTAGTTGCATTTTGTCTTAATCTGTTTTCTTTTTCTTCAGTTACAAAACTGAAGGAACAAGTTTACAGGTACACAGAGGTTACACTGTTACTGAAAGCAGCCTAAGATCTTCAGATTGGAGGAGGAGTGATCACAACAGTACAGAATATTACTAATTAATGCTACAATGCCAGAAGTACTGCTGCTAAAACCTTTTACATCCCTACCTCAAAACTCCTCTCCACCACAAAAAAACCTTGCACACTGAAGTCACTGGGCTATCATTAATTTCATGCAGGCAGGCACTGTGAATCATGCACCCTGACTAGACCTTGGGATTACAGCAAGGCGCGCATGTCTGTTGCCAGGACAGCATTCCTAGAAATGTCTTTCACAGTAAACTGTTAGAGAACATATTTCTTATCACCAATGAGTGGTACCTTGGTGTTGGTCCCACAGAGAAGTCACTATTACAGCCTTCTGCAAGCTGCATACATTTTTGCAGTCCTATGAGTATGCTAAAGGAATAGCTTGAAAATGCTAAAAGGTTTGTGACATTTGAATCTTTTACCCTACAAAACCAATGTCACAAAAGCTACGTTAGAATCCAGTGCACAATCTGCAGAGCAGTGTCCCTACTGCATATTGATCAGAAAATAAGTCAATCTGTTAAAATACATCTGTGACTGTCATGGCTCTCCACAACTGTGCTTGTGTCTACTCTGCTCTCAATACATGTACTTTGAGCTTGGTAGTTGCAAGACGCATTCTTTAGGAAATTCCACAAACACTGTCACATTCTAAGGCAAAGTCATATGACCCTGGTCTCACCCGAGTTGGAAGGGACATCTGGAGATCACCTAGTCCAAAGTCCCTGATAAAGCAGGTTCACTTAGAGCATGTTGCACAGGAACATGTCCAGGTGGGTTTTGAGTATGTCCAGAAAAGGTGATTCTACAACCTATCTGGGCAGCCTGTTCCAGTGCTCCAGCACCCTCAAAAAAGTTTTTCTTTATGTTCAAGTGAAACCTGCTGTATTCTAGTTTATGCCTACTGCCCCTTGTCCTATCACTGGGCACCACTAAGAAGAGTCCCTCAACTTCCATGCTGGGCCCCTCAATTCAAGAAAGATGTTGGTTTGCTCAAACGTGTCCAGAGAAGAGAAACAAGGCTGCTGAGGGGTCTGGAACACCAGCCCTGTGAGGAGTGGCTGAGAGAGCTGGAGTTGTTTAGCCTGGAGAAGAGGAGGCTCAGGGAAGACCTTATTGCTGTCTACAACTGCCTGAAGGGTGGTTGTAGCCAGGTGGGGGTTGGTCTCTTCTCCCAGGCAACCAGCACCAGAACAAGAGGACACAGTCTCAAGCTGTGCAGGGGGATGTTTAGGCTTGATCTTAGAAAGAAGTTCTTCCTAGAAAGAGTGATCAGCCATTGGAATGGGCTGCCCAGGGAGGTGATGGGGTCAGCATCCCTAGAAGTGTCTCTTGATGATGTGTCTCAAAAACTTGGTTATTGATTTTTTTCCCTGTGTCTTGGGCTACCAGGAAATCTTTGCTTAATGACGTCCACAGAAGTATGACCAGTGACAGCAACATAAACCCAAGGTTGAGCCCTCCTGGAAAAAAAGCCTTTCTAGCACTTGTATACACTGGTACAATTAGCTTTCCAGGTTTTATTTCTTTCAAGTGTTTTGCTGGGAGCAGTGGATTAGTGCTGTGGATTAATTTTCTGTCTATACCTGGCATTGAGGTATTGCTGATCCTGCCTTGGAGGGGGAGCTGGATACTTCGCTGAAGACTCATTTTTCATAAGTCAGTGGGACCTAAGTAGCAACCAAAGAAATAAATCAATTAGATGCTGGTTGCACATCTACTTGCTTAATGGCCTTTGAGGTGCTGCAGCTTTGTCAGAACAAAACCATGACCTGAAGCTGTAGCTTGCGTGCTTCTGCTCACCCAGGACACACTGCACTATGGTAAATCTTCCTTACACTCAGAAATTGCTTTGCGTCTATTGTACTAGCATGAATTTTCATGGTAAGAAGTGCTCAAATATACATCCGACAAACTACAGCTAAATATATTCCCATGCACCAGTAGCTGTTCACAGGCACATTTATCTCAATCCAATGCAAGACAACAGCACTTATTTATGAACTATTTGCAAAGAAGCTAAATACTCACAACCTGCTATTTGCTTCAAGCTGAGAGCAGTGCACTTAGATGGTTACTATAGCATAGCTAGCTTATGGACATCTTATACTCAGTCACATTGATGAGTTCTAAGCTACAGGGGAGACAGGTATATCTACTAATGGAACAGAGTCCCCAAACCTTGCACTCTGAATCACTAAAGTTAAAAAAATAAAACAACTTTCTATCAGAATCAACTGGTTTCTGGCTCACCTAACTGGAAAGGAAGATGGTAGAGTGGATATGGTACTGCTGCTCCAGGAGTAGTGCTTCCCCATCTAACTTCATGGCTGGATGGATTGCTAATGAAGCACCAAGTGAGCTCCAGTAGCTTTCACCTCAGTATTCAAGGGCACACTGAAACTTAGCCATCCATACAGGGGGAGGAGACAGACAGTTTGCCATGGTTCCAAGCTCTAGCATGTGATACTTGCTTCTTTAATTATCTGGGCTGTGATGCAGCCCACTCTTTTGCACCTGATTTCAAGCCCATTTGTCTGGCAAACCTCAGACAAGGAGGGTCCTTGAATGTACACAAATTTGTCAACACAGTTAAAGGCAGAAATGACCCCAGAAACGTTATTCAATATCAGCAGCTTTAAAACAAACGCCACATTTTCACAAGGTGGCATTCAATTGTTGACTGAATAGGGATAATAACTGCCCATAAGAAAAGGTCATGCCTGGCTGTTGAAAGCTTCTTTCTTGAAAGATAACAGGCCTGTCTGAGCACCCCTCAGGCACCTGGACTTTAGCCTGTGAATGATACCAATGCTACCAGCACTGCTCTTAGAGATGTAGGAAGCCACACACAGGTGCCTGCTGTTCCAGGGTGACACTTCCCCACCCTCCATCTTCCCAGTCTCTTAGAGATCAGTATGTCCTGCCTAACAGTGGGGAGGTCTTGTAGCATCTGGCTTCTGGCCATAGGACAGAGGGTGCCTGCTGCAGATCTGCAACTGCAGTGCTGAAAGTTCTGACTTCTAGGGTACAGCGGGGCCTAAGCCTAGGTCCTGTTTGCTGAGCCAGCCTGATGTCTCAGGAGGTTTGCTGCCTGCCAGGGTCAGGACCAGGGTTCTTGCACAGGACCTCGAGTTGATGTCCCTTGCTACTTACTCATGTGAGCACCATTGAAGGTCCCAGGTGGGATAGGGAGCATATCAATCAGGACTGATCAGATGGCGATTGAGTGTTTGCTGATGATACAAAACAGGTGGGGTGGGTGTGTGTGGCTGACACCCCCTCACACTGTCCAGCCACTCACTGAGATCTGGGCAGGCTGGCGAGCTGGGTGAAGGCAAACATCATGAAGTTCAGTAAGGACAAGTGCAGGGTCCTGCATATGGGGAGGAATAATGCACCATTACAGGTCGGGGTGTACCCTGATGGAAAGCAGCTCCATGGAGAAAGACCTTGGAGTCCTAGTGGACAGCAAGTTCTCCATAGGAGCAAACACTGTAGAGGTTGCCTGAAGAGGTTATGGAGAGTCCATGCTTAGAATTGTTCAGGATTTGACTAGGCAAGACTTCGAGCAATCTGATCTAACCAGACCTTCTTTGAGCAGAGGTTTGGAGAGGATGAATGCTGGAAGTCCCTTCCAAATTTGATTATTCTGTGATTCTAGAAAACTAGTATTTAGAACTAAGTTTTCTACAGAACTCAGTTCCCATCTGAGTGGTACAGCCATTTTCTAGCAGAGGTGGGTAGACTAAATCCAGAGCATTGTAGACAATGATCAGAAGGCATAATGAGGATACCAAGTTTCAGCATCTTTCACTAACCTTGTCAAGTATTTTAAAATTGTTTTTAAGCATAACAAGGGTGGGAACCCCTACAGGTTTTGTGAGAGATATTTATCCTAGAAAATTCTCTTTCTGAAACATATATTTGTTCCCCTAAACAAATCCCTAGTTAAGCATAAAACATTTTAACCACTAACCTTAATTTCATATAATAATAATCAGCATGGGAAGGAAAAAAAAACACATTCCTACCTAATTTGTGTGTTAAGCAAAGACAGTACACTTACTAGAAAACAGTGGCAGTTCCAAGTGGACTCATCATAATAGGAGCATTAACATGAGTTACACAAGATGCTGCAGTATCATCCACAGTTGTAACACTACTGGAGTATCTGCCTAGTAATGGTGAGGGCTTGATTTTTTCAGTTACTATGCAGATATTAGTTTCTGGAATCAATATGCATGGGGGGGGGGAACTCCCACTATTAATCTTTGGTATAAAGAGGTATATTGGTATATACCAGCGTTTGCTATGGTGACATTTATGGTGTTATGGTGATGGGGTTTGGGTTTTAGTTATGAAACCATATTAGAAATAGCCTTATATACATCAGCTGCTGCTGTTTGCAACTGAATTCATTCGGTAAATCTTCCCTGAGTGCTGCCATGGAATAAACATGTATCTCTTTTGAAGATTGAGGCCAGGCAGATGCTATTTCTGCAGCTACAGGAGAGACTGCAAAGCAAGAGAGGTTCATTCCTCTATCAATGTGAACTCTGAATTCAAACAAATATTATAGGGCTTATATACCTTTGCAGCAGGTACAAACTGCTTTGCAAAGGGGCCAGGTATGGCTACACAGCATCTGTAGGGAAGTAAAACTTCCTACAGCAACTTTAATATGTATTCCTGATAACTGGGGACCTGCAGCCAGTCAACCGTGGCTTGGTTCAGCTCACCCCTCTCTTCTGTTGAGCTTTCAGACCTTGCAAGCATGTAGACACAGGACTTCTTTTGTTTTATTTTACTGTAGACTGAGTCTGAATAAGAAACTATTCCTGACATTGCCATACCACAGATGATGTGCAACACAATGGGTGGCAGAAGCAATAGCAACACAAAAAGCTGTACCTCTGCAAAATATTATCCCTTCCACTTGCTCAGCTCACAACAGGTCATATTAAGTATGACAAAGTGCAGCAAGTTAGCCTAACCAATTCTCAAGGAAGGCTAAAGGCAGTCTGGCTGAATTTGGCTGATGTTACATCAGCAAAGAGCAGAAAGTATTTCATAGAAAGTAGCTCCAGGGAAGAAAATCTGTGTTTCAGTGTTTTCATCTTTTGCTGCTCACAAAGCTGGCAGGAGCCACAAACCCACGAGGGGGCTCTGCCAGCACAGGAATCAGCAGCATCAAGTCTTCCAATGAGCAACTCCCACTGGGGCCTATTCATACCTTGCCTGTAGACAAGACTTTTAGTAAGGAGCATTGCTTTTGTGGGAAGTAGCCTTAACATAAACCTAAATATGCCTAACTTGGGGTGATATGAAAGTGCCTCTTGCAGAGACAGTGAGTACAAATTACAACATGGGAGGTTTCATTTGAATGTAAGGAAAAACTTCTTTGCTTTGAGAGTGACAGAGCACAGGAACAGGCTGTCTGGAGAGGTTGTGGAATCCTTTTCTGGAGACTTTAAAAATTCACTTGGTTTGTTCCTGTGCAACCTGATCTAGGTGAACCTTCATTAGCAAGGGGGTTGGACGACATGATCTCTACAGGTCCCCTCCAACCCCTACCATTCTGTGATTCACATGTCATGGTGTCTAAAGGAGTTTAAATTTCAGGGTTTTAAACTGGCATAGTTGTAGGTATAAACAGGATAGCCAGAAGAGTATCTCCCTCTGGGCTGCTTCCAGTGGAAGCAGCAAATACAGAGGGCATGACTGGTAGCTGCCGTATGACCTTACTGTGCCTGGTACATGTATAAATAAATGGCAACAAGGAAATTATTTGGATGCCTTGTTCCTACTAGATGTCCCCTAGCTGAAGACCCTTGTACCAGCAGTAGTTTAAGAACACCTGGTATGCACAAGATTTCTGAGATCAATGAAGTAGGAAAAATGCTACCGTGTTTGAGAAAAAGAGATTCATCCTATGCAGAACTAGGCACAGTGAAGTGGAAGGGGCATTTAAATAGCACTCATTGAATGAGATAAGACAGATGAGTTTGACCTTTTTATATCTTTTAATACAACCTCCATTAAAATTCTGAAGGGAAAATAGCTGTGTGATGGTAACTGCAAAAGCATAAGGAGAATATACATTCCAGTTAAAGATTTGTCCCTCCAATGCATAAAAAAATGATGAAGGTCATTTAAATGCCATTCTACATGTCCCCTGGAACAACTGCCTGGGTTTATTGGTAATAGCACCTGCCAAAGGCACAGTGCTTGGCTATTTACTGCAATTAGTAGATTACTAGCACTAAAAGAAATTTAGATGTAAACAGAGCAGCTGTGATGTAGGAGGAGGATACACAGGAAGAGCAGTGATGACACCATCAGGCTCCTGCTTACTAGCTAGCAGTGTTCCTTCTTTGTGGCACTGGTCTCACATGACCACCATGATGTCTTCCAGTGGCTTTCTAGTCAGAGCAGGCACAGTAGCATCTTTCTTGGGATATCCAACAGGGAGTAGCAAGAGTAGTTTCTCATTTGCTGGGCGCTTTAGTAGTGTCCGGAGTTGGGGGCCACAGTTGAGGGGTGTGGAGGTCACTGTGTACAGACCTGCATTCTACAGCAAGACAGACAGCAACAGAGTGATACAGAGGTCTGTGCTCTACATTTGTATCCATTATTCCCACCAAACCTGTATGCGTTCTCCTACTGATTAGCCCAGAAATGCTGCTTTGTTAAGCTGCCGCAGGCTTTAAAACACCTTATTTACTAATAGCCTCAGCAGGACCACAGAAGATGCCTGCTTTGCTTACAGAGTTCAACCCAGCAACGGCACATTCTGTCTGGCATACCTATGTATGGTGTACAGCAGAAGCCTGCCTGCAGTGCCCAGCGTAATGGGGGACCCATGAATTTGAGAGGTGGTTGTGAGGATATCACTGGAATATCATCCCATCAGGTTCATCTAGCTCATACAGAGAAATGTTTTGGTTGCCTCCATATAGCTGGCAGGAAGATGCCTTACAGCTTTGTAAGCATTCATTCCTGTTCAAAAGCTGTACCTCACAGGGACAGGGATGGAGGCTCTGCCTCAGAAATTGTCACAGGAGTTTGTTGTCATCTCTCACAGTGGCCAATATTCTGGCTTACATCAAAACCCCAAAATAAGTCTATGTATCACTGCTCCTCTTATATGAAATCTCACAAAAGAAGTGCTAAATGATCTGGCAAATGCTAAAGAGCTGACAATATCCAAGACATAACCACAGAGCTCAGGTGCTTCCTGAGAATTGCACATGTGAATTTCAGTCTCTCCTTCTATGTGATGCAAGAAATTGGTGGGGTTTGAGATATAAAAATTCAGCCAGGGAGAGATGTTCAGGCAACAGGCCTCTCATGTTAAAGAAGTCTCTATGAAGAGGAAAAGAGCTAATAGTGGTGGTGCTGAATATTATTAGCCCTTCAGTGTTGTCAATTTATTACTAAGACCTAGGAAAGAAACAGGACTAAGGAGACTAACTGTGGGTAAGGAGCCTAAGAAAGGCTATTTGATGGTGGGCTGGCTCAGGTGAAAGTGAGCCTTGTCACTAGACTAAAGTGCTAGTGCTGATTCTGCCCCATTCCTTGTGAATTCTCAGTTCCATGGTGGGAAAATACAAAGCACTGTGCAGCTGCAGAGCAGAAACACCCCAGCAAGTGCTTCTACACTGCTGTCTTTTCACATCTGCTAAGGAACAGCAATGCAAGAGGGGAAGTGTCACTTAAAAGAGAATGGAGGAAGAATGTCAGGTCTTGTCAGGAAATTGGCTTTACAAGAGGTGGCACCTTGCTGTTATCCTGATGACAGACCATGCTAACTATTGGAATAGCTTCACTGTTTAAACACCTGTGTGAGCACATCAGAACTGAGCACTGAGAAACCACTGAGAAAATCCAAGTGGCTGGTGTCAAACATGCTGAACTTTAGAAGTTTGGGGGAGAATAGTCTTGGTATGTAATCCAAACGGATATATTGGCACTCAGTATGTTAGTTCAGTCAACATACCTGCAGTGCAGCAAGCAGAATACCACAGGCAATAGAAACACTGATTTCATTGTAGTAGTGGGTCTTCTTTTTGCCATTTGGATGCCGCCCATATACCTGCTTGAAAATGAGGATCAGATACGGAGCAGTGTCCAAGTACTCTTTGATCCAATTAGTTCTGCAAAAGAATAATGCTCAAGATCTTTATTTTGTAAACTTTTTGCTTTCCAATAAATTACATTTACTGTCTGCACAGGGGCACTGAAAATACAGGACAATTACAGCAGTAGTCTAAAGCTTGGAACACTTACTACAAAGGATTAAGTGTTACCAGTTTAAATAGAAACATTTCTTTTAAAAAAATCACAAACAAGCAAACAACAACAACAAAACAAAACAAAAACACACACACACACAAAAAAACCCAAAACAAACACCACCTCCCCACCCCCCCAAAAAAACCCCAGCCAAACTATCACCACCACCAAAAAAATCCCCCAAATCTGAACTTGGATAGAGTTCTCAATTTTAACAGATTCAGCTGAGGAGTTGATGAACTGCACTTTGAAGAGAGGAACTGCATAAAAATAGGAGGCAGTTCTTGGCCTCTTATCTATGAATTGGCCTTATGAGCACTTGCCTTTGAGCAAGCTCCATCTGTTACCCCAGTGACAATTTTTTTTTTGTGATTGCAGGGAAAACTGCTGGCAGGAGAGTTCAAAATTTCTTGGTCTAAAGTGTAAACCCAAGTATATTCTCACAGCAAAAAATGTCATTCTATTTCTGCATATTTCAGCCCTATCATAATTCATCTGGTTCCCAAAAGAAAACAACAAAACAGCATGACTACAACTTCCCAGTATAGCCTTTCTTCCATTAAAACACAGCTCCCTTCCAACCCCTTAGCTAATTGACATATTCATACCTCAATCTTTTCAGGTCATTAACCCATCTGTCTCCCATCCGTTTTTTGTAGTTGATTTCTTCTTCTTCTTCTACAATCTCGCGAATCTTGTGCTTTAGATATGAATCTTGCACTACCACAAAGGTCCAGGGCTCAGTGTGAGCTCCACTGGGTGAAGTACCTTAATATAAAAACAGGGAAAGATTAAAACCTAGGAAGGACAGTGAGCAGTGAGTGGTATCAGCTATTCTTTGCAGACCAACAGAGCAATGAGAATAGGTAAGATGGGAATAAAAGAACTGAGATAAATTCTGCTGGACAATCCTGCGGTTTTCTTTCTCAAAGGATGTGAAGTCCTATTCAATGACAGAAGTTAGTCCTTTCATACAGCCATCTTACAGGAAATGGCAAAGCTAATGGATTGCAGGGAATCAAGGCTAAGTGATCAGCCACAGGAACCTGTTGCTAAGAGGAGGAGCTGCATGATGCAGACATCTGCCATCTGAGTTTGTTGTCCTTAAACCAGCTGGTGTGTGTAGGTGTGTGCATATTAAATCTGCACTTGCTCATTCAGCCCTGGTCATTACACACCAACGCCACTGGAGAATATTTTAACTGCCTAGAGGTTGAAAGCCAGAAGCTGAAGAACAGTTATCTGTGCAGATTCACAGATAAATAGGCTAAGGAGACTGTTAAGATCTCACACATTTTAAAGGTATTTTAAGTTCTTACACACACACAATGTTTGCACACATAAGCATTGATTTTAGTTTGGGAAACACTGAATAAGAAACTTGACCTATATTTTGTATGAAAATGTGTTTCTAGCATGAACCTTGACTCTCCTTGGGTCTGGGTAAGAATTGATGACATTCATGCTTTGCTTTGTTTGCTATTTCTCCACACAGCCCAAAGCTTTCAGGGTAGCTAAGTACTTCATTTGCACTCCAGGCTTGTTCTCTTTGCTGCATTTGCCAAAACATGCTTAGTGTTTTAATGACTCACAGCTAATTAGAGGAAGATGAAGACTTGGTACATTGCTGTAAAAAAACTGCTTACATTTTTGTAAAGGGAAAATAATGCACCTCAAATGCTAAGAATCTTTGTTTTATTCACCTGCAAAAGGCTACTGAACTTTAATGCAGCTTGGGAATTTTTTCTATACTATCAGCAGCTGTTGCATAGAATAAGAGAAATAATGAGGGTTAAAACTCTTCCTGGCTGAAGTTAATGTTACTAAAGCAGAGAAGAGATTAGGCCAGGACAGGAAAGTCACACATTCTCAAAAAATTCTGACATTCTGACAAATAACCTCTATCAAGGTCCTCAGCATACCACTCCAGTCATATGCAGTAGACATCCCTGGCACGGATGTTGAAGGGACCAGAAAAGAATTTTTTGGTCCTAGACTGAAATTTTTTTCCCCATAATAATCTCCAGCCATTTAAGTCAGTCAAAACATTTTGCATGGCTGAGACAATTACATCAATTTGTTTAGGGTAAATATCCTCATAATGCATGAAATTTTAAAGCATGTGAAATACACACTTAGTATTTTTGAGAGGAAACAAATATTTCTGTTTAAAAGATGTTGCACTAAACTGCAAATAAATTTAGTTTTAAATAACATTTTTTAAGGTTTGAAAAGGAAATGTTTTGGTTTGTGCTGTTGAAATGCTCTTATTCCCTTTTGGGTGCATTGCAAATACAAAGGAATTGGGAAAACTCCAGTCTAGTTCCCAACATAAAGATGCTCAAAGCTGAGCACTTTGCAATCAATCGATGGGTACTCATTCATTATGGCTACAGGTGAACCTAGGAAAACCAACACCAAATGCCAATTCTGTTAGCTTTTCCACATAATTTCTACACAGTTGAACAGTAATGCTGATCCTTTCTCCCTTTTTCAGACCTTGAACCATTCAGTATCATACCTGCTGTTCTGATGACATTATCAATAACCTCTCTGGGGACCACCTCATCACTAAGAAACCTGACAGACCGCCTCTTGTTAAGAAGTTCATAAAACTTCTGTGACCTTCTAATCATTTCAGCTTCAGAGTAACGTTCTGCAGAGAAGGGGACATGGGCAACATTTTCATCAAGTCCTTGCCAATCTTCATCAACCTCTGTAAGAAAACAAAAAGTGGTTAGAGTATTATTATTTTTTTTTCTGGAGAAAGCTGTTTATATTTTTGGCATTCACTATGGTAGTGCACTTTGTCCCTGCTGCTTTGGTATACATTGCAGTTCCACACCACTGGAAAGGCAAAGTCTGAGGCTGCAGCTGACACAACTCATTGATCACTAGCTCCAGCTAGTGAGTAAACAACTTGTTTAAATACCAAGAGGCAGGAGGGTCCTGGCTGGCTGTAGCAAGTGTGATCCACAAAAAAGTCATGTCCTTCTCTGCTTCAAGGCAAGCCTGCCTCAAAAAAAAAAAAAGGGTTACAAGTTGAAACTGCAGTGGCAAGGTGGACAAGGTTTTAGCCCACTTTTCTCAGTAAGTAAACATGAACATGTGTGTTCCTTCCTGAGTGTACTACTACTAATTTTTAAAAAGTTAAATTATTGAGGTTAAGGAGAGGGCTTAACTACCAATATGTGTAAAATTGCCTCTGAAGAGCTGAATGTTAGCTTCTTCCATATTCATGTTTCACAGCAGAAGCACTACAAGATTGGGCTCTGCACACGTGTGACTTTGTGGTTAAGTTCTTGATTTCACAATACTTTCAGCATAAGAGGACATGGATTACAGGCATCTATGCTTAGGATAACAACATATCAAATGTAGGATATTGCATTTCTTGTCTTTAGGAACTCAAAATGGTTCCTCATTTCTCTTAAATCTGTCTCTTTGGCATTTTTTTATACCACCAAATACCTCTTCTGCATTCCTAGAATCAGCAGGGGTAGCACTTTGTGCAACTATGATATGGATATTAAAGCCATTGACATTTTGCATTTTGAGTAGTCAATAGTATTGAGCAATTTGCTGCAGAGGGCTGAGCTAGGAAAAGATGTTCTAATTCCTTTTTCATCACCAATAGGCTATTATTCCAGAATCATAGTAAGCTCTGTCAAAAATTCAAATGGCAACTATTACTGTGTTTTAGTAGTATGTAGTTGCCTTAGAGACCAGGCTGATTTTTTTGTTAATTTTATAAACAGCAGTGAAATATTCACAAGTGTGGCTCAGCATGTGCAATAGGCTGCAAAATATCCAGTTTCATATGCTGAATCTAAACAGAATTATTCTGGTCCCCAGACAACACAGATTTCATTTTGCATACCAGAAGTCACCCATAAAATTTGTTTTGTTTAGCATTTCATGCCTGTGTTTAGCAACCTCAGCTACATTCTGCAAGGACCTGGATCCAGGGTAATGAAAAGCAACGAGCCATTGTAAAAATTATTTTTGTGGCCATCTTGCATACTCAAACTGAAAAAGGAAGAAGATGCCTCTTCCTAATGTTGCTTTTGTGGTTAATGCTTAGTAAAGTGCATTATTTACTACTCAATAGTAACAAGCTGATAAGGATTTGCCCTTTGCTAGGTTTCTAGTGATCTCTTCCACAACCCTTTTTTTGCTGTTTCTGCATCCTTCCAATCTCTTCCACACTACTCATTGTAGCGTAGGATGTCACTCTCAAGGACCACTATGTAAAAGAGAAGCTGAGATGATGGCTGACAGAGGGAAAGTGATGACCCAAAAACATACAAAAGGTGCCTATTGATATAGACAGGACAGAAAATCACAGAAGCTTTGAGCACATAATATCTTCCAGAGAAGGGCCACGAGGATGATCAGAGGGCTGGAGCACCTCTCCTATGAGGGCAGACTGAGGGAGTTTGGGCTATTCAGTCTGGAGAAGAGAAGGGTCCAAGCAGACCTAATTGTGGCCTTCCAGTATCTGAAGGGAGCCTATAAGAAAGCTGGTGAGGGACTTTTTAGGGTGTCAGGTAGTGATAGGACTAGGGAGAATGGAGCAAAACTAGGAGTGGGTAGATTCATACTGGATATTAGGAAGAAGTTCTTCAGCATGAAGGTGGTGAGACACTGGAACAGGTTGCCCAGGGAGGTAGCAGAAGTCCCATCCCTGGAGGATTTTAAGACCAGGCTGGATGTGGCTCTGGGCAACCTCATCTAATGTGTCCCTACCCATGGCAGGGGGGTTGGAACTGCATGATCTTTGAGGTCCTTTCCAACCCTGACAATTCTGTGATTCTGTGACTTACAGGCCTGGCAGCTGGGTAACCTCCTGAAACTGTCTTGATTGGCCCACTAAACTTAATCGTCCCTCTCCAAATCCAACTTTTGCATAGAAGTATTGAAACTACAAGAAAGATATTTGGTGCTGAGCTGATATTTAGCAGTTACATAGAACAATGCACATCTTCATTTAACCCACAGGCACTCATGTAAGAGGAGGTTTTAAATGGGAGAAATATTTGTCTCATGATAACAAAAAAACTTCCTGAAATAAGCTGAAGCTGTTCAGTGTTTATCAGGTGGCAGAGTTTGAGCAGAAAACTCAATTGAAAGTAGGCATTGTCTTGGTGAAAATTTCAGGTCAGTCTGTGGCATTTGTGCTTATGTCAGTGTGCTGTAGTGATCATCCCTGTTCATTTCACAAGTTTACAAGTGCCCTGGGAAATAGAAACATACTATTTCTAGCCCAGAAAACAAGTCAAATAAAACTCCAGAACCCAAGGGTTTTTATGGGTTCTCACTATTTACATTCTTATGATGAGGTTTTTAATCAAAGCTCAGGAAGTAGGAAATGGCATACCCCCGATGTACCATACTTTTAATTCAGCTGCTGATGGAGACTGGACAGTCTAACTCTGGCTCCAAATAAAATGCAAGGCCAACTTGGGTCATCATTTTTTCTAATGTTACTGCAAACCTATTAACAATCATTTTTACAAAGGTTTGTTAAATCACAACAAAGACTGGAAGAAATTCGTGTAAACGCTGTACCTGGTTTTGAAACACAGTGAGAAGAAACCAGGTAGGTGATAAACCATAAATACATAGATGAATGTTGAAGGACAGAAGCATGAACAGCAAGATTAAATTACTTATATGGATGGGTGAGGTTAGTCATTAAGATCTGGATGATGTACTTAATCCAAAGAGGATGTTGCTTGTGGCCGGTTGAGTACAGAGGGCTAGACAGCAAACTGGATGAGCTACCAGTGCATGTAGAGGCTGTGAAACAAAGTGTGATGAGAAGGGAAGAATGAAAATGCAATAACAACAATGGTAGCCACATTCAGTGGTGTGGGAAGCATATAAATAAGAAAAAAACCCAATGAACAACAACAACAAAACCCCCCAACAGCCCCCCCACCCAAAAAAAAACCCCTAACCCGAAACACCCACACCAACAAACAAACAAACAAAACCAAACCAAACAGGTAACAAGTGATGTTGTGGCATGACTGTGAAGAAACAAAAAAAATAGCATGGCTTCAAAAAGGGTTGTTTTTTGAGATACACTGTCCTCTGGGTAGAGTGAAGCCTATAAAGGCCCCCAGGGTGTGGTAGTTTTTAGGCCATGCCTTTAAAAATTTTCCACAGATCTTGAATGGAAAAATGGTAAAATTTAAATAAATTACTATTGGGTATAAAAAGGAAAATAATGATATGTTCTAGACAATCTATTGGAGAGATAATGGACTTAAATTAGTTGTACAAAACAATCTCTCTTTTAGCTGCTTTGTCTCTGGCTGATGCCTCTCCTGGCTTTACTCACCTTAACTGCACTGCCTTGTTGTGACTGGTATTAACAACAACTTCTCTGCTCTTTTGTCTTTTTCCTTTTGTCTACAGTGGGGTAGGGAGAGGAGCAATGTGGGGAGAAGCTGTTACAGCTCCCCTGGTTTTTGGCTGGGAGGGTTCTTGTACTGTTTATTAATTGTAAATACCTGTAAATATTTGTAAATGCTGTATATTTGTACACATTCGTTGCATTTCATTGCAGATTGTAGTTTTGCTTGTAAAGACAGCTTCATCTGCTTCCAACTGAGCTGGTCTGACAAAATCTAATGTTGGGGGAATTTTCAACCCACCACACAAGGTTACGTCTAGATCAGAACATGTCTTTGAGAGAGTGATATTGCCTCAACTAGATCACAGAAATACAGAGTGGTAGGGGTTGGAAGGGACCTCTAACTCACCTGCTATAGCAGAGCAGATTGCACAGGAACATGTCCAAGTGGGTTTTGAATATGTCCAAAAAAGGCAACTCCACAACCTCTCTGGACAGCCTGTTCCAGTGCACCATCACCCTCCAAGAAGGTCTTCCGTAGATTTATGCCCATTGCCTCTTGTCCTGTCACTGGGCACTACTAAAAAGAGTCCAGCTCCATGCTCTGGACCTTTAGATATTTATAAGCATCAATAAGATCCTCTCTCAGTTTTCTCTTTTCCAAGCTAAACAGCCCCAGGTCCCTCAGCATCTCCTCATAAGAGAGATGCTCCAATCTCCTAATAATCTTTGTAGCCTTCTGCTGAACTATCTCAAATAGTTCCTTGTCTCTTGAACTGGGGGAGCCCAGAACTGGACACAATCCTCCAGATGTGGCTTCACTAGAGCAGAGTAGAGGGGGAAGAGAGCCTCCCTCAGCCTGCTGGGCACACTCTTCTTAATGCACCTCAGAATATTATTGGCCTCCTTGGCCATAAGGGCATATTACCACCTCATGACTAACTTGTTATCCACCAGAACTCCCAAGTTCTTCTCTGCAGTGCTGCTTTCCTGTGAGCCATCCCACCATGTCTCTGTAAGTACAATGAGATCATGGCTCTGTTTAGTTCTTCCTGTTTATTCCCCAGGCTGCATACATTGGTATGCAGGAATTTCAGAGAGGTAACTGAGCATGCAGGATTCCCTGGAGGAATGCAAGAGGATCCACCATAACTATATACGCCCTTGAAGCGGTTGGCCTTCTGATTATCATCTTAGAGAGCAGCTAAGGAACATTTGTCACTGCTCTGGTTGGTCTTGTTTATTCCCTAGTTGGATGTGATGACATGAGTATTGCCATTTGGACCCTGACCCTGCAAATCCTTCAGTTTAAAGCCCACCTCACCAAGATGACAAAACTACTACTAAAGATCCCCTTGTCTTTTCTAGACAGATGTATTCCATGCCTCCCTAATAGCTTATAGTCATCAAAGAATATCTTGTTGTCATAAAAGCCAAACCCATTGTGACAGCACTGGTCATGTAGCCAGAAGTTTATCTGCATTATAAGTCAATTTCTGTCTACCCCCTTTCCTCCAATTTGAGGTAAAGATAACTTGGGCACCGGTATATTTTGCTTGTACGCCAAAGGCTTTGTAATCTTCCTTGATTCTGCTTAGGTTAGGAAGGTAACTTCAGATAACTTCATTGTTATGCATAGGTTTCCAGGTATAGAATGAAGAGGAAATACTTTAATACTAGAAGCCAGGCTTCATGGCTGAAGTGTCCAATACCTTTATCAAATAACTGCTCTTGGTACAGTGAGTCTTCTAGCTTTAGTTTCAGTAAGAAGAGAGGACTTAGCAGGGGAAAAAAAAAAAAAAGAGAGAGAGAGAAATAAAAAACAAATAAATAAAGAAAAAAGGTACCCCTAAACTGAGATTATCAGTTCATTCAATTCAATTGAATGTGAATTGTTCATTCAATTCAAGTGAAAAGTAAGGAAAAGCATGTATATGTGTATATGTGGCTGACAATGTTTAAGAGATCAAACTTGGCAAAAATAAGGGGTTAAGAAAAACTAAGCTGGAGAACTCAGACTGAAGAATTCAGGGATCAGGACACAAAGTTTCTTTAAATCAGAGGTATAAAAATAGTATTAGATATAACTGATTGAATAAGCATCCCCATTAAATGATCTATAGGCAGCTAGGAATGGAAGCAAGGGATTAGCTAGCACAGAAACCTAGACCTTGTAAAGACAGGGAGTATAAAACCCCAAGATGAAACTGAGTTAAATTCTGAGAGGTTTGCTTACTTGTTTGGCGGTGGGATTTTTTTCCCCATGTAAGCAGAAACGAAGAAAAGAAGTGAAACTGTTGCTGTGTGATCAAGATGGTTCAACTTAACAACATGGTGGGGGAGGGGAAAGTATTTTCAATTATTTTGAACATGGGACAAAGGTGAATTTACTAGTGTAGGATCACCATACCTAACCTTAGGTTTTGTAAGCAAAACTTTAAAACTTTAATACACTCAAAAGAGGAACACCGGATAAGGCAGAAGAACCCAGAAGTGAGTGAACTAACACTCAAAACCAATCTCTCCTGGCAACTTACAATATTTTTTCAAATGAATTCATCTATTATTTATTCTTTTCCACCATGTGTCAACCATTCATTCGTAGCAGTTAACATTATCCATATGCTAAGCTAAAATCATTAGCAGCACCATCTGCTTAGTGTATGCTCTCTATATCTTTAATTGTTGTGTTTAGACATATTACTCTTTGTTTGGTCACATTATACAATACTACAAATGCCTTGTTTACACCTCTATGCATCCCATCACCTGATGGACAAATAGTTTGGGCTCAGACAACCCACGTGAAATCTCATTTTTAAAGTAATATTTCTCTAACAGAAATTCTTCTCTTGATACATTTTAGGACAAAGTTTGTGTTCTTCCCAGCAGTTCATATGGAAGGTGTCTTGGTTTGAGCTAGAACAGGAGCAATTCTGTTCAATGATTTTTCTTTTCAGCCAAGACTCTTCTAAGTAACAAATGTTATTAAATTAAGGGCATCTTTTTGCAGACAATGTCTGCTTTTGTAAGCGATAATACTTCATGTTTATGGTCAGTAATCTTAAGTAAAAGATGCATTAGGAGACATAGAGCCTGGAAGAAAGAAGCCAGCATCAAAATATTATTTAAATTACTTCAAATTGGAATATAGTTACAGAACATTTCTTAAGACCCTCAAAGGAATGGAGCAGCTGTTTTATAAAGAGAAGAATTGCTGGTTTACTTAGTAAAATGAAAGCTGAGAATAATCTGATTGCTGTCTCTAAATCAGAGGAGGACAGACACCAGGACTGTGATAGAACACGAAAAAGAGGTATAGATTAGTATTAAATAAGTTTAATTTAAAGCTGACAGGCAGAGGATTTCTTAACCCATAATCCAAAATTCTGGAAGAGCTTTCCAGTAAGATTAAAAGAAAGAGGATCAAAAAGGGACAATTTTCATGTTCATTCATCTCTTTGGAGGTGTTTGCAGCAGTTAGGAGGTAAACACTATGATGCATCATGTTCATGTAAGTCTTGCATTCCTGAATTACACAAAGCATGAACGGTCATTGAATTGGAAAATTAAACTGTTGCTGCCTCATTCATGTTAGTGGTATTATTAAAAGACTGGAGAGGTCCTCAGTCTTAGGAGAAGAGAAATATATCTATGTGGGAGAGGTCTATCGTAAGAATTATCATAAGCAATGAACGGTGCATTTCCAGAAAAGGTGGAACATTTTGTACAGTTCTTTGTAGTATTTAAGCAGAATACATGACCAAAGTCCCCAAAATTAAATATATAGTAATAAAATGTCTTTGCTATTAGTCTCTGCAGCTGTTCCCCAAAGTAACAAGGGCACAAATAAAATTCAACCTCATCTCCACGCACCCATAAACTGGGTCTGTATTTACCTTACCCATCAATCGTATTGATTTGAATGCATGACCAAGATAGTGGCCATTCTCAAAGAATGTTAGGGGTTGGAAGGAACCTCCAGAGAATGAGTCCAAGCTCCCTGCCAAAGCAGGATCACCTAGGGCCAGCTGCACAGGACCGCATTAAGGTGGGTTTTGAAATTCTCCAGAGAAGGAGACTCCACAATCTCTCCAGGCAGCCTGTTCTAGTGCTCTGTCACCCTCACCATAAAGTGTGTCCTCGTGTTGAGATGGAACCTCCTGTGTTCTAGCCTATGCCCATTGTTCCCTGTTCTATCACTGGACACTACCAAAAGGAGACTATCACCTTTATCTTGACCCCCATCCCCCAGATATTTATAGAGATTGATAAGATCCCTTCTCAGCCCTTCCTTCTCAAGACTAGGCAGTCCCAGTTCTCCCAGTCTTTCTTCATAATGCAATGAGCAATAAGCTCCTTGGGCTAAAGACAGAACTTGTATTTACAACAGTCCAAATCTAATTGTGGAAACCTGAAGCAGTGGAAGATGAAATACCACCACTTTCGGATCAGATGTCCACCACTAGAAGAGAACCCTTGTGACTCATCAGTCAAGACAAGGCTGTCTAATTTCTAATCACACATAGCCTAGTGCAAGACAGGACCAGATACATATACAGACTGTTCTTGCCAATCCACAGCAAAACAACAATCTCTTATTCTGGATCTCACAAACAATGGAAAACATTGCAGGACAGATAGATATGCAAACAAATCTGAAGTATTGCCAGGTATTAAAAAATGGGCTGCTCAAATGTTTAACTGCCTGTCCTTCATGCCCTGAGAAGCATCCTTCTCTTCAGCTACTGAAAACATAACACAGACAAGCTTGGGAGCACTTTGACTTTACCCTTCTACCTTTCACTGCCAGTAAGTGACTCTACTGAGTCTACCCAAGCAGTTCAGCTAATTACAATGAATGCTTTGCTGCTCAAAGGTATGCCCCTGTCAGGGAAAACATCCCTGCTAGTGCCACTTCAGGAGCACTTCATGCGCTGATGTCACTCAAGTGAGTTCAGTGCTTTTCTTTACAGAGCACTTCACTCTATTGGCAAAGCACCATCAGTTTGGTTGTGACCACATACTGGAAGACTTGGTGTTCAGGTGCCCCTTCCTGTCAGGAGGCTCTCCAAAATTCAGCTTCTTTACCTATGTCATTCTAGCTTTAGACAAGGCCTTAAAAATGTTTCACCGCACCTAACTCACAAACCAGCTTGAGACATTTAAGTAGAAATGGGCTTTTCTGATAAAGTAAGATACATCAGTGAAGTGGCAGAATTTATGCAGCAGCTACTTTCTTTACCATGAAAAAAATCTTTTTTTTTTACATTCATGTTTTCATTTCAATGTTTAATGCAGCCAATGAGAATTTTAACGCTGACAGCAAGCTGAATATGTTTTAGTTATAGCATTATTGGAAGAGTAGATCCTTACCAAAATGGCCATATTCTCTTCTCACTTAGGCTGAGCTCTCACCTGCTAAAGAAAACATTCCCTAAGCATGATGCAACTATTTATTTTTTTTTTCTGGAGATAAAAATCATGCCTGATTTGCAAAGAGAGTTGTTCAAATCACAAACCATTAAGGGAAAGATGATTATGTGAACATTGTTAAAAGCCACATAGCAAGATAATCTAATTTAATTTTGGCTGACGTGGCACATTGAGAGCAGCTTTATTTAAAAAAGAAATAAATCTCCTTTTATCAACTCCTTAAATGTGTCTGTCTACCTGCCAATATTTTGTTAGCCATTTTAAAATGGCACAGTTTTGAATGGAGCACCTGAGTGAAAGGAAAAGCAACTGAAGTGTAAAAGAATAGTATTTTACATACAGACCTGTGGCAGTGACACTCCTTGCTAAGAGGTAATACAGCTGTTTATTTAGATCCAAATTTTTAAACTGACAGAAAGAGCTCTAGTCAAAGATGTTGCTGATAATTCATAGATTGTAGCTTGAACTACCTACAGGAGTGTTAATCTGCAGCAATTTAACTGAGCTACTAAGCCATTAGTGACAAAGGAAATATGGGATAATTTTATGTAGAACCTATTTTCCGTTGAAGAGTGAAGCATACAACATAGGAACTAATTCTTACAGAAATTGTGTATATTTGGGAAATTGTTCACAAGGCTTAAATTGTTCCAAGTATTAACTATTTCTGGAAACTGCTAGACAACTCTAATTCAAAATACACTGAACACTGAGAAAATAGAAGAAAATAATAGTTCTTAGAAATATGTATACATGCAGAAAAACAATTTAAGTTTCAGGATCCCTAGAAGCAGACTCAAGGGAATGTATCACTGTGGGACAAATAATCCCCCACAAAAATCCTTTGAAAACAACTTGAATAAGAAAAAAAGGCAATTTTAACTGCAAGTGTTAAAACATCATAGCAATAGAACTCTGAAGGATTTTAACTGATGAAGAAATAAAGGAATATTACAGAGGACAGCCAGGAAGCTAAAAGAAGGAAAGCCACAGACTCTCTTGTCCAATGTGTGAATCAGAAATCAATACTGAAACAAAAGAGGCATTCTGTACAGGTTCAAATATGCACCTGAATGAACAGATTAGCATCATCACTACATTTTGTTCTTAACTATTTGATCAACATAGCTCCCAAACAATCCTAGTGCTAATCCAGATAAAGCTTTCATGGTCATTTGCAGAAGTCACACAAGGGGGACTTTCTTAATTACTGTAATAAACCCATCTCCAACTTTTCTGGGGGTGCTGAGACCAAATATCTAACACTGGATGGTAAAGTAGGGTGAGATGTCTACAAAATCAGCTTGCAGAAACTCTGCTAAGGTCTTTCCTTTGCTCCTTTAATGAGGTCTGGGAAAGGGCTGGGGGAAATTCAGCAGTATCTCCTTCCTTTCCCTACATTGTCTGTAGTCCCTCATAGATCTGTGATCTGCTGTGCAGAGAGACACACAGGGGTCTTTGCAAATGAATTTTTGCACTCTAACCTGTGGTATCAGGAGGAAACAGTGATTTACACCAAGAGCAATATGACATGAAGAAATCCTCTTCTTACAGAGCTTAGCAGCAGCATAGCACAATGCATTGCTACCACTGTGTAGAAGTCCAGAATATCACATTTACTTTACTCAAATCGGCAGACAGAATTCGAACAACAAAAGCGTTCAGATGGATAGTTTTATTCTTACCTTCTTCCTCCAGCTGGTGGTCAGTGCCATCTTTTAAATCTTCATCCACCCATGGGCGAGATAGAGGCTTGCTTTTGGTCTCGTGCTTTTCCTTCTCTCCATCAGTCTTCTTCAGTATTACTCCAATCAAAACACATATAATGGCTATGAAGACTGGAGTTAGGGACGAAAAGAGTACCATGACTATTGTCAATGTGGATCCTTCCTTCCAAGTTCAGTAGTTTCTCTGGAAAAGAAGAGGTGAATAGAGCAAAACAGGAGTAAGCAAAAATGGGTGGACCCAAGGTTTAGTCCTTGATCCTATCCTGCTTTTACTTTTCAGCCACCGCCCCCACAACCTTATCTGTGATTTGCTCCCTGGGTTAAGAAGAACCAGGCTTATATATTTTCTGGAAAGCAACTGAGCAAGTTAGGTATTAGATAATAGGTTAGACTTGATGATCTCTGAGGTCTTTTCCAACCTGGTTGATTCTATGATTCTGTGATTCTAAGCAGAGGCCATACACATCAGACTAAGGCAAAATATGTCTCCCCACTCATTTTTATTGTTATAATGATCTCAGTAACCTTGCTGGTAGCAATGATTATGAGAAAGTGAAGTGGGAATGTGACTTTAAAAAACTGATGGCATTGCTTCAATGTTTAACTCAGTCATAGTACACATATCCTCAGAATATCAACAACTGAATATCAGCTCACAGCACCACCCTTGGCCATGTAAATGTGTCATTAAAAAAGTTAAGCAAAGTGGCAGCATTTCCTCCACATGAAACATGAATGAGATGATTGACAGAACTCTCTATTCATCCTGGATGTTCTGGGGGAAGGAAAAAGAAGACTTTGGGGATTCAAGGTAAAAAATATTTGAGGCCTGAGTATCTTGCTGTAGTGAATTTTACAACTGGGATTCAGCTATCTTATCAAAGAAAGATTACATAGTAATAGGATTCTGGCCTAATCCAAGAAAGGTCAATGTCTAAATGCTTAACCCATTTTTACCTCAATCAGCTGCTTGGGAACTGAGTCAGCACAGTTTCTCTGAATCTGTGTCTTTATCTGGGACTGTTGGGACATACTAGGTAATGAAATGTTAGATGGCAATGAGTGCTGTGAGGTGGGCAGGAGAGGGGGTACAGGGGTACTGACTGCATGCAGTGACCAGAACCCATTAGCCCTTTTTTAGTGCTGGCTAAGCACCAGCCCTGAGAAGCCTGATCTTGTGATGCAGAGGGCCAGCTCTGAAGTCTTCACATCCATTGCAAATTAATCTGGATAAGTGGGAGCATTTTGTGGCTGTAGCCGTTCCAGGAGATGGTGTGTCCCAGGGCCCTGGCATGTCATGCACCACAATTGGCACCTGCTACAGGGGCACTGCAGGTCCTTCTTTGCAGCTGAGAGTTGACATTGTAGGAAGAATGTCCTGTGCTGGAAGAGCAAGAGAAGCATTACAGAAGATTGAATGCTATTGTTTAAAATAACTATCTCTGTTTGCAGTGCTGGGAACTTTGTCATCTCTCACTATTCTGGAGCAATTTTGTCTTTCTTGGAGGTGATGAGATATTGTGGGATTACTGCCCAGCTTACAGTGGAGCAGGAATGCAGATTAATTTAGTGTGCTTCAGGAGAAAAGTCAAGATGCTTATAAACAAGACGCATCTATGCTGTCTCTGGGAATGAAGATCTGTGAAGCTGGCCTCCCAAGCAGCTGAAGGAGGGAGACTTGGGAATTTTAAATGGCCCTGTTTTGGCTACAGCTAATGAAGCAAGGCTAAAACAATAAAACAGTTGTTGAGGCTACAGCGCTTGAGCAAAGATCTTTGCCTAATTAACTGCAATTCTAACATTAAAATTGACACCCTTCAGCAAGATGATGAGCCAAAGAGAGCACACACTGTGTTACTCAACTCTCCACCCAAAGCATGCCACATGTCACCTAGGAGGCAGAGACAGCCAGGTTAGGATATAAAAAAGCATGAGAGGAATATCTCTTCCAGGAGGAAAAAAGTGTGAATTTTAGTGGAGAGAAGGACAGTCAATGGGCTGTGTTTCTTTTCCTCCACCCAGGACTGGGACATATTCTAAACTGTGCATTCAGTATACAACTTAGCCTGGAGAAGAGGAGACTCAGGGGTGACCTTATTGCTGTCTACAACTACCTGAAGGGGGGGTTGTAGTCAGGCAGAGGCTGGTCTCTTCTCCCAGGCAACCAGTACCAGAACAAGAGGACACAATCTCAGGCTGCACCAGGGGAGGTTTAGGCTGGAGGTTAGGAGGAAGTTTTACACAGAGAGGGTGAGTGCCCATTGGAATGGGCTGCCCGAGGAGGTGGTGGGGTCACCATCGCTGGGGGTGTTCAGGGTGAGGCTTGACAGGATGCTTGGTTTCATGGTTTAGTTGATTAGGTGGTGTTGGACGATAGGTTGGACGTGATGATCTTGAAGGTCTCTTCCAACCTGGTTTATTCTATTCTATTCTGTTCTATTCTAACTTAACTTTCATTAGCATTACTATTATTAATGCTGTTGCAAAGCTTTGCATCTCCAACTTTGTCAGATGTTAGTCAGGATTTATTAACTTGAGTTTGATCACTTGCAGTTAGTGCATTTGTCATTAGCAATCCCAAACTAGTTGTATCCATTGCTTCAATGAATTAAATCTGTCTGTTATTCTAACTTTCTGAACCAGTTTCAGTGCAAGTTGTTACTGGGCCACTGGAAAAGGGGAAAACATTCATTGTGCCAAACAGTTTCACTAAGTCCTGGGCCTCTGAGACAGGCAGACAGCAGGACCTTGTCAATAACATGCCAGACATTAATTTGTCTCTTATAGGGTAAAGAAAGAAAGCACACTAAACAGCAGTCCCTTTGGTATTAAGCAAAATCTACATTTGGTGTTACATATTCAAGACTGTTAGTGTGCAATTCAACCCAACAAAAATCCCACAATACCTTGTTTTATTAAAAACTGATTTAGTTTTAATAACTCCATTCCACAAGCAATCAAAATATAAAGACAGTGATGCACTGAAGAACTGTGGGGAGGAGTGGGTGGAAGCAGTCAATTTTTGTATGACAGATTTTAATCGGGTTTTTATAGCTGAAATCTTTTTCAGTCCAAGCTTCATAGAAATGTAATTATCATGACAAGTTTTAGCAAATGCATTTCTTCTGTCCTACAGTAAACCTAAAGCCTAGCAGATGGATGTAATACATATATGCATATAATTATTATTTTTTTTTTTTGTTTCAGAAAAGTCAGGAGAAACATTACAAATAAACCCTACTCTTAGGAATTAATGAAGCTTTTCTGACAGACATGGAAAGGAATGGAATGGAATGGAATGGAATGGAATGGAATGGAATGGAATGGAATAGAATAAACCAGGTTGGAAGAGACCTTCAAGATCATCGTGTCCAACCCATCATCCAACACCACCTAATCAACTAAACCATGGCACCAAGCGCCCCATCAATTCTCCTCCTAAACACCTCCAGTGATGGCGACTCCACCACCTCCCCGGGCAGCCCATTTCAATGGGCAATCACTCTCTCTATGAAGAACTTCTTCCTAAACTCCAGCCTAAACCTCCCTTGGTGCAGCTTGAGACTGTGTCCTCTTGTCCTAGTGCTGGTTGTCTGGAAGAAGAGACCAGCCCCCACCTGTCTATAACCTCCCTTCAGCTCTTGAGGACCAAAGTACTCAGGTACTACTGCATGAAATCCATGTAAATACTCTTAAAATATATAAAGCACTGTATTAAAAGGGTTTTGACCAAAAGTTCTTTCTTTAATATTTCCCATTAAATTCTGTGTTGCAGTTGTTGTTCTGTGTTAGCCATGTGACTCTGCTGCTGAGGGTTCTGGGACTGACTGTTTCACCACCACACTGTAGATACACTGCATGAAAGGTGGTTGAGGCTGCATCCCTGGAGGTGTTTAAGACCAGGCTGCATGAGGCTCTGGCCAGCCTGTTCTAGTGTGAGGTGTCCCTGCCCATGGCAGGGGGGTTGGAACTAGATGATCCTTGTGGTCCCTTCCAACCCTGACTGATTCTATGATTCTATGGCGTAAATGATAGGAAAGCCTCCAGATGCACAAATTACCAGTGAACATACTATCTGTATAGGGTGAATGTGAGCTACATAAATACACAGAAATAGAAGGGAAAGAGACTGTAAATGGCTAGGAAGAACCAAAACCATCAGCCCCCATAGTTTTTTGTACTTACATTTTTTTCTGTCAGTACTTTATGGAAGAACTCTAAAAACTTACTGGATTCTAATCAGGAAACCAATGATGTCTAAATATTTAGAAAGGGATTTGTTAACATCTATTCAGAGTGGATAAACTCCCAAATGCACACTATGGTAATTTAAATACCTAATCTGAGAAGCCTCTGAGACTTGGGAAGATATATGGAAGGAGAGACCATTTCATACAGTCCTTATTAGCCTTCTTGTTTTTCCTGATCATCTAACCTTGGCCATGTATAGACACAGGCTATAGCACTAGATGGCCCCAGATGGCTAGGACTTCATATGAGAATTCACACTTCAGTCAAAAGCAGATCTGTGTAAAGGAGAGCAGTAGTAGAAATGGAAGGATGCTAACAGGGAATGGTAAAAAGAGCAGAGCAGGATGAAGGAGGTAATTACAGCACAAGTCTGTGAGAGAAAACACAGTTCTGGATGCTGAATAGTTATCATTGCTGTTCTCCCTTGCTGAACATGATCAGTTACACACCTACAGGGAACACATACCCTATTCCTGCTACTAGTAGGTGAATAAGGCACTGTCAGGACTCTCAAGTGATATACCATTATGTGGTGGTAAATGCGTCCACACAGAAAACTTGCCATGTTTATAGTTAAAAGCAGGAAAAGTTGCCTTTGGGTATTGTCTAAAAATGCAATAAAATATTACATTGACACCAGAGGAAAGTGAATTTCAGATCTGAAGTAGTGTTTACTGGAAAAACAAAACAAAACAAACAAAAACAATTCCAATGCCACCCATAATCAGTTCTTGAACCAATATGTCTGCTATAGGCAAGACAGAAGCACATATGAACTGTTTAATTCAATTTCCTAATCAAACCATAGAGAAAAAATGTCTGGGATCAGTTGAAACCTTCACATCATCAGCTACTGGAATTACTAAAAACATAATTAGCCTGATAAGTGCCTTTATCTCATGATACATACCCTTCTGCCTGCATCAGAGACCAGCACACGGTGCTTCTGAGCAAGGTGACCCTTGATTTTCTGCTGTCTCTTGCCTCTCCTGCACTCCACACATGCAACCACCTCCCTGAAGATATCAGAGGTCTTGCTAGTATTAGATGTGATTATCTTTTTCATTAACTTATCTCAGATTGCCACAAATGTTATTACTGGTTATGAACTAGCCTTTTGAAATCTAACAGTGCAGTGAGTAATACAATTACATCCCATACAAATGAAAGCATGAGACAACAATGCAAAATGCAATAGAGCAAGTCTTTCTAGTTCTCCTCAGTATACCACCCTTCAGTTGCAAACTCCCTGTGTTTATGTATTACAGGGCAGAAGGAATAACCTGGCAGCAGACAACACGATTCGTTAATATATTTTTTAATTGAATATTCCACTTACTAGGATCTGTAGTATCAGATAAAGCATTACTCATGCTTAGCAGGACAATAGTGGTCCTATAAATATTTCTGATTTCAGAAAATAGGTTAAATTTTAACCCAGAGACTAATTTACCCCAGATTTGTATTAGAAGGAACAATGTGCCGTACCAATGTTACTACCAGGTTTACCCACGGCAGACATCTGGTAGTTGATTAGATGATGTTGGGTGATAGGTTGGACTTGATGATCTTGAAGGTCTTTTCCAACCTGGTCAATTTTAGTCTAGTCTAGTCTAGTCATCAACAGTTCTACTCATTGAAGTAGTGCTGCATGGGTGAGTTCTCAGGAAATTGCTAAAACTATTAGCCTCAATACAGAGATTCTGAATACATCACTGGACTCACATGAAAAAAACAAACCAGCACTCCACAGATAACACAGACCTTGAAAGTTATTTGCTCCAACTATGGGGGAATACATAAATACATAAAGACAAAATATTATTTTTCCATAACCACTTTTAGGCATCGACTTCCAGCAGGCTATATTAAAATCCAGTTTATTCTGTGAGCTACCTTTGATGCAAGCCCATGAGGAAACATAAGCAAAAAGATAAAAGGCCATTTCTGAATGGCCACCGGGGTAGGTAGGAGAGCTCAGCCTAAGAAAGATTGTTGTAACTTCTTCAGAGTAGTGATGTTTAGGGAAGAGGAACGAGGAGTAGCAATGACCTCTTCCCAATAGCCAGCAATTTGAGAGCAGGCTCTTCCAGATAAAATATCACAGCAAATTATTTCTGAGACAGGAGACAGGAATTAAAAAGGCAAATTCTGTATGTCCATACCACCTGAGGTGTGGGGCCAAAGCATGTGTACAGGCAAACCTGAAATAGCTGCATTAGCAGAGACACATAGCTGTGACAATGCCAATGACAAGAGGTACCAACCTAACCACAACCCTAGGCAAGTACTCAGGCAGCTCCTCATGCTGGAACCCCTGCAGCTCTCTAGCCTTCAGCCTCATGTACAGAGAGCACAGAGTACTGTGCTCTGCCAGGGCAGGCATCATCTCAGACCTCTCTACCCAGCAGATCATTGTTTGGGAGAATGAGTTTTTATAGTGAATTTATACCTGAGTCTCATATGATTAGACTTTTCAAATCATTATGAGAAGTCAAGAACAGCAGTAGAGAAATGATAACTGCATATCCTGTGTAGCTGATGTAGGAAACAGCTATTGTTCTTTTGATGCAAAGAAGACATATGTGGGGGGTGAGGGGGGCGGAGATAAAAGGAAAAAAATGAAACCCACCTACTTTTCAGAGGTGATTTTTAAATTCCAGGTGTTAATATATAATTTTTTTGTGTGCTTACAGAGAGGGAAATTGTTTTTTTCATTCCATACTGTTATGACAGGACAGCTGAATGGCAGCATGTAGCATTTAAAATCAGCATTTCAAAGCCTCAGCTATTCCTGGAATAGCTATTCCTATTACTTCTCTTCTTATTTGCACCAAATCAAAACACGTCTAGTTTATTTGAAGAGTCTCTTAGCTGATTAAATCTGAGCCTCTAAAAAACTTCATCTAGGAAAACAGTTTCTAGCTATGAACATGAAGTAAGCTTTGAATTCCTATGTAATCATAAATAGCACTGTTCAAAGGATTTGGGCTTTTTTGTTGGTGGTGGTTGTTTTGGTTTTTTACTTTCTTCTTTACATGCTTTGAATGAGTTTCATCTTCCAGTCTTCTGAGGAAAGGCTGAAGTCTTGTCCTTACCATTGAGGGCATACACAGTCTCTTCTCTTCCAGGGCCAGCTCATCCCTAGCTCTAATTCCAACTTCTCTCCTTCATAGGGGCTACCTTGCTCTCTACAGTGTCACTTGGGCAGTGAATTAGCCACACAGATTCCTTGTCCAGTCTATCAGCAGGAATCTTCCTTTCTTTGCTTCCCTGAGGAGCCTTTGCAGCCCCCTGGAAATGCCTCAATGTAAAAACCCTTCCTCCATTCTGATCAGCAGCATCAGTGGCCAAGCATTACCTGTCACCATGATTCAGGTTTGGCTGCATCAAGGATGAAGCTGTTCCAGCGTTTCCCTCTCCCTTGCTCCAATGTTTGTTTCTCAACAAGGGAAGATGGAAAATAAAGATCACAGTATCACAGTATAACTAATGTTGGAAGAGACCCCAAGGATCATCAAGCCCAACCTGTCTCCACAGACCTCACGACTAGACCATGGCACCAAGTGCCACATCCAATCTCCTCTTGAACACCTCCAGGGACGGTGACTCCACCACCTCCCTGGGCAGCCCATTCCAATGACGAATGACTCGCTCAGTGAAGAACTTTCTCCTCACTTCGAGTCTAAACCTCCCCTGGCACAGCTTGAGACCATGTCCCCTTGTTCTGGTGCTGGTTGCCTGGGAGAAAAGACCAACCCCTTCCTGGCTACAACCACCCTTCAGGTAGTTGTAGAGGGCAATGAGGTCACCCCTGATCCTTCTCCAGGCTAAACAATCCCAGCTCCCTCAGCCTCTCCTCATAGGGCTTGTGCTCAAGGCCTCTCCCCAGCCTTGTTGCCCTTCTCTGGACACGTTCAAGTGTCTCGATGTCCTTCTTAAACTGAGGGGCCCAGAACTGGACACAGTACTCAAGGTGTGGCCTAACCAATGCAGAGTACAGGGGCACAATGACTTCCCTGCTCCTGCTCCATGTCCATGCAAACACCAAGTGCAGATCCAGCACATTTGCTGACTCAGCTCTCAGGCAAACTACAGAGGCATCAGACACTGTCAAAGACAGTGTCAGAGTGTCTGATAATGTGAAATATCTTGGTATCTGGGGGTGTTGGCATAGCTGGGTGGTTGCATCAGCATGTTCCATATAGACCCTGAGGCTAGGAAGTCACATAACAAGGGACCCAGGCTTACAGATATCCTTCTCTGTTAAGTCACCTTTTTAAAGAACAATCCTGAGAACATCAAGAATTTAAAGGACCTCCACATAGAACCTGGCAAAGTTATTTTCAACCTTTTCCCTGAGGTCAGAAAAGAAAATATTTTTCCCCCACATCACTGATCTAAGACATCAGAAGGTGGAGATCTCTTGTCCAACTCTACTGTTACTTTCACCCCATATGTAAATATTTCTCTCATAACCTGTCACATCAGCTAATGAGCAAACTGCTCCTCTTGGGTTGCAGTCCACCACCTGACAGCTTGCCAAGGAGTGATTAACATAGACCATCTTCCAATACAAAGAAAAAAGCTGCAGGTTTCCCTGGCTGGTCTGTGAAAGGGCAGCATTTCCCACAATGACACTTAGCTCAATGCCCCAGCACTGTTCAAACAATTCACTTCCCTCAGCTAACACTTCCTCACAGACTGTTGCGCTCTGAAATGAAACTGCATATTAGTTGACTGTTAGAAAAATACATGTGGCACAATTAAACTCTTTGAGGTTTGCCACTCCAACAGCCAGTGGACTTTACATATGGATTCTCCAGTGGGGTTAGATCTGATTTAAGTATAAATAGTTTGGAAATGGCCTTGCCTGAATTTTTTTCTCAGGATCTTTGTGATCTAATAATTTGAAGAGCTCAGATTAATTACATAGGCAAAATCCACTCTGCAACCCACTGTGAAACTCTTCCCTTCCTTGTCTCATTAAAACAATATAAAAGCTGAGGCCATGACAGCCATTTGAAAAGACCTACTTTCTGACTGAAAAAAAAAACCCAAAACATTACAATTATCTCATTCCTTCTGAAATGGGAACATGGTTCTTGACATCAGAGGAAAAGAGGAAAAGACAAAGGGAAATAATAATTGGTATTACGTGAAAGAGCTGGGGGATCTCATGTTGTCATACCACAAATATATTATGTCTGCAGCCATTGATATGAGGAAGAGGAGGCTCAAAATCCACAGAGGATATTTTACTTACATTTTTTTTATTTATGAATGCATAGGTCTAAAAAATATGTACACCATGACTGAGTAAACTCAGAGATCCAGGCATTCTGCCAGCATCCTTACCTTCACCTTGCAGTGCAGCCAATACAGTGACAGAACAGGCTGCTGCCCTCTGCGATGTTCCCAGATTAAATTCTAGCAACAACAGAACCTCTGTTTACTGCAGTGTAATGAGGTAAGTTCAGTTTGGGACAGCACTGAATGTATAGTTGATGCTCTTTTACAAATTGCCAAGGTGCTGCCCCAAGACCAAGTGTCTTCCCACAGGCTATCAATCATATCTTACCGCGCAACCAGTGCACTGCAGTCCATTACAGTTAATCAATGCTGGAGCATCTCCTGTGTCCAATAAGGTAAGTAAGCTCATTTTTCAACATTGACTGTGACCATTTGCTTTTCAGCATGATTTCACTCCAAAATTAAAAAATAATTAGGATCTATAGACTACTTTCTCTGTGCTATGGATTTCCCCCTGCCCGTGCTAACTATGAGGTAGGTAGTCTGTCATCATGTCGCATGCTTTGCCACCAGGTACACACAGAGAAAGGATCCTGCTTTAGCTGTTTGCTACTGGATTTTTGTACCTTAAGAACCCAGTTACTCATTTTAGTCAGGCTCTTCTTAGTACATGAAAAAGTATCAGAGCTTTATCTGCGAAACCAGGCAGGGCTCCTGTCCTAGCCCTGTTGTTAATTGAGCTGACCCCTGAGTAGCTTTGCCTCACATTTAGTGTCAAATGCCTTTGAAGCTGTGCTGACAGCAAAAATAGAGCTGGTATGTGACCAGCACTCGGTTATTTCCTCTCCTCATCCAATGTCTTATTATGCAAGGCTCTGAGGGATGTAGCTCTGCAACTAACAATCTGTGAAAGCATATTTCCCCAGCGGTTCCTTTGAAGCAGCACGTAAGTGTCAGTTGAGGACAGAAGCTGGCATTATGCTACTGGCATGACTGAATCACAAAAGGAGCTCTGTTGTTAACCATTTAACAGTCTAAACATATTGTGCAGTACTGGCCTGTCTGGTTTCTGCTGAGGAATTATTCCTATAAGAGAAGGTCCAGGGAACTAACTGTCCAGCAAAACTGTGTGATAAGCCTCTGAACAGACTCCAGATACAAGTAATGGTCCAGCTGTTCCAGCATCGTGGCGAGAGTGGCACAAAATGCTTCAGATGATGCTAAATCCTCATCTCCTTCAAACCCAGGTCCTTTCATGACAGCAAACTGCAGGTAACTGTGACCACCTCTGAAAATGTCAGTCTTCCTTCCTTTTAGACAGCAAGGGCTTGAATTATTATGACCCTTTCACTGATGAGCTGCTTCTGTTAGTAGATAACATAAGGGAAGGTTTCTTTTCCATACTGTTCATTACATTTGTATCAAACTCTCCTGAGAACATGGTGACAACATGCTGACACAAGCTGACAACAGCAGTACATAGCCCAGGGGAAGGCAGCAAGTTCAGGCCTCCCAGAGATAAGTTTCTCTTTCACAATGACATCTTCTGTGAACTGCTTGGCAGCAAGCAGTTCCAATAATTTACTGTCTGTCTGCTCGTCTTCTCCCTTCTCCCATGTTATCCTGCTTCTCCATATTCCTTTTGTTTCAATCTCCCCATCTCTTCTCCTTTTCCTTTTCTGCCATCCCACTCCATAACACATTCTCTTTTTCAGCCACTGTCATATATTCAAATTCTCTTTAACAGCACAAACATTGCCTTCACTTCCACTTAGGGCATAAGAGTCAGTGAAATCCTAACCTGAGCTGCCTGGGTGCTAGCAGAGGAGCTCACCTTCAGCAGTCACCACTCACACCATGGGTGCCTTCCAGTAAGCACTGCAGATTCCTTGGCACTGCACTGTTGGGCAGAAGACCTCCTCCAAGGAAAAGAAGGAAGAGAGCATTAGTGAAATGCCTCTTCTGTGATCAGTTACCCATTAAACCTATTCCGCAATCTGACAGGGCAAACTAACAGTGACATCCAGGAGGAGGTCAAGCCTACTTAAGGCAAATTTGCTTGTCACTGTTGATGTGGGGACCTCTGTTGGTTTCAGAAGGAATTATTCTAACACTGTCCCAATAATGATTGTGTTTCTGGGAGACAGAAACACAGGCAGTATCTCTGATCATCACCTAACACAAGACATGAGGAAATTCAGGGTCTGTAAATGTTCAGAGAATGTTTTAAGGAAATACAATTCTCTAATATAAGTGGAACATTCTCATAGGCAATTTAAATGTAATCTGTAAGTTATAATAGAGACATCTTCATTTACAGTTACATGCACAGTAGCACATACAGTTATAAAGCCTATCATGCAAATCCCTGAACAGTCTGGATGGACACTTTAATAACCAAAAAACCCTCTCTACAGAAACCCGTACGCTGTCACTGAAATGTGACAGAAGTATAGGACATTTTGTGGACATTTTACATTCTTCTACTCACAAAGTTTAAGAAGCAAATCAACTTGCCTTACTTTTGTGAGCAGTGTCACCTTCTCCAGAGGCAGTTAGCAGCACAAAGCAAATAAGGCTGGGATCTCTGTGTACACCGTGCTTCTCAGAATACACATTTCAGACATAATTGCCCTCTTGGAAAAGTTAAGAGCCTCTGTCCCCTTCTAAATGTGGCATAGTATAAACATTGCTCTGTCTCTCACTAATAAGTATGGTTCAGTAACTGAAAAGTAATTTTAAATTCTAATTCAAAGTGCATTGATTTGCAGGAAATTACATTTAATTCTTAACACAAACATCTTTGTGAGGTGTTGAACGGTCCATGAAGTAGGAGAGAGCATGCTCTTCGATGTGCCTCGGTCTGTGATATCTTTCATAATGCCAGGTAAAACAATTTGGGTTTTCATCTGGAAATCACTACCCACTGAATGCAATTTCTGTGTGGAAGCTTAAATGAAAGGTGTGATTCAACATAAGGAGTAACTGTACTTCAGGTAGTTTTAACTACTGTTTACAGATTTGCAGTCAACATGCACCTCTGTGACAGTCCAGACCTACTGGTCTGTGCTTCACAAGACTTGGCCCTTTCTCTGATTCCAATTTTACCTCTAGACTGTGAATAACTTCCTTCTGATCACCAACATGTCTGAAGGTATGGGTTCATGATCCTAAACAGGATTCAGAAGTTTGCATACAAGGGGTAAAGTCAGACAAAAATTGCCCTGTTTGAAGAGTACTGCCTAAGGCAAGTTTTTGACAAGGGAAGCTGGTGCTGCCCCTGCTGTGCTCAGCCAGGACTTTCCTACTCCCTTCCCATAACACATTCCTTGCACATTAGCCCTCACTGTGTCACACAAGGTTAGTGATGCTTCACTGCTGCTGTATGTACACTCTCCCACCTATTTTTGGCTCTACTATGGCACCAATTCCAGTAGTAAACAAGGTCCACACTGTTTGCTGTCTATTTACCCACACCCAACCCTGTGAGCTAGGAAAATATCATTACACCCACAGCACATGCAGGGGAGAGAGGCTAAGCTGAGGTACAGTACAGACCAAACACTTGTCTTCCCATGTGAGCACCTAGCCTATGCTCCCTGTCTATGCTTTAAGATAAAAGATGCTGCATAATGTGCCTGTGAAGTCCTTCTGTCTGAGCACAGATTTTTCACTTGAGAACTGTGTGGCGTGTTCCCATAGACTGGCCAGAGAAAGGGGTATCACAAGGGTGCTGAGATGATGCACTGCAATATTGAGTCATAGCTATAAGTGCAAGTGACATGAACTTTTAGAAAATCACAAGTGATATGCACCTGAACAGCTACAGAATCACAGAAAAGGGGAAAGTTGCAATAAAGACTAAAGTTAGGGGGCGCCTAGAGAAGTACAACCTACTTGTGATGATGACACCAGGAAGAGTTAGGACAGCTTTTATAATGAGAAGATCTGACTTGCTCTCATTGGAGATCTGCAAAGGGATCAACAGTTCTGCAGATAAAGGTGATCTGGTTGACCCAGGCTGTCCTGATTCTCAAAAATGGTGGCCAAAGTGTTAGAAGAAACTAAGCAGCTATGGGGAGTCCTGGCACAGTTGGGAAATGCAGTAGGAGTATTTTCTCAATGGAGAATAAGCCACAGTTCAAGAGGGGTCTCTGCTGGGACCTGTGCTGTTCAGTGCATTTACAGGCAATTTAGAAAAGAGTGAAGTGGGGATTGTAGCCAGGAGGGAGTTGGTCTCTTCTCCCAGGCAACCAGCACCAGAACAAGGGGACACAGTCTCAAGCTGCACCAGGGGAGGTTTAGACTCGAGGTGAGGAGAAAGTTCTTCACTGAGCAAGTCATTCGTCATTGGAATGGGCTGCCCAGGAAGGTGGTGGAGTCACCACCCCTGGAGGTGTTCAAGAGGAGATTGGACGTGGCACTTGGTGCCATGGTCTAGTCAAGAGGTCTGTGGTGACAGGTTGGACTCAATGATCCTTGGGGTCTCTTCCAACCTTAGTTATACTGTGATACTGTGAGAAAGCTTATGAAGAATACAAAGTTATTCATGGTTAGTGCTAGTCCCTACTACCCTGAAGAACTTCAGAGGAATCATATGTGACTGAGCAAGAAAATCTCACAAAAGATCTATAACAGAACAGGCAAATGTTCAGAGAAAGACAAAACAGAAGATGAAAAATAGAGAAAGCTGCAGTAGACAGAACAAATCAATGAAGTAAGATAGAGCATTCTGTGAAAGAGGTGATTTCTGGGTGTATGAAAAATGACTTGAAAACTGTAACTGGGTGTAGGGAGGGTGGATAAAGGCTGTGTGTCCACTTCCGTAGCAGTACTAGGTGTCATAAATTGAACTTGCCTTGTAGGAGCCAAAACAGCAATAACCAAAAAAAGGGGAATCAGGAACTCATTGACTGCAGATTGATGTAAATTTTTATGGCTTTAAGGGAAGGTTGGACACACTCTCAGTGAAGGAAACTGCCCAGGGACCACCACATCTGTCCTTGAAGGCTCTGAACTCAAAAAGGTCAAGGCTGGCAGATCATCAAGTATCACACATACTTGTCTTGCTCAGACTTTTCTGTAGGTCTTCACCTATGGACAATGTTAGAAACAGCACTCTAGGCTAGGTTAACCTTGGGCCAGGCTCCACATCACCAATGTTATCTTCTAAAAGCACTAAGATCTCTCCTATAATGAGCTTTCAACATCTTTATGGATTAACTCAAATCTGGAGTTCGGTGTTAAATCTGCCATTTTACAATTCTGGCTGAACTGCACGTTTTTAAACAGTTCATAGCTCTCTTCGTGACAGCAGCAAGCTTGGCTACCCCTCCCAGGTTCAGAAATAAGAGCACAAACACAGAGGAGCGCAACCATACTTTTAACTTAACTCACAACTACTTGGCTACTCTTCTCATGATTTTAAGGCTTGGCAGCAGCAATAAAGCTCTATGTACAGCTCAGTTTAAACAAAAAAAAAAAGACTGTACAACTGGAATATCTTGGCATTGTGACATGTTGTCCCAAGGATGAAAAAATTCTGAGAGATGATTTGTGAGCTCTGTTTCAGTCATTCTCCTTGGGCACAGATTGAAAAGAGGAAGAAACACTGTTTTGAGATCTAGGGGGGATAAAAAAATAAACAAAATGGTAGTAGGAGTCCAGTCATGATACAGTGCTGTGAAAGGCCTGTGTGTACTTAGTGAATTTTTTTTCCAGTGAATTGCTGCCTGGAATCTCTAGCAAATCAGTATGGCAGGCAGGGGAGAAACTGTAGCGCAGCAATAAGAGAAGGAAAAGGCGGCAGTCATTTTCTATTTGCACATTTCTGTCACACAAGGAGAGATAGCATAAAGGCAATCCCTTAAAGCAGAGCTCGCTTACTATTTTTGCTTCCCATCTCACAAACTTCACAAGGAAGATAAACAAAATAGCACTGGGCAGAGTTTCTGCAGGAGCAGTTGTAATTGGCAGACATTTTGTTCCTGCTGAGCAGCAGCTTCTCACCATTTCCACACCCACCCCCCAGGAAAAAATTAAAATAAAGTTAAAATATCTTTGGGCAGTTACAGGTCATGATTGCAAGAAAATCATTTAGGTTGGAAATGTCTTTTAAGATTGAGTCCAGCTGTTGACCTAGCACTGACAAGTCCAGTGCTAAACCATGTCACTAAGCACCACATCACATCTCTTAAATACCTCCAGGAACAGTGACTTAACCTGACACAGTGCCCAGGCCTTCCTAAGGTGCTCCCCACACAGTTCTGGTCACGCTTTTCCAGCTCTGCCTTCTCTGCTCTAAGAGTCCTCTTTGTTCCTCATGCACTTTACAGGGAGAAACAGGGGAAGGGACTGAGGGGCACTGAACTATTATTTTACACTCCTGAGTGCTGAACAACACTTTAAATAGTCCACATAAATGTGGAGATGTTCATACCCCTTCCCCCTTCCTTCACACAGCATTAACATGCTGTCTCACTCTCAATAAGATTAATGAGGCTGTTTTCCTGCTGGTTGAGTTCCTACAGCCCTAGTGAATTCCTGTTGCCAGTGTACTTCCTCCAGACAGAATCACAGAAACATTCAGGTTGGAAAAGACTCTTGGGATCATCAAGTCTAACCATTAACCATACTCTACAAAGTTCACCCCTAAACCATATCCCCAAGCACCACATCTAAATGACCTTTAAACACATCCAGGGTTAGTGACTGAAACACCTCCCTGGGCAGCATATTCCAATGCTTAACCATTCTAATGGCCAGTCTAAACCTACCCTTGTTCTATCACTAATTATCTGTGAGAAGAGACCAGCACCAGCCTCTCCATAACACTCTTTCAGGTAGTTGTAGATAGCAGTGAGGTCTCCCCCCGCAACCTCCTTTCCTCCAAACTAACCAGCCCTACCTCCTTCAGTTGCTCTTCATAAGATTTATTCTCCAGGCCCTTCCCCAGCTTCCTCGCCCTCCTCTGCACTCAGTCCAGCACCTCCACATCTCTCTTGTATTGAGGTGCCCAAAACTGGACACAATACTCAAGATGTGGCCTCACCAGTGCTGAGTTCAAGGGGGCAATCACTTCCCTACTCCTACTGGACACAACGTTTCTAATACAAGCCAGGATGCCATTGGCTTTCTTGGCCACCTGGGCACACTGCTTGCTCATATTCAGCTGCTTGTCGATTAGAACCCTCAGGTCCCTTTCTGCCAGACAGCTTTCCAGCCACACTTCCCCAAGCCTGTAGCGTTGCTTGGGGTTGTTGTGACCCAAGTGCAGGACCTGGCATTTGGCCTTGTTGAAGCTCATCCCATTAATGTTGGCCCATTGATCCAATCTATCCAAGTCTCTCTGTAGAGCCTCCCTAATGTGGTCCCCCTCCACCATGACTCCCAGAGCCTCTCCACACCCTCCTGGCTATATCCACATCCCACTACCTTATCCTGTTCACCTCTGGCATCTGAACCAAAGACAGCATCTGCTGAAAGGAGTTCAAGCCCTGCGTAATGCCCATGGAAGCCAGCATCTGGCCAACTACCTTGACAAAACTTGGGTCAATTCAATATCTTCTGAAGCACCATGCCTCCATTAGATTTGCTTAAGTGACCTGAGGGCTCAAAAAGACACCTGCAAGAGGAGGGACCTGCAGCCTAGAAAGACAGAGTAGCTCTGCAAGCTTCATTCCCTTGGAAAGTTTGGCTGACGTTCCCATCTTCTAGGTCTGGAGACTGCATTCAGCTAATCATCCAATATTTAGCATTCTGTGAATTTTTAAAGGCTGTTATTCTACAAACTTGAATACTGTCTGCTTCCTTGATGCTTGAATATACTCTGACAGCTGAGTTTACACAAGGTCAGATTTTGGTAAGCAAAAGGAAACACAATCATTCTCCCTGTTTTCCCCACTTATTACCCTTTAAAAAAATAGCAGTGAAAATAGAATTCCCTATAGGAGGCTTCACGAAATACCTAACATCCTTTAGTATAAATTTAAAGGACATGGGGGAGAGACATTTTTCATTCAGAAAACTGACTCTTAACAGTCCCTTAAGGCCATAATTACACTTAACTTGCACTTAATTTCAGATGATATCTGTTTTACTCAAATGACTACTGTTTAACCTGAGTCCTATTGGTAGAAGTTCCATGTAATTGGGGAAATATTTAGCTGCAGCCAATGGGCTGCATAATGTTTAACCAAGTATTAAGCAAGTGAAGATGTTTAATCTCTTTTTGATTGAGAGAGGAAGCAAAAATCCACAAAAGAAGCACAGGTAAAATGCAATTAATTTCACTTTTAGTTTCTTTTAAATTTGTTCATATTATTTTCATGACCTGCAGGCTTACTCTGTAGGAATGAGCCTGAAGTATAGGAAATCTAGACTAGATGGTCAAATCGAGGTCTTTTCAAAATCAAGTCTTCATAATCCCAGAAGGCACAGTTCTTGCTGCACTCAGGCAGTGTTGGGAAGGATTTGCATGCATATGGATCTCAGACAACAGGCTGCTTTTACCCTACAGCATGAAAGTGTGAGCACCTGCTACCTTCACCAGAAACCAGCAGCTCGTTTTGAAAAGTCCAGAGCTCAGGTCAATGCCTGTGTCCCACAAAAGCTCAATGGTGGCTAAGTAAATAACTGCCTCTTAAAACCTCAGAAGTTCCCTCTATGTCCTAAAGGAACTAACTCGTAAACTTGGATAGATCAATGACAAAACCCTGAGGGCAGTGGATAAAAAAGTGAAACTGGCCTAGAATATAAATACATTATCTAATTAATCTGTCAGTGCAACCAGTAGCCAAGGGGGAAAAAAAAAACCAACAAACAATACAAGAGGCACCTGTTTCCACATTCAGCAGATGAAGTCAGAATGTCACTGTACATTGTTTCAAAGCAGTTTTGGCAAGGGAGACAAAACACCTTGGTTTTGCCTCTTCTGCAGAAATCTTCTTCAGTCCAGCCTCCAGTCACCTAAAATGCATCCATGTCTACATCCCTCTGTCATGAAATTGATCTCTTCTGGTGCTACAGCCATCTCCAGCAGAGGAAGGCCCACCCCATTGTGTGCAGACAAGCAGCAGAACCCATGCCAGCCTCTTCAGCACAGTCCACAGCAGGCAGGCAGACAGCTCCACTGACTGTGTAGAAAGAGAGAACACAATGAGCAGTATCAAAGAAAGAGAGAACATTTACTATGAAATAGAAATGAGTTTGTGCATCACTTTTCTCTGTGCTATCACAGTAAATGTGAATGTGATGGAAATATCACCAGGGCTAGCTACAGGTATTGATGGAAAATGGTGTCCAAAAGGCAAAATTACCTCTATCACTAGACACTTGGAGTTACCCTGAATTAATGACAGTCCTGCAGTCCTCATTCAATGAAAATAAAATACTAAAATAAGCTTAACAAAGTAGCTGTTAATATGCTGCATGTTGCCTCTGCAGAAGGCAGTGTGAATGTAGTGTATCTAATGAGGTAGTCTAGATCAGACTAGCTACAGCTTTACACAGGCATACTGCTGCCCAGACATCTGCAGATGTCTCTTCCTTAAGCCATCATTTAGCAGGCTCATGAGTAATCACACTCATATGAGTGGGGATTTTGAATGAACAAGGAAATTAGGTGACATATTGATACTGCTGAAAGATTGTATACACGCTGGCAAAACATGTAATTTTATGTTTCTGCCCTACAAAGCCAGAGGATGTGAAAAGCAGTCTACAGATGTTCACATTGCACTGGAGTTATTAAGATATTAATAGCTGACAAACAACATAACTGTTAAGGTAAACAAAGCTTAGCTAGGTTGCCAATATCAGAGTCCAGCCACGACACAGAATGAAAGAAACACTGAACTGATTCAAAATATGTGTTTACTTCTATGTCTGCAATAATCATGAGCACAGAGGTAAATTTCCATAAGATAGATATAATCATGGCCTTTAAGGCTCAGCCAGATATTTGCACAGAGAAAAACATGAATATTAAACACAATGTTGACAGGTAGCAGCTCTGTTCTTAGGGTACAAGCTGGACTGCTTAGAAGGGAGGTCAGCAAACAGCGCAGGTACTCTAGAACAGATCTTTTGAGAGGCACATCCAAATCATCATCAGAAGTATTCAGAGAATTCCTGGGGGAGGAAGAAAAAAGAAAAAAAAAAAAAAAAGAAGGGGGGGGGGGAAAAAAAGTTTTACTGAATAAGGTAAGGAAGCTGTTGCTTTCATCAAAGTTGGGGTAAAGGAAAAGAAAAATGGTTTCCTACTCCCAAGGATTTAGCACATAGAATCATAGAATGGTCTGGGTTGGAAGGTACCTACAAAGGTCATCTAGTCCAACTCCCTCTGCAGTAAGCAGGGACATCTTCAACTAGATCAGGCTGTCCAGAGCCCTTTCAAGCCTCACTTCAAATATCTCTAGGAATGGGGCCCCAACCACCTCCCTGGGCAACCTGTTCCAGTGTTCCGCCACCCTCACAGTAAAGAACCTGTTCACAACATCCAATCTAAATCTGTTCTTCTATAGTTTGAAACAGTTGCCCCTCATCCGGTCACTGCAGGCTTTTGTAAACATCCTTTCTCCATCCTTCTTGCAGGCCCCTTCAGGTACTAGAAGGCTGTTATTAGGTCTCTCCAGAGCCTCCTCTTTTCCAGGCTGAACAACCCCAGCTCTCTCAGCCTGTCTTTGTAGCAGAGGTGTTCCAACCCATGATTATTATCGTGGCCCTCTTCTGGACCTGATCCATCAGGTCCATGTCCTTCCTGTATTGAGGGCTCCAGACCTGGACACAGTGCTCCAGGTAAGGTCTCACCAGAGCAAAGTGGCAGAATCACCAGCAGATCGCTGGCCACATATCTTTTGATGCAGCCCAGGATGTGATTGGCCTTCTGGGCTGTGAGTGCACACTGTCTGCTCATGTCCCGCTTCTCATCCATCAGCACCCCCAAGTCCTTTTCCACAGGGCTGCTTTCTAACATCTCCTCCCCTAGTCTGTATTGACAGCGAGGATTGTTCCAGCCTAGGTGCAAAACCCTGCATATCCCTTCTCTGTTGAATACTGAACTACAAAAGGTCCAAACAGTATCACAAAGCAAGGACTAGTGCCCATGTCTCCTTTATCCCTAACTGGATAAATACACTTCTGCATCCAAAAGCTATAGTTTTGGCATAAACCCATATGCAACTAGGACAATTATGGATTTTCAAATACAATCAAAACATTTTGTTTCCAAATTGATACAGAATGAAAACAGATTTCAGAAGTTCTCTTGAAGACAATTGCTGCTGCACAGACAGTCCTAGCAGTAATGAGGAGCAGAAACCCATCTCATAGGAACCCATAGACATTTTGGCTGGGAAAAATGGGTCCATGAATTATTACTGTAACCAAATTTTTTAGGGGTGGCAGATGTAAGAAGGAGGCAGTTAGTCCTTCAATAGTTTTTAATGTTTCCTCTCTCAGCTGATGTTCAGTTTCATATTGGATTCATATTGGATGCTTCAGTTCCTCCCTCTTCCTCTAAGTATGCACACAGAGCTGAGTATCTACTAGACTTGCTTTCCTCCACCACTTCTCTTCAGCTTCTCTCTTCTGCTTTCAGTCCAACTTTGTTTCTCTCTCTCTCCACCTCTTCTATTCAACTTCTTCCCTTTTTCTGTTCCAGTGCTCTCAATTGATTATTGTCCTCTCCACTCACTATATTTTTCTCTCATAGTCTAAGATCTTAATTTGTTTTCCTTTTATTTTCCTAACCTTTCCTGTCTTAGTGTTTGCACCTCCCACCCTCAGTACCACACACAGTGCACATCAGGAACAGCTTTTACTCATGATGGGTTCCCTCATTATAAAAATTTGCAGGGTTTGGACTGACTCTGTTTAAAATGCATCTGAAGGCTTTTTTTTTTTATCCCTGTTCCCCCTTTTGTTAAAAAAATTAAAATAATTAAATCCTTTGTTCCTTCTTTCTCCTTAGCCTTATCATCCATCAAAGCAACCAGCCCTTTATAAAACAAGCTGTGAGGGGAGTCTGTTGGCAGGGAATCTGCTCTGGCTGGGAAGCTGCCAAAGGCTGCAAAAACACTGACAAACATCACAGGAGAGAGAAAGAGAGGAGGAAGCTGTGCCCAGGGTCTCAGAAATGGGTTAGTATTACAAAAGGGAGAAAAGACATAGAGATGTTTCAGAAAGAGTTAGTGTCTCTAATGCAAAGCCATCACATTCAGAAAGAGTGATTTAGAAATGATTGCTTTCCTCAGCAGTTCCCAGTCCAGAGCTAACACTGCTCCTTTCCCCTCCTTCAAGTCTCAAATACAACTAGCAGCTGCTGTTCAAATCTGTATAACGCTGACAGAGCAAGAACTCAGCATCAATCAAATTCTTTCCACTTAGAAAACACCCTTCTGTCAATAAGGATTTGTGAAAACAGATGTAAAGAGTCTCCCAGAAGTAACCAATTTATAATATTTAAAGCTCTCAAACCAACTTTTGAGAGTCCATCCAAAGTGTTACATGATGACATCCAGGGGGAAAGTAAGGAAGGCATGTTAGAGAGGTGATATTTGCATGCAAGTGCTACAAATCATTCAAAGCCATTCAGTTACATCTGCTCCTGGCTGGCAATGGTACATCTGTTCCCATGGCTACTTTTTCCATTCATGCTTCTTTTCAGTAGTTTGCTCTGTCCATTCATAGTATCTTGGCTTCATGAGGCTATAAACAGTTAGGCATCCACTGCCCAGCATTTGTCAAACTAGGACTTCAGCACTGACTGAAGCCTGGGATGTTGTAACTGTGTGTATACCTGGTGACAAGAGATAACAGGTGCAAACTTGAACATATGAAGTTCCATCTAAATGTGAGACGAAATTTCTTTATTTCAAGGGTGGTAGAGCACTGGAACATGCTGCCCAGAGAGGTGGTGGAGGTACCATCTCTGGAGTCATTCAAAACCCTCCTGCATGCCATCCTGTGCAACCTGCTCTAGGTGAGCCTGTTCTGGCAGGGAGTTTGGACTACATGATCTCCAGAAGTCCCTTCCAACCCCTATCATTCTGTGATTCTGAGAAACAGTACACCATTTACTAATGAAAAAGATGTACTTAAAATACAGGACCTGAAGTAGAAGAACATTTAATTCCACATCCTTTTACCTTTCCCTTTATCCAGGTGAAGAAAGAGGCTTGATTAAAACACATTTTTCGTCTGCACCCTGAGAGTTGTCTGTGCTCTTTATCCCAGTTTATCACTCAAAATGGTCTGCTGATTACCACTAGCAGTAGCAGCTATAAGTCATTTTGCCCCAGAGGAGGTGACTATATGAGATGAAGGTGGGGACACATACTTACTGGAAATAAAACTCATAGTAAATTTAGGGGTTTGGGTTTCTCAGAAAGCTATATTGAACAAGCCCAGCATCTACAGAAGCTGCCCAAAGCACTCTCAGGCAGATTTGTCTTTAAACAGCAGCAACCTGAAGGGTGATTTGGAAGATCATAGGATTTGAACTCACTTTCCTCTCTACAAGTAAACTCAGGAAGGTCCACACACATTCAAAGCAACCCAGGAGAATCTTTTAGGCCTTTCACCTCCTTCAACAGTTCACAGAGATATTATCACCATGTCACTTAGGTCCAGGGCAGATATTATCACCATGTCACATAGGTCCAGGGCCCTGAAATGGAGCACTTACTATGGCAGCACCTCAAGCAGGGACCTGTGGACCAGATGATCACTAATTAACAGGACCATCCTGGTAAAGATGGTCTGACAGTAAATCTACATTTATGTGTCACATTCCTGTGGCACTAAATATTTTCTCCTTTGAGTCTAAAAGACACAAGTCAAGACTTAGTATGTCATCTCTGTCAGATCTTGCCATGGCTGTGGAGCCTCCAGCCAAAGACAGCAATGTTGAGAGCTTCAGAAGCTGAGTACTGAGTCCACGGGGCACTTGAATCCCAAATCTTCTTTTTGCATCCAATTATTTGTGCTCTTCGTTATGGCAGAGCTAACTATTACTGGGCATATGGTATTTCTTTCTATCTCTTATTCCCAAATGCTCCTTAATTTCCTGAAAACTGTTCCACTTCATACTGACTGCCCTTTTCAGGCAAATATTTCTTCAGCATAAAGACTGTTCACCAAGTTTAATAACCTACTTTCAAGTTTCTCAATGGCAAGTCCCTAGTTGTTTCAGCCAGGAATATGGTCTCTGCTCTTTTATGAAATATGCTGAATCATTTTAAGCATCTCCTAACATAAGTTTCTGAACAAAGACCTCATGACATCATCTAACAATGTTTCCTTTTTACAAAGACTAACATTCATGCTGTTTTCTGTAACATTTAGACTCTCTCTTCCTTCAAATGTAGTTTGTATTTAAAACAGATCATTGTGTTTCTACATATTTAATGACCGTGACTCATGCAACCTATTTCATCTGGGTTTTCCTTCTTATTATTCTCATTCAATTTCGCTGCTGTTATTTTTGACTACCAAACAAGCCTACTTCGGTGAAGAAAGAAACTGGATCTTCTGGACCTCACAAGCATGTTAAGAAAAGTTACAGCTCATCCAGGTATGCATGAATAATTCATAATGCAGCCTCATTTTTAGCACCACAAAGTCAGCTTATTAATTTGCAAATCTATTTTGGCATTATTCATTTTCTTCTAATTGCAGGAATTCTGAAATAATATAGGGAAACACTGCAGTGCTAGCCATTGTTAGAAGTCAGAAACAAATATTTTTCATTTAGAACTAAACCAAAAACAGAGCCTCATTTTCCAACCTGTGATGTTTGACCTCAGGGCTAAACACAGCTTGACCTTCTTAGCCCAATTTTTTTTTGTGGCAACACAGCTAGTGCAATCACATTCTGTGTATGAGTATGTATGTGCCAGGGGTTTCTAAAACCCTCAGTCCAAATCCAGCCATATTTTACAACAAAAGCAAAATGCCCTTAAGAAGGCTTGGTAATTTTCAGCTATTTCAAATTGCTTGAATATAGATAGCCACAGTAAATAGCTGCAAAGAAAAAAGGCCTTTCTTGTTCTAGCTGAATATGCACTTGATTGGAAACTAGAGAAGCCCTATGGAAGGGAGCTAAAAAATGTCCCACTTACAAGAAAAGCTCATGAAGCACTCTTTTTAATTCCAAAGCCTGCTGTCCAAATCAGAAAGGAATATGTATTCTGACAAGCATCAGCTCTGAAACATGTTCACAGACACCTGGTTTTGTTTTACGATACATCCATACTCTCCAAAATAAAGCAAGCTACTACCTGGAAAGGTAATGCCAATGACAGATGTAGTCTAGTGACCATCCTCACCCTCTGATTTTAGTATTTCTGCTAAAATGCACAGAGACCAGGCAGGCAGTTCATACCCTTCCTGCAGTGTCCTGATCCACTGAAGCTGGATGTTCCAAGCAACTGCTGCTGAAAGTAAGATCAGGTGGGCAAATGAATCCCAACAGGTCTCTTGTTGGCCATCTACCTTAAGCCATCTATTTACTGTGCAGTACAAAAGAACCCAAACAATGAAGCATGGCTTTGCAACCAAAGCAGTGCTCCTACTGAAAAATGAAGAGACTTGCCTTTCACAACACTCCCTCAGAATTACACCGTGTAGAGATTTTTCTGCCCTCTCCACCCCCCACCCCCCCCCAAAAAAAGTCACCAAGAAGCCCTACAAAATTACTCACAAGCAGAGTGCTGGGAACTCCAAGCACTGCTTTCAAGAGGATGGGTAAGCACCAGCTTAACTGTTGCAATTGCTCATTACTTATTTAGCAGCATCTCAGAGGAGACAAGACATGCGTTCAAATTCAAACACGGCTGTAGCTGTGCTCAGCAATTTTGGCAGCCAGCCAAAGCTACCAGAAAGGACAAATATACATGCACTCCCATGCCAGCTGTGACAACTTGTTGAAGGCATTGGGGTAGGTATCAACTGCGTTTCATACCTGACAAAATAAATCTAAATCTAAATCAAATAACATAATAATTTTAACAGGTGCTGAAAGCCACACCTCTGCCCTGCAACTCTGTCCCCACTGCCTTCAGTGGGCAAGATTGTCATGATCCTGCACAGGATCTTACTTCAGGCCAGTCATGGATAATTTTCCATACACATTGCACAGTGGGATCAGACTCACTATAGTCCTGGCCTGTGACATGAGGCCAGCTTTCTCTTAAGACCAAAATATGCATTATTTGTACAGATTTTGCATATCGTGCTAGCAGTTAATATTTTGGATTTTCTCTCTGCTGTTTCTTGAAGAATATCATATAATAAAAATGCATAATAGTGCTCGAAATGTAAATGATCCATACGGGTGTATATCTAATAAGAAGTGGTAGTTTACTTGAAATGTGGCCCTGTAGGTCTCTGGTTTAAAGGAACATTTAGGCTAAGAGAATTCTGGGAGGTGAAGGGGTTGCTACTGCAGTGTGTTGCTGCAACGGTACAAGCACAGGGCAAATAGGTTGTCTTATATTCCCTTCAGGGAAGCTGGAGCCAAGAAGCAGCATTATGAGGTCGCAGTGCCAGGCTAAATGGCTCTTCCTTGCAGCCTGGTCTCTTCTAGCTAAAAAATCTCTCTGTTTTCCCTCCAAGCCAATATTAAAAACACATGCTTTGAGAAAGCATTTGCAAGAAGCTAAATGCAGTTTCAGCATTAGGTTTTTTTATGCTTAGGCACCCCATTTTAAAGAGAGGGCTGTTAAAATTGATTCTCTCCCTCACTCAGCACAGCTCCCACCACGAGGCATCAAGCTGCAAGAGACATGTCTGAGGATATTCCTTAAGCAGTTCTGAAAATCTAGTTTCAGCTACTACAAGGTAGTACAAGAGACACAGCTGTAGGCATTTAATTTTTTTTTTTTTTTTTCTGGGATATGCTTCAAGCACAGAGCATACTATCCACTCTGTGCTTCTGCTTTCTCCTCCTGGACATCAGTAGGAGTAACAAACTCCAAGACCATCCCCAGTGTGAAGCACACTGTCCACCAAAATGACTTGGATAGCATCCAGGACGTACCATGTGCACACACGTGAGAAAAACTAGGTCACCACTACTCCTTCCTCCTGTTCTTTCTTCTGCAGGCACTCTACAACATGAGGCAAAATCCTGCAACTAGATCAGCAAGATAACAGCATTACAAAACCCATCAATAGATCCAAGTGCTCAGGGACAGAGAGGTCTAAAAGACATGGTGAGATCCTTTCCTTAGCCAGCAGCTTCCCATTCATCTTCTCTGCAGTTCAGTCAAGCAGAGTGTTTAATATATAAAAAAATGAAAGACTGTACATTTAGAAGACTTTAGCAAAGCTTTATATCAGTAACAGATGCAGACAACAGGAAGTCTTTCTGCATTAGATGCAATTGAAACTGAAACCAACCAAACAAAACAACAACCACAAAACCAACACAACAAAACACAAAAATCTCCCATAGTGCTTTTGAAAAAGCCCTTTAAACTAGCTACATTTGGGCAAAGCTGGGGTCATAAAAGTGCTCTTGGCTCAGAATATGCTTCATTACCACCCACACCGGGAAACACCCCACTCATCCTACTATAAAAGGGGCAAATAAAATGCTTCTTCAAGATTTTAGTATTTTGGGACTATTTTCTTAGGATGTTAAAATTTCTGGTCCTGACCTGCAGCCAGAAACTTTCACCAAAGGACTGGGGAAGGGTAACTGCACATTGTGTAATACAACAGCAATTTTGGTTAGCTATAAGAGTTCTTTTTACTGGTAGAAAATGAGACAGAGGGTCTGGTCTGCACTCACTCTGCATGAATGGAGCAGGCTTTTATCGATGAAGGTCTGAATCTCTCTGCAGTCTCCAAAACACTGAGAGGCTCTAGGTGTACCCCCACCATCTTGCTGAGGAGATAATTTCATCCTGCATCAGTGAACATGGTCCCAGCAGTAATGCTGCAGCTTCAGCTGCCAGGTACCCCAAAAAGAGCAGGGACACTGAGAGTTTTCTATCTGGAAACCCAGCTCTTGCCCTGGATTTCAAGGTAGTCATTGTTCCTCATGCTGTCTGGCCTGTGTGGCCTTGTCTTCACTAATTTCAACCCAGGCAACAGCATTTTGCATGACTTTCAACTCTTCTTCTGCATTAGTCTGAGGAGGAAAAAGCACTTAACCATCTCCATGTGATAAAAGTGACAGAAGGAAAAATGATAAAGGTGAGAGATTCAAGGAAATACAAAACTTCTCCTAAAACCTAAATGCCAGCTCGGGAAAGGTCAGCAGGAAAAAATTCTATATAAAACTGAAACAAGGCTGAGCAGGTAAAGCTTACATATATTTTCTGCTTGGCTGGAAAAGAACAGAGCTTCAAATAATTTTTTTAATGCAGGTATTGTACTGAGGGCAAAAAGCTTTTTGTTCCTTCACTCCATTCTCCTTTCCCTCTGTATATGTATTTTCTGGGAAATGTTGCAGGGGGGATGGGGAGTGGATTTTTTAGCTATCTAAGTAGCATTTACTGAATTTAGACCAGAAACCCACATCTGAGGCATCCCAAGGGCAGGCTGAAGGTTAAACCAGAATATTTCCTCTTCCTTAACTCCCTCTGCATGAACCAAACCTGTAGCATATTCAAAATCAGTACCTGAGCCAGAACTAACTTGGCACCAAAGACAGAGAGTGTATTCAGTCATGCTTTATGACAGTGTGGCGCAGGTCTGCAGGAAGCAAGCTGCGGAACTGCATCCACTCCTCTTCAGCACATCACACAAGGTGACACAGCTGATGGCTACCCAGAAGCCACAGTCCTTAGGCCATCCCAGCCAAATACCAAAACTTCAGCACTGGGCTGTTCTAAAAACTCACCCTAGTAGTTTCTTACCTCTGTTTAATTTTCCCTCTATAGTAAAACCAGCACCTAGGAAGAAAACCTTATCAGTGATGAAAAGTGAAAATTTCACGCTTCAAATCTATTTCAATCATCTCCAACTTCTACTTAAATAAAGCCATTTCAGATTTCTGAGTGGCTACCTAGCACCTTAAAGAGAGTGTCCTCCACAGAAAAGCAGTTGATAGCACATTCAAGGGATGTATTGAGAATCTGTCTTTTGTCTTGCCTCTAGTCAAAACAACCCATTGGTTAAGATCTGAAGACACCTGGGAGGGGAAAAGGGATATCTAATGGTGGGCTGGTTTCTGTTCATGATGGGAGAAACTTTCTTAAAACACTATGTTGTCTGAAAAGGTTCAGTTGACCAAATCTCTTTGAAACATTGCAGGATTTGTCAGTTACCCTAAAAATGTCAGGCACAGCTAGCTAAGTGACATATATGCATTTTGCAAGTATTTGAGTCTGAAGTAAAGAGTTATTTCACATAAACCCCATTTACTATATGGACACAGCCTGTAGAAACAAAGGTACTAGAACACTTTTTTATGATGCCAGTTAGATACAGTAAAGGCAAAAACAACACTCCTCATACTAAGTATTTACAATCTGTTCACACAACAATCCTCACTTACATCCATCCTTCTGAACCTATACACTCAGTGCATAACATGAACATAGCTAAGGGACATGGTTTAGTACAATTAGATAATGGTTGAATTTGATGATCTTCAATGTCTTTTCCAATCAAAATGATTCTATGATTTTAAATTACTCCTTATTGTATTTGGGGAAAGTACTGATTTTTCTCCCATTAGTAGGCCCCATAGTAAGTAATGTTAGTGCCACAGGAAGCCAATGTTTTCACATAAATGGATGAAAGGGCTGAAGAGGAGGCAAAGACAGAGAGGTTTCTTTCAGAGCTGTTTGGGACAGAGCTCATAGCTCCATACCAGTGAATAGAAGTTTGTCAGGAGAGTTTAGCAAGGGGAAAAGCCTGCTCACATAGCTGCACAGACAGTCCAGCAGCCGGCATAAGGTCTCTCCAAGCAGACTCGCCAGAACTTAGACTGAAGTAGCCCCAGTGCCTTTGCCATCCCACAGGGCATCCTTTTCTAGTCAGAGTTTGTGATTCATGGCTATTGCTTTAACTCTAGCCTTGAAATGCAATAGATGACCTTATGCAAGGATCATTTAAAAACAAAGCAATAATTGCTTTAGAATGTAACACAGTGTGTGTTTCTACTACTAGCCACATTGAGAAAGGCAGTGTTGTTGATTGCCTTCACTACAGAGCCCAGTTATTCCTACCAGAAAGTTAATCTCCAGTTCAGGTCCTTGAAGGAGGCAAGGAATGAGACTATGCAGAAGGAGACAGGATTTGACTGAGATGCAACTCATCCATGAAATAAAACACATGCTTGCTTTCAAATAGGTGTATTTTTTGTGTACTCACAGAGAGCACAAGCCATTGCTTATTTTTCACTTAAGCCTCATGTTCAGTGCACCTGGTATGAAATAGTTGATGATAAGAAAACAAAAACCTAACAGCCAAGCAAACAGAGCAGTGGAGTGCCCTGTCAGAAACTGTGGCATAGTAGTTGTGAGGCTCATTCCCTGGCTCCAGACAATGATTGTTCCACTTGTCAAAACAGCATTTCAGAAAATGCTGATAGGAATTTATAAATATACTGTGTTAGCAGGGCTCTGCTACAGACATATCCTGCCCTGCAACCTTGATTTCAAGAACTGCAAGAAATTGGAAAAGATTGTCATACAGACACTTCCAAGCAAAATACTTCACTGTTTCTTTAAGAGCAGCCAGCTACCATAATTAAGATGACAGCCTATTGCTAGCATATAATTTATCCAATAATGCTATAGTCTATCAAACATATTCCTCACTAAGTTCATCCTCAAGCGTGGCATGCCACATGGTCTTGCAGATTTTGGAATAACCCACGCTAACTGTGAAAGGAACTACAGTCTCAATTATTTAGCAGTTGTGAACCCAATATATAGCTTGCATTACTTCAGTGAGGGTATTTAAGACTGAAGCACTGTGATCAAGAAAAATGAACTGAACAGGCCAACAACGCAGTTGCGACGTGCAGCACCACATTCAATACAGAAACAAGTAAGACACGGGAACTTAAACAGAAGCTATAGGCCACTAATGAGGTGATACAGGCTCTGCATCATTTCTTGCCGATTAACCTGGCAGAATTTGCTGCAGAAGTTTGAGCACACCTCATCCATTGATCTGCCTGAATGTGGTGACACATATACAGGCAGCATGCTGCTCATCTATTTGGCTGTGTTATCTCTTCTGAAGGAAAAGCTGCTGTACCCTTCTGCTTGTTTCAAGGTCAGTGTATGGTGAGTTCTGAATAGGGGTCAGTCCTCATGTAAAATCACTGGCTGTCCCCATTTTCTACACATTCACCACATGTGCACACATGCACTCCCTCCCCATCTCTTGTGGATCACAGCACTGACTTGCTGCTTGCCCCAAAGTTCTCCTTACAGCACAGGCTGAGCCCCATACCCTGCCCCAGCCCCCTTCTCTCTTGAGATTGAAATCTGAACCCTGACACCTGGTTCCTCTCTAACACGGACAGAAGCAAGCTTTGTATAAGAGCAGATATGGTTAAACACACAGGATGGCATGACTGGCAGGAGGCATGATGCCTGGAATTGCAATAGAACACTGTCCTCAAGGGTCAAACCCCCAAACATGCCCTAGCTCAGACAATGGGCTAAGCACCTCCAAATGTGCTAACCTGGACAGTTTCTGAGGTCCAGATGGTCAAGGCAAATGTATAGCACATGTGTTTAACATTGTAAGCACCTGTGAATGTGCAAGCCTGGACACTTCCTGGGATCTAGATAAACATGTACTACATGTAATTAACTTTGTAACACAGCTGTGAGCTGTGTGTACCCCTGGCCATGTTTGGATATGCCCCATCCTATTAGTCCAGTTATCAGGGTTCTGTGTTCCCAAAGGGCATTAATTGTCCTCAGACAGTATTTAAAACTGCCAAGAAGTTGGGCAACTTGCCTTGATCTCACCCAGATAGCAGCAAGAGCCAAAGGCTGCCCGAGTAGCAGCTGAAGAACTTGCTCTAGCAGACCGATACCTTCACCCAACCCTTGCACCTGTACCAAGGAAGAAAAGGGAAAAGCTCCAAGGGAGTTGAATCCCAGAGGAGGCTACAGCCCATTGACTAGGCATGACAAGAGAGAGGCCCTGTAGTCCTTTCCAAGCCAAGTGCTGCTCGAATCATAGCATCTGGGAAGATACCAGACAGAGGAGCAAGTTGTGAGTACCCCAGCTAATCTGCCACAGAATCCCATTTGTGGGAAAACCACATATGACAGCACCTGTATTTCCAACTTGAATTGCTGTATTGGAAATGTTAGAGCTGTGCTTAAATCGTTTAACTGTCTTTACATGTGAAATGCAAAACCCACAACCAAATAATTGAGCCTGTGAATACATTTTGTAAACAAGTTACGGTGGTGAAGATACCACCACCCAAGATATTAAGTAGTAAAATATATAAAAATAGACATTTTTATTACAATCACCCAAAAGAGAATGTTGCAAAGTGCCAGTCCAGTGGTTTTATGAATGCAATGCACAGAGTTCCCCAAGTTCTTGCTTTTTCTAAGGCATGCTGTAAATCACTGCCATCGAGTTCAATGCACATGCTGAAAGAAAAGGTCCATTTCCTTCTTACAGCACTGCCTGAACAGCATTAGGCTCCTGAGGGCTAAAGGAAGATATAATGCATTCATGCACAGAAGCATTGTAATGGGTGCTAATCAAAGCAGAAGTACAGAATGGGGATAATTCCTTGCCTGAAATCATTGAACAAACATCTTATTATAACACATGAATGACCTGGGGTATTTTCCCTAAAAAAAAAACCCAAAACAAAAAACAAAAGAACCAAACAAAAAAAAACCCAAACCACAGGAGGCTTTAGTGCTGAAAAGCTCACAGAATGGTTTCTCAAGTCAATTTAGATCATATTTAATAAGCAATGCTAGAGGGAAAAAATGCCTTGACGTGTCTCTTGTATGGCACACTTGAAATGGCATCTGTAAAAGAAGAGCCATTCATTGAGACACAGTGTTGAGTGGAGGGAAACACGTTATGTTAAAATTATACTCCTTAAAGATGGGGAATGTCTTGTCCAGTTCTAGGATACAAGGAAGTAAACTCCTTGTTGCAAAGAACTAAACGACACAGAAATCATTTTCCTTTCCTCAGGCTCAGACATTTAGATGCCAGCTGTGATCTCTATAAGAATTTCAGCCTCAGAATTCATGTCAAATGCTACTTTGCTATCCCAAGTTGCTGTGATTTATTCTCTGTTGCCTCTGACTGCCATCCTAACCCCAGAAAAAGTCAGAAGACCCAACTCATGGAAAAGAGGTGCTCAAAAATCTCCCTCTCCCCACAAAAGATCGTAACAATTTGGCCTCTGTGCTCCCATCTTGCCAGTGCAATCAACTTGCTCACCCCATCCTGGCTTCACACCACAGTGCAATCAACATGAACACTCCATGCTGGCCTCACACCACAGTTCCCCATTATCACCAGCAGCAATCTGTGTGCTCATGTTCTTTCTCAACCTGTTTTCTTTACACTCTGGGGTGCAAGGATATGAGACCTTTCCTTTGGGAGCCATCTGTTAGTTTGCCTTTGGATAAGGAATACAATTGATCTGCATTTATTAAGGAAACTAAAGGTACTTACCAATCAAGGTCTATTATCTGTCTTTCATATTTTGCTCTACAGCAGAATCATAATAGGTAAGCACTAACTCCTTCTTGGTTACTGAAATCATTGATTAAAATTAGCAATAAGTAAAAGCATCAGTGTTAACACTTTCTCCAAGACAACAGCATCTGCTGAGCTGGCTCATACTCCCTGATGAACATTGCCACTGCAGTGTGAAAACTAAACAGATGCAACCATACGTTGACATCAGAGCCCTTTGTTGGCCTTCCTTCTGCGTAGCTGTGCAATTAATAGACTGAGCAGGGAATAAAACCTTTCCAGCTGACATGCATCTTTACAAAAAGCTGCCTTACCAGGACAACAGTAGCAAGTTTGACCAGCCGCTCCAAACCAAAGGGTGAAGGCAGTCTACAAGGGCCCCAGAGTGATTCACCAGCGGTCAAACAACTTTCTGGTGAATTTAATGTTCAGGACAGAGGCAAGATTTTTCATCACCTTGAGTAGTTCAAAAATTGCTTCTGGCTATACTGTGCCCAGCTGTCTGCTTGTCCTCTCTTGAAGCTGCCACCCCTGTGCTAGAGACTGCAGAGAGCACAGTGTGACTTAAGCCTCACTTGCTCTTGCAAACAAGCTATGCCAAACCTCACAGGGATATCCTAATCACTTTCAGAGGCAAGAAACCTCGTCAGAATGGCACAATAAACATTTTAGGACTATAAACTCTTCATTTGCCTTCCAGTAAACTTACCTTGTCTTCTACAGTCTTCATCAGCACAGAGGTACAGCAGCAGTCAGCCATTCCCAGGGCTGCTGAGGTAAGCAGGAATGCCAGCATCTCAGGTCTTTTCAGTTGCACTCTGCAGTACCTGCACAAACCACCCAGGCATGTAGTTATGATGGGTGAGGTGAGGATGTTGCAGGCTGTTGCATGGTACTGACTGCCTTTGCTTTCTGCTCATGGGCAGTCCCATACAGAGTTCATTGTTTAATTGGAAACACTTCATCTGAGTAGAGAGACAACCTCTTATGGCTATAGTCTACTTTAAACAAGTAGTTTTAACATGAGGTCCCTGTGTCCCACAGCTGACAACTTTTTCATAAGCAGAAGCAAATAGCTGAACAGATTTGGAAGCAATTTTTCCAGGCAAGACTTCCAGGGTACGGTGATAGAAAAAGCTACAGATGCTTTATCATATCATCTCATGAGAGGAAACCTTGTGAAAAGTACACTGCTTAATCACAGAAGACATAAACTCACTCCTCTGTCTGCTCCTAATAAGAGACACAGGAGGAGCGAGTGTGCACATGGTGGTTATCAAAGGAAAAATATTATCCTGGAAGTAAAACAATAGACACGGGAGACCAGACAGCAGTCTTTTATCAACCTAACTTAGCAAGCACCTAAGTTAGTCCCAGTTACCAATGACAAGAGCCTCTCCAACTTCACTAAATAATGACATGAAGGGAAGCAATATGCTTTCAAAGAGGTAACAGAACTGTGCAGGTACAGGAAACAAGAAATAGCTTGCTAACAAATTTACTGGCTTTTGAGAACAGAATACAAAAGAAGCAGGTGGAAAAGGAGAACAAAATACATAAAGCATTCCTAATTCTTTAACTATTTGCTGAGTTCTTCATCAAAGCAATTGTGGTCCTCAGTAATTATTGTACAAAGTATCAATTTTTATTCCAAGTCTTCAAAAAGAAAAAGAAAAAAAAAGTGTCAAGAAAACAATTTCTAAGATTTTGATTTGGGTAAGCCACATGAGCAGAAAAGTATCAGCAGCACATTTCAAAGAGTGCCACACCAAAGGAAATACATGACCACAGGAGGGAAGGCACTTCAGAAAAGGTTGTGAATTTCAAAAATGCTAAACTAGAACAACACAGGACAGGAAGAAAATGAAGACTTAGAATATTTTTTTCCCTGCAGAAGAATCATTTTGTACCTCTGTCTTTTCCAGAACAGATTTGGTTAACCTGTCCCAAATGCTTTCAGTGATGAAGCATCACCAACATTGCTACCCTGCAACTTACTCTAGTCCTTTGCTATACTTATTTCAGAAATATTTTCTTAATGGAATAATTAATGGAATAATCTCCACTGCCCTTCCAGTAGATTCAAAACCACTACCTCTTGCCCTAGATACCATAGCTATGGATATATTATATTCTTCTCCTCTTTTCTTCTTCATGCCTTCTCAAGAACCTTTCACCAAAGGTTCCCCCCTGCTTCAGATGAGCAACCTCATTCTTTCATCCCACCAGGTGATGTTTTCTAGCTGGATTCTCAGTTTCTGCACATCCATTATCCCAGGCAGTTTTAATTTTTCTTTAAGCTTACTGCCCAAAATGAGATGCAAAGCTGTAGCCCTGTCCTGTCCTATTCATATTTGGTGATTCCTGGAGGTTTGCCTTCCTTGCCTCACCAGCTGCAAGGCTGGCCTTCTTCACATAGAGCTGCTGATCCTGTTCAGCCTGTGTTTCTCTATAAATCCCAGACTCTCTTCTGGCAGGCTGCTACCCTGGCATGCACCTCCCTTCTCATTCCTGAATCAACTACTGAATGTGCTGACTGCACCAGGGCAAAAATCGACTGCTTCCACTTATTAACTCCCTCTGGATAGTACTGTGCTCTTGTTCCTATTGAAATGTCTCTTTTTATTTCCCATCAGTTTCTTCAATTTATCAAAATTGAATCCTTCCTAGCAGGAATAAAACCCAGTATGCACAACTCCAAATCCACATTTGATCTATCTATCCTCTCACTGCGACTACAAACCTTTGGCACCACCTGAGAAAATGTGTACTCAGTAAGTTTTGATCCCACACTACAACTTTATTTTGACCATTTGTATTTCAGTGGTTTAAGACATCATTTACTGATGTCTTTTATAGGTGTGTTTACAAAGAAGCATGTGATTATTGCTTGTGAAATTATGGGAAATTTAGAGATACACATTGCAAAATATAGGACAACCAGAAGTTCTTCTTCAAATGATGTAATACCACAGAGTACAGAGCCACCCATACTTAAATACAGATTAATAAATGTGGACTTAAATATGGACTAAATATGCAAATACTTCTGATATGGACACAACTGAGCTCACAGGTTCTCCAGCGACAAAATCGAAGTCACACAGCCACTTCTGGAGAGTTGATGGGCTATGAAGCAATTGCTTACTACACATTTTACTGACTCAAATTAGATTCTTAGTTCTCAAGCATATTACAATTAATAAAGAAATGCACAAGGAGACAAAGTCCTCTTTGGGATTATTTGCAGTGTCAATCTTTTACCTTCTATGAAATTATTCCTCATCAACATATAAGAACCCTGCCAAGAGTGGGCTCGGTGTTGTCTGAGAACAAATGTAGCAGAGAATAGCTTCAGCAAACAAACTCTAGCCTTGATAGAAGGCTGTAATTTAAACAATACATATTCAGGCACTCAGCAAAACTATGAGAGATGTCTTGAAAAGTCAACAGCAGAAGTCATTGATATTTTTTCATCAGTCACTCATTTCACAGATGTATTTTTCACAGTATCACAGCATCACCAAGGTTGGAAGAGACCTCAGAAAGGACCAAAAAAAAGTAAAAAAAAGTCACAGGTACTGCAGAAACCCCTAGTGCTAGTGCTTCAGCAACAACCTTCACTCCACCTCTGTGCTGAACCAAAGCCATGAGGCTTTGCAAGGACGATCACTTGTTTGTTGTCCTTTGAGCTGAGAGAAGTTAACATTAGTGCCTTGGGAAAACCGCAGTTGGAGTTATTCACATTTGCCCCACACAAATCCTCACTGTCATTATGCTTGGGCATTGTAGTCCCTTCACCCTGCACAATATTGCAGCACAGCATTCAGCCCTAGCCCTGGTCAACGGTAGACTGAACATGAGCCTGCAGTGTGCCCAGGCAGCCAAGAGGGCCAATGGCATCCTGGCCTGCATCAGGAACAGTGTGGCCAGCAGGAGCAGGGAGGTCATTCTGCCCCTGTACACTGCACTGGTTAGGCCACACCTCGAGTACTGTGTCCAGTTCTGGGCCCCTCAGTTTAGGAAGGATGTTGACTTGCTGGAACGAGTCCAGAGAAGGGCAACAAAGTTGGTAAAGGGTTTGGAACACAAGCCCTATGAGGAGAGGCTGAGGGAGCTGGGGTTGCTTAGCCTGGAGAGGAGGAGACTCAGGGGTGACCTTATTACTCTCTACAACTACCTGAAGGGAGGTTGTAGACAGGCGGATTTTGGTCTCTTCTCCCAGGCAGCCAGTACCAGAACAAGAGGACACGGTCTCAGGCTGCACCAGGGGAGGTTCAGGTTGGATGTTAGGAAAAAGTTCTATACAGAGAGAGTGATTGCCCATTGGAATGGGCTGCCTGGGGAGGTGGTGGAGTCGCCATCATTGGAGGTTTTCAGGAGAAGACTTGATGGGGTGCTTGGTGCCGTGGGTCAGTTGTTTAGGTGGTGTTGGATTGGTTGATGGGTAGGATGTGATGATCTTGAAGGTCTCTTCCAACCTGGTTTATTCTATTCTATTCTATTCTATTCTATTCTATTCTATTCTATTCTATTCCTCTTTCAGAAAACAGCTGTATTTCAATGGCAGATGAAAGAGTTATTTAATATAAAATTTCAGCACAGAACCATATTTTTCACCTTTTCAGAGAAAAGATGCACAATATAGCAGTAATGAACTACAAAGCCAACCAGCTAATACTCAAAGAGGTTAGGCTGAGGTTTACTTTTTGTCACACAAATGAAAACAAGCGTATTTTGGCACATAGGGACACTCTCTTTTTATTTCTAAATGCCTTGTTTACAGTCAAAAAGTAAATAAATCATAAATTCAGACCAAAGATATGTTTGGTTTTTTTAATCTAAAGCACAAATGGGGGAAAAAAAAAAAAAAAAAAAAAAGGTGATGTGTTTTTTTTTCCCTCCAAAGTACATGAACGTGTCCAGAGAAGGGCCACGAGGATGATTAGAGGGCTGGAGCACCTCTCCTATGAGGACAGACTGAAGGAGTTGGGGCTGTTCAGTCTGGAGAAAAGAAGGCTCTGAGGTGACCTAATTGTGGCCTTCCAGTATCTGAAGGGGGCCTACAAGAAAGCTGGGGAGGGACTTCTCAGGATATCAGGTAGTGATAGGACTAGGGGGAATGGAATGAAGCTGGAGGTGGGGAGATTCAGGCTGGACGTGAGGAAGTTCTTCACCATGAGAGTGGTGAAGCCCTGGAATGGCTTGTCCAGGCAGGTGGTTGAGGCTCCGTCCCTGGAGGTGTTTAAGTCCAGGCTGGATGAGGCTCTGGCCAGCCTGATCTAGTGTGGGGTGTCCCTGGCCATGGCAGGGGGGTTGGAACTGGATGATCCTTGTGGTCCCTTCCAACCCTGACTGATACTATGATACTACATGGAACATAGTAACCAGGAGCTGCTCCACTAAGGTTAAAAATCCTGCTTCAGTGACAGATATTATTAACATTTGTAATGCTTTTGCCATGGAAACAGCTGCCATGTCACCCACCAGGATTATGGCCAGGTGGACAAATAAGAAGAGGAGATGATACATGAAAGCAGTAGAGATGGCAGCATTTTTAAGAATTAGACAGCCATGACAAGGGAAATGAAAGTGGCATGCAAGGTCTAATTGGAATTCCTCTAGTCACTTGGAAAGGATATTAAAAAGGCTTTCTCAAAAGCACTGTTATCAACATTTTCTTCAGGAATTACCATACAACGTAATTTAGTCAGCACATAAGCATATTAGTTTTTCATTCTGCAAGCAGGTTGCAGAAAGTTTGCAGGTGTTAACACCATCACACAAGCTGTTTGTTTGAGCCACAGAAGACAGCAAAGCTGGGGAGCAGCAAGCTGTTGGCTGCTGATCATGCCCAGCTCCCCAGGACACTGTCCTGCCACAGTCCTCAGCCACAGGTCATCCACAGTCTAGGCCTTGCCATAAAGCTCCCTGCCCTGCTAATGCTCAGGATTGTAAGACCAGGCCTTACTAGTAAGAAGCTGTCAGAATACAAGTGGAAAGCTAAGCTGAGGGACTGCTGTTCTGTGATTCTGTTACTAAGAAGGGACGCATCACAAATGGGGTACTAGGATTTAATTTGTGCATTTTAGCCTTGCAGAACAAGGAATATTTAAAATACAATTGCATGCCTACTAACTTTGAACACCCATTTGATCCCCCCATATCCACTGTCCCTACTCCCAAGAGAAATCTACCTTGTTGGCCATCACAACATCAAGGGAGGTTGATAATAAATGACCCACAGAGGGAGAAAGCTGGTTTTATCAATGCAGTAAGATGTATCACCTACAGCCCACATACTGATCAGCTTCTCTGGGAGACAGCAAGGCCCAGAGGTTATGTCTACTGGGGAAGATACTCTCAAGACAACCAGAGAAAACATTCAAGACAATCAACCTGGATCCAGTCAGGGCAAGCTCTCATGGACAGGAAAAGCTGCTTATTTTTCTCAGTCCTGTGCAGGGCACATCAGGATCAGTCTTATCAATCACGTCTCCAGTAGGACAGGCTCAAATGCCAGAAACGTTCTGCTTGTAGCATGCATTTGCCATTGACTCTCCCAGCTCAGGCAGCCTAACCCTCCTTTTTTGTTTTCCCCAGTGGTTTGCATGGAGTGCCAACATCACAGCCCAGTCAGGTCATGTGAATGGATAAAAGAAAAAAATAATAATCTCACCTTGCAAGATTCATTATATCTTCATAACCTTGACCAAGACACAGTGATCCATGTAGTGACCATTGCACTAGGACTTGCCTGTGGCTGACTGCCAAAAGACAAAAAAGGCAGTCACAAAATCAGAAACAGGCCCCGACCAACCTGATCTGATATTGTGGTTAACTCTGCTTTTGGCAAGTATTCCTTCCAGTTCTCACCTGCATTGACCTTACCGTAGTTAACAGGAATTCTGACAGTCTTTGTGGCGAGATGAATTAAGAGCAGGGACTCCTGAGTTACCCACCACAGTAGCTATTGGAGGAATCACATTGTCCCTTTGCACAGTGCCAAACAGATCTTTCTGAGAGAAGAACAGGTTCTTTTGCATGTTAAAGAAAATTGACAGGACATACTAGGGGAAGAAATGCCTCCTTTAGTGGCTCTCCCTAGTCTCACTGTCAAATAAGGGAATGACAAAAAGGCACACTCATCATCCAGACCCAAAAAACCATGTCAGAAACCAGCCTAGTGAAGGCCAGAGAATAAAAGTGTTGTTTTACCAGAACCAACATTTGCTGTAAAAGTACCATATTTGCTGCCTACAGAACACTGGAATGAGGGCCATGCAGCTTGATTTGTCATGAATGAGTTTTCAACACAGATGTGCTTTTAAGAGAGTCAGGAACATTAAGCGCTAATTAAGGCATGTCAAAATAGCAATTTAAAATAAAACTATAAAAATACTTATTTTAATTATTTATCCAGTTTGTTGGTTTGCATGAGAAATTTGTACACTCCACTGAGATGGCAAGTGGCAACAAGCTGAGGGTCTGCCCCTTGAACTGCTCTCTCCAGTAAATGAGATCAGACTAACTGCATCAGATGTACAGCCACTTGGCAAAGGAAACCCTCTCCAAGCAGTCAGCATAAGCAAATACCTACATAAAACCAGGAGTAAGACAAACTCGTATGATTCCCTAAGACTGTCCCGCCTTTTCCTTGGTTTCAGCTCAGACTTGTCCAGAATCAGGTATTAGTGATAATTTTGAGGGTTTATCTTTTTGCAGTAACAAACGATTCTCTCTTCTTACTAATCATTCAGTTTCCCTTAATTTTTTGGCACCCATAACATGCTGCAGTAAAGACTTAGCTCTTCAGATAAGCCACTTGTTGTTTAGAAAACCCCATGGGGTTTCTCCATTCTGATTCTCAGTTGATTATCTTTCATTTGATGCCTCAGCTCTCATATTAGCCAAGTTCTATCCCTTTCTACCCTCCCTATGATTTCCTAAACTTCCATCTTATCCACCCTTCCACATCTCTTCTCTAATCCTGTAAAAACACTTACCACACCTTGGATCATCCTTGTTGCCCTTTTTTGAACATTTTCCAGGTCTACAAGAAACCTGAGATGAAAGACCAGAACTGTACAGAAAATTCAAGAAGGAAGTACTAAAAAAAAACATACAGTGGCACAATGTTCTATTTCACTTCTCATCATGTTAAAAACTCCTAATATTTGATAGGCTGGATTTTAACAATCACAGAGTACCGACTACCACCAGTGGTTTCAGATCAAGCTTCTGAATTATGTTGCCCAATTCCCTCAGCTCTTATCAGGGCTATTATTTTATATGTGGTGTCATAATGGTTTTGTTCTCATGTGTACCTCTTAACATTCATCAATACAGAATTCTATGTGTAATTTTATTGCTCTGTCACCCAGTCTTATGAGGTTCTTCTACTAAGGAGCTGATCCTTCTCCTTAGTAATTTGAACAGTCATCAACAAATTTTGGCAGCACACAGCTGACCCCCTTTTCTAGGTCATGTATAAATATGCTGAACCACACAGGCTCCTGGGAGCTCCTCTGGTGAACTTCCTCCACTGCAAGAACCACATTTTCTTCTGCCCTTTTTTTACTTGAAACTCACATAAGGATTTCCCCCACTATGGGATGGCCAAAAGTGATATTCTGGGAGGCAGCAACTAAACACCCCCTACTCTATGCTAAGCTTGTTCAGCTGAGCTCTGTCTCTCGCATGTTAGATTTGAAACCACGTCTCTGAATTCCCACAACTACCCCAGTAATGTTTCTATCATGCAGATAGGAGATGCACATGTACACCGCCTGTTTGCCTACACCCATTCCTCACATACCAAGTGCTTGCTAAATTAAAAGGGGATCTACGAATACACCAGTGCTGTTTTAGCAAGATGCTGTTCTAGTTTCCAGGCAAACTAGAGTGCTGTGTGAAAGAGTGCTGCAAAGATATTCCTGCTTAAATCCGATTGTCTGACATCAAGCACTACACAGGTGATTGAAACCCAAGAAAAAAAAGACACCACTGATGCCAGCTGCCTTCATTTACTGCCTTTATGATTTGACCATATCTTTTTTGTTTTGGTTTTTTTTTTTCCCCCACAGCACTCTTCCCTTATTTACTGCACCAAACAGACAGGTTTCATGATCTTTACAGTTATTCAGTATTTTGGTTTTCCCTTTATTTTCCAGCATGAGGCAAAATTTAATCCTTGCACTGGAGAAAGAATTAGCCTACTGTTTTCCAAGGCTGTCATCCCTATCAAATCTCTGAGCGTGTCAGAAGTATTCAAATGTCAAATGGGAAAAAAACCCATGTGCAAACTCTGCCAGAGTTTAGACATGCAGCTGGCTGCTGCCACTTGAAGCACAACTGAGAGACAAACCTAGTTTGCTCCTTTTATCATCTGCAGCACCAGGGAAGATAGGACATTTTATTCAAGGCTTTCCCACATGGCTCCTCACAGCAGAGGAAGAGTAAAAGATAAAAAGTTGGGTTATCATTACGAGCTTAGAAGCAAAGGCTGCTTTGGTGGACAGTGCTTTGGATTCTCTATCCATGACCTAAAACCTGACATCTTTTACTTCTCAAAGCTAAAATACAAAGACAATAAAGTTTCTTAAACTAAAAGTTATAGAATCACAAAATGGCTTGAGTTGGAAGGGAACTTCAAGATCATCTAGTTCCAACCCCCCCTGGTATGGGAAGGACACCTCCTACTAGACCAGGTTGCTCAAAGCCTTATCCATCCCAGTCTTAAAACACTTCCAGGGATAAGGTATCCACAACTTCTCTGTGCAACCCTAGAGTCTCCCTGTCTCACAGTAAAGAACGTCTTTCTAACATCTAATCTAAATCTACTTTGCTCTAATTTAAAATCATTGTCCCTTGTCCTATCAAAAGTCACTGGAACTATGTCCAGAATAGTCACAGCAACATTTTCCATGTTAGCATCACAGCACCAAGGAGATGCTGATTGAGAGGCAGTTCATCCCTCATTCACAGCAGGGCCATCAACAAAGCCACACTGGGTCTGCTGCAGCTCTTGTCTTCCAAATCTCCAAACTGCCTCTAGGTTTCTCACACAACATCATTCTTTTGCCTCAGATCCAACCTGAACACCTCATGGTATAGTCTGTGGGCATTGCCTCTTGATATACTGCCTGGCACTAATGGAGTTGATTTGGGTCCTTCATCAGGTCAGTACCTGAGAGGGGCCTACAATAAAACTAGGAAGGGACTTTTTTCAAGGGCTTGTAGTTATAGAACAAGGGGGAATGGATTGAAGCTTAAGGAGGGTAGATTTAGACTGGATATTAGAAAGAAATTCTTTACAGTGAGGGTTGTGAGACACTGGAAGAGGTTGCCCAGGGAAGTTGTGGATGGTGCCCTCCCTGGAGGTGTTTCAGGCCAGGCTGGATGAGGCCTTGAGCAACCTGGTCTAGTGGAAGGTGTCCCTGCCCACAGCACAGGGGTTGGAATTAGATGATCTTTAAGGTCCCTTCCAATCCAAACCATTCTACAAATCTTTCTAACTCTTTTTCAGACACATTATCACCTCAGCCTTTACTGCACCAACCATCACCAGGCTGCCTCCCCCATCTGTGAGCAGATCCATATTTACCTGGAATTTCTTTCAGCGTACCTGCGGGATTCTTCCTTATTACTCATAAGGCCTGTTTAAAGTCTTTGCTCCAGTTGGGCTTTGTCTTCTTGATTCTGTCCTTAGGCACAAGTGATGCTTTTGTACTCCTGTTATCTCTCCCCACTTCCATCTCCTGCGTGCTTCTAGTCTTGTCCCAGTTGGCTTGAAACATTGTTTTTCAAAGATATTCAGCCTGAGGCAGATAGCTGGTATAGAAAATTACAGCCCAGTCATAGCTCCTCAGTAACTGAAATGAGAATCTTATAATGAGCAGGGTCAGGAGATTGTAATAATTAGTAACTCTAGACCTCTCATCTACAATTATTTACTGCCAGCTTTTACACCAACACTTACTATGCTCTGGCCAGAGGCATGTAATCCTTTTAAGCAACTCTGAAATGTACTTGTGCTACCCAAATAAATACAGCATTGATCTACTCCAGCAAATGACTGCGCACTGACTCTGTTTAATGTCATTTTATTATCTTTCACTGTCTGCAGCCCTAGTAATTTTTACTTTATTTCCATTAATCTTCTTTTCCCCCATTCACACCTCATTTTATGCTCACTAGCCCTTGTTGATTTTTTATTTGCATTTTTATCATAGCTAATATCACTTGCCTGTACTCTGTTTCACTTTCTCACATTTGACCTCAAACTGTTACCAGTGTTTCAAGCTCCCTCTCCATTTCTGCTCCTCTCCCTCACACACATATTGCTCCCCTGTATCTCTCTCACATGCAATCAGTTCCTATCTTCACTTTTCTGCACAGACACAGCTCTTCTAGCTTGACACAAGCTCTCATCTACACCCATTTTATTCCAGTGCAATTCAGTGTCGCACGTTATCTTCCCTTCTCTTGCAGTGAGAGGTCAGGCTCAAGTGGCAATATTTCCCGCAGGCACATTCACCCTCTCACCCTCAGTGCAAACCTCAACCATTGTCCCCATGGCTGGCAGCTGTCCTGAGCAGCCTGTGCTGGGAAGTCCAGTCCCACATGAGACGCATTCTCAGTCTACCAACAAAACCAGCAGCCTTCGGGGGCTCTGAAGGTCGATATACAGGAGATGCTTTAAGAAGAGCTGCTCCTGGATCCAGGCCTGAGCTGGTTGTTGGTTTGGGGGTGGGGAGATGTGTTTGTGGTTATTTGGTTGGTTGGGTTGGGGGTTTTTTGTTCTTGTTTTGTTACATTTCAGTACAAGTACGGTTGGCTGTTATTTTTCTCGTCAGGGACTCAAGATTACTGTTTTACCTGCTACAAAAGTTGTGAACCTTTCATAGAGGATTGAAGTGAATATGTCATATCCACTCCTCCCAGGCAGCTGCTGTAAAGCAACACAGACATCTGTCCCTTGCTGTTTCTGGATGCCACCAGCAACCACAGGAGGGACAACTGTGCAGAGCTCCTGTGGCAGAAGCCAGGGAGAATAACAATAAATCCAGTAAACTCAGAGGCAAAGCTCTTGCCTTGTACTTTCTGTGTGATCCTGGCCAAGTTGATGGCTTACTTTGCAATCCTTAATGAGAATAACACTTTCCTGTATCCTACTCAGCATCCCACTGGCCTGTGAGAAAATATATAGAGCACCATGAATATTGATAAGATAAACAGGACTTTGGAATAAGGAATCAAGAAAGCTGTCAGGGAATGTTTTCTATTTTCTTTGCCTGGGGGAAGTGCAATTGCTATCCATTTGCTTTGGCAACATCCACCCACACAGAAGGGAAAATAGAGGGAAGCTGGCAGAGCAAGAGCTCCAGCTCAGGTCTACAAAGACATACCACAGTGAGATTTGCCCACAACAGATGCATCTTTAGAAAGGAAAATGCCTGGTTCTCATGGTGGCTAAGGAAAAAGATAAATCCAGGAGCTGCTGAGCAGTTGAGTCTACAAGATTGTCATTCTACCAGCACTGTCCATTGAACTGATCAGTGAGCCCCACACAGAAATCCAGATCACCAGATGGTCTCCTGTCGCTCTGCAGACCACTCAGTACAAGGCAAATGGCCTTTGTACACTTGTATTCTGAAGTGTTACCTAATTTGCTTTTAACTGCTTAAAAATTCAGTGCATCCTCAACTCTTTAGCTACTCATTTGTTTGTTTCATTCTGTCAGTAGGTACTAAATATTTTAAGAGGTCTTACAAGGTACTAACAGCAGGTTCAGTTGTTGCTGTGCTGCACATGAATAATTTAACCCCCTCCAGAATTAAAATGAAGCCTGGAATAGTGCATAGCTATAACCTTTACATTACACCTCTGTGTGCAGGCTCATGGGAGACTACAGAAAAGGGTTTCTGAGACTGCAATGAGATGCATAAGAAGCTCCTGGTTTACACTTTTCCCCTCGCACACCTTCTGCCCCCATGACTCTCAAACTGAGCTGTTCCCATTCCCTATTTGTTCCACACAGCTGGAAAGACTGTCACTCTGGGCACACAGCAGCAAACATGTAGCCATGCTCCCTCCAGGTATATGATAGTTTATGATAGTGCCACAGGCTGACTAGTATCAGACATGCTGGTGTCTCCCTGCCTGTCGAAACAGACTTCGCACAGAGGACAAGCTGTGCATCGACCCTGACCCTTCCCTCTCCTGCAGAAAACTCCCTTTCTTTCTGGGGAATTCTCATGATTGTTTCAGCTTTCATTGCTAATAACTGTCTTGTTTGCTTGTTCAGCAGCTCTCCTTCCACAGGCATCCCCACAGTTGTCAATATGTATCACCAGAGACCTTGCAAGGAAGCCAGATTTCCCAGACAGCTCCAGCAGCAATGCAGAGGCTTCAGCAAGCCTCAGAGCACCAGACCATGGCTCAATGTCAGGTTGTGCCAGGGACTGGGGTAGGAATGCAAAAAGGAGCTTTGTTTTTATAATTTTTTGACCCGTCAGCATGCCTGTACACGCTCAGTAGTGTTTGCACATACAAGCTAACAATGCATCCAGCCGACAGGCCAAAACCAAAGGTCACAGAAGTCATTTTGTGTACCCACAACTAAGGTCACAATGGCAGGGGGAGAGTGCTGGGACTCTGCAAATACAATTTTAAGTATTTGAACCAGACAAAAAAAGCTTTATTGAAATCACGTTTTTGGCTGCAAGATATTTTTGCTTGTTTGTTTTAATCTACAAGAGCGTAAGATCATAATGTAAGTAAAAGGAGAGAAGCAAGCAGAAAGCCAGAAACGCCAATTTGCCTCAAGTAACCTGGTTTCTAGAGGCTCTGCTGGGTAACAACATTACAAACAATACAGACAGAACTCTAAAAATAGTAACACGGGAATTATTATCACACCAGCTTGCTATTCCCCTTCAGCTCTGTAACCCAGGAGGGATATTCTGTTATGCAAAATGCAAGGCACACACTGTAGCCTTGGAAGCACAGCACTTCCCACACTTAAATAACCTTTCTGATCTCCATGCACCCGTCAGTTTTGAGGCAAGATAAGAAAATTTACCTCATCAAAGCAAAACCACATAGGTGAGTTACACAGCCTGTTTATTGCATACAACGCATGACAGTCAAGCCACCACAAGGCTTTCCTGTCTCAGCTGCATTTATCCTACCAATACCTGGTGATGAAACCAGCCCTGGACCATTACTACAAGAGGGGCTGATGCACAGAGGTGCCTTTGTCGAGGCCACAGAGGAGGCTACTAGCAGAACAGCAAGCTTAAATCCCAGTTCGTGGAGCTGAGAAGATTCCCTCTCAGAGCCAAAGGTCCTGCACCTAGGGAAGAATAATCCCATGCACTAATACAAGTAAGGAGTTGACCTACTGGAAAACAGCTTCATGAACAAGGACCTTGGAGTCCTGGTGGATAACAAGTTAATCGTGAGCTATAAATATGCCCTTCTCACCAAGGCCAATTGCATCTTAAGGTGCATGACAAAGAATGTGCCCATCAGGTTGAGGAAGGTTCTCCTCCCCCTCTCCTCTGCCCTAGTGAGGCCACAACTGTGACCAGTTCTGGGCTCCCCAGTCCATGACAGGAAAGTATTGAAAAGAAACCAGCATAGGCTACAAAGATAATTAAGAAACTGCAGCATCTCTCTTACAAGAGGAGGCTGAGAGACCTGGGGCTGATCTTACCAATGCTTATAAATATCTAAATGATAGGTGTCAAAAGGATGGTGCCAGGCTCTTTTCAGTGGTGCCTGGTGACAGGACAAGAGGAAACAGGCAAAACCTGGAACACAGGACTTTCCATCCAAACACACAGAAAAACTTGTTTACTTTGAAGGTGATGGAGGCCTAGAATGGGCTCTCCAGAGAGGTTGTGCAGTCTCCTTCTCTAGAGAATTTAAAAACCCACCTGGATGCATCCCTGTGCAACCTGCTCTAGGCTTTAGCCAGGGGATCCCAGGACAGATCCCTTCCAACTCCTACAGTTCTCTGATTCTGGGTGATTCGTATCAATTGAAATTTTTCTTCATTGTGGCCAAGCTCATTTGTATGGTGACTGCCTCCATTCCAAACAGCTGAAATACCAAGAGTAATACCCAGGTGCATCACAGAAGTACCAGCTTGTGACATCCCTACAATTTTGCACAGGGTGATGCTATAAGCATCCAGGACATGAATGACTTCCTTGCACTGTTGAGCAGCACTGAGATGCTACAGCTGAAAGGAGGAGGTAGAGGTTTGTAGACAGGTCAAGCTGCCTTCTCCCATGGGTCAAAGGAGGGCTGCCAAAGTGGGAAAGGTCCATATACTGGCAAGGAAGGGCAAGTAGAGCCACCAGAGACTAAGTGCCATGGAGACAGGGATATTGGAGTGCCCCAAGAGGACAAGCACAGGAGGAGCAAAGTTGGGCTTGCTCTGTACCAGGCCAAGTATTTTAGTTGGCTTTCTACAGAGCCTACAGTATAGGCTGGCAACCTGAAAGGAGTCATGCCAAGGCAGCTTTACATAGCCAGAACAGCCAGTTTAGAAAAAAACAACAAACCAAACCCCAACAAAATATATGAACCTAAAACCAGAGTAAGCACCCAAGAAATCCCACACATGCTACCTCCTTCTCAGAGTAGCTGTGGTCTTTTAATAGCACATTTGAACATCCAGCTCTTTTCAGGGTACCCACTGGGCTGGAAACCGTGCACTCAGGCTTCTTTTCCCTCCTAGCTAGGTCAGAAAGAGCCTCTCTGAGGTTTTCTGTCATTCCCTAGCCAAGTAAAAAATAGCAGGGCTACAAACCCAAGAATTAATGGCTTCATACACAAAATCCTTTAACAATACTTAGAGCCCAGTGTTTCTTATTTTACTTAAGTCCATTAAAGCCAGCTCATGCAGCAATTCATCTATTGCACTTGTCAGCAAACATTGTTTGAAGCTGACCTTTACTCAGGCCAAAGCATCCTGAGATCTGGTAACAACTCAAGCTTCCTCCAAGCCTCACCTCAAGTTCAGAAATGCATCATTTGGCTTGAGGATTTCAAGCTCTGTTTGCTGACAGTGAACATTGCATACCTGAGCTCTTCTCTATGTTCTTAGCTAGTTACTGGTGACTACCTTTGCTTGGTTCGTTGATTTATTCCCTTACTCAGCTTGCTGTGGACGACCTTTCTGCTTCACATGCCAGGAAGGCCACACTCTGCAGCAAAAATGGCATATGCCCTGAACTAAGGCATGCAAACACTTCACAATGCCTCTCCCCACTACCAATAGCAGAACATATCAGGGACAAAGAAGGAAGCAGTGGTCAGTGTTAAGTGAACATTTTATCTAATGTTCCCTGATGTATTTTAAAAAGCATTGATGGGGTAACAGAAGTTAGTTTGGGAAGTCAAACCCATTATTTTCATAGGGGAAAAAACAAAGCCTACTGTCTGCTATACAAATCAGATGTTAGTATCCTTTCAGAAAAAAACAGTTTATGTATCCATAAACCTGAGCTTTTTATTATTTATTTATTGCTGTAACACCAAGTACTGCCTAAATATGGGCACACCATCAGGTCAATATGCAGATGATTTTCAAGAATGGCCAGTGAGTTGGGAGCCTCAAATTCATAGTGTTCCAGGTGAAAAGTATTAAAAACATCTGTATTTCTTAAATAAAGGTCCTTTTAAACCTCCCCATTCTGAAACACTGATAAATCACAGTATCACAGTATAACCAAGGTTGGAAGAGACCCCAAGGATCATCAAGTCCAACCTGTCCCAACAGACCCCACAACTAGACCATGGCACCAAGTGCCACATCCAATCTCCCCTTGAACACCTCCAGGGACGGCGACTCCACCACCTCCCTGGGCAGCCCATTCCAATGACGAATGACTCGCTCGGTGAAGAACTTTTTCCTCACCTCGAGTCTAAACCTCCCCTGGCACAGCTTGAGACCATGTCCCCTTGTTCTGGTGCTGGTTGCCTGGGAGAAGAGACCAACCCCTTCCTGGCTACAACCACCTTTTAGGTAGTTGTAGAGGGCAATGAGGTCACCCCTGATCCTTCTCTTCTCCAGGCTAAACAATCCCAGCTCCCTCAGCCTCTCCTCATAGGGCTTGTGCTCAAGGCCTCTCCCCAGCCTTGTTGCCCTTCTCTGGACACATTCAAGTGTCTCGATGTCCTTCCTAAACTGAGGGGCCCAGAACTGGACACAGTACTCAAGGTGTGGCCTAACCAATGCAGAGTACAGGGGCACAATGACCTCCCTGCTCCTGCTGGCCACACTATTCCTAATACAGGCCAGGATGCCATTGGCCCTCTTGGCCACCTGGGCACACTGCTGGCTCATGTTTAGGCAGGTGTCAATCATCAATGCCCTTCAGATTAGTGGTGAATTATGTCTCAGCCATTGCCCTTAACAAGCTTGCAGCAGAATAAGCTTTGCATGTTGTTGGGATGAGAAAATCCTCCGTTAGGCTGGGTGAGCTTTAAGGTAGACTATTTAGACTAGAGGAAATTTGTATCTGCCCATAGCGTATTCCTCTGTGGCATAAAAAAATTAAAATGTGTTCCTAATGTTCTGGAGGGATAAAGATTATTTTCCCATTAATAATAATAATAAATACTTTAATCCTATTCATACCTTTGAAATATACCCAAAGGATAAAGGTCTCTCAGCAGGATGCCTGCCTGTTACATCTGCCATAGCTCTGCCTCACACGTGATCTTACACGACACAGTTCACATCAATTATTTTAACTTTTGTCAAAATTATTCTAAAAATACTTCATCATTGAGGACTCCTGCCAGTAAGCAGCTGAGAGGTGATGGAAGAGAGAGGAGAATGTGAGCAATGCTCCCCAGAATTTACTTAGACATTCCCCTTAAACAGCAAAGCACACTAATCCTCAGAAATTAAGAGAGGTCAGTGTGACGCTTCTGCTTCCGATGTGTGTTCAGCCTAGATAAAGCCTTTGCTGCCAGGAGGCAGGTCCAGCTGGGAGAGGAAATGTTAGAAAGTTACTGAATCAGCCAAGAGACTCCCTGCAGATTTGCTTCATTTTTCCAAGTCACTGCCAGCTTCTTGTAGTCTCCTCCTGGATGCTTTTAATATGTCAGCTGCTAGAAGGACCAACTTGGCTTCTTTAGGAAACTAGAAATAAGGAAGGAAAAATATTGACATACCATTAGATATTAGCAGCATCTTGTTAGGAGAACTGCTGTCCTAAGAGGCTCTACTGTCAAAGCTACAAAGTCTACCAGGACTTGATACAATGACTTTTCCTTTCCTTCTTCAGCAACAATCACCACAATCTGTTTTGGCAATGTTAAATAATATTAGATGCAAGACAGTTTTGGTTTTCACACAATGCTTTTAGTACATTGGCCTTTAAGACCTCCACAAAGAAGACAGGAAGTGCTGCTCCTTGCTTTTTGGCATTGCTGTTGACTAAGCACTTGCCTGTCTGAGATGTGTACAGGCAAGGAGCAGTGCCCATGTCTGGCCTTTCAGACATGGAACTTGCTGACACCACTTTAGGTAGCCTCTGCATGAGTATGTCAAGATCTGAATGTTTTATCCAAGTCCCAACAGGAACTCAGAAAGCTGTGCTCACTGGAGCCTTTCTCTAAGCAGACAGAACACTGCCATGATGCAAGCAGAACGGTGCAAGAAGTGGGAATTACCAGCCAGCTTATCACAGCAGTGGGTTAATGCAAAGTGCTGTCTTATACCCACTTGTAGAAAACATTTCTCCAAGATTTGCAAAGCAGAAGACAGAAAATAAAATGGCAAACAGTAAGAGATATTTAGGTTGGAACGAGATGGATGGGACAGAAACCTCAGGCCCTTCCACACAGCCCTGTTCCTTTACCAGTAACCTTTCAGATTCCTTGCAGATTCCTTGCATTACCCTGATGGGGAACTGGAGAATAAGATACTGTGTATTTTTAATAACTCCCAGTGGCACCTACACATTTCTTTTATAAGATAATCCATGTCCAAAGCTCTGCATAGAAAGCAACCACAGGTTACCTTTCTTCTTAGCAGTATAACACTCCCAGATTGTGTGTGAAAGATGTGTGGGTAACTGAATCACACACTTAATCTGTCATTCAAAGGAAAAGGAGATCATGAAAATGTTGTTTTAGTTTGCTCTCCCTAACCTGCAGACATGTGGCATAGAAAGCTGTGGATCCATTTCTCAGCTCTGAAACCTGCCAAATTTTGAGCACCAACTACCATTCATGTATTAAGAGTTGTTTGCTATCAAGAAGTGACTCTTAACAAAGAGAACTCAAAGACTTCCATGATTTGCAGACAATCCAGCATTTGGCAGCTTTTTTCTTTCCCTAAAGGGCAAAACTTAGAATTCTAATTGATTGGAGTATTAGCTAGGCTTCACTGCACCATGTTCTCATTTTTAGAACCAGTTTGCCACCAGTGTGCCTGCATACTGTAGCAAAGCACAGAAGTGATAGGTTAATGTCCCCTCTCACACAATCAGTTTAAAGGATGGCTGCTTTCTAGTTAATTAAATTAACTGGGCAGAGAATAAACTACATCATCTCTAAACCCAGCAAATGCCAGCATATTTTAATTTTACCTAGCCTACCTACCTGGTAGGTTTGTGTGCACTAGGCCTCCTACCAACACAGATGGAGATCCATGGGCTACACAGGATGAACTGAGAAGGGCACTATAGTAGTAGAGGAGAATAGTCAATTCCGGCACCTACAAATGTTATTTTCCTGATTGTCCTTGACCTTAAAATTTTTATCGCAAGCCCAGCATCCTTCCTAGGATTCCTGTTCCTGAAATTGATGGAGATGGGAGAGGAAATTTGAGTCTTCATCAAGAGTGAACAATTTGTAAGTGGCCTCTGAGAAAGCATCTCAAGAAAAATCAAACAATCCAATACACATTATAAAAGATTCAGGAGTCCTTAGCCTCACAGTGCCTACATTACTTACCTCATGATTTTTGAGCATCTGAGATTAGCAAGGTTCAGACAGCAAGGAAATTTAGAAAAGAAGTGGAAGGTCAGAATATTTCTGTACAATACATCTGCTGTTTGATCTAAGTTCCCAGCCTTGATGTGTATTTCACAGCTGTCCCTCAATTTCTAGCAAAGACTCGGTGGTTGCATACAAAAACTCTGAACAGTCCTAATTTTTAAGCCAACCTTGTACATGAGCTTGACCTGAGACATCTGAACTCCCAGAGCTTTAAACACTTTCTTTCAGGCGCTTCCTGCCTAGGGGAAAAACAAACCAAACCAACCAACCAAAGACCCAAACAAAAAAACAACACCCAAACCACCACAACAACCCACCACACTCCTTAGGAAGACTCTGCTTCTATGAAAAATACGTGAAACTCAAGACTGGGGCTGGGCGTGGCAGCCTTTCTTCAGCAAAGAAAACACAGGAATCCTGTAGGTTACTCTGATTTATTTGCTCTCTCTTGAATCCCTGCTTAGGTATCGTTGCGGGTGCTGCAGAGGTGGCATAATTGTGATATACTTTAATTTCTTTTGCAAACAGGGTGACAGCACTAGAGAGGAATTCTGAGGGAGGGGGAACAGTTGTTAGAGCAGATAGCAACTGCAACCATAAATAAAAGCTGTAAGAAGTACAAGTACTAAATGAATTAGGAAGTAGCTAACAAGATCAGAATAGAAGAAGTCATACCAACTTCAGGAAGTGCTCAGATTTTGGGATTTCAAAAGGCAACCAGAAGGGGAAAAGTTAAATAATTATCATTTCACTCAACTCTGGCATTAAAACTTCTAATTTGTGAAGAGTTTATACATCGTTTTAAATGCATTGTTCTCAATGCCCTTGTGTCAAGGACAGAAAATCCAGCCTCAGAATGATTAAGTGCTGAGCTAAACGTACAGCTTCCTAGATGAAGAAACAATCAATACGTTATGTGGCAGCTCTTGACCAAAGTATAGAGAACAAAAGAAAGAGCAAGCACTTAAGGCAGATTATTAAGATTCCAAGGATTTACCAATCTAAAACATGTACTATTGTGGTACACTGTTGATATGAAAACAGAAACACCTTTGAGACGAGTATAAAATGGGGAATCTTACAAACAAGTTGTAGCTTACATAGCCGTTTTCCAATATGTGATCATTTTGTGCATATTTTAAGCCTGATAATAATAATAAAATAAACCAACAGCAAAGAAATGTATTAAAGCATTTCTGTTGACTGCAATAGCTAAATTTAAAGCACAGATAGAGTTTAGGAAGCATGAATTAAATGGTTCCAGATAAAAGAATATTAAACAGCTTCATGCTCTCTCAAAACCAGACATTGTCAGCTCACAAGAGCGCATATATAGCTATACCTTTTTCAAAGACTTGGGGATTAGGTGTGGATACATATGAATATACTTCAGAGGAACATACTTATTTTACTGTTTGGATTGGTAACAAACTCCTGACCTTCCCAAACAAAAACTATGTTTTTCCCTAATTGCATGGCTGAAAAGCTGCAGCATTCCTCACTGGCAGTGGCAGCAGTTTCTACACATATCACAGCTACTGCAAAATGGCAAAGGGTGATGACATCCTCCTAATGTTCTGCTTGACACACTAGCTTGTTAGCAGCCCAAACAATGGATTCAGGGTTGAGAAGTTAGCTGAAACATGATCACATAAACATGTTTATAGCTGCATTACTTATCTTTCTGCAAGGCCACTACCTGGACCCAGTGGAAGGAAGCCTGGTGGAAAGAAGTTAATCTCTGAGAAAAGCTGAGCTTAGGAGAGATAGATGGGTTTGGTTTTTTTCAGAAGGACACAAAGGTCTCCATTTGACGAGCCTGTGTGCTTGCCTCTTAATTCCTTGTTTCATCCCTTGCGCTACACCCTGAGGTGTAGTGGGCCTGAGGGCCTACTTTAGCATGGGTTGAGCTCAACCCCATTCTCAATATGGTGAGATAGTCAAACAAGATGTGATCCTTCACATTTCCACAGGCATTAGGCAGTGATCTGTTCCACTCTGCCCAACGTTGTCCAAGTACACTAGAAGCAACCCTCAAGCAGCATTCAGAAGTCCTTTACCGTGGCAAGTCTAAGGACACACCTGAAGCCTGCCTATCAGACTACCACAGTGGTAGCACTATTAAGGCATGCTGTAGTCTTAGCATGGTTCTGACTCAGTGTGCCATGATGGTGCTTGAGACAAAGGCACTAGAATCGATTTAGTGAACTACCACTACAGTGAGGGAAGATATTTGACTTTACTATCAACCAAAACCTGTTAACTGTACCTCCAAAAGAAGATTCAGTCTTCTGAATAGATAATTTTATTTCATTTTTAAAGAGCTAATATAATTTTCCTTGGAAAATGGAGGGGTCTGTAAGTAGTACATGTAGTAGTAGTACAAGTAGCTCAGAGAATATGCTCATTTTATTGAAAAAAATAACACAAAATCCCATCAGTACCGTTAGAAGTGGCAACTTCAAGATTTCAGAAACACTCTGCATTTACACTGAGGGCAGAATCCTACAGTGGCTAGAATAAATTCTGCAGCTCTAGGTACTTCCTATGTACATTTTCCCTTCTTATTTACTCTCACTTTTGAATTTATTATGTGTTTGCTTACTGTCAGAAAAATGAAAAAAAGAAAAAAAAAAGGTAGCATGGAATTCAAGTAATTAGAGTTGTATATAGTATGTATAGCTGGTACTAGTAATCTGCTTTGACTACTGCATGTGACATGGCCACAATACATACATATACCATAGTATCATAGTATCAGTTAGGGTTGGAAGGGACCACAAGGATCATCTAGTTCCAACCCCCCTGCCATGGGCAGGACACCCCGCACTAGATCAGGCTGGCCAGAGCCTCATCCAGTCTGGTCTTAAACATCTCCAGGGATGGGGCCTCAACCACCTCCCTGGACAACCCATTCCAGGGCTTCACCACTCTCATGGTGAAGAACTTCTTCCTCACGTCCAGCCTGAATCTCCCCACCTCCAGCTTCATTCCATTCACCCTAGTCCTATCACTACCTGATATCCTGAGAAGTCCCTCCCCAGCTTTCTTGTAGGCCCCCTTCAGATACTGGAAGGCCACAATTAGGTCACCTCAGAGCCTTCTCTTCTCCAGACTGAACAGCCCCAACTCCTTCAGTCTGTCCTCATAGGAGAGGTGCTCCAGCCCTCTGATCATCCTCGTGGCCCTTCTCTGGACACGTTCCAGCACGTCCATATCCCTCTTGTAACAGGGGCTCCAGAACTGGATGCAGTACTCCAGGTGGGGTCTCACCAGAGCTGAGTAGAGGGGGAGAATCACCTCCCTTGACCTGCTGGCCACACTTCTCTTGATGCAGCCCAGGATCTGATTGGCTTTCTGGGCTGCAAGTGCACACTGCGAGCTCATGTTGAGCTTCTTGTCCACCGGCACCCCCAAGTCTCTCTCCTCTGGGCTGCTTTCCAGCCAGCCACTGCCCAGCCTGTATTTGTGCCTGGGATTGCCTTGACCCAGATGCAGGACCCTGCACTTGGTCTTGTTGAACCTCATGAGGTTGGCTGGTGCCCACCTCTCCAGCCTGTCAAGGTCCCGCTGGATGGCATCCCTTCCCTCCAGCATGTCTGCTGCACCACACAGCTTGGTGTCATGTACAAACCAGTTTACTTGTTTCCTCTGCTTTACAAAACTAAAAAATATTTTAAAAAAATAATCAAGCAGATAGAGTTTTAAGGGGTTTGATTACATTGTCCGAAACAAGTAACTCATGTAATGAGATCTTATCTAGAAAAGCACTGAATTTCAAGTTGGGGATCCTTGTAAAGAATGATCTCACCTATTCTCTCAGTAGCAAGCACAAAGGACTCCTCATACTCATCATCAACATGCTCTATCTTCTTCCACACTTCAGGTTTCCTTCCTTTATCGCCCTGGCATTTCTTCTCCTTATGCTTTTCTCCAATACATGAAAACCTCTCTGATTTTCTTTCCATATAGAAATAGATGCAGCAAAGCAAGTCTTGTTCCTGCTTTCTTAATGGCTAAACAGGTAACAGGCAATACTTGGTTTCAGCAAATTTTTCCCTACATTTCCCAGCACTTGATATTCTCCATCTCTAAATCTAAACATCCTTGAAAGAGCATTGCATGCAACTACTCAGTACTTGCTTTACATCTGTGCATGATGCTAACAATGACAAGCCTTCTGTGGCAAAGAAGCAACCAATCCTTTTGTTGCAGTACTTCAAGAGTTCAAGTTCAACTCTTTGTTCAGACTGAGACCTGCATCATTTCTAGTTTCCAAGCAACAGGCTCTCTGATGATGCAACCCACATTATTTTATTACCCTGGAGGTCCATGTTTACATTAAGGCTACCTTAGATCAGCAAAACCATCATAGAAATAGATTTCTGAGTGATTCTGATTTCACGTGCACTATTATGCCCCTGCCGGGGTAAAGTGCTAAAGGCTCTTATCAAGACTCAAAGAGTCTGAAGTGCACAAAAGGAGATATTTTGCTCCTGATTTTCTTGTTCATGTTCTCCAAGAATAGGGAAAGTTTCCCTCACATTTTCTCAAGATACCCCTTGCACAAATGGAAATTTTTAGGAGCGAAACTCACCATAGGAATAGTAGGGGGAAGGGGCAGAAACAAAGCTGGCAAAAGAATGGCTTATCTCCTTTCTTCCGTGCCACAGGAATATACTATCCTGTCATTGTGGCCTCACAAGGCACACTGAATAATTACAAGCACTTTCTTCCTTTTTCTAAGCCAACTGGAAGAGCTGCCACAGGAGACATCATACTGTCAGCTCCTGCTGTAAAACATACAAAGGCTAATTATGCCATGAAGCAGACCCCAGAAACACATGCTCTAGCAGGCAACCTCTACACTGGAGAGGCACTTCAATACCAAAACAAAACCCTCAGCTTCAGTACATATTTATAAGAAGGAACTTCAGTTCATTACTCATTTAAAAAGCCCAGCGGAAACCCTCATTGCAGCTGCATTTGGTCCTTCTCATGAAAGCTGCCCAGCCAAGGCATTGAAGAGCCTGGGCTGTAAGATTTCATTTCAAATTGTTTCAGTAACAGTGTGCCATTGATATGCCCCTTGAATATTGCCCTGAGCCAAGAACACCCACACAGTATAAAGACATAAAGCACAATGAAACTTTAAGTGAATGGGTTGATTGTCCCCTCACTTACACCAAGGCCAAGAGTACCTCCATTAAGTAAAAAAGTGGCAAAAATGAGACCCTGTAAAGCTCCAGTAAGATCAGGCCAGCTGTACACAAAAGCTATTTAGTTTGGTTTTGCTTACTGACACTCATAAGACAATGAAGCATGTAAAGGTGGAGTAAAGGAAACCCTTCACAGAAGTGACTGACCCACTCATGTAACACAAGAACATAGTAAAGATTGTCCTAGTTTTCATTGTTTCTAAGCATATCACCAAACCAATTGGTTTTAGAAGGGGTAGACTGCTATTTTCTGCAGCTTCTTCAGTGCAAGACAAATATGACAAAAGTTGCCAATGTATGATGTGCACAGTTCCTTTTAGCCAAGGAACATGAGGGAAAAAATATTTGTGGAGCAGCATTCTGCTACAGGAGGTGAGAATTGGTGGAGTTGCCATCACTTGACATTTCTGATTTTGCACACCACTATTCTAAAGGAAGGGGAAGAAAAAAAGAGATTTTAAGTCAAGTCACAAACATCTGTGGATATAGAAATTACTAGAAACTCTAATGTTCAGACTTGAGATTGTTTCTAAATATCATCTACAAAATGTAGCAGCTGTAACCAGCTCAGCAGTTGAAAAGGTGTCTTGGATGCTTTCAGTTATTTCCGCCCACGTGTTAAAGGCACGTTAATGGATATGACAGGGAAAAGTACCCATAAGCAGAGAGCATTTCAGACACCAGCTCAAAACTCTAAAAATTGCTCCTACGTTTTTCCCAGTTTGGACATAATTTAGTGTTCACAAAACACCCTCAAGGGTTTACAAACCAAAGGCTTACCAGTAAAAGGCCTGTGAAAGAGTATGCCCAGTCAAACATCAGAATTTTGCTAGTAACCAAGATTTCTACCACTATTCATTTCTGCCTTCAGAGTTAAGTAGGGAAAAAACAAAACAAAACAAAACAAATCAGCAATAGGACTCCTACCTGGGAAGCTTTGACTGTAACTCCCCTCCAAAAGGTGATACTGATACAAACCTGTTAATTTTGGTCTGGCCATCCCAGATCCTACACAAGAAGCCTGGTTCAAGGAGACAGTTTCCTTGTGGCAAAGATCATTCACATGGGCCTCTTAAAGAATCAGCAACTGATAACACTGACAACTGTGGTGGGAAATCCCAACCAAAACCAGATGAAATCACAAGCTCCCTCCCATTCTCCTGGAGCACAGATTTCACTTCACAGTTTTAAAAGGTTTTGCTGGAAAATTTAGGAAGCCAGAGATTCTTGAATTATAACTTCAACAAGATATGAGGTTTAAATGTAAGGTGCTGCAGGCAAACCAACGAGTTGCTGGAAATTCTTGAGAATTCAGATAGGTGCAGAAAGGAAGAAAGGTACAGTGCTTGCTGAAACATTCCCTTCTGCTACACCTTTAGTAGAGAACTGAAATCCACCCAGTGCAAGTCACCCTCTAAATTCACTTCTGGTGGAAGGGAAAAAGGAAATAGCAGCATTTACCTGGCAGTTTCCAGGATATTTTTCCCCCTCTCCTGTTTACAATGTTCCCAGGGCACATGAAAGGAGGCCTTATATGCAGATGATTTTCAAAAGTGAAGGTGGGTACCAGGTTACAATAGTCTGAGTGATAGCTGGGTACATTAAAAGCCAAATAGGGTCTATACAGCTGGGTTCCCATTTACTTACCACCTCTCAGGCTTTTTTCTCTGATGAACAAGTCCATTTAACAACCTACTCAGCAACAGAAGTCTTGTAAAGTGTACATGTAACAAGTCACAAGTTCTTCCATTTATTTGAGTAAATATCTGGTAAATAAAATCATCAGTAAACATTACAAAATTAAATACATTAAAAAAGCTTGCCAGTATACATAAAATTCACAAACATGTAATTCTTTTGAAAAATAAAATATGTTCAGAGCACCCTTGATATAAAATGCCTGACTAGTGTCACCTACCAGCATATGGTAGCTTATTGAACATTTCTGTTAGGACATTTTCAGGATGGACCAGGCATCTCTCTTCTGTTCTTGCTTTTACAAGTAAGACAGCCCATTCTACAAAGTTTCCCCACTTCTCAGGGCAAAGCCCTAAACAAATACTCTAATATTCTTTGCCTGCCTTAGTAGGCAGGGAATCTGCATTTGATAAGACCACATCACTGAATGCAAGACAGTGCCTGTAATTAATTTTGGTGGCACTGCCTTTCCTTCACTGTGAAGCAGCTTTTAAATTCTAATGGACATTTCCCTAGATATCACTTCAGGCTTTTATTCAGTATAGGTAAGCACAGTTCTAAGACACCATGAGGTGGAGAGGAAATGATCTGGCAAAGCATCAAAGTCAGTCAAATAACTTTAAGTCTAGAAATTAAGCCCTTAAAATTCCCACTTCTCATATGCTGCAGTCTAAACAAGGAGATATGATGAAATTCTTCACGGGGTTGCTTTAAGGGTATTTAGAAAACTGGCAGCACTCATTTTAGTAATCTAAATTGGTACCTTCTGGTAACAAATTTGCAATAATCACCATTTAAATAATTTACTGTAACAAACTCTTCCTTCCATCCATGTGAAACAGTATTCACAACCCACTTTATAATTTATGTACAGACAAGCACAAGAAATTTGACATCCATGAGTTAAATGTACAACCAACTTTTAAAATGTTATCCAACTAGTTGCAAGGAGAAATATCCTAGCTCTGCAAATTTACAAGATCTTCTGGTTCACCATGTAGGCTTGCTGCCCCTCATCACTAATAACTCTTGGATTCTTCACTTGCTTCAGTAATCCTTGAGTGAAAGTTGAGCAGCATTCAAATTGTTGATATTCTTGGTTAAGAAAATTAGACACTTAAAAAAGAACCCTTAAAACACACTAGAAAAAAAAAAATAATAATTCCTTGAGTCAAAACTGAATTAAATTAAAAAAAAAAAAAGGTTGTGGAGAAATACAACAATAAAGGTCTTGTATTCAAAGTCCCATTTCCCTTGCCATGTCTTTTACAGAGTGCTACTGCTTTGAATTATTTATATACTCTTCTTTTGAGGGGGGCTGAGTTTCCTCATTCCTCTTATCCGAGTTAGCAGCTCTTTGATAAATTCCTAGGAATAAAGATCAGAAAATATGAGTAATTTTTATGATCCCATAATACCATGCTTTTGAGTTTAAAAAAGAAATCAAAGCAAACTATGCATTTTCATTTAAGCTTTTACTGCTAAGATGGAATTTCTCTGGCCTAATCTCCAGGAATCTTATATGCATATTCTCATCACACAGTGGAGGTGCAACAATTACCCTTTCCTCTGCACAAGTGTTCAGGCTCAGGTGCTAAGTCTTCTTTCTGGCTTTTACTACAAAGGGCCTTCTACCAACTACTGAATCAAGGAAAATCTACAGCTGGATACAGTGCAAATAGTCAAGGTAGACTTTCACAGTTTAAGTCTACTCAGAAATCAGTGCTCCTGCCAAAGAGGTGTTTCCCTTATCACTTTCTCTGCTGACACTAGCATCTTGGCTGGCTGTGTACTCAGCTGAAACAGAAGATTCAACTGTTTTGCATCTTGTCATGCTATTTCCTAAGCTGGCTCAGCTCTCTGACCAGGCTCACCACAAAGCATCATACGAGGCAAGACAGGAAGGAGTCAGAGGTAGCCCCACTGGCTAACGCCAAGTTAAAAAAGGTTGTTGAGCTCAGCAAATGAGATTATTCTCAAAATAAAACATTTTAATTATTAAATAATTAAATGAACACACAAACAAATAAATAAATTGTGGACCATTCTTTATTCATAGTGACATCTTTCCTAGTTTCAGCACATTTGCTCTTTTAAATTTTAAGTCTATTCTCCCACAGAATTGCACCATCACCTGAAATCTTGACATGCAACTTCTTATAACAATTGCAGAGGCATTAAAAGCTCTGTCACCCCTTTGCTGTCAAATTGGGAGAATATTTACTCACAGTACTACGTATACACCTACAAAAAAGTTCTTAGCATGAAATCTAAACATGGAATGTGATTATGGATTTAGTCAGTCAGGTTGATGTAAAAGGACAAAAACTGTGACTTCCTGGCAGAATGTCTGAGGCTACAATTTCAGTGAACAAGGTTACTACCTAAATGACAATGCAGTCCAGTTCAATGAAGTCACGCTGAAACACATTATCTGGGTCCTACACCATGCATTAATAAAATCTCTGCAAATATGTGTTTTAATTTGAGAAAGATGTCAGGTTTTTCTAGTTGGACAACAGTTCTGCCAGATGTCACCCCAGAAGAACAATTTACTTTCCTTACAGTTTAGGCATGTCTGCAATGTACTCCACGTACTGTTGCACCATGATTATTGTTGCACCAACACTAGCTGTGGCTTCAACTGAGAGTAGCAAGGGCAGAGCAGCAGATAAATCAGTGGCTAAAATCACTCCCCAAGAACCTTTTATATCCTGAACTAATCAGATCAAGGCCAGCACACGAATACATATCTGCCAATCAATACCGCACTTCCTACCTTCACAGAGAGTTTAGAGATATCACAAAACAGGTTTGTTAAACATCCCAAATCCTCCCACTCCATCTTCTAGAAGCTTTCTTTTTCCATGCAGACACAAGCCACCACAACAATATCCACTCTAAACTTCTGAGAGTACAGTACTTATCCATTTAGAGGTTAGGAAAAGAACCAAGACAGGTTTACTCTAGAAAATCACAGCTTTCAATTCACAATGCATTGGTTCTGTGTTATCCTTGCATCATTGCAAAGACCTGCTAGATAATGCAATGCTAACGTGGCATGGTGGTCTTCTCAACAAACTTCAGGACTTTTTTACTATCAAACTCAAATGAAGCCCTGCAGTGAAACCATACAAATAGTCTCTAGAAAGTGATTTTTGAAAGATTTTTATTTGGGATTAATGCAATTAGCTTTGCCTTTCAACACCCTTTTTCATAAAAGCTAAACTCCCATGCCAAAACATCAGATTAAAAACACTTTGGGGAATGAATGGGTAGAAGTTCATTTTATCCCTCTGGAAGACTTTATTGGTCATTTGTTAAAGCTACAAATACTCTATACCACATTCACTCACCACCAAAGCAGTAACAAGACACTGCAACTGGAAACTGCCCAACTGCTTCACAGAAGTTGAAAATAAGAGCATTACAGGAAGGGGCATCTGACAGGGAAATCTATGGTACTCTGGATCCACTCAGGTTAACACATCTCTGTCATTTCTCTGTCCATTTCCTTCCACAGCTCTGAAGAGTATGATCATATTTCCCCTGGATATGAACTGCAGACAGGGTCAGTTGCTTTTCAATACATTGCATCTAGGGAGTGGAGTTCTTCCCCTTAGACGCTGAAGTGATACCACAAGTGATACCTTTTGCAAAATAAGGTATTTGCTTGAAGTTATCAAGCAACTTTCACACCATCTATAAACTTTGTATTGCTGCCAAAATACACCTAACTTTAGGGGCTACCCCCTAAGCAGATCTGAGGATTTCCAGGTATCAAAACCCTATCATCAAGGTTAAAGATATTTTTAATTTCTTTGCTATGTTCACTGCTAACATGAGACTCAAAATTCCCAGTGCCCTACATTTAGATTCTCCATTGCACAGACAGAACCAAGGAAGCAACTTGAAAATGGTCTGAGTGTGATTTTCCACAGGTGACACACAGCCACCCGGCTCCAAATGATGCAATTTCCTGCACTGGCACATGGGTGATGCAGGATGATACTCTGCTCCCTGCTTTTTCAACCACAAATGTTCAGATCCAAGATTTTGTTACAGCACTGATTTTGCAGATAGCATACCCTTTAAGTTTGTGCAGGCCTAAAAATGAACTGCTGTTCTTTCACAAGGACTACATTACATGTACTGCTTTTGAACTAGGTATGATAGCAACAAAAGAGAAGAGGAAGCGGAAAAACTGTAAATTACATGAAGAATACTTCTAGCACTGTTTAATCTTGCATGGTGAGAAGACCATCATCATGTGTCAAGGCTTTGTCCATGAGATCCCAAAGCCTATGCCTTGAGTCAGGTTGCTACTCACCTTGAGCAAGTGCATCTTAGCTACATGCAGCAAGGAGAGGATGGCTCAAGTAAAAGGATGTAAGGTACAAATACAAATCATATATTGCAATGGTTAACACAAATAAAACCATACCTTAGAGTTTGCTGGTTACCAAATGCATCTTAGCTACTGGGCTGTTTTTCATGGTTTTTTTACTATTTATCTTTGTAGAAACAGCCAAGTTGGCAAATTGTGCCTGGAAGTTATTTTTATTTTCTGGCACATTTTACAAAGATAACTTTTAATGACTGAATGACACATCAGTCACATTCCTTATGAATCTTGATTATCAAATCAACATTTTAATTTAAGGATCATTAACGTAAATTTAAGTAGCACCCAGAAGTCATACTGTGTACACTTTCCCCAATTAATCTTTGGTTGCCTTGTTTAGGTCATCTACATGACTCTACAACAAGGTTCCCATATTAAGCACATGTCCATGCAAACAGCCATAACTGCTACCTTAGGAAAGCTTTGACAATTTTAGAGCATGTTCAACAATCTAGCTATATTTCCCTTAGAAGAACAGTTTCATAAGCAGTTTCTCCTCAGTTACCAACAGCTATCTTTAGCCAATTCATTAAAGAGGCTGAGAATTCCTTCTACCTTTCAAATGACCTGGATAACTCTGCTTCTGATAAGTCAGTCCACAAAATATGCAAAAACCCCTCAGTCTTTCCTTAACCATTAGTTTGGAAGACACTATGCAAAATGAACTTAAAAACCTCAAGCATGTTTCCTGGTTTTTTGCTTTCATTTGTGGTGGTTTTGGTGGGGTTTCTTGGGGGTCTTCTTGGTGTGGTGGGTTTTTTTTGTGGGTTTGGGGGTTTTTTCCTGTGGTGGGTTTTATGTTTGGTTGGTTATGGCATGGTTTATTTTTCTTTTTATATATGTTTTTCTTTCTTTCTTTCTTTTCAAAAATAGATGGGATAAAAGCTCCAAGTTAAACTTTCTGCCTGCGCTGTTTTTCCTTACGTTCTGAAGAGCAGAAGCATCGCATCGCACAAATGTTTCCCCAGCTGGGTATTACTGCCTTTTGCTAACTGTAGAACTCTTGATGCTAAAATCCCTTTCACGCTTGATTGACTGCATATCTGTCAGGAAAAATTCCATCAGCTTATCTCCACAAATCTTCCAGAAATCCTTTCACAAACCAATTACCTCAATAGTTTTGAATGATCTGCAAATATGAAAGGATTGCAGATTTTCTAGGCAAGGTGTGGACTCTCATACAGCAAGTTTAAGCCAGCTCACAGGCTACTCCTAATGACTGGGGCTTTTTTTAACCTGCCACATGCAGACTATTTTAAGTGACCTAAGTAAAAAGTCCTGCAGTACTGCTAGGCTTATGCTATTGATGAAATTACTCCAGTTTTGGCACTTATCCTCACAAAGAGTGGGTTAGGTACTCCTCAACTTGGCTATCTCAAAAGTTGGACAAGATGGATATTATCCCAGGCAAAAGAGCTGTCTCCATCCCACCAGCAGACGACTAAAGAGACAAGTCACAAGTCCAGTATTAGAATCTCACCGTGATCCAAGTGCCTTGAAGGCAGTCAAACACATATCTAGGATATTCTTTCCTGTGAACTTCCATGCCATCTTAATCTACAAACATGGCAGAAATATTTCCTACAGTTCTTGTGCCAAGTTATTTCCAGCCCAGGAGGGCATAGGCTGAAAAGAACCTAGCCCCCAGGTAGACAAAGAAACCTGACCCAGGTGGGCAGAGAGACTTGGTCCCCCATCCCAGGGGAAGGGGTCCCTGAGTCAAAGTCTATTCCACTCCCACTTCCAGTCCATAGCCTTTTTAAGGGGATACTTTTCCTGTCTCTCTCTTTTGCCCTTGTCCTTGCCTGTCCAAGACATTGCTCCTGGTGTTGCTGCAAGCACATGGTGGGGCCTGTTCCACACTGCATCCAAACTCCTAAGGACTGCATCTAAAGAGAGTCCACATTGCATCCAGAGAATCCTCTCCCAGCTGTGCCTGGGTTTGTGTATACTTCTGTTTACCCTTTTTCTTTATACCCTTGTAACTTTCCTTTTACTCAAATGCTTTTTATATTTTTGTTAAACTTATCTTTTTACTTCCAAATTGATTCAAGACTGTTTCTTTCATAATTTTACTTCTCTTTTCTCCTGCCTAATTTGTATTCCCCTACTGGGAAAAAAGTAGAGGGGAGGCAATCTAAATCTGTTCCATTTGGGCTCTTGGACTTTGGGAAAACCACAACAGTTCTATGACAAATGTTTCCCATGGAAAACTCACTAACGTCTGTCACATACCCTTACCAGAGCTCTGAAATTTGTCCTTGTGTTAGGTATCAAGCCTTGGAACCAAGAAAAAAAATCGTATTACACATTCAGTGAAAGAGGAAGAAGGATAACTATTTGATTCTCTGTCTTCACGTACTTTCAGGTAACATGAGAGATAAAAGGTCATCATATGAATAGCTGCTAAATTCTTCCTAACTTTTTCATCCCACCTACTCATGACCCCCACTGTGACAAGAACTATGTCAGGCTCCATATGCTGCATCAGTCCACAAGTCTATCTCTTGCTGTGAGAAGGCTGGAGGAGACTGACAGGGATCAACTGTAGTACAGCGTTACTACAGTGAGACAGCTGAAGACTTATTTTGTGGCCTGGCATCTCCAAAATAGAAGACATATTCTATCCGCTGTAAAGAAACCAAGGTACAAACAGACCAAGCTATACAAGAGTTAAAATGCAGGTCTTTGAGTCCATTCCCTGCACTGTTAAAAGTTGGTATCAGTAACTGCAATAGCAAACCTGGAGAATTTCCCCAGTCTACCACAGAAATCAATAAAAACATAAAGACCCTATAGAAAATAATTATAGAAGTGTTCTACCAGTGGTTCTTCCTGACAGCCTGACTATCCTTAAGCCCCAGCTCTTGAAGTGGCTACAGCTGCAGATGTTAGAGAGGAACTAAGCTACATGCAGTCTTGTTTCAAAACCCAAGTACCTGGCTTCTAGTCATGCACAGTTGAAAGGTCTCTGAGTAGAGGAATCCTTCAAACCACCCACTCTATAAAATATTGAGCAGCAACCACTGATAGGAAAGCACTGGCTCAGTAATTTGAACCCAAAAACTGACCCACAACCTGGACTTCCTTTTTAAAATGAGTCCAAGTTTTTGTTACAGTATTTGCTCTTCCTAGTAAACACACACTGCTATATGAGAGGTAGGCTGTATTTGCACTGGGCACATTAATGGGTATTCAAGTTGAATACTGAACTTCATCCTGTTAGTTCATGTTATCCCACAACTGTATTCAAGACCAATCAAAGAACTGAGCCACATATCTACAGACCAGTTCCCAGAATACAGAACTTCAGCCTCAGAGAAAAAAATTAAATGCCTTCACATTGAAGAGCACACAGTCCATCTCTCAAGTTGAAATTTCATGCAAATATAGCAAGGTTGTAACCACCTTGTGAGAATTGTGTCTAGTTCTCTTGTAACATGACAGATTTAAACATCAGGTGATAAGGACATTATGGAAGACAATATTGATACTTCAGATGGAATGATCAGTAGTTCCTTCACAGGACCCAGCCCTGTTCCTACTGTAGACAAGTGACAAGCACAAAACATTGCCAGGATATAAAGCCTCAAGCCCAGCAGCTCCTCGTTAATATTCCTGTATTTACTTTATCAGCAATGTTTGTAAAAAGTTCCTTTAGCTTGAACATACACTTTCCACATGCAAACAACATTTAAGAAAAGTCTTTTTACCTCTGTTGGTTTGTAGCAATCTACAAGAGTTTCCTAGAAGCAAAACATGGAAAGTGTCAATTCCAATACAGAACAACAGTAAATACAAACAAGCTTACAGTAAGAAACCTAGCAAGGCAGTAGGGAGAGAAAAGGAGCAAGAACAAGGAACCACTGGATGAAGACAATACAAAAAACAATTAATCTTTGCTCCTTAGGTCGAATGATTTGCAACAGGAGAGTAACGATGGCTTCCTCCTCCAGCTTGGAAGTTACAAAAATTCCTTTCTCCAAGAAAAACAGGAGAATCTAAAAACACTTCTCCCAGCAATACCCATGTGAAAGGTAGCTTTCTGTGAGGGCACCACCCCTTTGTGATACAGAAATACAGAAGTCAGCTAGGTCAGGCATTCCTAGCAGGGCAGCTGCAGCAGCCAATTTAGGCAGAAGCAAAGCTATTTATGAATTCTGAGTACACAGCCTGGGGCCATGCCCCATATCTCTGTAGCTGGACAGTAGGAACTGAGAAAAAGGTGCCTACAGGCACTGCACATCAGACGTGGTGCCTCTAAGTACCATGTTAGTCACCTCCCAGAAGTTAGCTGAGGGCAAACCACCGCTCTGGGGCCTGTTTCCTTCCTTTAGTGCATCTGAAAAGAATATTAACAGAGACCCTAGCTAGTATAGAAAAAGAAATCATTTCCAGTATCCTAAGGACAAAGGAGGGTTGATAGTCTATTTGTACACATGTGTACACCCTCTGCCGCAGTGAATCACAGAAATTATCATAACTGCCTCTTAGCTACATAATATTTTTATGGGTTTCTTCTTTGTTTTTCTATGTTTTCAGTTCTTTATTTTATATACTTGTAAAAAAATAGAATGAATCTAACTTGTCTCAGCCTATCTCACTGTATTACTGGACATTTTTGAACATTTTTATTCCTGTTATCTCTTACCTTCCAGAAATGCTTTATCTGAAAGGATTTTAATTACCTTTCTACAGTCCAGTAGATTACGCTAAACTCACACCTAGAAATCTCTCAGTTCTAATTCTACACTTACAGTGGATTCAAGCACAAAATATGGATCCAGATGCATTAAATCAGCCACATTCTGATTTAAAATTAGAAAATAATATTACCTGTAATTTGAGAGCTCTCTCCTCTTCATTGGCTGCATCAAGAAGGTCATCGATGTCAATTTCTACATCTGGCATCTCTTCTTCCTGAAAAGCAAAATTTCCCACTTAGTCCAGAGGGATATCCTTTAACTAACCTCAAAAGCAGCCTAGTGGTAGCACACAATCTCATCTGCTTGGAGTCAGGTAAGAAGGAAATCAGCAAGGCACACTAGCTTGATTCCATACTCCAAGGCAAGCTTTGGCCACACAGGAGGTGGCAGGTCTAAGCCATGCCCACCAGCACAGGTCATGCTTTTCTCATGGGACTGACCAAGAGACTGAAAAAGAGGTCAGGGAAGAAGTGGATGAAAGCTGCAGCAAGTCACAAAATCACTTTGAAAACATTCTTAATTACTTATTTTGTTACACTATGGAAGATCTCCCTTGCTTGAAGTTGGTTTACAAGGACAACATAGATTCCCAGTGTCTATAGGGAAGCACAGAGAGTTATTTGAGGATTTTTTTTAAACTTTCTCCACCCATACACTTATCCATTTGCATCAAGAGCACATCAGATACATTGTTCCCCGAGTCAGAACAACAGTCCACATATTTTGAAGGTCCCCTGAACTCTGGAGTCCCAATGAGAATTCATCATCCACAGATCATTGCTAGTTCATTTATAATTATTAAAAAAAAAAAAAGATAGAATAGAATAGAATAGGATAGAATAGAATAGGATAGACCAGGTTGGAAGAGACCTTCAAGATCATTGCGTCCAACCTATCACCCAACACCACCTAAACAACTAACCCATGGCACCAAGCACCCCATCAAGTCTCCTCCTGAACACCTCCAATGACAGTGACTCCACCACCTCCCCAGGCAGCCCATTCCAATGGGCAATCACTCTCTCTGTATAGAACTTTTTCCTAACATCCAGCCTAAACCTCCCCTGGCGCAGCCTGAGACTGTGACCTCTTGTTCTGGTGCTGGGTGCCTGGGAGAAGACACCAACATCCGCCTGTCCACAACCTCCCTTCAGGTAGTTGTACAGAGCAATAAGGTCACCCCCTGCATTTGCTCATTATAAAAGGCACTTCAAAATGGTAAAGCAGCACCTCGCTGCACAGTCAAAACATTCTGCTCTCGGCCTCTTCCCCACAGCAAATCCCACCCTCACAATGTGAGGTCATGGACACATGGCTCCTCTGTCACACCTGATCACAATCTAAACCAATGCATGGCCACCACAAGAAGTTCTAAGTTTCCAAAGGGGAGGGCGGATTTGAGAGTCAGGTTGAAGGGACAAGACCGCTGTCCCCAGTAGCTGTTGTCTTGTACCCCAATGGTACTTCTGAAGATCCTTTAAAGAAGCATTTTGACAAAAAAAATGTGGTGCTTCCAGCAAGCTGCAAAATTACAACTGTGAAACAATTCAATAGCTCCAATAGCAGCTGCTATGGGTAACAGCAAAATCACTTGGAAAAAGAAGAATCCAAACATTAGCAAGGAAGACAAACGGGCTTGAGTTAACCTAACAAAAACTAAGCACCGATGTGCATAACAACTACCTATATCAGTAGCACCAGCTAAAATGTCAACTGTTCAACATTTATTTGGGTGTGAGAACAGAAGTTGATTAAGGTAGGAGGAAGACCATTAAGCACCTCATTCCCCATCTCTGAAAGAAAATGTGCATGAACATGATAGCACAGCCATGCAGGCTGTTAAATCTAATTAATAAAAACAGATGAAGCACATCCTTTGCCCAATTAGCAGGTTGACTCTTTCAGCATGCATTTTAGTCAGAAAAGGAAGTGTGGGCATTTCCTGAAATTAATCATAATAATACTAGTAAATGTAACAAGCTGGCAATAAGGGAGTTTCTACCCTAATGCTATAGACTCATTAGAGCTTTGAACATGGGTAAAAGGAGACAAAAGAAGTCTTCCACCAACTATAAATATACTCAGTAAAAGCCATCAGAACTGGAAAGGATGAAGATTTATTCATAACCACAATACACTTACTTAGTAATTTACCATCCCAACTCTACACTAATTTGCATCACACTTAAAACTAGAAATTCCCCAAACAGACAGTAAACCTCCCAACCATTTAAGCAGCTCATTATAAATACTGTTAAGATAGGGTGCCTGCAGTTACCATTAATAGCGTAAACTTATCAAAATATGCATCCCTGGACCTGTGTAAATGCCAACGGTGAATCTGTGCTCAGAAGAGCTGTTCAGCACATTGAATTTTGTCAGATACACATTTTGAACTCTTGCCTGTCACAGTTTTTCAGCTTGCCAGAATGCCAAAGTGAAAAGGCCCCAGGGAGGATGAATTCCCTAGAAGACAAAACACTTTTTTGTGATCACACTTCATTGAAGCTGAGCACTCCTGAAAGGTTTGGTTTACTCTGGTTGGGACCAGTCACGTAGGAGATATCCTTGATTCTATTTCTGTTCACTCTTAGCTCTTCTTCAAATCACCTTTCTCATGCATCTTCAAGGTTCACAATATGCCCCCTCCAAGGAGGTGATGGATGATGCCTTGAGTGACCTAGTCTAGTAGTCTAGTCCAGGCTCATGGCAGAGAGATGATGGTCCCTTCCAACCTAAGAGAGAGATGGTCCCTTCCAACCTAAACCATTCTATGAATTAGTCCAGAGGACACCTGTACCAGTAAATCACTGAAGTTTTGGGACAAGAGGTAACACAAAGCCTCTCTACATTAAGGAAAGCCGTAACAAAATCAAACATGAAAAAAAAAAGGAGGAACATTACAGAAGCAATGGACTACAGTTCTCTGACATGTTGCATTCAATTAGGTTACATTTTCTGTAAAAAATCGTGTCTATCTTCATCACATCACAACAAATTTGAACTCTGATACACAAGACAAATGGAAGGGAGAATCCCAAAAGGTAATTCTTGTACTTGTTTGTTCAGGCAAAATCAAAGCATTTTTTCCCATCTGAACTACTGTGCCTCCATGATCTCAAGTTTTATGTAAGGCATGAAAAACATGCTTAGGTCAGGAGCCTGACCACTCCACAACAGCTGTAATGACAGAGAGACACAGGAAAAACTCATGCCTTCGGTCTGTCTGATTTTATTGGCGAGATATGTATGGCTGATCCTACTATAATTAAGCAGGGAAATCCAGATTAGGCTGAGTAAGCATTACAGGGGCTGTGCATAGCTGAATGGTGGTCTTTCAAGGGTCTTGTTAGTGCCAAGAAGCTGTTCACAAAACCCAAAGCACTGCCATGTTCTGCTCCAGTAAGAGAGAGACAAGGTGCTGCAAACAATAGATGATGAAGGGGAAAAGAAAGAAAATGACAAAACAAAACAAAAACTAAGAGAAGCATGTTGACAGGGAGCAGCCCCCAGGAAAACTGAAATAGAACAAGACCCTTAAATTCAAACAGCTGGGAAGGAGGAAGATGGACACTTCTTTTAAGCACTTGCTCCTGTTTGCATTAACTACGTGGGCAGGACATGAGCTGATTTCTACTTGAGTATTTAGAAGTCAAAAAATACCAGCAAAGTTAAGTTCCATGTTATTTAACACATCTTAAATTCAACCATGTATTGGAAGACAGCCCTGTGGTTATTTAGGTTGCAGGAGTTCTCCCCAGGCTACTGGCAAAAGGTGCTGGGGCATGGACATGCATTATGTAGTAAATCATTGTAGCAGTTTAAAGCATTACAACTTCTCCAACTGCTTGCCATTTAGCCACTGGCAGGGGTGGTCACAGCCCCAACAGTGAAATGAACAGAAACGTTACTTTGTAAGACCAAAGGAAAAGATCTGACAGCTTCTGAAACCACTTCCTACAACAGCTTAAGCCAAAGGGCTGAATTTTGCTGATGCAGCTAAAAAATACCTGCACACTCTAGTCTGCTGACCTTGAGGAAGGACCTCCGCTCTGCAAGAGTGGGTCTGACATTATTACTAGGATTTACTAATTACTGAGTTATCTGAGGCTTTAAAATTTAAAGAGCAATAGTTGCCCTATGGATTATTTCCTGCCATACCTCAAGCTCCCAAATTAGCCTGCTGTCCCTCATCCTCACTGCTTATTCACTGTCCATCATCCCATTTGCAGCATTGGAAAATAATGGAATAATTTTCTTTAACTTTTACTTCAGATTTTAATATTGGGAGAGAAAGTAGAAGTGCAGCAAGAAAAAAGTTAAAGCCGTAATTTGTTCAGTGAGATAGGAAGCAACTTGAAATGACAGCAAGAGAAAAATTAAGAAAAAGGAGGGAAAGACCACCATACAATTCAGACATATGAAAGTCTCAGACTGGGTGAATCAGAGATTTCTCTCCACGTTCTGGAAGATGGCAAGCATAAGTGATCAAAATCACAGTAGTAAAATAGGACCAGATCTCCTGGAAGTATTCATTTAATAGATTATAAGATTAACCCAATACAGTTAGCTCTAACCAAGTTCAGCTGTAGACATGGATGGCACTGCCCCAATGCGAGACAATGGTGTAAGTCTCGGTGCCAAAAATGATCCAGAGTAGAAGTTCTTACAGAAAAAGGGGTGAGATTATGGATGGATTACACTTAGTATGGGTAAAAGAATACTACCAAATAGTCATTTGTACAAAAAAAAAGGGAATACCCATGTGGTTCTCATTTCAAAGCATTCCATTGAATCAGGGGACTTACAAGTCAGGATAAAAGGAGATAAAAATGAGAATAAAAAGCAGAGTTTAAGTGATCAAAAATTATTAATTCAGAATCAAAGAAAGATCTTTTTGACTTAAAGATATTCCTAGTTAAGTGAAGAGTCAAAATGAAACAGCTAAAATAGACACACAGAATGGTTTAGACTGCAAAGTACCTCAAAGATCATCTAGTTCCAACCCCTCTGCCATGGACAGGGAGTGCTCCTGCTAGGCCAGGTTGGTCAGGGTTCCATCCAAGCTGGCTTTGGACGCCTCTGGGATTGAAGCCTCCACTGTTTGTCTGGGCAACCTGTTTCAGTGCCTCACCATTCTCATGGGGAAGCATTTCTTCCTAATATCTAATCTGAATCTAGCTTCTTCCATCTTGAAGCCTCTCATCACTACATGCCCTTGTAAAAATCCCCTCTTCAGCTATTCCACAGGTCCCTTTGAAATACCAGAAAGCTGCTAGAAGGTCTCTCTGCCCAGAGCTTTCTCTCCTCCAGACCAAACAACCCCAACTCTCTCTTTCTTCACAGGAGAGGTGCTCCAGCCCTCTGATCATCTTCATGGCCATCCTCTGGACCTGTCCCAACAGTTCAATGTCCTTCTAACGTTGGGGGTCCCAGAATTAGACATGGTACTTGAGGTCAAGTCATACAAGAGCAGAGTAGAGGGAAAGAATCACCACAGCCTGCTGACCTTGCCTCTTTTGATGCAGCCTGGGATACAGCTGTCTTTCTGGGCTGGAAGTGCACATTGTCAGATCATGTTGAGCTTTTCATTAACCAGCACTTCCAAGTCCTTCTCCTGAGGATTGCTCTCTAATGATTTTTCCACCCAGCCTGTATCTGTGCTTGGGATTGCCCCAACCCAGTTGCAGGAACTGTTGTTTGCAACATAAAAAGGCTGCCAGTGTCTATTAATTGGTATGAGGAACAGAAGATTAGAAAAGGATGTTAAAAACAGTAAGAAGGTATTAAGAAGTGTGCAGGCTGAGGACACATGCAGCAGGAACAAAAATCCTCAGTGGTACAACCCAGTTAGTTAAATGACCATCCAGATGCTTTCTTCAGTTCTAAGACATTAACAACAGTAAAGCCATAGCAGCCACAACAATCTAACACTAGACATGCAAAAAGTAATTTCTCCCATTTCTGTTATTTCAGGTGAAGTGGTTCATGCAACAGTGAATATTAGTTTGTACAGTTGATAATCAGTGAACACATTCAGGATGCCATTCCCAGTGTGATACAATCCTTATCCAGCAGTTACATGTTATTCTCTCCTGCATCAGACACTTCTCATTAGCAACCAGTTGAATGTGAAATCTTAAAGGCAACATGGCGCAAAGCTCCACATCTGAGCACATGCCATCCAGTCTTGGCTCCAGCTAAGAGTTAGAAAAGCCTGCTCAAACCAGAGCAGCAGTCTCTTCCTTCAACACCAAGTTCACCTTTCCTCATCATTCTCATTCATTAAATAAAAATGTGGAGGCATTAAAGGCAAAGTTAATGATCCTACTGTTTCTGAATAATCAATTATCTGTGGCATTGTGGCTGTCTTCCACCCTGTTACCATGTGGATCCAGTTCAATATCCAGAAAGGGAAGGACACCTGTCAACAGAATGGCTTATGCAAGTTGCTCAGTATCTCACAGGAACAGCATGTGCATCTGTATCTACATGACATGGCATGAATGGCTGGATAAAAATCAAGGACGTGGTGTTTTAAGAGCTAGGAGAGTACTGTGCCCATAGCCTTACACACATACCACTAGGGGGAGGTAACACTGCAAACACAGCAAGGCCCCCTGAAGTTACTGGTAGAACATGGAAAAGTCTTCTGAGAGAGTCAGTTCTCAGGTGTGGAGAAGAGGAGCTTAACTTTCACCCTCAAGTACCCATTTCCTTCTGCTCTTCTTTAAAAAAGAAAAACAACAACCCAACCCAACACAAACAAACAAACAAAAACCCCAACAACAACAAAAAAACCCAACACCAATACTTTAAGAAATATGGGCACATGACAAGCACAAGTGAAAGAGGAGGCAAGATGCTTGATGAAAATTAGAACACATTCATAAACAGCCCACAGGTATCTCTGTAACAAAGTCTGCTCCCTCCTAAGTTTCCATCATCAGACACAATAGAGTTTCAGCTAGGCTGGTGAAAGTCCTCATGCAATATAGAAAACTACTTTTTTTTTCCCTTCCTGAAACATCAGGATATCTCAACATCAGAAATAGCTGGCAGGAAGGGATGCCATCCAGAGGGACCTGGACAGGCTTAAGATGTGAGCCCATGCCAACCTCATGAAGTTCTACAAGGCCAAGTGCAAGGTCCTGCACCTGGGCCAGGGCAATCCCAAGCACAAATATAGGCTGGGGGGAGAATGGATTGAGAGCAGTCTCGAGGAGAAGGACTCGGGAGAGTTGGTTGATGAAACACTCAGCATGAGCCAGCAATCCAGCAATGTGCACTTGCAGCCCAGAAGGGCAACCACGTCCTGGGCTTCAACAAAAGAAGTGTGACCAGCAGGACAAGTGAGGTGATTGTCCCCCTCTACTCTGCTCTTGTGAGACTCCACCTCAAGAACTGCATCCAGTTATGTGGCCCCCAACACAAGAAGCACCACTGAACAGTTGGAGTTGGTCCAGAGGAGGGCTATGAAGATGATCAGGTGGCTGAAGCACCTCCCCCATGGGAACAGGCTGTGAGAGTTGGGGCTGTTCAGCCTGGAGAAGACTCCAGGAAAACCTTACAGCAGCTTTCGAATACCTGAAGGAGGCCTACAAGAAAGCTGGGGAGACTTTTTTCAAGGGCTTATAGTGATAGAACATGGGGGAATAGTTTTAAGCTTGAGGAGGGTAGATTTATAATGGATATTAGGAAGAAATTCTTTACAGTGAGGGTGGTGAGACACTGAAAGAGGTTGCCCAGGGAAGTTGTGGATGCACCCTCCCTGGAGGTGTTCAAGGCCAGGCTGGATGAGACCTTGAGCAACCTGGTCTAGAGGAAGGTGTCCCTGCGCATAGCAGGGGGCTTGGAACTAGACTAGCTTTAAGGTCCCTTCCAACTGAAACCATTCTATGAATCTATGAAAATGCAAAAAACAGAGGAGAGGGATCATATGAAAGCATCTCCTTAATGGCTGGGACTCATACAAGTTCTGAATATTTAGGATCACTTATTCCATTCTGAAGCCTATGAAAGGCAGTAAAGTTAGCCAAGAGAGACAGAGGAATAGACACACAGCTTAAATGTAAGCCTCTAAATAGTTTGGCTTCCTCCATACTCATCACTGACCCCATTATCCTTTCCTGTTACACAGGTTGCAGACCATCTTGAGCAGTATACCCATTACTGGCAAGGGAAGGACCTAGAGTTTAGATTTAGGCAGCCTCCACAACGAAAAGTTTGGAGATATTTAAAATGTAAAGGGATGCAGTAAAAAAAACCAGGACATGCTCCCTCTAAGTTACATTATCTGACAACATAACTTGCCAATTAGTACTCTTGCAAGCTGCCTGGAAAGTATAAATGAAGGTCACAGGTTTGGGGGTTTGGTTTTAGGTGGTGGGAAGAAGGAAGGAATTCTGAACAAAATTATGTCAGTCAGGACAACGCCTGTATAAGGATATAACCCCGGGCAAACTGGCATACCAATCCTGTATGTTAGTGTACTTATCAATAGCCAAGAACAGCTGAGACTTCCTGACTTACAAATTATAAAGAAAAATAGGGTGCAAACCAAATTTATAACAATTTCTGGGAATCACTCAATTAGATGGGCATCTTGATGTCCACATGTGTGCCAGCAATTAGGTACAGCTGTAGCATCAGAATTCAAATGGAAATTAAATATACCAATAGGGAAATACTATACAACACACAAAAAACTGCACTTAAAATTCTAGTTACAAACCTCATTAAAGCAATTAACAACTGATATTTTCAATAAGCAGAGGAGGAGCACCCACTCCAGCCAAGTTCTTCCATCTCATTACCCAAGCTAGCTTGCTCTCTCTCTCAGTCACTGTAAACCACTGTTGTTTGTTTCAAGCTGGCACTACCACAGATTGGCCTGTCCTCTTGGCTCTCAAGCAACTGTAGAGCAGATGAAATAGAAAGATGCTATTCCAATTAGAAGTTCCTTTCAAAGAGTCAGCCTCTCTAAAGCACTAAGCACAGCCTGCATTTGTATAATAAAATAGCAGAAAAGTACACCAGGATAGAAACAGCACGATCATGGAAATTCAGTGACAGAAGCAGCAGCTCTGTTGCATCCTCACTTCAATTGAGGTGCCTCTGTCATCATGGAGGATAAGATAACCAATGTTACGGGCAGAGAAAAGAACATCATCTCTCAATACACTTTCTTGTGAAAGCTCCCTTTATGGGCAAGCCTTTGTGAAACAGGATAGGGAAAGAACTCCATATCCAGAGCATGGGCTCCCACCCATTCAGCTTCCCTGAATACCTTCATCCTCCCCTAGAACACAAGCCTGCCTGCACTGACACTTGACACACAGGCAGCTGCTGCCTTTGCAGATGCTACTGCAGTTTTTCTCTTTTCTTCAATTAGAAGGCTAGAGGGCAGAAAGGTTATGGCAACACACCACAATTTCCTCTGGACAAACTCATTAGATGCCACCAGCTGCCCAAACACCAACTTTTTGTCTGTTTAGGTCCTACATGTATGATATTTTACCCCTTTTAAGGGGGGGAGAGGGAGAGAGGGGAGGAAGGGAAGGTTAAGGTACAAGGGACAGGTGCAAGTATTGCCAAACCATTCACTGCAATTAGTCAGGGAAAGGGAAGCAAAGGCAATTCTAGAGTACAACCCAGTACACAGAGGCTGCTCAACTAAAAGCTTTCAGAATTGGAGCAAAAGAAAATCTGGGCTGCTCTCCTGCTACTGTGTTCTGCTGCACTGCAGACAGATGCTGCACATTGCATCTAAACTGCCTTAGTGCACATGGCTATGCCAACACAAGTTTTTGAATAAAGCACGCTACTCCTGTGCATACAATAAAAGTGCAAGTAGTTAAAAACGGGACCTTTACTTGAAGCTAGCACTTCATAGCATTGGTATCCTACACCCAAGAGTGATGGCAACAGGATATGCACATGGAGGCTAGGGGCTTTCTCTAATCAGTAAAAGTCCTTAAAATTTACTGTATGCTTCCACATCAATGTGACCACTACTGCCAGAGACACCTCTGTGTTTACACAGACCAAACAAGAATGTCATGGTGATCTCAGTCAAATGCTCTAAAACTCTCTGCAGAATAAGAAGTTTTGGTCCCCTTTCCCCAGTTCTCTGCTCTGCTTGCTAGCAGGACCACAAAACTGCTCTTGAAAGAATAATGTGTTAGGAAAGCTAAACAGGAGTTTCATTGCTATTCAAACTCAGTTGAGGCTGGGCTTGCCTAGCAGCCACTCTGCCTAGTGTTGGTCACGAACACACCCATCAGGTTTTCTTGGCTGGGAGAAAGACTGTCTGTGCTCCTTTAGAAGACCATGCCTTTTTACCTAGATGCCCTTAGAGCCAGCATGGGCTGGCTGCCACATTTCACTGGCTGCCTTCTCCCATCAACAACAGGGAGGCAACTGTACGTATAGATGCAGCTTGTAACTCTGTAAACAGCACTGGAGGCTTGTGCAGCACCTCAGCCAATAAAGATAAATAAGAGATCCTTTTACTTTCCTTCTCTCCACTTCTGCCCAATAATTCTTTCCCTTTCAATTAGTAAAAAAAAAAAAAAAGAAGAAAATAAAATTCTGTGATGGCTAGGAAGTAATTTGCAAAGAATCAACAGGAGTAACTTCTCCAATTAGCTGCTAAATGGGCTTTCATAAAAGTAAAAAACCATACACACACACTACTTAATGGTTGGGGTTTTTCTAGCAAATTAATTTCTTGGTATCCTGTCTTTTAACAAGTTTTCAAAAGAGCCTATTATGTAGGTGGCTCAAAATACTTGTCATGGGCCCCGAACTTGCTATTTTTAGTCTGGTATTTATCTGTTGCTTGAACGGGTGACTGAAACACTAGTCAGGGGTTACACACTTGCACTGCCAACTCTGTTCTGTCCATACACAGTAGCTCTTGTATGAGCAGCTGTTTAGGCAGCACTTCCTCAGATCTGCCATAAAGCATCCAACAGTGAAAAACCAAAAAAGGCTCAGTCTTGGAACAGAGTAGCTTTTAGAAATCCCATGCTGGCCAAAAAAAAACAGTTTAGCAAATCTTGCTAGGTTTGTGGCCCCATCATTCATTTAAATATTTCCATTGGTTCATTTTGGAAATGGAAGTTGAGTTAGATACAAGCTATTTACTCTCATTTTACCATATGGGCACTTGATAACTTCAGAAAAATTGTGACAGCCCTTAAAAGTGAGGTGGTTTTAACTCTGATACTGATACTGCTGACCAGTACAACAGAACCATGGCCCCTTTTCTTGAATAGGTAGAATACCTTTTTTGTGCTTTCCTCTCCTGGATGGAAAATCTCTGCCTAGTCTACAAGGAAAAGTCATCATGATGCCAATGCAGATGCTAAGCTGGAAAAAGGCATCTTTTCCCAAGATTTCTGCACAAAGTAGCACAAGCCAGTAAGAAACATACAAGGATAGCTCTGTTTCTCTACCACCTGGCAATTTAATAAATGTCTCATCTAAAATATTTTATCAGTGGAAAACAGAGCAAATGAGTAAGTGCTCAAAGGTGAAAGTTGACCATCAAGTTCAGATTAATTCTTTGCCACTGGTATGGGTGTATTAATTCCTTTCAAAATGGGGATTTTCAATGGCAGTACTCAGTTCTCTTCTTGCATTGAAGCACTGTCTTCACAAGCTGGTTTATTAACTGGGATTTCTGTCTTGCACCATCACTCCTCTTCAACACTTGCAAAAGAACCATTTCACTACCTGTATGTGCTTATAGGTCATATATATCATCTCATCTCATTTTAGTTAACATTTAGCTGCCAGTAAGTTGTTGGCTTTTTTTGGTGGTTTTGACTTAGTTTTTTGGGTTTTTTTCCTCCCCCAAATCCTTTTATTATACCCAAATACTCAAAAGGAATTTAGGCTTTAGTAATTTAAAAGCTCTAAAAAGTCTGTCTGGCAAAAATGTCTTCCTATTCATTAAGTTTCAAGTACACACATTCACTCTTTCCTGAGAGTCTGTGAAAAGAGTTATAAAGAAGCACTGCATTTCCTCACTAAAAGCACATCCCTGCAACCATAGCATCAAATGAGAAGTTCATTGCAAAGAAGTCTAAAGCACCACAAAAAGGAAGGCTTCCAGCAAACCCTTCTGAGTCCCAGCTCCTTCTGCATTTTCCTACCCATTTCACACTCGAATCCTTACCCATGTGGGCATGCTCACCCACGCCAAGAGAAGCAATCCTTTATTCACTGCCAAAGACTTGCACTCAGCCTGGCAGACTTACGAACCGTGTTGCCATCTTGAAAATGCAAACTGAGTAGATACCAGCCTAAATGCCTTTCAGGGTAGTCTGCAGAACCAGGATCCCTTATTTCAGATCCCAGGATCCGGGATCCAGTGCACTTCAACTGAATTCTCACTTTGCCGTGGTCAGACTAAAATGTGTTCTCCTTCTCCTGCATCAACGGCAAGATTTATCTTAAGGAGATGTCATAAACAGATGTTAAGATATTTTCCTCATTTTTTTTCCTTCCCTCCCCACACCGCCCCAGATGCAAACATGCCAAATCAGGACTTGTCAGCAATCTCTAATCATTTTCTTTGTTGGAAATGGTCACAGGCTGAAGAAAAACATGGTTCTCTTCCCAGTGGCATTATAGAAGAACTGAGTTATGGATGATACAGGTTTATTTTTCTATTTATTTCTCTGTCTTAGCCTGGAGAAGAGAAGGATCAGGGGTGACCTCATTGCCCTCAACCACTACCTGAAAGGTGGTTGTAGCCAGGAAGGGGTTGGTCTCTTCTCCCAGGCAACCAGAACCAGAACAAGGGGACACAGTCTCAAGCTGTGCCAGGGGAGGTTTAGACTCGAAGTGAGGAGGAAGTTCTTCACTGAGCGAGTCATTCGTCATTGGAATGGGCTGCCCAGGGAGGTGGTGGAGTCACCGTCCCTGGAGGTGTTCAAGAGGAGATTGGACGTGGCACTTGGTGCCATGGTCTAGTTGTGAGGTCTACCAAGACAGGTTGACTCGATGATCCTTGGGGTCTCTTCCAACCTTAGTTATACTGTGATACTGTGATATTGTGATACTGTCTCTCCTGCTTGACCTTGGCTGCATTGTTTTGGCTAAGTCTAATGCCTCTCTGCTCCTTTCTCCTGTGCCTTTTATGTACAAGGGGGTAAGGGGGGGCAGGGGGAGAAGCTATTAGCTTCCCCTGGTCTTTGACCAGGGGGGTCCTTGTGCTGTTCATTAATTGCAAATGCTTGTAAATATTGTAAATACTGTGTATTTTGTACATATTCATTGCATTCCATTGTAGATTGTAGTTTTGCTTGTAAATACAATTTCATTTGCTTCCAGCTGAGCTGGTCTGGCAAATTTAATGTTAGGGGGGAATTTTCAACCCACCACACTCTTCTTGACAGATACATAAATAGGCAATGTTTTCTGACACAACTGCAGAAATTCCAGATGTTTATGCAACAGCTGCTGGCTCTCACAAATCACTAACTGAAAGATGATGCAGGCAAATACAACTCCAGGACTGATGAGTGAGATGGACTTAGAGAATCACAATATTGACAACAGAGAAATCACAAATGGGCTGAACTAAGTGGAAAGAACCCAACAGGCTGCCACAGGATCATCACTAAGAGAATTTTCCCCCCTCCTTAGCAGCACAACTACCATAGTACATGCTAAAGGAAACCACCTAAACTGTTTCCTAGGACTGAAATACAGCTTTGGGAAAGGCCTGGTTTTTTAAAAGCTGTATCAAGCCTAGCCCTGCATTACCAGGTTGGAGCCCTGACAAACAAGGACTATAATCCCCACATTGCCAAGTTAACCAAAGAGTGATAGACTATTCCTAAGTATGCTAATTAAACACAGGAGGCACACACAGAAAACATACAAACAAACAAAAAACACTCAACCAAATAAACAGGAGGAACTGGAAGGTTTTAAGGGAAGTGTAATTTTCTCAAGTATCCTCTAAATGCCAGAAGAAGCTATCTTCAATTATCAGGAATACCAAAGCTTCACAGAAAGGAAAGAACTTCCACACAAACTCCATATGTCATTTCTGAAGTCCTGGTGCATGCTGTCCTACAGAACTAGGAAATACCTGGGATCCTAAATACTTTCATGTAAATCAGAGTTCCTTTGCAATTCCTGGAAGTCCAGAACACAATCAGAGCATGTTTCTGGTTAGCACTGAGTTTCCAGGGGCTAAAATGAGGCATTAGCAAGGGCTTTGTCTGCAGCCACCTAGGCACAGCTTTTCAGACAGAAAATCAAACAGGTATACAAGTCTTCCAGTTTTCTCCTGAAGTTATTTGCCTACTATTCAAAGCATTTCCAGCAGTTCAGGCATATTAAAACAAACAAACAAACAAACCCCCCCAAAAAACCAACCAGCCAAAACAGTAGCTTTGTTCAAACAGATTTTATACTGAATTGCAACACTATTTCTCGGCGCAGCATCCAAGAGCACGCTATATACATAGTGTACACATAGATATATTAAATATATATATCCAGAAGTATGTGCCTACATATGCATATGTATGAACCTTTAACTTGGTGTTACAGAAAGTTACCTGAGAAAGAATTTGTATGCAAATTTCTACAGTGGAAGTATAGGTGGCAGAGCCCTGAAGTAGTACTGCTTGCCATAGCACAGCAGAATAACAAGCGCAACAGGATTCAGCTTCTAGCTGCTGAGATGCCGCCTACAGCACGTCCCTCGATCACGCAAACAGCTGTTGGATATTGCCAAAGTTTTGCCACATCCCTTTCAGAGAACATGTTATATGTCCCTGCCACCAGCACAGTCTGGATTTAAAAACTACTTTCCCAGGGGGCTGTGCCTTTGCACAGGATTAGTCATAACAGTAAGCAGCCCAAGAGACAGGCTCCTCCAGCTAGACGTACGATGTAGACATAACCAACGCTATTTGCTTAAAGCTCTCAGCTTCTGCTCTTGCCTCAGAGAGATGCATTGTAGTTCCAGGAACAGAAACACTGAAGAACTTGAAATCTGTTCTCAGAACAGATACTGATTCTTGAAAAAGACAAGAACAACATTTCTCTCTAGTCCTTTGCAAGCAAGATGGCTAATCTTTCAGGGTTCTTTTTCCCCCTCCCCTTGCTACATTTCTACCTTCAAACAGGGAAATTATGAAACAGCTGTTGCTTTTGCCAGCTTTGTGAGAGGCAAAGAACAGCAGTAACAGCAGGGGAACAAGACTGTAATATACTCCAGGTCCCATCTGTGGAGAATGGGTAACAGAAGACAGAGGGCAAGGAGACAAATAGGGACTCTAATGTACAGTTGAACAGCTCTTTCCCCACCACTTATGTTCCTTGGTTCCACAGCTAACAACTGCAGCAAAGGGCAAAACTCTTGAGTTTTATCTATGATATCGTTCCATTTAGTATCTTGATAACGTTCACAAACAACTTGTTTAATTAATACACTGTGCAGCCAGTATTTTGGCTTAGCTGCTACTCTGCCATGTGGCAAACTAGACAAAGCAGATGGTCAATAAGCTCTGTTAAACTGTCAGGGCCAGCTATTATGAAGAGATACAAAACAGGTCTCTCTTAGTTCCAAAATTTTTAAGCTAAGTCTTATCAACCTCAGTTCGGTTCCTGATTCTAGAAGAGATGTCATCAAAAGAATCAAGGTTATACTAAAACCTTTACCAAAGCTCCAATCCCGAAGTCTAGAGCATGCCAAGCACTGTGCTAAAAGACGCTCAAGTTCATTAAAAGGCACAAAAATCATGAGAACAGACAATATTATCTGCACAACACTAAGAAAGCACTGAATTGTGAAAGCAGCTCATTTGCACCTTAAAAAAGTAAGCATTTGCACCTTAAAAAAGTAAGCAAAGTGTAGCACTCAAATGAGGAGAGCTAGGACTGAAATCAAATATTAACTCCTCAGCCTTCAAATTCTAAACAGAGAAACCAGCACAGCTATGTCTTAAATGGATTAATTGGTTAACAAGACAAACTTCATAATACTTTCTGCTGTTCATCAAGAAACTTCTTGTCACACTTAAACTCTGACACAATCTCAGACACTTTACCCTCACATGTACCCCCATATAGTAGTTTGATCCTCACAAAGACAGATGTTCTTGAACGAATAATCAGAGCTGAAGTCTGGTTTGGCAAACAGCTTGATCTTTGCTGCAGCAGAGAAGGTTTCTGGCAGGATGCACAGCTACACCTTGCTTACTTCTGCTAAAATCCACCTCTTCCCTGCCTACTTACTAAGAAATGTAAGAAATGGTTCTTGTTCTGAGGCATCTCCGGAGACAAGTGTTCAAAATTTGACAAAAACATGCCTCTCCCTCCCCTATCACCTCCCATGACAATAGGTTTTCCTTCAAGGCCTTTAGCTGATACAGTTTGACTCCTGTATTTCACCCAAGAGAAAGCACACTGTGCAGTTTTAGAGCAGAGCACTGTTATGACAGCTCTAATCCCGGCTGCAGCAAACTTTGCCAGCAAAACATGACATACATGCAGCCCTGGGGCTCCAGAAAGCCCTTCTGATGAAGCGTCAAATAAAGACACTGATATTTCTGGAGTGCCCAAGCAAGGTATGCTGCGGTTTATCTGAAGATGGGAAGTTCTGTTTTCCCAGATACGTGCAGCTGAATCTCTACACCAGGAGGCTAAGAGGAACTACTTTTCATTAGTCTCTAGAACAACAGACCAACATCTTAAACAAGGAGAACCACATAACTAATGTTTGTTTATCACAAGGTAGAAGTGAAGCTCTGTCATATTTTAAGACAAACTTTGACCTCCCAAAGGCTCACACATGTGCATCCATATTCTTCAGCCCCACCTACACAGGGTATCATTGCCTATCTCAATGCCAGTCTGATTTGCTCCCAGGGCCATAAGAAACCCTGGTAATGCCTACGAGTACTCCTCCTTGGCCATATAATGGCTAAGTACGAGAAATGTCTTCTGCTTTTGCTCAGGATATAGAAGTTTTCAGAACCCTTTCAGAGTCCAAAATGGCCCTCATCTTTAGCATGCTATTTTGAGTTCAGCTGCCTCAGATGAGAGCTTTAGACCACCAACAAATTTTGGACAGATCTTACTGGTTAGGCCACACCTTGAGTCCTGTGTCCAGTTCTGGGCCCCTCAGTTTAAGAAAGATGTTGACTTGCTGGAGCGTGTCCAGAGAAGGGAAAAAAAGCTGGTGAGGAGTTTGGAACACAAACCCTATGAGGAGAGGCTGAGGGAGCTGGGGTTGCTTAGCCTGGAGAAGAGAAGACTAAGGGGTGACCTTATTGCTCTCTACAACTACCTGAAGGGAGGTTGTAGACCGGCAGAGGTTGGTCTCTTCTCCCAGGCAACCAGCACCAGAACAAGAGGACACAGTCTCAAGCTGCACCAGGGGAGGTTTAGGCTGGAGGTTAGGAGGAAGTTCTACACACAGAGAGTGATTGCCCATTGGAATGGGCTGCCCGAGGAGGTGGTGGAGTCACCATCACTGGCAGTGTTCAGGAGGAGACTTGATAGGGTGCTTGGTTGCATGGTTTAGTTGATTAGGTGGTGTTGGATGATAGGTTGGACACGATGATCTTGAAGGACTCTTCCAACCTGGTCTATTCTATTCTATTCTATTCTAACCCAGCGTTTTGGGGTTCATTAGCCACCAGATAATCATAGAATACACTGGGTTGGAAGTGACCTCTAGAAGTCACCTAGTCCACCCTTCCTGCAGTAAGCAGGGAAATTCCCAACTAGATCAGGTTGCTTGGAGCCCCATCAAACCTGTATCACCTCATCATCACAATTTTTTAGGCATTAGTCTCTCTCATTTGTCTTTGAAACTAAGTGCCTATCACAGCAGGGCTCTAATCTTAAATTGCTTTGTCCTACAAAAACTCCTGCAACAGCCACTACCAATTTTAATCTTGCTGCTGGCAAGACAAATTAAGGATTCAAGAGGCAGGTCAACTTTGTCTAAATTATTTCATGCTTTTTATTAAAAAAAAAAAAATTCTGTGTCTTGAACTCCAATAACACAATGTACTCACAGCAAGGACCCAGATCAGCTTGAATAGCTATTCATTCCTGTGAGTTTCACTTTCCTTCCACTCCCTTGAATCATGGAAGCACTTGAAGATTAGCCTTCTCCTTTCTTCATCTTCCCTGCTTTCAAACATGTTGATCATATGACAACAAAAATTCATGCATATTAAGGCATTCAGTCATTCATGAAGTCAAACAGTCCTATCTAACTGAAGAGAAACCACCTTTCAGGATGAGACCATCTGACCAAAATAATTTGCACTGGGGAACATTTTAAAGAAATCAACATCAATTATTCATTTTTTTTCACCAAGGCCTCAGACTTCAGGGTTTCTCTGACATGCTTTTCTATGTATACCATCTATCTACCACACAGTATAGGAGACTATAAAGAAACTGCCGAGCAATTATAGCATAGAGGTCTGTCTCATGAGAGATGAATCTCACTAACAGTGTCTTTCCTACACTTGCATGGAATTCTTGTGTCCTTCTTCAGCTAAAGGAGCAGCTGAAGTTCACTGAATCTATTTTTAATCCCGAAGGCAACATACAACATTATCCTAGTACAGAAGAGCTGAAGCCAGTGCTCTTCTTCAGATGTTGATAAAGCCAACCAGTGTACCTTGATAAAGACTGAGTCAGGACATGAGACTGAGAACAGTCTGTCTTAAAGTCTAACTGATTTTGTTACTCATACTACTTTATCAGAAGAGACATGTTACAATCACAATTAATGTTACTGAGATTTTTCCATCTGTTACACTTACTTTTTAGTACCAAATGAAACATATCAAAAGTTCTAAAGATGGGCATTATCAGCTGGCTACACTGACCACCCAACAAATGTTAATTTACATGCCAAAAAACCACAAACAAACCCTAGCCTACCTCAAGTTAAACGTTTAACTCTGACAGATCTTAATTAGTTCACTCAATATAGTGCAGTATTCTTTTCTGTCAAAAATGTTCTACTTCAGGTATCAAGAAAAGTAACATAATCTCAGCATTCTTTCTGCTCCAATTCTTAAATGTAATTTCATTTTTTCTCATTAGCGCATCTTAGTCAAAGAGATTACTATTTTGCATTCACAGTATCACCAAGGTTGGAAGAGACCTCAAAGATCATCAAGTCCAACCTGTCACCACAGACCTCATGACTAGACCATGGCACCAAGTGCCACGTCCAATCCCCTCTTGAACACCTCCAGGGACGGTGACTCCACCCTGGGCAGCCCATTCCAATGACGAATGAATCTCTCAGTGAAGAACTTTCTCCTCACTTCGAGCCTAAACTTCCCATGGTACAGCTTGAGACTGTGTCCCCTTGTTCTGGTGCTGGATGGCTGGGAGAAGAGACCAACTCCCTCCTGGCTACAATCCCCCTTCAGGTAGTTGTAGACAGCAATGAGATCTCCCCTGAGCCTCCTCTTCTCCAGGCTAAACAATCCAAGCTCACTCAGCCTCTCATCATAGGGCTTGTGCTCAAGGCCTCTCACCAGCCTCGTTGCCCTTCTCTGGACATGTTCAAGTGTCTTGATGTCCTTCTTAAACTGAGGGGCCCAGAACTGGACACAGTACTCAAGGTGTGGCCTAACCAGTGCAGAGTACAGCATTTTAGCACATCTTAGCCAAAGAGATGACTACTTTGCATTCTTTTCACATTATTCTACTGCTGAAATCAAAGATGGGATTGGAAATGCAGAAGAAGAGATTTTCATGATTTAAACACTGAAAATAACACTGGCACAGTGTACTTAGCATGTACATTCAAAGCCAAAGTCTTCGGTGGCAGCGAAGTACGTATAAGGTACATATCATTATCCCATAGGGTACAGAACCCATTCCAAGGAATCCAAAATTAAGTCCTTCGCTAGAGTTCCTTCACAGATGACCCAGACATGCAATATGCCTGCATATACACCAAATACCTGCAGCAGCCCACTTCCAATCTAGGGACAAAACAACAGCCATAAGTTATCACACACTTTCTGCAAGCAGAATTCCCCTTGAGTCTGATCTCAGTCACAGTACAGAACTGACACCATTCAAAGGAATACAGAACTCATGCCCATCTTAAAGTAACAGTTGCATGCTAGTGCCTGTTTAATATGGAACAGCCAGTTCAAAGGAATTTTGAATTGAAAGTATAATATTGTGTTAAACAACTGAGTTTTTTATTGGCTACTTTTCTTACAAGCATCCAAAGTCCAAGATTTGAGATTGTCCTAGAGATCAGCCTAGACACAAACATGTTCATGAGGAAGACTCCCATAATCGTTGCTCCACCAGATTCTCATAGGCCTGTTCCTATTTCCACCTACAGATTTTTCTCAAATTGGAGATCTTCCAGGAATTGCAGAGATGACAATTAGTCTTCAGACATGAAATTGCATGAACATGCACGCAGAAGCAGGTGGAAGGAAGGGAGTAAGATCAAAGTCAGGCACTCCCTTTCCCTCCCTGAGAAAAAAAGATAAGAGAGGCAGCTCCATGCTGCTGTCTCATATTTCTGTTGCATCCCTGCTTTAAAATATTTCAGTCAAAATAGTTTTAAGTACAAACTATATCCAATGCACCCCAAAATGGCTGGCTTCCACAACACTTCTTGTAGCTAGAACAAGAGGGTTCACCTAACTCTCAGGGTAACACTGCCCCCAGAACCCAGTGATCCTGTTGTTTTGAGGTAGGTTGTTCTGTTCTTTTGTTTGGCATTTTATGCTGTGGCACACAAAAGAACAATGCCTCTCCCTGCCAGAGAAATAGCACATCCAACACGTTCAGGGGATGACTAGTAGCATGAAAATAAGCCTCACGTCGAAGTCTGACTTGTTACTAACAGGCAATTTTCTTTAAGATGGTGTCCACTTTAAAGAGAACATTGTCTCCCATAAACTAAACCATGAAAAACTAAGACAGCATCATGGTCACCACAAGTAACAGATCTGTGTCTGGTCTGTCATAGACAAACAGAGGAGCTACTCAAAACAGGGCTATGTATTGCTTTTGTGGTTGGATTCCTCATGTCTGTTTTTACATGGAGCAGAAACACAGACACATCTTTGGAAGCACTGGAGGCTAAAGAGTGTAAATTTCCTGCAATCTGTGTCTTCCTTCTCAGGTGCCCAAACAAAAACCTTCCTTTATTAACAATATACTGAAAGCTTACCTGTCTGGATTTGCTACCATCTAAAAAAGAATTAAGATTGCAGGTGAGTTGGACTAGATGAACCTAAGGTTCCTTCCAAGCCAAACAAACCCATGATTCTATGTTTTTTCCTTCAGTGAAGATACTCAGAGGGGTATTTGATACTCTTAGACCTGTTGGTGAAAATAGGCAGCTAAATTCCACAGTTCTCACCATGCTATTATATCCATTATCCCTCTGTCCAATTTCAAGCTTGTGTTATAAGAGTTAGTATGGCAGAAGACACACACACAGATTTTCTGCCAAACACATTTAGCTTGCCATTTTAGCCTAATGATAGAAACAAATACACTCAGTGCCTTGAAAACACAACCAGCCCCATTCCAGTGGCAGTCCGTGATTGTACTGGACAGGGAAGCAGCTTTCATGATTTGTATTTGAATGGGTTCAGAAATCTGCTCTGAGCTTGGAAAAAGTCTTTATGCTCATAAAAACAACCTGCTCCTGCTCACCTTTTAAGTACACTGTAGCACCAGCTCAGAAGACTTTCTGCAGTGGAAGAGGACCGTCCTAAAATTGGAAGTGTTAAACCAGTACTCAAGTAGTTTCCAAGCCCCTTTTTTCTCCCCCAGATTAAAAGCCTGAGCTTTAGAGGACTCCCTGTGTGGCATTACAATGGCATGCAATCGTTTTTTTGTCCAACCTACATTACCAGATTTCTTTAAAACTCATTTTAGGCATTCTAAAATATGTTAGCCTACCACATTGCCCTCAAGCTGCAAGGGATGCACATGACTTTAATATTTTCTTATCAATGAACAAATAAACAAAACACAGAAAGAGCATAATCAAAGTGACAGGTGGATTCTGAAAAATCACTTTAGGCTACAGCTAATAATAGAATACCCAGTTTCAAATTAAAAGTTTGGATGAGTAGCTTTATATTGTCAAATGCTTTAGAAACACCAGTGCTTTTACAAGAGCTGGTCAGGGAGAGTGAGCATGCCAAAAAACATGAGCAGCATGGCAATTTTCTCAGGCAGCAATTGGCCTGAATCCAACCTCTTGGATAGACTATCTCCTCCAACTAATGGGAGCTGGGATGCACACAAAGGCAAATTTTGCTCCAGCAAACCAAGCCAAAGCATTCTAAACCTAGCTCAAAAGAGGTACTAGCTTGCACAGGGTCATGCCAGTCAGCACAAGACATTATCATCACCTCCTTTCCATCAGTCTTCACCTGGTGCTAACCTTCTTAATCATCCAAATGGCCAGCGAAAGCCATCTAAAGTTCACCTCACCACTTTCAGGATGTCTCCAGAATGGGTATGTAGTTAGACACTACCAGATCCTCCAGAAACAGCAGCAACCATACTTCCACCCTTGCACTGAACTTCACTGGCAGAGCAACAGCTTAAGAAATGCTTGACTCCTTCCTGTGACAAAGGTTTGGAAAGCTTGGGCCATGTAAAAGGTTTCTCTCTGCTGGCTCAAAGACAACATAAAGAATTGGAGGAGGGAGAACTGTTTTCTGAAAATAAGGGGAAAATCATTAGGTATTTCCAAAGCAGATACGTCTGTTTGAGGACCCCACTTCCTTCTTACTGCCCAAAGCTACCAAATAGTCCTTTTAATCCTTCTCACAATTTTAAAAAAACAGATGGTTTGGAAGCAAGAAGATGGAGAAACACCCTTAAAACCATCTTCACAGCCTGTAGACACTACCTATATTCCTCCCACAAGCAGCTTAGATATAGTATAAATGGTCCAATCTTGCACACATGGTGCCAAGTACAAGAGTCAGTACCCTAATAAATTCTACATTCCTACATTCCATGACAAGAGTTCACAGGATGAAACCCACTTAATATGGAATGGGGTATAGCAGCCATTGCCTGATCATTTCAGCACTGCAAAATACAGGCATCCAAGGAGCATTTTATGACAAAGAAAGAGCTACCCAAAGCTTTTTAACTGGTTCACTAAAATCAAACATCTCCAACATTCCTTTGCTTTAAATCTCCATTACCTGGAACTGCAAACAGGAAACAAGCTGTGCTGAGTACTCTTCTGTGTATTGCCACCTTAAAAACGCTGAAGATCCTTCATAAAATGCCTTCAGCATCAACCGCTGATTGAAGACAAGCCAAGTCCTACGATGCTTTGTAATACAATATTCAACACCAAAATACACAAACTTGCAACAGCATTTTCCAATCAAAAAAGGATTAAACAATTATGCACTTAATTAGAAAAAATAGGACAGCAGTTTTACCTTACTTCTTCACCTTGTTTCTACACAGACAAGAACTTGTTTACTGCTGTGGTTTCAGATGTAGATCTGGATGACTACTTAGGCAAAGACAGTAAGGAAAAGAGGTTATTTTTTCAGTTCCTGCATGTTGTGGTTGTTAATGAAAAAGTACACAGAGAAAAAAAAGGGCTATTTATAATTGAAGAAAATCCAGGATGTATGCACTCCAATAGGAAATATTCATATGTGATCCTGAAATGTTTCAGATAGAGACAAAGGAGAAATAACAGCTGGTTTAGCTTCCAATCCACGAGAGATTCCAAATATACAGAAAAACAAGCAAGGGTAAATTTAAGTTGCAGTTAAAAATTACTCATCCCTTGTTAAGCACAGCTTGATGGCTTCTGTTACATCCATGTTCAACCTGGCAATCTGGCTCAAGAAATAAAAGTTATTTTGAGCACTAGGCCAAAGTTTTACATCAAAGCATCTTCACATTGCCTTAGCACCCAAGGTAATGATATCAGTCTTGCTCAACTTTTTATTTTTTTTTATTATTCTGCCCTGGTTTAGGGCCAGACAGATCCTCTGTTGCCCCAAAAGGAACAAAAGAATGACACTCACACAAATGGATTGGATAGTGAAGGAAAGTTTAAATGGGAAAGCAATTAGTGTTTTACAGAAGCTACAAAGCAGAGTGGCAAAGAATCCCAAAGAGTACAGAGTCCCTTACACTACATCCAAAGGCCCCCAACACTTCCCTTCTCCCCATCTGAGGGTGTACCTAAAACCCCCAGGGCTCTTTCTTCCCCCCACCCACTGCTAGACTAGTCTCAGGCTGGCTAGGCCCGAGACTGCTCCCCTTACCCCCCCACACCTCTACTGGCATTAGGCCTAGCCAGGCCTAAGAGGTCTTGAGATACTCCCCCACCATTACCCGATAGGGAGCATCTCCCATGGGAGCAGAGGGAAGAAAGAGGAAGAGAATGACTTTGCAGATGGATTTATAGGGTGCAGGATTTATGGGGAGGAATATGCTGTTTCCTGTGTCCACCTTACTGGGTTGGATACTCGGGATACCGGAGGTGTAACTTATGTGGCAGTAACAGAAGGCACCCAGCCTAAACAACCCTGGCCTTCTCTTAACACTTTGCTATATAGCAAGTCAGTTTTGGCCTTTACTAATGCATTGCTCCTAATTAGCTCTCACCCACACAAGTAGTTCACCATACATTTGGTGCTTCATTCCTGGCCGTGCAGGCATATTTGGAGCTATGAGCAAAAACCCCACTGCTGTTTACCTGGGGGCTGGTACTTTTCCCCATTTTCATGATTATAGCCCCTTGATACAGGCCTAAACCAATTTCAGTCATTTGATGCTTTCCCACAATGTCTTCCTCCTTTATCCAATCAAAACATGCCCCAAGGACAGACAGGTTCCCACAATTCACTGGAAAATAAAGAGCAGCTCAGTTTACTGCAGCCAAAGGGGGGAAAAGGGACAATCTATGGGAATAAGACATCAGCAGTCCTACCAACACGCATATGGGACTGAGGTGCCTAGATACACAGTGATCCATTTGGCTTACAAGTGTACCCAGCCCAGAAGCCCAGGTTAGTCTACCTGCTCTGCATCTGGCTGTGTTTTACACGTGAGGCTATCTTGCACACAAAAGAAACATGAAAACTGAACACCAAGCTCATTCATACACTACAAGACTGCTACCCAGGACTTACATAAGTTTACAAATCACAAGGAAGCATTTTCTCGAAAAGACTGAAGAGCTCCACATTTACAAAACAGCAATTAGAGATAGTGAATGAAGGTAGTCCTGCAATTAAACTAGATGAATGAGTCTGGCAACCTTACAGTAGGATCTTACCATGAAGTGTGTGTATGATGTTAGGCAAGCTGTAAAATTATTATTTTCGTCTCTGACGTGGAGGAAATACTTAGCTAGCCCTTAGTTCTGAAGCTTTGTTCATTAACCTTTGAGCACCTGAGACTGACTGTGCTTAAGAATCAAAGCAGTGTAAATATTTATCTGGGAAGCAGGAAGAATAAAATTCTCCAAGAGTCAAATTAAAACTAACTTCAGTCTCACAAATCTGTCTCCAATTGCATCAGTGTTCTGTACCACACAGCTTCAATGCTATACTAACAGACTTGTTCCTTTATAATTGCATATAATTTTTCTTGAGATGTCTGATTAATACTGACAGTTAAATAGATCATTAGGACTGGAAACATTTATCTCTTGGAGATGGAGCAGGGTAGATTTCTGTTTTCAAAGCTGCCGTTAGTCTGCAGACAGATTACCTTAAGGTGCCATTAACACAGCAGCAACCAAGACTGGCTTACGTTGCTCCCTCCTCTCCTCCCCCCCCCCCAAAATATCATCCAATGAGTTTAATCCTGTTTAATCCTTTTTCCCTTAGCTACATAAATGCTTTTAGAAATCTTTGCTCCACAATTCCCAAGTGTTATGAAGATAAAACCAAAGAACTCACTAGGTCCTGTACTTTTTTTCACTCGTGTCTTACCTGCCACTGCACTTCCATGACAAAGTAACGGGAGAGCATCACATGGCCAACTTCTAAAGGAATACTGGGTCAGAAACAGTATATGGGCTCTTACTGACTTTGCTTTTTTTTAAACTCTTCTGACCAGTTCCTAATCTCCCACAAGACTGCAGTCCTCCAGCACTCATGCACTCTGGATTTAGCCTGGCCTCTCCCTTCTCCTCTTCTGCCTTGAATGGCTAGTTCATCCTCAGCACCAATAGTTTGTGGCAAGCAGTATATTTCACAGACCAAACTGTGGTGATATAAGGAAATTAAGATATGAAAGCCTATTTCAGGATTTAACATTTGAATAGGTTTTACAGCTGAACAAAGGCACTTCAAAAAATTAGTCTTTACATAATGAAATATATTAGTGGCATCATCACACACCTGCACCTCAGGACCCACTCAGTTGCTCTGGCTACGGTAACACAACTGAGGCTGCACCAACACCTTCAAACATTCAGTCTCTGACATGCATGTTAACATATCTCACATCCCTACATTACAGTCCATTTTCCAGACCTGGAGCTCTCCCCACAAGGCCAAACTTCCCACATTTGCCCCTGACAGCCTGAAGAAAACATTCAGGACTATAAACTTTCATAATAAAATATCCATTCACACAAGTAAGCCAATTCCAGAAGGCCAAATTCACTTGAGTGCTCCCCCATGGCCCAGGACCTCACATCAGCCCCTGGGACTGTCAGCTGCTGCCCCAGCAAGGCCACAGTAGGACCTGTTTCCAGCTCCTCACAGCCCTGCTTGGCCACAGTCCCTGACTAACCAGGCCCACATCCCAGCCTGGCCTCAGCCCATTCCTAGGGATGTGCCCAGGCCTGGGGCTGTGCCAGTGCTCCCAAGCAGTGTGCTTCTAGCTGAAGGGTGGGACAGGCCCCACAAAGCACTTCAAGACCACTGACTACACAAACCACTGAAAAACAGGATCTCTCACCAAATACCATTTTTGCAGCCAATGGCAGAGACATCCCCAGATGAGCTCAAGCAAGAAATCCCTCTCACACAGCTCTTGGGAAGCCAGCCACAGAGCTGCCACTGACCTTCCTCAGTTGGGTTGGCCTTTCCTTCCTTCCCTGACAGACATCCTCATCAGCTGCTGCTCTGAAGCTATGTTTTCACCAGTCAGTTTCAGCACCATTGCTGCTTCTCACTGAGCATTAAGACTCGAGAGGAGAGGGTTCAGGAATTAGCAGAGGAGACAGCACACTTCTTTTCCCCCAGCTACTCCACGTCTCATTTCATGCAGCATTTCAAACATTAAGTCAGAGTAATGCCAAACAGGCATGTCTTTGCATATTTTCATTTCCCTACTATAACACACACCCTGTGCTTACTATTTTTCTTACCTTTACCCTATAGCAAGCAAAGACTCTTCTATAGCAGCAGAGCTGAAAGCCAACTGCTCTGTGTACAGCTTCTCTGTGAGCTAGTCTTTGCTAACTCACAGATGGCTTCCTTTCTTTTTGCCTTGCTGTGTCTGTTGTCTTTTGGGAGAAGAAATTCTCAGGCTGGGTTTTAATGAAACTTCCCCCACTTTGATTTGCTAACTGACCACTTGGAAAAAAAAAATAAATAAAAATAAGAAACCTGGATGTCTGCTAAAAGAAACAATCACAGGATGGAGTCAACATGAAGAACAAACCTGTGTGGGAGGACAGGCAGATATACTCTAGCATCACTGTTTTATGCTTAACACTGCAGCTGTGAAAATCAGAAGAGAAGAAACCTGCTTTATCAAGGCATAGGCAACAGGTCTGATGCAGTGTTTCAGAAGCACATCTCTAGTGCTCCTCTTCAGCACTGTGGAAATAATTACATGTATAGGTCAGGTTTTGCTCTTGTGAAAAGACTTTTTTTTTTTTCTTTCCTGTTAGTGAAAAGAAAGAAAAATAGCAGTCTGCAATAACAGCAGATGGCATAATGTAACAGGATGAACCAGGCACATTGAAACTAATGTTGGAAGACCATCATTTTCTAAGGTTGTTTACACCATAGCTGGAGTATTAAAATTAAGTAACTGTTAAGCCAGGCTCAGCAACTGGAAAATTGCTTTTATTATAAATTTGCCTTATAACATGCCTCTAAGAGGTAGAGAGTACAGAACATCAACTCAAAACTTTCCAATTTAATTGTTGCAATAGTCTGTATCTCAGACATTTGGACCTAGTGGTTCCTCTTCCATAAGAAACTCCTTACGACCATAAATAATTTATCTTACTGAACATCCATCAGCACAAAAAAGTCTTGATGAAAAAGCCATTCATAAAGACTATTTCATCTGCTAGTGATAGGTTTGCAGTGAGATGGCAACCACACAGGTGTCCAAAAAGCAATCTCTACAGTAAGAAAAGCAAACTTGTAACAAACTACTTTAAGTCTCATTGTCCCTACAACCTCTGACTTGTGAAGCTCTCTCTTCCGCTACCAGGAATATTTCTACAAGTATTTAACACAGAAGAAAACAACAGAAAGGGAAAAGATGAATCAGAGGCTTGGAATCACAGGAAGAAAGCAGGCTACGGACTAATTACAGGTATTTATCAATTAGCACTTTCTGCTGGCCATACTCCTGCTGCTAGAAGCAAATCAGCAGAGTTTTGGCAAAGAGACATCTACTCACGTATCTGGACCAGTACATACTAGGGAAAGGATGCCATTCAGAGGGACCTTGACAGGCTTGAGAGGTGGGTTAATACCAACCACATGAAGTTCAACAATACCAAGTGCAATGTCCTGCAACTGGGTTCAGGGCAATCCCAAACACAAATATAGGCTGGGCAGAGAATGGATAGAGAACAGTCCCAAGGAGGAGGACTTGGAATTGCTGGTTGATGGAAAGCTTAACATGAACCAGCAGTGTGCACCTGCAGACCAGAAGCCAACAGTATTCCAAGTTGCATGAAAAGAAGCATGGCCAGCAGGGTCATGGAGGCAATTCTCCCCCTTACCTCCACTCTCGTGAGATTTCGCCTTGAGTACCATGTTCAATTCTGGAGCACCCAACACAAGAAGACATGGAACTGTTAAGAGTGGGTGGAGAGGAAGGCCACAAAGATGATCAGAGGGCTGGAGCACCCCTCCTGTGGAGACAGGCTAAGAGACCTGGGGTTGTTCAGCCTGGAGAAGAAAAGGCCCTCGGGAGACCTTACAGCAGCTTTATAGTATTTGAAGTGAGCCTACAGGACAGCTAGAGAGGGACTTTTTGCAAAGGCATATATTGACAGTATGAATAGTAATGGCTTCCAAGTGGAAGAAACTAGATTTAGCTTAAACATTAGGAAGAAATTCTTCCCCATGAGGGTAGTCAGACACTTGAACAAGTTGCCCAGAGAAGCAGTAGAGGCTCCAAGCCTGGAAGTCTTCAGAGCTATGTTGGATGGAGCCTTGAGCAACCTTGTCAAGTAGGAGCTGTCCCTGCCCATGGCAGAGAGGTGGGAACTAAATGACCTTTGAGGTCCCTTCGAACAAAATCCATCCTATGATTCATGATTTGTTCTCCACTAATCAAAGATATGGAGTTTATGAGAGCACAGAACTCAATCTTCACTTGCTGGTAGGTGGAGGAATGATGGGAAAATCCCCATCTCCTCAGAGCCTTATCAGCACCTGTAGCCTTTGCACTTTCCAGGGAAAGGGTTCCCCCAAAAGAGTTCCGAACCACTCCATCCTTTTAAATGCCTACATTTAAGAGCAGTTCTCATGGCAGGAGATACCTTGTGGCATGCATCCTAAGAAGTTAAATTACCCCAAAGTCACAGGCAGTAAAAGCAGGAGTGCATTCAGCAGGTGGAATTGTGATGAAAGAAGACAGAGCAGCAAGTTCTCTGGGATTCATGCCATTTCTACTAAGTCATGGAAAATGAGCACTACAAGAAGTACAAGATCAGTTGCCATGAGATTCTGCATTTTGAGAACACTCCAGCTCGTGATGCCCATAACTCTGGCAATAAAAGTCAATTCTCTTTTACAAGGGCTGCAGCTCTCTATCATCTTTACCATAACACAAAATAAAATCAGTTGGTGAGAAGATGCAAAACATTTTAGGGCACCAAAATGCCTGTTTGCCCCCCCCAAATGCCAATATTAATACAGTACATCAGGCATTTCATTCAGCCATCAGGTTATTTTTTTAGAACAGCAGCACACACCTCTCCTCATTATGCAGAGAAAGCAAAGCATCTTTCAGACTGCAATTGCAGTATCAGCTGTAAGCATAGAGAAGGAACTGACATCCAGTCATGGTGAGGTTTAGACTTCATTAAGCCTTCTTTAGTACTAACACTGGTATTCTACCATTTTCATAACTGAACTGTCAAAACAACTTCAGCATATCCAAAAATATCCATAACATGCTGGTTAAGGAATTGATGTCTAATTTGTGCACCTCTACAGAAGTCTAAAGGAATCACTAGAGTGTGAAATTGCTAAATGGAGAAGAGGTATTGATCACAAACTGAGCAGACGAAGGGAGAAGCATGCAGCACTTCCTAACCATACCCGTGACATGGAACCAATCTAAGCAAGAGGTGCTATTGCCTTGTGTTCTCAATATAAAAATAGGGTCATGCTAAGTCTATGCTTGGTTGTCACTTCTGCTAAACAAAACACTCCCAAGAAGATAGGAAGGACGTGTCGTGTTTTTTGTCATCATCTACTTTCACATAGGGCACAAGTAGTTTGGTATAAGTAACACATGTTGTATGCTAAATCACTGTTACATAGTCATCCCTGAGAAGCCCAGAAGTCAAGCCATCAAGAGTTTTCTAACTGGTAGTACTTTGAAGATTAGCTAATGGAATGACTGTCTGCATAGCAGTCCCTGGACACTCCTGCCTCTGCTTGATTCACAGTAGCAAGTCACTCTTCACCTCCAAATAGCAGAAGCTCGGTTGGCTGCTTCCCTGCAATTTGTACATAACTCTGCCTATAGGAAGAACACCCAAGTCTGACAACAGCCAAGTCCATACTGTATTTTTGCACCACAGAGGGCAATGGTGAGCCAGAGAAACTAAAGATACTTTTCTAATAAAAGAAAGTGCTTGTAAGAGCAAAATGCACTATGTGGAAGCAAAGTTTGAGTGCACTGTGAAGTCCACAGGGGGAAAATGCAGGGTATTTGACTGTTACAGGTTACACCACCTCCTCCTCGCATTTCCACGCTAATACAGCTTTATTTGGAAAGCACATCCCATGCTTGGACCTGCTTTCTAGCCTCTGGAAAGATGCATTTCTTTTCTGAAAGGAGTAAAACTCGTACTGCACTGGATTAAAATTCCTAAGTGCTGACCTAGCACTTTGTAGAGGATCCCTGAGACACATCAGCAGTTTTCTCCTGAGAATCATAGAATTGTTAAGGTTGGAAGGGACCTCAAGGATCATCCAGTTCCAACCTCCCTGCCATGGGCAGGGACACCTCACACTACATCAGAGCAACATCCAGCGTGGCCTTAAAAACCTCCAGGGACAGAGCTTCTACCACCTCCCTGGGCAACCCACAGTGGTACCATGCTCTCCTAGTGTGACTCCTGACTACTAGGACCACTTCACACTAGGTCAAATTTGACAGATTGACTGCTTACTTTTAAGAGTAAAGGTGAAAAATATCCAAGGAATACACTTTAAGAAAACATTTCAACCAAACAGGATCAACACCAGGCCCTTTTAGCTCTGGAAATTTAGACTAAACAGCAGTGCAATTGCAATTAAGTAGGTTTGCCTCTTGAGGCACTTCAAGGATTAATTACTTCATCAGACTGCTTGAAAGAACACAAGGAAAGAACTTGTGAGATGAGGCCTCTGAATGGTGCTCCTCCACTCAGCTTCAGCAGTGCTGTAAAAATCTGCTAGCCTCCAGTATTTATTTTCTCTACAGTGAGAAGATGTGTGCAAATTGACTTCTGTAATAGAAGTCATAGAGGATGCCTACATCACGTATCTGACACAGTCATGATCTTCTCACCACACTGTTTGTCTTACTAGCCAATTAAAGCTATTAGTTGGGATAAGAAACAGTTTTCAAATGTCAATATTTCTTCAGTCAGAAGTATTAGGTGCTGTCAGATTTGACATGGGAGGCAAGAAGTCTGCCAGCTATGGTAAGGAAAAATGTTTTATTCAGTGATTAAAACAAAACAAAACAAACAAAAAAAAGGAAAAAAAAAAAAAAAGAAAAAAAGAAAAAAAATAAAAGGGAAAACAAAAGAGGGGGAAAAAAAGAGAGCTTTCACATCCTACAGAATCTCATAGAAATGTAATCTTCTTGAAGAAATTTAGTCCACAAGAGATCTGGAGAGCTTTTCATGGTTTGTAGCAAGTCATTCCTTCAAGTGATGCCTGGGCATAGCAGTATGCTCTATACAGTGAGGGCTGCTAGACTTCTCCTTCTCACAAGATGCTAACTTTGAGCAGCAGGCAGGCCAGAGACTGGCAGTCAGTGCACTTTGGCTCTGGTCCACTGGTGTGAAGAAGTATGAGCAGGAGTTCTAACATGCTTTAAAGCAGGCACTCCTCTTGCCCAGGGGCCAGAGACACCACTTCACTCCCCAGTCAAGTCCCAGAACTGTAAAAGATAAGAGTGCCTGAGGGATGTCTAAAATTAATTCAAACGGCTCCAGATCTAAAAGTGGGATAATCTGACTATTCCACAGAGGACAACAAACCCTGGAAGAAGGGAGCTAAAAGCTGTATGGGACACATTTGATTCCATTGCTTCTGTCAGATTCCCAAAATGTATATTGGCACGTGGCCCTTCTTCCTTCCACTTGTTGCATCCAATGCTCTGCAAACCACTAAGCCACGGTAAGCTAACAATTCTAACACCAAACATAGTTGTTACCTATTTTAAGGTGAAATCCCATATGAAGATAAAAGGGGGGGAAAAAAGAACTAGAAAAATCATTCAGAGACCTACTGAAAAAGAAGTCAAAGGGGATACTCTAAGGTGTTTGCTTTTACAGAAGTAGTCCTGGAAGCCCCCATGGCAAGACAACCTGACACAAGATAACCTCCCGATTATAAAGTGAAGGACTTCTACCTTGCTTCCTCATATAAATGCTTTCTTTGGTTATCAAAATTACTTCTAGATGCTAAAGCAAATCTTTTGTGTAAGAGTTTGGTCTTACTAAATGAATAGCAGCTGTTTATCTAAAAGGAAGTCAGGAAAATCTTTTTCTAAGCTGACTAGTTAACTAGTATTACAGTGAACTACAGCAGCTGAAGCAAGAGCTGAGATACTTCTGACTGCCAGTGAGCTAGTTCCCACAGCACTCCTATTCGCATCAGTTTCTATACTAAGAGGAAATTTAGTTTTCAATATTAAGAGGAAGAATTCAACCATAATCCAAAACTAGGGAACTTTGTTACCATTCTTAGAAAAGAAACCTAAGCCAAGAATTTATTCCAGAACATCCAGACTTTTTAAACAAAACAGGCAATACATCCTTCAGGTTTTATCCTTTAAAATGTAAAGCTCAAGGCATTCTTTGTGTTCACAGTAAATATGTCAAAATGCTGGAGTTAATTAGAGTATCCACTTCAAAGTTACCATTCAAATGCTAAAATCACTTAGGAACCTCAGCAACTAGCACCATATATTTTCCAAGTTTTGCTAAATTAGTTCTATGAAATACAGTAAGCACATTTCTCCCAGAGTCTGCAGACATACAGGCAAGACAGATTTTGTGATAAGGTAGTAAATGACCTACAACAGAATCACTGTTTTGATACTGTTGCCCCTCTACAGCAGTCATTACTTGATCCCAATGTTGTAAGGACAGACAGTAAAGTGTGTTTACAAATGTCACAGGTTGAGCTGAATAAGCTGATCATAGTCAATACCATGCTGCCTTTGTGCCAGCTTCAAAATGAAAGTGCTGGCTGGAACAAAGTATTACAGAATCATCAAGGTTGGAAAAGACCTCAAAGATCATCAAGTCCAACCTGTCACCCAAGATCTCATGCCTACTAGACCATGGCACCAAGTGCCACATCCATTCCCCTCTTGAACAACTCCAGGGATGGTGACTCCACCACCTCCCTGGGCAGCCCATTCCAATGGCTAACAACTCTCTCTGTGAAGAGAAGTTCAGATTGTAACATGACAGGCTTTCTATTTCAGTTGCTCCTTCCAGTTTCCAGTGTTTGGGGGTGTCAGTCTTCTCCACTGTACAGGATGCAGGTCAGGGGGCCACCAGCTTCTTTTGCCCAGTGCTTTTTCTGCACGTAGGCTACAGTAATTGTGTATTGTATCAATACCAGTAAAACTCCTTATCTCAACCCAGAGTGGGGGCTTTTGTGTTACTTTTCCTCCCATCTGCGTTCAGAGAAAGGGGCTTGTTAGGCTTGGCTGTGTTAACCCAGGACAGTCTGTATTTGGCACCCAACGTGGGGCTTGAAACAGCAGGCTGTTTTAAGTAAGACAGTTTTGGCAGGAGACTAAAAGGTTGAGACAATGAGAAGTGAGATGAAGAGAGAATTCAATTAAGACTTGAAGCTTTTTTTCTGTGGTGTGCTTGCTGTATTGATGCATTTGCTTTTGGGTGGTGGCTGCAGCCCAAGTGTTGGGGTCCTGTGTATGTTCTGTGGTGCTGGTTTATCACCTCAGGAAAATGGCTTAGAGCTGGGCTGCTATTGTGCTGGTTACTGGCATGCTAGGTTTTGTCCAGTGTGATGCAGGTCTTTCCCAAGAACATGACCTTGAGATCTGCCCCAGGGCTGGATAATTATGAGTGGCAGGGTGCATGGGAGAGTATGGTCAAGTGCCTAGGCCAGTGGTAACCTCCAGCAGTTTGGAATTTCATCCTTGAGCAAGTGTAAAATTCTGGCAAACTGGTGGAATGCTTAGGAAAAGTCTACTGTCAGTTCCCAAGAGACAAATCACTGCAATGCACTGGAGCCTAGCTCATGCTTATCAAACCCTTTCATCACTGTTCAAAGCAGTCAGGGCTAAAAGAAGGTCTCTTGACCTACAGGCAGACTGGCAGGCACTGTGGCTACTCATACTCAGACCCCAACAGCAGGCATGGCAACTGCACCAGAGAACCAGACTGTGCCAGTATCAGCTGCCCCTGCATGGAAAAAGAAACATACAAGGAAAGCAGCTCACCTGGCAAAGGATGAGGATTAATCAGTGTCAATATGGGAACAAGAGGAAGAGCCAGAGGTGGTCACTCAGTCTTTATCTCTAGCCTTAGAAGATGGCCAAGGACAAAGGTTGGATGAAATGACAAGCATGCTCCAGCAATGTGAGTGAAGTGTCTCTTCCTCTGGCACAGGCCTGTGTCTCAGCTGTGAAAGAACTGGCCCAGAAGGTTAAGCAAATCCAAGAGAACATGTCCTATTCCCACTTGTATGGTCCCATATTTCAGCTATTAGGAGCAGGTGCTTCCCTGTACAAGGAAAAGAATCTGGGAAGTGCATGCCACAGCATACCCTGTGGTTTCACTTATGTGACCTTGGGAAGGTCATGAGGAAGTGGCATGGAAAAACCACTTCAGTCCTAGATGTGCATGTCTGTGAAGTACAAGAAAATTCTCCACAGAAGAACACTGCCTCAGTTTCCAGTAGAAAAATCACCCAAAAAGATCAGACAAGCTGATACTGCTTCTGCGCCTCCTGAAGGGACTCTCAAAGCATCTTCCTAAGACAAGTGATTCCAGTCAGAATTAGAGGGGCCCTGCCTCCAACCAGATGGAGAGGGACAGCTGAGTTTATTGAACTGTATGGAACTGATGGCTTGGCAAGTTGAACTCATGAAGAGTATAAAGCTTTAGTAGATAGAGGTGCTCAGTGTAATCTGATGCCATCCAACAGGTGGAAGCCATCTGTATTTCTGGTGTGACAGGGGGGTCCTGGGTGGTGGATGTGTTGGAAGCTGAGCACCAGAATGCAAGCCACAGCTTGCTTTCAGGTAAGGGGATGGAAGGAGTCACTGGAATCAACTGCCCTAGGGGTGGAAAGATGCACCACCCCTTGGAGTGGTCATGGACTCATCCAGACTGTAGTGGAAAAAGGTGGAACTCCACAGCAGTGAGAAGTCTTCTGTGTACCACAAAGCAATCTTATTTTGAGTGCAAATGGACAATGAATGATGTACAATATGTACTGTTTGATGTCTACTGCTGCTGGGCATGATATGTTATAGAACAAGAGGTGGAGAATGTCAGGGGTTGAGTTATATCTGCTAATGATATTCAATACCATGCTGCCATCATGCCAACTTCAAAACTAAAGTGTTGGCTGAAGCAAAGTATCATGAGGCTTGAAGTTCAGATGGTAACATGACAGGCTTCCCGTTTTGGCTGTAGCTTCCAGGGGTTTGGGGTGCTGGTCTTTCCCACTGTGCAGGCTGCAGCTTCAGAGTAGGTCATGGCTTCTGCTGCTACTTCTTCATTTTGCTATGCTTTTTCTGCAAACAGGCCAAGGAAACTGTATTGTATCATTTCCAGTAAAACCTTTTATCTCAGCCCAGAGCTGTTTGGGGGTTTTTTGGTATTACTGGCCCTCTTGTCTATGTTTGGGTGGAGGTACCTGTGAGAGCAGGCTGTTTTAATCCAGGACAACAAACTATTTACATTTCACCCTAGAGTGAAAATCCAGACAAGCCCATCCCAAGCAAGGATTGGTCTTTTATTTATAGAATCACAGAATGTTAGGGGTTGGAAGGGACCTCCAGAGACCATCCAGTCCAACCCCACTACCAAAGCAGGATCACCTAGAGCAGCTCACACAGGAACACATCCGAATAGACTTTGAAAGTCTCCAAGAAGACATCAGAACCTCTCTGGGCAGCCTGCTCCAGGACTCCAGCACCCTCCAGCACCCAGCTTTTTCCTCACATTGAGGTGGAACTTCCAATGTTCTAGTTAAGTATCCACTGCCCTTTGTCTTTTAACATGACAGGATTAAAAAGAGCCTGGCCTCTTCTTGACACCTACCCCTCAGGTATTTATAAACATTAGTAAGATCTCCTCTGTCTTCTCCAGGCTAAACAGCCCCAGGTCTCTCAGCCTTTCCTCAGATGTTGCAGTCCCTTCATGATCCTCATTGCCTCCATTGGACACTCTAGTATGTCCCTATCCATCTTGAACTGGGGAGCCTAGAACTGGACAGAATACTACCAATGTGGTATCACCAGGGCAGGGTAGAGAGGGAGAACCACCTCCTTTGAAGGTTCAGGGAGGATCAGCTGAGCAATCCTCACTACCCTGGACCAGGGAGACCTTGAAAAATGTCCCCTTCTCCCCAGGCTCTCAAAGGCCCCATTTGCACTGGGTCCAAAAACAGATCCAAATGCCACTGAAGTCAGTGGAAAATCTCCATCTGGCTAAAGGACCTGCTGGCCCTCAATATTAACCCCCTTTAGCTGTTTATTTAGTTTAAGATTAGGCAACTCAAAAAGTAGAAAACCCCAATAAAGCAAGAAATTAACAGTAAAAGCTCTTTCCCTGTCTGTGGTTTGGTCTTTTGGTAGCTGTACCTGGACTCCTCTGGCTTCCCCTGGTATCCCCAGACCAGAAGACATATACCCACAGGCATGGAGAGCAGGTCCAGCCTGGGCCCTTCAGGCTGGTAAGGGGCTGGACACAGAAGGGCAAACCAAGAGAGCTGCTTCTGGTCATGTGGGTGGGGAGGCCCTGCAGCAAGGTGCCCTGAGCAGTTGAGAATGCCCCATTCCTGTCTAGGTTCAGTGGGATGTTTGAACAACTTGGTCTAGTGAAAAATGTCCCTATCCATGGCAGTGGTGAGGACTAGGCCATCTCCAAAGGTCGTTTCCAACCTGAGCTGCTCTACAAGCTTATGATCCTGTGAGGCCTGTCATCTCTTGATGGGCCTGAAAATGTTTGTCTCTTATTTTATGAAATGGGTACAAAAGAGCCTAGTGTCTAAAATGCTTGAATGGTATGCATAAAGCTATGAAATAATGATGATATAGCTGAGTTATTCCTAAAAAAATATATATATATTTAAAAGCAGGAAAAAAAGGAAAATAGCTTATCTTTAAATGAGAAAGCAGATCATGTGACCTAGGAGATCCTTCCCAATTCTGGAAAATAATCCAATTAAGACAGTGGGATAAGAGGATTTTCCCTAGGCATTGATTGCACCATCATTTGCATTTGTGAAATCCAACACAGGATGGAAGTGTGTGGTCCCTTTGTCGGCAGCACACTCAGAACGGTGAACTCTTCTCCATCACTACTGGAAACAACACTTGCAGAGCAGCACCGCTGCACCAGCTATCCATTTACTTACCAATAGGCCACTTCAACCTATCTTTTGTACTAGCTTTGCTCCACATGCTGAAGAGTATTACATTGAATTTATTAAGCTACCAATGTTCTGATAATTAAAGACTTACAGTACATGTTACAATTTTACTCTAGGCTTAAATCTACTAGATCTGCACTACTGATAAACATCACATGGATTCAAAAGATACAAAACAACTTCTGGGGCTGTAATCTGTGTGTTCCCTGAAAACCGTTAAAGATACCATGTTGCACCGGTTCCCAGAATAGATACCACACTCCCTAGAGCAAAAAAAAAAAATCTTGTAACAGTTCTGCTATTCAAATATGATCCTCAGAATTAAATACCTATCACTTCAAAGAAGATTTTATTTGTTCCAGTGTGTACTTCTGCCCAAATGATTCACTGTGTCACACTGCTTCTGCATGGACTGCATGCAATAAAGATTTTTATCCTCCCTTCTCCAAAATTAATAGCTTCTAGAAATCTTGACATCCATAATTCCACGTGTCACATGGTAGGGATAGCAAAAGAAATTGCCAGTGTTTTATGACAGGCAGCCAAAACTCACAGTGACACAGATGGATGGCCATGTATAACCTACTCAATTTGTACTGTCAAATAGAAGTTTGTGGAGTTAGATACAGGGAAGGGAAATAAAAAGAGAAAACAACAAAAAAGATAACTTAGTTTTCTTACACTGCAGGCAGACATGAGGCTGCTAGAACAGATTGGTATTGCTACTGCTCTGTCATCTATGGTAACAAAAGACAAGGTGACCACAATTTGGACTGAATCAGGCTAGACACAGGATAGCATATTATTGACATTAGCATTTCCTGTACTCTTAGAGCACCACTTTACACCAGTTATATACAATAACATACACCACAAAGTTGTTCAGGGATTTTTCAGTTGGTTTGGGGGCCAAGTACAGCACATTTTCAGTGACTGAACACAAGCTAATCTCAAGGCAGAACTGTGAGAATCCAAACATGAGTTCAGCAAGCCTTAATAAGCAATGAACCAACAGAGAATTCATTTTGTCTCAACTACCCTAAACTATCACAGTCACTTGTAAAATGAAGTCTTACTTCAAGCAGAACATCTTTTGATTTAGATATAGCACCTATTTAGAAGCACTCCCTACACCTTTTAAGAAGCAGATACCACAAAATACATACTCTTCTCATTTAAACAGGGTTATTTATTTCAGGTGTCTGCTTCCATAGTCCAATCCAGATCAGCTAATGTAAAGCTATGAGAACAATGGGAGAGATCCCACTCTGTCAAAATACAGGGGACCAGGAGTACTCAAGTCAGCCCAGTATCTTCAAAGAACATGGCATCAGGTTGGCAGTTGGATTCTATCGTCTTAGATTCAATCATCTGTTTCGGTTTTCCAACTGAAACAATTTTATGATCTCATGATTCTATAACCAGCTCTCAGCCATGGATAATCTATGTCATAGTTTAATTGTGCTACAAGTACAAACGCATTCAAGCCAGACTCAAGTCCAAAAGTAATGTGGATGAGTTTGATGACACTGAGTGGGAGCAAAGGGTAGATTGACTGGTTCCCCCACTTCTCCCTTCAGCACAGTTCATAATTACTTTTTTTAATTCACTTTTTCCACTGTGTCAATGTTCTGTTTCCACCCTCTCCCCACCCTTGCTACCCTAGATAATCAAGCCCTGACTACGCAAAGCAATGTGCCTAAAGGCAGAAGAGCCTTTGTAGCACTAACGGTTGGGAGCTACTGTTAATAAGTAGTACAACTATAAAATTTTAAGTGATGCAAGCAATCAATTATTTCTTTGTCTTATTATAAAACAACCACACCCACCACTTCAGGAAACAGACCAGCTGAATCTTGAACAGAGGGGGAAAGCACAAAAGATGTGTTATGGAATAACCGATGGAAGATGAAGATTCATATTGCAGTGAATCATGCCTGATTCAGAAATAACATCCAGATTCTAGGAAAGCCCAAGCAGTAGAAAAATAATTGTCTTAAACTCCTTCGAGATGCAGTGTAAATTTTGCATGTGAAAAGGAGAAGAGTAGCTTACTAGTGGTACATTTTCTACTACATTGGAGTCTTTACAATCCAGGACCAGAGGCTATTCTGCACTACTAAAAACCTTAAATTCACTGTCAGATCCACCAATTCTCATCATGCAAAGGTTCATTTGTTCTTTCCAAATAAACTTTGCTAAATTTGTAGAAATCCTGACAATGTAGAACTTTTGAAAACACTCTATTATTGGTTCATCTCTAAGATGCAAAGAAAATTGCTATCCTTATCCTATAGAATCCTTCTAGAATATAATTACCAGAAATGCCCATGCTCCACCAAGCTTTTCAGCATGCCAGTGCCCTTCCAACAGCACCATACCTCCATGGCAACAGCCCTACTAGTAGTGTGCTAACACTAGGCTAGTATCTTTCTGAGCCACAGCTGCCTGTGCTGACAAGTCTCCAGATGCTACCATCAATGACCCATTCCTACAGGGAACATGAAAGGGAACTTCCATGCTGGACTGGCATTGGCACAAGCAGAGCAGGTTCTGAAAAGGGAAGACCATGTGAATGTTCTGATACTACAAGAGTTGTCACAGTCCTACACACATTCCCTAGTCAAATAGTGGTTGTACTGTTTGTCTAAGAAATAAGACAGGAGCTGCAGAAGAATACTCTTTCTGTTGGATCCCTTCTACCTTTCATTTTCTACTCTTCCTATCAAACTGTAGGAATCGAAATGCATTTGTATATTATTATTTCATTAAAGATTATCACTACTCAGGCTGCACCAGGGAAGGTTTAGGCTGGATGTCAGGAGGAAGTTCTATACAGAGAGAGTGATTGCCCATTGGAATGGGCTGCCCGGGGAGGTGGTGGAGTCGCCATCATTGGAGGTGTTCAGGAGGAGACTTGATGGGGTGCTGGGTGGTAGGGTTTAGTTGTTTAGGTGGGTTGGATGCAATGATCTTGAAGGTCTCTTCCAACCTGGTTTATTCTATTCAAGCAGCCATTTAGCAACAAAAGACTCTGGCCTCACCACCATCAGGTGCTTGGCACCCTCACAGGTACTTAAGCCCTCTCTGTCTCTGGAAGAAGCACCATTCGTTTTGAAAGGGTTGGTTTACAGCAACATGCATTTCATAGGCCATTTTTGGCTTCCTATTTTCTGTTCTTGGAATTCAAATGCCTTTCTGTGGTTGTTACATGATACAAGAAGCCTTTGCTACATCAGCACTGCCTGTGTCCTTCCGAGGTCTCTGATCACAGTAACCTGTCAGATGACACAGTTATGTTAAGCAGCATCACCACCCTCAAGACAGTGCTCCAAAGTTCACATTGCTGTACAGTGTGGAGATCTGACATCTGCAACAACTGTCCAACAATCCAAATCTATTTCTAAGAAATGTGATAGACCTCCAAGTACTTTATTCCAGTGTGCCTAGATCGTAATACTCAATTCCCTGAACAAATAAATGCTTCCTACTGACTTGCATCCTTTTAAGGAGTGACACTTTCTAATTTTCATAGCCCCTTTGTACTTTTGATACATTTAGAAAGGAGTCCACATGCAGTTACTGTTTGTGAGATCTTAGTCCAAGTTAGAGAAAGTCTATTCAGAGTCAGCAGAAGTTTGTTTTGTTCAGCAATTTCCTTAAATGCCTTTCTGACAAATGAGTAATTAATTTTAAACATTCCTTAGACTATGGTGAGGTAATAAGTAGTACCTGTTTGTACCATCAGGTCCACATCACTACATGGCAGCCTACGCATCATGCTGACCAGGCTAGTTTAAAAAGGATGGGCTGTTTGGGGTATGGGGGGGAAGTGTTTGCCCCTGAAGTCCTTGCACCATTTTATTTAGCATTCTTCCAAACCCAGAGCAAAACAGATCACTGGTAACCATAGCAACTGTCTCAGACATAGGATCTGCAGGGTGTGGGGAACCACTGACCCTTGAGCAAGTGGGCTGAAGAATGTGGTCCATACCGTGCAGACAGTCACTGCCTCATAAATACAGACCCAGGTATCAGGGAGAGAGAAAGTTCCAACCAAATCCATCAAATTACAAGACATGACCATTTGGATGCACATACAGAGGAACCAATATCCTGTAGAGCACCTAGTTGACAATATTCCCAGCACTGCTATGGGTAGACCACCAATACCCAGTAGTCTACACCTAGATTCAATACAGACAAAAAAAAAAACCATTAAACTGTAGTCAAGGCAGATAATTTGTTCAGAGCTCAAGGTCAAGTGACTAGAACCCCTCTTGCAAAAATCCATCCTTTTCACAAAACCTGACACAGACAACTCACCTTCCTTCCAACCCTCCATCCACATTTTACATCTTGTCACTAGCTTTACCACTATGGCAAAACATTTGTGCAGCATGCGAGGAAAAGGCAGGCTAGGGAGTTTTCACTTTCATGCCCTCTCTCTCCAGCCTAATTCAGGGCCTTCCTTTTGTCATCTCTCGTCTAGCACCAACCAGTTCAAATTGAAACATGTGAAGACTGACAGACTCATTGATGTTATAAATGAGGGACAAGCTGTTATTGTCGGCATATCCCAGGGAGCTTCAGGGAGACAGCCAAACAGGGTGTTCCCCAGCAGTGCAGTCAAGAGCACTCAAGGGAAGAGAGCTCAGTCCACACAGGATTACGTTAAATTGCTCCCTTCTCTCCCACACCCCACCAATAGCTTTTTGAGCCAATGGTCACATTCGCCCTGCTAACATGAAATCCCTTATCCATTTCAGAGCTTCTTGCCACTCTTTTGTTTACAGTACTTGTATCAGGAGGTGGAAGAGAATCTTACATATGACAATTCTCAGTCCAACATATCTATGTACTCTTAAAGGAAACACCTGAGGAGCTGAATTTTTAAATCAAGTTCCAGGGTATTTTGCCCCAGAAAAAAGGGGATAATCTTGGACATAAATCCCTGTTACTTCCAGACCAACATCATATTCTTTGACAAGCACTAATTTCATACATGACATACATTAATAAAACAGTTGATTATCCAACTAAGTTCAGCAATACCTCATAGTAGAAGTTGTACATTGAACTTCTTAGAGTATAAAATTTAACACCTCACTTGAGTTGTACATCAAGCCTCTACAATAAAAAAATGCTCAGCAGCAAACTCATAGCACAAACAAAATCTTTCTTCATAATTTACTAATGCTGTGCAAAAATCTGTGTGCTTATTTCATCAGCATTCTGCCATTTCTAGCAAATGGTGTAATTGTGGCAGACAAGACTTCTGAGCACAGTCACTTCTCTTCAAAGCTGAAGGGATTCTGGGATAAATCCAGTGGCCTCTTATTTTTCATTTATAGAGTTGCACAAATCTGGCAGGGACACACAAAGTGGATCATACATCTGGAAAACTAGGCTGCCATCACTCTCATGCTGAACTACAAGTTACAAACCATTAGGGAATGAATAATAGTGATGTAAGTTGTTCTGTGCAACATTGTTTAGCAATTCTTAGCCCACAATGGACTTAGTCCAAAAGAAGCATCTGTGAAGACACTATTTTTAGAACCAAGATACCTAATAAAGGTCAACACTGAAGTCAGTGCAAGTTCTGCAATTAAGGCACTGCATTTTCAATATGCTAGTATCTGACCACAACCTGTTGCAGCATTCACAGAAATCAGAACAAACAGATTGCAAAGCTTTTTTTGTTTGTTTGTTAATGAAGCAGCTCCAGGAGCAGACAGACAGAGTGACTTCAAGCACTTGACCTAAGTAAGTTAGCCTGACAGGTTCTGTTGCCAAATGAATGCTGCTTAAGATTCCAGTCTTATTGAAGTTCTCAATGTTAGTAACCTTTTACCACTCAGACTGAGTTTTATCCCTAAAGCCTCCATCATAGAATCATAGAGTGGTTTGGGTTGTAAGGGATCTCCACAGGTCATCTAGTCCAACTCCCCTGCAGAGAGCAGGGGCATCCTCCATTAGACCAGGTTGTCCATAGCTCTATCAAGCCTGACCTTGAATATCTCCAAGGATGGGGCCTCAACTATCCCCAGGAGCAACCTGTTCCAATGTTACACTACCCTCACAGTAAAGAATTTACTCCTAATGTCCATCTTAAATCTACTCTTCTCTAATTTGAAACCATTTCCCCTCATCCTGTCACTACAGACCTTTATAAATAGCCTTTTTGCAGGCCCCCCCCTTGCTGTGGAAGTAACCTTTCTAAAGCTGATTCTTCTATCTCAAATCTGTCATCAGTATCATGATTAGTCTCAGAGAGGTCCTTCTAAACCACTTCCCCCCAACTCCATTATCCTGCTTGGTGTCCAATTATTAAAACTAAATTTGTACCACTACAGACAAGATCCTCTAGAAGAAGAACACAAATATATCTGTCTCCTTATTTCCCAATCTTGCTTCCTAATTTGTCACCAAACCAAGACAGGTTTATAGCTGACTTAACTTGCAAGTACTTGACAGACTATGAATACAGGTTTAGTTTTGAATAAAGGAAGTCTTTCTGCAAGTAGCCACTTACTGATGAACCTCAGCATAATTTAATAGAAAACATTATTAAATGGGGGAGGGGGGAGGAGGAAAAAAAAGCAGGCACTACATTGCACAGTCCCAGAGAGAAACCCAAGTTTTCTTGCAGACTTTCAGTGCACCACACAAGCACACTCTACTTATTTCTGCACCTCCCAAGAATGGAACACACTGCACCTTAGAAACAGCTCCGAATCAGAACAGAGATGTAACACTGTCGATGGTTAGCTCTTCCAGGATTAACATTTCAATGGCTGTTTCAAAACTTGTGTCATTGCATGAGGAAGCCATGGCAGATATTCCATGGAAGAGAAAACAAGCAACTCCCAACACCACCACTCCTGCCTCAGACAGGGTTATTATCTGTCTGTACAGGTGATTACATTTCAGACTGACAGCTACATCTGTAAGCTTAAAAGGAATTCCAGCAGATTCAAGCAAACTGCCTTACATTATATTACTACTGTCTTTAATCACTACACTCATCATGCATCTTCAAGTTTATTCTGATAGCATATTAATTCCTTGACCTTTTCATTACTGTCATCCATGCCAACACTGGCTAGAGCTCACACATAACAGCAAAGAGCAGAAGACTGAAACAATTTTCCCCTCAACCTTCAACACTAAAAACATTTTCTTCTGTTATGACAAATAATTCTTTCCCCTAAATGTCAACCTAGAAACCCTATCATTAAAAAAGTTCATTTTATGCAGCTGTATATGGTCCCCATCTTAATGCAGGGCCCTCCTATTTCAGCTGAAGGCAGCAACAACAGTCAGGAAAAGAATTAATTTCTTTTTTCTTCTTCACAGTATGCAAATTTGCTTGCTAGAGTAGCAATAATTGCTCTGGACCTTGATTTGGGGCCTTTGTTACATACAGAAAAACTATGCCAATTTGCCAAAAGCACACAGCCCATCTCAACAGGCTTGATGTTTTTGAATGAGTCAAACCAGAGCAAGTAATTCCAGTAGGCCAGCTATGAACAACACTATCAGCTCATGCTGACAAAATCATCATTTCATGGTTTAAGTACTTCTGACCTCAAAAAAAATCCCTGCAGCCTACAGGCCTAACAAATCACGAGGCTGGAAACCCAAGAGTTAAAACTGCTTATTTTTAACTACAGTTCACATTTGTATCTTTCCTTCCCTTAGTTCACAGGTGTGAACAGTTCAGGTGATTTAACTAGTCACACACATTTTATGAGGGCAAGTCCTCCTGACAAATTTGCTGATAAACTGGTTTTGAGGTGAAAGGATGTTTCTTGAAACATTTCTATTATGTATGTGCAAGATATTCAGGCCCTGCTATCCAGCCCTTTACACCCACTTGACTTCCTTTGCAGCCATCATCTTCATCAGGAGCCCCGGGGTGAGATACAGGCTGCAGAGGTGCTAGCTGCAAAATTCACATGTGGTTTCAACAAATCTCACTTCAGAAGTCTCCAACAGAAGTGAATTACACTACTGATTGGAGAGATATGTGCAAACCTGTTTAGACTTAACATTTTGAACCTTGACAACAGCCAATACCCAGAGGAGGTACGACCCCCCCGAGGACTAGAAGGTCTACATTTCTAATGGAGTTTTGACAAAATCAAGTACTGGTAGTTCCTTTTATTTACAACACTGTCATCTCTGTATGGAAGATAGTTACTATTCCTCTGGATAATCTCGAAAAATCCTTCTATTTGCCTGTACTTCATTCCGATAACACTTTTTACCGGAATAACAGAAAAACTGGTTCCACACCTAAGAACGTGATACAACCGTCAAGTATTTTCGATTCTCCTCCTAATGATCTTACTGCTCATTGCAATGCTTTAGGTAGTATCCAACCCGCTCCCGGAGGACGGGGCAATACAAAACCACGGTCTAGCGGGGACCGAAGTTCTTCCTCCCCTACCGCCGCCTCCGCACAGTCACCACACGGCTCACTCCTCCTCCTCCCCACCTCCAGCACACCGCTCTCCCCTCCGGCTGCTACGGCCAGCTCGTATCTAACGGGAACGGACAGCCGCCAGCCCGGGGAAGGTCCCTCCACGCCTCGCCTCGCCCCGCCCCGGGGGTACACAGTGACAGCAGCTCCGGGCCAAACACCGCCCAGGGAGCCCCGGGCTGCCCGGTACCCCAGACCCTGCTGCAGCCGCCGGGGCTCCCCGCTAGAGAGCGGACGCCCTGTGCGCGGCTGTGTGGCGGCAGCCGCCACCAGTCCCCGAAGGGCAGGCCTCTGAGGAGGAGCCCTTCCACGCGGCGGGGCACCGCCGGAGCGCAGGGCGGCGGCAAGGAGGGGGCGGTGGGCCGGGAATGTCATTTGGAGGTGGCGATGACAGCTCTCCTCTGCCCGCAGCCGAAATGCGACGCGAAGGGGGAGCAGGATGCCGAGGGAGGCAGCGGCGGGCAGGGAGACTGCAGCAGCGCCGGAGAGCCCGCCACCCCGGCCCCAGCCCCGCACCTCGCAGCCGTAGAGCTGCCCCAGCTGCTCCACGATCCACTCCTCCAGCACCAGCCGCTTCCTCAGCTCCTTCCGATCGTATTTCACCGTCACTTTCCCCTGCTGCTGGCGTCGCTGCTGGACCTGCACCACCGCCGCCGGCGCCGACACTGAGTCCTCCCGGGAGGCACCGCCGGAGGAGCCGCCGCTCCCGCCGCCGCCTCGGGGGCTCTGGAAGAAAACACGGTTGCCACCTCCGCCGCCCGCTGCCGCCGTCTCGCTGCCCCCGGTCGCCACCGACATGCTCCGCTCCGCCGCGGCTCCCGCCGAGCCGAAAGGCGCGCGCCCGCCCGCCGCTACCGCCGGGCCGCAGCAGCCGCCGGTTGCGCGTGTGCCTCGCTCCCCCGCACCTGCCGTTTAAAGCCTCTCATGGCACAGCGGCGCAGCCTGCCCCGCCGCCGGGAGGGCTGGATCCAAACCGGCGGGGGCGGAGACAGACGGGGGGTGGCACGGCAGGGCCCCGCCTGCCCACCCGGGTCCGCCCCTGCCCCTGCCCCTGCCCCTGCCCCTGCCCCTGCCCCTGCCCCTGCCCCTCTGCGCTGGCACGGTGTTGCGGCCCCGCAGCGGCGCGCAGCACCCCGAGGGAGCTACGGTGCCGGCGGCAGAGCCTTGGGGCCGACCAGGTGCCAGCGCGGCGCCGGCGGCTGCTCGTCGCCTGGTGTGGAGTGGCGTGCACCCGCAGCAGGGCGTTCTGAGGAGCGCTCCTCAGGGGGAAGAAGGGCAGAGGATGAATTATTTTAGGGCAGTTAATCCAAACAGAAAGCAAATATTTTGAGGTATCAGCAGTTAGTGTAACGATTAGCCCCTTGGAGATGGCCATCTTTCTAAAAGGCACCGGTTATTATTAGTGTTATCAGCAGCTTGAATTCTCAGGAGGCACGGAGTGAATCACCAATGGTCCATCACATGCACCAACATGTCTATGTGACTGCAAGTCAGCAGCCAGCTTAACGTTGTGCTGGTTAAGGACGCTGGGCTGTCCTTGCTAGCAAAGAGGTTTGCCTGTGACAAGGGGCAGAAACTAACCAATCCCCTTCTTATGCAGCCTGAAGACTGCGGTGCTCGATGTCCGAAAGCTTGAGTACTGTGGGAGGATGTCTTAAGGCACCAAGGGGCAGAGGGGAAAGGGAATGGATCGCTCGCCACAATTACCTGGGTGTATCTACTTCTGTCGAATCCTTGCTGCTGTTTGATATGCTCTTGTGGCAGTGGCGGCATTTCAGCCTCTCCTATTCCCTGCATTTGATACACCACTGAATCAGGGGGTAGCATTATGCATTTGAGCCTCATCAAGCTATTTAGGTAAAGCTCAGGTTGTGCCACTAAAGAAATCATAATCGAAAACGACCATGAGATAAAATCTTATTATTGGTCTTAAACGCTATGACAGAGTTCAGATTTTCATCTAAAAAAGCACTAGTTCTCCAAAACAAATCATATAAAGTTAGTATTTTCATCTGTGCCGTAATTTTCAGAGACACCAAGGAACTAGGCATCAGTACAGTTCACACTTGAAGGCAGACTTGAAGGCAGAGAAAAGCACCATCCCACAAGTTTGAGACTGTGCAAGAAACTTCTCTGATCCCCTGGGCAGTCTTCTCTTCCATTACCCAAGCAAATCTCGACTTCCAGCTGCAGCTGGGTAGTGCTGCCTGCCTGGCTTTTAACAGTCTGGGCTTGGGTAAATGCAGTAGGAGAATACCATTAACAACTTGTTCTTAGAGAAACCAAAAAGATACAAAGGAGTTTTTTTGAAAGAAGGGAGCGGCTGTCTTTTAAACTTTTGTGTTTGCAGTGGCCTATAATTTGGGTCGTCAGTTCTGCATGTCATGTCGGAAATCTGGTGCTGACGTTCTCAACCACAAAACTCAGGCTTTCTTGTTTACAGCAGGAACATTTTCATCTTTATAGACTGGTGTTGTTTTCAGTTGCTTACAAAATGCAAAAAGAAGGTAAATATTGCACAAGAAGATTTTTAAAGCCATAGTAAGCATCATACTTGCTGTTCCATTTGATATAAAGCAGAAATACCTGAACTGTCACCATAATATGATATTTTCTGGAGTGAAAAAATGGCAAGGTGTTCCACACTGGACCTAAGCTGACCAGAAAATACTGAGATTTTTCTTCCCTACTGTAGCAAATGTGAAGTGTACATACAGATGGCTACAATATTCTCATTGACTCTGAGTGTGAGAATCTCAAAAGTCCCAGCTGAAGGGACTATTATTAATAGGATATTATAATCACTGCAGACATTTTAAAACTGGGACCCGCTATTCCAATAGCATTTCCACAACACTCTTAAAGTAGAAAATGAGGTAGAGGCGATTAAAAGGCATGTCCTCAGAGGCTATCATTTCAAAGTTACAATTCTAACATAATACATAGTGGTTGGGAAATGTGGGTGGATGAGAAACTGGTAGAACTGCCAGCATTGTCATAAGGCAGTTTTATGTACTATCATTTTTTTCATTCAGCTTTTAAAGCAAGTGCATTCCTCAGGAAGCCAGGGCAAAAACTGCTGCCAAGAATATTCTCTGCAATGATTTTGCTTCACTTGAAAGAAAGATCTAGTTGTTCAAAAGTCAAAGTTGAGCAAAAACGTTTAGATCTGCTAATATCCTGGGAATGAGTAATGCAGCCCTGTGTGGGCACAATCTCTACTTTGCTCCTGACTGGTTGGAGGCGTATGAGGGCATTTTTTGGAGTGAAAAGTCTCCTTGCAAATACTTCTCTACACTACAACAGAACCATTAATGGTTTATACCCATAACAAAGACAAGAGTTAATGTGGCAGAAGGAGGGACAATCATTCCCAACCCTTCAGCCCCAGTTTCAGACCTACTTTGAGGAATGAATTTGGGGCATAAGAGATAAAGCTTCATAGGTGGAGGTCTTCCCTGCTAAATGAAAATCATAGTGCTATATTTCATCTAAAACTAATGTTTGGTCAATTGAACCCAATAGGAAATAAAATACAACATTACTGAAACATTGTGCTCACTTGGTGTGATGATGTCCAGGTCTCTCACAATACGGTTTACTGGTAGAGTAGGGTTAATGGTCGAACCTGATGACCTCAAGGGTCTTTTCCAATCTGAATGATTCTATGATTGTATCAAGTGACAGGATAAGTAAAGAGCAGGCAACATGAATTAGGAAACACCAAAGCCAGAGGTACACTCGCATCACATGCACTTCCCTGTGTTTCTTTCTCAGATCACATGGGAATCTCTTGTGAATATAAGCAATATGAAACTGTATCCACTTCCCATGCATGTATTACATGGTCCTAACTTGTTTTCCAGTCAAATAAAATATCAAAACCCAACTGGACTATTTCGTTCAGGAGGCTTACACAATGACCCTTAAGGGCTCAAGGCCCTGAGCATTAATTTCCTGTTCCCTTTTTCTAACCCTGTTTAATAGCAGGTATATTCTCTTCCTAAACAATTGATGTGTCCATCAATGCTGGCCACAAATGTCAATGTTTACTCACTTCTGTGGCTAAAAGGTTCTTCTCTAGGCAAGTTTGCTATTTAGGAACTAAAGTTTAGGCTTGTTATCTTCAGTAATAGTTTAAATCCCAATTTCCTTATGCTGTCATAGAAGTACACTGGCCAAAATCAAAGCCCCTTTATATCCTGCTCTTCACAAGTTTTCCTTCCCTAGAGGCTGCTCAAAGGAAGGACCCCTGAAGCTTGCCTCCTCTCTATGGCTTTCCATTGTTTCATAGCATCTCTTAAGATGTTTCCATACCCTCCGCTGAATAACTTTGGAAGTAGGAAGTTGCTGGACTCTGAAACAAACCAGTATGTGTCATGAAAATTCATTAGTTCAGTACCTGTTATTTATCTGAGGCATCTGCTCTTTAAGGGCTTCACATGTATGCAGTTTTGATGGTTTCTGCTTCACATGACAATGGGCTCAAGAAACAAGAGTCAAGTGGAAGGCTCATAGCTGGACATTTTCAGCAACCCAGGATTTTTTAAAACTGCAAAGAACACCAGTTGATGATTTTATTTCCTTATGCACATTAGCCTTTACATGTTTTCAGAATCATGAGTCATTTCCTGCATGTATTCCTTTGCTTCCTACCAAAACACTTGAGCAAGGAGTTGACACAGAATCTCCTGCCACAGATACCATCGTGTTTGCAAAGCTAGAAAGTCTTTGTCTACCAACTGCCCTCTCATTTAAGAGCTCTCCATGGCATCTTCTTGGTGAGCTGTGAGACTTCCCTCCAGGCACACTAGCAAAATTTATTGTCACAGGGATTCTCTTTTGTACAAGTACTGGAAACTTCCATCAACCAAATAGTCTGTCTTGTACCTGCTAAGTCTATCTGAGAAGTCTGGAGACACTGTCCTGAGTTATTAAATATTATTTATGTGTGAAAAAAGTGTTTCATCACTAAGGGCCTTGACATCCCACTCAACTCATACATTTCACCCCTGTTGTGTGGGGACTGGGGTCAGGCTTGTGCATTGCCTTACCTAGATGAGTGTTGCCATACTCCCCATCAATAAGCAAAAGCAGTTCAGTTCATAAACCACTGCTGAACTAAGCTTGGCTTTCATCACAGCAGTAGCCCGTGTGTGTCAGACAGTGTATGAGTGTAATTTCTGTGTCTCTTATTTGAATTTAGCTTGGGGCTGAGAGCTGTTAATGGGTTCTGTGTCTCTAAGTGATTTTCTACTTTGCATGTCCTAATTAATGCCCCTCCCTCTGACTGGTAACTTCCTTGTCTCCCCAGATGTATTACGATTTTGTTTGCTTTTTCCATACTTTTCATGTTTGTGTTATTGATGTTCCATACTCCAAAGCCACTGTGTTTGTGTTCAACTGTCACTCTCAGCACTGCTGACTTGCTATTCTGGCATCCATCCTTTTGGTGCTTCCAACCCCTACTTTACTGAAAAGCTCCTGTGAGTCTTGTTCTTAGAAACATTTTTTACTGAGGGTTGCTTTTCCATCTTTGTGCCTTCCTGTAAAGAAGAGACTACTGTCTCAATGCTCAACCTCCCACTGTAACACCTGTGGTCAAAGCAGTAATTCTAATACTAGTTGTATAAAATAATCATAGAATGGTTGGGGTTGAAAGGGACCTTAAAGATCATTTAGTTCCAAGCACCCTGCCATGGGCAGAGACACCTTCCACCTGAGGTTGCTCAAGACCCTGTCCAGTCTGTTTTTGAACACTTCCAGGGATGGGGAATTCATAACCTCTCTGGGCAATCTGTTCCACTGTCTCATCACTCTGACAGTGAAGAACTTCTTCCTTACATTGAATTTAAATCTACCCTCTTTCAACCTTTGTCCTATCACTACATGCCCTTGTAAAAATCCCTCTCCAACTCTTCTGTAGGCCCATTTTTAAGTACTGAAAGGCTGCTATAAGGTCTCCCCAGAAGCTTCTGCTCTGAACAACCCCAACTCTCTCACACTGTGTTTGTAAAGGAAGTGCTTCAGGCTTCTTATCATCTTCATGGTCCTCCTCTGGACCCACTTCAAGATTACACAAAGCAAGTATTGGTTACATTGGAATTTTTGCTCTAGACTCTTTTGCTTATATCTGCTTATAGCTTGAGACTCTCTGATAGTGAATCTTTGGAAGACTTTAATTTCAAGAGGAGATTTTTGGGTATTCATGAGTTACTCAGGTCAAGGAGCAATGTAAATGTGACATAAGAGGGAGAAAAAACAGAAGGAAAAAAATATCTGTACACATACCTCCATTATTTCCTACAAAGTAAGCATGCAAAATAACAGCCTCTTCCTGTCTCAGAGTAGAGATCCAAGCATGAGGTGTGACTGTAGCCTCTTTTTGCCCTTATATGAGTACTGACTGGAGACTATGATGCCCTGGTATCTGACAACTGTGGCCATTCCTCTGTGGTGGAATTCCTCCAAAACTTTCCTTACAGACATAATGTGGAACCACATGATGATACATTTATGTAGCTGCTCCCAGGCAAGAAGGCTAATTAGGACCCCTGTATACTGGCTGTATGTAAGAGCCTCCTCTCCCTCCCCCCAGCCTATGGCTGCCCAGCTGGTGTCCTCAGGGGAAAACCTGCCCTTTGGGCTCATCCTGAGTGCACATCTAAGCGGTTTGCCTGCGACTGAGGCTCTGGCTCTCCCAGGTGCTCTTGCAGCAGCAGGGATAAGTCCTTTAGAACAGGTCTCTCTGAAAGGGCTCCAGTTTGCAATGGTAGATAGCCTGGGTGCCCACTATTGTGTTTCAGAAAGCAGCTAGAAATTCAGAGCACTCCCAAGTATAAGTACAATGTCTCTGACAATCTCTAGGTGCATGCTGTTCAGCCAGGTTAGGATACACAGGTTGCTCTGTCATGGTACTTTTTGTTGAGGATATGTAGCAACTAAAGACGAAGAAGGAAACCTTTGTTTACTTGCACTTGCCCTCAGTGACATCAACAATTCCTGGTACAAACAATCTATGATTGCTCATCTGAGCTACCACCCAAGCTGTCACTTTTATTTAGAAAGATGTGGACAGCCTTTTTTTTTTTCTCTTTTTTTTTTTTTTTTTCCTGGAAGGGATTAGTGGAGAGGTAGGGAATCAATATAGGAAAAGATTTAAAAAAAAACCCAACACAACAAAACCAACCATGAAGCTGGGCTGACAATTAACATCCCACAGCCTCTAGTAATATTGATTGTTGTTGTGCCCTTGAATCCCACTCTGCCTACATAGAAGTATTAACCCTTTGGTAAAATACAAAGGGAGAAAATGAGTGACACAGATAAAATACTCATATAAAAAGAGACCAAAGTATTAAAAGAGCATAGATTAATAATATTCTAAATCAGTCACCCCCCAGACTGGTATCTGTCACCTCAGCTGCACACTCCCTTTCACTTGTGTTCAAGAAATAACAAGGAGTGGTAATAAGTTGTTCTGCACAGCTTGGCCAGCCTGTAAAGGAGGAACATAATGGATTTTACCCATTTTTCTCAGCAATTAGTTTTGAGTGATGACACCCAGGTGCTTGGATTGGGGGTGGGGATTGGGGAGTGGATTAAAAAATCTGAAAGCTAGAAAAAAATGAATCATCTAACAATCTGTATGCCAACAGTCCTGCTCTGCCTTACGTCCCCTCATCCCTGAACCTCAAAGCATTCTGCAGAAAAACATATGCAGAGTGAAGCCAAGACTGTCTAAAAACTGCCATGGATGTGTAGCTAAACCCTGGTGGTGTTCTGAATTGTTGTACAAGGAGGATATGAAAAACCTTCCAAATCCTTTGTTGCCTCCTTTGAGAAGGCAGGAACAGTACTAGGATGCTTAGAAAGGAAAGAGCCTGTGGTCTCTCTGGCTATAACAAGAGATGTCAAGAGTACAGAACTGTTAAAAGCATTAAGTAATTGATGCCATCTCAGTGCATGTTCTTTCAAGCTAAAAGCTGTTTTGATGGAGGGTTAGCTGGTGAAAGCTCTCCGCTATGGTTTGAATAGAGAACAAAATGAAGAACAAAAGTAGAACAAACTCTACTGCTCAGGTGCCTTTCTGGAAGACTTCTAAATGAATGCTGAATACACTTTTAAAACCTTAAGGATATTCCAAGTTGCCACTCAAAATCTAGTAAATGAAAAAAAAAATGAAGGATGTGAAGGATGCAGGCATTGAAAAGAGGTCAGCAAAGTGCAGAGCAGTAACAAAACCAGTTCATCAATTTTATATGTATATCAAAAGATGCAATTCAATAAAAGAAATGAAGATGCTCCATATTCATCTAGTCAGCTGCACAAATAGATGATCAGAAAACATGGATTTGACAGCAGTTCTACCAACAAGGACCAAGGGATGTGAATCACAGACTCAACATGAGTCAGAAATACGCTGTAGTGAAAAAACTTCCATCGTAGTGGGGTGTATAAGAAGAGTGTCAGGCATATGAGACGTGAAGTAACTTTACCATGTAAGATTCCGTGGGTAAGGCCCCTCTTAAGTGTGAGACCCCACAAGCAGAAATTAGAGAGAAGAAATCAGAATGATTGGATGTCTGAAAGATACTCTCATTCTGCGATAACCTACAGGGAGAGGCTAAAGGAACCAGAAATACTTTGTTTATAATATGCAGAAGTGTCAATAAAGCTGGGGGAAGCAGTATGTTCCCAATCTCCTGTGATAAGTGCAGGGAATAATGAGCTTAAACTGAAGCAAAGGAGATTTTGATTAAATGTAATGAAAAGATTTTTAACAGTAGGGATAGAGAAATGGCAAAATACACTACCTAGGGAGGCTTCAGAGGCGAGGTTTTTCACAAAGAAAAAGACAAATGTTTGTTGTTTGTTTTTTATCCATACAGGGGAAGTCCAGCCCAAAGGCAAAGGCATGAATCAGAAGCCTCTTAGGCTACACTTCTACCCCTGGACTCTCCAGGGTCAGGAGCAGGCTCAAGCCTGGTACCCAGCTACTTGCTAAGATACCAGTGGCATCTCCATTGAAATTCACCCCTGCACTTGTCACTGTCCTGGGAACCTAATCTCCAAAGACTGTCCCAAACAGTCACTATGGACAAAACTATCACATTCAGAGGTAAAAGTATTCAATTGCACCACGGTATTTGGCCTCAGAGTGAAAGAGGTCATGGCCCTGCTTCTTGCAAAGACATGGCCTGAAAGTGCCCTCCAGTTCTAATTCCTGTGGGTATATCTGTACTAAGCTGTTTTTTCAAAAAAGGAGAATCCAAAAGCCCTCTCTAAATATGTGCAATTTAAATGAATAAGCTTTTATGTGTGCAACAATCATCCAACTCCAGGGCATTCATGCAATTTTGCTGTGCTTAGCAGCTCTGTATAAATAACGTGTGAAAATAAATATTCTGTGTGTGGGCATAAGATGTTCATAAATACAAAATCGTTATAATAATTCATTGCAATATTACCAAGATGAAAGTCCCATTATCCTAAGTACTTCTACAAATCTGTAGCAAGAGGCACTCCCTGCCCTAAACTTTGCACAGTATGGTTTGAGACCAGAGAGCTGAGGTTAGAAACACATGATCGTGTAAAGCATTTGGCTACATAAAGGACATTTCCTTAACTGAAAAAAAAAAAAAAAAAAAAAGAGATTGTCTGCAGTAATTTTTGGTGTAAGGCACAATTTATATTTCCTTCCTTTTTCATCAGTCCTGGCTCACTGGAGAGGTCCCAGAGGACTGGAAGCTGGCCAACATGGTGCCCATCCACAAGAAGGGCCGGTTGGATGAGCCAGGGAATTACAGGCCCTGTCAGCCTGACCTCAGTGCCAGGAAAGATTATGGAACAGGACATCCTGAGTGCAATCACACAGCACTTAGAGGACGGCCAAGGGATCAGGCCCAGCCAGCATGGATTTAGGAAGGGCAGGTCCTGCCTGACCAACCTGATCTTCTATGATCAGGTGACTGCCTGGTGGATGTGGGGCAGGCTGTGGATGTAGTCTACCTGGACCTCAGCAAGGCCTTTGACACCGTTCCCCATAGCAAACTCCTGGCCAAGCTGTCAGCCCATGGCTTGGATGGGAGCACACTGCGATGGGTTAGGAACTGGCTGGAGGGCCGAGCCCAGAGAGTGGTGGTGAATGGTGCCACATCCAGCTGGCAGCCAGTCACCAGTGGTGTGCCCCAGGGATCAGTGCTGGGCCCCATGCTCTTTAACATCTTTATTGATGATCTGGACGAGGACATTGAGTCCATCATCAGTAAATTTGCTGACGACACCAAGCTGGGGGCAGGAGTTGATCTGCTGGAGGGTAGAGAGGCTCTGCAGAGGGACCTCGACAGGCTGGGCAGATGGGCAGAGTCCAACGGCATGAGATTTAACACATCCAAGTGCCGGGTTCTGCACATTGGCCACAGCAACCCCATGCAGAGCTACAGGCTGGGGTCAGAGTGGCTGGAGAGCTGCCAGGCAGAGAGGGACCTGGGGGTGCTGGTTGACGGTAGGCTGAACATGAGCCTGCAGTGTGCCCAGGCAACCAAGAGGGCCAATGGCATCCTGGCCTGCATCAGGAACAGTGTGGCCAGCAGGAGCAGGGAGGTCATTCCGCCTCTGTACACTGCACTGGTTAGGCCACACCTTGAGTACTGTGTCCAGTTCTGGGCCCCTCAGTTCAGGAAGGATGTTGACTTGCTGGAACGAGTCCAGAGAAGAGCAACAAAGTTGGTGAGGGGTTTGGAACACAAGCCCTATGAGGAGAAACTGAGGGAGCTGGGGTTGCTTAGCCTGGAGAAGAGGAGACTCAGGGGTGACCTTATTGCTCTCTACAACTACCTGAAGGGAGGTTGTAGACAGGTGGATGATGGTCTCTTCTCCCAGGCAACCAGCACCAGAACAAGATGACACAGTCTCAAGCTGTGCCAGGGAAGGTTTAGGTTGGATGTGAGGAAGAAGTTCTATACAGAGAGAGTGATTGCCCATTGGAATGGGCTGCCTGGGGAGGTGATGGAGTCACCATCATTGGAGGTGTTCAGGAGGAGACTTGATAGGGTGCTTGGCGCCATGGTTTAGTTGTTTAGGTGAGCTGGATTGGTTGAGGGGTTGGACGCGATGGTCTTGAAGGTCTCTTCCAACCTGGTTTATTCTACTCTATTCTATTCCATTCCCCGCTTAGGCTTCAGTCATTTTGCAGGAAGTTCAGCTCAGTAAGGTTTATACATGGTGTGACTACTTTAAAATTTAATTTTCCTGTGTGATTATATATATTGGTTAATCTGTTAAATGCCTGTCTAGATTGACTCCATTTAACAAGTTTTAAGGAACTGAGTAGTACAGAGATGATCTAGCAGCTTTTACCTATAGGTATTGTACTGTATTTAACTTTCTAATTGTAATGGAAGGAGAGAAACTCTGTCAGGTTCAATAAATACCAATTACTCTTTTTAACTGCAGTCAGCTTCAAAGCTATCCAAAGATACTCTGTTATCTGGCCTTGCACATTTCTAAGCATCACTGAGAGTATGGGTATCAGCACTTCACAAACCTGTTTCCTAAAGTGAAAAGAAGTGCTACAAAATGGGCCCATATATTTCTCGCAGTAGTGAAAATATAATCTACATCAGGGTTATTTTTCCTTTTCCTTTCAAACATCACAAAAAACCACCACAGGCGTCAGCTAGTTAGTAACCTATTAGTGCACTGACCTGTTTGATGTTCACAGGAGGGTTAGTCAATATATTAGCCTTAGACAGGGTACCATTAGTAATTTACGCCCAAGTTTTCTTGCATAGCTCAATTCGCGTCTGATCCGTAGCCTGTAAATGTCTCCCCATCACATACTACTACATAGAATGTGAGTTATGAAAAATTGAAGTTATTTAATTCATATTTGGTCCTATGCAGTGTGAAAGGCATGTTTTTGAGGTATGTTTGTAATATTTTGCACTCAAAAAGTGGCAGTATGTTACTACTTTTAAATGTCATCGTAGCTAATGTTAAATTAATAATAATATAGGGCATTTCTAATTATTCTTATTCCTAAGCCCCTCTGAACTGATTCTCAAAAACTCACTAGACTGGCCTCAAAAAGAACTCTTGGCATTTGAAGAAATCACATTCAGATATATGCTAACTTGTGTGAGTTAGTACATTAGTAACTCATCTTTCAAAACAGACAATAAAATGTCCCTTGTGTGTTGTAAATGGGGAAAGACTGCAATCTGCCATGGATCATCCCATGAATGGGAGAAGGAGCATGATTAATCAGAGAAAAAAAACTGGCACAAATTGAATTTCATTAGATACACCTGCTAAATTATGTGCTTTCTGACTATGAGGCTGGATCTAGAGCAGCTGTTCTAGAGAATTTAAGGTGACTGAAAAAAAGAAAGATGCAAAGGATATGAAAAAGACTGAATCAGTGTTTGGTGCTACATGGAATGGCCCTTCAGCTCAGTCGTGCTGTTCTTCAATTATCTCTCTATGCTTTTTATGTATATATATATATATGTATGTGTGTGTGTGTGCACTCTTCACATTCATACTTTTTCTAGAAACATGTTTACATGAATCCATCTACATTATTTCTAGAATGACACACAGTACAGCTCTGTAGCCCTAGGAAATGAGGCAATTATAGGTAAAGTTAATACATCTACTTTGACTGCCCTCCCCTTTCAGAGCTGAATCCCAAGCCCATGGTTAGGTAGCTACAGTTGCAACACAGTGCAGGAGACAGCTCAGAAGAGCAATCCAAAATGCCCCCTGCTTTTGCAGAAGATGCCTGAATTGAGCCCAAGGCAACAAGCCTCCTTCAACACTGCCTTGGCTGATTCTGAATGAGAGCCAGAAGTAGGGTAGCAGCATCACTGCAGCAATTTATTTAGATTTATGTACTCCACTTCTCACAGCATGATTTCAGCAAAGGCTATGGGGTTGCATTGGTGAGCACTGGGGTTGCTAGAGAAGTCTCTGGAAGGAGGAATTTCTTTTTAGGGTGACTGAAGCAATCTTAGAATCAATCTCTCCAGCTTTCTGCACAAGCCCTCTAATTACGAGGTCGCCATTTAGACAGTGGAAACCAAACATCTACTCACATTTCCTTAGCACTCAGTGCCCCCATCACATCCTAAAACGCTTCTGCCAGCAGCAATTCCCTTGAAAAGTACAATTAAACAGCCTTTCTGCAGGTTTTTAAGTGAATAGAAGAAATGCACTTTCTTACAGCTGTAGCCAGTGTCTCCTACCAGGCTTTCACAGTTCTCCTTCACAGGATTATGGGCCACAGGATTTTGGCCTACAGTCTGTTACCAGGAAATGAATAAATAAAATAAAATAAATAATACTACTTCAAAAAAGCTTCCATGAAAAGACACATGTCTGACTATCTCCAGTCTGATGTACCTGCCTCATTCCTGCATTATTCAGAAGGCAGCATGGTTGCAGTTTTTGGAAATCTTTCTTTTTTAAAAGATAAAAAGCAAAGCCAGATGTTCCTTATTGGCTGGAGGGAGGTGGAGAGATTAAGTCTGAATTATTTTGAATTGATATATTGCACCATGCCTGGATAAATATATTAGTCTGTACATTATTATCGTAAGAGATATGATACTAATGGTATTAGCTATTTTACCATGAAGTAATTCAGCAATAACCAGCTGTTCATTTAATAGTGTTTTTACTTCATTTTTCCTGTACTAGCTATGGGATTTGTGAATCCTCTAGGTTCATAGCTTAACTTGACTTGACATGTTTCTTTTTACATCAAAGTATTTACAGTCTATTTATCAAAATCAATAGAAGGGTTTAAATAAGGTCCTCTACTCACAGCACAGCTAGGCTGTTTGCTTCTAATTTTCTTGTGATTAATGTCATTCAATTTTGTTCCTCATAGAGGAGTCCTCTATATTTCCAGTAAAGTCTGCTGAAGTGTATTCTCGTTCAGTGTTCCCATTAGCCACAACAAATTATTCTCTTGCTGCCTGTGCATGCTCTGACTGCCATTTCAACACTGACAGACTCATAGAGAAGGAATTAAGACTTTGACTTGACAGGTTATAATGCCCCGCCTGCAACAGGAATGTTTGCTGCCTATAGAGCAAAACAAGGCTTTGACACCTTACAACTGCCAGTCCATGCCTAAGGAGGCATGATAGCCCATCTGATATAATTCAGCTTCTCCTGAATAGATGGGGGGTGGGGGGAATACACACATATCTAATTGAAATATGGGAATTATTTTATTGGATTACTAATGCACTTGGAATATCTATGGTAACCTTCCTTTATTAAGTACTTCTTCACATACATAACCTGGCTCACTTCATTACAGAGGATGAAGAGCGGAAACTGCATCATATGAAGTGGTTGGAGCTTTTCTTGATTACTGAACAGGCAGTGTTTTTGATGCTTTTCCAAATCATCATAAAATCGTAGAATAGTTTGGGTTGAAAATGATCTTAAGGCTCATCTAGTTCCCCACCACCACGGGCAGAGACACCCTCCACCAGAACAGGCTGCTCAAGGACCTGTCCAGCCTGGCCTTGAACACTTCCAGGAAAGGGGCAGCCACAACCTCCCTGAGCAACCTGTTCCAGTGTCTCACCACCCTTACTGTAAAGAATTTCTTTCTAATATCGAGTCTAAATCTGCCCTCCTCAAGCTTAAATCCATTATTATTAAAGCTCTTGTAAAAAGTCCCTTTCCAGCTTTCTTGTAAGCCCCCTTCAGGTACTGGAAGGCTACTATAAGGTCTCCCCAAAGCCTTCTCCAGACTTAACAACCCCAACTCTCTCAGTCTGTTCCCTTTGGGTAGGTGCTCCAGCCCTCTGATCATCTTCCTTATGATTCACAACAATTTCCCTTTCTGAAGCTTTATATTATTGCACAAATGCTAAGAGTGGCACCTGCTCTACAGAGTATTGTCAGCAATTTAATATGTATTCCAGTATATTGCATACACTGGGGGGGGGGGAAGTAAATAAAATGTAGCAATACAGCCACAGGAAACACATCTACTGTATTCTCTTATCTGCTTAGCTTCCTACCATCTGCTTTGCACATAGTACTCATGCTTATGCATCAGCTTTGGCATTTCTATTGCAGATGCCATGCTTCCTCCTTGCTACAATGCCAAGCTTTTCTTTAATTTGAAAACCAACAAATGCAGGTTATACACCAGCTGACAAAGCTGAAACAGGGTAATTGAAGAATAATGATTTCTGTTGGAAACAGCTTAAAAGGCCTTTTAGGGCTACGTCATATCAAGTTGGCAGGTACTAATTCTTGATTTATATTTAACTGTCATTAATTGCCACACTGAGGTAATGTAGTCATCCAATTTAGAAAAATGCCAGAAAAGTCCTAAGGATCCTTATAAAAGCCCAGTTTTCATTAACATGCTTCAGAGTGTGGAACCTTACACTGTATTCTGCTTCTCAGAGGGCATAGCAGGGAGGGAGACAAAAGTAGATTTATAGCACTGATGCAAAAGGAGGACCCTACTGGATGTCAGGGAATTCCTTGAAGTTACTCCATGATCTAGGCCACGCCAGGTACATGGGCCATGTCATCTTGCCACATCTATAGAGCTGCATTGTGGTCCAGATTGGTGCCATTTCAGTAAATACAGCAAAGTATTATTACCATTACTTCAACTATTATTGTCTAATTTTACCTACTGAGTGGGAAAAACACTGATTTCAACATTTCTTTTTCTCCTGTATTCCTTTCCCCAAAGAGTTCTTTTTGTCTGTTTCTGAGCCTTTTGCAGCGATGAGCTGCTTCAGAAAACTTCAGAGCTATTTTTATTTTGCAGGAGACTTTGAATCAGACAATTAAACTTGACTTGCAGACTGGTCATTTTCTCCTGCTGTGTTTTGGGTTTTGGTGTTTGTTTTTTGGTGGTTTTATTTTGGCAACATTCATGTTGATTTTGTGGCTGAAGTCCTGCAGTGTTCATCCATGTTTGTGCTTATCACCTGCTCTTCTCATCTAGCAGTACAATTCTATCTCCTTGAAAGTTTTTTTCCTCATCTTCACCTCAGTAGGGGACCTTACTGAACAGATAGGAAAGGCTGTGTCACCACCCATTTGACCCAAGCTGCACCTGGGGAGAATGTGGTGAAAAGCTGAGCCAAAGACAGATGAAAGAAAAGAAGGACAAAACCCAAACACCACATTTAGGAATAGGTCCTGAAACTTGGGGAATTATCCCAGAGAAGCTCTGTTTATGGCTCATTTCCAACTTATTTCTAAAGGTCCTGCTCTCCTAGCACATACAGAGGAAGGCACAGAATGAAGCCCTGCCCATTGTCTGCAGAGCCATGAGGCAGCTTCAGACTGGCAAGTACCACAATTTCCCTGCAGCTGGCAGGTACTGCTATTTCCCTGCAATGCTGCACCCATGACTGCTGCACACTGGCATGACTGGAGACCACAAAGTCCTGAGCAGGCCACCGCAGGGTTGATAAAAGTCTTCCTACTGCCTGTTTTCCAGACTTCCATCCTAACCCCATTCCTCCTCTTCATGCCCAGTGTAGAGACTCAGGATGAAAGACAGCTCTACTGAAGTCAAAAGCAAAACTCTATTTGAGCAGATGAAGTTCATCTGGTGCCTGGACCCACCTAATGTGTCTCCTCGTGCTTAAAGCCCTGTTCCAAGCTTAGCATCTGTGAAAAAAGACTGAGGCAAATGTGCAACTTTTGAGCAACATGAAAGTTTAGAAACAGAAGGGAAACATCTTTCTTTCTGATGTGATGCATCTTAGGGGCAGGGAAAGCTGGCTTGTGATATCTGACTACCTGGGCAGCACCTAAGGACCACTTTCATAACTGGCTGGCACTAAGCTAAATCCATGCCTTCGGGTCCTCAGCTGCATATTCTTATTGCTGATGGTGCCAATGTGAGAACTCCTGCAGCTGCACAGTCATCTAGACCAGGGACCTGAACCACCAGGAAACAGCCCTTCTTTAGGTGACCTAGGGAAGGAAGAAAAACTTGATCGTAACACAGCTGATGTGGCTGACTGAATACCCAGGAGCTAGCAAGTAGAGATACTTGGGCAGAGGAAACAAAAAGGTGAGACAGCCCATTCTGGAAGTAACTAGTACTTAAATCAATGTAAAATGATGGCAAAGTCAGGTATTCAGGTAGCAAAATATGTGCACCCATTATGTTTGCAGAGCATAATGCTAGACCTCATGAAAATGAGGTTATAGATCAGACTGTAATAAACCACTAGCCAGCACAATATCAATTCCAGTTCTCATATACAATATTCATTATGAAATTCTTAAGGGTAATGAGGCACTCAAATTGATTGCCCCAGGAAAGTGGAGAATCTCCCTTTGTGGCTATTAAGACCAGGACAAACATGGATGAGGTGCCTCTCTGCTTCCCAGATATCCTTTTCTCTTATTCCATACAAAAATTGACAAGATATTCTGAAACAACTTCAAAACTCAAAAGTGTTCCAAAAACAACAACAAAAAAAGAGTCACTCATTCAAAAACTGTCTGGGTGGCCAGGCCCAAAGAGTGGTAGTAAATAGAGTTAAATCTGTTGTGGTAGGTCAAAAATGGTGTTGCCCAGGGCTCCGTATTTGGGCCAGTCTTGTTTAATATCCTTATCAATGACCTGGATGAAGGGATTGAGTGCTCCCTCAGTAAGTTTGCAGATGACACCAGATTGGGTGGAACTGTTTATCTGCTTGAAGGTAGGAAGGGTCTGCAGAGGGATCCAGACAGAATGGATTGATGGGCCAAGGTAAATTGTATGAGGTTTAACAAGGCCAAATACTGGATCCTGAACACCGTTCACAACAACTCCATGCAACACTACAGGCTTGGGACAGTGGCTGGAAAGCTGCCTAGCAGATAAGGACCTGGGGGTGCCAGTTAACCGTTGACTTAACACAAGCCAGCAGTGTGCTCAGGTGGCCAAGAAGGCAAACCACATCCTGGCCTGGACATAGTTTAGCACCAGACTTTAGGCAGAGTTAGATAATGGTTGGACTTGATGACCTTAAAGGTCTTTTCCAACCAAACCAATTCTATGATTTGATGATTCTATATCAGTCTGCATCTCAGCTGAAGAAAGCATGAAAGCCAGTGATATGTTCCTCAATAGATACAGCTTTGTCTCCATGCTTCACTGGAGATATTGTCAACAGTGACCACTGTGTAGAGTCAAACCTGCTACCTAGTCCAAGAGCCAGTAAAATCTTTGAAATAGTTGCTCTTTCCTCTCTTAACATTTGCTAAAATCTGTAACTGAGATCCCAGCTCAAGGAGTTTTGTGGTTAAGTTCAGGTGGTTTTTTGGTGGATGAGTTCATCACAGCTCCTCCATTTATCACAGTACAGTTCCGTGGTGAGGCCTTTGTCATGTCAGTCACTCATCTCTTCCCTTTCCTGCCATGACCTCTGATAACCACTTGAAAGACATTTTTGAATTTTTGTAACCCTTAATCACATCTCAGATCCACTTCATCTGCTCTCATTAATAACAGAACAGGTTTAATCTGGAGCAAATTTAGACTACATAGTTATGGTAGTTTGGCCCTGGTCAAGGGCCAAATGCTCACCAAAGCTGCTCTATGACTCTCCTCCTCAGATCGACAGGGGAGAGGGAAAATACAACCAAAGGCCTGAAAGTCAAGATAGAAGCAACTTAATAGGCTGAAAAGCCAAAGCAAAGGCTGGGCACAGAAGCAAGAGCCAACAAAGATGTTATTCTCCACTTCCCATCAGCAGATGATGTTGGGCCACTCCCTGGGAAGCAGGGCTTCAATACACATAGTGGCTGCTCTGCAGGACAGACACAACCTTCCTGTACTGAGCTTTTATATCTGATCTGATGTCATATGGCATGGAATACCCCTTTGGTCAGTTTGGGTCAACTGGCCTGGCGATGTCCCCTCCCAAAATCTTGCCCATCCCTCAGCCTACTTTTGTTTGCTTGAGGAGAAATTTGGAAAAGCACAGGCTTAGTGCTTGGCTCAAGAGTAGCCAAAACACTGGTGTGTTACCAACACCCAACTACCACTGCCAAACACAGCACTATGAAAGATGCTATGTGGAGAATTAACTTCATCTTATCCAAACCCAATACAATAGTCAGCCAGGGCAAGGAAGAATTGGGTCTTTAATCAATTGTCCTTTTGATTTTTTCCCCCCCCACATTTATTTATTTGGTAACCATTTCCATCTCTATGGCTTTGCTTACATTTGCTGGATACCAGAAATCAATCAGAGTGCAGAAAACAAAAGTCTTGATAGTTCACCAATATTTCAGGCCCCATTAACAACACATTCTGGCCTGTATTAGGAATCCTGGCCTGTATTAGGAATAATGTGGCCAGCAGGAGCAGGGAGGTCATTGTGCCCCTGTACTCTGCATTGGTTAGGCCGCACCTTGAGTACTGTGTCCAGTTCTGGGCCCCTCAGTTCAAGAAGGACATCGAGACACTTGAACGTGTCCAGAGAAGGGCAACAAGGCTGGTGAGAGGCCTTGAGCACAGCCCTGTGAGGAGAGGCTGAGGGAGCTGGGATTGTTTAGCCTGGAGAAGAGAAGGATCAGGGGTGACCTCATTGCCCTCTACAACTACCTGAAAGGTGGTTGTAGCCAGGAAGGGGTTGGTCTCTTCTCTCTAGCAACCAGCACCAGAACAAGGGGACACAGTCTCAAGCTGTGCCAGGGGAGGTTTAGACTTGAGGTGAGGAGGAAGTTCTTCACTGAGCGAGTCATTCGCCATTGGAATGGGCTGCCCAGGGAGGTGGTGGAGTCACCGTCCCTGGAGGTGTTCAAGGGGAGATTGGACGTGGCACTTGGTGCCATGGTCTAGTCGTGAGGTCTGTTGGAACAGGTTGGACTTGATGATCCTTGGGGTCTCTTCCAACCTTGGTTATACTGTGATTCCATTTTATTCAGAACAGGGTTAAAAATTTTGCTCAGTTTGAGGATTTGAAGTGGAGCCAGTCCTATTCAGCAAAACCAAAGCCTTGAGTAGCTGACGGTGCCAGATACTCCCACTGCCCCTCACTGCTACCCAGAATGGTAGCCCCACATACAATACCACCACTGTGACCACAGACAACTGTAGATCAACAGGGGAATGACATTATTTATTAGCTTTTCCTGTACTTAGTGTGGCAAAGGGCCCTGTCAGTGTAGCAGGACACAGGGAGGAGGTGATTTCAGCCTCTCTTAGCAGCTTCGGCCCAAAGCTCTTGCTTTTTGCCCTTACCCTGCTTACAAATGGCACTGACCACTGGGGGAGCAAAAATTCAGAGTCTTTATTGGGAATCCCTCATTTCCTCATGGCTGGCTCTTATGTTGCTGTTTTATTTTTCACCTCAAAAATAACAGCACATTATCCAGAAAAATGGATTTCAATTTCAGAAAAGACAAAGACAGCAGCAAGTCAAAGGCATTTTGAAAGCTATGAAAACTTACTTCTTTGCTAGAGTGCTACAGCTTTCAGGCCTTTATTCTTTTTGGTTATTTCCTTTGCAAGATTATTGTAGCCCTATATTGCTCAATAAATGATGGACATCTTTGTAGCTTGAACTGCAGAGGCATTTTTGGGGCCTCTGAGGCAGACCCCAACAGGATCATATCTTGTCCTAATATTTACATCTCTGAAGTTTAATTTTCTAAAACAGCTCTCTAGTTTCTCTCTGATTTTTGTGTGTTGCTTTCATTCAAGGCTAAACAGTGTTCTGTCTGTTGAAGGCACACCAGACTGACTAATGGGACAAGCATCACGAATCCAGAAAAGTATTTTCAAAGCATGTATATTCTTGTTTGGCTCACAGCTTTTCTCCCAGTGGGAGAGTTACTATGCTTATATGAACATGTTTTGTACCAGTTAGTCAGGTATTCTGGTGATTACACATAGCTTTTTAAAGGAACATTATGGCTTTTTGTACAGTTTTGACTTGCTTTTATGTACTTTTTTGACAGCTTGCTCTTTCTACTTTTTTTCTTCCCAAACTGCACCATTGTGTCCAAGAATCTTAGACAATTCAGTATGATTGTTTTGATTTTATTCTTCCCCTTTAATAATTATGAACTTCCCTCTCTGTTTTTGCTTTTAGCAACACAAAATTAAATCTCGCAGTTACTAAAAACGCAGTTCATGGCTACAGTTTTCAGAGATCAAAAAGAAAGAATAACTGTGATGGGTTGAGGCAGACCCCTCCCCACCACGGGCAAAAATAATGACTCAGACAAACGGATTGCAAAAGTGGTGGAAAGTTTAAATGGAAAGCGGTGAATGTTTACAGAGAGCCAGAAGTGCAGTGACAAAAGAAATCCAAAAGCATACCCAGAAACATCCCATCCCCACCTGAGGGTACACCCAAGACCCCCAGGGCTCCTTCTTGCCCCCGCCACCCCCCACTCCACTGCTAGGCTAGTCTCAGCTGGCCAGATCTGAGACTGCTCATCCCCCCAGCCTTGGGCCTACCCTAGGCTGGGAGACATCTCCCCCAAGTTACCGGGTGGCGGAGAGGGAAGAAAGAGGAAGTGCCAGACCCCACGCTGCACAGGGAATTATGGGATGAAATACCTGGGTTCCTGTGTCCACCCACTGAGCTGGATTTTTGGACACAGGAAGTACCCCCTCATATAAACATGGCAGAGGGCACCCAGCCCAAACTGTTACAATAACACACAAAGAAATAGTGGCTTGATTTTTACATTCTGGCAGGCAAGGCAACACACAGAACAAAATATATAGTTAGTAGCTAGCAAGGATGGTAAGCCATAGCCTTCAGGAAAGACCACAGGGAATCCTTGGTCCTTGTTGCTCTGTTGAAGGCAGGACACAACATACATTTTTTTCCACCATGGCCATTCTATGTGTGTGAGCAGGGTGTACTCTGCTCCCTCACTTTCTACATGCCTGCTGTGATTTTTGTCTGCCTGCAGCTGCACTGGGGTCACCCTCTGTCAGCTATGGGAGGTGGGCTCAACAGTGACCCAGCTATGTGGCTCCCAATGTCCCCCCTTGATCAGGTGCAATCTGACCTCTGACACCTGGAAACCTGAGGATATTAGAAAAGCCTTTTGCAATTTCTTTTTGCCTTCCTTGGGATAAATAGGGATTCTGAACTGCAGGCAGGCTGCTCAGGCAGACAGGCTTGGAAAGGGAGTCTAGGGCTCTGTTTTCAATGCTTCCCAAGAAAGAAAGATGTTTTCCTTACTTTGAAGCAAATAAGTTTGCAAGAGAGACTGTGAATGGTAGTTTTACGGCAAGAAAAACTCAGTGAGGTAAAGCACTGAACTCTGCTTCTCCTCTTCTCTCCAAACACACTTTCAGACTAAACTAATTTATTCGGTACTAAAGCTGCAGGTTATAATCCACATGTCATTTTTCTGGTTTTTAAACTCAAGAGACCTCATTCATGTGAGGCAGCCCAAGGTGTAAAATACCTCACTTTTAAGTAAAACAAAGCAAAGCAAACCAAAACAATAAACAAGCCTTATGTTGGACTGGATGTTGCTCATTTTAAACTCTCCATCCCAGATTATCCTTGTTTTCTGTGAAGGCTGAATGACAAAAAGCACTCTTTCCCTCCTTTATATCATGAAACACCTAGGTGTAAGTGGTATGCAGCTACTGTTTAAGTCAGGATTTGGGAATAAATAAAAGTTAGCCAGGAACATCACAGGACAAGAGCAGCAGGAAGATGCTGAAGGAGATGCTTCCTGAAGGACAGAAAAAAGCCTGAGGGTGTGAAGAAGGCCTAAGAAGTGCTATTTGCAATAGCACTGGAGAGATCATGGGCAGATCAAGGCAATTATAGGAGAGGACAAAAATGCTGGGAAATGCAAAACCAGGGAATGCTGAGTGTATTTTACACCAACATATATTACGCGATATGTGCAGACAGTTACAGAGACTTTTGAGGGTTAACTCCACACCCTGAAATTCCCTTGTAATAACAGTAAGTATCACATACAGATAAAATCTGCTGTGCTACATCATTCTTTCCATCCAGCCTGGGAAGAGAGTATGAAATCCGTCAGGGCTGGCAACCACACAGTCTGAAGGTTGGTTTCCCCTTCTACATCCCCAGGCTCATTGTGCACACACCTCCATAATGGATTAGAATTGGCTTAATTTGATCTTCACAAAATAAAATTAAGTAAGCACAAAACCAATGAAGCTATTATAGAGAATGTCTTTCTGAATCATATTTAGCTTTATGCCATGCCAGGAGATAATCTCCAGCTAAATCCAGCTTCAAATGAAAAGAATTATGAACCTGATTCAGCTCAGTATACTTCAGATCTCAACTGTAAAGCAACCACAACTATTAAATACTCTTTTAAAACCTCCTCCTTTCCCAGGCAATTTTAGGAAGCTAATCTGGATGATCATCCTCAAAATCAATTCCAACTTCCAGGTGCAGCTGGCTCATTAAGTTAAAAAAAAAAATCTTCTTCAGAGGTTTCTCATCTACCATGGGTTTTAGATTGCCTAAATATGGCTATCCTACCATGTTTAGACTGCCTGTTCAACTGCCTATTCTACATTTCCCCCATTTCATTCACACTGATCATACAGAAATAGAAAACTGTTTTGTCTTTGTGGCAGAACAACAAGATGTAAGGGTGTTCAACTGACAGCAGTTGTGATCAAATTGTGGTTAAAATAAACTCACATTGACATGTCAGATCAAATCCTCACTGAGTGTAAAATCATTATATCCCTGTTGGATTCATTGAATTTCTGCCCATTTTCATCAGCTGAGGCTCTGACTAGAGCTGGACTCTTTGGAGTAATCTTCAGCTCTCCACTGCTAACAAAATTAGTAATTTGTTTTTTCCAAACATCTTACAATATTCTTATCCATTCATTTAAGTAAATTTCTTTTCATCATTTCTTGTAGCTTGAACATGAAGCAGGGATCCTTCACCAATCCTTGCTGAATCAGGTCTCAGTGCACATACTACCAATCACTTTTCTTACAAGGGTGCTTAAAATAGCAGCTTCATCCCATCCTAGCTCACTGGGAAATCTGTCAGCAAATTTCACGTGTCTATTATTACAAGACCAATTTTAGAACCAGGAAAAAAAAAATCACAGCAGTGATAAAGCTCCAGTGTTTTTTGAAAGAATCCAGGCAGAGGTGGATCAGCACTGCAAATACTTTCACAGCTAACTACCAAAGTTTCAGGGTGAATTCACTTTTAACATGTTCATATCATCTTGAATTGGCTTTCCACAAACATTTTGGAGATTAAAGTGCTGATTGACAGCAGGTTTTGCACTTCATTTCTTATGGAGCTGCATATGCAAGTATTCATGATTAATGAGCTTTGCATTAGCATTAGCAATTACTCTAGCTGGAAGTGCTCACAGATTTGTGAATTCAGGAAAGCAGGTAGGCGTCCACCTAGATCCTTCCTTGTTGCATGCAGCATTGAAGTGTGTGCTTACATCCCAAAGACTTCCTCCAGGCACAGCTCCAAATTAGTCTATTGACTTGCAGAAGCTGTAATGAGACTGGAGGAGGTGAAGACTGGGTGCCATATGACTTACAGACTAGTAATCTTAAATAGCTGGCACCTTGCTATTGCCCAGAAACTTTAAAAAAACATAAACACAAGTGGCTGAAAATTTTCTAATAATACATCCTGAAAGAAATAACAAGTACATGTACATGTCCCATAACTAAGGAGCATCCATTAGTTAGTCACTTCTGTCAGAGCTTACTTTAAAATCAGATAAGCCTAGCACTTGGGTTTTTTAAATGTGACCAAGCCCTTTTAGACCAGACTGCCAGCACCCTGGTTAATAGCAGAAAATAAGAGTTCTGACAGGTTATTAGAAAAGTGGAGAAAATTCCTCAACACCTATGTAGTAGTAAAAAAATAAGGTAACTCCTAATACCTTGTCTAGTTGTTGTGTTGCAGGGAAAGTCTGATTTAAATCCACACACCCACCTTCTGGAATAGTTTTCTGGGCTCTGCAGTCCTACTTTAGCCATGTTCTGAATGATGTCTTAATCTTCCTCCCAGTGCAGCACAACATGGAGATGGTCACAGTGGTGCCGCTGAACTGACTCACTCTTGAGAGGGCAGCAGGAAACCAGCCAGCGACTGAGGAAATTTTAAATAATGTGAAGTGGATGATTTCAGTTGGAAACTAAAGTAAAAAATAGAATAGAATTCTAATAACTTGTTGTACCTGTGAAATGTGAAGGCTGAGCCATGCATTGCAGATACATCATTATGAAATATGACTTCATGATTCTTCATGGATGTGTCCCATAGCATAGATTGCTTCACCTTTGGCTGACTTTGAGCAAACCTATAAAATCTATTGCTGTGACTATAGTCAATGTAAAGAATACAGATCAAAACCTATGTATTTAAATCCTTATTATCCTCCTCCTTTTTTCAGGCTATCAAGGAGGAATATGATAAAGAGCAGAGTGTTTCACGTGTACAGGTAGGTTTCAGTGTAATTTTGTGTTGTTTCAGTCCTAGGGATAGGCATCAGGACACAGGTTTATACAACATACTTCTGGAGTACTAATAATATACATGCATACATTATTTTTTAAATGCAACACCAATTGGGAATCTGAACATTTCATGCTGCTATAAAACAAACAGCCACTCCTGACAAAAATCTTCCTTTGCCCATATGCTTGTTCCAAGAAAATGTAATTTATAGTCTCTAGATACAGCTTTGAAAAATTGATGTCAATAAAGGAGTGAGACCTGAAAATAGGAAGGATTCAGAAAGGAAATTTAAGAAAACCACACAGCCCAATGATTCTGTCTGGAATCTGAATGTTCTGCTGATAAGCAAAAAGAATGGCAAACTGGTGCTGCTGACTTGTGCTGTTCCTGCTACATCTGCCACCACATTACTATAATTTTGCCTCAAGCATTGCTGTGGAGCTTACTTTAGCTAATAATCATGCTACTAACAGTCTGTCAGCCTTAGTATCTGCAGGAAACAAAATGGAATTTGTCCCAACACTATTAGCCATGCTTTCTAAACACACTTCCTTTGGCCATATGTATTGAACATCACATTTAATGGCTGCCCTACTATATGCCTAGTGGATATGCATGATAAAGACAAATATAGGGCAGTAGGTAGAAGTCTACATAAACGTATTTGGCATATCCTTGAAATACAAAACCACCTAGATCATTGCTCAGTTTTTGGAGTAAATGCAAGAAATGAGAACAGACAAGTCAGTAGACCAATGGTAACACCAATGCCAACCAGCAACAGAACAAGAGGACACAGTCTCAAACTGTGCAGGGCGAAGTTTAAGCTTGATCTTAGAAAGAAGTTCTTCACAGAAAGAGTGATTGGCCATTGGAATGGGCTGCCCAGGGAGGTGGTGGGGTCAACATCCCTGGAGGTGTTTAAGGAAAGACTGGATGAGGAACTTAGTGCCATGGTCTAGTTGATTAGTTAGGGTTGGGTAATCAGCTGGACTTGATGATCTTGGAGGTCTCTTCCAACCTGGTTGTTTCTGTTCATTCTGTGATTCAGTTTTTGCCTGAGGTCATCTAATTGCACATATTGTGATCACAATGGGATGCAACACAAAGGCAATTAAAGCTTCCATTTTGAGGAGGTAAAAAAAGTTCAAGGCCAATGTGAATCAAAAGACAGTGCAGCCAGATGGAATAAAATTAGAAAGGGTTCCTGATCTATGAGACATTTAAACACAGGTACGGATTAAGCTCTTTAGCAATATCCACCCTAATGGCCTCTAAAGCAATGGGCACCAAGCTGTGTCAGGAGAAAATCTGGCTGCCAGTTGATGCCTGGAGCAAGCTGGCAGGGCTCAGAAGCTCATGTTCTCACTCTGCTTTGCTGCATTTGCTACAGTGCTGCTGAGACAACCCATATGCTATGGTGCTGCTGAGATGACCCATTTCTTATGGCAGTGAACTAACCTGTGAACTGTCAGGAAAGCACGAGAGAATGGAACTGGGAAAAGCAAGCAGTGGATTTCTTTCAGGCAAACTATTGCTGTGTCAGAGTCTGTCCCTCTAGACTATGTTTCCCTGTTCCACAAATAGCTCTGCATTAAAGAAACCAGGAAAAGTGAAATGACTACATCTTGCTTTTACCACTGTTTTCCCCTTTCTGAACACCATTATCACTTTTTCTCCATCTGATCACTTATTTGCTCAGTTTTCACCCCCTTGACTTAAGGGTCACTGGTCCTTTTCAGGTGTTCAGACAGAAATCTGCCTTCCTGACTTGGAGTAAGGAAAGCTTGAGTTTAGGACCTCCTCCACATGAGGTGCAAGGAAGCATCTGCATGCATAGGGACTTCCTTATTATAAAACATGACTCAATGAGTAAACACTTAATGCAAGGCAATGCAAGTCCTATTCTCTACACTACAGCTCTGCTGTTTTCCAGCAACCAAGGTTCCAAGTATTTAGATATTCCCACTTTGAAGTAAGGACTGAAAATACAGACAACACACAATGCAAACTGTACCTGGTGTAGTTTTGTTTAGAGTAAGACTAAGGGATTTAATTCTTTTTGCTGTAGGTTATAATCACCTGAAGTGCTCTGTAAGGATAGAGTACTAAATAAGTCGGCACAATAATTCTCCAAGTCTCAATTAGCTTCATTTCTGTTTTCACATCAGATTCTACTTCCTCATACCTGCCCCGGGGTCTTCCAAAGCACATTATAACTCCTCCTACATGCTGTCACAGTTTGCTTAGTACTAGCTTTCCACCAAAGCCAGTTTGTACCTTTCACCTTTCCTATACACATCATCTATTCCCATACATGTCATCAGTTCCTGACATTTTAATTTAATTGGAAGATGTTAGCTGTGTATCAACTCTCCCTTAAAAATCACCTAAAAAAAAAAACTACAAAAAAGATTCCTACAGAACCTTACTTTGCTGTCCTAGATATATTTTCTTATGTATTCTACATGATGGCATTTAGGTACATATTTCACTGATTTATCTTCAGAGCCAAATAGCTCAGGAATAAAGAGAGTCTCATAGAGCCTGGAGGGGTGTACATAAAACACTCAGAGTATTGTGTACAGCCATGCTTATCACATGCTTTAGGAAAGATGGAGATCATCTGGACTAAGACTAGGGAAGGCAAGAGGAATGATGAGAAAAGCAGGGAAATGGGGAATGTGGGGAGTCTTTCAATATTCAAAGCATTATTGCAAAATAATCTGAATTAATTTTGTTGTGCCTGAAGACAGGGCAAATGTGTTTATGCTGCAGCATGAGAGATTTAAGACAACATTTAGGAAAATCTTTCTAGTGGTTAATTGTATTTAAACACTGGAGTATCCACCGGGGAGGGAGTGAAGTACTTAGCTGAACTGATAGGGAATAAATCCACTGCTTTTACAGTGGTCTTGATGTAAGATTGTTAAAAGTTTAAATGTGTTTCTCTAGGACATCCATCTCTTGCCACTCAGAATGGCAACTGGCTGTGGATAGCAACTTCCTAGGGAGAAGCAAGGGTGGATCTTCAGCACAGTTGCTACTGCAGTCTGCTTTGCTGCAGCACATGAGGCACTCTTTCCCTTTAATGGTTGATAAAAAAAAAATCTATGCCACAAAACTATGGACCCTTCACTCTTCCTCTTAAGTGGGAAAACAATCATTCCAGTATTCAGGTGGCAAGTAACTTGTTTAGCTGGTTAGTAAACACTGCTCATTATGCTGTGGTTTTGAAGTCTTCAAATCACAAATTCACACTACTATGCTCGAGACACCACAACAGAGGCTTGAGGAAATTAAAACAAAAACGAAAAGCCAGTTTTTGCTTTATAAATCACATGCAAAATCATCACAGCCTTCAGAAGTCTTTTTGGATTTTCAGAGGAATTATCCCAAGTTAGATCCTTATCTTCAAGTATTTCATAAAAAAAATTAAAAAAACAAAACAACTAAAGAAGAAAATGGTTTAATGTAATAAGCAATCTGGCAGGGCACTACCTGAAGGCACTCTTCAGTCCCAAACCACCTGTGTTAACTTCTTATAATCTGACACACTACAGCCTTTCATCTAGTGCAAAAGGTCCTTTAGTTTAAGCAAAACTTCAGGTTGTCAATGTCACCTGGATGTGAAAAGATTCAGCATTTCTACACTAGAAATCTCATAACAATAAAAGGCAGAGGAGCAAATCCTGCCACAATGGTAACCACAGTGGGGGCATTTTGGTCATCAGCGAAGGTCCTGGAGAATGCTTAATTGTGTACAAGCTTTATGAAGCATGGAAAGCATTAATTTTAAACAGCAAATGGCTGATTAAATACAGAGCCTCACAAATAACTATGTTTGCAACTTCATCTTTACATTATAAAAATAAAATTGTTGCTAAATTGTGTCCTTCTTTGTTACTATACAAATTCTAGTGGATAGTTTATTATTCTCACTGGTTCCTCACACACACACACTTTTATTGCAGCAAGAATTGCTCTTTTCATTCCCACCAATTGTTAGGATTATAAATGTTTGCACTTATTACATCCTTTTATCTGGAAAATTAGCTGGAAGTGGCAGACATACACATTCTGACACCGAACAAAATCTGCTTAAGCGTAGCAAAGCATCTCCATTGTACAGGAAAGACTATACATTTACATACCAGGACAAGACTAATGTGGAAAAATCCATTTGCATTTTATAGGAATGGTGTGTACTGCTCAGGGAAAAGGGAAAATTTCAGTCTGCCTAATATTTCTGTCTATGGAAACTCTCCTATATGGGTAGTTCTTCCAAATGTTAATCAAATGGGGCTTATAGTGGAATAGGGCAATTAGAGCATGAAACATGAGAGAATCTTACTATTTCAGTTTAAAAAACAAACCAACAAGCCCCAAAAGGTCCTACCTGAAGTTCCAAATTCAAAGCAAAAAGCACTTAAAGTTAACTGTGAGTGCATACAGGAATATTGACTAATACTGTAAATGAGAAAGTCACATTTTCTCCTGCTCATAAGTAGGTGCATTCTTCCTGACATCCTCCAGCCATCTCACTGGTGCTTGCTGAGCTCATTACAATTTATGAAGCAATAAAAATCTCCATTTTTGTAACAAAAAGACATCTTATGTCCAAAGGAAAGATCTCCAAGCACTTGTACCAGAATGGCAGTTATCAAATTGCTCCATTGCTCTGGATTACAGCTAGGGAACACATCACAAGCACAGTGAGTGACAGCCACACACACGGGTGTAATCTGCCAGTCAGAGAACAGCCATAGTAACAAGCCTATGTGAAATATACACTGCTCAATTTTCCACTTCCAGGGTCCCAGTTAGCTTTGTATACTTAAGATGCTCAGCATCTCCACTTGTCAGTCAAGCTGCCATCTGCTCCTACTTACTGTAACCCCTTCCAGGTTGCCTATGTGCTACCATGTATCTTCAAATCCCTTCTACTTCAAAGAGTCTGAGACAATCTCTGATCCTTTCTTTCCTGCTTTGAGCATGTCCACATTATGCAGGATGAGAGGTGCTGGCCTGTAATAAGGTTATGTCTGTGTCATATTCTGAAGACAGATGCAAGTTTGCTTCAAGCTGGTATGAAGCAAGGCAGTTTGGATGCAGAAGCCACGTGACTGCATTATCAGCACAATGCTGAGCTTGATGCAATAACCCTGACGGAGAAGCAGAATATATTATCTGAGCTCCACTCAGCGCAGAGCACAGGCAGAGCAAGCTTACATCTGTCTGCAATCTGTCAGGCAGTTCCATATTGTGCCTGAATCGCATAATTCCCACTTCAAATCTTATTAGCCCACAAACAAACTGAAGTAGGGACAGAAAGCTATTCTGTTTGCTCCCTACAGATGAATTTGCTGATACTGGCCTTCTGTCAGAGACAGCACACCTGCATGGATGGAGTTCTTATCTGCTCTGCTGTACTGCCAGTTTCATCACTGCATTGGGTTTGGCTGAACTGGAGTTAATTCTCCTCTCTCCTAGTGCTGTGTTTTGCAGAGCTGTAGCTGCGTGTTGATAACACACCAGAGTATTGGCTACTGCTGAACAAGCACCCAGGCTGTGCTTTTCCAACATTTCCCCGCCCCAAGAGTATGCTGAGGGTTGGGCAGGACCTTGGGAGGGGACACAGGTGGGCCAGCTGTCCCAAAATGACCAAAGGGGTATTCCATGCCATATGATGTCAGCTTAGGTATATCTACTAAGTAAAAAGAAGGAACTGTGGGAATATTCATCCATGGCATCTGTCCTCCAGACCAACTGCTACACATAGAGCCCTGCTTCCCATGAGTAACCAACTACGGCCTGCTGATGGGAAGTAGAGAATAACATCTGTTTGCTTTTGCTTCTGTGCGTGGCCTTTGCTTGTGCTTCACATTATTAAATTGCTTATATCTTATTACAGGCATTTTGTTATATTTTCCCTTCTCCCCTGCCCATCTAAGAAGGGGAGTGATAGAGCAGCTTCAGTGAGCATTCAGCCCCCAGCCAGGGCCAAACTACCACAATCACAGGCACTAGAGTTCTGCATTTGCCAGAAATGCTTTATACTCCACAACTATGTTTACATTTGTTCCATTTACCAGCAAGAGACTATTTTCTATGTTGCTACCTGTTTCCACTCACTGATGATCAGCTTAGAATAGAATAGAATAGAATACACCAGGTTGGAAGAGACCTTCAAGATCATCGCATCCAACCTATCATCCAACCCAGCTGATCAACTAAACCATGCAACCAAGCACCCTATAAAGTCTCCTGAACACCTCCAATGACGGCGACTCCACCACCTCCTCGGGCAGCCCATTCCAATGGGCAATCACTCTCTCTGTATAGAACTTCTTCCTAACATCCAGCCTGAACCTCCCCTGGCGCAGCCTGAGACTGTGTCCTCTTGTTCTGGTACTGGCTGCCTGGGAGAAGAGACCAACCTCTGCCTGTCTACAACCTCCCTCAAGGTAGTTGTAGAGAGCAATAAGGTCACCCCTGAGTCTCCTCTTCTCCAGGCTAAGCAACCCCAGCTCCCTCAGCCTCTCCTCATAGGCTTTGCATTCCAAACCCCTCACCAACTTTGTTGCCCTTCTCTGGACTCGTTCCAGCAAGTCAACATCCTTCCTAAACTGAGGGGCCCAGAACTGGACACAGTACTCGAGGTGTGGCCTAACCAGTGCAGTGTACAGGGGCAGAATGACCTCCCTGCTCCTGCTGGCCACACTGTTCCTGATGCAGGCCAGGATGCCATTGGCACGCTTGGCCGCCTGGGCAGACTGCAGGCTCATGTTCAGCCTACTGTCGACCAGCACCCCCAGGTCCCTCTCCACCTGGCCGCTCTCCAGCCACTCTGACCCCAGCCTGTAGCACTGCATGGGGTTGTCGAGGCCAATGTGCAGAACCCGGCACTTGGATGTGTTCAATCTCATGCCGTTGGACTCTGCCCATCTGTCCAGCCTGTCGAGGTCCCTCTGCAGAGCCTCTCTACCCTCCAGCAGATCAACTCCTGCCCCCAGCTTGGTGTCATCCGCAAATTTACTGATGATGGACTCTATGCCCTCATCCAGATCATCAATAAAGATGTTAAAGAGCACAGGGCCCAGCACTGATCCTTGGGGCACACCACTACTGACTGGCTGCCAGCTGTGGCACCATCCAGCAGAGCCCTGAAACATTTATGAAAAAAAAAAAAAAATAAAACACATATATTTGCAATTGTCTGGTTTTTCATATGTCCAAAAGCAGGAGTTCTGACCAATAGCACTGCCTGCCTTCAGTGGTCTAGCATCACCTAGGATGAAACCCACAGTTAGCCATTTTGAAGCACATAAACATCATTAAGCAATGAAGACACTTTATTAACCCTTAGGACCATATAGCCTTTGAAGATTTTACATGTAAACTTTCCCAAGGTCCATTTTCAATGTTACCTCTATGGAAAGTAAAGGCCGCACACTCTTTCATGAGGTCAGCTGCCACATACTCTGGCTACTGAGGACCCTTCTTAAATGTAACTTTGAGAAACCCTGCCCAGCGTTTTCTCTTTCCCCACCCTGCTGTATCCCCCAAAATCCTTGATATATAAAAATGTCTTCCTCAAGGAGACACAAACCTGCTGCTTGCAGCATTGAGGATGAGGAAGCAGAAGCCTAACAGGTTCCCGCAGTGACTGTAGGACAGACTTGATCCTTTTCTGTATGTTGTTCTCCAACATGTCTGTAAATTCATCTCTCAAATCACAGAACTCAAGCTGGATGGATCACACCATGCACACTGCTTTCTTTCTATAGGAAGTGAGGGTGTTATTCAGCAGAAAGTGTCTAGCTTCTCAACAGGACAATAGAGATTACGAACTCTTAAACTGCATTCAAATATCAATGACATTAAGAAAATTAGAAGCGGGGGAAAGGTTTCAAAAAACAAGTACCCACTGCAAAATCTAGCATACAGGTTTCCCCCAGAAACATCCAGTGGCAGTTGCTTTAGGGGAGAGCAAACCACAGGACCAATATCCAGGCTACAGAAGCGTGCAAAAGGACCAGCATGTCCGTGGCTCAGCAGCACCCAGCTCTCTTCTGCGAATGCTGACCTCATTTGTCCCTGCAACACAGGATTCTTCACTTCTTTTGCAGGCGCATACATCTGTTTTGACTGCGTTTCCAAGGTGTCAATCTGCTTCTCAAACCCTTTCAGACCGAGAGAATACTGATGATACCTGAGCAGGAATAGACAGAGCTGACACAAAAAGGGTCACACTTTGCAGTGGGAAATTATTTCATACTCTGTTTTACTCAGAAAGGTCTGACAAAAGGCATAACCCAAGCAACTCCTGTCTGATGTTTTACACAGCTTGCTATCTCACCAAGGGGATACAAATACTGAAAGTGTGAAAAAATTGCAAATGTTTTTGTTCAAAAGATTTTATTCAGCCTTACATGAAAAACTGAGACATCCATAAATCCATCTTTCTGTTGCTAAAAATTCTGTTCAAGCTAATATTCGGACTGGAGGCAGCTAGCTGATAGATTGCCCTTGAAGTATTGCCTTATGACTGTACTTCAGTGTCCTACAGCCAGCACCTCAGGCTGGAGCACTGTGCCTGCACTGTTAAACCCATGGGCTTTAGGAGAGCTCTGTGGCTCTACCTGCACAACCTACAGCTAGAAGGGATGACTGCTTATCCCTGCAGCTCTTGCAGAGTGAGAGGGCACTCTCTGTACCTCCATGATTCCCCACTGGTATCTACTACATTTCCCAAGCCTGGAGTCATCAGCACTGATTAGATTTGAGCCATGGTGGAAGGGGAGCAGGAAGTGTCCTCCTCAAGGGCAACAGGAAGATGATACACACAGGTGCAGCCATATCCTTTAACATTGGCAGGAATCAACCCAAGGTTTTTTGCCTAGCACAAAACCTCTTCTATCTCCTGATCAAGAAATGTGATACAGGCGACGAATCAGCATTGCCATGGCCACAGCACCCAGGTGCTATAAATTCAGTCTCCCAGCCCCAACTGGACTATGCTGACACAGTTGCTTGACTAGAAATGACCCTGCCTTGGGTGGGAACAGGACCTTAGCGTTTCCCAGGCCTCAGTATCGGGGTTGGTTCTGTTTAACATCTTTATCAATGATTTGGATGAGTGACTCAAGTGCACCTTCAGCAAGCCTGCAGGCAACATAAGCTGGGTGCGTATGTTTATCTGCTGGAGGGCAGGAAGGTTCTGCAGAGAGATCTGGACAGCCTCCAGATGAGCCAAGGCCAATGGTATGAGATTCAACAAAGTCAAGTGTTGAGTGCTGCACTTGAGCCACAACAACCTCATGCCATGTTACAGGCTTGGGGAAAAGTAGATGGAGAGCTGCTTGACAGAGAAGGACCTGGTAGGGTGTTGTAGGGTGCTCCAAACCCCCTTTCCCCACCTCCATCTGCAGAGGTTTGTCTGGGGGAAGACAAAGGCATGAAATTCCTTTTCCCCTCCCCCTGGGGGCTTGAGTGGGGAAAGGTAAAAAAGGCCCTTCCTCCCACCAGGAGCTAAAGCCCTTCACGCGTATTCACTTGTGGGGGAGGCCATGATGGGATTTGGCATTGTGATTGGCTGGGTTCTTTGTGCCCAGTATATACTGGCACTGAACACATTGTCTAGTGAAATCTTACATAGAGTGACCAGAAAGTGGCCTGGGGGCTCATTTTTGGACTGGCTCTGGAACTCATGTTGGACTCGTTTTGGGCTCAGACTCACTAGATTCATGGCGAAATTGGAGAGATTAGCCTGCAGCACCTGGACCTGGCTTCCCCCCAGACCTGTGTACCCTGGGGTCCCGCTCTCTACCTTCATTGGAGTGACCCTGCCTGCCATAATCTGCAGCTGTTGGCTAAAACACACCAGCAGTGCAGCCTCATTGCACTGCTCAGACAGTGCTGCTCCACGAGATTTACCTCGTGGGAGCCGTGTCTAAGGACACTTTAACTTTGGCGGGTCTTTGCAATTTGTGCTGCGTGATCCACAAATTGGATTATAAAGCTTGCTGCTGTGGAGGCTGCAGCCAAGGAGAGATCCAGGGACCATCTCCAAATTCCTACTCCACTCTCATGAGTGAAATTCAGCACTCTTGGCTTTCCCTATGGTCCTGGCTCACCTCTGATTTTATAAGTGGGGTAAAGCTATTTCGTGGCTCGGCCTTTTCCATTTCCTGCATTCACTAAATTGAACTAAAGTTGCCCATAAGCATCCTTGTAGAATTCCTGACCAAATAGAACCTGTAAATAAAATTTACCCAGTTTTGTACCTAATTTTGGGGCAGGGTTTTTGGGAAAATAAAGATAACTACATTTTTATAATTCCCATCTTGTTAATTTATTCCCAGTCAAAACACGATGTTGACTGACAGCAGGCTGGATATGAGCCAGAAGTGTGACCAGGTGGCATCCTGGCTTGTAGCAGGAATAGTGTGGCCAGCAGTCTAGGGATGTGATTGTTCCCCTCCAGTCAGCATTGATGAGGCCACATCTTGAGTACTGTGCTCAGTGTTGGGCCACTCCCTAGAGGAAAGACATTAAGTTGTTGGAGCATGTCCAAAGAAGAGCAACTAAGCTGGTGAAGAGCCTCGAACACAAGTCTTACAAGGAACAGCTGAAGGAACTGGGATTAAGTCTTCAGATGAGAAAGCTGAAGGGAGACCTCATTGTCCTCTACAATTATCTCAAAGGAGGTTGGAGTAAGGTGGGGGTTGGTCTCTTCTCACATGCAACAAGTGACAAGATGAGAGGAAATGGCCTCAAGTTGTGCCAGGGGAGGTTTAGATTGGATATTAAAAAAACTTTCTTCACAGAAAGAATCAGAATGCCCAGGGAGATGGTGGAGTCACCATCCCTGGAGGTACTTAAAAGATGCGTGGATGTGGTGCTCAGGGACATGGTATAGCAGCAGTGGCTTAGCAGTAGTGGTAGCATTGTGAGCTCCAGGCAAGCAGTTGGACTTGATGAACTCAACGGTTTCTTACAACTTCAGCTGTTCTGTGATTCTATGAGTGGGCCCAGCAGCCACAGCTGTGGAGAGCTGGAGAGTGGCTCTGCTGTGGTGCTGCTTGGACAGGGGCTGACATGAGGTGTTGGGCGGTGGGGCAGTCCCAGGAGGCTGGGCAGGGACAGTCAGGGCTGACGGTACCCACTGAACCTTGACACCAGTATTTTTGTATTAAATTGCTCTTCTCACAGACTTTTCTTTCATCCAGACACATTGATGGTCTTTTCCTGAATCTCCCTCAGAACCCCTTGACCATGCTTGCTCCCTATGGAACATGCACTAAAGCCACCACCTCTCCAAGACACATATTCTATTTTTCTCCCTTATTGGAGCCATTGGAGAGATGGGTGCTGCAGTCAGGAGCTGTGCTGAGTCACACTCAGCTCCAGTAACAGGAATTCCACCCCCCTTTACCCCTCTGGGTTTCCAGCTTTCTTATGACTATCTCCCTTGTCACCTGCAGACTCACTGAATCAAAAAAATTCCCACTTCCCTGAGCAAGTAGTCACTTCTCTGCCTTTCAGAGCTGCACCCAAGGGACCATTTCTGTATCTTCTTGCCCTCCTTAGTCTCAGCTACAGTCACCTCTGAGCTGCCATGTCCTGGGACGCTCTTTCACACCCATGCCGGGGCTCACTGCCTCAGCAGTGGTGGTGTCTCTGCTTTACAACTCACCTTTCAGCCATCAAGTTTTATTCAAAGCTTTTCACTACAGGTTACAGCAACTTCTTGCCAGACACCCACTCACTTACAAGTAATGGGTTAGCCTTCACCTGCCTTAGTCACTGTTAACCCTGCCTGACACACTCCAGTTCAGGGAGTTCAATCCTGTTGTACTCTGGTGACATTTTATTTTAAACGCATCAATATTTTGAGCGGAGTGACCTACTTTTTAGTTAGACAGAAAGAAAGGTGGAACTAAGGGTCTTCCCTGCAAAAAGGCCAACTTTGATAAACCCAGGGAACTATTCAGCTGAGGATCTCAAAAGATTCAATGCTTACAGTGGCCCATACTGTGTGAAGTCAAACACGAAAACTTAACACAGATTTTTTTTTCCTCAAGAAAAAAAAAAAAGGCAATTCAGATAGGAACAGTCACTAGAGAAAGCTGTTCCACAACATCAGTAGCAGAGTTGAAAAGACAGACCTGTCACCAGGCAAGCTTGTATTTTTAGCCCAGACTAAATCTGAGATCTGCTGAAATTGTCATTTCAGCAATATCTTGTAACATGGGGTCCCAGGTGACAGTTATACACTTACCCCTTAGTTTCACAATTTGTATTTTAAAATACCTTTTCTTGCTATTAGTTTGACTGCCCTTAACACTAAATCACTCCTACTCTGGCATTCAGCACAGAGCTACCTTGAGAAATGTCTCACTTGATAATTGCCTCCACTGCCCTTTCCTTCCAAGGCCTTTGTTACTATTTTCCTCTCAGGTCTGCAAATCTGCCAGCAGCCTCAATAGCTGTCTCCCAACCACATATTTCAGTGACCTCATCTCTGCAGGCCACAGTCTCCCTCACACTTGAGATCAACAAATCCACTCCTCAAAGCACAGCTAATTATACTCTTCTGCTGCCAAGAAGCTCCAGCACACCCCAGTGAATCCCAGTTCAAATGTGGAGCAAACCCAGATCTTTGCAAACAGGTTTGCTCTTTGTTACTGTAGATGTCTGCGTGCATCTTCAGTTTGAGCATGGAAATCGTTGGGGCATACTTGCACAGCAGTAGTTTGTCTCAAGCATCATTTAACGATCATTGAGAGAGATGACATTTTTTGAACTGTGGCAAAACAAAAATGTCAATTTGGTCTTATCTCCACAGCATCCCACTCAGCTGCTTTTGTACAACCAGTGGTAAAGATTTTCTCAAAGTCAGCAAGCTGCATTTTCAGTGGAACAATGCTAAACCCAAGCTAAAGAAAATAAGGTGCAATGGGATATAAATAAGATCATCTCATGGAGACAAAGGATAAGAAGAGAGTTTTCTCAGTGGAAGAAGATTGCAAGGGAAGTCCCACAGGGATACAAAATGATTGATCTAGCCCTAAGTGACCTTAAAAGTGGGACAATATGAAGTAACCAAGTTTGCTGACAATACTAAGTTATTCAAAGAAGTAAATGTAAAGCCAACTGCTAAGAGCTGTATAGCAATGTCATAATACAGAATCACTGCGAAATAAAAAGGCAGCCAAATTCAATATTGATAAACATAAAGTAATGCACAAGGGAGAAAAAAGCCCAACTATGCATATGCAATTATAGGTTCCAAAATAGCTGTTACTGCTGTGGAAAGCAATCTTGAGGTTATTATAGAGAGGTCTATGAAAATGTCAGCTCAGTGCTCAGTAGGTTTAAAAAAAAAAACACAACTCAAAGGTTAAGAAAAAAACTGAAGACCAAACCAGAAAATACTGTGATGTCACTGCACAGATTCACGGTGTGACTGCATTCGAGTAGCGTGTGCTGTTCTGTCCCCATCCTCCCAGCTCAAGAAAAGTGGGTGGGTAAAACAAAGATGTTCCAAAGTCTGGAACTGTTTTGCTGTAAAAAACAGTCAACAACAGCAAGAGCCTTTGTCTGGAAGGACAGAAAACCAGGGAGGGCACATGTTAATAGCATAAACAGTCGTAAGTGGCTAGAAGGATACAAATGGTTAGTAACTGTTCACTGTCTTTCAATATAACTTTGAATGAAATGAATCTAAATAATTTCAAAGAAAGCAAAAGGAGGTAGTTCTTCAAACTACAGTTCAGCTGCGTAATGCACTGCCACAGGATGCTGCAGGCAAAAAAAAAAGTCTCTGTGGGCTGAAAAGATTCATGGAAATGGAATCCATTTGATCAGAGTTTCCTAAAGATGCAAACCTTGAGAATATGAGAGAGGTGTTTGGCTGTGTCCTTGCTCTGTTTCTATATCCCCTTTTCCCACTGAGCATCCATTATTGCCCAATGCTGATAAGCTTTGGTGAGACCTGCTACAAAAGTTGTGGTGATCCCCTTAGGGAATCAGAGTCAGCCCCAAAGCTCACCCTTTCTTCCTCAGGAGTGAGGTAAACTTAGCTCTGGCATATATTTTATACTGGAATAAAATGTGGTTTGGTCTAAGTCAGAAGGGAGGTGTAAGATGTGTGACTTGGATTAATTTGGCATTCAGTGGGTGTACAAATGATGACAAACCCACCAGTGGAACAGATGGTCTGGACAGCAGAAAATATAACTAGATAGCTATAAAATAAAACAAGCTCCCTCCAGGCAAGTTCTGATCTTCAATGCACCAAGATAAACCTGAAACAATTTCATTGAAGGGAGTGAGCTGGTTACCTCTTTCACTTGAGGTGTATCTTAGGTCTTTGCCTAATTTGGTCCCTTGTCGGAATTAACTTGCTGGAAATTCATCTCCTTCCTCCAGGCAGAACTTGGCTCCTTATGTTACTAACTCTCTTATCGAATCTCTTCTACATTGTCCCATGGAGAAGCATTTAGACTGATCTCCAGAAAGGTGAAGTCAGTCTTACATAGACCTCTCCTCAGCCCTGCTCATTTTGGAGGTGGTAACTGGGGTGAACAAATCCTGAGGCCACTGGCACAGGAATGATACTCATGCCTCTGCAGGCATTGGTCAGCATCATGTGCAAGCAAAAAACCCTGAGACCTCTTTCACTTAAGCTGTGACTCTAAGTTGTTGAAAGCCAGTTAAGCAGCAGCTAGCATAGACTGCATTAAAAATATCTCCCTAACAGACGCATCCACTGTCTCTCCTTTCCCTTTCAGGTCTTTTCTACACTCTCCACATAGTTCTTTGTGCTGCAGCTGTTCTGGTGTCAGAGGCAGTGACAGGGAGCACACAGGTAATGTCCAGTATTGCACATGGAATTTATCAGATAGGTCCCAAAGGAAAAAACCTTTTTACATGCCTTAAAGTAACAGCAAGACAAATAACAATATTTTAAACAAAAGTATCCAAATTCTAAACATAACACTGGAATGGAGCACTTAGTCACAGAGCTTTATCCTAGAATAATATTCTCCACATTGTAGATTACAGCTTTCTCTGTATTTTTGTATCTGATAAACACAGTTTCTGTCAGCCTAAGCATGAAAGTTTGTCAATAACAACTTTAAGTAATAAGAGGCTGATTTGGTTGCAGGAAGAAAACAACAACAACAAAAAAGGATGAGTCATTTGGCTGCACACAAAACCCCTGCATTCTTGTAAATGTATCTTGTGTATCTGTATACTTAAACAAGCTTAAGATATGATGATGCTGTATTTTTCCCAAGTAGAATCCATATCCAGATCTCTGCGTGGGCAGATAGGCAGTGGGTGGGTATAATAAAAACCTCTGTGATGTATTGTACATATCCCTCTGTTGTTTTCAAACAGGGTTCTGAATTATTAATAGCTGAAAATGGAATTGTCCGGGTCTGCCCTGATGCATCATTGTTTACTTCAATAAACCTAAATCTAGCAGGAAATGCTGAATATCTAATTGCGCAGCATATGTAAAGAAGACTCCCAATCATCTTGGAAAGTCCCTGTTTCAGAGAGGGCAACAGTCTTGAGTGCTCAATTTTATTTTTTATTGCTAAAATATGCTGCTAAAGTCTTCTGATTCATGACTCAGCCCCTTGATATGCCATGATGAACTCCTCACTTTCACAAACCAGGAGGAGAAAAAACACTGAAATGCAGAGAGCAGAGAATCTCAGAAGTCCTCCCAGAAGTCCTTTATTGCTGTGTTGTAGAATCCCCAGCATTACAGAGTCTCAGAGTCCCACTTACAGAAGAAGTCCTGGAAGCCCTAAGCGGCTAACAGAAGTCCCAAGCATATCCCTAGCAGCATCCCTACACCAAAGCCCTAGCCAGAAGAAGTAGCTAACAGAACCAGAAGTCCCTAGCAGCCCTAAACCCCCACAAGCCATTCCTAACCTAAGTCCCTAACCCCCAATAACTATTGCTCAGAGTGGCTGTTTTTATCAATCCCTTAACCAGTAAAACCCAACCATATATATAAGCTAAAATATTTCCCAACAAGAGGTGCCAGCATGTCAAGGAAGTGGCTTCCGCAGCATGTTCCAATCAAAGGGTGCCAATGGGAGGAAGTTGTTCTTGGCACACATGGAATGTTATTGTTTTGCTCTAAGCAGCGTGCTAAGGAGTTGGTCAGCTACAGAATCATGCACTCTGTGTACGTCCAGCAGCTGCCCCCAGAACAGTGGCTGCAGCAAATACCCATCCGCATCAGGCAACCAATGTAACTTTGGTTCACCTTTTAGTTTGGGACACACTAGTGGTAGATGTTGAGTCTTCTGCTCATTGTCCCCTTGGCTGAATTTTGCACACCAGGCCTCAGTACATGCCCCAAGCTAGCAGAGGCTTCTGCATATTATTTATCTCCAGAACTTCAGAGATGTACAGATACCACCTTTTGATTTTCATTCCCTTGCCCAAAGCATGGTATACAAAATGGCCTGCCTCAAAGTATTTCTGAAACATTTCTGTTGTCTGTTTCTCATTACATTCAAACTCACTTTATATATCATTACAGTGCAGCACAAATTATGAATCCTGTAATTTTGCTCTTCCATTTGTAGATAATGGTAAGCAACTTCAACATTATAGTTAGGGTACATGGTCTGGGTCAGATCTGCCACTTCAGCTGCAGTGGAAATAAAAGTGTTACGAGTGTGCACTGTATCACAGAATCATATGCACAAAATGGAACTCCCAGAGGGAGTAGATTGAAAGCAGTGCTCAGGTCAGGAGTTATGAAAAGGTCTCTGAGTGTGACTGCAAAGCTAGAGATTGACAGAGAAAGGAAAATAATAGGCAACATTCTTATTACCAGAAGAGGTGGGGACTATTATACAATTTGGAAGGAAATTTTTTGGACCTGTTCAATACTTTTCTATAACAGGAAAGGGAGCAGGGAGTGCTCGCAGCCTAGTAACAAGGCTAAAGAAGCACGAAACAACAATAAATAATGTTTGTTTCAATTATTCTTTCAAACCCACCTGAGGAACCAGCAGTCACAGAGATAATACAGAATATGGTCAAGGTAGTTTACAGCAGTATATTGCAATGATAGATCACACAACGATTGTTTAAAACAAAGGGCTGTAAAGTCTATACATAAAGCTGCTGCACTAGCTTCTCCAAGACTGTTGGTAAAGTAGGTAAGTTGCCTAGTCCACAGGTAGCTTGGATGCTCTCTACTCATTTACAATACATAGTTCTGTCTTCATTCGGGTTAATTACAATGTCTTGAGGGCAAATAGGAAACACTTAAAATATCACAGCAGACTTTTCTCACTTTAAGGTAGCTGATGCCTCAAATGCAAACCAGCCTTGTTTTTCAGGAACTCACTCAATTAACATTGAAGTCAGAAGTCACCCCACTGGTGGAGATAGCTGGTAACTTTTTGACCACTGGCAACCTCCCAGCTGATGATGGTTATCAAGGGCCCAGACTTTTTAACAGCTTTTTTTGTTGTTGTTCTTTAAAAGCAGATGGGAGGGACAGCAGTGTTTCTCATGTGTAAGACATAAGCTGCATTTAACAGCTCCATTCCTGAGAAGTGTCCATTTCCACTCTGAGGATAAAGCCCACCTGTCAGAACACAGCTTGAGGCTAAAGAATGAACTCTTGCAGCCACCAAAACCAACCTTAAATATTATAATCTTCCACCTTTCAAAAAAGATATTCCTCTTGAAACTCACCCTCTCTGAAAAAAAACCCAAATAACACCCAAAACCAAACAAAAAACCCCAAACTGAACCAAAAAAAGACAACCTACTAAGTATATTTACATAGATGTATACATACAAAGATATGTATATTCGGTATAGACACATAAAACAAAACTAAACAAAACTAATATCCCATTAAAAGAAAAGCCAAACAAGCATTACTGCAAATGCTCATGCTCCAAATGCACAATTTTCCCCAAGAGAGCAATGAGGCTGAACTGTTAGTGGGAGATCCACCACTTCAGACTTGTGCTTGGATATAACTATGAAGAAATTGAAATTAAAAGCTGTATCAAGGATAATGGAGCACTCACTCTGTGTGCCAGAACCACTAGCCATGGAGAAGGGGACATCCTTGTTAGAAGCAAGAGGTTTGTACAACACTGGCATAGATTCCAGGCTGCCTGCAGGCTTCAGGTAACCATGCCCTGAGGTAATGATTACAATGTGCTTTAATTCTGTCCCAAACCTGAAGATTTTTTACAGCACCCAAACTAAGAAGGAAGCAAAAGAATCACAAGATTTTACCCACCAATAGTCTACTCCTTTCCCTCACCTTCAGAGTACAGAAAGGCAACTTCTCTCTATTCAGGTCCTGTACCTGGTCTTCTCCCAGCAAAAACACAAATGTTTTCTAAATGTCACATTCATTCCCAGTCTTCGATCCCAGCCCTGCAACTCATGGCAACACAACTGTGCTGTGCAAGCAATCAAAGCACTGCCCCAGCTCTTGCAGTGTTTTGGCTTCTTAGCCCATTATTTTAATCTAATCAAAATTCAAGATGCAGGAACTTTTCTTAGCTAAACAAGAAGTAGTGCAACACAGCTGGAACTTTGGTCTGGAAACAAGGCAAAACCTCACCTTTTCAGAACATGGGTGGGTATTTCAACACACTCCCTCACCTACCACAGTACTGTACATAATTAAAGCTTTACCTTCGGAAAGTCTTCTTTTTGCATAACCAAAATAAATCAAATTGGTTAAAAAAAAAAAATTCAGATCATATTTATCTGGGAGAAAGTCATAGGCTTCAAAGGGGGAGCACAGCAGCACAAGCATAGTGATGTGCTTGGGAAAGCTGGTCCCAATGTGCAGGGGAAGGCAGAGGAAAAGGAGCACAAAGGTTCTGTCCTCTCTGGGAGAGGTGGTGTGTGCTGTGGGAGATAGTGGAAGGGAGGGCAAGGTGAAAGGGAATAAAATAGTTGTGTTCTGCTTGGGAGAGGTGAGGTGTGATATAGCCTGGGGTCGGGAAGGAAAGAAGATGCAGAAGGGTTGTATTCTGTTTGAAAGATATAGTATGCAGCTAGAGAGGGGGAAGAGCACAACTACTGTTCAATATGTGGACTTGGGGTGTGAAGAATGCAAATTTATTTCTAGTATAAATTAAAGGTATATTTTCAAAGTGCAGAAATAGATTCTTCCAACTGATTAGGCTCCATTTACACAGTGTCCTCAGCTAGCACTTGGATACCCTAGGGGAATAACTACAACAAATGCACTGAGGATTTTCACTTAGGAATTCACTTAGATAAAAAGTCATGCCATTAAACTACTGAATGTGAAAGTTGTTTAAGAAGATATTTCCTTTCTGCTTATTGTTGAGTAAGTGTAAAAAGCCTGCAGTTAAAAAAGAAAAGAAAAAGTAACTTCAAAAAACACCCCCAACAAAACATGAAGGTATGTTCTCACTGTCTCTGGGTTTGAAAAGGCAACCTGGATTAGCATGGGTGGATGGATGTTGAAAGGCCATGAGCTAGCTGGAGCACTGCAGGGTGATAGTTGGGCAATCTGTTGCAAGGATTTGGCAGCTTTGTTACAGGAGAAAATTATCTGGGTATTCGTGCAGGCTATTGCTAAGCTCTTTAAAGCAATACACTGATTAATAAATAATTGAAATAGCTTAAAGGAGAAGGAGGAAAAAATATTGTAATCAAATAACAAATGATGCAAAATCTGGCAGGACCCCAAATTCCATTAAGAATAGGTGTGTAACTAAGTTGTACTTGACCAAAAGCAATGCTAGCCTAGGGACAAGTGTGTTACATCCACCAAACAGCCTAAAGCTGCTTAAGCAATACTTAAACACATCTGCCATTCCCTTTGGTGTCAGGCTACTAGAGACAAAGGGCAAATATCCAGAGTCCCACAGAAGGCCATGGAAGACCCAGTCATCATGGAGACAAATACCAGATTTTTAAAAGTCTTTACCTTGAGATGATACATTTCAAGACATACTGATTAGCAAATAATATCAGGAAAATGATCCTCAAACTTGACATTTCAACAGCTCATGAACAGCAAGTAAGCAACGCTGAAATGCCCTGTGAATATCATCATAGCTGACAAAACAACAGTGATGTCTTTCCTTCTTTGTCGTGCATGCTGTAACTAAAATATAAACAGATCAAAAGCAGTATTCCTAAAAAATTTATTACATTAGTATTTTCCAGGAGGATGCCCACTTACAAGAATGGTATTTTCACCAAGGAGGGGAGAGCCTCACTGCACAAGCTGAGAGAACTTCCTACAAAGTATGGAAACTACCTTAATGTATTTCACCTATTTTCTTCCTGAAAACAGGAACTGGGTGACAGCTGTATAAATAAAATATTATTATAATATAGTTAAATTACTACCTCATATAAGCATTTTTATATGATTCTCCTTCACCTGGGGAAAAAAAAAAATAATAGAGGGCAAACACATTCTTGCCTCTCCTGGATTAAAAAGTTGCTGGCAGAAATAAAAAAACTAATAAATGAGAGGGGTTTTTAATCAATATTAAACAAAGCACATAAGCTTTACTGAGAGCTGTTCAAAGATAACAGAAAACCTTATAGCACATACCATTATCACTTTAATATACCTCCCAAGCAAACTGCCAATCCCACACACTATTCAAATTTTCCATACCATCTGGCAGGAAGCTTACACAGAACCTGAGAAAATTCCTCTTGATTCCAGTCCAGATGAACCTAGCACTGTGACTTGCGAGGATACTCGTCCCACGCATAATAAAATGTATTGGCCCTCAGAGAAGACATTGGTGTTTTATTGAGAGAACAGACAATGGAAAACAAACAGTATGCATTCAAGTGTTTATTGAAGTATTAGGAACCTGATCACTTGTAGACTGTATACTGGCAGAGAGGAAAAGGCTGAAGTCCTGCCTTGCTGGCAGAGATCCAGAAGGGTCTCCTCTACAAGTTTTACTCACATTAGAGAAACAAATAAATTTGGTAGTTTTATAAAAATGAGCTGTTTCACTGTATGCATGCTTTATAATCAAACAACAACAACAATAATAATGTTCTGCAATCAAGTAGCGCCATAATACTCTATAGCAATACCTCAGTAACTCTTCTGGGTATGATGTGACCTCCAGTTAGGAATATTTGTTACCAACAGTAAACTAAGAAAGCTAATTTATCACAATGGTGGTACAGTCTCAGGATTACTCCTTGGGTTTTTGTGTAACTGCTGGAGATGTAAAATTATGGGCAGGCTTTCAACTTCAGAAATGCCAAGCACATATGCACTGAATGATAACCTGACTGTGCAGAGAAAGCCTTTTAAAATGGCATTGTGATACGAGCTGAATATACTCATTGTGAATTGCACTGCTTCCAATCATAGTTTTCAAACTTCACACACAAATAACTTCCATACGATATCAGCAACAAGAAAACCACCTGAGTAAAAAATACACAGCCTAATGCATATAACTTGCATTCATTCACAGCTCCTTAGGCTATCTGTTTAAGCACTATCCAGTTAAGTAGTAACACAGTATCTTGATCCAATATATATACACAAAAAGTCAGTATTGCTCAAGTCCAAGTATCATCATCTTCACTCTCTAAAAGAAACACAGTATCACAAGGAGGCCTGGTCAAACTACAGTCCTGCTGGAATCTTTACTACTTGCCAGAACTGAGCTTCAGAGTGGTTTCTCCTCACGGTCTGAAATAAATAGTTTTTCATTGCTAGTTTCCAGATTAGCCCACATAAGCAGCACAGAAACACCAAGAAAAAAGGTTGTTATCATAATCCAGGCCACGTTTGAAGCGAGAAATCAGTAACTCTTCTTTTTTAAATATTTTTCAATTAGAATAGAATAGACCAGACCAGGTTGGAAGAGACCTTCAAGATCATCGTGTCCAACCTATCATCCAACACCACCTAATCAACTAAACCATGCAACCAAGCACCCTATCAAGTCTCCTCCTGAACACCTCCAATGATGGTGACTCCACCACCTCCCCAGGCAGCCCATTCCAATGGGCAATCACTCTCTCTGTGTAGAACTTCTTCCTAACCTCCAGCCTAAACCTCCCTTGGCACAGCTTGAGACTGTGTCCTCTTGTTCTGGTGCTGGTTGCCTGGGAGAAGAGATCAACCTCCGCCTGTCTACAACCTCCCTTAAGATAGTAATATCATCAGCTGCTTCTGGAAATTAATAATATGCAATAGCTCAGATATGTATTCAGGCTCTGGGTGCTTATTAAGCAACAATGCCATCCAAAGTGTTGGGGGAAATTGTAAACTTACACTCCCTGAAACAAAGTCTGTATCACATTTAGGACCTTGTTATTAACGCAACCAGCACATCTTCATCATGCGGTTACCCTGGGTAACCTGCATCTGAGCCTCAACAAACTCCACATATCCTCCCTTACAATTCATATGCTGTGACAGTATTTAAATTACAGGTGATGAGTCACAACAGTTGGGTTTTTTCTTTTTTGCACTGACACCTTTTGTGGTATTTGCTTAGCCAAGTCTGAGGAAACACGTGTCCTCCGAGACACGTATAAGAGAACACTGGGGAGAACATGGGAGGATTATCTACATTCAAGTCATTTTGCCTCAAGCAAGACTACAAAGTGTGATTTGCAGCCCAGTTTAAAGAAAATCCTACTTTCTCATCCATCTACATTAATTTAATAGCCCTCCTGAAATACTTTTTAAAATGAGGATAGAAGTAAAATGCTTCGGATAAAACTCATTTAAGAGAACAAATTAAGAGGCCAGGTATGGCATACCTAAAATACATTTCTCCACCATTAGCAAAGCAGAAACATCACTAAACTGTATCATTGATTTCACCTGGAGAGATATATGTAGGAGCAATGCAAGTGGAAGCAGATATAACATGACAGTGGCCAAAACCACACAGAATATAACAATCATAGTATACAGAATACATCCATTTGGAAGAGACCTCACAGATCACCCAGTCCAATGCTTGACCCTGAAGGGGTCTGAGCACTGAAGGGTCAAGACTAAACCAGGTCTCTAAGCACCAGGTCCACATACTACTTAAACACCTCCAGGGAAGGTGACTCCACCACAGCCTTGGGCAGACCATTCCAATGTTTGAGATCCCTTTCAGTGATTAAATATTTCCTAATATTGAGTCTGAACCTCCTCTGGTACAGTATGAAACCATCTTCTCTAGTCCTGTCACTTGTCACCAAGGAGGAGAGGCTGGCCCACTTGCTTCAAGTGGTTGTAGAGAGCAATGAGGTCTCTCCTCAGCCTCCCCTTCTCCAGATTGAACAACCCCAGCTCCCTCAGATGCTCTTTGTAGGTCATGTGCTCTAGGCCCTTCACGAGTCTCATTTTCCTTCTCTGGACATGCTCCAGCACCTCAATGTTCTTCTTGTAGTGAGGGGCCCAGAACTGAACACAATAATCAAAGTGTAGTCTCACCAGTGCTGAGTACAGGGCAATGATCACCTCCCTGTTCCTGCTAGCCACAGTGTTTCTTATACAAGCCAGGATGTTCTTGGCTTTCTTGGCCACCTGGGCACACTGCTGACTTATAGTCAGTCGACTGTCCACCAGTACAAGGGAACAACTTGGACAGTACAGGCAGAGTGCTTTGAAAAATAAGCCCACAAATTCAAGTATAGTGATCTAAGGCATGCAAGAGGGGAACTGGACTGTACCAGGTGAAAAACCAGACAAGAATATTTTTAATTGCATTATTAATTATTCAGAGCAATGACCTCAGTGTGTTCTTAACACAAATTAATTTTTCTGTTGCAGCTCTTTCTTTGTAGGTATCTATTAGTAATTCCAATTTGCAAGTAAGAGATACAGATTATGCAACTGACTTAAAGCCTGCTAAAGACAGTAGTCTTTTTTCAAACCCAAGAGGGCAAGCTATCTAATCTGCTCTACAAGACAGAGAGGATCCACTAATCTTGTTTTTACACCTTCACACCAAGGAAAAATGTTGTGCTTCCAGCCTGCAACAGAAAAATATATCAGGTCCTGATTTTCTGACAAAGTAATAGCTAGGCAAATCAATGTGGCAAGACCGTTATTAAAACTTACATGAAGACCTAAGTACAGTCCTTGGCTACTTTTGAACATTGAGGTTCAGAATTAAAACAATAATTTATGTGAATTCTATCATCTTCCCACCTAATCATGGCTGCATGCACTTAAGAGAGCAGATTATGAAAGCAGCAAATCAAGCTGCTGACTGAAGTGAACCAAACTGCACATTTCCCCCACACTAGCTAGTCAATGCATTCTCAACATTAAGAACCAAAGCTTTATTCAACAAATCACTTTAGAAAAGTCACTGGTAGATCTATCAGCTGTAATACAGTGAGTTAAAATGATCCATAATCCTTGCTACATTCATTTCTACTGTTTAACATTCCCAGAGGAAAAAAAACCCAAACAAACAAAAAAAACCACCCAAGGAAACAAAACAACAGAGAATAGAAGTACCTAGGAAGAAAATGGAAGCAGATTTGAGTTTAAACTGAGTTTTGTATTTTGTAATGGAAGTTAAAGGGAGGTCTTAAAAAGAACAGAGTGAAAGCTGTCTGATCAGATCACGATTTCTGCAGTTGCCATAAAGTTAAACATTATCATCATTACATTTCAATTTCCCTGCAGAATCAATAAAGATGCAGAGAGTCTGCTGCCCTTGAAAGCATTCCTGAAGCCCTGTATTTTCTGTAGAGTTTTGAAACTGCCAAAACCAAAGAAATGTGAGAGTTCAAAGTTGTTCACTTAAAAGCAGCACACTGGATTCAAAGTGGATAAAGGAACAATTCCATATAAAATATGGCAACTGCTCTGAATGATGAACTAACTGGCTTCTCTTTGCCCCTTATATGAAAATTCAGGAGTCACTGTCAGGAAAAGGGAGTGTGGGTGGTCACATCCAGCTGATTCCCTAATTCAGTGGCATCTGCAGAGCCTGCTATTATTTTGTAACCTGTTACAAAATCTTGACACTATTGATCAACATCAAGGCTGCCACCAGCTTCTGTTGACTCACTATTCACGAGCTTATTACGTGACCGATTTTTATCAACATGCCATACCACAGAAGAACACATGGCTGAAACAGCAATGATTCAAGTTTTCATCTAGATATTGGCCTTCTGGGAAATGATCCTTTGTAGTTTTATGCATATCAAAGCTTCATATATTTCAAAGAAAACCCCTGAGCATAAAGGATTTAGGCTGTCAGTTATGTACTTTCAGCCAGTACATGAAATAGTTTTCCACATTTTCAGTATGCAGCAGGAACTTCTCTCATTGACTGGCGGACACAGATTATACAAATCTTTGCTTAGCTAACATCTTGGAGCACAAGTTGTTTTGCTTCAGTACAAATACAGGCAGGGTCAGTATCTTAAAAGGTTACAACATACTCACTAAAAAAATGGGTAGTATTGGTTCATCTTCATTATCTCAATCATTCCCCTATGAATGGTGCTTTTTATAAGCAAAATGACTTTTTCTACTCCTCGTGTAACCTGGGTTCTGGCTATTAAATTACATTTCTACTGTTTGTAAATCAGGGGTAACACCCTACAGAACTGTCTGGAATTCCAGTTACAAATCTACTGCTCTCATATTGCTTTTCTCAGAGAAGTATTTTAATCTTTGGCGTTTCTAATAAGATGAAAACTGCCGTTCACCTCTCAGACTGCAGCTGAACAGACTTCATGCCCAAAGAAGCCGCAGCCAGTGCTATCGCACTGACCAGAAGTATGCAGGAGGAGCATTTGGTGGGTTTCAAGTTAAAAAGAAATGTTTTTTTTCCCAAGGTCCTTTTAAGAAATACAGTAAGAGTGGTACTATTCTGTCAGCATTATTAGAATTTCTTTGCTTAGCTTTACCTCTCTTTCTTCTGTGCTCACATCCATGTGTGATTTTGATTATGACAAAACAGTTGACCTTGGTTGCGCCTATACCCTAGCAGCAATAAGCACAATCATTATGACCTGTCTTCTCACAGTGAATTTCATCTTTCACCATGTAATAAACACAATGCATACATTCACTTTGTGGCTTCCCCTTTCTGATCCCTACTGATTCTCATTCTTCACAAGGAGGAGGTTTTTTTTAAAGAAAATTGATCTCAGTACCTGAGCCTCGGTGCTTTCTTCGTCAGAGTATCTGTGTTGGTACCACGTGGTGCCTGGCTAAGGCTGTGTAGTCAATTATGCAGTATCTGGGCAGAGAAGCAATCACAGCATGTATTAATGTAACGTTAATCACCTGATGTCTCTCTCTTAGCGCAATCCTTATCACTGCTGATAGCGGGAATGGGTCTCTAAAAAACAGCCTCATGCCTTTATTTATTTTTATTATTATTCTCTGTCTCCTTCCCTGTTTTAGTAAAGTATTTGCTTTGTGTTAGGCATAATTACAGTTGGTCATTATAGAAAGGAGTGGGATTTGTCATAATAATACTCTGCTTAATCGACTAGTTCTCACTTTTTGTACACTGATATTTAATACAGCAGTAGAAAGACAAGCACAGTTATACACACTCACACACGTCACCAAGGCTGGGCTTAGCTATTTTTCTCATCTTGAAGAGGGCAAGGAAAGCTATTTATCACACTTGGGCTAAAAGGGTTTAGAGCTGTAACTGCTTGCACCTTTTAAAGTTGCATCACTGTGGGATGTACACATAACCAATATGACATGAAACATTTTCATGATTACATTGCATTTTTCATTTAGGAATTTGAAAAATGATCCCTCCTGCTGTTTTCATAACACTGCCAGCATAGCTACACAATTCTGCTTGACAGAGACAAGAAATATTTAAAAATGACAAAGCACAGGAGCTGAGTTATATACCTATAATTCCTATGCTTCCACTGCTAACATTTACCACCCTACTCTGTAATTTCTGCTGAACGCCTCAGCTCTCACTGTTGGAAACCTGACTCTTCAAGATGCAAAGAAAAGGTTATCACCTCAATTCACTCATGGGCAAATTACTCAGACTCAGCTGCCAATCAATGGTCCACTCCAGCATCCAAGCTGATCTGTATCTATCATGGGCGTTTACGTGTCAGATTCTTACAAGCAAGCTGGAGCAGATAAATGTGTTTAATGACAGCATCATGCCAATGACACATTTTCTGCAGGTAATATTTGCATTATGTATTTACTGTTGCCAAAGCATCTGGAACACATCAAATGAAAGCAATGACATATTTCTCTTTCTGAGCACAAGTTCCAGCAAAAAAGAAAATCCAAGATCATAGGAAAACACTTTGGATGAGGAAGCCTGGATGTACCTTTGCCTTTTCTTCCTGCTCCATTTCTACCTTCTCTATTTCTTTCCATCCTACTTTATTACCTTTCTGCCTCTTTTTTTTTGTGGGGGTTTGGTTGGTTGGTTTTCAGTTTCTTTTTGTGTGTTTTGTCTTGTTCCTGTTCTTCTCTTACTATGGAAAAAGTATATCTAAAGGAAGAGAAAAGCAGATGCGCTCCTATCTGGCTCACATAGTTTCAGCGATTTATGACTTTTGAATATAAATAGAGATTGGAAATAATCAACAGATGGTCGGAAACATAAATATTCATGAATTCTGAATCCCTGTATTACTCTGTCAGGTATTGTTTAGATGTAAAGAATATGTGTTGTCTAATCACCACTTTTGAGAAAGAAAGCCAGCTGTCTCTTAAACTGTCCCATGTCTTACCAAGCATTGTTTTGGACAACAAACTATGGCATGTGCCTGTATCATTTGAAAAGGTAACAAGAAGTAAAACCTGACAAACATCTTTATGGGCTTCTAATGCTCTCTGCTTGAAAAATCAAACCAGCCCAAAATTTCACTTCAATGATAGGCAGGGGTAAAATATGCTAAGTAATACTATAAACTAAATATTAATTTCAACTTGCAACTCCACAACGTATAGAAAATCAAAGAGACTCAAAACAACACAATGTCACAAAGAAATGTGAAATTAAGTATTTACACTTCTGCAGCATTAACATCTAGCAGCAATCTATTTTATATAAGTAATAAGCTGCTGCCACCTTCTGAAAAAGAATCATCATGACTACAAATGTCATCTTCCTCACAAGCTCAAAGTAACATGAGATATGCATTCTGAAGCAAGAAAATTAAGCAATAAAACAAGTCCTGCTCCAGCATCAATATAGAAAAAAAAAAATAAATCTCTGCACTCACACATTCTCTTGAGCAAAAGGCTACGCTGAGGGTGACCTCAACACTTCCAAGCACAAATGTTATGTCATCCTTATCCCAACTCACAAAAACACTCTGACATCTATTGGCCACCAAACAGTCAAAACTGCCACTGAAGCAAGCCAACAGTTCAGTTACCTCTCTTTAGGCATACCCTTACCTCTTAAATGCCTACCTGCTTAATGAAGAGTCTTCTGTCCTTGGGAACACTTACTAACCACAGTTTCCCCTTTATACAGCAACAGAAAGTCAGCATTTCTCTCAGTAGTTTCTCTAAGAACAACCTGTCTCTCCAGAGATGTTGTCATCATTGCTGACAACGAGGGCTAGAACAACCTTTCAGGGAGGACTGGATACAACAAGGGCAGTGCCATGACTGACGCTTTATGGGCTGTAAACGGGATCCTGCTAATCAACACTGGCTGTTGATACAGCTGTTCTTCAACAGCTGCACTGCTCACAGGCCAACCTGCTTCAAAAAATCACTGAACTAGTGTCTTATGATTTGGAGGAAAACCACACCTAAGGTCCTACAATAGCAGAATATGAAAGTAGATTTGTTTTGGAGGCAAGTCTCAGTTATGACAGAAATATGCCCTAAAATAAGCCCCAAAAAGGAGGAAAAGGATGTCTTAAAGTCATTCCTAATGTCACCTTTTTTTCATTCCCACTTATTCAAAATTCTCTGCTATATTTTTTAGACGCAGCTATTAAGACTTCTCCAGTAATTCAAGAAAAGCATGAGCCTATGCTTAAAGATGCTTGGGAGAAACAAGCCAATATGGAAACACACAGCTACCACTTGGCTGCTTATTACAACTCTTCATACACAGTGCAAAGCCCATCACAATCTCTATATACTTACTGGCATATTTTGTTTCTTAATGCTAGCAGGCAGCTCTCAATGTGCCATTCCAGTGCTTCAAGGCTCCACCCATCTCATGAAAAAATGAGGCAGCAGTTTTGGGATTTGCTGTTTTTCAGGGAGGTCATAAAGTTCCTGCGTCAGAGCCAGCCTTAACTTCATGATAAAAGTAATAGCAAAGTAGTGGCATGTGTAAAATTGATGAGTTTAAACTGGAAGCACTTCTCTAAAACTCATTTAGTCTTTCCCTCAGAAACTTGCGTGAGGAGTTCTTCACCGCCCCCTTGGGTAACTAAGATCTCCTATGGGACTTCTTGCTAAACTGAAGGAGTCACGACTCTGCTCATTTTTCACTTGGGGCTATTTTTCTTAACTTCTGAGACGAAACGCTGCATCCGTGACGGAGCCCTCTGCAAATTCTTTTCTGTGTGTTTCCCGCCGCTCACACAACTGCTAGCGGTTTCAGTGGCCGCCTACCCCCGTTATTTGTATGAGTTACCGCGCTGCACGCAGCGCCTTACGAACGTGTACGCCCGGGGGCTGGCGCCGAGTGGGAAGTGACGTTCACGGAAGCTGCCCTGCGCTTTGCCGCGGGAGCCACGTGCATTTACAGGACGCTTTTAGAGAAACCCGCTTCTTTGAGGCGCTGAGGAGGCAGAGCGAACCGCACCGCCGGCGCGGGGACGGGAGGGAGCGAACCGCGCTGCGCACCTACCGGTCCCTGAGCTCTTCGCGCCAGCACCCGCAGAGACCCCGGCAGCGCCAAGGCCAGGGCAGGGCCGAGAGGGGCGGGGCGAAGGGCGGGGCTGGGGGCGGGTCGGCCGCGCCCGGCGGAGCTGTCCAGGGCCCTGGGTGCTGAGCGGCACCGCGCCGGCTCGTGCAGCCGGGCGGGGCCGGCGCCTCCCCGCGCCGCGCTCGCGGGTGCCGGCGGGGGGAGTCGCTCCCGCCACAGCCGCTCCCCGCCTGCGCGCCGCTGCCGCCGCCGCCTGGGGCCATGGCGGCGCTGGTTCTGGTGCTGTTGGCGACGCTGGGCGGGCGGGCCGTGCTGCCGGGCGGGCGGTGCGCAGCGCCTCTGGCCGACCTGCGCTCTCAGATCTCGGGCGTGGAGTCGCTGCTGGAGGAGTTTCGCCGGCAGCTGCAGCAGGAGGAGCCGGGACCGCCGGCGGTGGCGGCAACGGAAGGCGCCTGGGAGCGCTGCGGTGGTAGCAGCAGCTTCTCCGCCAGGCCTGACTCTATCATCCGCACCAAGGACTCCATCGCGGCAGGTGCCACCTTCCTGCGGGCCCCCGCCGCTGTGGCGGGCTGGCGGCAGTGCCTGGACGCCTGCTGCGCCGAGCCGAGCTGCACGCTGGCCGTGGTGCAGGGGCCTGGCCGGCAGCGGGGAGCGGCTGAGCTGGGTTGCTATCTCTTCAACTGTACGCATCGCGGCCGTCCCGTCTGCCGCTTCGCCCCGCATCGCGGATACAGCACATACAGCCTCCGGCCTGCCGGTCTCTCCCCGCCGCCCGCCGCGCTGCCGGGTAAGGGCCGCCGAGGGCAATGGGGCGCGAGGCCCGGCCCAAGATGGCTTCGAACGGGGAGGGCGGCGCCGGCTGGGGCCTCTTCGGGCCCGGGGAGCGGCGACCTCACGGCGGGAGGGAAATGGCGGCATCCGGGCCTCGGCTCGGTGTCGGACAGCCCAGCGAGTCTGCTGCCCGCGGCTCCGTCATCTGCCGCCCGCGCCGCAGGGAACAGTCCGTGCGACTTCCCCAGCTCCGGGAACGGGCGGAAGGGTCCCAAGGCATTGCCCGCCGAGGGGGAGGACGAGGATCAGCGGGCAGCGCTGTGCCTTTTGGAGGACCCCTTAAGGCGAGAGAGGGGGCGCAGCCATGCACGAGGGTGCGAGAGATACGCGGGGTGTCGGAGCTCGGGAATACCCGTCCCTCACACTCTGCTTATGCAGAACCCTTGGAAGTGACTGTATCAGGCGGCCGGTGGCTGGGAGCCGGCCTGTGAGATGAGCATGTTTCACCAGCCCCACACCAGCCAGGTCCGGGCTGCGCGGATCGGGTGCCTCAGGTGACTTGGGGGTGCTGGGCACCGAGAGAGGTGTGCACCGCTGGCACCAGCTATGCCAGAACTTGGTGCAGTAGCTTCAGAGCAAGCACAGAGCCTTCTGCTTGGGTATGCTGTCCAAATGTTAGCACCTAGGTGGGTTTCTCGTTCACTTAATTTAGATTTTTTCCTGATTAATAACTTCAGAGTTAGACTGAAGAAGATGAGGATATCTCACAAGCAGGCCAGAGGCAGCACAGACACCCATAGGGCTGGAGCACCTCCCCTATGAGGACAGACTGAAGAAGTTGGGGCTGTTCAGTCTGGAGAAGAGAAGGCTCCGAGGTGACCTAATTGTGGCCTTCCAGGATCTGAAGGGGGCCTACAAGAAGGCTGGGGAGGGACTTCTCAGGATATCAGGTAGTGATAGGACTAGGGGGAATGGAATGAAGCTGGAGGTGGGGAGATTCAGGCTGGAGGTGAGGAGGAAGTTCTTCACCATGAGAGTGGTGAAGCTCTGGAATGGGTTGTCCAGGGAGGTGGTTGGGGTGCCATCCCTGGAGGTGTTTAAGACCAGGCTAGATGAGGCTCTGGCCAGCCTGATCTAGTGTGGGGTGTCCCTGCCCATGGCAAGGGGGTTGGAACTAGATGATCCATGTGGTCCCTTCCAACCCTGACTGATACTATGATACCCTATACAGCTGCTTCTGTAGTCTGGGGCACATCAAAAGCGGCAGTTTGTTCAACCCTGAAAACATATTTAAGAACAACAGAATCCAGAACAAGCAGCTGTAGATAAAAACAAGTCTGGATTCCTAAAGTTGGAGTCTGTTTCCTGGTATCTGATCCGAAGAACTTCATCACTTCCTGTTGCTAAATAGTTGCTCCTTAATTAGTTTTGTCTTACTTGCATTATCTTCTGTTGACAGCACTTGCCTAAATGTCATCTTCTTCATCTTCAATGATTATGTCTCAGCTGATGTAAATTAGTCTCTGCATGCAATAAGAAGAAAACTTATCGGTGGTATGAATGAAAACTGCCTAGATGGTGTCCGTTATTACTGCTGCCTTCGCAGGGGTGACCTCAGGCTTGAGGTCTGTCCAATCCTGGCCATTTTGTGAGAATGCCCAAGAAGGCCAATGGCATCCTGGCCTGCATTAGGAGTAGTGTGGCCAGCAGGAGCAGGGAAGTCATTGTGTCCCTGTACTCTGCATTGGTTAGGCCACACCTTGCATACTGTGTCCAGTTCTGGGCCCCTCAGTTTAGGAAGGACATTGAGACACTTGAACGTGTCCAGAGAAGGGCAACAAGGCTGGGGAGAGGCCTTGAGCACAAGCCCTATGAGGAGAGGCTGAGGGAGCTGGGATTGTTTAGCCTGGAGAAGAGGAGGCTCAGGGGTGACCTCATTGCTCTCTACCTGAAAGGTGGTTGTAACCAGGAAGGGGTTGGTCTCATCTCCCAGGCAACCAGCACCAGAACAAGGGGACACAGTCTCAAGCTGCGCCAGGGGAAGTTTAGTCTCGAGGTGAGGAGAAAGTTCTTCACTGAGCGAGTCATTCGTCATTGGAATGTGCTGCCCAGGGAGGTGGTGGAGTCACCGTCCCTGGAAGTGTTCAAGAGGGGATTGGATGTGGCACTTGGTGCCATGGTCTAGTCATGAGGTCTGTGGTGACAGGTTGGACTCGATGATCTTTGAGGTCTCTTCCAACCTTAGTTATACTGTGATACTGTGGAATCCTTTGGGAATAAGAGCAGAGGCTCAATTTGTAGAGGAATTACAATGCTTACACATTTTTTTGCAAAGTGCATGGGCAGGTAAAACTATAGGGAGGAACTTAGGTCATTAAAGATGAGGGAAGCTTAAGGTACCAGAAAACCCCAAGGTATGATTTTGCCATTTTCAGCAGGGAAACTGTTAGTTCCACAGTATTATTTATGTAGCCACTTTAGGGTGGTTGTGTTTTATAACTGTATGCACTTGTAAGATGAAAGCTTAATACTAGATTTTACATCAAAGTCACAATTAGACTTCTTTGAAAATCTTTGAAAATATTTTCAAATGCCCTTCTTTATTTTCATTGCCTTAATTCCATTAAAACCTGGCCCTAAGGCAGAGTGCAATTATGGCACCATATAAATAATGCTGTTGTTCAAATGATACTCTGCTTATTAGAGATCTTGAATTTCTTGATTTCCTTGAGTTCTTGAATTCTGGAATCCTTGAATGTCTTCCCTTTAGGGCAGCCTTTGTGGCTATCAGCACTGAACTTGCAAGGTGAATTCAATTCCTAACCTACAAATTACGCTGCGTCCTGTTGGGTTAACTTAAGGGTCCACCTTGTGAATGATGGTATAGGAAACAAGAGATTATGACTTCTTAATGCAATTACACTGGAGCTGAAGCAGAGCCGTGGAGGAGAATGAAATTTTATTCAAACATCTGCCTGCCATGACATTGACCATGAGAGATGAAATTAAGATTGAATTATTTTGCTGTCTGATGTTAGGCTAGCACTGCATTCTTGAGTTACATTGGGAAATTAATCTGGGCAACAGTGCATCATCACAGGATGATGCAGGTGCATCTCTTTTCCCTTCTGTCACCTGACAATTGAAGTTAAGAAATTCAGGAAAGAGCTTCTCATGTCAAGATTTGCTTTCACAAGGGGATTACATTTTACCTGTTTATTTCCTTTTTTTTTTTCAGTTGAGTCTTCCACTGTTTTATTTTTGGTAATCTAAAACCAAATTTATCCGTACACATAGTGCCCTCATAATTCCAAAATAGTTCTGAGCATAAGTATACAGTGATCCCTAGGGTATTGTAGTGCCATTTATGTTAAAGATCTTCAGTAAACCAAAACTGATGGCCTGTTTAATTCTGGGATCAATTAATGACAGGTACGTATTTCTCAGATCAAGTCTATCTCAGTATACTTCCACAACAGTCATCAGTGGGGTGGATTTTTGAGATGGACCATTTCAGTGTAAATCACAGAATTGTTCCAACCTTCCTGCCATGGGCAGGGACATCCTCCACTGGATTAGGTTTCCCAGAGCTACATCCAGCCTGGCCTTAAAAACACCCAGGGATGGGGCTTCTGCCACCTCCCTGGGCAACCTGTTTCAGTGTCTCATCACCCTCATGGTGAAGAACTTCTTCCTGATGTCTAACCTAAATCTCCCCTCCTCTAGCTTGGATCCATTCCCTCTAGTCCTATCACTACCCAACAATCTAGAAGGTCCCTCACCAGCTTTCTTGTAGGCCCCCTTCAGATATTGGAAGGCCACAATAAGGTCTCCTGGGAGCCTTCTCCAAATTGAACAACCCCAACTCTGTCAGCCTCTCTCCAAGTCCTTCGTTTTACACCAACTTTGTGCTGTTTCAGCTGTGCATTTACTTTGCCCTTCCAGGCAGTTTGTGTGGTGTTAACAATGAAACTCCATGTGTCTGTACTGAAAGAAGAGGTGATTGGTTTTGCCTTTGTTGGTCAAATTTTTAAATTATTGATGTAGAAAGAAAGAGAACCTGCATGCCTCACCAGAAATGTCTGACTTTCCTTCTGTGCTAGTTACTAGTGGTGAGCACTGGGAGGATTCCACGTTGAGGTAAACCAATATCAAAGACATTCAGGAGTTGGCCATGGAATAACCTTTGATAACAAAGCCTTCATTCAGACAACTAGCTGGCAACTTTGTTATTGGCAGGCCAGGTCTCTATAATGGATGGAGGAAGCAGAATAAATTACACTTGTTGTAGTCCTCCTTGCTCCCCCCAAAGAAATGTTACAGCCTTTGTTCTATGAAGTGGCCAGCTGCAGCTTCTCAGAGCATTGATTTGGTATGTCAGTGTAATACTGATTATTTACATTCACCTGAAATAAAAGTTAGAAGCTTAAAGATTCTGAACCTGATATTTCTGCTAACCTGTGGCTACTCCTATGAGCAGTGATTGTGGGTAGCTCCTGAGTATGCCTCCTTGGCTTTTTTATGCTGACTTCTTAGACGTCACTCTCCTGGTCCAAGGGGAGCTGAGTGTATTTGTAGACCACTTATAATGAGGTGCCATTGGGTGACAAATGAAAGCACAAACCCTGTTGCTGTACAACAATGTGATTCTGGAAATGCAGAGAGCAGAGAATCTCAGAAGTCCTCCCAGAAGTCCTTTATTGCTGCGTTGTAGAACCCCCAGCATTACAGAGTCTCAGAGTCCCACTTACAGAAGTCCTGGAAGCCCTTAACAGATGCAACAGTTAACAGAAGTCCCAAGCTTATCCCTAGCAGCATCCCTACACCAAAGCCCTAGCCAGAAGAAGGCACAAACTAACAGAAGCAGAAGTCCCTAGCAGCCCTAAACCCCCCAAGCCATTCCTAACCCAGGTCCCTAACCCCCAATAACTATTGCTCAGAATGGCTGGTTTTATAGTCTGTCATAAGTCCCTTAACCAGTAAAACCCAACCACATATATAAGCTAAAATATTTTCCCAATAAAAGGTGCCAGCTTCCAACTGAGCTGGTCTGGCAATTTTACGTTGGGGGAACTTTCAACCCACCACAGGCAAGTCACAGAAATTCATGCCAGCTCTTTGCTAACTCTTATATTCCAAATAAAAATTGCCCTGGCACCATAACGATGGTGTTCCTTAACAATGAGCATTTTGCTTCTAAATGTTGCTTTTTAAACTTAAGCTGGTTTTGAGAACGGAGTGTGTACAAATTAGGCAAAGCATCCTGTGCCAGCTGGATGAGCAGGAGTTGTTTCACACTTTCTATTATTAGACCCTGTTATTTGTATGTTTTCCTAACTTAAGACATTTCCTTTGAAATTTTCTATGCCTTACCTGCTACTGAGAGAAACAAGAAATAAAAAAGTTTGCTGTTCAGTCAGTGGTAAAAAAAATTGTTCTGCTCTGATGAGCTCTGTGCCTTGGAGCAAGTTCTTGAAACTGGAGAGGAGCATGTGCAAGGGAGAATCCCTACACTGGTGGGGTAGAGCTTTTTCTTTGCTTCTGCAGCTCTGCCCACACTGAGTGAAGTTACAGCCCTGTGTTCAGCAGATGCTTTTCTGAGCTTAGCATCAATATTTTTTATAAGATACCCTTTCCAAAGGTTGAAGAGCAGAAAGCACCCTGGCAGTTCAGGGTACCAGGACCATCCCATGCCCAGAGAGGGAACGAAACAATCAGGGAAATGCAGAAAGATGCAATTCTGTGGCTAAAATAGTCAAATGCTGACTTGTGGATCTAGATTTTATCCCTCTTTTTTTACCCTACACTGCCTGAAAGTTGCAGAGCAAATGACTTAAACAGGCCATGTCACTTGATGTGTTAGTCGCTTGGGCTCTTTTAGTCTAACCTGAAAAACCTGTGGGCAAAAGTACTTAGTACTCACAATTTGAGTCATTAGGAATTGTGCTTTGAATATAGCAAAATGCTAAAAATCCTAAAGAGTCTGAAAATCAAGTTTTGAATGTCTTAAATTAGCCACTTAAAATCAGCAGTCATTTCTGATTATTTTTAATCACTGCTTCACCAAGATGCCAGCTTATGTGAAATAAATCTTTCTCTCTTATAGTGTCATAATGATGTATCATGCAAAGGGGCTAAAAGCCTACCAAGTTACACAAAGTGCTCTGGAAGGTGTGCAGGAACTGCCATCTGAATGTGCATGCAATTCATATTTAAATCCATTTTCTTTAGTTCAGATTAAAAAGCTACACTGATGCTAACAATCCTGTTTGTCCTGTTACTGAAATGTATGTGCACAGCGAGAGCTTTCCTATGCTGTGTGATTCCAATGTTATTTCCTGAAGACATCGCTGAATGTGGAAGAGTTAAGTGAAATTTAAGCAGATACTGCTTTGCTTAGCAAAATGTATGCTGATTAACGTGTCCTATCTTCCAGGAAGCTGCACAGAGGTGAATCAATACCTTCAACATGGAAAAAAAGAAGTTTTCTATAAAAAAAATCACTCAGCTTTCCCTGATAAATAACTGGGCTTCTCTTTTTTCTGTTGAAGAAGAAGAAAATGACAAGCCTCCGCAGTGCAAGGCAGGACAAGATATTGTGCTGCAGTCCCCTGTCGACTGGGTGCTTTTGGATGGCCGAGAAAGTTCAGATGACCATGGAATTGTGCAGTACGAGTGGACGCTGCTGCAAGGTGACTCATCGGTTGATATGAAGGTACACGTGCAGTCTTGCACAGGGCCAGCTTCTTGCAGATTGTCCTGTAGAGATAAAAAAATGGAATGTATTCAAATGGGTATGGCTAACAGGCACCAAAATTAGGATGGCTGTACAACTTCAGCATTTACTTCGCAGAAACATAGAGCAGCCCAGGCTGGAAGGCACTTCGGTCCAACTTCTTGTGGGTTAAGGGGCCTAGGTGAGGTTATCTTAACTGTCCAGTGGTGGGGGCTATACTGTGCCCCTGGGGAGTTTGTTCCAGTGATTATTTCTGGTGATTTCTGTATTTCATCTCTGTCCAGGATGGCATGAGACAGCCATCAGCTAACAAGTAGATGCTATTTGTATTTCAGCTGTATTTCAGCTCTGTTCTCTTTTGCCATGATTATGGTTGCTGACTTGGGGTTTGACTTCTGTGATGCATGTTAGAGATACATCAGTAATTCTGTTACTAAGAATAGTAAGTATTTTTACCAATAGTCTTCTGTAAATGCTTATGGACAAACTGCAAAGAAATGTACAATGTAGACCTTCTTTTAATTACATGCCTACAATTTCTGCTGCAATTTGGTTTCAACTTAACCATCAAGAGGGAGATTCTTCTTCCTGCCATGCTTCGTAAAATGCTCTAGGAGCAGCCACAAAGGAAAGAAAGAATATCTCAAACCCATAGAGTCTACTCACAGTCTGTTCACAGCCCACAATATTTAGAGCATGCTGGGAGCTCCATGTAGAGCAGGAGTATCTAACAGGGAGAAAGTGTGGATCTAGACCTCACTGTTGCTGAGATGCTGCAAATAGATAGGAAGAGTTTAAACAGAACAACATCAGCAATGGCAACAGCCCAGAACACCTAAGAGGTCCTTTGTGCAAGTGTATGTGACAGTTGCTGCTTATGTCTCTTCAGATTAGCAATATCAAAGGCAAAATTCTAATAGCAGCGAAGTTACTCAAGGTGTGTAATGGTGGAATAAACCAGATTCACCTAACACAGACCCAGCTAAATGTTTTGAAACCTAAAATTGTTATCCATGGAAAAACACAAGGTTGCAACTGGCTATTCACTTAGTCTTCTATAGGATAGTATAGGTGGTAGCTGAATGTCACAGTTAGGAAACATATTGCTGGATCAATCCAAAGAAGAAAGTAACTGCTCTGGGGATCATTAACTCCAGCTCAACCAAACTCAGTACACATACTCCTCACAGAAAACACAGCAGCCTATTCAAAAATATTAATTAAGCATTAAGCAAGCCAGTGCTGAGTGGTTTTGAAAGGTCTGTGATTCTGACTTCTACTGAAAGTTCCACATCTTTGGAAGAGTGGCTAGAGTCAGACAGTTCTGAGTGACTTGAAGCTATATTGTGATTTGAAACTCATTATTTTATTGGCTTGAAAATTAAAAGGTCAAAATGTTGAAACAAATAAACAGCATAATACATAGAGAAGACTTGAACAAATCCTTAAGAATAATTGCTAGATATCATCTGGATAAAGTGGACATTTCATTAGCAGCAGTTGCTGGATCTGACCTTTGCCACCATTATTTTCCTTTAATAGCAATTAAATAGTCTTTAAATTAATCCATGATGTAATAATACATCTGGAATAAGAGAAAAAGCAGAGGAAAATGTTAAAGTTGATGTTTTCACTGTAATTCAGAGTCACTCAAAATCATACATACATTTACACTTGCAAAATTCTCATTCATCTTTATATTTGTCTTTGATAATGAAAACAAACCTGACACAGGTTCATGCTTAAATAAATATTTTCCTATTGTGCTCAAATGAGCAGGGAGTCCACCTGCAGATAAGTACTGTGAGGATTATCCATACTGATTTAATTTTTAGAGTTGAACCAGTAATTGTGATGTATTTTTTTTTATACAGTCTGCAGTTGCTGTCTTTAGTGCTTTGGTTGCTGTCCTGAAGTTACTGGATTTCATGCCTTTTATTTTTAGAAAAGGATAATGTGAACCCATAGCTACAAGGGAGAATGGGACTGTGTTTAAATAAGATAAAAGGCAGCTGTTACATTTCACTGAGGTATCAAAGAATAAACAGAAGGCAGAAGAGGGGCAAGGACTGCTGTAAAGAGATCTTACTGTATTATAGAAAGAAGCCAGTGGAGATTTTTTTTTCTTCTGTTGTAACTGATTATTGCTTCTTAGATAGTTTTCTTCACAGATTGCTACAACCTTGCTGTAGCTGTGGAAATTTACTGTCTAGTTTGAGCCAAGTGGTAAGAAAGTAGGTACAATCAGGCATTCTTCAGGGCAGGATGGAGCTAAAAAAGAAAGGACAGAGGTCACCAGGAGAAGTGGCAGCATACTCAGATGTCAGTAGCATTTCTGTGGCTCTGCACTGAGAAGGGAGTTGGACTCTGAGGCTCATGAGTTTAAAATACCATGTTTGCTCTCTCAGCAGGAGGTGCTTTTCAAAGTATATTTATTTCTGTAATACATTAAGGAATAAAATTCTAAGGGCTTGTGTTCTCTGTCAGGAGGTAATCAACAGCATGATCAGATAACTGTGTGTATTCACATAAATAGAAAAGCAAAGAAACGTCAGTTAGAAAAGTCACTTACCAGAAGAGAAAAATGCCTTTATCAATGCATCCTGCTATAAAGTTTGGGGCTAGGACTTTATTACCATATTTAGCAAAAATTCCTGTTCTCTTTGTGGCATGAAAAGCAACTTTAAATAAGCAAACCGAAGATCTGTATTGAGTTTTGATTTTAATGCTGAAGATAATCACACAGGATTTTAACGTACCATTCAATTACTTCTAAAAACATGTGCTCCATTTGTGGAAATGCACTACCTGTCCTATAAACCTGCAGCTCTTTTCTGTAGTTACTGCAGGATGTGTTACTGAACTCGGAGGCAGCTGGAGTCACTTGTGACTGGTAATTGTTACAAGGTTAAAAATAGTTCACATATTTACAAATATTACACTTATTTTATACAAACTTCTAAGTAGCTGAGGAAATTACTGTGACAAGAATGACATCATTATGAATGTGGAACATTGAAATACTGTGAGTACAACACACCACTGCAGCCTTCAGACAGCAACTCCCCTCCACTTTGGTTCATATCAAGCAACAACTCTTAAGCAATTGAATTTTGCACAGTGACTAACTGACCATTTTGGTACCTGTTGTATCATAGAATAAGTGAATGGAGCAAAACTGGAAGTGGGTAGATTGAGATTGGGTGATAGGAAGAAGGTTTTCACCATGAGGGTGGTGAGACACTGGAACAGGTTGCCCAGGGAGGTGGTGGAAGCCCCAGCCCCCAACCCACAAAGATCAAAAGGGAATAGTGGGGGTCCACACCCCTGGAGGGGTTTCTACACCACGTAGATATGATGCTGAGGGATGTGGTTTAGTAGTGACCTGGCAGTGCTGGGTTAATGTCTGGGCTTGATCTTAAAGGTCTCTTCCAACCAAAGCAGTTCTATGATTCTGTGTTAATACACATGCCTGAGTGGGCTGGCTAGACTTAAGAGAAAAGCATTGTGCAGAAACAAGCTCCCTGTTTGTTGACATACCTGGTTACCAATGTGGGGTTTTTTCTGTGTTTTTTTAATTAGGTACCACAGCCAGGAACACTGAAACTGTCTCACATTCAAGAAGGCAGGTATATTTTCCAGCTGACTGTGACAGACACTGCAGGTCAGCGAAGCTCTGACAACATCTCTGTGACCATTCTGCCCATGGTTCACTCTGCAGTAGGTGAGAAAATGACTGGAGCTGTTGCCTGTGTGACACCCAGGGTATGGTATTCAGAGCAAGTGCCGGGATGGAGGTAGAAATCTTGTTCTCTTCTTGTAGTGTTTTATTTTGCCCTAGTTCTTGAAATGATATTTCTTTCAGCTGTTGCTGCTTCAAAGTGAGGAAGCAATCAAGCATCATTTGTTAGAGCAGTAGTACTTTCAAGCATTTAAACATACATCCTTGTATTGCTATTAAGCACACAAAGGTGAAAGAATAAAATACAGCCACATGCATTAGGCACATCACAGCAGATTGTTGTACAGTCAGATGGCACATGCAACATGACAGAGGGTGTGCTGTAGGGAAGACTCAGTTAATAGTGTGTGTGAGGCACAGATAAATAATAATGCTGACCTGCATCCTTAGTATAAAATATGGGATAGCTTCTTGTTTTCAGGTGTTTAAGCTTTTCTGTGTAATGGTTGTTAGAGAAACCTCATGTTACTGGGGAAGCTGAGACTGGAATTGACTCATCACTTTTAAACTTTGAGCTTAAGGAACATGTAAAAAGCATAAAAGGTAGAAAGTTACATTTCAGTGTCTGTCAGTTTTGTACTCTTTACTGTATCAACGTCTCACTACATAGTAATTAGCAAGTTACTAAAGTGAAAGTCAGATAGCATTGTCACTGTGTTTAGCTGAACCAGTACTAATTTTGCTCTTGCCAGTGCAGTATCCTGTGTGAGATGATAGTCTCTGTGCCAGTAAAGTATGAAAAAGCCACAGTTATGAGTCTGCTTAGTAATGCCTGTATTCCAGTAAGAGATGATAGAAATATATTCATTAATACTTAATTCCAGTCGAGCAGCCAGGGAGGTTTGCTGTTTTCTCTGTTTGCTGCTGTGGGTATCCTTGGCATCTTTTGCATGGAGCACACAGAGGATTTGCTGCCTTTTAAAATTTTTCTAATTCCCCAAGCACCCTTGCAATTCAAGTGCTGCTGCTGTAGTTAAAGGACCACCCAGTGCCTGGATGTGTGCAGGATCTGTGCTGTTGTTAGTGTTGAAGTACAGGAGATGTGTTCTCTAAGTATGATTTTAGAGGTTTTAAACAGGCACCTGTGTTTCTGCCATACTTCTCATAGCATTGCACAGCTTTTTGGTGCACAGCAGGACACTAACCAAGGACCATGACTTCCTTATGCATCGATTTGCTGTTACAGCATTGACCAAACAGTGAATGTGATACTGCTTTGCAAAGCAATGAATGAATCACACTGCTGTTGGAGAGGCAAAGGCACAGGTGGAAACACTGGTGTCTAGGTTTAGCCCCTTTTTGGGGCTAAACCATAGCAGTTACTCTATAACCTGAGGACCCTTCCCTGGCAGAGAAGGGAAACTGGGAAAATCTGATTGGTTTCAACCAGATGGGTTTCAACCCCCAGGTTGAAATGAAAACACTTAATGAAACATCCTAATACCAATGCCAACACAAAGTACACAAAATTATACTCAGACCAGCAAATGCACAGTGGTCAGAACAAACAAGAAAGCAACTCTCAGGAGAAGCCAGAGCCCAAGCAGGAGACCTCCCCCTCCTCATCAAATTTCTCCTTTATACTGAGTGTGATGTTTATGGTATGGGACACACCTGTGGGCCAACTCGGGTCAGCTCCTCTGGGTGACTCAAAACTGCTAACAGCCTGCAGACCAGGGTTGGCCTAGGGTTCTGTCCTAGCAAAACCAAGACACAAGTGAGAATGGGTTTTAGGAAAGCTTTGAGTATGCAAAATTAAATGTGCAGGGATGTTCTCCATTTAAAGCAAGCAGCAATCAGTTCTTTCTGGTGAAGGTTATTTGTGAGACCTTGTACTTTGTCCTGTTCTGTTACATGCTGTATTGAAGTCAACAGATTGTGGATGTAAATAATTGATGAGCATTCTCTTAGCATTTTCATTAGGTTACAGAAAACATGCCATAAATGATCTCATATAGTCCATATGTGTGCATGTAAAATAACATTGTCAGAAATACAGAATTCCTAGGTAGCAGGACTTACGTGTTGGAGAGATGCAGTTACAGCACAGAGGCTTAACTTAGTTATTTTCAGGAGTGTCCTGGGTCTTTTAAGCCAGGGAAGTTCTGTCAGCTTAGTCCAGCAGAGTTTAAAGTGCTGTAGGGGTGCTGCACAAGATTTAAGGTGCAACAGCCTCCAGGCTGAGTATTCCTGTCATCAAGAGGTTGAAAGAATAATGATGAGGGTGCCAGGAACAGCTATTAGTTAAATTAGCTTCTGTGTCAGTAAAGCATCATACACCTGAGCCTGGCCGTTCTTCAGCTTTCTGCCTTGGTCATGGTCCTTCTTGACATAGCTTAGGTCTGCTCTTTCCTTGGTGCTTCAGATTTTAGTCAGCAGCTTAGTATGTACTGCTTGGATTTCTCTTTTTGGTAATTTGTGAATTGTTTCTCAACAGCCTGTGTCGGGGTCTGCTCTCGCTACCAGTTCATCTGCGATGATGGCTGCTGCATTGACATCACGTTTGCTTGTGATGGCGTGAGGCAGTGTCCTGATGGATCAGATGAAACTTTCTGCCAGAACTGTAAGAGCACTGGGCCACAGTGTAGATTGCAAAAGGGAACTGATGCCCCTTCCGTGGCCTCTCTCCCTGTGAGCAAGCAGCTCACAGGGCTCCCACCATAGAGCCTTGCATTGGAAATGTCACATGGGAAGGTTTAATGTCCGCATACAGCAGATGCTCAAAATCCCTTCAAAGCATATCAAAACTGTCAGAGGTCTCCAAGTGACAGATTTTAAGAGTTCTCAGCATTTAAGAGATAATTTCTTCACTTGCTTGATGATTCTGGAAACAAGGACCCTGGTCTTGGTCTGAAAGGGTGTCTCAGAGGTACACTTCAAAGTGCAGTTACCCACCTTGCAAGAATCTTAAATGCTGGAAATGTGAGCACATGGGGGAGCCAGTTGACTCACCATCACTCTGTTCCTTTCATTAGTCATCTTCTACATGTGCCCATGCTCAGCTAAGTAAACAAAAATCATTCAGAGGGTGAATTGGCCTGATGGCTAACCACTCTTTCATTGGTATTTCAGTTGCTGGATTTCACTGTAGAGTTTATGAGTGTACTCTTGGTTAACAGCCGATGGTGGGCAATTGGTAACTTGTCATGTATTTGGAACTCCTATGTCATCATATGCCTGAGCCTGTAGTCTGACTCAAGGCCCACATCAGAGGGTCTTTCATCAGAACACTCCCATTCCCTTCACTTCTGTACAAAAATGATTTTTGTTTCTGTTAACACAGTCAGCCCAGGTCGGAAGACAGTGACACATGCAGCTCCTGGCAGTACCCAGCAAAGGACAGTAGGACTGACTGAAGACAGAGATGAAAACTCCTCTGCAGAAAACACCCTGAAAGCCACTGCCAGGAATCAGCCACTTCTCTCAGTGGATGAAGACATGTCTAACCAATCGTTTTCTCAGGGACCAAAGAAACAAATCACTGGTTTTGTGCCAGGTAAGGACTGAAACAAATCAGTTTCAATAAGTCATTCTGTTCAAAGAGAGAAAATGTCTTGCACCTGAAGTTTATTTAAATTGTCTTTTGATTCCTGGCTAGGAGTAAAAATTTGCAAATGTAAACAAAAGAAGCATGTAATGATTAAGTTACAAGTAAGAATTGCTTTCTAATTGTCAAGTCTGGTTCCTATCAGGTGCAGAAGGAAAGTTAAAATTTAGGAATGCTGGGAAAAACATACGGGAACAAGATGTCAGCTGGATACAAATTCTGCCACAGGTTCAGCTGCATTAGCTGATAATACAAGACTCTAAATCTGTAGGGGAGTACCTTCAGGAGAACATAACAAAGTACTCTTCAGCTTGAGTGAGAATAACTCATTACTTTTTTTTTCCTTCCTGAAGTAGTATCTTTATTATGGGCACTTTTTTCAGAGGTGTGTCTCCAGAGCAGGAGAAATCTTTCATCACTATAGAGAATACTCACTCTTTGGTAACACCCAGCCCCAGGACTGCAGTAGTATTGTCCACAGTGGGTGCAAGTCTGTTGTGATTCAGTGTGTAGTAGTGTCACATGCAGAGTTCACAACCCTTGCCTTGGTATAGCTCCAGATGCTGCAATGAAATGTCTTTTAAGCTTCCTGCTAGTGAGTTAAAATTATCTGAAATAGTAACTGAATGAAGGCAAACCTGCACAAGACCTTTCACTTTTACTTCTTCATGGTTCAGGCTGATTCTTGCTCTTCAAGACACAGCTCTTTATAAACAGCTGTGCTGGGTTAACATAGCCAACTCTCACTTCCTCTCTATGCACAGAAGGGAGGGAAGGTAGCACGAAGAAACCCCTCTGGGTTGAGATAAAGAGAGTTTAATGAGATGGTAAGATGCACAATTTGCAGAAAAGCACAGCAAAATGCAGAAGCAGCAGCAGAAGCCAGTGACCTCCTCCAGCCCCAGCCCACAGCCTGCCCAGCAGGAGAAAACTACCCCAAACCCAGAAACCAGAAGCAGCAACCAGAACAGGAAGCCTCTCGTGTTGCAGTCTGAACTGCAAGCCCTGTGAGGCTTTGCTCCAGCCAGCACTTTGAGATTGGCATGACAGCAGCATAGTATTGAATATCAGCAACAGATTCAACTCCACACATGACAGCAGGTTTATTTTCTTGTTACAACAGAGCAGTGCCGAGTGCCCTCTGCTGCCGGCTCTTGTAAAGGTACTGCCCTGGCTGGCACTTGGATGTTTCTTCAGATGCTTGTACTTAATCTGTAGGTAGCACAAAGGGAATGAAAACATTCTTCAAGAATTTGACTATCTCACTGAATGTGTAGTAACTGATAGCAAAATTCTCTCTTGAATGTTTCTCTCTTTTCTGGCAGCATAGATGGTTTTGGTGCTCTGTATTAGAATGGCTTAAAATTCTGCAGTCTGCTCTAAACACTTCTCATTTGCAAAGTCCTGATTGGCATCTGACATGGGGCTACCCAAACTAAGTATCGAATTGCCAAAGGGCATTGCAGGGTCCAGTGGAAAGTCAGCTGCTAAGTAGGACTTAAAAAACATCAGGCTCTCGAGTCCAGAAGTAAAACCAAAATTGAGGTCACCAACATCAGCAGCTTGTAATCAGAGCCTGTAATGGGAAGTACGTGGCACTTGTACAGTGATGTTCTGAGCTTACCCATTTTAGTGGCTTGTGCCATCTTTGCTCTCACAGCAGTCTTTTACACAGCAACAAAGCAGAAATACCATTGTAAAACCACAAATGTGTGATGAGGCTTCAGTGATCAGTGTACTACCAGAAGGTGTTGCAATCTTTTTAAATAGGCAGTACTGCCAGCTGACCACATCTGGTTTCAGTTCTTGTGGGTTTATTCAGTTAAGTTAAAAGTACTTAAATGAAGAAGAGCAAACAACTCAGTGTGTTTTTAAATTGCTAGGTGTGTTTTTGAGGAGAGGTAAGCAGCAGTGGACAGAAATCAGGCCAGCAGCCTCAGTTAAGCAGCTTCACTGGCAGAAATCCTGCTGGTGCCAAAGCAGAACCCATGCCTCCAAGTCACACTGTAAAGGTCTTTGTTGGACCAAAACAGTAACATTGCTTGATGGCCTAAGAGTTGACTTAGCAAGCACTCAGGCTTTTGGGGTACTATTATAAATACATTTCCAAAATAAGCTTTAATGATTTTGACATCAGCTTGATGAAAAGCTGTCTAATTAAGATACATTTTAAGGGCTACGGCCTTACAGCGATAGCACAGGTTCCAGCTCTTTGCTTCTGAGCACTCCATTCAGGGCTACATTTGTCTTGTTTCTTAGCTGGCATTTGCAGATCATCAGGGAAATAGAAGCAAGGAAGCAAAATTTGAGGGTTTTAGATACAATGATTGCAAGGCAGAGTAAGAGGTGTAAATACTGAGGGTAATTTAACCACCAGAGACAGCATATGGCACATTTTAGGTGGCTACTAGAGGTGATGCTTGATACAGAAGCCTTCATCTGACTTTTAAAGAACAGAAGTTATTCCCAAGGAATTGTAGGACTAGGGAGTTGCTTTGGGGTTTTTTTGGTTGTTGTTGGGTTGGGGTTTTTTTTGCATTTGTTTTTATTAAAGTGCAAATAAAGACAGGGCCCTCCTGCTTCTCACCTCCCCATAAAGCAGCTTTCATCTCTTAAGAATCCAATAAAGATGTCCAGTAAAGTGACTTCCTTGTCAAGGACCACCATACTTGCCTCTTCTCCATTTCAAAAGGAACTGGGTTAAGCTGTAATGTTTGGGCTGTAGGATAGTTCCTTACAGCAGGAACATGAGCTTTCTACCTATGAAGGTAATACCAGGGGAAATTTGTCCCAGAATCCATTTCCTCCTAATAGCTTCTCTGTGCCCTATTTTCCTTAACATGATTTCATTAGGCCAGTAGCTTCTCATGTTTGGCTCTGACTTTGTACAAGCTTTTAAAGAATTTACACTTAAGTATGAAAACCTGAAAATATGCAGGCCCAAGGTAAAGACTGTTTAAAGCTTCTACCTGACCTAGAAGGGGATCTATTCACAGTAAAGAGGAAGAAAAAAAGACAAACCAAAACCAAACCCAAAGGTCAGTGATTGTTGACAGTAGGTGAATCTTGTCCTGCACTACTGCTTTTGTGGTAGGTTTTCTCTACAGCAGAGTGACTCCATGGGAACACAAAGTCCAACTTAGAGATAACCTTCTCAGGCACTCAGGGCATGGAATCTTCAGTAACAGTCTTAGGGTTTTACTTTTGCCCAAACATTTTCTTCCGTAGTTGGGAGCAGATGCAGGAAGAGGCATTTGATTCTCACTTTGCAGACATGCCTCCACAGTGAAGTAATGCAGACCACATTTCCTCCAAAGTGCCAGTACAGCATTTCTGCATGGCTGCCTCTGTGAAGTGCCCCAGTGTCCTTTTCCAGGGGAGCTCTCAAGCCCAGCTGCATATTCTGGCACTGCTGCACTTGTAAGCAAATATTACAGACAGAGTTGCAGCAAGCACACTGGAGTGAGGAGTGGGTTGGTTTCTAAGCAGCAATAGCCAGTCTAACAAACGCGGTCCTGCAGATGGGTTGAGTTCACAAGCAGCCTGAAGATTTGAACTCCCCAGCATAGCCAACTCAAGTGTATAAATCACCATAACAGCTTTGCATTCCCCGGGCACAGTCTTTGCCTCTTGAGGCTGCCCATGCCAGCTGTTGTGCAGTCCTGTTCAGGGCTGGGATTACAATGTTTGACTGAGCGCCCAAGCCTTAGTGATGTTTTTGCTGTGAAGGCATCAACAGCAGTAGCCATAACCTACATCTCTAATTTAGGATAGCTGGAAAAGGGCTATAAATTGCAATTTCCTAGGAACAGACTAGAGAATGAAGAGAAAGTTAAAACAAAACAAACCCCACGTAACATGCTTTACGTGAGGCTCCCGAAACCGGTTTAGGGAAATCTATTTTCTAGTTGATAAGATGTTGAGCAGTATTGACTCTGATAGTCCCTTCAGTCCCATAAGAACAGCCAGAAGTCTTCACAAAACCCTGCAATCCTTTATTGATAGGATTCTGTTAGTCTACCCTTTAAAATTTACCCACTAAACTTCTTCCCATAGTCAGATAAATGTGCCAATGTCTTTACAAGGAGTCACTTTATACTTGAATGGGAAATACATTCATAAAACAGGCAGTGAGATGTAGCCTTGTCATACAGGCTGAAGCAGCTCTAAACCAGCCATTGTCTCTTGAGCATTTCCAAAATAAAAACAAAATTTAATCTCACTTAGGGATGACAGAAGCAGAAAACAACTGCCAGGTTTGGTTTCATTTACATTCAGGGTACTTTGCACAGCTGTGATATTATAGAGGTACCTTTAAAGCCAGGACAGTTTACACTGAGGATTTCCTTAAGTCCCTTTTACATACATAATAGTTGGACTTGATGATCTCTGAGGTCTTTTCCAACCTTACTGATTGTATGATTCTGTGATTCTATGACACCAGAACAACTTCAGAGCCCAAATGAGAAGCCAAGAGCTGCAGTTTGTTTCTAAGGCATTTCCTAACAGGTGAAGTTAGTGTTTGTGCATCTCTGGCCAGAATGTCAGAGCAATAAAGCCAGAGCGTGGCAAGCTGTGTTGTGCCTTAGAGTGGGAACATCAGCTCAAACTTCTTGCCAGTATCAGTGAAACAATTTAAGATTTAATTAAAAGTGGTGTATTTGCTGCTACCACTCACAGAGACAGACAGCTCTTTGGAGCTGTTGGTGAGCGTTGTACAGGGCAGGTGTTCCAAGGTAATTGACTTAAACACTGCCTTAACACCCATTACTATATGTAATTCCAATTACAATGTTTCATTCTTATTTTGGAGGTCTTTTACCATAGTGTGTTTCCACTAGCATTGTAATAGTTCCGACAGCTGGCAGCAGAGGTATCACAGCACAGTCAAAGTGCCCTTCATATTAATCACTAAAAATACAACTACAGTCATTACATTTACAGATGTAGGTGTATTTCTGATTCTTGTGAGGCTGTGTTGGTGGATTAGGCTGTCACTGTTGCATCAAGCATCCCCATAGCTATTTGTGTAGGACTTCAGTGGGAGGGCAGGAGGAGGGAGTCCCAGCTGAGTTACTTTTTGCTCCTGTGAAACAGAACTGCAGCCGCCTGCACTTCCAAGATGAACATTTCTTGGCAGCAAGCTAGGTGTTGTCTTTTCTTGAGCAGTTGCAGTACTTCACTGTACCTTCTGCGCTACAGAAAACTGAAGTGACTCCAAGCTGTCCTCTTTGAAATGTTTTCTCCCCATATTTTTATGTTTTCCAAATATGTGAGTTCTGCATGTTTGTGTCAGGTAACAGGCAAAACTGCCGTAGTGTGTGCAGCCAGCTTACGTTTCCTGCTTTACAGGTTCCAAGTGCGGATAAACAACAGAATGTGAAATGGCCTCATTTTCACCTCTAGGCCAGCTGCTGTAGTAATGGTTTAGCTCAAATTGATCTATGTCCCATTATCAAAGTCTGTAAAGCAGAATTCCTATCCCTCTTTTTTTCAATGGACAATTACTTGCTTGGGTTTGGTTAAGATGCATCGTGGTTCATGGTGCAAAGTTAAATTTTGTTTCAGCTTTAGTTTCACAGTATTCCAAAACTTCCAAGTGACAGCATAAGAGACAGGAGTTCTTAAACAGCTCAGCATTTTTCCTCAATTTAAGTATTTTCATGTTACTAAATTCTAGTGTCCTGTGGTAAGACTCTCCAAGTCACTGAATTCCAATACTCATTTACTTTGCTTGACTTTCTGCAGATAACAGTTCCTCAGGGAAAAGAACCGATGATAAAAATGGGGATGGCATAATTGTGCCAAAGAGAAATCAGCTTGGAGGTGGTCATCCAGTCCCAGAAACAGGTAAGACCAACCATATGAAGTCATTTTGAATTACCATAGTCTTTCATTCAGGTGCTATAGATCCAGCTACTATAGTCACGTACTAATGTTCTTCCCTATTCTGAATGGTTCCTAACTTTCATGGTTAGACAGTTCAGTTCTTCAGCCTGAGATGCTCCAAATATCAGCACCTAAGTGACAGATCAGATGGTTTTTTTAAAGAAAAATTACAGGTTTTCTCTACTGCTTTCTCACTGTATTAAATAAAGCATAATTTCTCTTAACCTCATTGTAGGTGCTGTGTTACCCTTAGCCTTAGGCTTGGCCATCACTGCTTTACTGCTGCTTATGGTTGCCTGCAGACTGCGTTTAGTGAGACAGAAGCTTAAAAAAGCTCGACCCATTACATCTGAAGAGTCTGATTACCTCATCAATGGGATGTATCTCTAACAATTGGATTTATGTCACTTGTTTTCTTCTCTTCTGTGTCCATGAACCTCTGCTTCCATAAAAGGACCAAAACCTTTAGTTAAATTTCAAGTGTAGAAGCAGCCTACAAGATGAGGAGCAGGTTCTTCCCCTTTAGTGAATAAAATAAAAAAGTGGGTAGATGCCCATGCTCAGAAAACAGGAAATGTTCAGGCTCCAGAAAGTAGCACCAGGTGGCTGTGCTGCAGAAGACACAGCAAGGTGGGGACACCCCAAACTGGATGCAGGGTGCCTTTGCCCTGGATGCAGCAGTCATGGTGCTAGCCATGACAGAGCATGCCCCAGGGCCAGGGCACCACAACAGCCAAGGCCCAGCAGCCCCAGCTGTGCTGGCCAAGGTATGGTGGGGAGCCTGTGCCACCCTGCTCTTCTCAGTGCTGCCAGCTGAGTGCTGTGTTCTGGGGATGGAGGTGCTCCAGAGCAAAACGTTACTGCACCATCCAGCAGAGACAGATTTGTGTACTTTCCACCTGATGCCCTGAGAGTATTTTCATTAAGGAATTTGTCTTGCTTTGTTCATTAAAAGCAACTGCTATCTAAGCACCAGCTTTTGTAACGGAATTTGAGATTCAAGGAACAAAGCATCCTTTCTTTTCATTTGCAGTTTAAACCCTTGTGCAGCAAACAGTCATGCTTACTAAATGCCAAAATGAAAACAATCCAAGTCCTCAGCAGATGAGATTGGACTTAGCAGTGCTCAACAGCAGTCACATGTGATCCCAGAGCTATGTGTCTCCCCAGAGCTCAGGGTTTGTTCAGCCTTTTCCTTCCCTTGCTTGACACCCTCTGCGGTGTGAGAGCGGCACACAGCAGCTTTTACCTGAGACGCCAGAGTGTAGGATTCCTCATGGTTATCCCATAGCTCCCTGCAAAGCTCAAAAGCTTCAGTAACCTGCCCTCACTCCAGTAAAATTCTCATAGAATTAGAGCAAGCAATTGCTATGTGCGAGTGAACTTCATCTGTGTTAAGTCAAATGTGTACAGTGCGTGTTCTGTATACACACCTCCCCTGCTGTCGATCTTGTTTGGCCATCCGACAATGTCACATCCCTCGCCGGTCCCAATAAAACGAGAGGCAAATGAGGCACGCGTCTTTTGTATGTCGTCTTTTGTACCGCAGTAACTTCCAGTCGGCCAGAGTATTGCCATGCTATACAGATAGTTCGAGTTGCTGGGTCTTGATTACTTTATGTAACATAGCTCCAATAAAGCTATTTTATTCTTACTTTTCTTGCATTGCCTTTATTTTCAGCTACCAGCTACATTTTGTGCATAGTGGGAAAGCGGACAGAAGTACTTTTCTCCTGTCTGGGAAATAGCCTTAAAAGAAGCTGGAATGTGTATGGTGGGGGAGGCTGTTGAGATACCTTGTTGAAGGAAGGGTGGAAAGAGCAGAGTGTCTACCTGCCCAAATACAATCTTCTAGGAAAGGTGCACCGCCCCTCTGGTTGGGGTATTATTTTGCATCACTGAAAATTTGTCACTTTGCTTTGTTTGGGGGTTTAATTAAGCACCTAATTCTCCTTCACCACCTTACCACAGCAGCAGGAAATGTAAATCTTCTCTCACTGTGCTCATAGTGCTATTACTGAAACCCACTATTACTCCAGAATTTTGGTTCTCCATCAGAAAAACAAAAGGTTTGGTTTTGTTCTCCTGCAGGACAACAGCAAGATCCCACATGAAGCACAAGCCAGCCAGTACAATCAGCAGCAAGAAGCTGCTCAGCATTCCAGTTGCTTTACCTGAGAGCAGGCTTTGTTGCTGAGCTGTCCTGAGTGGAATCAAGCTTCATGCATTTCACACAGGACAGCCAAGAATAAACAAACACTTCAAAACACAGCTGGAGCGAGAGCAGCAGACAGTAGTAGCACAGCTGCCTGTCTATTGCTATGTTACAGTTGCCACAGTCCTGCCAGGGACTCTTCTAGGAGGGTACACTGTGACAGTTGATGCTGCTGTTACAGACCACCAGCCTGAGGCCTTTTACTTCTTGGGTAATTGCAAACTCCACACCTCACCCAGAAGCCTGGACATCATCAGCTACATGAAGAGGAAGACAAAGGTAGCAAAATGATAGATTTACTTGGCAGCTTCCACAGTTAATGCACATTGGTCTTGATAACAAGTGTTTTCATTTAATAGCTTTCATGCTGTTTGACTTCACCCTGAGCTACTGAGCCAGAGCACATTTGAGCACTATCAGAAAAAGCTGTTCCCAGATGCTGCCTTATATGGACAACCACTTCTGTAGCCCCTTCCCAGCCATCTCCAAGCTTGGGACTCTCTGATCATAAAGAAGCACTCTGAGGAGGCACTGCTTCTACCCCATCTTCATGGTGCATTGCTAACTGCTCTCATGGCTTCTCAAGCAAACTTCAGGAGCTAGGGATTTTCACACAATGTTTATAGCACAGCAGAAGTCAGATATTCTGTGTGAAAACCATCACTACTTGAGGTCTGTCAGATGTTTTTCCTGTCCTAAACACTGACACACTTCTGTAGACATCTAGGAATATACTTAGTCCACCTACTTTTACTACCAGTGTTCTAGACAGATAAGCAGAGAATATTGATTAGTCTGAAAGCATAAAGCATATACTATGTGTAAAAGGAGAGGTCATTAAAATTTGCCAGTGTATTTTAATGTTGAACAAGATCCATATTCCAGTTAGATTGCCCTTTATATTTTCAGTTGTTTTGCCCTTCAGACTGACTTACATACACTTAAGGGTAGAAATTACTTCAGTGTAGGAGGCGATATGTACCTGAGTTTTAGCCACAATTACCAGTCAGATTTTTCTGGAACATGGGTTGCTTGCTGCCCACTTCTGCAAGGAATCTCAGACTGAAGATCCCTGCTGTAGACTTTCCATAGCACTGCAGGATTATAGCAGGAGCAGTTCCAAAAGCACATTTGCAAAACAAAAAGGCTGAAATAGGTCAGTGTGATGCTCCATTTGCTTTTTAAATCCTAGATAAAGCATAAGAGTTTCAATCCCCAACTCCACACAGCGAGTCAGCAGTAGGAACCAATAGCAACACAAACAGGCCATCCCAAAACAAAGAGTGCCTTTCTAGTAAGCCCCAACAGAATTCAGTCATGCACCACTGAAGTCTACACTTGCTGCTTTCATGAGCACTAACAACAGATTTTACAGTTTCTAGTGGCAAAAGCTAAAAGAGTAAAAGCAAAGGGAAAAGCTAGAAAAGATTCTGAGAGAGCTGACAGGTATAAAGGTCATGTAATAATTAGCAAGGTAGGAAAGAGCCCATGAAACAAGCAGCTTGACATGAGGAAGGGAAATGTGCCATAAACAGGGAACAAAAAGGGGAAGGGAGGGTAGTAGTACCTTTGCTGTGTCTTCTTCAATTAGTACTTACTTAAAACAATTCAGACAATGAGAATGTAAGGCCACAAATAGATTTGTACGTGCACAAGACATGACTTTTCTCTGTAACCAAAGGAGACAGGCTTCTCCAACACTCTAATCACAGCATTAGCCAAGGCAGATGCCCTGAATCACATATTTCCTTCACCAGAGGCCTTTGGGAGTATCCTCCTAGTCCATAAGGTACCTGAAATAAAAGTTACTGATTAACCTCAGATGACCCTTCTCCATTAGATCAAAAAAAATGGATTTGGCAGAATATGGTAAACAACATACGTAACCTGTTATTAATAAAGATACAAATATGTATGCTGGGCTATATATGGCTGAAAAAAGGACTTTAGGCTCTCAGTAGCATCAGGGAATGTTTTCAAGGGCATCTTACTGGGTCAATCTTTCAGAAGCATATAAAGAAAATGGCTGGACAAACATGAGAAGATCAAAGTGAAATCTTGAGAAACTCCATCAATAGTCTTTATGAAAATAGTTTGTTGTTGCAAAAATTGTTTGTTGTTGTCTGGGGCTGTTCAGTCTGGAGAAGAGAAGGCTCCGAGGTGACCTATTTGTGGCCTTCCAGTATCTGAAGGGGGCCTACAAGAAGGCTGGGGAGGGACTTCTCAGGATATCAGGTACTAGGGGGACAGGACTAGGGGGAATGGAATAAAGCTGGAGGTGGGGAGATTCAGGCTGGAAGTAAGGAGGAAGTTCTTCCCCATGAGAGTGGTGAAGCCCTGGAATGGCTTGTCCAGGGAGGTGGTTGGGGCGATGTCCCTGGAGGTGTTTAAGACCAGGCTGGACGAGGCTCTGGCCAGGCTGATCTAGTGTGGGGTGTCCCTGCCCATGGCAGGGGGGTTGGAACTTCTGATCCTTGTGGTCCCTTCCAACCCTGACTGATACTGCGATACTATGAAAAGAGTTTTGTTAAAAACTCAAGGGATTGGGTCTCTCAAGTTTTCAAATTTGGTGAAAAGACAAAAGGAGTTCTTTCCATTTCTCCTTCCTGAACCTTACAGGCAATTTTCAGCAGGCAGCTGGATATCCTCTGTACATATTTCAGCAGTAACTATGTCCATTTAATTAACAGTTTAAATAAATACGATTTCAGTTCCCGAGCATCTCATTAACACCCTGCCAAGAGCACGACAGAACAGTTACAGCCTTTCATAAGATAACTCTGAATGCATCAGCTGCATTATGAATTTGTGCTGTGTATGAAACTACCACCTGGAACAGAAGGCATCCAAGTATCTCTGGAATGCAGTGTGTGAGGTAAACTGGTCAGGCAGAGGAATGTTTACAGGATCTCTACCTGCATAAGTTTCAGCCCAAACTGATTTCCTCCAACCTGACTGAGTCATAGAAGCCCAAATCTTGCCACCAGGTACTCTGAGAACAAAAGTTCATACAGTAAAGGCAAAAGGGTTTATGATAGCTTAATTTTGTCTGTGCACTTTCAGAACTAGTCTTCAACCTTGTGTAATTATAAGCAGACAGACAGAAATTTAAGCAAAGCCAACAAAAGCAAATTGTATGAACCCACAGAACCTACTTAAAACACATGCTTGAATCCATCTATTGCGTATCACAGCGTTTGAGCTCTAATTGACCCTTCCTCATGTGCAAAGTCTGGACATCCTGAAATGCAAAAGCCCAGTTTCAGACCTCATCATCCCCTGCATCCCCTTGCACACATGAAGCAGCACTTCCCCTCTGTGTTTTGTTTTTGGTTTTTTGTTGTTGCTCTGTTCTGTGCAATGTACTTGCACCACACGTTCTTCTCAGAGCCAGGACCAATGCTCATTCGCTTCAGCACAGTACCTCTTCCGCATTATTGGGAACAAAGGACAAGGATTCCAGAACGGTAATTCATATTACTGGTCTTTTTAACTACATCACAATACGTTCAAAGCAGCTTGGTATGCATTACTTGGCACCATTGTATCATAGCAAAATCAAGGAGGAATTGCAATCATATCGTCTTTCTGCGACCTGCATTTAAATCAGAGGCAGTGTATCCTAGGACACATTAACAAGTGAAATGAAGAAACCCCTGCTATTTTAAGAATGGGTTAACACCCTCCTGGCAGCAAGTTCAGAGTTTTTCTCTGGGTATTTTAGTTTACCTCTTTGCATTGACAGCTAATTCCACACCCCCTCTGCACTCGAAAACCCTAGAGCTTGTCACCTTGTCACAAAAACACTGCACACACAGAAAGAACTGCTGCCAGCTGGATGCTCCAGAGCCTACCAGTAGAGCCCACTGCTCCAGGCATCATTGCCCATTTTGCTGACTACAAAGCATTTCAGGAATTATCCAGGTGACCTCAACCAGTAGTGCTGGTACACACACTCTGGGCACCTAGTTTCCTTCAAAAAACCAGCCAAACAAGCAAGCAAACAAAACCTTCAACAAAACCCCAAAAGTGAAAACTTATGTAATGGTCTCTATGCCTTCAAGTTAGCTGCCTAGTTTGAAGGGAAATAATAAACAAACATGTAATTCCTGCTATGTAAACAGAAAGCATCCCCATGCACACCACAATGCATTTCTCTGCAGAGCACCCACAATTGTTTGTGGGTTTTCAAGACACAGGTATGGGTTCTTGGATCCTCTGTGCAAACCCTGGAGATCTTCCACTGCCTGATCCCTGGAAACAACCGGGCAGGTCACTACCTCTAATTCAGACAATCTGTTCTTTCAGGTTGTTCTGGCACAGAGGTGATCATTACAGTCCAGTGAAGTATCATGGCATCTCTACAAAAAGAAAAAAGAAAAGATAAATCTCAATCCCTGCAGATCCTTGCAAGTGGCAGACCATACACTCCTAGCTAGCTGGGTTCCACAACAGATGGCAAGTAGAATTCATAGACTGCACATCCAGCCTGCTCCCAAAAACACACAGATGTGAACTAAAGAAAGTCCAAACAGCCAAGTTTATATTCTGTACAGCATCACTGGGCTTGGTAACTGTGGCAATACATTAACTGAACACGGTCACATAGCTGTGGTCATTTAGTAAACCAGTATTTCTATTCATGCTTGCCTTCTTTTTGCACATATAAAGCCTTGTGAAGGTTAAACAAACAAAAAACCAAAATAAAATCCACAAAACAAACAAAAAACCCAATAAACAATAAAGAAGCCAAAACTCCCCACAAAACCAAGCAGACACCTAGATCCAGCTTCCTCTCAATTCATTTTATTTGGCAAAGTAGCAGTTCAGACAGTTCACACGGCATTTATTCAAGCTCTTCAAAGCTTCTGCATTTCAACTTGTCCTCTTCTCCGAGAAGTTGATACTTCAGAACCATTGCTCCATCATGGAAGGGGTTTCATTTTCCAATTCTTAAATGCTACTTCTGGATACTTCTTTCTGTATAAGTACCTTGATTTATGACCAACCCCTTCAGTGGAATGGGTGCACTAATCCCAACAGCCTTGGTCCCTGAAGTCTTACACCTCCTGAAGTGGTGCTGTACCAGAAGGTTGTTGCGGGGTTTCAGCTTTATCACCTCTTCCAAGTTAAATTAGCTTATTACACTGTGTCCAGACAAGAATTTGGATACAGCTGAGCTCATATCCTTCATTTAACTGATTAAAATAGTGAGAAGATGTAAATAAAGCTGAACTGAAATTGTATGATACAGTGACCAAAAGGTTGAACATTAGCATGCATTGTTTAAGGTATTTCACTTCAACATCAAGAACTAGATTCACAGTTGATTGTGGGTTAGTACGAATTTGTCAGACGCAAGTGGGGGCTTCTGAATTGTGTTTTCTAGAATACACACTATATTAATTCCTTTATAAGATTAATCTTCTGTATGTGCTCCCAGGCTGCATTCAGGAGGTGGTACATTAATTTCCAAGCATCTGCAAACTCAAGTGATGCATGTCTTTTACATGGCAGTAGGATGGGGCTGGCCTTCAAAAAGAAGGTTATTTAGAATGTTCCTCTTTCACATTCAGAGGTTGCCAAACGTTAACCTTTGTGCTTTGAAGAATTAATCCTATCACACAATTATTGCATAAAAAGTTAAATATTTTTTGCAGTGATCACTATGGGTTGTTTTTGTGCAAGTTATTTTATTCTGTAGTCCTTTTTACTGTTAAAAAAAAATAACATGCTGTTTACTTCTATTCCTGACTGCTCAAATCTGAGCAGGATGACTCAAGACAAACGTGCCCCCTCTCCGAAAGCAGCCCACCTTTATTGTACTGCTTTGCAATTTGCTGTTGACATTTCACAGTACCAAAACCAGAAAACCTGGGGTAGAAAAAAAGTTTTATAGCCTTCCAACTACTCTTCTATATGAAAACAATTATGTTTCTATCTGCACTTAGGACTCCAGGATTCGCTATTCCTTCTGCTTGTATCATGTCTTCCTTGTATAACAAGGCTTTCTAAAAAGCCAGATTTTTTTGTTTTGAGTGCCCAGTTAGAAAAATGAGACTATTAGTATAGCAAATGGCTTTGCCAAAAGCAACTTTCTTTCAGAACCAAACTGGTGGATGATTTATTTTTTTAAACCAAGAATCTAGCAATACATATCTCAGTAGTCTAGTACTGATCCCTATCATCCACACAGGTACACACCCCCTCCCTTTGCTTTTTACTTCATTTAGCAAAGCAGCATTGCATAAATTGTTCAGTGACAGGAACACAGCCTACATCATATTCAGGGAGTTAAATCCATGTGTATCACCATCAGTAGTAAGCTATAAACCAAAACAGAATTTCAATACTGCATTAATTAAATTTAGAAGGGAAATGTTGTGTGTGGTGTTCAACAGTGGTGTTCGATATGAGTGGCCACCCACCTCTGATGTCTTGATGTTTAATATATACAAATGCCTGGATTTACAGTAATAAAGCAGCTGATTGTATCTACTACATGCTAGTCTATGACACCACGTCAAAAGCTTAAAAAGGAAGTTCATCTCCTTTTAGTAGTGTCTAGCAGACATCGGAACACGGAAAACCTGGTATTACCTACGTAGTGTCAAAAGGTGCACAGAAGCAGTTTTACCAAGGGACACAGGATACAAGAGAAGTGAGTGTTCAAGTACCCCCATCAAAATTAGAGTTCACAAGCTAAAGGTCTTTATCTGCAGTTCTGCAGAAAACCACTTTGAACAGATGAAAGTAAAATAAAGGCATGTTAAATAAAACAGTGCCCACATAAAACTTTCCACCATTTCTTTATCAGATTTGCCTTGAGCATCTAAAAAAATAAAACAAATACCACGCTTTTCCATGCTGATAACAACAGTATAATGAAGTCCAAAACAAGCTGCAATGCTGTTGGTTTTCAAAAAGCTTTTCGAACTGGAGATGAGCAGTCCACTGTAACACTATGTTTGGGTCAAGATGATGTAGCTTTTACAATTCATCCCTGCAGAAAGAAAACACATTCTGTTAGGTTCCCCCTTCCCTTGGAAATCCCATTTTAAATGTTTTGATATTGAATCAGATGACATTTAAGTGTTCATGCACTTCAGCATAACTTTAGAATAACCTCTTCAAGCATTTCAGAAAAACAAACAAATAACAAAACCCCAAAACAATGAAAAGGCAACAGCAATCCCCTATCACCTCGGACTATTATGTGATGCATCATGAAATATGGGTCCTTCTGGTTTATATTTAATGGACTATTTGCTTTAATGAACTTGCCACACACTGCACAGCTCAATTCACAGCTACCTGTCACCTAAACTGTTGGCTGCATTCTGGCTAGAAACCAAGCCAACTTAATGTATTGGCAAAATACGTTCTCTGTAGCTGCCAATAACACAAGTTCAGCTTCAGCTGCAGTCTCTCAAGAAAGCCAGGAACACAATCTCACACCAGTGTCATGCAGTTTCACCTACTTTATTTATTTTGCAAAGCATTTCAACTGTCTCCTGAGGGAACTATGCCAAATTAGGACTAGGTTATGGAAAGGGTGAGGACAGAGTCGTGTGTGTGTGTGTGAAGGCAGATTCAGATAGGAGAGAAGACATATCAGGAAGTCTCTCTACATCATTATGAGGAAACTAAAAAATGCAGGCTTTTATTCCTGAAGGACATTAAAAACACATTGAAACAGGAAATCTGTGGAACCCATATTCCAACAGTGAAACCATCGTGTATTAGTGATTAATATATTTCTAAAGCATTAACTTTGTACTACAGCATCCATCAAATCTGAAAGCTGTGCACTGCACCATTATGAACACTGGAAAATTCAGAGGTGTTTGTCTTTTTTCCCCAAGCCACAAGCAATCTATAAACTCACCCTGAGTTTGGTGCATTTTTTCTTGTAGTGGGTGCATCATTCTTATTAGCCAAAGCAAGCACCAAATTAAGAAAACCCTCACTAATGCGATTGCTGGCTCGACACACAACAGTGTTTCCATTACCATGCAAACTAATCCAAGGGGGAAAAAAATAAAGTCAAATAAATAAAATATCACATGCACCAAGCAAAAGCTTTGAAGTTACAAAGGCATTATCCTTCAGGAATCACATAGCATAGAATGACAGCATGCAAACATTTTAGGAACAACTAAAGGCTGTTGCAACTAGTGCTCAAATGACTAGTTTTCTATCTAATGCAGCTGGGATCCAAACCTTGGCATTTGTTAGTGATAAATATTTGCATTCTTTGCACTTTGCACTGCCTTCTAATAGTGAGGTACTAATCATACAGCTTCAGAGAATTGTAGTAATTACAGACCACAAAGCAAAAGAGAAGGGGGAAGAACACATCTTGGCAGGGGTTAAAAAAAAACTACATCCATTTATACCCAGAGGTTTGGAAGTTCTCCTTATCTGCCTGTGTCACAGAATGGGTATTTGCTTCCTTTCAACAGATAAAAATAAATGAACATCAGATGCTCAATTTAAAATGCAGTGCCAGTGAACTTAGGATAAGTACTTCATTCATCCTTCATGCTTCCAGGACCTGCATCATCAGTTAATTTTTACAACTTCAAAAAGCATAAGGACTACTATTGTTGCTGGTTTAGTCTCATGCACCTTACAGCTGATGTGATGTTCATCCCATAGCTTTGTAAAAGCCTGGCCTTCTACTGTGACAAATAACAATCCTTTAAACCCAAGACAGGTCCTTGAGAAATTGTAACTCTAAGAAAAATTATGTTATTTACCCCCCAGAATATTAAATTTTACCTAGCCACAGACATTGGCAAGGTTTCTGCATAAAGCTGCTAGTGCACTTCTCGTATTTGAAGTCTGGGCTGCTTGTTTTTTTCTTTCACAAAATGGTATTTGTTCTTAGAACTCAAGTAAGATACTAACATGCCAATATTTTAATTGTTGGTATATTGCATCGCTCTAAGCTATTCCTCACCACATAATAACGTTTGTGGAAGTATACCCTACAGGTCACTTTTATAGTCTGTTTATTAGAACAGCTATTTTTCACTTGCTCCTCACTACTCATTATTATGTATTTCTCATAAACAGAATTTCCCAAAGGGTGCTTAATCAAGTTGTATGTACAGGTAAATGGAATAGTGTAACAGCCCCAGCCCTGTTGCTGCAGTTTTTGCCCAGAAAGTTCATAGTATCATTATAATTTCATTTTATCAGCAAAGGTGAATTTTGCATGCTATTTATAAATTATTTCTACTAATGCAGTCGTAGGACGAGGGCTAACTTTGCCCTCTTTAAAACTCTGCTTAGAAGTATCCAGTGGGCTAGGGCTCTAGAAGGAAGGGAGGCCCAAAAGAGCTGATTAATAGCCAAACATTACCTCCTCCAAGCTCAAGAAAAATGTATTCCCTTGGGGGAGGGGTTGGAGAAATCATGTAAAGAAGGCAGGAAACCTGCATGGATAAGCAGGCAACTCCTGGAAAAAATCCAAAAGAAAAAGGAGGTTTACAATATGTGGAAAAAAGGTCTGGTCATACATTGTCAGAGAGTGTAGAGATGCAAGAAGAAAGGCCAAGGTTCTCTTGGAACTGTGTCTTGCCAGCGAGGTGAAAGAAAACAACAGCTTTTTCAAATGCATCAATGAGAAATGAAAGAGAAGACAAAAAAAGAAGAGAAGGGAAGTAGTAGGTCCCCTACTGAATGACATGGGAGATACGGTAACTGATGATGCAGAGATGGCAGAGCTGATGAATGCCTTCTTTGCCTCAGTCTTTACTCCTAAGACTGGCCCTCAGGAACCTCAGACTCTGGAAGTAAGGGAGCAGAACTAGGAGGACATTTCACTACTCAGTCATGACTGGGTTAGAGATCAACTGGAAACACACAGATCCATGGGCCCCAATGGGGTGCACCCATGAGTGCTGAGAGAGCTGCTGATATTGTTGTTGAGCCCGTCTCCATCATTTTTGAAAAGTCATAGAGAGCAGGAAAGGTGCCTGATGACTGGAAGAAAGTGAATGTCACTCCAGTCTTCAAAAAAGGCAAGGAAGACCCAGGCAACTACACACCAATCAGCCTCACCTCCATCCCTGGAAAGACGATGGACCAGCTCATTCTGGAGGTCATCTCTAACCACACTGAAGAAAAGAGGGTCATCAGGAGTAGCCAACACGAATTTAACAAGGGGAGATCCTGCTTGACTAATCTGATAGCCTTCTATGAAACCATGACCAAATGAGTAGACAAAGGAAGAGCTGTGGATGTCATATACCTTGACTTCAGCAAGGCTTTTAATGCTGTCTCATGTAACACCCTTGTAGAAAAGCTCAGGAAATGTGGCATAGACTATTGGTCCACGAGGTGGATTGCAAACTTGACAATGGAGTTCAGAGGGTTGTGATCAGTGTCACAGAGTCAACTTGGAGGCCTGTGGCCAATGGTGTTTCCCAGGGATCAGTACTGGGCCCAGTTTTATTCAGTGTCTTTATTAACGAACTGGATAAGGAGTGTACCCTCAGCAAGTTCACCAATGATACAAAACCGGGTGGGGGGGAGGGGATGGTGTGGTGGTGGCAGCCCATCAGGCTGTGCAGCCATGTAACGAGATCTAGACAGGCTGGAGAGCTAGGTGCAGGCAAACCTCAGGAAGTTCAATAAGGACAAGTGCAGGATCCTGCATCTGGGGAGGAATAACACCAGGTACCAGTACAGGTTAGGGGTTGCCCGGTCGGAGAGCAGGTCCAAGCAGACCTTGGAGTCCTAGTGGACAGCAGGTTCTCCATGGGACAGCAGTGTGCTCTTGTGGCCAAGAGGGCCAATGGCATCCTGGGGTGCATCAAGAAAAGTGTGTCCAGCAGGTCTAGGGAGGTTCTTCTCCCCCTCTACTCTGCCCTGATGAGACCACACCTGGAGTAGTGTGTCCAGTTTTGGGTTCCCCAATTCAAGAGAGACAAGGATCTGCTAGAGAGAGTCCAACAGAGAGCAACAGGGATGACGAGGGGCCTTGAGCATCTCCCCTATGAACAGAGGCTGAGGCTGGGGCTGTTCAGTCTTGAGAAGACTGAGAGGGAATCTCATCAACGTCTATAAATATCTGAGGGGTGACTGTCAAGTGGATGGGGCCAATCTCTTTTCGATGGTGCACAATAAGACAAGGAACAATGGATACAAACTTGAACATAGGTTTCACCTCAACATGAGGAGAAACGTCTTTACAGTGGCAGTCACAGAGCACTGGAACAGGGAGGTTGTGGAGTCTCTTTCTCTAGAGATTTTCAAAACCCACCTGGATGCATTCCTGTGTGGACTACCCTGGGTGATCCTGCTTTTGGCAAGGGTGTTGGACCCAATGATCTCTGGAGGTCTCTTCTAACCTGTAACATTCTATGCTTCTGTGCAGGTTTAGATTGGATATTAGGAACAAGTTTACTGTGAGGGTCGTGGATCACTGGAACAGATTGCCCAGGCAGGTGGTTGAGGCCCCTTCCCTGGAGATATTCAAGGTGAGGCTCAACAAGGCCCTGGGCAACCTGGTCTAGTTGAGGATGTCCCTGCTGACTGCAGGGAGGTCAGACTAGATGACCTTTGGAGGTCCCTTCCAGCCTGGGCAATTCTATGATTATGTGAACTTTTTCAGATAGCTGTCTTTTTGGAAATAAAATCCAAGATTGCATCAGACTCATTGCTAATCCTTCCTTACCTTCTTTTTCTCTTATTTCTTTGTATCAGAAATAGTGTGGCCAGAAGAAGCAGGGAAGCAATCATCCCCTTGTACTCAGCACTGTGAGGCTGCACCTTGAATACCATGCTCAGGTTTTGGGCTCCTCAGTACAAGAAAGATAATCAATATGCTGAAGTGGGTCCAAAGGAGGTTAACAAAGCTGTTGAGGGGTCTAGAGAACAAGTCCTGTGAGGAGCAGCTGAGGGAACTAGAACTATTAAGTCCAGAAAAAAGAAGACTCAGAAAAGACCTTACAGGTCTCCACAACTCCCTGAAAGGAGGCTGTAGCAAGGTGGGTGTCAGTCTCTTCTTCCAAGTAGCAAGTGATAGGACAAGAGAAAATGGCCTGAAGTTGCACCACGGGAGGTTTAAGGTGGATATTAGGAAAACTTTCTTCAGTGAAAGAGCTGTCAAGCATTAAATGAGGCTGCCCAGGAAAGTGGAGGTATTTAAAGGACATGTGATGCTGAGAGATATAGTTTAGTCATGGACTTGGCAGTGCTAGGTTAACACCTAGACTCAATTACTTTAAAGTCTTTAACAACCTAACCAATTCTATGATTCTTTAAATTGTTTTTATATATAACTTGTAAATGAACTCTCACAAGAGAAGTAAAAATCTGAGATACCCTAATTTACACACGAACCGCCAGTAAAGTAGCCAACAAGCTGTGTTCCTAACTGTGCAGCACAACAGGTCTTCTCTTCTCCCTATTTATCAATAAGAAAAAGACCAATATCTAATAGTTGAGAAGTTTTTGGTGAAAATTTACTCATCTAAGTGGGCACCTACCATTGGATCTTTGGTACACTAACTTGTTTCATTTCTTAACAGAGATAAGGTTCCTATGTACATTCTATTTCCAAATGTCCCCTGGTGTCACATTTGAGAAGGATTCCCACTAACATATGGAGCTTAAAAATAGTACTGCAGCTGAACCCAAGCTAGAAAATTATGGGCTCAATATAAAGAAATCAAATAATATTCACAAAATAAGATTCCTAATTTAGTATCACAATGCCTATCAAAATCCATGGAGTCTTTTTCTTCCAGATAGTCCAGGTTTCATTTTGCTAGAAGTTCTAGTTTTACATAGTGAAGAATGATGCAAAACACCTGAAGGTAGGTTTGACCTCAAAAACCACTTAGAGATCAAGTCACTGCTGTGCTGCTTTGTGGAGCACCTTGCACCTTAGTAAGGAATTGTACTAACTTCATGTGAAAGGCTACAAAAAAATTCATGTGGTTTCTTTTTTCCCAACAAGGAGGTCTGCTAGCCTAGGAAAATGCTGCTGGCTGATCACTTGTATTTTGTGAAGAAATATCAATTCCATGATGAAACAGTCACCTGCATTAGGAACAAAATTTCGTAACATAATGTAAATGAAGAGAACAAGCTAAATGCACAGAATTCTTGAGCTACTCTAAAAAAGATGGTCAATGAATTCTAGGCTCACAAGAAGTAGAGTCTCTGATACAGTACAGCTCTTGAATACAACATTACTTAAAGATGGTCCTTCAGAGGAGTCTCCTAAGTGATCTCCGCTCACAGGTCTTCATCAATTTAGGCAAGATAAACTGAAATCTAGGAAGCCCTACCATAGGTTACAAATGCTAATTTCTATTTACTAGTTTCCTTAGCAGCAGCTGGTTGACCACACACTTTGAACTCAGCAGTCCTCAAGAAGGGAATGGGAATTTTCTTCAGATTACAAGAAGAATTATAGAAAAAAAACAAACATTACAAGAAGTGGACTTCTGAGGTATCCTTTAATAGACATTTCCAAGTTTGAACCAAATTCAAATGTACATAGCAAGAAACAGCCTCTATGCCACTGAATTGATCAAGGTAGTCATCCAGGCCAAGCACTTACCTTTTCTGATAACATCAATGTATATTCTTAACACTTAAATTAAAAACAACTAAACCCAAGAAGTATTCCATAAAGGAACAGAAACTGATAAGAAAATCTGGGGGAAAGAACCTGCAATAATCATGACTGAAGAAGGCACAAAACCATCTATTATTTCTTCCTGAGCTAGCAGAGAAAACAGAAAACAAAACTGCACAGAAGAGATGCAAAGACCTTAGAATTCTAATTCTTAATATACCACATCACTTTCATTAGCAGCAAAAAGATAACCACTATCATTCCAGAAAGTCTTCATAGCAATACTGCTTACTGAACACACATTGCTGCTACCAAAAAACCCTCCCAATTGCTACTATAATCAGATCAGGTGGAAATGCAGAAGTGTCTAGAAAACCTCTCTGGAAAAGGAAAATCTCTTTTCTGGAGTAAGCAGAGTATGGACTCCAAATTCAAATAAAGTCTACCGCAAAGGCTACCAAAGCCTTACAAGAGGCAGGAACCCCCTGAGTACCATGCTGAGGGAATATGGGCAGTATTTGAGGACAAAGTATTAATTTGCATAACAAACACATAACATCTGAATATCACGGAGGCCTCACATGCTTCAAACTCTTCAGTAAGTCATTAACGTTGTTCTAAGACTCATTTGTACATGGTGGCTATACAGCAATTTCAGAAACAGTAAAGTGAGGTTTGAAGTAAGCAGCAGTAAACTGCTTTATTTCTGCTTTCTATGGAAATTTTGACAGCTTAACATCTACATACTCCTGTATCCTGATCACAAGCTATACTGTAGAAGATCAAGGGGAAAGCAGAAAAACCTAAAATTAGGAGTTATAAAGCTCAAGAGTTGTTTTCAGAACTTGGGTACACATCTATGCACTTCATTAACACAGATAATACACTCACAAGCATTTTCTGCCAGGAAGCAAAACTGCAGCTTTGTTCATTCGCATACTAATGCCTAGCATGGTTTAAACCGACAGCTGTGTTATGTCTATGTTACTGGCCATTCATTCAGCAAATTGGAAGGTGTACCACCTCTAGAAAAGCCTTCAGAGTTTGCTGTATTGGTGAACACAAATACGTTCACATCAGAGACAGATGACAGATTTCGAGTAACATGCCTGAGAACATTTTCTGCACGTTACTAAACTACTGTAGGGAACAACAGATTACCTTCTCCACTTTCTGCTTCTTTGGGTTTCAGGAAAAAGTGCTCACAGGATTATCTATATTTCCCACAGAGGACTTTGCAAAGATTTTTCTCCGTTTGTGACATTTTGGAAAAATAAATGAACATCCAATTACCACTAACTTACAGGACAAAACAATATTTATTCTTCAGTAGTATTTCACACTTCACCCTAATGACTGGGCACGTTAGTTACAACAAATTCATTAGAAAGGAAGTTTAAGTTCAGAAAATGCTGTGTTCAAAAACAACAAATAAGAAACTTCAACACACCGAAGACTAAAGAAGATGTCTGAAAGAGACAAAGTGCAACTCATGCAATATTTTTCTGCTGCCTTCAAATTAACTCAAACCCAGCATGACCTTCTTAGGTGATGTAGTAATGCAGATTGAGTCATTTTTCATAGTATGGAGGGGAAGGAAGCAATGACAGCAGCAAAGGCAGGCCTTGCAATCTATCTGCTGAAAATTCACACCCTTTCACCTTGTGTGTGTGTGGAAGAAGTAAGTGGAACAGAAAATCACTTCCACCTGGACCATTGCTTCTCTTTATCTGTTAAAGGCACATATATCACTCCCATCAGAGGCTTCATTTTGACACTGCCATCTTCTAGTTTGTCATACTGTTCAAGCATCTGGTTTCCCCCTGCAGGGCCAACTGGTAATATCAATCTTCCGCCAGGTTTTAACTGATCTATAAGCTAGAACACAACACAAAAATTAGAATGTAACCAGCCACTTGGAGAAGCTGGATCCAAAGTTTGTTACATTAGATTAATAGTTTTGCCACAATTTATCTATCTACTATTACACAGTGGGTAACATCTTGAGTAAGGAAAAAAAAAACAACCAATGCACTGAAAATGAGAGTATCACAACATGGTATTACAGAAACATTCACCATTAATTTCATACAATTCCAAAAAAAGGAATTAGTAAAATAGAAATTGGATTAATTGGGTTGTTTGCAGGTTTTGTTTCTATATAAGAGGGTAAAAATACGTAAATCGTTAATTATTTTCACAGTACACTCAATCTTTTTAAACTGCTAGTTTGAACTGTTAGATGTTCACTGTGAATCAATACAGGCCCATTGTCTAACATTTTTCAGGTAACTGATCTCCTCCCAAGCCCCCAGAATAAGATTTTAGATTTGTGACTTTTAAAAAAAATTGTCTTCCTAGAATGATTTAAAGTTGCCTACAATAGGCTTAGTGCCCAACAGCTCCTCCTTCATTCTGTGAATGGAAAATCATTTATAAAACTAGTCTAAAAATACGTAAGATAAGTGACAAGTAAGAGAAATGGAAAGAAATACTGGTACATTTGTTTTGCTTTCATAATGAAAGGATTACAAGGAATGACTGAAAGACCTGGGGCTGGAGAAGAGAAAGCTGAGAGGGGACTTTGTTGATGGCTACAAATATCTTAAGGGTGGCTGTCAAGAGGATGAAGCCAGTCTCTTTTCAATGATAGCCAGTGCTAGGACGAGAGGCAATAGATGTAAACTCAATCACAGAAAATTCCACTGTGAGGGTGGTGTTGGAGTGCTGGAGCAGGCTGCCCAGAGAGATTGTGGAGACTCCTTCTCTAGAAATCTTCAAAACCTGCCTGGAGGCATTCCTGTGTGACCTGCCCTAAGTGGGCCTGCTTTGCAGAGGGGTCAGACTCAATGATGTCTGGGAGTCCCTTCCAACCCCTAGCATTTTATGATACTATGATTCTAATCACAGTAGCCTCACGGAAAATTCAGTACTTCCCAGTACTTCAGTACTTCTTAATCCCTGTTACAATTAAGAACAGTTTCATTCACTAATAAGCTTTAAATTCCCTTTTAAATTGTCATCTCTCAATATTTTTCTAGGACCCTCCCCACACACATCCACTCCAAAATAAAAGAAACGGAAAAAAACCCCAAAATCCACTGTGTGGAAATGTCTAACCTGTCTATAGCACCTCAGATCTCCATTTCTTCACTATCCCTCATTAAAATTCAGATTAAAAACAAAACAAAACAAAAAACCACCCACCAAAACAACACCAACCTTAACTAGGATCTAGCATTTCAAAATCATGCTATATATTCCTATTCACTCAGCAAACTACAAACACATGGCCTTGTCTGTACTTCCAGCTGAGCACATTACTTTTCCAGCTGGGAAGCAAATACTTACAATTTTGTAATTCAGTGTTTGATAAAACCAAATTAATTTATTAAATAAAATGCTCCAGTTCACTGTTGTAATAGAGGACTGTGTAGAAAGTAATTTAAAAATATGTTTATTTAGAGGAGAGTTATTAGAACACATAGCTTTTGCACACCTACCAGAAGCCCCATTATAACAGAAACAAAAAAACCTACACCATACAGTAATACCACACTGCCCACAGATACTCCCAGCAGTGCAAGTCTATCAAGTATATTACACAGATATGTCTGTAGAAATGCTCTTTACAGCTAAGAGATTACCGAATCACACACACGAAACATAAAGGCTTACTGCTTGGGGCACAACTGGTGCTGCTGCTCCTACATGAATGGCATCATAGGGAGCTTCTTCTGCATATCCCATTCTTCCATCTCCCACTGCAAGAAAACACTTTTTTAAAACAAGTTTTCAAAAGGAGTGGAGAAACAGCTGTAGGCAGGTAAAAAGCTATGCTCAGATTTCAACTAAAATTCTGGTAAGCAGAAATAACATGATGAAGTCAGTTTCAAAATATTAACACAATCGTAAAATGGAAGCAACAAAACACCCGTGTACATACACACACACACTTGTCAGAAATACAAAATGCTGCTGAAGCACCTGAAATTAAAAGGCATGGATTTATTACTAAAATTCTTGGAGACACATGGTCCACTCAGAAAAGATAGTTAAGTATTTATGTGTCCTACCATTCCAATGAAGGTGCTTTTTCCTCTCACTTACCCTCTTTAAACATACACTTTGCTTTGCCTTGCCTTCATGCACACCATTTCTAAATATAATGCACATCATAAGACTAAAGCATTAAACCTCAGAAGCACATATCAGAAGACTCCAAAGGTGAAGAAAAGACAAAGCAAGTATCCACATGAACTACACTCCTCTAACCACCACTGGTTGGAAGGAAAGTCCACACTCATATTCATATACAAATGCAGTACCACACTAATCCCCGTGTGTCCCCCTTTGCCAGCAGATTGGTCTCCCTACTCTTCCTGCAGACAACTGCTGGACTAACATGAATAGCCAAGTGAGACCTGGGGCTAAAGCTCCGGATGGCTCCTTGGAAAATGTTGGGAGTAATTATGCTACTCAGAGGGCTACCAATGCAGCTTCAACTTTGGTGAAGACCTCATGGAAAAGCACCCTATCACCAATGTCTCATACCATCCCAGACGTGCAACATGAAAAGGGAACAGACTGGGGGATTTAAGTCACCAAAATGTAGAAAACTAAACTAAACCTGAGTTAAGCTTTGAAAGAAGACAATGTGAATGTGGCATCCACAGCATTTACAGGAAACCAATGGGAAATTCTCTCTAGGGTTAAGTTAATAAAGAAGTAAATTAGCATAAGCCATCCATAAATTCACTGTTCAGTGAGTGCAGAAGTCCCAGTAATCAGTCAAGGAGAAAAATCAAGGACGGTAATGAACAGAGTCCTTTGCTCAGCACATGTACTTGTTTGGGGTTTCCTGTCTTCAGGCCAAGCTTTGGCTTCTGTGCAGTCACTATTACTAACAGATTAATCAAAAGGCTGGATGAATCAAAAGAAATGCTAAGGCCCTGCCAGAGGCTGAAAATTTGTCAACTTTTTGCCTTCCAACAAGTCACAAGGCAAGAAAAATACATGGTGACCATAGCAGGTCACCTGGACAGTAACAACACCTTTAAATATCCAAGAGTGTACGGGAAGATTTGGGTATCTCCTTCAAACAATTAAAACTGCCGAGTTTGTACTCTTTCATACTAGGTCCTGAAACAAGACCCTGCAAGGACCTTCTGCACCCCAAGCTTAAGGGCTCTAAGAGAGCACATTTTCTCAGTAGCTGAGACTTATTTCTTCTCATCGTGAATTCTGTCCAGTACAAGTTCCAGCCAAGGGCCACAAGAAGAAGCTGCCAAGCAAGAATTACCAATACTCCAAGAGAACTCATGTCTATTGATAACCAACTCCACTAACTCAGCTTTTACTACTATTGCCACTAATGGAAGTTCCAGTACTTCCAGGGCTTAATCTACCTTACTATACCAATGTGGGTTCTGTTGGAACAACCATTTCAATGCAGTCAAGTACATCATTTACATTTGCTTGTATCTTAGGAGCACTGTAATCCTCTCCTAAAGAGGAAGTAGTGACGTGCTACTGTATCAAACCGCTCTTCCATCAGAGAAGGCAATGGAGTGCTCCGAATGATCTTAGTTACACTTGGAGACAGACCCTCATTCCCCAAGATGTAGCATCAGGAATTAGAAGCAGTGATCTACATAGAATACATACATACATAGAATAAACCAGGTTGGAAGAGACCTTCAAGATCATTGCGTCCAACCCATCAACCAATCCAACCCACCTAAACAGTACTCCAGTACTGCTGGCAAGAGAAGATTGCCAAGCTGAAGAAACAGCTGTGAACGAAACTAAGTTGTCTTCTAAAGAAGAATGCATGTAATCTGAGACTCAGCTGCACCCTGTGCACTGTCCAGGGAAACCTGAATGCGACTTCTGCATGTCTTACCACTTCACTTATCACTGACAATGGTAAAAAGAACCCAAACCATCTAAACTGTTTGCTCATTGAATCAATAGTTCACACTAAAGCTACCATCTTCAGAATCAGCACACACTGACAAAAAGGAAAAAAAAAGTTTCAACATACTCCTTTATACACACCAAGCCTAGCATTGCTCTTCCCTTTTAACACCTACAAAAATTGTCATGGCTACAGCAGTGAGGTATGTATCTACCCACAAGGGGAAGAGGCTTTTAGATACTCAGAACATTAAAAAAAAAAGTGAAGTTGGCATTCACATATTCAGTGAGATACAAATTGAGATACAAATTATTATTCAATGCCCAACAGGAAACAGCAACTCAAATTTTGAGCTTGTAATTGCATATAGTGTAACATCACCTATCCTACTCAGATCTCCAGTTATATGCAGCTTGTAAGTGATCATAGTGGTGAGTGGCAATGAGGGGAGAAGCAGGGATCGGATTTCCTGATATTAAAAGGGTTTGTAGTTCATTTTTGAATCTAGACTTGATCTGCTGATCATGGTACTGAAGCCTTAGAATAAATAGAATAGAATAAACCAGGTTGGAAGAGACCTTCAAGATCATTGTGTCCAACCTATCATCCAGCACCACCCAACCAACTAAACCATGCAACCTAGCGCCCTATCAAGTCTCCTCCTGAACGCCTCCAGTGATGGTGACTCCACCACCTCCCCGGGCAGCCCATTCCAATGGGCTATCACTCTCTCTGTGTAAAACTTCCTTCTAACCTCCAGCCTAAACCTCCCCTGGTGCAGCCTGAGACTGTGTCCTCTTGTTCTGGTACTGGTTGTCTGGGAGACGAGACCAACCTCTGCCTGTCTACAACCCCCCTTCAGGTAGTTGTAGACAGCAATAAGGTCACCCCTGAGTCTCCTCTTCTACAGGCTAAGCAACCCCAGCTCTCTCAGCCTCTCCTCATAGGGCTTGTGTTCCAAGCCCCTCACCAACTTCAGTATCTCTATGCAGACCTGCTTCACACAGAGTTGTAGCACGAACACAGAAACAGAATAACATTACTTCACTGTGGTGAGAATACCCTCATCCCCTCTGGCTATGTCTACATCAGCAAATACTGCAGTACAATAGAGGCAGATCTGTACAGCAGAACAGTTTTTGCTGAGAACTTAATGTCCATGCAGCATATGCATTTCAGAATGATCACTCTGATGCAGTTCTACTCTTATTGGCTCTATATTCATTAACATATCAAACATATTTCATTTTTTTCTCAAGAGCACATAATCCAGTCTAGTTTCATCCAAAATGATTAGAGTTTGCGCTCTCCAGGAGAGTGACTCTCACGTGAGTCAAAGTGTGGTAAGTGGATTCACCTCAGAAAATACCACACTGATTTTAGGAAAAAAAATCCCAAAACAAACCACAAACACAAAAAGAGGCAAAAACTCCACAAACATGTATAGACACACCTAAGCATTCCTATTGCCAAGATCTCACTGCAGTTCCACTACTGAGACATCCCAAAATAATGTTGATGCTTTTGAAATGCAGTTCTGGCAGGTGTGACAGAGCAACAGAGAATGTTTGAAGCACACCTATGAAAAGCCAGCAACTAACACTCTCAGTCTTAATTCATACAGGTCCCATCAACAATCAGCCCAGATTTTTCAGGGTGTTTTGTTTGCATGTTGGGGAGAGGAGTGCTTGTTTGTTTGTTGGCAGGTTTTGTTTTGTTTTTCAAAAACCACCAGCTCTGTCTGGATTCTAACCCCACATTAAAGAGCTCCCAGGAATCCAATTCCATCACAATTGAAACATTCTTTTTTTTCCCCACCTAACTCACCAAAGTGCTACTTGTCCATCAGTACTTTTAAAAAACATACCTCACAACAAATCTATTCAAAACCCACTTAGCCATCCTGCTGCACAAACATAATATAGATGGATGATGTTTACTTAGAATTCTAAGCTCCCGTGAGCACTTTGTTTCATGCATAACTAGAAGCATAAATCCAAACTGCTCTTGTACAGCAACAATGGCAGTTATCTCCCATTCCCCCTCTCCAGCCTCAACAGTGTCAGCAGAATTTTTTTTCCAGGAAAGTTTAAGGCGTAAGTATTCTCAGTGAGGGACACTGCATTTTATACACATGTCCAAGCACATGTGTTCTTTGCCCTATTTAAAGAAGATTTAGAAAGTTCTTCATTTGCAAAAAAATTACCAAGAATCAAAATGGTAACCAAGGTAAGAGCCAAACATCACATAGTAGTATTTTTTCCAAGTACTCTTGGTAAGAAGCCTCAAAATAAAGCAGAACTTTGACTTATTATTCTAAGTGAATAGAATGATACTGAAGCAAACACTTTCTCACTGCCAGCTGTGCTTCTTCTAAAAAAACAAAAATTAAACAGCACATCTTTTTTAGTAAAAAAGTATTAAGACAATTCACTGTCCTTTTATACTCTTAGCATTATTTCCTCTCAGTAACTCTGACTGAATTATTATGATATCAACTAATCACCTCCCTATCATACAAACACTGCTAAATTTAAGAATAAGTGAAACAAACTTCGATGATGCATACTGTTGATCTAGTGCTGTTTCCACTTGAGTCTGTGTGGAGACTGTATCAGAAGTATGAAGACTTTGTTAAAATACTCAAATTTAGATGACAGCACATTTTTTTCAACAAAAGTTGTCAATTCAAACCAAATTTTAAATAGCAAATTTAACATGACAAACCTGCAGCATGTATTTTCACATAAAATGTTTCCCTATCAAGCTTTTGTGATAGAATGATTACACATTCTTAAGAATACCAGAAGTTATATTCTCAAAACTGTGCGAAGATGGTATTTTTCAAAGGTCTAAGGGTGACTCAGATTTTAAAACTCTCATTTGCCTCTTCTTTCTTTGGTTTGACTTCTTAAATTAGAATTTTTAATTGCATCAAATTCCAGTCATTTTCAACCAGGCTAGAAAGAATATCAGTTTAATTAGTAAGTATATCAGTCTGATGCTCACCAATCAGTTTCACTCTTCCTGAAGACAGCAATGTGGGATCATCTTTTTTGACATTATTTATTGAGTCATCTACTAGTTCTTTGATATGATCAATTCCTACAACTTGTCCTTTGGGACCAACCTGGAATAAAAATATACAGTTGAATAATTTCTGCTAGTTTGATTTTATAGAATGAGTATTTCTATCTCCTGAGCCCATATCTCTAAAATGAAAACAGAAACAGTAAAGTGATAGTATATGTTCCCAATGTTATTGAAATCACTTCTTGGAATGACACGTCGTGACTGCTAGAAGCAACTGGCAATTGAAGTTTGTCAATACAGTAGTATAAATGCTTGTTAAAGTCATCTTTTTTGTGATATGACTCAGTCAACTTACACTATTAGTGGAGACTTCTCTGAATTTTTAGAAGATAAATGTGATCATGAGTGTTTACATTACCTGCAATAGAAAGTAACAACTTCAAGGACAAAGATTAGAACTAATCTCCTTCTATGCTGAATAAACTTACTTAAGGATTAAGATTACTTCAAGGAAAATAGTAAGTCGTGCATTTTATTCTAGATTAGCTCAAGAGTCCCACTCTTTCAGAAGCAAATGCAGCAGTTAAGTCAGGAATAAATTGCCTTCTACCCACCCGTGCATTCACAAATCTACTCTCACATTCACAGCTCTCTTCCAGAGGAAGAGCAGAACTTTTGAGAGCTTGTAACTCACAAAAGACCAATGTATTCTGAGAGGAAAAAAGGCCTACTAAGAAAATCTTCTTTATTACAGATATTTCTTCTAGAATTGTGTCTTTATTCCAGAAAAATTATTCCAGTTTTGGAGAATAGGGAAAAAAGAATCCAAATCTTAAAATGTGGACATATTTAACAGGATCCAGCTCAAAGAACACTAAGGCAGAGTATGTCCTAGCAGTCCATGTTGTGAAACAGATTTGTCTTTGGACACATTTGAATGCATCAATTATGCTTCTGTATCTTACATTTTAACGTAAGACATTTTCATTGTAACACAAGGAAAATTAACAACTGGTTAGCATGGAGAATTTGTTTTGTTTTATTATGGGGAAGTCCTACGTTGAAAAACATGCAAAGAGCAGTGTTATTTTGTCTTTCTCAAGGGAAGACCACCAACCTAACCTTTGAAGAAGTGCAAGACACATGGCAATTTTTCACTATGACAACCACAGATCTGGAGGAACACCTGGCAATCGGCTGCAACAGAAGCTAGCAAATGATTCAGTGTAGTTCAACAAAGGGTAATGTCACAGAAATGAACATTTAGTAAAATAGTCACAGCATGAAATAGCCTGATCTGAAGTAAGAGAACCTCCTGCTACATGCCACAGCCCATTATGCTATTTCCTCAATTACCTCTGTCTCTTATCCTGAAACTTTGAAGTGTGTGCAATCAAGACAATAGCAAAATGGCACAATTTTTGGGATCTCTATGGTGTTTGGAATAAAAAAAATATCTCTCTCACTCTTTTTATAATTCCAGTACTTACAAGATGAAGTAAGTGAAATTCATTTCATTTGCCAGCAACTTTTAAAAGCAAATAACTTGTATGCTCTATCACAGCAGTTTAACATGAGAAACAAAACAAAAGCCTTAAAGATGCTTTACTAGTCTAAGTCAACATAAAACTTTCCCAGAAGTACCACAAATTGAGTTCTTATCATAGGAGTAAAGATGTTGTGATACCAATGTGCTTGTGTCACAAATGAGAGCTATTAATTCTAGACCTCAAATAGACTGAGGAGCAACATCCACATGATGTAGTAAGCACATCCCCAATTGAATTTGGACAGGAAACCACTTTACCATGATTTCCTGTAATACACTTCTTTCAAGCTTTTGTTACTGTTAAAAAGAGCTGTACAAAGAGTCAGAGCAGTACTTACTGTCTTATATACGTCCATTAAAATGGATGAAACAAGATCCATATTGCACAGTAGTAATGCTATCAAACTGAACAAAAGCATTTACCCTGTATTTCTCAAAACACACTTGTAAGGCATTTCCCACAGCATACCACCAAGGAGGATTCAGAAGAGGAATGTGACATTCATATGGCAATAAAAAGGTAGTGTGATTAAATTCACCAAAACTGGAAAGAGATTTCTTTTTGTAGTAGTTGTGACTTCTCTGCAAATGTTTTCAGATTTTCTTATATAGCTCTTTCCACAGAAAAAAATTGAACAACCAGAACTTATTACATCTTAACAAAACGTAGTGACAGAACTGACAGAAGTTTCAGAACCTGTAGGACTAGAGCTCTCATGCATGCTATTAGCACTTGATCACTGACTACACAGTTACACTAAAAATAATAGGTAGGAAGTTGAACAAGTGACTTCTAAGATCTCCTTTAAACTGCAGATTAGTTAATCATAGTTGAAATAAGTTATTTATTTTTAATTTTGCAGATAGCATTTGAAAAAGATTAAATACTTTTCCCAGTGCATTGACCAGTCCTAAACATTCTTATCTAATTCCTAACATAGGAAACCAGAAGTGATCACAGACTCCACGGATCAGTCCTTGAAAACAGAAAACTTAGCAGAAAAATAACCATATGAGAATTCATCATATGCATCATCACATTCCAAATGAACTTCTCAGAAAGACAAAAAAAGGAAAAAAGGCAGTTGGCATCTTAATGACGGTCTTTGCCTGTTGCAAAGAAATTACAAATTCTGGAATGGAGAAGGAAGAACTGGTAATATTCCACAACATAAATTAGTCTCACAGTACTGTAGTTTACAACCATCAAAAAACAATTTTTTGCATCTTTTTCTTCTTAATGTAAGATAGAGTGGAACTACAGAGAATTCCTTACAAACACGTTAAACAACCTCCAGAGGTTAAGTTATGCAGAGAAGATGCAAAAGGATATAAATGAATATCTAATTTACAAAAGATTGACTTGATACTCACAGTGATGCTCATGCAATACAGTAACAAGAAAGAAGCTAAATTTAAAGACAATTTACATACACACAATATATTTTCACGTGGAAACAGGATTCTTTCAGGTCTCACTAAGCTCTCACCAGAGCTGGAAGACATGACAGTTTATCACAATGAGAACATTCATAGCCACACAGGATAATGTAAAAATTGGGCTGGACAAGACAAACACCTTCTTCCTTTAAGCTCTAATGCAACCACTAAAACGTAATAATAAAAAAATACTTCCCCTCTAGGAAATATCTTCATCATCACATGATTTACTGGACCCTTTCATCTAATACCAGCTAGGGTGAGAAATGGGCACTAATGATAATCAGGAGAGTAGTAGGAAGGTTGCTTTTCACCCCCACCCTAACTTTAGTTGAGAGTTATGCTGCAGTTCAAGCAGTTCTGATGCTCAAGTGATTAAGTATCTCACCATTCGTGAAAAACATGCTGTAAGGATTCCACTTCCAGATCCTACATCAAGTGCTTTGGCTCCTTCACGTAGCTGATCAGACAGAAGTTCAAGGGCATATGCATGCTGAGAAAAGAACACAGAGACAGAAAATGCCAAAATATTTTAAGTGTCTGGTTTACCCACCGCATGTTCCTTTCTTCAGTGATTTTCAGCAGTACACTGAGGATTCATCTAAAATATTTCAGAATTATTTTTGATTACAAAAAACAAACAGTGGGGTTTAACTACATGATACAATCATTGTTACTTCATGGACCTGAACAAATTGTGTGGGGCTTAGTATATATAGATATAAACTTATCTCACCATTTGAGATTCTAGCACACACTCTATTTATGTACCGTTATTGAGAGGGACACCATAAATCAATTTAATCCTCTTCAGGACTGGTAGCTCTTACTGTTCCAGCAGCATATGGCCCATAAAGAATTCATCTGATTATGATGCCACGCACATTGAGCAAGCTGGGGCAGAGATAAACTAGGAAGACAGCAGCTCTGGAGAATCAATGAAAGTGGCTATTAAAACTACCTCCTGTACCACCTGCACACTTGCTGAATCAAAGAGCAGTAAAGAGAAGCTCATATATGAAATGTAGTAGTCCACTGACACACTGCCCAGGTTTGGGGACAAGTACATAAACTAAGCTTAAGTCACACACCAAAAAAAACAGTTTGTTCTTTAGTGTTTCAGACATAGCCATTACCACACTCCTACAGCTTAGTTCATCACACAAGGGAAATAATTACAATATTTATGGTTAACATTTGCTTAGAGGATGCATTCCCTTTTTGCTCTAAGACTTCATATGCTTCTAGTCCTAGGCACAGGATAATTAAAAGATAATTAAAAGGTAAGTAAAAATTTTGAAAAAGCTATTAGTATCTATTTTGTCCCTTAGCTATGGTAGTTCTTTCTCTGATTTTTCTTGAATAAAATGGCTAACATTTCCATATAATAACAAAATATATGCATCTATTCATCCTTCATCTCATACAAATAAACACAGAAAAATTATGTCTGTACTATATCTACATACAGAAATCCTCTCTTAACACTAAGTCCTACAAACCTAGACTCAAATCACTTGGCAAAAAACTTGCACCTCAGTACATTGATATGCATATATAAATATGTATATATATGCACACACAGACACAGACACACACACATATATATATATATATGTATGCTGGAGTTTTTGTTTGTGGTTGTTGGCTGTGTTTGGATTTTTTTTCCCTGTTCAAAGAATTAAAGGCAGTACAGCTATACCATACCATACCATACTTATCCACTCCTGAATTCTTGTATTTTTATAAACTATAGGGTAAGAGTAATTCAAGTTGGAAAGGATCTCCGGAAATTGTGGTCCAACCCTCTTTCACCACAGAGGCAATTTAAATTGGGCTACCAAGAGCCCTGTCCAGTCAGCTTCTTTGTGTATTAAAGAATAGAATTTTCACAATCTGCAAAAGCTGTTCTAGTGCTTTTCTATGCTCTGTGTACCCTTTTCTTCATTCTAGAAACAAATCACTATTTCAGGTGATGCCTTTTTTTGTGTGCGTGTACTACAGCACATCTTTTCACTGTGCATCTCAAAGAAAAGTCTGGCTTAATCTTCTCTATGCCCTCCCACTAGGCATTTCACAACAGCATCACTGCAATCAACTGTTGAGCAAATTTGCTAGAATAAATATTTTATTTCAGAAGCATGTTGATGTTTATAAAATCATCTATACTCATCACGTAAGTTTAAAGCCTACCATATGTGGAGCACTGATTGTTGCTTGGAAACCTGCAAAACAAGAGAGTGAAAGAACACACTGAGCATTGTACAGATAACTTTACAAACTGTATTACCCTCACTAAAATGCAATACCTTCACTGTCACCTTCATTCAGGGCACTACAACACCCCCCCAATACACACACACACACACCCCCTGCAAAGGTTACACTAGTATTCTAGAAGTGAGCTAAGGTACTTTATCTGAAAGCTATGCCGTGTCAATCTGGGGGTCGGGGGGGAAGTTTCTATATTGAATTCAAAAGAGTAACGTACCACAGAATAACATAATGCTTTTTTCACTAAGACCCTATGTTCAAACCTGAATTGTTAGTCTGATATGGTGGAGAACACATAACTTCTGGAGGTGATAACCTCATTTACCTTCCAAACAGCACAAACCCATGAGAAAACACAGAGGAACAGCTATCTATAATCGTTTCTGTGAATATCTATAAGCTTTTTGAGTATATATGCATCTTAAAAGATTTTTGAATTTTCATATACAGCCAATAACATCCCAATACAATTCATAATTCTCACCACTCACTACTACATATTCAAGAATTTTCCCATAAAAATACTAAAATCCTATTATACTTCATAGTTCTCAGCATCCACAATTGAAGGGGGAAAAAAATTAGTGCATTTGCATAATTCGTTCTCCTGCCTTTGAAAGAGAAAACTGGGCTCTGGATGGGAAACAATTGTCCTAAACAACTGCTCTATCAGTAGATCTTCCCATGTAAAGCCTATTTTCATACTTCAAAAAAAAATATTTTAAAAAATCTCATCTAGAGGTTTCAGAAACTCCACATTAACTTCAGCTGAATCATTTCTATAAAAAGACTGTTTCTGATAAACTGGATACAAATGATTTTTAAGTATTTAAAAATCAGCTGCACCACCACAAATTGCTGTGGTTTAAAAAAATAAGTACATATTTACACATTAATATTGACTAAAGAATAGCTTCCTACTTGCTATATTCAAGTATGCCAATTGCATTCCATAACACAATTAAAAGGTAGCAAATAAACTACTAAAGCACAAACAAGCCTTCAAATTGAAAAACATAAAAACTATGTTCACAATTTTAACATATATATGACAAAGATAGTCACAATTATGTAAATCAGAACAAGTCTCAACCATTTTTACAAGATTGTAACAGTTTTTTCTTACCTATAGACTGTGGAGAATCCATATAAGGGTTGTATTTTGCATAGTGACAACGGTCTGTAGCCAGCATTACTTCAAATACCTTGTCTGATTTGATTATTCCATTTTCTATGAATAAACAAAGAAATAAAGTATATTATTTCTATTCTGTAATGCATATGTATGTGAATTATATTAATGTATTCCTAATATTCATAATCACACTACCTTATCCTCCCTAACACTGTACTCTTCATCATACTAGAATGTAAGCTGTGGTCCATAGATCAAACATCACTTAAGACAGTGAACTTTCAAGAAGACTTTCCTAGCAGTTACAGATGCTTTTCAGAAACAGCAGGGACCATTTGCAAAGATCTATCCTCTAAAAAAACCCAGCTTCATGTACACCTTTGATATTTCTGAAAATGCAGTCAAGTAAAAACCTGATACTACTCTACATGTCAAACAAGATAGACTTCTTATTTCTAAAAGCTATGTAATTATTGTGGATCCATTGAAAACAATATACAAAAGGGGGTTAGAAATGTCAGGCTGCAGCATCTTTGCTCACCATTTTATTTTCAAGACCTGTTTCTCCTTTGTGTTGCAAAAGAAAAAAAAATACCTTTTGTAAAGATACTCCTAAAGAATCAGAATTCTTATGCTGGGGCAGAATGAGGCCCAAAAAGTTTTAATATAAAACACTTTGAATCTTCGTTCACTTTTCAAAATGAAATGCAAATGCACAGGCATGTAAAAACCATCAGAAGGACTGTGCAGTGCAGCCAATTTATTGCAATTTTATAGAACTTTTTTTTTAAGTTCTAAAGAGATGTTTGAGTAACAAAACACTTTAGAAAGCAAATGGAAGAAATTAATCACAGTATCACTAAGGTTGGAAGAGACCTCAAAGATCATCGAGTCCAACCAATCACTTCCATTAAAAGACAGTATGAACTACAAATAAATGAAATTTCAACAGTGGCTGATTCATTGAACTACTTACTTTAAATAAGGAAGATTTATTTGGAAAATTACATTTAAAAGGAGAAAATAAGATAATTTGAGTACCTCTAAAATCTATTGCAAAATGCAGTTAAATAAAAATCAAATTAAAGAGCATTTGTAAGACTCTCCCAACTGAGTCACACCAGTGATTTTTAAATTACTACCAATACTTAGGCACCTGTGCCTAGGCCTGGGCTAACTTCTGCAGAGGCTTCCTTGACTGTTTACAGTGTGCTCCCAACTACATTTACCAGTTTCTTTTCAGGGGGGGGCTGGTTTGTTTTGTTCCATCCTGCCCCTCCTTTTCTTCTTACCTACTACCTGTGTCCCAAATTTAGTTATCCTATAAAAGAGAAGATTGAATTCAGAGAGCAAAGTAACCTCTGAAACATTTTGGTTTTTTGGTCTGAAGACAAAGTGTCAAAGTGTCAAAAGGAATATACCACAAAACTGTTAAGGAAAAGAACAACTCTTTTAAAATAAACTCTTTTTTAGAATTATTTCTAAAACATTCTTCTCTCTAGAATTATTCTAGCATATATGTACCTCACAGAGTACACACATTACACTTATCCTGTACTTTGACTTCAGTTAGAACTTTAAACTCCACCTCCAGATAGTGGAAACTCTTCATTTCAATGCAAGTCTTTCAATCCAAGACAGCAAACATTTGTAAGACTTCCTAAGCTTATTTACTGACCAAAATTGTACCCCAGAAGAAAATAAACAAATCAATCCATTAACAAACCAGAACTGACAAAGTAAGGTAACAAACCAAAACAAACAAAACCCCCAAACCAACCAAACAAATCTATTTCCCCTGACCACTTCAAATTCATTGTATATCAGTTCTGTGAATAAGGTAGAGTGGGATAAAATAAAAATTAATGTTAGATTCTCATTAGGTATCACCAAGAAGTTCATATCTCTAAATTAAATATACTTTAAAAAAAGAGAGGCAGGAGAATAATCAGAGCTGACTATAAAAGCACTGAAGGGATCAAGGTTTGGGGAGTAGAAGGGAGATCAAAAAGTAGCAGCTCAGAAGTACCCAAGAAAGAGCTAGAAATAGCAATTTAGTCCTTGAAATTGTGTATTGTGCAGATAGATGCCTGCATTCTAGAAGCTACAGGTAGCCATTTGCTCTTTCCTTTTATGTCTTGGCGGGGGGCGGGAAACAAACGTGCAGAGAATATACAGATCAAGCTTCCAGCTGGAAAAAGCAACTTCAGGGCTGTAAGGCTGAGAACCTCCTCTAGTTTTCAGAGCTTCCTCTAGTTTTCCCTCTATATGGCTGTAACAGCAGGCTTCTTCCAGAATTCTTTCACACCATCCATGATCCACTTTCCCTTTTTACAAAGCTCCATGCCTGACAATTGTCTCATCTACTCCCATCATCCTTCTACTTAAAAAAGTATCAGTAAGTAAATTCTATTCTGCCTCCATTCTATTACTTTTATCCATTCTTCTCCCAATCTGTTTAACCAAAGTATGCTTTTGAATTCCCCCCCACCCCCCAAATCAGAGACCGTGGGTGTCGATGCAAAACTGTCATGGTTTAGAGTGAGACAGATTGCTCTTTTACCTCTTCCGAAAGGGGCAAAAGGAAAATCGTTCACACAAAGGACTGGATAGTATTGAGAAATTTAAATGGAAATGTTATTTACAACTACATACAACAGTACAAAGCATAGTAAAGCATATAAAATACACCAAAATCCATAGTCTGGGCTTGACACGGAAGCTCATTAAGCCAAAGCTTCACACAAACCTCTAAACCAGGCTAACAAACCCAAGCTTTCATGCCCCCTCCCTACCAAGCCTCTCTACCCTCCATACCACACCATTGTGACGCAGCACAAAATTCAGCTAGGCAACTCCAGGCTCCAATTAGGCAGCTCCAGGCCTTACTGGCAGCACTGCCAAGGTTGACACCAGGCCTCACTTCCCCGCCAAGAGAGATAAGAGCCTGGGCATCCTTCCCGGGAGAAGAGAGGGAGGGAAAAGGGAAGAAAATGCATTTTGCAGCGAGTTTATAGGGATGCAGGACTTATAGGTATGAAATACATCTTCCAGTGCACCTGCTGGACACTGGCCCTTCTGGAGTTCCGTAAGATTTTGGGTTTTAAAGGCACCCACAGCCTCAAACTGCCACAAAAACAAAGCATGGAACTTCATTTCATCCAAAGTACGTATAACTTTATCAAGTATGATGCTTACACTGACAAGCAACTGACCAACAAAAATTGAAAACAGTAGCTATTAATATTCTACAAATACTGAACATTCAAGATGCTCTCATTCAGCAAACACATGGTTTGCTGTTGAACTGGTTTTGATTAGTGTCATCTTCTTCATCAGCAACAACAAAGTTAAGCAAGTTACTCATACTCAGAGTCCCCAGCAGGAGAATCTGGATCTTGTGTCTCAATCATGTACTTCAATTACTGAATAATGCTCCCTCTTCATAAAAAAATATACCCTCTCGCTAAGAAGGTGGAATTACAGAGCATCACACTATCACCCCATAGACTGTTCTTCAAATTGACAACAACAAAATTTAGGTGGGAAATAAAAAAAGCTATCAAGCCCTAAACATTGAAGTCAGTATTGACTTTGCAGGTTTGGTTTTTTTCTGTTAATAACAAAAACAGTTTTTCTCAGTCTCATGGTTGAATATAGAGAAACACAACAACAGCAAGGTACTGAACTCCAATTAAAGTCCTTTCCTTCCTGCAGTAGGATGACCAAATGACAGGATCTCAGTTCTGTCTGGAACAAACCTCTATCACATTCTGAATTAAGTCCAGAAAGCAAGTAAATGCCATAAAAAAAATAGTCAATAATAAAAGTTTATATTTCAAAGATGATATTCTGATTTCATGCCACCTCTAAGTGCCAAAAAACCCCAATGGGACAATAATCAGTAATTTATTAATAAATGCCAATGCAAAACATTTTCTGATTTTTTAAAAGGAAGCTGCATATTGCAGAGAAATAATTCACAATTAAATATATATAGGTTGATTACCCTTTCCATTGATAACATGCATGGAAGACTCTACTCAAGGAGACTGCTGGATTGAAGACCAATAATCAATACTGCAAGCAATTCAAATACGAAGTTATGAAGTGTTTACAAGCAAAAGCTAATATACAAACACACCAACTTCAACTTTATATCAAAAGGAAACTCTGTTTATTAGAGTGATACCAACAAAACTCCTAAGCTGCAACAGCCTGAAACTGAAAAGTAAGCACTTAAGACTGGAGTGAGCACAGCCTGCAGAGTTCAGGTTTTCTGTGCAGACTGCGGCAATGACAACTTGACATAATTGGAGCATGGTTTGAAAACTCTCCCTCTTCTGCTTCTTTTCTACAAATAACACCATGAAAACAGGAAGAGTCCACAGTGCAGTCTTTGGATTTGAAGGTGGAAATATACCATTGTTGAATGTAACCTGGGAAACTGGGCTGTCAGCAAGCAAGGAAAAAAGAGCTTAAGTCTGAAAAGTCTCCATGGATTTGCAACAAGAACCTAACTTTTTATTTAGCAAATGCATTACTGAAGTGCTTATTTTTCAAAGAACTGCCTACACCACTGATGGTATCCTGACTGTTGATCACACAAGTTTCCAACAAAACTGTAAAATACTAGCAGTCAACATTTACAGCAATACTAGCTTCCAGACTGGAAAAAAGATGTCTCATTGCACTATGATAAAATCCATCACATAAGCTTTCTATACAAACTATAAACAGCTACTCAAACATCTCCTGTTGCTGGCTTTACATAAATAAAATACTCAGGCATTTACTGTGGGACTATTTCAGCACCCACATAGTTCAGTTTCTCTCCAGATTACTCTCCCCATTACCACAGCAGAGTGCTTCACTTATTAAGATGACTTTTCAGCTAAACAGTGATATTTTTAAATCATACAGAGGTCTTAAACCACAATGCATACACATCCAACTTGAACAGATTAAAATTACTCAAGCAACAACTAAGTTTCCAAATGTCTCTGACCCATGCAAAAGAAAGAACTGACAAACCTGGTGGCCTTCCATGACAAGGTCACAACATTGATAGATGCAGGTCGAGCAACTGACATCATTAACGTGGACGTGAGCAAAGCCTTAGACACTGTCCCGCACCACATCCTGGTCTCCAGGCTGGCGCAGCACGGGTTTCATGGATGAACCATTCAGTGGATAAAGAATTGGCTTGATGGCACCCAAAGGGTGGCTGTCAATGGGTCCATGTCCTAGTGGAGGCCAGTGAGAAGTGGAGTCCCTCAGGGATGAGTACTGGGACCAGTCTTGTTTAACAACTTTGTTGATGATGGACAGTGCCACTGAGTGCACCCTCCGCAGGTTTGCTGATGACACCAAGCTCTGTGGTGCAGCAGACACCCTGGAGGGAAGGGATGCCATCCAGAGGGACCTTGACAGGCTGGAGAGGTGGGTCCATGACAACCTCATGAGGTTCAAGTGCAAGGTCATGCATCTGGGTTGGGGCAATCCCAGGCACCAATATAGGCTGGGCAGGGACTGGCTTGAGAGCAGCCCTGAAGAAAAGGACCTGGAGGTGCTGGTGGATGAGAAGCTCAACATGAGCCAGCAGCGTGCACTTGCAGCCCAGAAAGCCAACCACATCCTGGGCTGCATCAAGAGAAGCATAGCCAGCAGGTTGAGGGAGGTGATTCTCCCCCTTTACTCTACTCTGGTGAGACACCACCTGGAGTACTGCGTCCAGTTCTGGAGCCCCTCTTACAGGAAGGATCTGGACATGCTGGAACATGTCCACAGAAGGGCCACAAGGATGATTAAGAGGGCTGAAGCACCTCTCCTATGAGGGCAAACAGAGGGAGTTGGGGCTATTCAGTCTGGAGAAGAGAAGGCTCTGAGAAGACCTTATTGTGGCCCACCAGTATCTACAAGAAAGCTGGTGAAGGGCTTTTTAGGGTGTTAGGTAGTGATAGGACTAGGGGGAATGGGGAAAAAAAAACTAGAAATGGGTCAGTTCAGATTGGATGTTAGGAAGAAGTTCTTCACCATGAGGGTGATGAGACACTGGAACAGGGAGGTGATGGAAGTCCCATCCCTGGAGGTTTTTAAGGCCAGGATGGATATGGCTCTGGGCAACCTGTTCAAGTGTGAGGGGTCCCTGCCCATGGCAGAGGGGTTGGAACTAGATGATTCTTGAGGTCCCTTCCAACCCTAACAATTCCATGATTCTAACCAGCAACTTTCAAGAGTAAAGTCTGAATAAGAAGTTATGGATTAGCATATAAAGATCCAATAAAGAACATTGGCCCTAAAATGCACAAAGCTCTTTGTTCAAAAGAAAGCAAAACTAGGTGTTTGCAAACAACTGTTTTTTAACTGCTCATACAGGCAAGCCTCTTGTGCTTTGCTGATAATTGATAATTGAGTGTTTGCCTCAACCATTCAGCTGCATGTCTGTTATCACTGTGACTGGGATTCACAATAATACATTATTCAAACAGAATGTTGCATACAGTTAACTGACAATAATCACCTGAGTGTCTGTCATTCACATATGTAAGAACAGAAAGACTGAGGAAAGCACAAGTCCATCAGAAGTAGACTTAGAGTCCAGAAATTAAACATAAACATGAAAAACCCAAAGAGGTAAAATAAATTAAAAAATAAATAAATAAACAACACACCAAAAACCTAACAAACACCAACACAACAAAATGAACAAATACATATGCAAAAAAACCCATTTATATAGCATTTAAATTCTACTCAAAACACAGAGGTAAAAGCCACATAGAAACCAAAAGCTGAGTTCAACACAACTAGTATACATCCTCAAGATTCAGTTGAATAGGAATTTACCTTCTATTTTATTGGGTTACTCCTTCCCTATTTAGTAACAATCACATTCAAAAACAGCCTGTCCATTTTGGTATCATAGATAAGAGTTCTCTATTAATTTTCACAGATGTGAAAGTTTGCAAGATAACATATTTAGACATATTTAGCTTTAATACTCTTTCATACTATATGTCAATGTTGCAAACATTAGTACTTTTTTTTTTCCTCTGGGAGAAGAGGAAGGCATGCTTGCTCGTTCCTCATAGTCCTACAGTGCCTATCTTTATCACAAAAAACCATACAAATCTGTATCAGCAGTTGGGTGAAGAAACTTCTGGGAGTATATGAAAGAAGAAAATTACCTTAATGTTGGGTTCAGCCTGCAAAAACAGAACTGGACATTCCAATAAACTTCAACACCTGTACACAGACAAGGGCAACTTCACCTCCAAGCTCATCTTGATCTCTCTGCATTTCAGAGGGCTGAACTTCACTTACAAGTCACATGGAATGCCAAAACTGAAGAGCTTAACACAAAACGGCAACAACCATCAGTAGTAACTAAAAACTGTTAGAGAGATTAAGATAAACTTAGATGCATGGGACAGATGGATAAGGAACTCTCCTCACATCAAGACTTACGGCAAGACTATTTCAACAGCTTTAGCAGATCTTTAAAGAAAGGTAGATGCTGAACGTATTACACATTACTGAGCAGATTCCATGTAATAGCTTTTCTGATCTGTTTGCAGAAATCCAATGCTGTCAAGACCAGCAGACCAACCCCACGATCACTCTGTTATGATGAAGGTGGTTTCATTCAATCAGGCATTATTACTATGCAAAAGCTGAGGAAAATCAAAAGATCAGCAAAACATGACCCCAGCTCCTAGGACAAAATGACACAAAGCTGCCATACTAGAAGAAATAAGGAAGACTTCCTAAAGTTGCATTTGTTTGACCATCTCTTTTGGATTTAAACTTTGCAAGCCTTTAAAACTATTTTGGGATCAAGTCCAATGTAGCAGCATTCAATTTCTCAGAAGTCAATCCAGAAGAGATGCAATTCCAAAACTTTACTTATCTCAAGCTCTGAAAGAACTTCGTCTTTTGGCCATCATTTGGTAGTTTAAATTAAAAACAAACAAGTGTTACAATGACACTAACAAACATGACTACATGACTTCAGAGAAACAAACATTCAAAAAAACATGAACATTCTGCATTTCTTTCCAAGCTTACTAACAGCTCTTAGTGACCTCCTGATACTGCAAGATGAAAGAACCAGTAGCATTTAAAAAAAAAAGGTTGGGAGTTGCACTGAAGCAAAACACCTGAGATTCCATCATTTTAACTCCAAAAGCAACTGTAATCACTGGTAAGGAACAGATTTGCAAACTTGTTTCCATTTCACAACAGCTTCAGGTAGCCACATAAAACTGTATGATGCTATTAAACTCAGAAATTAACTAAATAAATATTTCTTCAATCAACCATAAGAACTAAATATTTTTACACTAAAATGATTGATTATAAAGTGCTGTGATATAAATAAGCATCCAAAAACATGCTCTTCCCCCTCAGTGAAGGCTTGGGGATGGAAAGCCATGCTGTGGCAAAGACAGATTCATAGATTCATGGAATGGTTTGGGCCAGAAGAGACCTTGAAGGTCATCTAGTTCCAACCCCCTGGCCATGGGCAGGGACACCTTCCACTACACCAGGTTGCTCAAAGCCTTTTCCAACCTGGCCTTGAACACTTCCAGGGAGTGAGCATCCAACTGCTTCTCTGGGCAACCTATTCCAATGTCTCACCACCCTCACTGTAAATTTCCCTTCTTCCAGCTTCAATCCATTCCTTCATTCTATCACTACAAGCTCTTCTAAAGCTCTTGTGGAGACACAAGGGTTATGGATGGGTCCAAAACCATGGCAGCATTTGAGGATAGTCAGGTAGGAATTAGAGCTTCTCCTCACAAAAGAGTAGTGGGACAATTAGCCCAGTTGAAGTGCATCTACACTAACACACATTGGCAATAAATAGGAGGAGCTGGAAGCCAAGGTGCACCATCATGAAAATGTAGTAGCATTGCTCACACAACTAGAGTGCTGCAATAAATGGTGTCTCAGTCCAGAGAGGGAAAGAGACTCAGTGGAATGGAATGGAATGGAATGGAATGGAATGGAATGGAATGGAATGGAATGGAATGGAATGGAATGGACCTTTGAGATCATCGAGTCCAACCCGTCATCCAACATTATCTAATCAACTAAACCATGGTACCAAGCACCCCATCAAGTCTCTTCCTAAACACCTCCAGTGATGGTGCCTCCACCACCTCCCTGGACAGCCCATTCCAATGGACCATAATTCTTTCTATGAAGAACTTCTTAATAACACAAATAAACTACAGTCGGAGTTACATATTTAATCACAGTCAATTATTTCTATGTTTAGCATGATTTCTAACTCTACAGTAACCTGCACATCATTTCCTAGAAGTGTCACCTGCTAGAAGATCTTCATTTAATTTTTTTAGGGGGAAAGTCTGCAAGTTTGAAGGCATGTGTTCAAGTCTTTTCAGCTAGGAAGAAGCAAAGATCAAAATAATTACTCTACAAAAGTGAAAAGTTGGGGGGTTTTTTAATAGTTTCAATGATGGAAGAATCATATATACAGAGACAATAAAGCATGTCAAAATGAGTAGTTTCAAGAATCGCTAGAAAACAAAGCAGCTGAACACCTGGTGGAAACAGCACACTCAAGGACAGCATTTTTGTTGTGAAGAAAAGACTGACTTTTAAGCAAATTTATTTTATGTATGTGAGAATTGTGAATCTATGATGCCTCAAATTAATAGTACAAGAATATGTTTCCAATGCAACAAATAACTAATAATCAAAATAACAAAAGTCGTACAACATTCTTCACAAATTTGTGTCGAAGTATGCACTGAGAAATATGCAGAGTTCCAGCACCTTCTTCATTAGTTCCCCTTTTAAGACATGAAAGCAAAGATAAGGCTTGTAAAGAATACTTGCCTAAATCTGCATGCAAATACATAAAAGCACCTATCACTACTCTAATATCTAATAATCATTATCATTAGAGAAAAGTTCATTCTATAGTTAAGGCAACAGTAAAGCAACCAAATGTTAATCTGGTTTTACAAAATTAAAGCATTTTATTCAAGAAAGTAAAAGCATTAGAAACTGTCAGTATCAACTTACAATGAATAATGCTTATAGTTGTTTTAAATAAAAAGAATATGTACCCCTCAGGAGTTTTCTATTTATGTTTTCATTTGGAAGCAAAAGCAGTTTAAGAAACTCCCATTCTTCTCAGCCCACTTACACACACATAGTTCACTGCTTCTCTAACCATAATAGTACATCTCACAGATATTGAGAAGTTTAAACCTCAATGTTTCACAAGGAGAATAATGAGAAAGCAACCTAGACATACAACACAGCCTCCCTCACAAGCAGTTCTATAAGCACAGTCAAGAGAAGACCTGTGGTGTAAAGGCACCAGCAACCTCTCAACAAGGCTCTGCTGAAAAAGAAAACATACCATGTTTTGCTACAACGAGCAGTATTTCCTAAATTATATATATACACAAACCAAATTACACACTCAGTTAGGAAGTTACACAGAGGATAAACACTCAGGCAACATCAAATAACCCTCACCTTCCTTTTATTCTTACTTCTATCATAAGACCCCATGAAGCACTACAGGCTGGAGTCGGAGTGGCTGGAGAGCTGCCAAACAGAAAGGGACCTGGGGGTACTGATTGACACTGGCTGAACATGAGCCAGCAGCGTGCTCAGGTGGCCAAGGCCAATGGCATCCTGGTCTGCATCAAGAATAGTGTGGCCAGCTGGAGCAGGGAAGTCATTGTGCTCCTGTACAGTTCTGGGCCCCTGAATTTAAGAAGGACATTAAGACTCTTGAACATGTCCACAGAAGGGCAGCAAAGCTGGTGAGGGCTTTGGAGCACAAGCCCTATGAGGAGAGGCGGAGGGAGCTGGGATTGTTTAGCCTGGAGAAGAGGAGGCTCAGGGGAGACTTTATGGCTGTCTACAACTACCTGAAGGGAGGTTATAGCCAGGAAGGTGTTGGTCTCTTCTCCCAGGCAACCAGCACCAGAACAAGAGGACACAGTCTCAAGCTGTGCCAGGGGAGGTTTAGGCTCAAGGTGAGGAGAAAGTTCTTCACAGAGAGAGTTGTTAGCCATTGGAATGAGCTGCCTGGGGAGGTGGTGGAGTCACCATCCCTGGAGGTGTTCAAGAGGGGATTGGACATGGCACTTGGTGCCATGGTCTAGCAGTCATGAGGTCTTGGGTGACAGGTTGGACTTGATGATCTTTGAGGTTTTTTCCAATGTTGTTAATGCTATGATTCTATGACTGCTAGAAATTATATGCTACTCAGCTGGCTTTAGAGTTAAAAAAAAAATTAAAAATAAAAAAATCGAGGGATCTACTACTCAAAACAAATTCTCTAGAACATTATAGTTTTTCTATGACAAATTATTTTGTTATAAAGAAATAATTACATATTATAGGAAATAGTACTTTCTTCTAAACTTGTTCCAAACTTCAGCAATAAGGCATCACCTTAACTGGAGAGCACTTATTTCAAAGTTACAGTCTTAATCATGCAGTAACTCCCCGATGTAAGCCCTGCATTGTCACAGGAGTCTCACGGAGGTAAACACCACAATCTTGCCTCAAGACCAAAAGCCTTTATGCCTCCACAACATTTTATTTCCATTCCACTATTTAACACCACTCGAAATACTTTGGCATACATATGCAAAACACAGGGGGAAATTACAGACTCCCAATTCCCCATACTGCATAGTAAGTATAGTAACTAGTATACTAGAGTTTAGCTTTTTCGTTATCATTGTTATTGCAAAGCTCTAAACAGTTTCCATGTGCTGAAAAACACTGTCATTGTTTTCTTCAACAAAGAAATCAGTTTTGCCTTCAGGTTCTCAGAGCCATAGACAATTCTGGTAATAATTACTTTCTGGATAGATTTTTGGAGCTTGACATTAATTTTTACATGAGAAAGTATTCTTCTGCTGTGTAAGGGAACAGACTTCCACTAAAACAGTATTTCCAGCCCTTGCAGTTGCAAACCAAAACAAAACACACTGCAACTCTCATAACTAGACAAGCTGTTACCTATGTGTTAAACAGTTTTTACAGTGAAACTGGAAGTCACTTAAGCACATATTGCTCTGCTGGATGAAAGAGTTCTCAAAAGAGTGGCACAAAGATGGGAAAGACCACGTAACATAAGCTGACTGGAGACTAAAGCAAGGATGATTCTGGTATGTATTCAAAATAATAGCATTATTTGTTTGGCTGCTTTATCTATGGTCTTGCAGCATCACTAAGGAGACAAATGCCACAATGCAGGCTCTGACTCTGCATCTTTTTACATTTAGGACATGGACTTGAGGAGAGAATGGGATGGACCAAGAGTAAAGAAAAGAGACACTACAAGTGCATCCAACAAGGCTTAATCCGAGGCTAATATGAAAAACAGAAGCTCTGAATAGAGAGGGTGTTATCAACCTGTACTGTCAGCCTGGATCGCATGCAAATGGACCCTGGAGACTTCAGGACGTATTAAAGATTATCAGGGAAGCGCAAACGCCCAACACGTTCCACATTCAGCACGGGGACAGCACAAATCTTTGGTAAGGACACAAAATGGTATGTCCGGGGCTGTCACCGTAAAGCTCAGCGACAGCAAGTCTGCAACTTCGACAGCTCCTCTCCCGTCTCACAGGTCCCAACCCACCGCTTCGAAAGAAGCGGCTGGAAACTGGGGCTAAATGAGAACATTTCGGACCTCACGAGCATGTTGCTGCCACACGCCCATTTCACCCTGCGAATACAACCTTGGCCTCTTCGGCGCGTCTCCCAAACCCGGGCAGGTGCCACCGCCTTTAGCCCGGACCTGGAGGACCGAAGGACAGCCGCTGTGCGCCCGCCGACACCACCGCTCCCCTGACCGCCCTGCGAGGGGCCTCAGGACGCCGCTGCCCACCGCCCGCAGGGCGTGCTGACCCGGCAGAAAGGACGCCGAACTCGGCGCGTGTGGAATCACAGGCCATCCGGAGCTGCCGCCACGGCCGAGGACGACGAGGCGGGAACGGAGGGGAGGAGGCGGCGGTCTGACAACAACCACAGCTGCCGCACAGCGCTTCCCCTTCGGGACCACCATCGGGACCGCCATACGGCGCCGCCCCTCCCGCCGCATCTCCTTCCGCAACAACAGCCCGGGCCCGCCCTGCACCAGCGGCCGCCGCCCTCCGCCTAGCTGCGGGACGGCGGAGGCGCTCGCCGCGCCCCTCCCGGGAGGGACCCGTACGGACACTCAGACACACACCCCCCGGCTGGGCGCCGCCTTCGCCTCCTCCCCCCGCCGGCGCCGCTCCTTGACAGTTGGCGGCTGGGCGGGCGCCGCGGGAATGCGAAGTGCGTGCGGCCGGTAACGGACACCCCGCGGCCGAGGCGAAAGGGGCCCCGCCCGCCCACAACCCCAGCCCAGGACTCACTGCGGAGGTTGTGGATGAGCTCAGAGTGGCTGGCGCCTCCCGATTTCCAGGCCATCGCTAGACACACTCTACGGAGCAGGTACAGAGCCGCCTTCAGCACCGCGACTGCGCACAGTAGCTTCCCCAGGAAGGACACAACCTCCAGCGCCGACACAGGCACCGCCTCCTCGCCTCCTCCTCCCCTCCCTGCCGCCGCCGCTGCGGCTGCCGCGCGCCCGTCGAGGGGAGGGGCCACGCGCCCACCGCCCCGCGCGCCCGACATTCTCCAGCCGCTGCCGCCGCCGCCTCCGCTCCGCCGGCCCGCGCTGGGCCCTGCGCATGCGCGCCCACCACCCCCCGAGCTAGCGCGTGGGGTGATCCCCACGCGGGCGGGAGACTGGGGGAGCTAATCTGCCGCTGACCGTCAGGGACCGGTCCTCTCCCGTCCCGTGGACGGAGAGGTGGGTGATCAGGGTGCCGCTCCACTGCTCCAGCGGCACGCTCGGGGAAACCGGCCTCGCCCCCCACACTCTCGCGGTCTCACTGTGAACACCCGCTAACAACTCGAGCACTTAACGTCGCAGTGAGTCGCGGCCACTCGCACAGTGCTGGGGGTGCGGAGATGCCGCTAGACGCACGCGGGGTGGCGGAGCACACAGGCGGCCCGAGCCCCGGTGCCGGTAGCCCGAGCCTGCCCCACAACTGCAGCCTATGGCACCAGTCGTGCGGGCTCAGCGGATGCTCCCGGTTCGCGGGTTTGGTTGCAGGGCTCGCGACGCTGATGCCGCACTGGCGGTGAGGGCTTGGCCCAGCCTTCGCTCCAGAAGCAGCGGGGCTGCGAGAATCAGTTCGGGACGGATCTGTGGGTGCGGGTTTGAAAGGAGCTCTGTTAATGAATGAGCTAACGAAAGAAGCACCTCCCCACTCCCTCCACCTCTGATGACTTTAGCCAGTTTTGTGAAATAAGACGGCACACGCTGCGTACGGAATAAGCGGTGAGCCTGTATGAGGCTCCTAGCTGTCGGTCACGGAGGCACCACCAGACCCTGCAACGGCCCAGCGCGCGCGCTCCGCCACGCTTGCGACGGAGCCAATTATCGCCATCCCGCGGCGTGTTGTTTTGCATGGGGCGTGCCTATTGGTTGCGGCCAGCCCGCGCGGGCCAGGCCTACGTGTTGGAAGTCGCTATTGGACACCTGGCGCTGGTGCGTCGGCGGCCGTGCCGCTTTTGCGCCTTCGGCGGAAGAGCTGCCCCCAAGGCGGCAGTCGCGGCAAGGGAGGGTGAGGTAATAGTGGGGTGCCAGGGGGAAGAAATGTGACTGAAGACCTGGAAAACAACACAAAAAATGGGGAGAGAAGGAACGTTATGACAGTTGGCACCTGCGCATATGCCTAAGCGGTGCCAGAGTACCTGCGATCTACCTATAGCATCTGCTGGTGCGATGCCATGGTGGAATAAAGTGACAAAATAATGTTCCTTTTAAAAGTTGTCTAGGTCACAAAGTGAGTAACTCAGAACTTAATAAATGTCAAACTGATGGTTGTGGTGTGGTATTTTCTCTGTCCCAGCGTGGGCACACGACGAATTAGCAACCTTAAGAGAAAAGCTACATGTCCGGTTCCTCCCACAGCCTATAGCATAGCATAGAAAAAACATAGAATTAACTTCCTAGAGTCATGAGGTGTTCCTGGGTACTCCTAAATTCCTTAATTTTGCCATCAATAATAATTTTTCACCTGTTATGTGTCTCTATTGTTTTTAAGTGAAAGCAAATTCCATTATTGCGGACAATTTTTGGGAAGCTGCCAGTGCTGTGACTTTAATTTGTGCCCCCTTCTGGTCCCTGCGAACGAGCACTGCAATTTTACAATGCTTCTTAACAAGGTGTCATCTACTTGATACCAGACAGCATTGTTTTCAGTTCTTTGCTTTTGAAACAGGAGAACAGTGACATGTAACTATGACTAGGTAGACCTTATCAATAGTACATTGTATGAACATGAGAAAAAATGAAGTATCATCCAGCAGATACAACATAAAATATTCTACTGTTTCTTAAAAACATTCCTGATACAACAACACACATAACCTAACATACCACAACAGGAGACACAGATAACATAGTCTTTTGTGTGAGAACCCATCCCGGAAGGGATAAGCCTGTTCAGCTCCATACAACACATATACTCCATCCTGTCATTCCTGGTTCAGGTGAAGAAAATGAGGTGAAGGTGAGAATCTGCTTTTCCTGCTAGAAGTCAGTCCACGGCAAATCTGGCAATTGCCCAATGTATATAGCAGGTCTCATCTGTAGACTTCCCAGACTTTTCTTGTCTGTTTCTTTTAATTCTGGAGACAGATGCACTGCTTCATTCTGTATTTTCCATCTAACTTCTAACTAGGATATGGCAGCCGTTTTACATTCCATGAGAGACTCCCAGTCTGTTCTAGAATATAAAAGGTCTCCCTGTTATGTCCAGTGGACTGTGAGAGAAGGAAAGCCATGGACTTAGAGGAATTGCCAAAGGGCAGCAAGTACAGAGAACAGACAGACATTGTAAAAATACACACACACAAATACTTCTGTTTTAAATGCAACAGATATTTTCTATTCTCACATGCAGGAAAATGCATTGGTCTCACATAGAGAGATTGTTGTCGAGAAAGTACCTGGCCCATGTTTGAAAGCATTCCAGGGATACTTACTCCCTTGGGAGACCAGAAACACAAGAGATACCATTTACACTTAATCAAGACTAGCCTGAAACATTGTTAATCTTGTCACAGAGCAAGAAATCACCTTTATCTCCTAGGAACTTGCAGATTTGCCCATGTACTTTTGGACTGAATGTTACCTACTGGCCATCTCTTGCCATGACTATTCACACAATGTAAGTGTGAACCTTCCTAAGTGATATCTGTGGTGTCTCAGATGGATACCAGGCACATGAAAGAAACAGCATGTGCGGCTACAGGCTTCCAGGAGCTTTAAGGGGCTTCCTTAAAGGGTCCTGAGAAAGTAATAAGCACCAATAGTGTCAGGAAAAACCCATATGTGCAGTAAACATGATGGTCCCTAGCTCTTTCTGCTCTGTAACCAGTTTTAAACTTTTAAATTAAGAGCATATACATTAAGATAAAACTAAAGGGAACATAGACATTCTACACTAGAGAAAAAGACAAGCAAAATTATTAAAAAAAAAACAACAAACATTTTCTGGCCATCACTATTCACATGGAACCTCTCCATATGCTCTGACACTCAGCATTCCTGTATACTCTTACTCTTGTCCAAACAAGTGTGATCACCTTGGTCCCTGGATGCCCACTCTAAGGTGCAGACAGCTCCATTTTCTACAGGTGTAGTGTGCTCTGAAGACTCTCCAGGGAGCTGGTGCATCGACGTTAGAGAAGAAGCATGGGAGTGCCAACCACCAGAGTGGGCCATCACTTAATTTTTCTGACATGGAGATCCCTCTAATCGTAAGCACTTAAGATCTCTGTCTTTTTCCACACATTCACCCACATCTCAATCCTTTAGCTGTACTTAAATGCATTTATATATAATCCCCTCTGTGCTACTATTTCTGATTCATCCCTTTCCTCCCACTTCATGAACCCATTAGATTTTTTTAAATACTTTGACTTTAAAAAGCATATGAAAAGTTGATCATCACTGTCTGATCCCATCTGCTTCTGCAGAACACAGAAATTTCTCCATGAAATGTTCCTTCTGAACATTCTGCAGTTATGTTCCAAACTTTACACCAACAGCCTTCTATACCTACACTCAGTCCTTTCCCTGATTTCACTCTCCTTCTTTTCCTGTATCCTCCAACCAGTTTGTTGTGTACCTTCATTTTGTATTTCCATTTTAGAAGTTTATGCTGTTTTGAACTCAGCATCCTTCTTTTCCCAGCCCTGAACTCAAAGAGGAGGTGAGAAGGACTGAGACACATCAGTGACGTTCCCAGTTAGGGAGCAGCAGGACTGTGACACCTCCATGCGCAAAGGTGAGCCTGGAGTCAGGGAAGACAGTGCCACAAAGTAGAATAGAATAGACCAGACCAGACCAGGTTGGAAGAGACCTTCAAGATCATTGCATCCAACCTATTATCCAACCCACGTAATGAACTAAACCATGCAACCAAGCACCCTATCAAGTCTCCTCCTAAACACCTCCAATGATGGCGACTCCACCACCTCCCCAGGCAGCTCATTCCAAGGGGCACTCACTCTCTCTGTGCAGAATTTCTTCCTAATCTCCAGCCTAAACCTCCCCTGGCACAGCTTGAGACTGTGTCCTCTTGTTCTGGTGCTGGTTGCCTGGGAGAAGAGACCAACTTCTGCCTGCCTACAGCCTCCCTTCAGGTAGTTGTAGAGAGCAATAAGGCATCTATGCAAAGCAGTGCTGGGGACAGTAATGGTTTTGCCATTAAGCAAAAGCGAAGTGACAAGCCAGGCCCCAAGTCAAACCAGTCACCAAGACAGAGATATAGCTGGGCACAACACAGTTCAGGCCAAGAGAAGCTGCCTCAGCTCATGTGGAAGCCCCAGGTGAGGACAAGCAAGGTTTATGAATGCACTGGGGGCCCTAGCACCCTGCTCTGCAGTACTCTGCAAAGCAACTGCTCTCATTCAAGAGATCAAACTGGGAACAATTCCAGGAGTTACAGCCCACAGTAAATATTATGTGGGCAACTCCAAATAACTTTATTAAAATATTGTTGAATGTTAAATCGTGGAAAGTAGATTATAAGCAAATAAAGCTCAGAATTAGCTTTATCCTGCCCTAGTACATCTACTGATGTAGTAAGTACCTTAATTCCCAGGCCCCCTAACCTCTGGCAGAGACTGGCGTGCTTTTAGTTTCTTTCCCTTTCACTCACACTCCTAGTTTTAACCACGTTTAAGGATAATCCACAGATGCTCCTTATTGTCTTGGCTAATATGTTTGGACTCGATGCTCAGAGTCAGCTTTGTCTAGACTTAGCATCCTTTTTGACAACCTCAGAAATATTTGATGAGGCATAGTCTCTCCCAGTGTTTGTTTCCTCCTTTTATTTATTTAAATCTGCTGTCACACTGAAATGACATAGTAACACAGCACACATCTTTTCTACTGATCAAGCACAAAAAAAAGATATGTAAAGGTCTATAAAGCAGTCCTAAATCCATTGCAGCTCTCACCTCCATCACGTAACATGCTGTTAACATCTTCTTTAAAAGCCATATAAGACAGGGAAGAAAATTTGTGATTCTTTTTTACTTCATAATGAAAATAAGCCTCTATGTCCAACCCACTCCCCTTAATAGTCCCCAAATGTTTTTAAGCAAGCAAGCAATCCTGAGCAAAGAAACATCCAAGAATACAAGATAAAAAATATACACAGAAATAACAAAATAGCTAACAAAAATATTTACCTAATAAAACATTGGAATAATCACAATGCATTATCTCTTTCCACTTACAGCTATCTGGGCTGCAGCTGTATTGTGAGGCTGCCTATTGACCTTTCTCACGAGTGTTGGGAGAATGAGCTGAAAATACCCTTGGAGTTGACAGTGACTTGCAGGATTGCTGTTAGCAGCTTAATACAGAGTGCCAGAGGTATTGGCTACTGTAGAATAATAATGCTACTGCAGCCTGCAACAAAGCTGCTTTAAGGCTTGCAGTATGGTAGACCATAATAGCATCCAGCTTTTTTTTTAATATGTTCAGTGCTGGATTCCTCTATAATGATAAAAGAATAAGATATTCCTCACAGCTGAAGTTGAAATGATGCATAATGCATATAAAATATCACTGATTTGGTATCACATCTGAAGGATTACAAAACAGCTTAGCAGACTTGATGAGGGACTCAAGCATGCTGCATAGAAAAAAAGACAGATGGCTTAAGCAGGCAAACTGCAATAACACAGGTGGTGAAAGTTTGAAGAAGCCACTGCTGTTAATGCTGATAAATCCACCTAACAGAATCTCAGAGAGCTGGCAGCAGCAGCTCTAAGAAGAAAAATGCAGTAGAAAACCAGGCTGTAAAAGTAGGAAGGTGCTCCTGAGAAAAATCCCTTACTGCACTGCAGTGATTGGGCAGCTAGTCCCAGCTTCTGAAATGACAATGTAGCCACGTTCTAGCTCATTTTACAACTAGCCTCTGAACTTTTTATCGCATAGTTTAGTGTAATAGTGACATGTGGTAAAGGTTATGTATGCCCTTGTTTCAATATGCTATTGAATGTACAAGTGGGAATCTGACAGAAGGGAAAGAGCATTACTTAAAACTATTCAAAAGCAATTCCAGGTCAGAGATTATTATCTGGTGTGAAAGTCACCGATTTTGAGAGAAAAAGTTGGCGACCTTGCAAAGATGATACATACGAGTAATGTTTGGTGAGTGAAGACAGCCCAACTGAGCTGACAGGTTAAATACACTGGTAAATCCTCCTCTTCTATTTCTTCTTCTCCTGGACCTGATTCTGTGGATAAAGTCCAGACGATACACGCCAGTTTAGTGGCTGGCCGTACGTGTGGGCAAGGCCCGAGCCTGCAGCGGCATGGCAAGGCCGGGCTCCTTCCTCTGCGGTCGACCCCCCGGCCCCCGCACGGCGTCACGTCGTTACCCCAGGACAGGGACACAGTCCCCGCTTCCCGTAGCTGCCGGTTAGCGAACGGCCGGGGCTGGTTGGGCGCGGCCTGTCCGTCTCGCTAAACGCCAGCAGCTGCCCCTCAGCGGCTGGCTGCTAAATACGGCGACGCCGGGCAGGCCGCCGCCGTGCATCTCCTCTGTACCCAGTCCCGGACCGTCCGGGCGCGCGCCCTGGCTCGCGCCAAGCCTGTCCCTCCGCGCTCGCCGTCGCGCCGCAGCCAATCAGCAGGCGTGCCGCGGGGCGGGCGGCAGCGGCGGGAGCTGGCGCGCGGCGGCCATGGAGGATGTGTGCGCCAAGTTCGTGTCGCAGAAGATCAGCAAGACGCGCTGGCGGCCCCTGCCCGCCGCCGCACTCCAGCCCCCCGACCTCTTCGCCACAGGTTCCTGGGACAACGAGGTAGCTAGCGAGCGGGCGGGCAGGGGAGAGGGCCGAGACCTGAGGCGCTGCTCGTCCCTCCCGCCGGGGCGTTGGACCGGCGGCGGCACCTCCTGCCCCCTCGCCCATTCAGCCTTCGCTACTTTGCTTGAGAGACTGGGGTCGGAGCTTGCTTTTGAATGTGGGGCCGGGGCATTCTTTTGAATGAGTCTTGCTCGCGTTCCAGAAGAAGCCGGGGTCTGCCCCGTGCTCGGCAGGGTTATCCCGTCGGGCGAGCGCTTCCTTGCGGCCGGTGGCAGCTTTCCGAAGGGCGGTGCGCGGCCTGCCGCTGATGGCTTTCCCTGGCTGTAACCAACAGAAGATCGTGACATCTAAGCTGGCTTACTGTTAGATAGTTTCAAAAGCATTTTCGAGTCAAACTAGTGGTGTCGTTTCCGTACAGGATAACAGGATCTCGATTTGGTCTGTTGGAGATCTTGGAAACACGGGCCTCAATGGCGAATTTCAAGCAGAACCTCAGCTGCTGTGTGACATAAGGCACAATGGTGATGTCATGGACATGCAGGTAACAGAGCAGTGTTGAACACATCCGTATTTTTTATTTGTCACTTAGGAGAAAGTAAGTGGTAGCTGTCAAAATGAAGGAGGGAAAAAGCAAGTGGATTAGTTTGTGTGTTGCTTTATTTATGTTTTGTTTTGTTGTGGTTATTTGGTTTTTTACTATATCTATCAATAATTTAGGTTACCCTAAAAAATTATCATCTCTGTACTGATGTCAACTAATAGTACATTTATTATTTCCCTTTAGTTTTTGGATCAAGAGAGAATTGTGGTTGCCTCATCAACAGGAACTGTAACTGTATTCCGTCATCATCAAAATAACCAGGTAAATAACTCGCTTTGGCTTTAAGCTACTGTTCTCTGTAATACAGGTCACTTTGAGTTTAGTGTAATATTAAAATGACTAGATCAAGAAACATATGCATACTAGAACCAATTTTTAAAAGCTTTGGCTTTGTACATACAAATGAAAAGGCATTTTGCACACATATTACATAAATTGGATTCCAGAGCCAGGTAGACTAGGGTTAGTATGCATTTGTAACCAAATAGTCCATTCACTGAAAGCATACCTTAAGAGTTTAGATTGTTTTTGGGAGTGGCTGTTAATGGGATTGTACATGTATTTTTTTAATGCAATTAAAAACAATACTATTTTTAACCTGCATTACTTGAGTTTTTGCATTCTTGAGCTTCATGACTCGTGTTGAATTTCTTCTCATGAGTGTTATGTGAGGGAAGATATGTAAACTCACTAGTCTATGGATTATACATCACTGAAGCTAAACATGTAATGACTTTTTAATATATTCACAATGACACAGTAAAGAATAATGGCTCTTAATAGCTTGATATATTACCTGAAATAAACTAAATTTCTTCCAATCAAAATTTAAGTCTGACTGTATATTTCCTATGGCCTCAGGAAAGATTGAAAGGATAATTCTAGTTTATAAACAGATTGCATTCTTTATGATTTCAGACTCACATGAAAAAGGTGCTTCAGAGAAGAAACAATTGGTGCTTCAGTGAAGGGTTGTGTGCTCAGGAGTTGAGGAAAATTTAGATCTCTGATTCATATTTGTACAGGAGATTCTCATTCCTGGGATGTGATGTGTGGCTTTCCTGGAGTTTGTTTCTGGGTTTGGCCCTGTACACTGCACTGGTTAGGCCGCACCTCGAGTACTGTGTCCAGTTCTGGGCCCCTCAGTTTAGGAAGGATGTTGACTTGCTGGAACGAGTCCAGAGAAGAGCAACAAAGTTGGTGAGGGGTTTGGAACATAAGCCCTACGAGGAGAGGCTGAGGGAGCTGGGGTTGCTTAGCCTGGAGAAGAGGAGACTCAGGGGTGACCTTATTACTTTCTACAACTACCTGAAGGGAGGTTGTAGACAAACGGATGTTGGTTTCTTCTCCCAGGCGGCCAGTACCAGAACAAGAGGACACAGTCTCAGGCTGCGCCAGGGGAGGTTCAGGCTAGATGTTAGGAAGAAGTTCTATACAGAGAGAGTGATTGCCCATTGGAATGGGCTGCCTGGGGAGGTGGTGGAGTCGCCATCACTGGAGGTTTTCAGGAGAAGACTTGATGGGGTGCTTGGTGCCATGGGTTAGTTGTTTGGGTGGTGTTGGATTGGTTGATGGGTTGGACGCAATGATCTTGAAGGTCTCTTCCAACCTGGTTTATTCTATGTATTCCATAAGTTTTAGTCTATCACAGTCATTATTTAACAGCAGAATTGTATGTCTGGTTACTATTTAGACTTTATCTGCCAACCAGCGGTGGGAGAAAGCTCATTATCACGTGGACCAAGAAACATCTTGTGGTGGTGCAGCATGTACTGGCGTCATCTGCAACAACCCAGAAATTGTCACTGTTGGAGAAGATGGTAGAATAAATCTCTTCAGAGCTGACCAAAAGGATGCAGTAAGAACTATAGGTAAGTGAAAGAACTGTTTAGATTAGTTTGATGGGGTTTGTCTCATTTTTAGCTTTTCAAATAACAAAACAAAACAAGGCAGTTGAGAATTGAATTAAATACTGCAAGTTGAATGTGTTTGCTCCAGATTATATTTGTATTCCTGCAGATTTCAGATCTTTCAGATGTATTTTAATATTCAGGTATTTGCAAGTTAATGTATTAGCCGATGTTTCAAGGCTAAGATTGTAAGCTTCTGTTTCATCTAGAATTATTAAAAGCAATGACAGTTCACCTGAAATATGGTTAGATTTCAAGAAGTATTGCGTTCCTGGATCTTCATGGCTGGTGGTCAGTGAGATGGTAATTTCAGTTCACTGCTAAGATTAACTGTTGTGGTGTCCGTGTACCAAAAAAAACCCCAAAAAAACTATTTCTCTGTGACTAAAGGAAAACAACCAGAAACCACTGTTTGTACCCTGTTCTGCCAGATACCACATCTTACAGTGATCACTTCTCCGGTAGTGAAAAAGCTCCACATTTCCTGAAGTCGTAGATTATGTGATTGAGAAAGGTGTTTGTGAAAATTGTCGAAACTTGGTTGTTCCCAACTCTTCTGTCACGTTAGTCTCATGGAAGTAGAATACAAGTTTGTAGCATCTGTTGGAAATGAAACTTAATAGCAGAAATAGTTTCAAGGACAGTAACCATGTTAGATAGTAGCATTACTGAACCAGGACGTCTCCCTGAAACTTCAGTTTGACACACCACCTGGGTTTCTCCTCAAGCAAAATCTTTCTTCTAACGGATGAAGGAATTTACACAGTGATAAGCCAATTAAGGGAGGAAGAGCTCTGGGATTTCTAGATGGGGTACTTGTGTGTGCATGTCTGTATATACACACACACGAGATAAATCCTATTAATTGAATACAGCCCTTTACTAAAGCTCCTTGAGACTTTCTATAGGAAACCTTTCTATGTTTTCTTGTTTGGTTGTTTTTTTTGCTTCGTTTTTTAAGTAGCAGAGCATGAGGCAGATTTTATTAGCACATGCACACAAAACATGGTAACTTCCCCTTTGAGGAGTGAAAACACTAAGTAGTCTAAAAGGATTATTTTGTTTTTAATTTTTACTCTTATGTAGATACCAACACAAGTATGCTGGTACAAGTTTAATAGAGCAGAATGTTTTGATAACTTACAGGAAGCAGGTGTCTGAAAAGAAAATCTGTATTGTTCACTGGGCAATTACTTAGATGCTTACATACAGATATCATAATGTGTAGCATTCAAGTTGTTAGTTTTCTTAGTACTCACCTCATAGAAAATGCTTGCTTTGTGGTAGCACCAGCCAGTATTATGTTTCAGAAACACTTTTCATTGAGATTTGTTGGCACGTTAAACAGTTAAGAAATCACATGTATATTAATTGGGAAATGGGAAGGAAATGTTAAAAGAAGTGGTCTATAAGTAAGTCAATCATGCCTATGACTTGGTTAGTGAAACTTACCTGGAGTCATAGAATAAAATAATAGACCTCTGAGATCATCAAGTCCAACCATCTGCTTAACACTACCATGGTCATTAAACTGTGTCCCAAAGTGTTATGTCTATATGTTGGGGGCTTTTTAGCACCTCCAGGAATGGCAACTCCACCACCTCCCTGGGTATCCTCTTCCAATGCCTGACCATGCTTTCTGTAAAAAAATTATTCCTAGTAGCTAAACTTTTCCTGGCACAGCTTGAGACCATTTCCTCTTGATAATAGGGAGAAGAGACTGACCCCCACCTCACTACAGTCTTCTTTCAGTATCCAGGCTAAATAATCCCAGTTCCCTCAGCTCTTCCTCATAAGATTCATTCTCCAGGCTGTTCCTCAGCTTCGTTGCCCTTCTCTAGACGCACTCCGTAACTCAGTGTCTTTCCTGTAGTGAGGGGCCTAAAACTGATCACAGTATTCAAGGTGTGGCCTCAGTAGTGCTGAGTATAGGGGCACAATCGTGATACAAGAATACTCTTCAGCTATTTGTCAGTCTTAGCACACTGTTGGCTCATGTTCAGCTGGCTGTCAACCAGAACCCCCGTGTCTTTTTCTGCTGGGCAGCTTTCCAGTCCCTCTTCCCCAAGCTTGTAGCGTTGTATGGGGTTGGTGTGTCCCAAGTGTAGAACCTGTCGCTTGGATTTGTTAAACCTCACACAGCTGACCTTGGACCATCAATCCAGCCTGTCCATATCCCTCTGCAGAGCCTTTTTACCTTGGAGCAAATCAGCCCTGACATCCAATTTGGTGTCATCTATAAACTTACTGATCCTCTCATCCAGATCATTGATAAAGGTATTAAACAAGACTAGCTCCCAAACTGAGCCCTAGGTAACACCACTTGTGACCAACTGCCAACTGAATTTAGTTCCATTCACCACCACTCTTTGGAGTGCTAATATTTTTGTAGTAGGATTTCCTGTTCTCTTTAACAGCAGAAGCCAAATTAATTTCTAGATGGGCTTTGACCCTTCTAGTTTTCTCACTGCTTAGCCTCACAATATCTTAGTAGTCCTCTTGAGTGGCTTGCCCCTTCCAAATGCCATAAAGTCTCCTTTTTTGCCTGAGCTGCAGCTAATGTTCTCTGTTCAGCTAGACTGGTTTTCTTCACCACCTAATGGTCTTCTGGCACATGGGGCTGACTTGCTCTGCACCACAAAGACTTCCTACTTGAAGAATGTCCAGCCTTTCTGGACTCCCGTGCCCTTCAGGACTGTCTCCCAAGGGACTCTGTCAACCAGCCTAAGTCTGCCCTCATGAAGTCCAAGGTGGCAGTTCTGCTAACCTGCTCCTTTCCTTCTCCAACAATCAAGAGCTACTCTTTCATGGCTGATGTGCCCAAGAAGATCTCCAATCCTCATATGCTCCACAGGTCCTTCTCTGTTCACAAACAACAGATCCAGCAAGGTGCCTTCCTTAGTTGGCTTCCTCACCAGCTGTGTCAGGAAGCTATCTTCCATACACTCCAGGAACTTCAGGACTGCTCCTTCTCTGGCATTTTGCATTTCCAGCAGGTATTTGGTAAATTGAAGTCCCCCATGAGAACCAAGGCAATCAATAATTGTACTTAACCCAGCTGCTTACAGAGTATTTTGTCTTGTCTCTTCATCCTGGTTGGGTGGTTTATAACAGAAAAGGACCTGAAAAAGAGGTTTTCCATTTACTTACTAATAAGCAGGGTGTAATTCCAGTTTTGCCTTAGAGGCAGGGATAGATATCACATTGATAGTTCTTGAAGAAGGTCTAAAGAAAGTTGGTGAAGTTCTTATGCATACAGCTGCCTGATGTTTTTAGCCAGAGCTACTGTTTCTTGTGTTCAAAAGAAGAAAAGAATAGCTTGCCCCCTGCCAGTGGATGCAGGAGACTCATCATACAGAAAACTTATGAAAGCCGTGGATTTCCTAGGAACTGGGAAGAAACCTTACAGATCAACAACTAGTTCTGTAAGCACTAGAGCTAATTAAATCTTGCAGAATTGTCTCAGTAATGTTTCTTATAGGTGGCAAGGGCTCCTTTTTCACAAGGTACCCTTGCAAGACTTAAAATTGTCAGCCACTGCCCCTGGAAATACAGAGTGGTTGTAAGCATGTTTAAGCAGTTGTGTTGTATTTTCTAGAAAGAGTTGTTTGAACATAAATACATGGACAGTAGCATTTCACAGGTTTACCTGAATGCTTTCCTCATCTCTTTTGCAGATAATGCAGACAGCAGTACACTCCATGCTGTGACTTTCCTTCGCACAACTGAAATCTTGACAGTAAATTCAATTGGACAGTTAAAAATATGGGACCTCAGACAACAAAGAAATGAACCATCTCAAATATTTTCTTTGTAAGACCTTAATTTTTTGAAATATTTACTGAGAAGTATATGCTACTTTGTATAAGCTGATTTAAGTTGTTCATGCCTTCTTGACAATGGCATAATTACTGATTTTTTAAAAATTCTTTTCTTTGTCAAAGATGTTTAACTTTGGTGTTTAAAAAAATCAAAAGCAGTCTCTGCATAGTGGCTGAATTACTATCACAGAATGGTAGTGATTGGAAGGGACCTCTGGAGATCAGCTAGTCCAATCCCCTTGCTAATGCACTTAGACCTAGATCAGGTTACATGGGAACATATCCAGGCAAGTTTTGAAAGTCTCCAGGGCAGAAGACTCCAAAAGGAGCCACTCTGGGCAGCCTGTTGCAGTGCTCTCTCACCCTCAAACTAAAGTATTGAGACTGAGCATTGTATTTGGGTGTTCTGTTTTATTATTTAATTCTTGAAGGACTATTGTACATTTGCTCTTTTTAAAGACAAAACAAACGAACGAACAACCAAAACACTGCCCTCCATCCAAAACTCTTTCCCTAATTAAATATTCTTTGCATCTGTGTTTCTTCACAGGCCTAATACGGAGTTTTTAGCATTTGAAATGTATTTGAATGGTAACTTTGTGTCTTATAAGGTGTTGTGAGAAAACAGGCTGAGATAGATTCAAATCCTGTTGTTTGTGTAATCATCTATATTGCTGTTAATAGGCTGTGGTTTAGGTACCTGGTTTTGTTGGTGCCCAATCTCCCGTTGTAACTCTTAATACATGCTGCAACCATAATTATAACATGAATTCCTGAGTAACCTTCTTACTGTTGCAGGTTTATTTAGAATATTGCCTGTATGCAAGGTTTTCTCACTCCTGTAAAGGATTGTGCCTGTATACTACAGGGCACAGAACCTGATGCTCATCCAGTTTTGCCTTCGTGTTACTGCCATACCTGCAATTTCCAGTAGATGTCCTGTGGCTTCAGCCTGTAATGACTGATGCTACAGGAACTGAAGTTGCAATCAATACCCTTAACTTGATTGTCAATGCTCGTAGAGGTTAAAAAGGAGAAAACAGAGGCTGAGTAACGAATTCGTGGTTGGGTGCTGTGTTTTTGTTGTTGCTGTAGCTGTTGTGGTTTGGTTGGTTTGTTTTTCTTTTCTTCTTTTTTTCTTTTGCAGGACGGGTGACAGAGTTCCACTGCACTGTGTGGACAGGCATCCCAATCAGCAGCATATTGTGGCCACAGGGGGCCAGGATGGGATGCTGAGTATATGGGATATTAGGCAGGATACTATGCCAGTGTCCCTGCTTAATGCTCATGAAGCAGAAAGTAAGTATCTGAAATGGTGGGAGGCAGGGGAATAGGATCTGAGTAAAGTTTTCAATTTCTGTAAAGAAATTAGCTGTTTTACCTGTGATAGAAAATCATCACATAGTTGTGAACAAGATAGCAATTAATTTGGTGCTGAAAATGTCCTGGCAATGCCACAATTATATTTAAGGAGTAAAAAAGTTTCTTGATGTTCAGTTTTACTGACTTAAATATCTTTTTCACAGTTACTTAGACACAAAATAATAATGTGTATGCTGGGAAGGAATGCATGCTGTGTGCAGATTGAAACTTAATATTGGGGAAGATTGCATGAGACAGTATTCTCTTACCTGAATGTCTGAATTCAGAAAAGATGTTAACTTTTAACAATTCTCACAGTACTGAAAATTCACCACCCCACCCACCGGGGGATCAAAAACTGCAGTGAGCAACTAAGGATGGAGGTTTGGGTCTCCTACCCACATACACTTAGAATGGAAAGTTTTGGTGTAGGCCTGCGTGTTTTTAAGTAAATGTCCACATCATGCACTGAAGGAAGCACTTGATAATTGTTCTGAAGTGGTTCTGTTTGATACTTTGTTGGTTTGGTTTTGTTTTATCTGATATTTCCAGTGTGGGAAGTTCACTTCCATCCCTCCAACCCTGATCACTTATTTACATGTTCTGAAGATGGGTCTTTATGGCACTGGGATACTTCCACAGATGTAGCCGATAGACCATCTTTTCTTCATCAAGGTGAGAATGTTTTAAGTCTATCTGCACTGAATTTGTCAGTTGGCAACATAAAGTCGATGTTTTCATGTCACCCAATTGATAATACTATCCTAAGACAGAAAATTTAAACCTGGTTCCTTTTTGTTTAGAAAGAAAGCCTTGATAGGCACTCCAGGAAAACTACCTGTAAATCGAAGAGTTCCACGAGTTGTTTTGTGGTCTGGTTTTCGGTGGTGTTTGTAAATTTATGTAGTTTTTAATCTGCTTTACTGCATTCAATGTGCAAAAGGGCACGTGGTATTTTAAAGATGGATAGTCTTCACCTAGAAATGTTATCTAGGAAAGACCAGAAGGCAGCCTAAGTGACATTACTATCTGAGTCTTGGAGATAAAATTGTAGTAACAAAGTAATTGATAAGTTAATAGGATGCTGGAATTACGAATTTATTAGGAAAATTCAACATTCTAATTGGAACTTCTGTTTAATAAAAGTGGATCCCTTTGTATCAGGGTAGGATTGTAATTAAAGATACGATACTGACTTAATGTAAACACAAACACTTATTTTCACCTTCCCGTCACAAAAACTGCTTAACTGCTTACTACTTAAGACTGTAAATAGTGGGGAAACTTTCAGGTGTCATCTGTTGCCTTTGAACTCAAAGTTGCCATTCAAAGCACAGTTCTGTATTGGGAAACAATAGGATAAGTGACTCAAGTTGCACTTTGCCTGTTTGCAGGTATATTAAATATACAGCTCTTCGCACCACCTCAGCTACTTGTTAATTGATTGCTGAACACTAGTTCTCGAACCAGGAGACTTCAGGTTCAACGTAAAATGTTATATGGGGAAAATTCAAATTCAGGTATATCACTTGATGTAGAGGATGGTAGGGAGTAAGTGCTATTAAAGCAAAGCTGATGCCCCAGATATAGCAAGACACTACGTAAACAGACTTCTGTTCTTAGGTATGTCCTTACTGAGACTGAAGTCTCTGGCTAGAAAAACTTGTAGACTCTTCTTTAGTGAGATGAGTTCATAGATGTTCTGACCTGTTTGTCTTAACTGAGGACAGAACTGGTTGCAGGTTTCTGTAATCACTTCAAGGACTTTTTTTGGGCTTATAAAAATAGTTGTCTTTTCCTTATTTTGCCAAAGAGACAACAACATCTGTTAACTGTTAATTTGAAAACTAACTTAAATGTAAAGTGATATTCTCATTGTGTCTGTCCCATACCTACTATGTTTCTCCAAATTCTGAGAATAATGTAAACTAAATCAGAATTTACTTTCCTCTCTTCCCTCTTTCCCTCACCTTCAGGAGGAAGAAATACTACCTATTTTTCCCACAGTACCATTAATCAGTCTGTAGTAAGTGCCTGGCTAAGCAACGATCCTACTAAAGACCGCATGGAAATCACCAACTTAATTCCAAATCAGACTTTGTCTGTGAATACTTTAGATGTTTTGGGACCATGCCTAGTATATGGTACTGATGCAGAGGCTATTTATGTAAACAGACAAATTTTTGCATGAAATTACTCTGGTATCCCTTCGAAATATTTGTCACCTTCAGCTACTGGGAAATGTCAGCTTCATTCTGAATGATGCTCATTAGTCTATTATCAGCATGTGGAGGAAAGGTCCACATCTTGGCCCTGGTACTGCAGAAGAAAGGTAAAGTACCTCAGATTCTGACTACTGTCACTCATTGATGCTTGAGGGTGGGTAACTCTTGTACTACATGTTGAAACAGTAATTATAATGTTAATTTCTTCCCCAGTGCCTGTTAGGTTTGGTACACAGGAAAGTAGTAACTAGGGCAAGATACTTGCTATAAACTGATGTCCATAATATGCTTGCACATACAAAGCAAAACAAAGATAAACTCCCTGGGGTTTTTTTTTTGCTTGTTGGTTGGTTTGGGGTTATTGTTATGTTTTGGTTTTTTATCCTGTAAAGATATTTTTGAAGTATTAATTCTAAGGGCAAATTATGGGGTTCATTGAAATCCTTTTTATGTCAGCTGAGAGAGATGGGGGTTTTTAAAATGAGCTTTTTATATATTTCAGGGAACATAATTTTCTATGTTAGTTCATGCAAATTGGAAAGAAAAACCGTTAAAGCTGTGAAATGTGAAAGGTTCTGTTGGAATCTTAGCATTTTGGTAACCGTATTTACAGCTTCATCATGGATGCTGCAAGCTAAAACTTGACAATGTACTTGTAACACTCAACAGAAAGGACTTTCTTTTTTTTTTAATAATTAAGAGGTCATAACTGACATGTGTTGGCTGTTTTCAAGTGTGAGAACAAGACTTTCTAAATTTGAGACACATTCTTTGTCACAATCAAAATTTCATATCCAGTTTGTTGCAGTCTTGAAAAGTTTAAATTTTGATTACTGTTGTACCTACCTTTTGTTGCAGAGCACCCTTTCTCTTTTTTAATAAAAAAGTTTTGCACAAGGCTACTGGTCTGACTTACTAAATAATTTGAGTGGACACACTTGTCACCCTTGCAGGAAGGTAAAACTGAGTAATTTGGACTCATCGTGGGGATACAGTCTGAAGAATGGAAGGAAATCTAGGGCTTTGGGCAGCAGCAGATTAAATGGGTTTACGTGGCATTTTCCATCAAAATTGCTTTAGAGTGACATCTGCAAGAATAGCTTTTTTTGAAGTGCTAGAAGTACCTTTCCCGATCTGATTTTTTTGTGTGTCTTGCTGGAGGAGATGGATGCTGACCTGGGGACTGGGCTGTCCTCCCTTCGTACAGGAATGTCCGGGGTCGCCAGGAGGCTCGTTAGCCTATCAAAGTTTGCTTCCCAGTTTGAAATGCAACACTCTGCCTGAAAAGAAACGGTCGGGATGTGACTCTGAGTGATAACTGATGGGGGTTTCTTCCTGGTGATTTACACGCTTTGCTTCAGAACGAATCTTGGAAGGTCACGGATCACGGGGGATCGGCAACACTTTTTCCTATGAGAAATCCATTGAGATCGGTACTTTCATGGGGGGAAAAAAAAGAAGTGTCCGACTTGCGGCGCGGGGCCGTCGGTTGTTGGTGGGTTTTGTGGTTTCCCCTGGCAGGTTTGCCCAGGTCAGCAGCTCCCCGCATGACCCGGACCTGGGGGTGGCTCCCTGACTTCCCGGGGGCAGGGCAGACCAACGGCCGCCGTGCTCCACCCGGGCTAGAGCTGCGGGGGGAGCACCAGGCGCGCAAGGCAGGCCGGGAGCTACCCATATCCGGGAAGCCCTCCGCGGCGGAGACACCGACAAAATGGCGGCGCCGAACTGAGAGGCCCGTGGCGGCGGCGGCGGGCGCTGTCGAAGGGACCGAGAGGCCGCTGCCGGCATTGCGGAGGGCCGTGGCGGTCGTCGCCGTGCGGGCGGGGCGGGTTCTGTGCGCCCACGCCCGGGACACTGCCGCCGCCGCCTTCTCGCCTCAGGTAAATCCACTGTTCCGCAGTGGCGAAGGTGGGGGGGGAGGGCAGCGGCAGGTCTGAGGAGTGGCCACGGGTTGGGGGTGAGTGGCCGGGACGCGACCACGACGCGGGGACGATAACGACCGTTCTCCGGGACGGTGGACGGGGGATGTTTCTGGGCCAGTTTCGCCCCTCCGGGAGCGTGCAGGATGTGGTCGTGTTGTCTCTCATTCCCCCGCCGGGAGATGGTTCTCAGAAGGCAGCTTGTCGCTCGTCAGGGAATGGCTCCTCGGGAGGTGCAGCGGGGCCGGTTGGGCCTTTGTACTGCCGGACGAGAGTCCCACCATCCCTGCGGTGGTGTTTGGCCGCTCTTATCCCACCGGCCTGCCTGGGAAGCAGTGGCGATGCGGGCTGACGAGTGCTGGCAGAAGATCGGCCTCGGGTCACGGCCTGGGGCTGGCTGGGCGACAGGAGCGCAGGTGTCCCGGTGCTGTGGGATAGAGGCGGGATAGTCGTGATTGTCGTATGTCCGACGGTGGTAGCGGCGCTGAAACCTTCCGTCTGTGGGTGGTCCTACTGTACTGTAGGAGTTGCCCTGATACCTGTCCGTCCAGCGTAGCTTACACTTTGGTCTTCAGTGGCTGTCCTGCTGGTAGACGTAAAGATCACTCTTACGTGTGCTTGTGCTGTTGAAGATGAATAAGAATATATTTATACATAGGAGGAGCTGTATCCTGTTAAAGGATATAGCAGAGCTTAAGAATGGAAACAATCAGATCAAGTGCACAATGTTCCCAGTGTTCAGTTAACCTCTGAGCCTATCCAGCTCAGCTTTCCTTGACTCTATGTAGTTGGTGTTTATTTACTAATTTCAGGGTCCACTCATCGTATGCAAACTTTTAGCATTGGAAATGTATCCTTTGGCAAATTGCTTTATGGCTTAATGTGCTGTTATCTGAACGGTTTCCTTTTGTTGATTTGAATCAAGCCCCTAGAAACTTTATTTTAGTTCCCAAATTCTTGATTTATGTTTCCTGAACATACAAGTGTTGTGAGGATGTATAAAATACGTTATTATAATAGGTATATGAGATTGGGACTCAAAATAGATCAGTGTGTGGCATTCAATACTTAATTGGTAATACAAGTATTTGAAAGTATGTTCAAAAACACTATAAGAAATGTTACAGATCAATTACAAAGTTGGGTTGTTGGTTTTTCTCCGCCCCCCAAAAAAACCCCCACCAACTTGGAAGTCATTAACAACTTTATGCAACCTTTCACACAAATGCCTGTTTTTAACTCCAGTCTTTCATGATTATACTGTAAAAATACAAGTATTTTTCTTCCTTACAGTTTGACCTGTAGAGGAAAACACTTCTTTCCCCCTGTATTTTGAAAAATGAATAAAAATCTTGTTGGCTTTTTGTTTAATTCCTTTTAGGAAATGGAGAATGTCATCAGCAGAAACAGTTGTATTAACTAACAAATCTGTCATTGCATTTAATAACACAAAACTGCAGTTTGTGTTTGCTAGTTAGAAGTACAAAACTAAGACAAGTTAGTTACTGAGACTGTTGCTTTAAAATTATGCAAATAGCTGTGAAAAGAGGTGACTTCTGGATTTGGAGGTTCATATGTAAAGCAAGGTGAATTGTAGTAATACTTGCTTTCTTGTACTTCATTAAACTGGAAGGCCAATTTAATTGGATTTCTGAGCAGTTAGACTGTAGTTTCACATACACATCAAAGTGTGCTTACCCATCACTGCTGCCAAAAGAAACAACCCACCAAAAAAAAGAGTAACTTTATCTGAGTAAGTTGCTTAGCTTGATTCAGTCTGTGTGGCCTTACAAACGATTACGCTGGCGCTAGTAAGTAGTGGGAGATAAGTGGACTGGTTTGCACTGGTAAAGTTCTGTTTCTGCAAAAAAAATTATGTGAAAGTGCAGCTTCATTTTTCAAGACTGCTCAGGCCATATCCTGTTATACTGAAATTGCCAGAAAAATAATAGCTATCAAACACTTGATTATATCTATTGTCCTAAAGTTCTTAAAGTGCTTTAGAAAGAAATAGGTTCTCTCAGTTTTGCACCTAAAGAAACTGAAGCACAAACTCTTTTTTTTTTTTTTTCCCCTAGGTGGTAGACTCTAGGTCTCCTCATTTATAGCTTAAGTGTCCTGCTAATTGACCTGTGATTTCTGTTAGGGGTGTTACATTTGTTTATCTCAGCTACCTATGGTGTAATCATGTAGTGAATATTGAAATACTAAATGAAATTATGGTGAAATACTTAGGTGCAAAACCACTGTTTTCTCCTGATTTCCAGGCTTTGGGAGCTTGTTAAAAGGAATAACTTCTGTAACTAGGTACATGTATGGCATGAGCAATACCAACTGCCAGTGGTGAACTAATCATTGCTTCTACTTTTGGCTGAATTTGAGCAAGTAATCTAGAATCCTTCAACCAAGATATTTATCTTTGTCCTATATTTTGGGATGAGTTTCTGGTAGTTTCACTTCTCTGGATAAAAATCATTCTTTCAAGTGGTGTTAGCATATATCCTCATTGCTTGGGTATCCAACATGTGTCATTTGAAGCAGGAAGAAAAGGAGCATCCATAACAAAGCTGGTAAAATGGTATAAATATAGTTACTCCCTTTTCTTTGGAAAAATTCTTTTTGATAAAATGTTTTCACTGTAGTTTTAAACATGGCATGTTTTAAAAATTATTTTGAAAGTGGCCAAAATTAACATTTTAAATTCTTTCATGCTGTACTTTCTGATGAATCTGTATTTCTTAATGTTTTGAGCAAAACTTCACTGTTGAAGTTCGCTTATATGGCTCATTCCTTACTCAGTGAATACTGAAGAATTATATGCTACCAGACAGCAGGAAAAAGCAATTTGAATTTGCATGGGGTTTCAAACCTGTCACAGGGCAAAGAAAACTTGTGGGTGGAGTTATAGCACCTAAGATTTAGATAGTTCCATTAGAGAAATTATATCATTTCTTAACTGGCTCTTCAAAGAGAATGAGATTAATTGGATGTCCCTTGTGTTTCTTTATGCAGTCCTTATTTGTGTATTACTTCAAGCTTTCAGGTTTTATTCATATGTGGGTAGCGTGTGTATTTAATTGATATAATTGGCATGTGTATTAGAAAGTTAATTTTCCTATTAACTCCTTGTCATATTCTTCCTCATTCACTGAATTACTCATTGGTTTATGGCTGTGAAAACCATAGAAGCGAAACCTGCACAGAGTGACTTTTATGTAGACTGTCTAAAACAGATGGCTGCTTAATTCCTGCCTAGACAAAAAGATGCTTGCAGTGTCTGAATCCTCAAAAATAATCCTTCAGAAAACAAGGAATACATGTGTTTAACACCTGAGAAACAGAAACCAGAAAATAAGAACATTTCAGTATTGCTATTGTTAGGCATTACATTATAGTAAAGGAACAGTGTGAGTTGAGCTTACCATTCTTCTAGCTGCGTGAGGAAAAGACAGTGCTGAAGTACGGGATTTTTGTATTTTGTGCTATCTTTGTAACTGATCTTCCTCTGGAGCAGTAAAGACTGTAAAAGTTGTACTTTGTGATACTCTAAAGAGGCAGCTTCTTCAGGTTTCACTTTAGTTGCACTGTCCTTTGCCGTATCAATTACGCTAGTTACAGTACTCACTAGTGCACAGCACGAATGAAGAGATTTGAGTTCTCCACAGACACAGGCTTCTTTCCTTGGTGAGTCGGCGCTTTCAAAATGTGAATCTTCTATTTGGTTTTGGCAGAAAGTTCTGTTTCCCTTACCAATATCACAGTTAGTGAATCTGATGCTTGGGTTGTTAAATAATGTTACAATTAAAAAAGCTTGATTAAATTGTCTTTGTTTTCTTCCCCCCCCCCCGCTCTCATCTTTCCTTAGGTAAAATAAATTTTTAAATTATTGGCCAAGACTGGTTCAAGGAGACTTAATCTAAGACTGTGATAGTTGTAGAAAAGTGAATCCTTGAACAGGTTTAAATGGCCAGTGGTACAAGAAATGATGTTGTGTGGATGAGCTAGGCAGGTGTTTACCTTTTACATGCATGTATGCTAAAGAATGGTTAAAATCATGGTAATTATATCCTCTTACTGGTGTACTTTGTAATTCTCACCTCCATCTCTGTGGATCTTGATGTCAGAATTGTTAAACAGCTAGAGTATTTGGTCCATGTCTTAGCTCACCAAGTAGTTGAGTTGGCACCTTCAGCTATAAGTGTTGATGGAGAAAATGTGGGTGATGAACCCACATCACCAAGCAGAGAGGCAAGGCAAAAGAGCAATGATGGGACAGCACATGCATCAGTTCCTGTCTATTTTGAATGCTTTGTCCACCAGACTAAATGCCTTTTTACTCTGTCCACATCTCTTGTAATTCAGGACTAAACGTTTTGACTTGAGGCACCTAAGCTGTATTCTCGTTAACAGACTAGTTAGAAGCCCAGTATAGTTTGTAATTTACGTTGAGTAAGGAGTTCAGTGTGCTTTTAATATCTGTAAGGCCAGTGCTGCATATGAATGTTTCACTGGCACCAATGCTACATTGTGATTTTTAGCTGCTGTATACATAATGGGATTTATTTTTTTTCTTTGTTCACAGGATAGCAGTTTTGGGTTGTGACATACTCCAGCACTACAGGAAGCACTATTTCACAGTGAAGAACCATTGCTTTCACATGTTCTGAAAACACCAGCCAGTCTTCCTTGAATTTTGGTGTGTGCAAGTCTTTGGTGGAGGTTGCATATATACATGTTTTCATGAAGAGAAGCGAGAAGCCAGAAGGTTATAGACAAATGAGGCCTAAGACTTTTCCTGCCAGTAGCTATACTGGCAGCAGCCAGCAGATGCTACAGGAAATACGAGAGAGCCTCAGAAATTTACCTAAACCCTCGGATGCTGCTAAAGCTGATCACAGCATGGGCAAAATGTTATCTGAAGATCCTAGACAAGGCCGAAATCCCCCCAAGTTTGTGACCTATCATAAAGTTTTGCAGGAGATAAGGAATTCACTTCTGCCTTTTGCAAATGAAACGACCTCAGCTGTCAAAGGAACATCAGAAGTTAATCGACAAATGCTGCAAGACTTACAAGCTGCTGGCTTTGATGAGGTGGAATATTTTGTTTTCAAGAATTGGTATTCTGCTAACTATATTAGTACATGTTGGGGGGAGGGGATGGTGGTCATGGAATTTCTGAACAGCACATCATAAGCAAGATAGCTTCTTCAAATTCTAGTAGATTTCTAATTAGGGCATAGTGAAACTGGTAGTAATGGGGGATGGTGAAAAGGAATAGAAGGGTTTAGTGAGGCTTGACTGTTGTGCATTTTTTTTTTGTTTTTTAAGCATTTTCTGCAGTTTGTTCTATGTAGGTGTAGATTGTTTTAATTTAAGTCATTTAAGGCAGAGATCTGAACTCTGGAATAATGATTTTTGCCTCATAATCAGCGTAATTTTGGATTGTGCTTACTTAAAATATACTGAGTAAATATGACCATGTTAAACTGAAAGGCAGTAACAAATACTTCAGAAATTAATAAGCTTTTGACATCTGTGGCTTATAGATACTCAAATTTTGTGGACTTAAGAAATTTGTCTACTTTATGCGCTTTGTCAGATCCAGATAAAATAACAAGGTGTGTGACAAAACCGGTTGCAGAGTGTCTTTTCTGCAATATACTCTCGACAAAAATGTCGAGACTCTAGAAAACCTTGGACATAAGTAATTTTTCTGCTGTTGTTTTCATTATAAATACAGTAAACTAAATCTTTTTTTAATCACTGACTAAACTTACTTCTATTGATTCACTTTAATAACTGAAAGGAGTCTGAGAAGTGGTTTCCAGGAATAAAAAGTTGCTACCATTTCTGTGGTTTTACTGGGATACACTGCTTGTGGTAGACCAGCTCTGGAGTTCTGTGGACTGTGATGCTTTGTTATTTGCAGAAAGATCTACCTCTACCAAGAGTGAGCTTCTCCAAAACTGTAGTCTGACTTTTCTTCTACAGTGTCCCAGTGTCAGGTGCTGATACTGGTTTTCCATTTTCCTTTTGCTTGCTCATGTACATAGTCCAGGCTTTTATAATGATAAATGGTTTTGTCATTTATTCCTGCTCTGTGATTTGTTGCTGAAGTGTTGGGGGTGTGTTTTTTGGGGTTTTGTTTGTTTGTTTGTTTTTTAATATCCATTCTCAGATCCATTTTTATACATGGAATCTGCAGTTGCTTTGCAAACTGAAAAATGGTATGTAGCTGGATAATTAATTTTAGTTTATTAGTTATTAAACTCCAGTTACTCTAAGGTATCTTAAGTTGGTATTTTTGTTGCAGCCTTTGTATCTTGAAGCCTTTTGCTCCTACTCTTTGTGGATACAAGTGAGAATTCCCAGGACACTTGTGGTTATATAGACCTTTTTTCTAGCAGTACCAGCATAAGCCATTTCTGCTATGTGTTAACCCACAGCTATATTGCTGTAATAGACCATATGGTATTGGCCCCTGACCACCACTGGGAACAGATACAACTGAAGTAGGGATGTATTTTCTTTGGCAAGGGGATTTAGTAGAGACAGACAGTAGGAATGAAATGAGAATGCATTTTGAGCTAAGATTGGTTTATGGACTGGATCATAGCTGGGCTATATGTTAGTCAGCTGTAAGTAGATGAGTTTTACCACTTCCTTTTTTTTTTAAATATATCAAATGTAACAAATGTTCTGGTTATTCCCCCCAACCCTTCAAGGAGTAGGTTCTATTCAGGGTTAAAGAATCCTATCAGTATCAGGTGTATATATAGACAGTAATGTATCTATTTACAGTAATCATGGGAGAATGCAGTTCATGACGTTCGACTTTTTACATTTTATTTTATTAAAAAGCAAACCCTAAAAACCAACTTAAGTAGCTTACAGGAAATCTCCCTTGCTTATTGGGATCAAAGTTCAGTGTTGTGTGTAAGGTGATATTCTTCAAGAGATTGAGTACTTCGTGTCACATAGATGAACAAAGTTTTTGCTCTTCATCTAGAGGGCACAGGGATCCTTTGGCTCTTGCCTGCATCGTCCGGTTAGTGGAGAAGGAATTGAATTTCATCTCAAAATATTGCTGCTTTTGTACTTTGAAATTCTGTGTTTCTGGCTTGGTGATGTCAAATTGTAGGTTTAGGTCTGTATATTGTAGAAATACTTGACTAAAAAGGAAATAAATCCAGTTGTGAAACTAGTTAAGATGAAAATTAAAGTTGGTAGGTAGAAATGCATGATGGGTCCTGTAAAAGTATATTCAAATTGGAAATTAAGTTCTCTGGATGACAACCTGTTTGCAGTGATCAAATAGCATACCAGTGCTGAAAATGTACTTCTTTGCCAAAGGTCAATCTTGCCTATCTATAATAGTAGAAGTGTTTCAGGGATAGCTGTCTTGTGAAGGAGCTATGAGGTCAGAATTTTTATCTGCTTTCTGCAGCAGTTGCAACTATGATGACCTTCATGTATTTTTAAATTTTATTTGAAAATATCTTTTAAGATTTTTCTGGTCACTGAATTTAGTTATTGTTTCTGAAAGTTCTGTGTTTGTAGGTTTAAAAATGTATACAAGCATGATGAAAATACAAATGTGGATTTGAATTTTAAATTGATACTGTCTCCCCTCTGAGCCTTCTTTTGAATGCTGTCATACATAGGTAATCTGTTCAAACGTAATGTGAACTGATTGCTTCAATATGATAAAATATGGCCATAACAAATCACTAAAGACTGTGTGTTTGATTATGGGAATTTATGCCGTAGGTTTCTACCAGACTTACTGAGTCAGCTGAACAAATCCCATGCAATATGACTGGGGGAGCAGTGCCTCATTTTTAACCATCTCTGAAATTCTGCTTCTGCTGCTTGAGTCTGATCTCATTCAAGTCAGGGAAAATTTATTTGACTCTGTCAATCTCATTTTCCATTGACAGAGTTGGGGTTGACCATCAGATCAAAAATTGTGTGTGTATCTCTAAGAACATAGAACCTAAATATACCGCAAAAACATAAACATTTTGCCGAAAATGTTGTTGTCCTCAGAAAGAATTCTTAGGTAGGAGTTAATTAGTTAAGAAAAAGTCATGCTGTGCTGAAGGAGAATGAGCAAACCCCGAGTTCTGAATTTCAAATTAGGGTATCTTCATGAGCCAGCAGTGTGCTGAGGTGGCCAACAAGGCCAACAGCATTTTGATTTGTATCAGGTATAGTGTGGCCAGCAGGAATAGAGAACTGATTTTACCCCTGTACTTGGCACTGATGAGGATGCACCTCAAGTACTGTGTTCAGTTTTGAGCTCCTCGCTACAAGGAAGACAATGAGTTGCTGGAGTGTGTCTATCAAAAGACGACAAAGCTGGGGAAGGGCCTGGAGAAACAAGCCTTGTAAGGAGCAGCTGAGGGAACTGAGATTGTTTAGTCTGGAGAAGAGGAGGCTGAGGCAAGACCTCATTGTTCTCTACAACTACCTGAAAGGAGGTGTTGGTCTCTTCTCCCTAGCATCAAGTGATAGAACAAGAGAAAATTATCTCAAGATGCACCATAGAATACATAGAATAAACCAGGTTGGAAGAGACCTTCAAGATCATCACGTCCAACCCATCAACCAATCCAACTGGATATGAGGAAAATTTTCTTTACAGAGAGTGGTCAGGTATTGGCACAGGCTGTCCAGGGAGTGGGTAGAGTCACCATCCCTGAAGGCATTCAAGAAATGTATGGACACAGCACTTTGGCTCATGGCTATGGTGATGTTAGGTTGATGATTGGACTAGATGATCGTAGAGGTCTTTTCTAACTGAAACAATTCTATGATTCTGTAGTCCTTCATGGGCTAACTTAGGTTGGAAGGGACCTCTGGTCATCATGTAACAACCTGTTACCTGGGTAGTGCATACCAGTACATAAAAGCAAACTTTGCATAACACAAAGTGACACAGTTTATATGTCAAACTACAATGCTTCAACAAGTTAACACTTTGTTCCTGAAGATCCAGACTGTATTAGTGTTTTGGAGGATCTGTTGTGAAGTAAGCGTTTTTAAAATAAAGTAATTTGTGATAAATCAGTTTGGTACTTTGGTAAAATTGCTGGACAATATTTAGCTAAATAATTGTGGGGTTTGGTATTTTTTGCTGCTTTTTGTAATTAATTTAATCTTTTCTCTTTAGGATATGGTTATACAAGCTCTTAAACAAACTAATAACCGTAGTATAGAAGCTGCTATCGAATTTATAAGTAAAATGAGCTACCAAGATCCTCGTCGGGAACAGATGGTTGCAGCAGCAGCAAGACCTGTAAATGCAGGTATGAAACCACCAGGTAGGTGTATCCATGGTAACTCAGTAACTTGCTGACAGAAGAGATATTGAGACACAGTTTGTTGCTTTGAGAAATAGCATGTGAAGTATATAATGTAATTATTCTGAAAGATACATGCATTTGACTTGAATTTTTTTAAACCCTTCATTTTATAACTGTAGTTCTAGTATTGTATGTAAGTATTTTATACAAAGGCAGGCATTTAGATCTCATTTGAGTAATTTTTGTTCCGCATTGGTGTGATGCCCATATTTTGTTCTCAGTGTCAGGTGCTATTTAGAAGTCAGTGTTGAGCACTGAATTCTTGCTTTATTTATTTGTCTCCTTTTTTACACATTCTCCCGCACAGCAGTACTACGTATGCATACTTCTGTGCATATGTATCTTTTTTGTGTGTGTGTATGTATTTATCTATCATATGGCTGCAGTACTTGGATGTTGAGATGTACTGTTTCAAGATCCCTCTGCCTCCTTAATTTTCTGTTTGATTCCAGATTTTGTTTGTATGATTTTTAAGGCAAAATTCATGTTTTTATAGACTTCAGGAGACAGATTATAGCTTTAATAGCAATAGAGTTAACGATTTTGCTACTTGCTGTTGTTGCTCTCTTAACACCTGCAAGCACATTTTTAATACATCCTGGTGTTTGCCTTTTTTTTTTTTCAGTAGCATACACCTAAACAAATGTTACCTTTTAAGTGCAGCAGAAATACTGAACTTTAATTTGATGGAAATTGAGTGCTCAGCTGCTCGCTTTTTTAAAAGTACATTTTAAATCAACCATATACTTAGGAGGAAAAATTAGTAGTCAGGAGTAAGAAAGTACAGCATTATTTTTATTTAGTCTGTGGAACAGGATTAGTTGGTGATTGTGTGTTACTGGTAGATAAATGCCACCATTTAACCACAACTTTCCTTGTAACTTGCAAAGATAGAGTAATTAACAAATTCTTTTACTGAAGATACAGTAACCACTTGAAGACTTCCAGTGGTTACAGCACTGTACCTGTTTACAAGTATCTCAGTAATAACACTGTGAAAACACTGCATGCACTATCAGTTTCTTGCATATTATTTTGTTTCTGTGCTGCAAAATAACATATGAAAAGCAAACATGTAGTGGAGTTTGACTCTGAGAGTTTTACTTTCATACAATTTTAGTCCTGTATCTACAGTGCTTTTATTCATCAAGATGTAACTTAAATTACTCAGTCAAATGTCACGTGCGAGGAATATATGAACTGTATTCATACAAGGGTGTAAGTGAGCTATTTCATTTTACAGCTTCAGATAAATTTTAAGAACGCTTTAAGTGTTAAACTGGAAGGAATAGCAATGTGACTAAACCTGTTTTTCTGTGCTGTTGCTCCTTTGCCTTTGTGCTGAACATCTCTTCTGAAACTTGCTTGTATGCATGATTAGGAATACATAGTATGCCTAATAATTTTGCATATTAGCATTCTTTTTCAATTAAGAATTGCGTGCATCTGTAATTGAAGCAAAATGCACTGAGCATGTTACCATAGCATACCATAGATAGAGATAAATTTTTCTTGTTGAGTGGATCATGCTATGTCAGAGAATTCCCTCCTTGTTTCTGTAGTAGTTAATGCAGAAGAGTAAAATATTCAAAGCAGTAAATAGAAATAATTTCTAATAATGCAAGTGCTGTGTTTTCTCCTTGTAAAAGCAGGGACTGTACAGCAATCAGTTAACCGCAAGCAGAGCTGGAAGGGTTCTAAGGAGTCCTTGGTTCCTCAGCGGCACGGCCCTTCCCTGGGAGACGGTGTAGTTTATCGCTCAGAAAGTCCCAGCTCTCAGCCTGATGTAGGAAGGCCCTTATCTGGATCTGGCATTGCAGCATTTGCTCAGGCTCATCCTGGCAACGGACAAAGAGTGAATCCTCCACCTCTACCACAGATAAGGAGTGTCACTCCTCCTCCTCCACCTCCTCGAGGACAGACACCTCCTCCAAGGGGAACTACTCCTCCACCCCCTTCCTGGGAACCAAACTCTCAAACAAAGCGTTACTCCGGAAACATGGAATATGTCATCTCCCGTATTTCTCCAGTGCCACCAGGAGCATGGCAGGATGGTTATCCACCTCCACCTATGAATCCTCCCCCCATAAATTCTTCTGCTCAAGGTCAGAGAGGCATGAGTGCTGTCCCCATTGGCAGGCAACCAATAATCATGCAGAGTTCTGCCAATAGCAAATTTAGTTTTCCATCAGGAAGAGCGGGAATGCAAAATGGCAGTTGTCAGACAGAGTTCATAGTTCACCAGAATGTGGTGTCTGGGAGCTCAGTGAGTCGCCAGCCACCTCCCTATCCTATGAATCCAACTAACAGGCAGAGTCCTACAGCATTACAGATGCAGGCAGGCGGATCTGCTCCTCCTTCAGTGTATGCCAATGGGAATCTTCCTCAGGCAATGATGGTGCCAAATAGAAATAGTCACAACATGGAACTTTATAACACAAATGTAGCTGGAATACCTGCATCCTGGTCACAGCCTTCCCCCGTGCAGCCACAGTCATCACCTGGCAGTGGTCATGACTTGCCTGCATGGCAACCCAATGTTCCAGTACGGTCAAATTCTTTCAACAACCATCATGGAAGTAGGCAGAGTCACTCTAGCAGCTCTCAGCCTTCAGCTACAACAGTAACAGCTATAACACCAGCTCCCATTCAGCAACCAGTAAAAAGTATGCGTGTGTTAAAACCAGAGCTACAGACTGCCTTAGCACCCACCCACCCGTCCTGGATGCCACAACCAGTGCAAACCATTCAGACCATTCCCTTCTCTGAGAGTACATCTGCAAATATGGCAGTTATGTCTTCAGTTGCAGAGGCTCCAAATTACCAGGGTCCCCCACCACCCTACCCGAAACACTTGTTACACCAAAATCCTTCTGTCAATCTGTATGAGACAGGACCTAAGCTCAACAAGGAAGAACCACCTATTTTATCCAAGGAGGATGAGAATGAGAAGAACTATGAATGTCTTGATTCAGCAGATAAAGAAAAGAAACAAATCACAACATCACCTGTTCCTGTTAGAAAAAACAAGAAGGATGAAGAAAGAAGAGAGTCTCGCATTCAAAGCTATTCCCCTCAAGCCTTTAAATTCTTCATGGAGCAGCACGTGGAGAATATACTCAAGTCCCATCAGCAGCGTTTGCATCGGAAAAAACAACTAGAGAATGAAATGATGCGGGTAAACTCTTCCTTCTATCTAAATCTATGACTAGAATGCTTGCCATATTAATTTTAAAAACTATGTCTTAATCATAGAATGCTAAAATAGCACAGCTAAATAGAATACTGTTGTATATAGGGGCATTGAAGTCTAGTTTTAGCTTTTGTTTGAGATATGGCAAGTTCTTCATTGCTTTATGTATTTCATTGTCGTCTTAGAAATGAAGTTTTTTAAGTATGAATTTTGATTATCTACATGTAGTTTATGTGGTACTTGTATGATAAAGCAGCAGAAACAAAATGGTTACCCGAACTGAGTTTTGACTACATGGCTCGTAGCTTTTTGTTATGGATTCTATGTAATCCTGATTAAGTTATGCAATATTTTTAAAGCTTTTGCTTTTTCTTTTTAATTAAGAAAAACCAAAACCACTGTACAGACAAGTTAGTAGACTGTTAATGCACTTATATAGTCACTGAAACAGTGATGCCTTTTTGCATTCTGGAGTTGTTTTCCAGTTTTGGAAGTTCAAATCAAAAAACATTAATATTTAGAAATCAGTTTGTTTGTTTTGTGTGGTGTGTTTTTTTAATGAAAACAACATGGTACCTTCTGCCTAAGTATTTTAGAGTCCAGGCTGCAAAGGTACCTGTTCAGGCAAGGGGTAATCAAATGGGATAATAAAAACCAGACATAAATAAAAATCCACAAAATCAACTTCTTCATGCTTATATTATGTCAGTGATCTAACTCTGGAATTTGAGTGTTCTATTAAATCAAGTGGGTGAAAACTGGAACTGGTGTGTGTATAGATAGACATATATGTGCGTGTGTGTAATTTCAAAAGAGAAAATAGTAGTGAAATTAAGATTTTTCAGAAATGGAAGTTTGAGATGTATTACTTATGTTTATTTCTTAACAGTTATAGTTGAAATTTTGACATAAGTATGATGTACCTTTTGATCTATTCTATGAAAGAATGTGTTTGGCTTATGCCACTTTACTGAAGTGCTGTTTTTTAAAATCCATGTTTTCTTACTCTTTGAACACTCTTGCGTGAGCGGTAGTGCTTTATAAGTGTTTGCTTAATCACAAATATGTAAATGTTAGCAAGATTTCTTCCTGGAACTCTTTCTAGATCTTCATTCTTAGTCTTCTCTCTTTCCTTTTCACTTTCACTAACAGCTGATTTAAACTGTTAAGGTGTGGGAAGCTTTCCTGAACTCTGTAGCCTCCATCCCTGTGTAGGCAAGTAAGATCCTGGAGCAACAGTATTTATTAAGAATAGCATGATACCTTTTTAGAGAGCTTTGCATGTAATCCTGCATCAAAATTAAGCATGAATTTATTTTTAATATTTTTGAGAAATGCAAGATTGTAATTAATGTTGATTTGAAAACTTCACTTTCCGTTCTTACTGTGTTGTGTTCCATAGTATTGCAAGCAAAAGTATTACTTACGTGAAAGCACTGGTATAACTTGTTTGACACTGGAATTGAATGGTGTTTTAAAGGAATTGAAGCCAGCAAAACTAAACTAGGAGGAGTCTGGGCTGAAATAAAATGAGAATACTTAGTGTGTTTCTTGTAGATAAGGATTTCCATGCTGTAGGTGATGAGTTATGTGTGGCTTGTGAGTATTTGAGCTGTCAGAATGTTAGTGATGTTGGCTAGAGTATCAAGGATGTTCATTCAAGACAGGGTATGTGTATACTGATGGAAGCCAAGAACTGATGCCATGGAGAGGAATAAGCCACTTCAAAGAAATTGCACTACTAATTGCTAGAGTGGGGAGCAGTACAGAGGGAGTGATAGAAGTCCTGCTAGAAAACAGGGCCATGTGAGTCTGGTTTGTGTAGCTACACAGCGAGACATGAAAGCAAGAGTTGCATATTCCCTCCTGCAACTGAAATGCCACTGATGTGGTCAGAAAGTTTAGTGACTTCTGTTACAGGTAGTATAGAAAGCGGAAGCCTTTCTTTCAGCAGTTCCTTAGTTAATCCTCAGCAATTTACTGCTCCTAGGCATGTCTTGGTTTCCTTTAACTCTGAAAACAGAAGCAGGGAGGCAGTTGATGCACACTGTTGTTCTCATAAGTATTATTTACAGTGTTTTTTATCAGTAGTTTGTAAATTACCCTTTCTGTTCTTGACAACGTACTCCCTTCTCAAGAACCTTCTGGTGCATGGCACCTGGTGCATCTTGCTGTTGAAAATGATGATGTTTTGTTTTGTATCACTCCTATGTTTTCATAGAATCCTGATGTGTAAATTAAAACAAAACAAAACCCCTTTAAGTATTTTCTCTCATACTGTATATAAGTATTTGGTTTGCTTTGTTTAAGCCTAGTAATAGAATTAAGGGTACTGTTCACTCCTCAGATTTAATTCTGTTTGCTGCACAGGTTGGATTGTCACCAGAAGCCCGAGACCAAATGAGGAAAATGTTGTGCCAGAAAGAGTCTAATTATATTCGTCTAAGAAGAGCTAAAATGGACAAGTCGATGTTTGTAAAAATTAAAACCCTGGGAGTCGGTGCATTTGGAGAAGTTTGCCTGGCAAGAAAAGTGGATACTAATGCTCTGTATGCCACAAAAACTCTGAGGAAAAAAGATGTCTTGCTTAGAAATCAAGTTGCTCATGTTAAAGCTGAGCGGGATATCCTTGCAGAAGCTGATAATGAATGGGTGGTTCGCCTGTACTATTCATTCCAAGATAAGGACAATTTGTACTTTGTAATGGACTACATTCCAGGAGGTGATATGATGAGTCTCCTAATCAGAATGGGTGTTTTTCCAGAAAATCTGGCACGGTTCTACACAGCAGAACTGACATGCGCCGTTGAAAGTGTTCATAAAATGGGCTTCATCCACAGAGATATTAAACCTGACAATATCTTGATAGACCGGGATGGACATATTAAGTTGACTGACTTTGGGCTCTGTACAGGTTTTCGATGGACCCACGATTCAAAGTACTACCAGAGTGGTAAGAGAAATATGAAAGGTTTCTTTGTTATTTTGTTGATGTCTCATTCTTTGACTGAAATTAATAGATGAGTAGAAAGATACAGAATACAGAACTAACCAGGCTGGAAAAGACCTTCAAGATCATCAAGTCCAATCTATCACCCTACACTATCTAATCAACTAAACCATGGCACTAAGTGCCTCATCCAGTCTCTTCCTAAACACCTCCAGTGATGGTGACTCCACCACCTCCCTGGACAGCCCATTCCAATGGCCAATCACTCTTTCTGTGAAGAACTTCTTCCTAACATCCAGCCTAAACCTCCCTTGTCACAGCCTGAGACTGTGTCCTCTTGTTCTGGTGCTGGTTGCCTGGGAGAAGAGACCAACCCCCACCTGGCTACAAGCTCCCTTCAGGTAGTTGTAGAGAGCAAGGAGGTCTCCCCCGAGCCTCCTCTTCTCCAGGCTAAACAGCCCCAGTCCCCTCAGTCTCTCCTTGAGGACCATTTTAGCCCATAAACTCGCTGTTGGAAGAGTCTATGTAGTAACAAAAAATGTTAACACATAAAATTTCAGACTTGATAAGAACTAAAGTAATCTTCAACTTTGGTGTCTTTCTCACTTATTATTATAGGTGATCATGTACGTCAAGACAGTATGGATTTCAGCAATGAATGGGGTGATCCAGCAAACTGCAGATGTGGAGATCGGCTGAAGCCACTCGAGCGTAGGGCTGCACGTCAGCATCAGCGTTGTCTGGCTCATTCCCTTGTTGGCACACCCAATTATATTGCACCAGAGGTATTGTTACGAACAGGTAATGCATTTTTGTACTGCACCTTCACTGCAAAGTAACTGATACTCTGGTAGTTTGCTTCAACTTTCTTACACTGTCATTTTTCCCAAGTGTATACTATTTTGACAAAAAATAAGTAGTTGTTAATGTATAAATCTTAAGTATTGAATAGAATTCTCTTGTGGACCCTTTTTATTCTTAGAAATACAAGATTAAAATTATGCTTAAGCTTTGAATACCTTTTTTTCACTCAGGTTACACACAGTTGTGTGACTGGTGGAGTGTTGGAGTAATTCTCTTTGAAATGTTAGTGGGACAGCCTCCCTTCCTGGCACAAACACCGCTGGAAACACAAATGAAGGTAACCAAAAGTCTGGTATTAACAATGTGAAAACACAAGTTTGAAATCTACACAGTCTTTCTAATTTGTAATTAAATCAAAGGTGTTTTCTGAGAGTGCTACTCTATCCAGACATGTAAAAGAACAAAATTTGAAACTTTAGCAGTGTACCTAAGCAGTAAAGGAAATTCAGGAGTCAAGTCTGTAACTGCTATTTGATCATGCAGTAAACATGCTAACTAAAAAAAAATCACAATTCAGATCTCAGCCATTCTCTTTCAATTCTTGCACTTTTCTCGGTTATTTTCACTTTCTTTTCTAGCATCCAAATGTTCCTTGTCCACTACTTTAACTTCTGTGCCTGCTTACCTGCAGAAGATTCCCTTTACTGATATATCTGCAGGTTCTCAGCGCATAAAGGTGGAGAAGCAGCAGATGACTGTGGCTGCTTAGGGTTATTGGCAGCTCAGGGCCATTGGTCTCTTCCTTATTGAGCCCCAACTGTTTTCAGAGAAACCACCAGGGCAGTCTCCTGAAGGGGCTATTTCTGCAAAGCATTTAATTTGCAAGATAGTAGTTGGCTGAAATGTAGAGCAGTATTGTTTTTTTTGTTGTTGTTGTTGGGGTTTTTTTGTTAGTAACTTGAAATGTGTTAACCTTCCCAATCTATAAAATAAGTCAAAATCCATTTCCCTCCACTTCTTTTCAGGATTGTAATCTGTGTATCAAATCTCAAGTGCCAGGCACTGAATTTTATGGTATCTTTGCTGGTTTATAGCAGGAGTATTCTGTACCAGGCTCTAGTTTAGTTTTGGAACATGAATGAATTTTACATGGACTTTGCTAGATTTCCAGACAAAATGTTCCATGTTTCTGAAAGAGCAGCTTTCACCAGTACATAAAGGGTGACTACCAGGATAATGGAAACTCCCTTTTTATGAGCAATCACATGGAAAAGACATGGGGTATTAGGTACAAGTTACTCCTGAGGAGATTCCAATTAGAATTCAGAAGAAAATTTTTCAAAATGAGAAGAGTTAGACATTGGAATGATCTCCCAAGAGAGGCAGGGGATTCCTCTACATTGGTCAGTTTCAAGATTCAATTTGACAGGGTGCTGGGCCATCTCATTTAAACTACACTGCCGCCTAGAAAGGTTGGATCCAGATGATTCCTGGGGTTTCTTCCAACCTGGCATTCTGTGGTTCTGTGATTCACGATTTTTTCCTCTGGTGTGAAAACTTGTTGAATAATAGCTTTGTGACTGTTGGAGGCTCTTTATTGTCTTGTTTCAATTTTCACTGTGTTTTTTTTTTCCCTTTTATGAAATTGTACATATAGTAACACCTCTTTTTGCTTTAAAGGTCATCAACTGGCAAACTGCGCTTCATATTCCACCACAAGCAAAATTGACTCCTGAAGCCTCTGACCTTATTATTAAACTCTGCCGAGGACCAGAAGATCGTTTAGGCAAAAATGGTGCAGATGAAATAAAAGCTCATCCGTTTTTTAAAACAATTGATTTTTCAAGTGACCTACGGCGACAGGCTGCTTTCTACATCCCCAAAATTGCTCATCCTACGGACACATCAAACTTTGACCCGGTCGATCCAGATAAATTGTGGAGTGATGATGATAAGGAAGGGAACAGAAATGATACACTTAATGGGTGGTACAAAAATGGAAAACATCCTGAACATGCTTTTTATGAGTTTACTTTCCGAAGGTTTTTTGATGACAATGGCTACCCATACAACAATCCAAAGCCTATTGAGTATGAGTATGGTAGTAACCAAAACTCAGAACTGCAGTCAGATGATGATGATGATGAACAGGCAGGTAGAGGAGTTCAAAATCGTGACCTGGTTTATGTTTAGTAGAGGAATAAATATTGAAGCTGAAATAGACATATTTTGCAGCTGCAATTTTTGAGAAGTCTCTAAGAGAATTGAGAGCAGATTGTTAGAATAAATATGTGTATGCAGTTGGGTTTTTTCCTTTTTTTTTAAACACTGAGAAACTGCATCTTCTATTTCTCTCTCTGTACATTTTGTTTTCCCCAGAATACAGGGAAATCCTCTCAAATATTAATTTATTCCAGCATTGATAATTTTTTAATTTTGAAGAGAGCGATGTTAGATTAAACAACAAAACAAAAGCAAAAAAATCACTTGAATTTTTCTCTCAGTTCTCTGTACTCAAAGTACTCAGAATAGGAAATAGTGGTCTTTTTCTTTTTTTCTATGATGATGCCTGGTTTCTATTTGTGTATATATACTGAATAAGTTTAGAAAACAAACTTCTGCTTCAGAACTCTTAATGCCAGTTTTTCTTTGCATTGACCAAATGTAAAACCTACTTTACACTAATAAAGTTCTCTGATGCATTTCTAAAGGGGGGGGGGAAAGCTGCTGTACCTTCACTTCTTACTGTATTTAGGCAAATTATTCATAGTGTTGGAAAAACTGAGCCATTTATCTGGTTAAATGTTTCCAACTGCCCTGGTAGATCTCAGCTTTGGAACAAGAAAGCTTCCATCTTCGTTATAATGATTGTTAAGTGATAAAGCATTAGAACTAGTTTTTTATTAAATAATAATTTAATTTTACATTAGTAATGCTGTAACATGTGACTCATACTCTCAAAGCAGGTCTGCTTACTGGGAAACAACTTGGTTGTCTCCTGTCATCAGTTCTGTAGTAATGAGAGGAAAAGAAGCTTTAGGAGAAACATTTTCTGAAATCTAGTTTGATTTTTATGAGTACAACCAAACTGTAAAGTGTGTACAGTTTTGCTTTAGATGGTATCTTTTAGTTTGAAAAACAAATTTTAGAACAGTTTCTTTATTATGCTTGAGATGGTAATGGGAAATGATTATAAATTATGGCTTTTTAGACTATTGTGTAAAACAATTTCACTGGGCTTTAAGTTTTCCCTTACAATTACACACACAGTGAGGAGAAATGTCACACGCTAATCCATCTGAGCCATCAGTGGTCCATCTTTCACAGTCCAAACCAGAACAGAGTTAGAAACTTAAGGCTGTCTGCTGTGTTCTGCATTACTGTTTTCAGAACTTCCTGCAGCAGATGAGGAGACACCCCCTTGGGTCTTGGGGTGAGAGCAGGCAGGATGGCAGCCCTCTAAGCAGCTTCTGTGAGACAAGACCAGGAGTTAAAAGTGGCAGAATTATGTTATCTCTGTCTCCTCCTTTCTCCTGAAGGGTAATACAGTAGTAAAGAAAATGCACTTCATGTCTTTTAAAACATTTCTCTTTCCTTGGAATTGAATTCCAGTGGATAATCTAGTGATGCCTGTAAGCATTATAGCTTTCTTAAAATACTATTTGTGCTATTGCACTGGCATTGTGACTATCTAAAATTCAATAATTTGGTGTGAATAGGAGTTACTGCAGCAAACACCAATTGCTAGTTTACTTTTCCCACCAAACTGCTTTAGGAAATTCTCATGTGCTTCTGGCTATTTCTTCCCTTCCTGTGCTCCAGTTCAGTGCCCCTCTTTTTGTGCCAGTGCAACTGTAAGTTATACTGTGCTAAGTACCAGATCAGTGAAAAAACTGCTTGGTGTTTAGCATTTGGAGGCTTCTTCCTTGTAAGCATGTTCACTTGAGTGATCCAGATTCCAGTGTGGTTTTAAAAACTATTTATATTGTCATAACTGGAGGAGGGATGAATTACAGTGAAGAGGGTTGGCAGCAGGGAAACTTCTTAAATGGACTTGGTCACAGGAGAAAATGTTTGTGGAAGTTCAACCCTCTGTGTGAAGTTCTTATCATGGTTAGCATATGGTTATGAAACTTTTTTCCTCAAGCAGATAGTTATTTTCTATATTGAAAATGGGTTTGTAGCTTAATAAAAATAATTCCTGTTCTGTCTGCCTGTTCTGCAGTTGTTGAGATAGTTTTTAAGATTTCATTTAGCTTAAATATTATAAAATGGGTGCAGTGTATAACTACTCCATTTTATGTATTATGTAAAAAAGATGATTTTCCATGTAAATAAACTTTAAATATTATCCTCTGTCATAGTAAGTATTCCAGTAAAACTGGTTTACTTGTTTTTGGAGTAAAGTATAATATATTACTGGTTAAAAGTAATTTAATCAAGCCTGCCTTACCATTTGTGAAGTGTGCAGAGAAAATTATATGAGTTCTTCATTAAACTGACTGTTAAAATTGCCTTTTTATCTGAATATTTCTCCTCTGCCTACATTATATTACAGTATACTCCTGTTTAACACAATAACTGATCTTTAGCCAATGTGTTTAAAAAAAACGAAGGGTCCTGTAAAGGTACTGTAGTTCTATACAAAGAAACCCAGTTGCTTTTATTAGAGGAAATTACTGAGTCTTTTAAGGACATATGCAAGTACTGAAATATTTAATATTATTATTTTAAAACAAATACTGGAAGAGCTCACGTTTTCAGAATTTGGTAGATGCTTCTGGCATTTTCTGTTATTTTGTGTTAGAAGTTGTAATATGCCTTGTTTGAATTTTGCCACCTATATGCTGCAGTATTATGTATCTCCTTGCAAAAATGCAGTGTGTTCAGGTCCAAGAAAGTTAGACAAGAATGTTGTCACAACTCTCCCAACATGCTATGCCTTACCCATGTTTTGAAACTTGATTTTTCATATATAGATCCAGAGTCTGTTGAGATTCTTCATAGCTGCTGCTTAAAACATGGGTATTTCACTGGTGACCTATGATGGGGATTGGTTTGTACAGGCAATAGAGAAGAAAGGCTCTTGGTCAGCAGCTGTGGAATTCTGCAGTGAGTTTTCAGGTTACTTTCACTTTGTAAAGCATGGAAAACAAATTTCTCTTTTATGTGCCCTTGTATACATGTTAATTGTATTTATAAAATGTTCTATAATCCTATGACTGTGCTGTAAATACTACTTGATATTCAGTGGCATTCTATCCTAGGGCAGGCCCTCTTGCTGTATCTTTTCTGTACTTGATTTGTAATAGAATCTATAGCTAGAAAGTCTCTTTGAGACATGTATCTTCTGCTGTTGCAAAGCTGTGAGTGGGAATGATTTCTTTAGACCCCTAATGTTATTCAGCTAGTTGGCAGTGCAGTGGTGGGTTCTTAGATGGTGCTGCTGTCACCCAAGATAATATTAAGCTTTGGTTTTAATTGTCTTTGGTGATTCAAGTCAGATCTTTTATGTTTGCTTTAATTCAGCCAAGGCAAAAAGATAATAAATTTGGTCAGTGTTGTAGTAAAATCTTTGAATGCCTTAAGATGCTCTTGATCAAGGCACTACTCAAGTGTACGGATTTATATATATCTATATAGATATTCCATGTGTGTGTATATGTACATATTATGGGGGTTTTTGTATTATAATACCCTTCTGACTGTCAATTCTTTTGGATCCTCCAATTAAATACATAAACCACTGCACAATTCCACTTAAGCAAATTACTCATTTATTACATACCTAGTTAGTAAATTTAACAATGTTGCATTATCTCAAGGCCATAATAAGTTTCTTGCCAGTCTTTTGAGTATTCTGTACCTGTATTTCATATCTCTATCATGACACAGGTATCCCCTTTTGCCAGGTCCCTGTATACCTGTGGTCCAGTTACATGTGTGGTATGTGATCTCTGAATGATTATTGGTGTGTTTGGGTTTTATGGGGTTATGGGATGGTAGCTTGGATCATAATCTCTAAGTCCCCTGATACTCATAGGAAAAGAACGTGGATTTTTTTATGTTGACTGTTCCAGTCAGTACCAGAACAGCCTGAATTACCAGGTACTGGTTATCAGTGGTATTCCTGAGTTCTAGAAACTCTTCTTGTTTTCTCAGTATCTGTAGTGTAACACCTGCCAGGGTAATTAAAAAAAAAAATAATCTTTTAGTGAGAAATTAAAATGTTTGGTTTGGCTAATCAGATACAAAATGTAAACATAAGTTGCCCAAATGCCTTATTTATTTTTTTCCCCTCCCTTTACACCCCTTTACCCCAAGTCTCCTTCATGCTGCAACAGCACTACTGATTATTTAAAAATCTGCATGTTTAATAGCATAAATATACTGTACTTAGTCGTCATCTCATATTTGTAACCTGTTCTCAAAAGTACAGAACATCAAAATGTGAACTTCAATTTCTTGGCACTCTTTCCCTGTCCTTTGCTGCCTCTTTGATCAAAATCATTAAATCTTAGTTATGATACATAAAATATGCATCATGAAGCTCTTCCTTAAGAGAGAGATGACAACATCTCACAGCTGTCATGCACCTTAGGAGGGAAGATTTGCCTTTAAGAAAGTCTGCTTCTTTGTGTATCAGAAACTGCTGCTGCTGCAGGCTCCTGGTAATCAGGTAGAGATTGTGTTATATTCTAATTGTTCTAGCTTGGATTTGTAGCTAGCAGGGTGGAAATAGAGCACTATTTTTCAAGTAATCCCTCCAGCTCTCACCCAAGTAATGTGGTACAGCAACATACACTCATTCACAGCTTTCTTAATATAATGTAGGTTATTTTAAATTACAGTTTAGCACCAGACTTGGTAGTTAGTGTTTGGACTGAATGGAAGGTCTTTACCAACAAAACGATTCTGATTCTACATATTCAGACAGTCATTAAAGGAATAGACTAAACCTGTCAATTTAACAATTTTAAACGGGTAAAAAATATAAGAGTAAAAGGGCAACAATGCCTGTGTTAAATTTAATTAAAAGACCCATAAGGGGGGCCTAATGCTGCAGGGGTTCTGGAGTTCACCCTCATGGACCGTCGTACATGTGCTGCATTGTCCCCAGTCTTTAGATCCCATTTGTTGCTAAGCAGCTGAATCTATTTCGATGGCGATAAGTTGCTGCTCCATCAGGGACACAATAGTCAAGGACCGCTTTCTGTGGTTTACTGAGCCTGGTTTTCCTAGTCCCTGTAGTATGTGATGTTTTCTTCCACAGAGCAACACCCTTTGTAATAGTTTTAAAAGCTGAAGACGCTCGCAAAGTATCGGATACGCGAGTAAAAACAGATAACGTACTGTTCGTTAGGCAAAACTCGTGTTTGTGAATTATGGAAAGTAATGGCTGAATCGATCCCAGTTCTGCTCGGTTCGTCAGGGTGGGTACCCTCTCCCGCGGGCTTTCAGACGGTCGGGGCGGGCCGTTTGAACGCTCGCGCCAATGCAGACAGAGCCCCCACTTCCTGTCAGGTTCGACTGACGAAGGCGGGAAAGCGGTCTATCGTCAGCATTGGTGGTTCAGTGGTAGAATTCTCGCCTGCCACGCGGGAGGCCCGGGTTCGATTCCCGGCCAATGCAACGACGTATCTTTTTCACTCACAACAACTTCGTTCTTTCCGGCTTCTTTTTTTCTTTCTATTATTTACAGATTGAAAAAAACAAAAATTAAAAAAGGCTCATCGCTGTCAGTGATAATGCAAAAAGCCCCAAACACAGTCGCATTCTGCCTGCCCGGTTGTGCGGACCTTCACCCCCGCCTACCGCAAACACTGCAGCTTTCCTAAGCTGGAAGTGACGCAGCCGGATTTGCCTTTAAACTGCCGGCGGCGGCAGGAGGAGGCGGGTAAGACTGGAGGTGGAGTTAGTGCTGCGGGAGGAGGAGGAGGAGGAAGAAGCGGAGGGGTCGTGGCTGCTGGGAGCTGCCGCCGTTGCCGTGGGGCCGAGCTCTGAAGAGGAGTAAGTGAGTGAACAGGGTCCTCTCCGCCCGGCAGCCGCCCTCCGTCCTGGCCGTTGCGGAGCATCGCGGGGCTGCGCGCTGCCCCTGCTCGGCCTGAGGCGAGGGGCGACGCCCGCGCCCCGCCTGGCGTGGGCCACCCTGAGGGGAACCGGACACTTCTTAATCCGGCTGGGTGGGAAGAAGGTTACGGCTCCTATTCCGCGGCCTAGGGGCCTAGCGCTGCTTTGGTCGCCGTAGTGTTTGCTGTCATGACACCTGTGACCATTGCACCGTGCTCGTCGGTCTCAGGCCGCTGCTGTAGCTTACACGTGCTCGGAGCCGTACGGGGCGTCGCCATGGTGTCCCAAAAGTCCCTGCAGGTGTTTGGCTGCTCAGCCACTGGGGAGCCAGACTAGATGCGCTGCCGTGTTACGGCACTGGTGGTACTGGTTAAAGTGCTGAACTTGGGTTCGTACTTCTCCATTCTACTCTTTTGTTGTGGGTTGGTTGAGGGGTTTTTGGTGGTTTTTGTTTGTTTGGGGTGGTTTGTCTTGGTTTGTCTTTTTTTTTTTCTTTTTTTCACCCTTTAAGCTTTTATAGTTTTCAGAGAGAAGTAATAGACATCAATTCTGGATATTCAGTCTGCTGCAGAGCCTTCTAAATTTTCTGAGATATGTGTTAATAGAGCATTACCCATCTAAAAGAATGCAGCCCCTATGTAATGGAGAGTAAGCAATATGATTTTTTAAAAGCCTCTAGAAAGGTTTAGCCTTGAAAACAGAAAATCATCTACCAACAGTGTATCTAATGGGTTTTTAATTTTTTTATGGTGTTTTTTGTAAACAGCTGGATATGGTTATGTTCATGGTTGCTGGTGCTTTTTCTTTTGCTACCGTTACAGTTAAATACAATAAATGGATGAGAACCAGTTTGTTTAGTATCCCGTGAAGTCTGGCAACTCTTCTCTTTCCCAAGTAATTAACACATCACTTGTTGATACCAAATGTTGCAATGAGTGGATGTTATGAAGAAGAATATTAAAGCTGCAAAGGAAGTTGGAGGTGATACAGGCCACTGTGTCATCGGTAAAAATTGGTTCCTGAAAGCTGTTACTTTAGGATTTTTAATTTTTTTTCCTATTCTGGCTTGCTGAGAGAACTTTCCAAATTTTGTGTGGCTGCTTTGATGTCAGAGCCTGTATAGCAGGCTGAAATAATGGAAACGTGCACATTATGCCAGAATGCAAGTTTTGGCTTAGTTCAGACATTAAGGTTGGACTGAAGGACTCTTTGGAAGTATTTTCTTTGTGCGCCTTGTCCTGTTCTCAGAGTCAGCAGAGTACCTGATGGGTCCCTCAGAATAACTGCCCTCTCAACATCTGCACATTGAGCTATTCTTTATTTTATTTAAAGTCATGAGGGATTCCTTTAGTTTCAGATATATGCAGTTATAGCTTCACAAATGTATGAATGTGAGCAGAATTACTTACAGTAGTTCCTTACAATAATTCCTTAAAGTCATTCTGGAAAACAAGGCATATCTCCAGAGTTTTCTTGATAACTGTCAGGCTGTTATATTCAAAATAAAGTATAAAAACAAGTTATGAAGCCTCCTACTCAAAAGTTGTAGGTATCTTGAACTTTTGTTAAGTTTCATCCCCAATGCTCTGGTCTGGTCCAATTTCTAGAAGTATTTTAGATATTTGGAAGCAAATTATAAAATGCATTCTGTTGCTAGAGCTGAGTTAATTTCGTGGCTTTCTATTGTGTTAATTTCAGAGAACTATATATACTCACAACTGGTGTAGAGTGAGTGTTCCTATCCTGAAGCGTGTCTGTACACAGTGTGGAATTAAACTAGAAAGACAAAATGTTTGGGTTAGGTTCCCTATATCCTGTTCACTGTAAACTTTATGAGCTTGTTGCTATTTCAATTGCTGTTAGAACATTGATCACTGAGCATGATTCATGGAAAGGTCATAGGTGATAAGTGTAGCCTTGCTGCTTTGACATCCTGTTACATGATAGTACTGAGCGTTTGTAAATACTTTCAAATCATTTAGTGGAGGATTAGTTTTGAGGGCTTTTAATTCCTTCAGGTATGGTTAATTCTGGATTTGTGCGTATTCACGCCTCTCCCGCATGAGTGCTGCACGCTACTTTGAGCTGCTACAGTTCAGGATGACTTTCTGCTGCAAACTTTAATCTGGTTTCAAATTAGTACTCTTGACTCCATTCCCCCCCCCCCCCCCCATTGAAACTGCTTCAGCACTTTCAGTTACAGGTACTTAACTGCATTAATGTATCAGCTCCCAGCGCTGCCAGCATTCAGGTGGCAGCAGCAGTGGCATGTCCAGACGTAAGCAGAGCCAGCAGCTTTTTCTGCCCCACTTGTACACAAGAGTTTGTGTTTGGAAGACACTTCAAGCTCTTTGCTCTTATGACTCACCATGAAGCAAAAAACTGCTTGTTTTTCTAGTTTAAGCTAAATTCTCTTGCATTTTCAGTGCCACTGCTAAAATGGATAGACTCCTGGCATTTCTTATTTTTGTTCTTCTGCTGCTTCTGTCACCTGAAAATCATATTTACTTTTGTATGTGTGATACTGCTATTTTGGTCCCAAGCTTTCATACCTTTCTGACTTAGCCTTTGTAGGACTTTTTTTTTTTTTTTTTTTTAATTCTTGCTGTATTCACATTTCCAGATCTAAGTTACTTTTACAAGCTGGGTTTTTTTGTTGTTATTGTGGTGGTTGTTTGTTTTTCTATTCTTTTTTTTCCCCCCTGGATTGTTTTACAGCATTTAGTATTTAAAAAAAAAAATAAATTATCTATTCTCTCTATTTGAAAGTCTAGTTTAGCTTTAGTAACTTGCTATTACTTGATTTTATTAGCATCTTGCTCAACTTGTGATTTCAGTAGTGTTAGTCATCAGTTTGAATTCTCAGGAGAGGCAAACAGGTGTATCTGGTAGGATGAGCAGGAGTGGAAAAGCTTGCTCCTAAATATGACAGGGGAAACTTTGGTAATATCTGTGTGATGATCCATATGGCATTTGACAAACATCTTCAAGCTTTTTTTTTTCCCTAGGTAAAACCTAACAAAGCTCCCAAGTCAAATCGTGTCTCCAAAGCCTAATTAGCCTGGGATATAGCAGTCTTTGTAGTCACTGGTCACATTAACTCTATCAGCTTGTAGACATTGTGGCCAGCTCAGCAAGACTCTGGCCAGAGTGAGATTATATAGTGCAGGTTCTTATGATAGCAGATTTCCGGCCTCAACCCCACAGGCCCCTCTCCATGGATGGGTGTGGGCTGTCAGAGGCCTGTCGTCAGCTTTGTAGCTGATAGAGTTTTGCTGTTTGGGCTGAAATTTTTCACGGCAGCAATCTGCTTCAAGAGTTATTGGGGAAGGAAGAGGAAGGAAGCAAAAAGCAGGTTATGTTGGCTTAGGAATGGATCAGCTGTGTGTCCAAGCATGCAAAATTACTTAGAAAAAAGAAAAATGAATGGAAAATTTGTGCTTAGCAGCCGCTTCATAATAAAGGGCTAATCTATTTTAGCCTATTCTAGATATCTGCTGTAGCAATAGGTTGTCTGATGTGTGCAGAGTGTGGCTTCTGAAACTTCTGATAATGTGTCTGAATTTGACCCTGACCTGGTCTTGAAATGTGTTCAGTCTTAAGTCTGTTTATTGCGCATGTGAATTTAGTACCTCTTACATTCCTTAAATAGTTGATCTGTACCAAGTATGCTTCATCCCAGGGCTTAGCTCTAATTGCGTGTCTGCAAGTGCTTCTTACTGGCGCTGGGTACAGGTACCGAAATGAGAGCAGGACGGCTCTCTTGCAGGCATGTTTATTTGCTTATTTTAATGGGGTTTGTGCTTGGTTCTAGTAAATTAGGAGGAGTGTGGGGAAATTTTTTGCTATGCAGGTGGACACAGTAGAGGTATCTTGGAGAAGAAGGGAAAGGGATATATAAGTAACAGATAAGACTATAGGATGACTGCTCCATGGGCAGTGATGACTGTAAAAAATAAATCTACTGTTTTTACTTTTACTGTAGTTATATCAATAATTGAAAAGCACAGAATCTGCTAATGCTACAAAGTGGAAGTGGTTACAGTCCCTGATGTTTGCTAAAAAAAACAACCTAAAACAAATTACCAGTGGAGAAAAGTAGTGTGGTTTGAACAATATGTTAAATAAAGTGGGTAGCTGCCCATTAAATATTTGATTGTGGCCTATCCTTACCTCTCAGTGATAACTTAGCAGCTTCAACATTTTTGAAGGAGTTTAAGTGTAAAAATGTAGATGATAGGAATGTGCAAGCTGGCCACAGAAGGCTTGCAGCAGTATGCTTGAATGTGCATCTCTCGTGTGCGCTTTTCAGCAGAATCTTCATTGCATGAAACGATTCTATGAAGAGTTTAATTTCCAGTAATAGAGAAACAATTATGGGTTTATGAGGATAACAGTTGTTCTAGGACTTTTTTCTAACCAGTTTGTTTCCATGTTCTGATATGCCAAATGAGGTCATGTGAAAAGAGCTGCAAAAATTTCTTCTAATCTGGGGATTCTTGGTTTTTTTTCTCTCAGTATTTCCTTTTTTTTTTTTTTCTTTTCAGCTTCATGTTGAACATGAGTCTTGTTATGATCAGTGAGAATGTAAAGCTGGCCCGTGAATATGCCTTACTGGGAAATTACGATTCTGCAATGGTCTACTACCAGGGAGTTCTTGACCAAATGAATAAGTACCTCTACACTGTCAGAGATACCTATTTGCAACAGAAATGGCAACAGGTAAATAGTACTTTTCTGTGACATTTTGAGGCAAAAGCATTTAAATAGCAAAACTTGCCTCTCTTAAGGTAAGCAAAAGTATGAAAACACTGTTCCCTGATGAACTATGCTGCTCTTGGTCAAGGGTTATGACTGGGTCAGCCACTAAATGGGTGGTGAATGTTCTCTTATTAATCCCTCTCCCATCCCAAAGGGAAGAGGAAAGGACTAAGGGAGAGAGGCTTTCAAATTGGAAAACTAAAACTACTTTAATGACAAAATTAATTAAATTTAAAAAATAATTAAGAAAAAAACAATCCCAACCCCTCAGACGACAGAAGTTCCAACTAAGTGTCAGATGGGACCCAGAGTCAGGAGCTGGATTCTGGAACTCGTGGATCATGATTGAAGGCAGAACAGACAGAGCCCTGCTGGGACACCAGCCATTGATGAAGAGGAAGAAGAAAACTTTGACCTTTGCGATCCCTCAGTTTTAAACCAAAAATGACACCTACAGAATGGAATACCTCGTTGGTCAGTTTATCAGCTGGGGTGCAGCCTCTGCACCCCTAAGATAATACATGCGATTTAGTAGTGAGCTTACCAATCCTTGCTTCTAACTAGAAACATCAGTATTACCACTGCTCGAAGCAGATGCTGTCTGCAAAAATATGTTGATTTCAGAAAGTGCAGTTACTGAGGGGAGGCTGAGCTGAAAAAGTAAAATGGCTGAACAGAATCAGTTCTGTTCTAACTCAAACCAGGACATTCTTAGAGGCTTTTTTGTTATTATATAGACTTACTGAAGTCTTTATGACAACAACAAACAGGCAATGGAACACGGTCCTGGAAAGCCAGTATACTCTGCCTTGTCATCTTCCTGCTAGTCAGTGCCACTCTTATGCTGAAGTTTTTTAAGCCGGTGTCATTTTGCTTAGTCTTATTTCCCTCTCAGTGTTTTAGCAGTGTGACCCAGATCCTTAATAAAAATCTGAGTTGTGGCTACTATGACAATTTATCTTTAACACAAACTATAGTGGTTTTTTTATTGACATTCAGTCTTAAGTTGGGCTTTTTTCTGTCATGCTTGTTTAATATGGAACATTATCAAAAATCCGTTTAGTGTTAAGTCCAAAATCTATGTATTTATTCTTCAATGTGCTAAGGAAGGCAGAAGATCCTTCTTAAAATCCGATGTGCGTTATTGTCTGTTGGAGTAGAATTGGGTAGCTTGTGGGACCTTGTGGAATCCATCCAGGCATTACACAGGCTTGAACAGAGGACTGTTACAAAATTACTTGCCTTTTTTTTTTTTTTTTATCAGGTTTGGCAGGAGATAAGTGTGGAAGCTAAGCACGTGAAAGATATAATGAAAACACTAGAGAGTTTTAAACTAGACAGTACTCCATTGAAAGCTTCACAGCAAGAATTACCAGCTCATGATGCAGAGGTCTGGTCTTTGCCAGTTCCTGCTGAACGAAGGTAAGAGGAAACCTGAAGACCTAAAACAATGGGTATCAACGCAAATGTGCCTTGACTTCAATATGTTCATGTTTCTACTTGTGTAATATACCAGGAACTTGTTACCATTTGTGGTGGAGGAGATAGCCTACTTCAGAATGTTCTGGAGCTTTTATCTTGTGGGGGTTTTTTATGGGTGGGTTTGTTTGTTGGTTGGTTGTTTGGGGTTTTTTTCCCTGACTTAAGATGAACTTGCCATTCTGTGGAAGCCTCTAGTCCTGAGTTGGTCTTCTCATCAACTTCAAAATTATTCTGCATGTAGCTAATATGAAAAGGAGAAAAAAGTTCTATACAGAAAGAGTGATTGCCCATTGGAATGGGCTGCCTGGGGAGGTGGTGGAGTCGCCATCACTGGAGGTTTTCAGGAGAAGACTTGATGGGGTGCTTGGGGCTGTGGGTTAGTTGTTTGGGCGGTGTTGGATTGGTTGATGGGTTGGACGCGATGATCTTGAAGGTCTCTTCCAACCTGGTTTATTCTATGTATTCTATGTAAGACATATTATCAAAGTAACAATAAAATCTAGAAATGTCCCAAGTTCAGTCCAAGGTGATTCCACCTTGAACAGCAAGGTGATTCCCTGATGTCCTTCCTGAACTGACCAGTTAGGCTAGCACAAGAGGGAGGGGTGGGAACAAGCAACTGCAGCCAAGCCTGCCTTCAGAAGTAATTTGAATTATACTGGGTTAATGTCTGTGTATTGAACACCTTGCAGTGTGGTTTGGCAGTGTAACCACTGCTGAAAAGGACAGTCCTACCCTCCACACTGGCTTGACTGTTTATCACTTTTGTCTTTGTTGGCATTGTTAGCAGCTTCAGAGCGCTAAACTGGTGAAAATAGACTTTGTTATGGGGGGACTTGTGTCTTTGTGTTTGGCTTTTGTTGTTGGTTTGGTTTGATTTGATTTTCCTGAGATTAGCTATCTGAACTGGTTCATTTGACAGAAAGTGCCGGTTAGATCAGCTTAACTGCTGTCAAACTGTTCTCTGAGGTTTTGAACTTACTTACAAGCTGTTTCTTGCAGAAGGATGACTTCAGTCTTTTAGGGTATATTTTTACATTTTATTTTAACTGTTTTATTTTAAGCCTGCCCGTTGAAAGACATGGGCCTCGTGTGAGAATGCAGTTTCTGCTTATCTCATTTGATGACTTTGGAACACTGCTAGCCAATTTCATTCAAAACTTCTGGAAGAATAGTCAGGGAAGCAGAGCTTTTCTAATGTTTTGAAACTTTCTGGAGAAGAACTCACGCTTCCAAAAAAATGCAAGGTTTGAGAGAACCATTTCTGTTTTCTTGCCAGATGGTGAAGTACTGAGTAGTGGTAAAAACCCACAGTAAAAACTCAGGACATGTTGAATTGGGATAACCACAGTAAATACCTATATGGAGATAACATAGCTTACAAATTTAGGTGGAAATTAGATGTTTAATCACACTATTCCTCTATGTTGAGCTTAAGGGTGGAATTCAGAGGTGGCTAGGTATGCAGAAGCAAAGCTGTAGGTTGGTACTCCACCTGGAGGGTGAAAGGATTGTAATAGTTATCATCTGATCGTATTTATGTTGCTTAATATGCGTTTCACCCTGAAGAGGTGTGTACAGTTCTGACGAATTTGCTGCTGTGAATCAAAGACAATTTTTATGAAGGTATTGGATCCTGTTAGCTTGAATAATGAGTCAGAATGAATCTTCTAGCTCAAGTAAACACTTTCCAGACCAGTGTTCCATTTTCTGTTCTCTAGAAATATCCCTGGACTTAAACTTGACTGATACATTATTAATTTTGGCATTTTACAGAGGCCCCTTGAAAAAGCATATGGAATATACTCCTTAAAAGTAATGGATTTGTACATGGAAGAAATTGAATTAAAAAGTAAATCCATAATGCCAGTCATGATACTGATTTATTTGTGCTTCTAAAAGCAGTCTAGTTTCAAACAACTGGAGGCCTCATATATATTTTCTTTCCTAAGAAATGAAAAGGAAGTGAAAATACAACTGTCATTCCCTAAACACCTTTCAGTCTCTTTGGCTAGGAAACCAAGGATCATTGTGACTAGGGAGAAAATATACTGGGATGAGACTTCTATTTATTTTCTGTTTGTTTGGGGTTTTTTATTCTGTTTATTTTTTTTGTTTCTAAGCTCCATAATAGTGGGATTAATTTTAGTTATGAAATAGGCGAAGCAAGGGGCTCGTTAAGCAAAGGATCCCTGAGCTTCAAACAAAGGGAAAGTGAATTTTAATGACTATCTAAAAATACCTGTCTTGTTTCTGATGTATAAATTTTTATCTTGAGCAAAATAATTCTTCAGTTTGTAACTGCTTGATTTATGTAGTACTTACCAGTGACTTTACACTAAGGCTTTTTGCATGTGTTACAACTAATTAGAACTTCACCAGGACCCAGAAAACGTCAGTCTGCTCAGTGCAGTGATTGCAGAGGTCACAATAATCGTATAAGTGCAGCTGTCAGAGGCCCTCACCGTCCATCCTCTCGAAATCCCAACGACAAAGGGAAGGCAGTCCGCGGCCGGGAGAAAAAGGATCAGCAAAATAAAGGAAGAGAGGAAAAGGTAAGCTTGCAAATTAGTTGGCAAAGTTAAGAAACTCAGTCTTACTTTCTTAATACTGAATGGAAGGTCAGACCAGATGATCTCTGGAGGTCCCTTCCAACCCCTACCATTCTGTGAGTCTGTATTATAAAATTGGATATCTAGAAAATACTTATTTTGTTCAAGTCAGCATGATGATTTCACAGTATCACCAAGGTTGGAAGAGACCTTGAGGATCATCGAGTCCAACCTGTCTCCACAGACCTCATGACTAGACCATGGCACCAAGTGCCACATCCAGTCTCCTCTTGAACACCTCCAGGGACGGTGACTCCACCACCTCCCTGGGCAGCCCATTCCAATGACGAACGACTCACTCGGTGAAGAACTTTCTCCTCACCTCAAGTCTAAACCTCCCCTGGTGCAGCTTGAGACTGTGTCCCCTTGTTCTGGTGCTGGTTGCCTGGGCGAAGAGACCAACCCCTTCCTGGCTACAACCACCTTTCAGGTAGTTGTAGAGGACAATGAGGTCACCCCTGAGCCTCCTCTTCTCCAGGCTAAACAATCCCAGCTCCCTCAGCCTCTACTCATAGGGCTTGTGCTCAAGGCCTCTCACCAGCCTTGTTGCTCTTCTCTGGACACGTTCAAGTGTCTCGATGTCCTTCTTAAACTGAGGGGCCCAGAACTGGACACAGTACTCAAGGGGCGGCCTAACCAATGCAGAGTACAGGGGCAGAATGACTTCCCTGCTCCTGCTGGCCACACTATTCCTATTCCTAATGCAGGCCAGATTTGTATCTCACCGTATAAGGTATCTTTGCTTTACCATGATGAATTAATTAGAAAAAATCTAAACAAACAACAGACTGGAAGTGATCTGGTAAATGCAGCATTGTTTATTGAAACTTGCAAGTAGTCGTTTTAAACTATACCACTGAATTACTGAAACAGACCCTGATGGAGCTCATTCAAATGGGATATCCTTGGTCCTTCAGTTGCTTTCATATGTTTTAGCTTGAGATTGACTCACCTGTTCATAGCATTTCAAGATTAAATAAATCTTAAAGGGGAACCATTACTTACTATTTTGTTGATATCTGGTATGAGTTTCAAATTCTTTTCAGTTTAAAACAAACCAACCCCCAACATACTCTGCGAGAGAGATTTATTTATCATCTGTGATCTGTTCTTTGCAATCAGAGTGCTTTATTTTTCACTTGTGCTCTGATCTCCATAAATTTAGCTGATGACCAGAGTAAGAGATCATACTGAAGACACTGAATTAATGTAATATCTATGTAATAGTTTGTTAGTTTCAGCAGCCTTGTGTTGTGCTGTAGTGGGTTGACGTTTCCCCCAGCATTAACTTTTAAGCCAGACCAACTCAGTTAGAAGCAAATGAAGCTGTATTTAGAAGCTAAAACTACCACATGTGGCAAGATGTCATGGCTTGTGGGTATAGCATAAACTACAAGGGTGGAATTGTTTACTTATGTAAGGTGCTACTTTTACTAGGAGCTAAATTACATTGTGTTTGAATGATAGTCCTCTCTCCCTAAGGATATACCCACACACAGACGGGATGTCTTTCTTTTTTACAGTTGTTCTGTCATCACCAGTGGTTGCTGTTAAATATCTTATCCATGTTTCTCTATCAATTAATTAGCTCTTTTTTACTTCTGTGATTTTCCTGCGGACCACCTTTGAGCATCCTACATATGCTTTGGGTTTTATCCCATATATATGGTAGATTTATGACACTTAAAGGATTTGAGATGCTGTAGCTCAATGTGACATTTTCTGATCCAGGCTCATGTGTCCTTTTCACCTATCCAGCTACTGTCTCAGTTTTTTATTTCTGTGGGACAAGAGGTGAACACTGGGATAGGTATATGCTGTTTTGATTACCTTCTAAAACAAAGAAAGTGCAACTGTACAGCATGCTGGCTTTAAAGAGAAGGAAATGGGACCAGGGCAGTATAGCAGCTTGAGTGAACTACATTGATCCTGCAGTGTAGCAGTAATTATGGATACTTTACATTTTTCTTGCTGGTTTATGTCGTTACTTTCTAGAACTATGTTGTTGCTGTGGACTTGTAAAAAATCCACTGGTAGCGTAACCATTGTTATGTATTTACATTGTTATATCTTTTATATGCAGAACAAATCCACATCTGAGATTTCAGAGCCTGAACCAAAGAAATTTGATAGTACTGGATATGATAAAGACTTAGTAGAAGCGTTGGAAAGAGATATCATTTCTCAGAACCCAAACATTCGATGGTAAGCTTGAATAGTGCTGCCAGTTGTTTTTTTACCTTACATGGTATGACAAGAGTGAAGTCTTTTAGCCTATGCTTACATATAAAAAGTACCTACATGTTTTCTTTGCCCATTAAATAGGCAAGTAAACTTCTTGTGTAATTGAATATTCTTAGAATTTTTGGTTTCCACCCATAGCTTCATAGAATAGTTTGGGTTGGAAGGGACCTTCAAAGATCAGTTAGTCCGACGCCCTATCATGGGCAGGGACATCTTTCCCTAGATCAGGTTGCTCGAAGTGCCACCCAACCTGACTATGCAAACCCTTGCAAACTTTTCTAAGAGTGCTAAAATAATTTTTTGAGATACTCTTTTGCAAGATGTAAGGTTCTAGTGTCTGCCAGTGTCTCTTCATATGCTACCTAGGAGCATACCAAGATAGAAGAACAATTAACAAAGAAGTTATGTCAATATAGGAACCCTTTGAAATCTTGCTGGATGTGATGTGACTGCCATGTGCCATGTACCTTTACATAAATGTGTTAAATATTAAACCTTATACAAAGATTGCTTTGTATTCCAAATATTTCCAAGCTTAGGTGGTTTTATGAGGATTAAACGAGCAAAAAATCTTCTGGCAAATGAAGCAGGCTTTAAAAAAAACCCAAAACTGAACAAACAACTATATACTTGCAACTGTCATGTATTTCAGTTTAGTATGTAAATACATGTTTCAGTTTTTATATTGAATCTTAAACTACAACTTCAGCTTTGAAATTAGTTATATAGATATGTTTTGAAACCAAACTATTACTTGGGCACATGCTGATAAGTGGAATGCCCTGAGAGTTACCCTCAAGAAAATAAAGCCGGCCTATAAAATATCTAAGAATTAATAAATTTGTAACTCTGAAAAAGAATTCTAACGGCTCTTTTTATTTCAGCTCCCTTCACTAGTCTTCAGTAAATGGTTCTTGTAACAGTGAAAGCTGGTATTCAGGTCTCAGGGACAGCCAACCTCTCTGCAAAAGAAGAAAGCATCATCTCTAACGAGCAGAAGTTTAACCAACTTGCCATATTCTCCTTATTCTATCTGTGAATAAGAACAAGGATGCTCTAGAGAAATAGTTACTGTCTTGCCTTGCTTTAGCATCCAACTGGAATCTACCAGCTGTATGTCAATGTAGTTGTCATAAGCTTTTGCCGCTAGAACATAAATAAATCTAACTCATTTTCCTGAATTAGGAAAGAGCTGTTATATAACGGTAAGTTTAATTGCATATTGTTTTCAGCTGTGGACTGATTCTTTCGCAGCCTGTCTGAAACTGTCAAATAACTTTCCATTCTTGACAGGGATGACATTGCTGATTTGGTGGAAGCCAAAAAGTTGCTTAAGGAGGCTGTAGTTTTACCAATGTGGATGCCAGAGTTTTTTAAGGGAATTAGACGACCGTGGAAGGTATGAAAAAAAATGTAATCGTTTGCTCATGAGTAGGATTCTGAGATTGGATCTTGATGGAACAGGAAATTTCAGGTGTTCTAGGGTTTATTTAAATCCTTTCCACTTTTTAATAATGCTGTTTACGGTAAAAGTACTAACAAAAGAAAGATGTCATCCAGATAAATCCACTCTGTCTTCAGCTATGTTGTTGCAAATAAGCAGTAGTAATTAATTGCTTAGCTTTGAATAACCTTTTAAGGAGAAGTTTCTCTCTAGCATTTTAATATTTTAGAATTGTTTTAATAATGTAGTCATCTGTGTTTTGATACTTACACTAAAAACGGTTCTTCTTCATTTTAATAGGGTGTGTTGATGGTTGGTCCTCCTGGTACTGGAAAGACCCTTCTGGCAAAAGCTGTAGCCACAGAATGCAAGACTACTTTTTTCAATGTTTCTTCTTCCACACTTACCTCAAAATACAGGGGAGAATCTGAGAAACTTGTTCGTCTACTGTTTGAAATGGTGATTGGAGTTTCTTAGCCTAGATAATGAGATAAGTAGAATTGCTTCTGCAACAAAGGAAGCCTTGCCATAGTTTAGAATTCATAGCATACATAAACAGCTCTCCAGGCTTCTGAAACTTCAGGGTTTTATGATCTGGACATGTACATTCAAGAAGATCTGATTGATTCCTAAATAGCTTTATAAATACAGAAAAATCAGGTTGTCACTATTTTCAGGGTTGGTTTGTTACATTAGACATAGCTTACTATAAGCTGGTGAACGCTGTAGACTGGAGATGGAATTTAATTACTTTCTGGGTGAGAACTTTCCTTAGGCTATGCATGTTTTGTTCGTTGTCGTGGGTGGGTTTTCTTGTTCGTTCGTAAAATAAGTGCACTTCCAAACTGTAGTTGGCTTCAGAGCACATAAGACTTGACATTGGCTCAGAATACATAGTCTTTTTTTGAGGTTGTTACCAAGTTTACATGCAGTGTTAGCTAGAGTGGCCAGTACTGAAGGGGGCAGTAGAGCTGTGATTACAGAAGTCAGGAAATACCATTTACAATAAAGTTTGATCACGTTAAATGAGTTGATATCATGCTATATCAATTAAAATTGAATGCACACAATGGACAGCATCTTAACTGCTGTAGGAAAATAGCTTTTGTTATTTGATCTTTCTTGTTTTCAGAAAGATTAGAGTTACTTTGATCTGCCTCTGAACAGGTTCCTTATCTCAGTGCTAGCATAATGTTCATCCCAGCTTTGAGTTCTTATTCAAGCATTCTGTGATGACTGTGACAGCTACAAATGTTACTCTTATTGTGTAAAACTGCACTTAGCTTATTAAACATTTGTTTATAGCATAAACAAATACAATACTTTTCCCCAAAACTGATCAGCTCAGATGTTTCTAATGAATGCACATCTGCTCTATAGTTGTGTGCAATGGTCAAGGAGAGGAAGGTTGGGTATTGTTTGATAATTAGGAGCTGATTGGGGTAAATGTGCCATTATGCAATATGCTGCTGTTTCTTAAATGGGAGTATGCTGCCATTTCAGTTTCTGCTTGATCTTTTGCTTTCTTTAGGCTCGATTTTATGCTCCAACAACTATATTTATTGATGAGATAGACTCTATCTGTAGTCGCAGGGGAACGTCAGAGGAGCACGAAGCTAGTCGACGTGTGAAGGCAGAACTGCTAGTTCAAATGGATGGTAAATAACCTGATTGCTGGGAACTACTGGACTGCAGGAAGCTTGTGAGAGGGTGGGGAAAAAATAGAAGATCAAAACTTCATTCTTCAGAAGAAGTTTTTCTGAAAACCTTACATAAAATTGGGGTGAAAAGATAGAAGTGCACTATTGGAGCTGTCAGAGTCGAAGGAAAAAGGATACCAGTTATTTAACAATCACTTAGCATCTGAATAATGACCTTTTGTTGCTGACTCAGAATAACTAAGATTCAGTGGAAAATACTTTTTTCTCTTCTTCAGTTCCAAAATCTTGTATTAATTGATTTTTTTTTCAATCTGTATCTAGATATTGCTCACTTCTCCATAATCAGGTAAAAAGTGGTTCAAAAGAGCTGTCACCTGTTGCAACTTAAACTTCAAAGGCAATAATTACACTTAATTTCTTTAGCATCACTTTTTTTTCCTCTTGTAAAGATACAAATAAAAAATGGAGGCATTGAAGTGTTTGGGAGAGTTGGGTTTTGTTTTTAAAACACTGAGTTCATTACAGCTATTTGGTCAATATTTCACTAAACAGCAGTGTTTAAAAATAGGTAACACTGTGCAAAGCTGCTACAAAGGCATCCCTCTTATACTCTGGTTAGCAGGGAGAGGCAAATGAGTGACTGAAAAGAGCTAATTTATGGAATAATATGTGATAGAATTCCATGAGTCAGAAGATTTGTATATTTATTTCTGGTTCTCTGATGTTGATACCCTTTTATGTTTGTCTCTAAATAGCAGCCGAGCTGTAACACTGTTCTCATAACTCAAGTACGTACCTAAGCTAATTTTATTAGTAACAACTGTTTGAAGTCCTTTTACTTGAGTGTTCATAAAAGGTGTGTCGTATGCAGATTTTCAGGCAGACTAGGTAGAGTGGCTACTCCACAGCCCAGGCCTACAAGCAGAAAATAGTAAATGCAGAGAACAGCAAGTTTAATGAAACTAACTTCTTCATACAGCAGCTCTTTCACAGCACTTTAGAGACTGAGGTATTCTCTCTGCCTCTGAGAAGCTGTGAGTCAGTCCACCAAATTTAAACATACATCTCAGTAGTTTGTAAAAATCTACCTGACATGTGAAACATTTAGCCTGAATTCAGAAGTGAAGAAACTTTGCAGGGAAGTCGATGCTGCTTTGGCATGGCTGTTAGTCAATACTGCTGAGGGGGCGATGAGGGGGGTTTTTTTGGTGTGGTGATTGGGTTTGCATTGTGGGGGGTTGGTTGGTTTTCCTCATGAGGTGTTACAAGATGTTGATGTGAAAATTCAAACAATATGATGTCAGAAATATAAAAAACTGTTGTAAAACTGTTCCAGCCATGATAGAAACTTGCTGATCTTTTCACTTGCAGGCTGTTGTGTAGATGAAAAGCTGAACTCTGTTGCACGTAGCAATTCTCTTGTGCACGGTGTAGCTCTTTTAATATTACACAATTGTGGACGTTGTTCTCTCTGTACATGAGATTTCACTAAACATACATATGGTTTTACTTTTCTCCAATGCAGGTGTTGGAGGAGCTACTGAAAATGATGACCCTTCCAAGATGGTCATGGTACTTGCTGCTACTAATTTTCCTTGGGATATTGATGAAGCCCTAAGACGGAGACTAGAAAAGAGAATTTACATTCCTTTACCATCAGGTATGAAGATCTGGGAGAGGGTTGATTTGAAAAGACTAAAATCTAAACTTTATCAATATTCCTTTAGTTTTGATCATCTGATTTAAAAATCTAATTGATACAGGTGTGCAAATTAATTTATTAACTCAGGCCCAGGTTAAATCTAAACACTGAACATTTACCTTTGTAGCAAGAACAGTGTCCTTTTTCTCCCCTCTTGTCTTCCAAAAGCAAATGGTATAGACTCAATTTTCTATTTTCTGATTAGCAAAAGGTAGAGAAGAACTCCTAAGAATAAATCTGCGAGAGTTGGAACTGGCTGATGATGTTGACCTTGCAAATATAGCTGAGAAAATGGAAGGTTATTCAGGTGCAGACATTACCAATGTATGCAGGTATGTTAAAATTGCATCATTTGTGTTACTGCTGCTACAAACTCTTGAGAACTATTCATAAAGTAACTAATTTACATGATTAAAGTTGTTGGATAAAACCAGACTGTAACTTGATTGTATGGCTAAAAGATTGAATACTTCATTAATGTTTACCTAGGTTTCCATTTTATATTTTCATGCAATAACGATGATAAAGAGCAGTTGCAACACAGTAATCTAAGCAAGGTATGATTTAGGTAAAATTCTGTGTTCTTTAATATACACTAAATTCCTTGCATGAGGAATATCCACAGGATGGTAGGCTTTAACTTGTAGAGTTGCAAGTCACTCCACTGAGGTTATACTACTTCAGCAGACCATCTTATGTGTATGAGGTGATAGTGGCAGAGGCCAGGATAATTAAAGGGAAAATGTGGCACGTTCTTCTGTCATGACACAGAAAAGGTGAAGCAGTATTGTGTGACAGGAGGAGAGCTTTGTACTCAGCACATTGGCTTTAGTGATGAGGCTGGCTTAAGTTTCCTTCCAGCTCCTCAGTATTGTTTGTATACAGTCTTTTGCAGACATAGTCTATAAACTGGATTCCTGAAATAATCAACTAAAAATATGTTCTAACCCTTCCCTCCAATCTTGCTTTTCTTTCAAAACTTGAGAAGGGGGAAGGAAAGGACAGATCTTTTAAGAGACTAATAAGATGCTGTTGTCACCTAATAAGCACCTGTAACTGTTTTCAGGCTTTGGAGGTAGTGCCGAAGTGTGTGGCAGTGCAAGGCTTGAGCTCCTGATTGTGCTACTGCCACTGTTGTGGGGCTGTTCTTTGAACAGGATAAGAGAACTGTTCAAGATTAAAACAACCTCCTCATTACTTTCCTTAAATGCAGATTCATTTCTTGCCTTGATTCCTAATACAGCTCTGCAAACACTTGTCAGCATAGCTGAGAGGACAGTATGCTGTGCTGCAGGGATGAATGCCAGTAGTCTGTACGCAAAACTGTCACCAAAGGCTCTGTCAGCAGAGTTGCTTAAGGCTGAACCGAGAGTTTGAAGCCTCAGTACTATTTCGTGAACCAACCTTACACAGTGTCTGGGAAAATAATGGTATGTTAGTTGCTCTGAATCAGTGTTGTGCAGATTTTGTTTCATTTTTAGGTCTGTGAGATGAATTTGTGGTGTTCTTTTGTTCAGTCTTGGTGTTTGTTGTGCTCTGAAAGCAGTTTGTGGTAATATGTTCATGTTAAATGAATGAGAATTTATCTGGTCTTCTGCTTTCTGCACATGAGCATGAGCTACAATTTGTCTCCTCTGGCCTATTCAGTATGTGTCATTTTTAATTAATGTTATCCTGGATACCAGTACGTGTGTTAAAAAGTCAGAATACTTGTAATTTTGGTCGATAAATTTCATATAGGTATGCACACACACAGAATTGCTTTTTGGTTTGTAATCAAAGTCCGTTTGCACAAATAATCTTTTAAAAAAGCCCCTCCAAACCAGAAGTAAGCAAGCAAACAAATGCAAAAGCAGCCCACAAAGAAACATAGGAGTCTTTCATTTGTGGCAATCTCCTTAAAGATGACTGAGGTGGCAGCAACCAGGAATAGTAACTGGGGTTTGGATGTGTGGGATTTGAAATTATTAAGAAAGTACTCAGATGAGCCTGTCTGTTTGCACTTTGTTAATGGTGTCAGGAAAAACAGATCTCAGACATGATTGTTTCATTTACATTCAGAAAAAAAAGGCACATGGCTGATTCTAAAATGCTTTTGCATTTTCAGACTCGCATTATGTAAGCATAGTAACATTCAAACTTGCAGACTCTTAATAGTCCTTGCTAGCATAACTTATGAAAGAAATTGACTAAGCACTGCAGTTCACTTAAATTGTACTCCTTTCTTGAAGAATCAGAGGTGAAATCCAAAGTTTGCTGAGCCAAAGTGAAAACCAGTCAGAGCTAACAGTACATTTCCTAACAGTTGGCATATTAGCTGTGGGAAACCAAGGCGAGAATTTGGTTTTCAAATACATGGAGGAAATGGCAATTGCACATCAGGTGTGTGTATGAACTGACTTCACTTTGAGCGGATTGTAAGGGAACTGACTCCCCTGTGGGTTCCAGTGGGTGGCTTCTTACTTTTTGAATGTAGTGTTGCTGCTTATCCAGGCTTGAGAAAGCACTGAGAATTGATGTTGGAATGACTGTCACTAAAATGACTTTTCAGGAGAAAGTGGTGGCAGCTGTACTTGAATTTTGTGGGTGTGTTGAGGTATGGTGCTTATTTGGGTGGGTGGGCTGGTTTTGTGGGTTTTATTGTTTGGTTGGTTTGTTGTCAACTGCTTTCTGGAAGCAAACTAGATGCTCCCACACCCCGTTGTGGAATGCTGGCTCTTAGTTCACAAATGATGATGTGACAGAAAAGCATGGTGATATTTGACTAAGATGCAGTTAAAGCAACTTTCTGGGGGGTTGTTTTGACATTCTAATTGCTAATAGTTACTTGGTAAATTCAGGAGTCTGTCTGTTACGGTTTCCTTTAGGGGGAGAGGGTAGAATGGAAACAGAACATGTTGAAACCAGCTTTCTGAATCTTCCTAGGAAACAATGTATAAGGTTGGGGTTTTATTTCTTTGAGTTTTCACCCGTTAATACACTGTTGTGGTATCACCAGGTTTATCTTCCCATCTCTTTTACCGCTAGACAGAATAAGTAGCAAAATAAGATATATAAGCTGTATACCAAAGAATTGTCAGGAACTTTAGTCTTCTCACTGATACCAGTTTGTCACCTTGCCAGCTCCTCACCTGCTATTCCTGTTGAAATCCAAATGCAGTCAAACTTGGTGCAGCAAGCAAAGGACACATTTATAAAGACAATACAGAAGTTTGAGGAGCTACGGTCTGGACACACTTTGTAGGCTAATGTTTAGCTGGGAATGTACAGGTTGGAGCTAAGTACTGTTGACACCTGTGTCTTTGAAGTGGGATTACTATTTGGACCAGGAAACAGTAAAAATAACTAGCTGCTTTGTCTGTATGTCAGAGGAATGAAGCCATTACTTTGCCTTGTTCCTTTTTAAAACTACCATAAGCAGCAGCTGCATCATAGGCATGCAGTGGCATCAGATAAACCAGTCACTCTCCGCCAGTTTTGCCTGGCCTATGAATAGTAGCTATTCAGTGATCCAGTGAGGGTAAATCCGTGTTGGATAGCACGGTATTGTAGGTTGCACAAGCAATTGGAGATCTTCCCTTTCCTCACTGTCTCTGTTTGAATGCAACAGCCTAACTGGAATGCTCTGTTGAACCTTTCAAACAACATAACTCGCCATCTGTATTGAGTAACTTGGATCTTTCTTTGCATGCTTGGCAGAGATGCCTCATTGATGGCTATGAGAAGGCGCATTGAAGGCTTGACACCAGAAGAAATAAGGAATCTTTCCCGAGATGAGATGCACATGCCAACAACAATGGAAGACTTCGAAATAGCTTTGAAGAAAGTCTCTAAATCTGTATCTGCTGCGGACATTGAGAAATACGAGAAATGGATAGTTGAATTTGGATCTTGCTGAGCTGTCTTGTCTTGAAGAAGCCACTTTACATCTTAAAACAGCTTTACAAGTAATAAGTAGTGTCAGTGCAATTACTTTTGTAATTTAAGAGCAACAGATGTCTGAATAAATCTTTTTTTAAAATGCAAATTCTCTCTCTCTTTGAACTAACTCAGAAGTTACCCATTCTTCTCAGATGTGAAAGATATTGATACCTGCTTTGATCTTCAAGATTTTAAAATTACTTAATAGTTGTACTCTTGCATCAAAAGGTTTACCCTTGAAAAGCAGCTATTACAAGACACTTGAATGTTATTGAGGCCAGAAGTTTGGGGCTGAACCAGATTTTGTAGGTTAACATTTAGTTGTGAATGTATAGGTTGGAGCTCTAGGTACTGTTGATGCCTCTCTTTGAAGCAGGATTCCTATTTGTATCAGTAAACATTCAAACCGTTCCAGCCACTTCTATATACCTAGAGAATTCTACCCTTAGCCTCTTTCTGAGGTATTAACAAAACACCTGTACAAAGGCTGAGATTTAGAATAGCAACCCTGGGACTGCTAACAGTCAATAGATTCAACTGAAGTTTAAGCAAAGGGCAAGATCATAACTTCTTTATTAAGGAAGGTTAAAATACATCCAGCCAGTGTAAACCAATTCTGTGCAGCCAGCGGTGATGCAGAGTCATATATATAAAATCTAAGTTCTCTTTGTACATACTTGAGAAGTGGAATGTAGAAGCAGTTTTCTGAGAATGGTTCTACGGGAACCATTTAGGTCATAATTTCAGATTTTGCTCAACAGTAGTCATTGTAATTACAACATCTATCATTTCTGTCCATCTATTATGTTGGAAACACTTCTTTTAGCTAGCCCATCTCAGAGCAGCTGGCTGTAGCTTTGCTTACAGCTCAGTTTCATGCTTTTCCACAAATCAAATATGTCTAGATTTGTTTCAGATGGCAGATACAAGTACAAAACTTGCTGTGGAATTCCTGTCCATGTATCTCTTCAGGTGCTGCAAGGCAGATGGGAAGGACAAGTGCTAAGGAAAAGTTACAGTCTGAGTAGGGCAAATGTTTCCCAAGTACATATTTGTGTAAATGCTGTTACCATGAACATCTTGTTTATCTGCTTCAAATTCACTACCATGCTGTAAGTGACAGCTGGACATGCTGAAAAGGGACTTTAAGCAGTGCTCATGGTAAGACATGCTAGTAAGACTCCAACATGCAGACGGTGTTGAGAGCTCCTGAATCCCTAGGTGGACCTCACATGATGAACCCAGAAATCGGGGGAAAAAGTTCAGGTGAGTATACCTGGGTGTGCATTTATAGACTTCCATCCCCAAAATGGACAACAAATGTTCTTCTTTCCTTTCAAAAGGATAGCCATATATGTGTCACAGTTAACAAAAACATGCAGTGTTGTGAAGAATTGGGTTCTCTTAATGCTTATTTTTCTGTTTGCATGTTAAGTGTATGGCTATTGCCGGTTTCTTCTCATAAATCAATTGCAGCAAACCAAAATACCCCTGTCTGTCACCTGAGTAAGAAGGGAAACAAGTTAAGCTTTAGTCCTTGGAAGCAGTTCAGCAGGGACTAATTAGACCAAAAGTGTGATATGAGACCTTCTAAAGTAAACCTCACTTTAAAAACAGTAGGTTTAGTTCTACAGCTCAACTAGCCATGCGCACTCTAAATTAACACCTCTGTAATACATGGTATAGGGGAAAAGAAAGTGGGAGGCAACAAATCCGTGGCTCAGAAGTTTATTTGGTTTTGGAGCACAGAGCATGATGATACTTTCCCCCGCCCCACTCTGCTCCAGTGGAGTTCCTGTATGGAGGCAAGGGCCAGCATTGCTTAACTCTGTAAAGACAAGACAGACATTCCAAGGGTGCAACAGAACCAGAAAGGCTATGGTGAGAGCCACAGTTCATGAATAGCTGAGACGTTGCCTTTCCTAAAACCTTAATGTCATCCTGCAGAGTCAGGGGGTTGGGGTATGTTGAGAGGTGGGTGTTCTCAGGTTTGGTGGATTTGATTTTTTTGTGTTGTTTTTTTTCTTCTTCTTTTTCCTTTGTTTCTGGGGTTTTAGTTGGGTTGTTTGGGGTTGTGTTTTTTTGGGTGGGATATGGCGTTTGTTGGTTTTATTTAGTGCCTCTCTTCCCTTTTCTTCCTCCCAGCTGGCACCTGTATCCTTGTCAGCTCATGTCCTGCAAAAAGGAGACTGGCATGCAAGACAGTTGCTCTTTCCCAATTCTGTTAGCTGTGGTAAAATAATTTTAAATTTGCTTACAAAATGATTCAGAGTGGTCCCAGCTGAATGTCATGAGACTTAGAACTTGGGAATACCCTGTGCACTCTACAGCAAAACATTTCAGACTGGATGTTAGGAAGAAATTCTTCACGGAGAGAGTGATTGTGCTGCCTGGGGAGGTGGTGGAGTCACCATCACTGGAGGTGTTTAGGAGGAGACTTGCTAGGGTGCTTGGTGCCATGGTTTAGTTGATTAGGTGGTATTGGATGATGGGTTGGGTGCGATGATCTTGAAGGTCTCTTCCAAACTGGTTTATTGTATTCTATTAGTACTTTAACTTGTTAAGGTTCGATAGCTCCAGCTCCATAGCACAGCAATGTTGAAAGGCAGTTAGTGTTCAAAATTTGCACTGTTTTTTTTCATTTAATTTTGCTAACCTGATAGTAAGATTTCTTTCCTTGGGACTTTTAACTTTGTAGAATGCAGTAAGAAGAATATTGCTTAGCTTATGGAAATCAGCCAAGTTGTGGAGCAGTACCAGCAGCTTCAGGCTTAACTACTTGGTTATGTTGCAGCTGTTTAGAGTTAAATCTCCTTGTTGCTGTACAGGTGGTTGGTTTACAGTTTCATAAGTAGGGATGCAAAGAGCACATGCTGACAACTGCCACATTTTTGTCTGCAATTCAATTCACACTGTGCTTGCACTGTAAGAAAAGACTGTTGTGTTTCAGGTCCATCCTACTTTTTTTTGCCCCCCAAAGAAACTAAACTTCAACCTGATGCATTAATGCATTAGTGCTGTGTTTGTAAAGGGGCCAGGGTAACCCTGTTCATAAAGTCACAAACATATTGATTTCCACATACAGGGAAGGAGATTTTGTCTACAACTGGTTGAAGACTTGTTCTTGTCTGTACAGTCACCATGCCTGTGCTACAGTCTTAGCAGTTTCTCCTGTAGCCCGGGACAACAAGGACCCCTCTGCCAGGTGTTTTTTCACTACATGACATTCTTAACTGAGATGCTTATGTAGCTCTAGCATCACATCTGTCTGATGTGGTTATGTTATCATTATGGCATCTCTCCTGCAGTATGGTCTGGAAAGTACTGCCAGGGGCTCCAGGGATATAAGTCACTCATTCCAGATCGGCAGAGCAGCTGCCCTGCTCACTCGTTTTATGGCTCCACACCTGCCTGAAGCATACAGCCAGTTGTGACACATCATACTTACTCAGCTAGGTATTTACCAGATGTTTGGAATCCTACACTCTAATGACACTAAGCTTGAGGAAGTAAATGCAAAGTACAAACCCACAAGGCCCTAGAATAAAATTACTTAAAGAAAAAAAAGGTTTGAGTGGTGTCCATGTTAGTTGGGGCTGATGTGTACCACACTGTGCTGCTGGGTGACCCTTTTGGTGGGTTTTTTGAGATCTGTTTGTTTTGTCAAGGGAAGCCAGTGCTAGGAATGTTTCTTCAACTACTGCACTGCTCTTAGTTTACTGAGGCAGCTGGCGTTGTTCCTATCACAGACAGGAACAAGTAAGGACAAGTATCTGAATATCTTATGAGGCCTCATTAAACTTAATCATAATTGATCCTTAAGGTGATCCTAGCTTTTCTCCTTCACTGTAACAACTTAAGATGAACGTGGGTAGTTCTGATCACTCAGCTGATGCCTGTGCTCAGTTTAATGCCAAATAGTTAAGCATAGTTAAGGATCTTTGGTTTTTTTCCTAGTCATTTTTCTGGTAGTTTCCATAAATAAATACTGAAAAGCTAAGTACCCTGCATCTAACTCATTTGGCAAAGTGCTGGATACAGATGCAGACGTGATGCAGTCTGATAAACAATTTAAATGTTTATTTGAAAAACATTACCAGTACAAATCAGCATGGGCAGACTGGGCCTACTCAGCAACAGTAAGCCAATACTTTTGTAAAATTTTCTTACTTTTTTTTAAACTTCACATAGTACTGCTGTCACAGATACAAAAAGCACATTGTTTACAAGTGCTAATAGTTTTTATGAGTGGAAGGGGCCATACAAGTTTAAAGTGCTTGAAATATAAATCTGCCCTTTTCATTTTTGTTTTGCATATATAAAATGTCAAATTACTTGAGTAAACCAAATGTTTGGTAGCAGTATTTTCCTTGCAAGGCATGCTCAACCCTAAAAGACCTGAAATCAGGTTGGGCAGCCTCGTTCAGGCTTGCAGGCACAGCTGATGTTTGTGATACTCCTTCATCCTTTTCTGAAGAACGCTATCTGGAGACTTCAGAGTACTCTGAATTTCATCATCTTGCTATTCAGGATAGCCAGCTTGGTTTGTCTGTGGGGGTGAAAGCAGTCAGCATCCTGTCTGAAGTGTGGAAAAGTGACTTCACAGAAGTTAAAACCAATGGTAGTCCTCAAGGTGGGAAGCTGTTTTATTTTGAAGCTTCTGGAAAGGCTGCATGTTTATTGAGAGGCACAGGGACGTCCGCTTTGGGCCTCGGCCTAAGTATCCCTTTACCAATTAATCAACTAACTTAGTTTTCGTAGGAGGAAATAACCAAGGTATTAAGATCAAGTGCCAAATTTCAGGTCAACTTGAAATTTGTTTTTAAAAAACAGTAATTCTGAAGTAAACACAGTATTAAGTACATACATTCTCATCTAAATTGCTTTTCCTGTCTGGAAGGTCTGAAGGCAAGCTGATAGTAACCACAGGTACAAAGCTGACTTGGTCCAGGAAAAGGAGGCCTCTGAAAAGTAAAAATACCATGCATTAGAAAACAATATCGAAAACCATTCCATAATCTAAAAATTAGATTTAGTCTTAAAGTTCCCAAATTTAGTTTAAATTGACACATCAAGTACGTATTGCTGTCATAATACCTTTTTTATAAGGCTAGAATGGAAACTTGACGGAAAACTGCTTCCAAATCATGCTAGCTCTGGTTTCAGAGGGTCCTTTCACTCAGTTTCTGTATCTAAATTATCAGCAGTGTAGCCTCCATATGCTGGCTGTCATAGAAACCTCAACCTGTCCGCCATCAAGAGCTACGTTGTCAGGCTCTTGCATCTAATTCTCTAAGAATTGCTACATCTCTAGTTTTACCAGTGTACTGCAGAATGGCATTAATGACTTGGGATGAATTCCTGACTCTTATCTGAATGACTCTTGTTATTCACCAAATGAGACCTCCAACTCATTCTTAATGGTTTATGATCACAAATTAAACTTTCACCACAGGACTTGATACAGGCTGCAAGAAAACTGCTGCGTGGGTTTGGGATTTGTTTTTATCTTTAAAAAAAGGAGAGAACCAGCCTTCCAGTGTTACAATTTCTTCAAATGCTCTGACAAGCCATGCACAAGTTCCATTTTCTCCAATTTGAAGAGAAATCACTTCAAGCTGGTTCTCTGTACTGAGCTCTGCCATGGACAAGTCATCAGACAGCTGAACAGTTTATGGGGATTAAGAAATTTTTTCCTAGTGGTTATTTCAAAGTTTCACATGTGGCAGTGTTAAACTATTTACTGGTGTGAGGGGTACAAAGTGTTTCTTCCTTTTTTCCACTCTGACAAGTTAGTTACAGGAGGTATTCCACACACTTTGGTGAAATACCCAGGGAACTGTGGTCTCTCTTGTCACTAGAGTTTCCAAACTTCCTGGTCTTCCAACCATCCATTTTTCTAGCTCTGTCAGAAGAACTGAGGCCACTATCTGCCCTTGGTGGTTGTATAACAGTAATTTCTCCAAGAGTTAAATCTTCTAGAACTGACTTGGGTTGCTTTAAAATGTACACACTTTCCTATTCCAGCATTCTGTTTATACTTCTTAGCTGCAGTTACTAATTCATCTTTCCACCCCTTGTTTTGAAAGCTCGTGTCTCCAAAAAATTACTGGTGTTGCTGGGTGACACACCAATTGAGTGGATAAAGCCATCTGCAGGCAATCAACTTTATTTATGACCTCCCACCAATGCTGGCACTAATCACTAGGGCTTGGAAGCTGCTTATAGAGGTAGCTCATCCTTGAAGAATTCCCATACAAACCTGCAAAGACAAATTTGAGGCCTTTCATAACTACTATACAACCTCCAACACAGTACAAGTATGAAAAGATGTAGAATTCCTAGAATTTTTTAGCTCCAGCTTCTACCCTACCCTCCCTTCTCTATTGTAGCTCTGTTAATGGGTGTCTCACAATGTAGCCCATAGAAGACTCGATACAAATTTGTCTGTCTGACAGCCAAGCTAAAGACATTTTGTATGAAAGATTTTCCCACATTCCTCTGAAATGCCTGTGCATCAAGAGGTCACTTGGAATGGAATGGAAAGTTACTGGCAGCCTTTTCACTGAATTGTTGCCACCATCTTCCTACAGAATAGGGCTGCTTCTCAAAAAGATTTTATTTTTTTTTAACTTAAATGTTTTGCCTTAATCACAGGATTAAAAGTAGCAAAAATTACTTACTTGTTTTCACAGGAAGGGAAAATCAGCTTTAAAGCTTGCAGAATAAAAGCTGCTCCAACAACTCCAACTACAGTGACTTCCATCAAACTAAAGAAAATAGGTAAAGATCGAAACCAGAATTTGCACAACCCTTTTCTCAAGTCTTCCACCCACTGGCACATCACCTACAACCAAACAGGTAAAAATGAAAAGACAGGTTGTGAAACGTAGCAAGTGCAGGTTTTGTAGCTACTGGTGAATCGTGTTACATGGTGACAGTTTAACTTCAGGTTATGTACGCATAAGCGTACCTAAAGTCAGGATGGAATTGGCTGGTGACTTAGACCGCTCCCTTATACAAAGTTTGCAGCAGGTAAAAGTTTGGTTTTCTGCTCATCCTAGCAGAGCTGCCTTAAAGAAAAAGGTGCTTTGGAAAATAAAAGGAGACTTGAACAGAGCAGGTGAAGGATGAGCTATCTGGCCTAGGCAGAGATGTGATACCATGGTAGTATACAGCAGGGAAAGGGTTATTGACAGCCCAGGAGCTAGCTGTATCTCACAGCTTAGTATTTTGGCCTTTCCGTCTCAACAGTAGGTTATAATGTTTCTCTCATCCACAGAAGAGGAGGCCATCAAGACCATCTCTATCTAATCAGGAACTGAAACTTCTCAAGCTGCTACTGTGTTTCTTACAGGGAGTGAGACTACTGACCCATATCCCAGAGGGGTAAGCAAGCAATCAGAAAAAAAAATATGCCACATAAAGCTAAATGGTATTTGAAATGGTTATAAATGCTCAGCTTGGTATAATGTAAATATCACAACTTACTCTCATGAAGTATCTGCAAGGTCAGAACATTGGAGGATTTAGAAACCCATTTGATTCCTGATAAAGTAAAAATACCAACCCAAACAACAATTGCTAAATGCTAAGGGGTAATTTAGAAAGTTTTTTTGTATATCTTCTAGAGCAGGTCTGTAGAAGTCCTGGGTTTAGTGGCTGGCTATGGGGATTTCTTAAGACTTCTGTGGAAGTCACAGATTCCACATACAATAGAAAATCTTAGTCTTTAACAAATGTAAAGCAGCAAAACAATACTCTGAGAAGTCAGTTGCAGGTTAAGTAGGAATGGCAGTGCTCTCATCCAGAAATGAGTTACTACATACTGTGTTCCTTTTATGTCAAATTAAAGGACCAAAGGCAAAGGCCTAGGAATGTTAATATACCTTCTTACCATCTTTAAATGGATGCGTTTGGCCTTTCCACGAGGAAAACCCACTACCTAAATCCTAACAATGCTGGGTTTATTTTATTCTGTAAACATCCACAAAGGAGGAAGATACAGTATTTGTATATGTTTCTGTAGACAATACTAAAAATGGGGAAGGATGTTTGTTTCCTCAGAGCCGAATGTCATTCAGCATTACAGCTTATCTGCAGCATTTTACAACTTTTCCTTCTAGAAGTGTCACCAAACTGTAAGTATTTAATCTCTGGGAAAACAGGGGGAAAAATGTCTTTGAAGGTCTTAAATTTGAGCCAGTCTTAAAAGTTATATACTAATAATTAAAACAACTAAATGACCAAACTACCTTGTAAGAAGATGGAGGTTCTGTCCTAAGAGGGGTCTCTGGTAACTTCCCAGGTAATGTCTCTTCATCTACTGTAGTTTCTGCTTGCCGGATGAGGTACTGACTGGTAGTTTGCAGTGGATCTTGAATATCTGAAGAAGAAAAGCTATATTTAGTGTGGGGTTTGCTTTCTATTTGACTTGCTATTCAGGAAAACAAAGACTGGTTGCATTTCTATACATACAGATTTAAAGCAAGAACACAGAAAGCTGAGTTTTGGTTGGGCTTGGTTTTGGTTTTTTCACTTGAGTAATGAACTTGGTGAGAAGCAGTGTTTCAGTGCAGCCTTCAGCTGTGCCCTTAGCTGTAAATTTCAGCTGCCTCCAAATCAAAAGATGGTGAACTAGATCAAAATATCAATATCCTATGACATCCCTGAGAGTTTCTTATTAAACAAAACTGAAATAAGATTCAGACCGCATAACTATTCTTTATTTAAGTTACGCAAGTTTAAGAACATAAAACTATTTAGTTTGGAAATTAACCAGACAGGTATTTCCTCTCCAGTTTTCTTTCATTCTCAGGACAAAAATGGAGCTTTAGAAAAACTTCCATCATAGCACTGAGAGAGCAGTTTATTCCTGTGAGATGCCTGGGCTGCAGATTGACAAGCACCAAGTGCTTCGAAGGGGAACAGATTTGGAAACAAACAAACAAGACAGCTAGAATGTAGAAAAGTTGAATTTAGGTGTTTTAAAAAACCCAAGCACCAAACAAATCATATAAAACACTTCCCTGTTAATGAAGAAACCATTTCACTATGTAAAATACAGGAATAATGATGCTCTTTCACCCTTGTAAAGCGATGCAACAACCACACATAAAAGTGTTATGTAACAGCAAAGAGATACCTTTTCCTGAGGGGCTGGGAAGTGTAAATACAATGTCGTTGTCCCTTGGGATGGAATACAGCATGCTCTCTTTCAAAGGAACAGTGTAATTTAAATGTCTAAGTACTCTCATGTCCTTTACTAAAATATCTATTTCTGTTACTTCTTCCTGCTGAACCTACAAGAGATGCAAACACGTTGATATTACTAAATTTAAAGTAAGGCTGAAGCAGGCTGGCAGAGAAAATGAATACATCACAGAAAACTCCAAGCCAGGCACAGGGATGTTATAAAATATATCAGTATTCTTTGTTTTTACTTACACAGTTCTATAGGCTATGCCACGTTAGAAAACATGTTGAACAGACTCCCTCTCCCTGCAAAACCATGTGGCAGTCACTCCATGAGCTTTTTTGATTAGCTGATTAAAATTTGCCTTCATGGAAGCATTTTAGGGCACAGAAAACCCTAATACATAGTGAAAGTACACTTGCAAACACTGGAAGTGTTGCTGAAGCAAGACTGACACTTCTGCATTTTCAATAATGTGGCTTTTTTTTTCAACAAGTGAAGTAACAGTTTTCTTGCTCCCACCAATGCACCGGACCCGCTTCACTTAATAATCACTGCAAGCGTCACTTACAGTGAATGCATTCAGCATAACCCACTCCATCACATAACATCAGCAAATGCATTGTGAGGCCAAGAACTGACAGAAATCCAGAGTGTTTGTGACCATAACTGTAACTGCTGCATAGAAAGAGAACTAAGAAAAGAGCAATGCAGCATGTGATATAGTTTCAGTCCTGCTTTCAGAGCCATAGGCCAGTGGTTTCATTTTGCTTTGAAGAGGCACAGAACAATGCAACGAAAGAGATGATTCTTACTGTCAGCTGGTAACTAATGAGACAGATTGAAAGTTTTTGTCTTAAAGGAACAGCTAAGGAAACAGCATTAGCTTTCTGGTTGTTCTTACCAGGTCCCTGTGAAAATCTGAAATTAATATTCCTGTCTAGTTTGAAATCTGAAATACAACAATGCTGTTGTGTGACAACCATGATACATTAGCCTTCTAAGAGTGGGATAAGCACCTCCATAGAAAAGCTTCAAACCTCTCAGTGGGATTTTTCATTAACAGAGTAAAATTTTGACATGGTGCAGATGCATGTAATACTATATGCTAAAGCATGCAATTAATTTGAGATCAAGGGTATTATTGTCATTCTCCTTATAAAAAAACAGGAGTGGGGGGGATGCAGGCAGCAGAACATAAGCCAGCTTCAAAAGAGCCTGGCCACCTGTAAGAAGCAAACATGTACTCAAGCAAAAATTTGACACTTCTGCTGCTGTCTTTCAGCAGCTGTATTTCCTCTGCAGAACCTCTCCAGCTGGGAAAACAACTCTACCTTATAGGTGATTTTGAGAACTCAGCTCTGTGCAGTTCAATCTCAGCTAGCACTGTAACCTCTCACATTCACTGATATTTGTGCAAATACAGTTAAAATTGGGTGGGGGATTTTTGTGTTCACCTCAAAATCCATGTTCACTATCAAGATTTATACAAATTATTTTATTATGCTTTCACAACAAGCCCATCTGCTATCACGAGTTTGCTGCTGCAAGTTGCTCCCCGTGCTACATGCCTGAAGTGCTTTGTTAGCTAGGAATAAACAATGGAGAAAACCTTAGGACTCGGAACTAGCCCATGCAATTTCATTTATTTTGTACATTATTTTGTAAATTAGTTGTTGCTTGTGAGTCTGACTTTGCTTGCATAAATGTGTGTGTTGAAAGAGCGTGTACCAGAGATAAAGATATTCTAACAAGTTTACAGGAAAGTCATCCAACAATTACTAAAATAAGAAGAGAAACATTAAAAATGGAAGTTGCCTCATGAAACTTCCCTGCTACTGTACACAGAACTTAGGCTGGTATTGTCTCCCTCTGTACTATGCTGGCTAGCGCTAAATACTTGGTGCTTTAAGCACCAGCCAGACATATATAAACCTTTTAATCTTTGGTAACTACTTGCCTCTCCTAAATTAAACACGAGCAAAGTGTTGGGATGTATATATTTATCTAATTTTTACCTGTTTTCCATCGATTTCTGTCACTTCTTCCTGAATGACAATCAACTGTAAATCAGAACTGGATGCCAAAGGCCACTCATGAACCATGATGCGAACACTGACGGTTCCCAGACGCTGATCTGGTAAGCTGTCCCACTGGCCATTCTCCACTGTTAACAAACAAGGTCACAGTTTTCAAAGAAAAGTCAGCCCAATCAGAAAGCAGTATAAAAGCATGGGGAAAACAGTCACCACTCTGACAAAGATGTATAGATGTTTTTGCACACTTGGTACATGAATGGAAAAGTTGTTACAATTACTAACCTCAAACCAGAGATGCCTGAACAGTTCTACAGAGGTCTCTGTTACAGAATTATGGAATTCTTTAAGCTGGTACAGATCTTTAAGATCATTGAATCCAACCATTAACCTAACTCTATCAAGTCTCTATCATGTCCTTAAGCACCACATCTATGTGTCTTAAATACCTCCAGTGATGATGATTCCACTGCTTCCCTGGGCAGCTTGTTCTCCAGTGCCTGACATTCCTTTCATTTCAGAAGTTTTTCCTAATGTCCAACCTAAAACCTCTCCTGGTGCATCCTGAGGCAGTTTCCTTTTATCTTCTCACTTGCTGCTTGGGAGAACAGACCAAAACCCACCCCACTACAGCCTCCTTTCAGGTCCTTATAGAGGCTGACAAGGTGTCCCCTCATTCTGCTTTCCTCCAGACTAAACAAACCTAGTTCCCTCGGCTGCTCCTCACAGGACTTGTTCTTTGGACCCTTTACCAGCTTTGTCTATGTTGATGTCCTTAATTCCAGTAACTGCTGTTATAGGTGACAGTAACCTGGACAACAGGTAAAATAGATGCCATGATATTTTAATCAGTATATCACCAAATCAAACTTGGAGCAGGTCTCATGCTGTAACACAGCAGACAACAGCTTCCTTTACTATGCCCACACTGTGGGAGCTTGCAAAGAGTGTTGCATCCCTGCCTTTGAAGTTTGCATTTAAGTACTCCAAGCAGCACTCTGGCTTCACTATTGCTGCTCTCTTATTTCAGTTGTCCAAAGGAGTTCATAAGAGTAATGCCACAGCCCAGCCATCCATCTGTGTAAACATCTTGGTTTGCACAACACTCCCTGACTTCTCAATACAAATATGCTCTTTTCCATACACACTGCATATGCTACTCAAGATGTGTCAGCTTGCTCATGTATGTTTTGTGACCTCCCTGCTCCATTTTCATGTAACCAGTGACACCTCACATTCTCATCCTACCCCAAAACTGTCAGCTATTTCAACAAGCTAATATTCCCAAAGCACACAGAGAACTGCCTTTCTACCCTTGCTGTTTATGCCTATACTTAGTATCCTTCTCCCAGCTACCATGCCTTTGCTACAGGTGAGAGCACACTAGAAGTGCAAAAGTGGAGGTGTCAGATCTCTCTAGGGTGCAGACAGCAAGGTACATGAACTGAGACCGAACTTGCCCGTTTCTAAGCCACTAGTGCTGTGTGTCACTTGCAGTGCTAAGCCTAGGAGGCGGCCCAGGGGAAGGTTGGACTGGTGTTTTTCAGGGGCTCATTACTTCTGTGCTGTGTTTCCTTTCCTCATTAAAGCTATTTTTCCTATTTTAAAACCTTTTTTTTTTTTTTAATTTTTGTCCTAACTTCCCTATAGGCAGCAGCCAGGGCTCTAACCTGCTTCATGAATGTTTTCTGACTTACAGCAGCAAGCATACATTAAAGCACCAAAGCCACTAAGATGCCAAGTAGCTGAAGCTCCGTGTGGTCCCAACCTTTCATTGTATCAGGCTGCTCAGTCCCCACTACATTCAGATACACTTTCCATTTGTGGAAATTTCAAGTGGGGATAGAGGTGCTAGGCACAATCTGACAGAAGTGCCACAACACTACCATTCAGGAGATTTGGTCTTGACTCAAGAGCATGCAAACTTGACTCAAGTCTGTTTTTTGCATACATTCAGGAGTGGTTTTCCCCTCTGTTAATATGTAACAAGTATCTTGATATTCCTTCAGCATTTTACAAACACAATCTGAATCGGGTTTTGATGATTTAGTAAGTAGATAGTATAAACATTACTTTACTGGTAACAGAGAAAGGTACTGTGCTAAGGATTCACATCCAAACATGAAAAGAGTGAGTTTCATGTTTCTAGCTCGCAGGTCAAATCAGTATTGCCCAGGCAGCCAAGAGGGCCAATGGCATCCTGGCCTGCATCAGGAACAGTGTGGCCAGCAGGAGCAGGGAGGTCACTGTGCCCCTGTACACTGCACTGGTTAGGCTGCACCTCGAGTACTGTGTCCAGTTCTGGGCCCCTCAGTTTAGGAAGGATGTTGACTTGCTGGAACAAGTCCAGAGAAGAGCAACAAAGTTGGTGAGGGGTTTGGAACATAAGCCCTACGAGGAGAGGCTGAGGGAGCTGGGGTTGCTTAGCCTGGAGAAGAGGAGACTCAGGGGTGACCTTATTACTCTCTACAACTACCTGAAGGGAGGTTGTAGACAGACAGATGTTGGTCTCTTCTCCCAGGCAGCCAGTACCAGAACAAGAGGACACAGTCTCAGACTGCGCCAGGAGAGGTTCAGGCTAGATGTTAGGAAAAAGTTCTATACAGAGAGAGTGATTGCCCATTGGAATGGGCTGCCTGGGGAGGTGGTGGAGTTGCCGTCATTGGAGGTTTTTAGGAGAAGACTTGATGGGGTGCTTGGTGCCGTGGGTTAGTTGTTTAGGTGGTGTTGGATTGGTTGATGGGTTGGACGCGATGATCTTGAAGGTCTCTTCCAACCTGGTTTATTCTATGTATGTATTCTATGTATGCATTCTATGTATGTATTTTTCTCACTGATTCAGAGTCATGTTTGTGATCACTGCAAGCTATACAACTATGATTTGGGAAATTAATAGGAAGTAGAGTACTCAATATCTCTCAGAATTAGTCAATAAAACAGTATCTGTTTATCTGGAGTCAATTATCTTGCAGATAAATCACATTTTGCCATGTTTTTCTGCCCTAAGATATTAAGTAGAAGCAATAGGAATCTAACTATCCCAGGAAAAGAGAAGTTAATTAATGCTCTCCCTCTCCAAAAAAGAAATGGTGTCCAATTTATAACTGAGCATGCTTGGGAAGAAAGGGTTAAAGTCTTGGCTCAGAGAAACAATTTAGAAAAAGCATTAGTACTTTCTAAGTAAGTATCTGATTGTAAGGAGACAATGACCTCAGAAACCAAGCTAGAAACTGCACCCAATCCATCAAGAGATCATTCTGAATACAATGGAAACTTACATCAAATGAGCGTAACGGTCCTTGTGTAATTAATTATGCAGTACATCCTGTGTATCTTAAAACATATCTCAGTACTATCTGGTCTTTTTCATTGAATCAGTGGAAAAATAGCACTTTCAAGATAAATCAAAGTCATTAACCACTGCTGGATGCTAGCAGAACTGGAATGTTTTTTGCTATAATATCCTATTCATCCAAACCTTATTTGTCCAATAGATGCAGAAATAAGATCATGAAAAGATCTTCCTAACAGTAGTTCATACATCTGTTATTGAATATCCTTTTGGATATATGCCAACCAACCAAGGGACTCAGCCATTAGCAGGGTGGAGTTGCATCCTTCTGTTTACATTGTCTGGAGTGTAGTGCAAAACATTCTTTTGAAAAGAGAGGCAGAGTTCAGATCAGACCATTTGAATATATAAGCATGTGAATGCAACTTGAGAACAAGGCAGGAAGGTATTTTTTTTCCACCCATTTTAGTAGCGAAATCCTTCTACCTTTGGAAATTATTCCCTTCTGTAATGTTTAGGTTGACAAAGCATGAGAACATATAGTCATTGTAAACTTTGGTTACTAGATATCAAGGAAGCCAAACACCCAGGGGGTGGAGGGAAGAGGAGAAAAGAGCATACTCACATATGACTGTTTGACATGTTATGTGGGCAACCCCGCTTTTCATTGGAAAATCATTTAGATACACCTGTCCATTAACATAGGTGATATTAAAAACAACCTGAAAGAAAACCAGACAGCATAAGTATATGGTCCCTGCCTCTATGCTCCAGTTGTTCCCAGAGGAACACGTTTCATACTGACTGACGTCAGACAAGGCCATGTGTTTGCATCCACACACAGACTTTGTTTTGCTGCATATTAATTCACTGAATAAATAGAAAAACTGGACAAACCTGTCCTTTGTGCAACTCGCCATTGATTTTCAACAGCAGAACATTGACTCTAATTGTTTCCTGGGGAAAAAAACAGTGGGAATAGATGTAAGTTTCTGAGGAAATACATAAGCCACTCCAGGTCACAGGCAGCTTTCACACACCCTCCCAGCAGAATGACAAATGTACAATCTCCAGAGCACATTTCCAGGGTTTCTACCCAGCAGACTGAAGAAGGAAGAATATACTTACTTTTTTTCATGTAAGGATTTGATTGGGGTTTTCCCCTTTATTATTAAAGAAAACTGATTAAAAAGACTGACAGCTACATCTCCTTATGTATAGGTTTGTTTTTATTTCAATGAAGATAAAATAATAATGAAGCTAAAAATCTCAGGAGAACTAGTGTCACATGGATATAGTTGAAAAGAAATCTCTCATATTAGCTGAAAAATAGTAGACACTACAAGGTAAAAATCAGATTCTTTGTAAATTTGTTTTTAAGCACCCTGCTTAGTCTTCAAGGTGAAGTATAATTTAATACATCTTAGCCTATACTAAAGAACGCTCTGTTTTGTCAGTGTCAGCAGTAATCCTGTTTCTTCTCTTTGGTTATCATTCCCAAATGATGCCACATGGGAAACCTACAAATTCATAGCTAAAGGGGATTTGTTTCTTTCTTTCAAACCCTGTAATTTATCGACTCACTCATTCTGTCCTCTCATTTCCCCCTCATTTTGCAGATGGGACCTTAAATCCCCTGGGCCTGCCCCTATGTTATGGTTGGACTCGATGATCTTGGAGGCCTTTTCCAACCTTAACACTTCTATGATTCTACATACAAACCCCAAATCTCCCTTGCACATAGGCAAAAGTAATGATTGCCACACTGCTTTCCTGGGTGACCTCTTCCCTATTTGCCATATGGGAGCATTAAATGATTCTAAACACATTTCATTTTCCTCTGGAAAATGTTTCCATACCTTCAGTATCTTCTTTAGCTCTAATGTTTGAGTCATGTTAGTTTTACAACTAATAGCTAAGAAGTGAGCCATGTCTTAGTAAAAAGATGAACTTACTCAGAATTAAACATAAGTAAATAAAAATCTAAACACATTAAAAGGCTTTTTGTTTGAGTCAGACAGAAAATACTTGAAATATACTGCACCTAGCATAACATAGTCCCAGTTCAGGAAGAGAGCTTCTGAAGTGTGACTACAATGTAATAAAGTCTGTGAAAAAATGGGTGTGAATCAGTATATGCAGGTAGACTGGGCTGCCAAAACCTGAAAACCAACATGCAAATCCAGTTCAGCAGAAAACTGCTATGAGAAGAATGGTTTAAAATCTAGCAGAGATAAACTTTTAGTTGGAAATGACTCATTACTAATGTTTCAGGCACTTTTGTCTAATCAGTGAGGAAACTCTCTGACCACTTATACCAAAGAGAAATCCTTTTTTTCTCAATGCCCATTCCAGGAACCAGGCATTTCGACTGACTGTTCTTCCACATTTATATCCTAAGCTGTTTAAAATAAATGAAAATTACCTATTTACTTTGACAACTGGAAGTCTATAATTGAAAATATAAACCAGATTAATAATGCAATCATAAGATACAATCTATTCTGCCATCCTGTAATTTCCTCAAACCACTTATTTTCTTCTCATGTTTTAAGAATGATGTATATTAAAAAAAAAAAACCAACAAATTTAAAAGCTCACCAAACTTCTAGCTTTTTTAGTTCTACCAGTCAGAGCCATATGGTTTTTTTTTCACACCCTCGAGAAGTGTAACAGATTACCCAAACCTTGCATCTTCACTTCCTGGGTTTTTCTGTTTTCTGGGAATTCAGAGGTCATGAGAGATGAATTTTTCCAGGCAGTCTTAGGAATCCTTCAGTTTTTAAGCCTCAGATGACATCATTTACACTGAAAGTATTTTGCAACCTTTATTCAACGTCTACATAGTGACTCACTGAGATTACAAAAAAAAGGAAATGACTGATTAACTATAACTGCTGGGAAAAAATGGAAAATCCCCCCTGCTTTTTTATTATTGTATTTATTGTTTAAATCAAATGCTTTATTTGAAAGTGAGAGGCCTGGGACAAGACAGATACGCTCAACAATTGAACATTAAATGTACAAAGTAAGCAATGAACATGATGATTAATTTTCTTCAAGTCAGTTCTGCTGATGTGGTACCCACAAGCACTGTTATGAATTCTGATACATCCTTAAAACTTGCAACTGAAGAGCACATTACATCTTTAAGAAAGTGAAATATTTCAGTCAATCACTTGCATGCTGTCAAAGCTACAAAAACAGAGCACAGCACACAGACAAATAAGAAGCTTAACTGCTTGCTGCCTCTCTCCCACACATCATCCTTCCTCCTCATTTATGCTCAGACACTGAGCTAATTTAGCTCATTAAAGTACCAGGAAAATTTCCCCTTTTTTGCCAGACTGTTTTTCCATCAGTTGAACAAGTAAGGAAGAGCCAGACAAGCATGAGAGTTGTTAAGAAAGCAACTTGTTCCGACGGACACAGGCCGTTGGACTGGCTCAGCTTCACGGTCTGCCTGCACTTGTAGCACTTCCTTAGGAGATGCCCATCCCCACCATAATCTCAGAAGATGGTGAGACATCGTGAATGGCACAGGCTCATAAAACTACTCAATAACTTAGAAGAATAGAATAGAATAGAATAGACCAGGTTGGAAAAGACCTTCAAGATCATCAAGTCCAACCTATCATCCAAACTATCTAATCAACTAAACAATGGCACCAAGCGACCCATCCAGCCTCTTCCTAAACACTTTCAATGATGGTGACTCCACCACCTCCCTGGGTAGCCCATTCCAATGGCTATTCAATCCTTCTGTGAAGAACTTCTTCCTAACAGCCAGCCTAAACCTCCTCTGGCGCAGCTTGAGACTGTGTCCTCTTGTTCTGGTGCTGGTTGCCTGGGAGAAGAGACCAACCCCCACCTGGCTACAACCTCCCTTCAGGTAACTGTAGACAGCAAGAAGGTCTCCCCTGAGCCTCCTCTTCTCCAAGCTAAGCAACCCCAGCTCCCTCAGCCTCTCCTCATAGGGCTTGTGCTCCAGACCCCTCACCAACTTTGCTGCCCTTCTCTGGACACATTCCAGCAAGTCAACATCTTTCCTAACCTGCGGGGCCCGGAACTGGACACAGTACTCAAGGTGTGGCCTAACCAGTGCTGAGCACAGGGGCAGAATGACCTCCCTGCTCCTGCTGGCCACACTACTCCTGATACAGGCCAGGATGCCATTGGCCTTCTTGGCCACCTGGGCACACTGCTGGCTCATGTTCATGATTAATACTCCACTACAGCAGCTGCACCATGACCCTTGCAATTTTGTGTCCACATAAAATAGAGAACTCCTATCCTTGCCATTCCCATGACCAGTCTGTTCACATTCAGATCCAATAAAATTTTATTGGTAACTTCCCATATTCTGTATGTCCATTTTCCTGAGTTGTCTTATGTTCTTGTTTTGCCTCTTCACTAAGCAGTCTCACAAGACTTGATACCAGTCTTGCTAAGAAACATTTTACATAGATCTCAAAGTTCTGGTGAAAAAAAAAAAAAATTTAAAAAATCACTGTTCAATTATTCTTGCTCCAAACATTCCTGAACTTACATAGAAACATCTGAGGGGAAGACCAACTTTTCCAGTCAAATCAGCTACACTGATATAATGCCTAACAGATTTACTCTTAAAGCTCTCCAGTGACATCCAAGAAGTTTCACACTCTCCTCAGCTATTTACTCTGGTACTCAGCTATCTTTAAAAGTTTTCCTAGTATCTAACCTGAAGCTTCCTTGCAGTAATTTATGATCAAGTAATTCATTATTCTTCATGACATCTTCCCATGGAAAATAACAGTCCTCCAGCTCTCTCTTCCTAATTTTATGCTAATGTTCTCAGGTCATTCAATCCTTCCTTAAAAGCAAGTTCCTTTGGCTTCCCACTAGTCTTTCCTGCAGTGCCATACCCAAAACTCAAAAGGTCCTTCTGTGGCCAATCTTGCACTCCATACCTAAATCTGCATGAGGGCAAGAACCACAAGCTGCATGCCAAACACCATGAAAAGTCGTGTGGGATGGATAAGGGAAAGAGGCTCACAGGAGAGCAGAGCACCATCCCAGCTGATCCGCTTTCACCCACAGCAAGGAGTGGGTGAGGCACGGCATTCTCCCTGTTAATACAATCCCAGTTGGTACCTCTTTCATATCTGTTTGTGAATAAGTGTTCAAGAGCCTTAAAATGCTCATTCCTACTAAGCTGGGAGGCCAATTACTCTGGTACCATGCTTTCATGACAAAATGATGAGCCCTACTTGCTAGAAAGTGCTCCAGTGATAACTCAAATATCTACCTTTCCAATCCTAGGGCTGAAGACTCACAGACTAACAAAACATCCTTTAATTTCCACAGAGAAAAACTAATTTTATGTTACCATAATAAAACTCATTGCTTGGGGAGAGAGGGGGGGAAAGTGGTTTGCAGTTTCATCAATATGTCTTGTAGCTATGTGCTTTAGTACTAAGAGAAGTAAATAACCCTTCACACTGATTTCATGTATCAAAAGCACAGTAAGCCAAGTCTGTAATAACAAAGTCACTGAGAGCAGGACATAAGTTCTGGAGAAGCCTGAACTACTAGCATAAAACTGGTTTCTGTGACTTACATTGTACTTTTGAGTATTAACAATATCATGAAAGGTCACATAAATTTCAGTCAGTCCTGCAATTTACAAGGTGCGCTTTGAGAGAGTCAAGATCAAAGGACAGCCCCAAGAAGGAATTCAGGTCTCTAGAAATCAGGTTGTGCTTTCAGCTTGCCATTGATACCCCTTTCATCTTTCACAGCACCTTATCCCTTGCTGTGCTGGTGAATGCCTTCATGGAAAACTCTCCAATTCACACTAAAAATGGCCCTATCATTCTTAATGCTATTATAGAATGTCGATGTCTCTTCTGAGCGTTCCCATGATTTGTTGTCACTGTTTTAGTGCTCCGGCAGCAGTATTTACAATGGTAATGGCTACTGTAAAGAGGACAGCACTTCTGGCAGAAATGTATGTCATTCTGTACTAGGACAACTCAGCATCAGCTGTCATCACAAGTGTGGTGACACAGTGAACTAATAAATTTTTGTGAACTTGGATCTACAGAGATAAGCAGGTAGTGATTATTTTCTAATCCTTTCTCTTTCACCATGTGCTGAAACAGAACCCAGGAGCGTTAACTTGGGCAGTATAATCACAGTCGTAACAGAAGGCAAGATGGGGAAAAGATGGCTGCAAAGAATATATGGCATCTGTCATAAGTTAAAAGGGAATAGTCATTAATTCTTAAAGACTCTCCATACCAATGCCACATAAATCAACAAAGCACATTTCACCTAATACTAGCCTTATGAAAAATGCTCCGTAAGACAAAGCTGTTAGATCTTATCATGCAAGAGCTTCAAACTGATCTGATTACAGAATCACAGAACATATTTTTTCCCATGGGCAGTGGGTACCCAAGACAGGGTACACCATGTAGTTTCTCTCAGTACAGGGTAACTGTTAAGTCCTACACGACTGCATTTGTCACATTAGTTCTGGCCGCTAGCCGCCAGCCCACTCAAAGCACAGCTGTTCTCTATTGATGTCCTCCAAACAAGGCTCTTTCTGCACTGGAAGGTCTGTGGGAAGCAGAGCAGGCAGCACTAGGAACAGATGGCATAGTGCCTCACAAGATGGACAGCTGTACAGTGACTTGAAAGACAGACAATCCCCTCAAAGCTATTACACAGGCACTATGGGATATCCTGCTTGTGACAGACAAATATGAAGTCCAATGAAGGCTGCCAAACATATGAGAAATAGACCAAAATCTAATAATTGGTTTCTGAATCCAAAAAGAGATTATGGGGGGAAAGTGTTCGAACAGACAAAACAAAACTACCACCCAGACACTTCAGTCCTGGCACTTACATGGACAACTGGCTCCAAATAGTTTATTTGTAATCCAGGGTTCTATGACCTGTGCTTCCCATAATTCTTTCATCAGACTTGACACTGAGGTATGCTGTAGGATGAATCTTAACTAACAATCAGGCGTGACTGAGTTAAGACATAATCTTGGTATGAGTTTCACATAAGTTTGCAGGGTGACAGTTAGTCCCTCCCGCTTTCCAAAATTTCAGTGTAAAACCCTCTCCAATAAGGTTTGGCATTATTAAACTGCATGACAATACTTAGGGTAAGATAATGAAATCCTTAATTATCTAAAGCTGAACCATCTTTGTTAACATAAAAATCTAACACAATGATTTTGCTTTACTTTTATTTTCTGAACGAGCACTCATATTGCTTCCCTGCTTTATGATGATGCTTAGTACAACACTGCTTATCCATTCCTTTGCCCTACATATGTTGATAGAATTAATTGACGATGCTTTCTCCCTGTTAAATCAACTCAAGCTATGGATATTTGATCATGATTTTTAAAGGTGAATATTTAGTGTTCCTCACTGGGATATGCTTGCATCACACAGCTTTAATCAAATATACATGAAAAGATGATGTCAGGTTTTTCAGGCATAAAGTTCAAAGCATGTGCCAGGCTCTTAAAAGAGAACCCAGCATCAAGCAATGAAAGCAACATTTCGCTATGTCACTACTGACAAGTTTCTCCTTTGATTAAACTACATTGCTCTGACTGCATAAGTGCTCAAATGGCTGATGTAATAAAGATTACTTTCTTCCATTGTGAAATAATCAGTCCACACAGATGGATTATTGTTGTAGCAAACAAGCTGAAAACAATGTATTCCAGGCAACTAAACCAAAAGACCAAAAAAGTCTGGTAGGCAAGTATGCCAATTAGAAAGAACACTGCTAAACCTAAATTATCAAGTGGCAAACAGAGTAAGCAAACAATACAGCATGAGCACTCAGCCTGCTGTGCTTTCTGCCAGTTCCTATCAGCCTATTAAAAAATACTTTAAAATACAAAACCTAAATCCTGACCTTGCACCAGAAAACCGAGGTATTTTAATGTGAACATCAGTTGTCTTATTGCATCATTCCCTGCCTTTTTGACTTTTTTTTTGTTTTAATAAAAGAACTTTGTCCAGTATTAATCAATCTGTATCCCAGTTTTGTTTATCAGAATTTCAGGAAGAGAAAGGAAAAATCAAAACACACATGCTAACGTTTCAAACAAAATAAAAATAGAAGTCTAGATTTCAAACCAGTTTGTTTATTGCATAACAATGCAGACATTCACATTCTGGAACTGAGCAAATCTGTTTCAGCCTTACAAAACATTATTCCAATGTTTCGAGGCTTTTCCTCAGTCCTTCTGCTGTGGTGTCTGTAACATTATGGCCATCAGCTTTGAGGGAAACTTTAATACCACACAGAGAAAGTACCAAATGTGAAACTCTCGGTATGGTGCTGCCAGTGGGCTCACAGAATTTTAGATGGCACAGCTGTGGTATCTAGTTAGAGAAAAGTTGAACATGTTGATGCTACCTGCTCTCAACCAGACTGTAGTCTCAGGCCATTCTGAGGAAATATCATGATTCTGACCTCACCACCCACTGTCATCAAGGTCACGACTTCTGAAGCCAGCTTGTGAGTGTGGCATTCCTGCTCTGCCTATTTCCACTGCCTAGGCACCATAAAGCCACCATAAAGCAGCTCATGCTCAAAACCCAGCAATTCTTCTACTCAAAACCATCTCAAGATGCATTTTTCCTTCTACATCAAAAATAAGCCCGTAAATACAAAAATAAACAGTGCAGGGGGAGAAGCATTGATTTTTTAAAGTGGGGTTTAAAAAGAAAAAATACTAAGTTCAAACATGTTCCCTTTTTAACTCTTAAAGGAGCTTTTTGGCATATATTTATGCCACCACACCAGTATAAATCTTAAAAAGTGCAGATGTTTCCAACTAGCAAAAACTGAGATGACAGACCACCTAAGCAGTATGGCACAAATAGACAAACTCAACCCCACCAACAGTACATCTATGTCTACAAGGCATTACACCCCAGTTACTAAAATATACCAATTCTATTTCTGAGCCTAAGCTGGCTTCCACAGAACCACTCTGGCTCCTCTGTGTAATGTTCACTCATGCTTTCACATCCAAAGATAGCAGGTGCAGATGTACCCCCACATCTTGTACAGCTGCCAGCTCTGATGAACAACTGTAATGCTCTTCAGTTGAAGTTTTGGTGTGAAAGCTTGATAGTTTCCAGGTAGAAGGTAAGCAAGTAAATGTCATTGTCACTTCATGTGTCTTTAGACAAATTCAGGCTAGCACTCCCTTTCTTAGAGGAATACATTATCTGAGGATTAAGCTCTCTCTGCCCTCTTTAGTATACCTGACTTCAAGCACTCGTACACTTTTATACGTGTCTGAAAATATGGATCCACATTCTGAAATCAGAGCAAAGCAGATCTTCCTTCAAATGCTCATGCAGAGAAGCAGAAACCAGGAAGTAACCCCAGGAATTCTGCTTTGCAGTACAGGATGTGCCAGTGCAAAGCCACTGTCAGGCTTTCTTGGAAACATTTTACTTACATAAAAACAACTCTGGAGGAAAAAAAAAAAAGCCATAATAAATTTATTCACATGACAGCAACTTCACATTTACTAGACATGTGACTGCAAAACTCAACATAGCTCTTCCCTCCTTGCAATCTCACACTTTGGAGTTCATGATTACAATTAGAAAATCGTGAAAAATGCATTCAAATGCATAGAGAAGTACCCAGTTCTGTGATTCTAGAGGTCAAAGCTCAGCAATACCACAGCACATTCTTTTTATTCCCACTGAGATGATAACCTAAGAAGTAACCAAAAAAAACTCCTTCCACTCTTTAAAAAGCCATCAAATTTCATTTAAAACTAATCTTACCAAGATACAGCATAGGTACTGGAATAGATTAAAAAAGACAGCACAATACCCTGCAAGATAGCAGTAGACCAAGAATCCTTTTCTTGGTTCCATTCAAGAGTATAGAGATCACTAGGAGGAAACATGGACCTAATGCATTGTGTACTTCTATAGCACTGAACTGTCAAGATGTGGGTATACAAGACTAGAAGTACAATATAGAATCATACAACCATTAAGGTTGGAAAAGCCGTCTAAGATCATCAAGTCTAACTATCAACCGAACAACACTATGCTCATTAAACTATGCCCTGAAGTGCCATGTACACGTTTTTCAAACGCCTACAGGGATCGATGACTCCACCACCTCCGCGGCAGCCCGTTCCAATACGAGTACATCTATCTGCACAGAAGTAACTATTACCATCTCGACCTGCCAGATATTCATCTCAGCATATCGAATCCTATCCAACTTAATCATTAACGCGAGTTAAGAAATACTACATGCACGGTATCCGAGTTTGTGGCAGATGCATAATTTTGTCCTTATGTACTGTTTCTGTACATTTTAGACCAAAATGTACCTGAGCAGCTGGTCAAGTGCACTGTACTTAGGGGTAACGCATATTAGGCTGCCGAGCACTACAGCTGGGAAAAAGCCGTCATACCCGGGACACCCCGCTTCGGTGCCACCGGCTTCGCCCGCCTTCTCTAGCCGCGCCAGCTGCTCCCTCCGGTGATGCCGCCCGCCCGGGCGTGCCAGCCTGCGGCCGAGGCAATCACGACCGCCCCGCCGCCCCTGCCGCCAGGAGATGCCCGCGCCGCCGTCCAGCGCCCCGGCAACGTCCTGCTCACCCTTCGGAGGGAGAGGGACAGGAGCTGAGACTGGCCCCACCGCGCCCCGGCCCCGTCGGTACCTGGCCCAGCTGCAGCGGCGCGGCCGGGCCCAGCAGCGCGGCGGCCAGCGTCAACAGCAGCAACAGCTCTCGCTGTCCCGGCGCCACCTCCATCTTGCGACCTGGGAATTAACACAAAGTGAAACATCAACAAGCAGCGGAGGCGGCAGAGGGCGGGGCGGGGCTGGGAGGAAGCGGGGGCGGGAAGGGGCCGCGCCGGCCAGCCCCGCGGCGGTCTGCTCCAAATCGTTTCCGTCGTTCCCCGCCACCCGTCGGCCGAGGGTACGACGGTCCTCAGGCCGTTGCGCCGGCTTTTCCCCTGGCCCGGGTGTCGGCTTGGGAATGACCTTTGGTCGGAAGAAGAGCAAAAGTTTAGCGAAAGAAACAGCTGCATTTGTACCCTTCTTCGACAGCTGCCGAGAGCGACAGCACTGCTTCTGCCCGGCCCTCTCCCCGCCCCTGCCCCTGCCCCTGTCCGGCTCTACCCTGCCCCTGTCCCGCCGCCGCGGGCAGATCCGAGCTGTGCGTTGGGGAATGACGTGCGGATACGCGCCTCTCCTACAAACGCCGTACCGTGAATAGAGGATGACAACTTTCGAAAGCACTTTGCATAGTAAGAGAATTACCTCTATAGCTAATGTCAATAATTACTGGTCTATATGAGATGTACATTCCTCAAACCAAGCTACTTCGTTCATACCCATAAGCCGCCTACAGTTGTTCACCTGCTATGTGTGTAAATGGCCAGGGTCACCTGGGGAGAGTCATTCCAGAGTAAGTTTTGAGCATCATATGTCAAGAAAGGTTTCCTGAAAGCAAAGGCAGTGTACTCTAGGGGAGAGCAGAAAGAGTCACCAGAAAGGAAGAAAGCGCATAATAAAGTTTTAAAGAGCTGAAGAGAAAATGGTGGGAAGCAATCAGCAGTCAAAACCATGAAAGTCTCAGGCAAAGAGAAAGGAAACAACCTGGATCTCCAAGTCCGTGGTTGATATGAAGACAGAAAGTGCTTTGCTGGCAACAAGAAAGATTGCCTCTATCTGTTAGCAAAGAAAAAATAACCTAAAGGCAACAGTGGCAAACATCTTAACAGCTTTTCTGGGCAGGGTTTAATGTATCAGATGTCTTGTTGAAGCATTCTGTAGCCTGATTTTATATTGCTCCATGACTTCTACTTGGTTGATAGTGAACAGAAATCATACAACCCATGGAAAATTAGTATTTTATATGCAGTTTGCATTCACAAGACACTGTTATAAACATCTGGTACAAGACAAAAGGCATTAGAAAATGAGACCTAAGCAAATCATTTATTGTGAAGTGAATTTCATTATGTGAAAATTTGAAATATTTCATCCATAAATGCATTTATTCTCAGTAGTTAGTACTATTTTAAAGATTAGAAAAAATACAGCTGATTAACTGGTGAAGATGTCCTGACATTTGTAATTATTAAAATATGTAACATTTTAAAGTATTTTGTACTGAGGTTGACCACTGGTTGAATGTGCCTGACATGCTGTATTTCAGTGGTTCAGATTAAAAGTGGAAATTATGTTCCTGACATTTTTAATGTGACCATGAAAAGCCATTTTGTGAGAACTGTAAATCTCTGTTTTGTTGGTTTCATCTAGCACAAACCTCATGTTGCCTTGACCTTCTATCACACTAGTCTTTTCCTGCTGACAGAACATAGGCCAAGATGTAGTCTGCAGACAGATTTCTTAGTACCTTGGCTTCAGGACTTCTTGTTTGATATACTGAGTCACTCTTCTCAAGTCCCATGAGCAGAAGCTGTGGAAGTCAGGATCATGGTCTTTGATTCCTTCTAGCTTGACTTAGTAAGGGCTGGATTGGATCATGGTCTTTGATTCCTTTTAGCTTGACTCAGGAAGAGCTGGATTCTTTCACTTGATATGATAAGTATCAAGAGAAGGTGGTGTAGGGTGAGAATGCTTCATTTTCATATTTGAATTGGAAAGAAATCAGAAGTTTGCCAAATACTTAAAGAAGTAATTAAACAAGTTTAAGAAGATTTGAAATAGCATGTGTGCAGGTTGTGTGAAGATCTCCATGAAAAGGAGGGGACTGGTTACAGGACAGGACTGTGGACTGTGCAGAGGGATGTGAGTGTTGCACATGGGTAAAAAGAAGGACTCTGGGAGACCTTATGGTAGCCTTCCAGTACCTGAAGGGTGCCTAGGAGAAAGCAGGGAGGGACTTTTTACAAGGGCTTGTTGTAATAGGATGAGAGGGAATGGATTTAAGCTTGAGGAGGTTGATTTAGACTGGATATTAGGAAGAAATTCTTTATAGTGAGGGTAGTGAGACTCTGAAACAGGTTGCCTAGGGAAGTTGTGGATATCTTCTCCTCGGAACTGTACAAGGCCAAGTTGAACAGGGCCTTGAGCAACCTAGTTTAGTGGAAGGTTCCTGTCCATGGCAGGGGGGTTGGAACTAAATGATCTTTACGGTCCCTTCTAGCACAAACTATTCTATAGTTCTAGGATTTTTACTTTGAACCTCCATTATGGGTTATTAGCAGTCAAAAGCCAATACATAGATTAAGGAAATTATTGTTTAATTTATGTTATTACTAAAATTAATTATAAAAGCCTGGCCTAAGTTAGTGTTATGCTTTGTTACTAGCGTGCAAATGAAGAGTTCTTAAAGCAGCAAGTCTACAGTTAAACTTCAGTCAGCACACACACAAAAATGATGCACTGTTTTCATCCTGCTTAAAGTTTCAGAGGATTAAATGTAACATGTGTTATTGTGCTTCCTCTATTGATAACTGCCTTACAGGATGGCTTAAAATAGTCTTGAATCAATTCAGGATTGATGTACAGACTGGGAATAAACTCACAAAACTAATGCAATGCTGCAGAACACATGATAGCACAATCAGCTTTGAAAACTGGTACACTGTGGAGCAGAATACAGCTCCCTGCAGTGCAAATTGTGGTTCCAGGACCAGCACACTGTCTTCCCTGCTTGGCTATTTATAAAGGTGCTGTTATATAATGTGTGGATCTGATACTACTTTTATTGCTGCCTAAAGAGGAGATCCTGCACTTACATGCACCTGTGTACTCCCAGTTGTGTATTCCTGTTTGCCTACTTCTGCTTCACTGGTTCTCTTTTACTGCATGGCAGATCAGTTTGGTTCACTAATCTGGCAGAAAGCAAAATCAGCAATAAAAAAAAAAAAGGTTTTCCAATGGATTAGTAACTTGATTAACTCACTGTGTGATGGGGACCGAAGTACGATCTGGAAAGAGGCGACAACAGTATAGACTGACATGGAAGCTCTTTGCACAGAGGAGCAGAATCCCACATTTGAAAGCAAGGAACCTTTACATTAGTTCATCTGTAACACGTAAGTTCAACATGGTATGGCATCTAATGGAAAAGAATAAATTCTGTTTACATGGTGTCATACACAGTACTACAGGTTGTGTTGTGACCGTTGATACTAAAGGCAAATGTTTGATCTCTTAATTGCTTTATAACTCTCTAACTAACAACTATAAGCACACACATCTCTCTCCAAGCATCATGCTCAAAAGCTGCGTAATCAGCCTCAGAAGGTGTTTTTTGTCAGAGGATCTTGGTCCTGGGGGTGTTACCGAAAACTGTAACCAGGGAAATTCTACAAACTATATATTTTATTTTTTTTTTTTTTTTTAGAAAGTCAACATTGGTTTATTATGAAGTTGCGTAAGTTCAGGCGCTAGGGGCAGCTATTTATGCAGTTAAATGTATCAGCTACGCCTCATGTCAACACCTACCATTTATCCATTGGTCTGTCTCTTGCTCGCTTCCCGTTAAAGGTCCAGAGTCTCTTAAATTCACTACGCATGCTCATAGGGTGCGCGGTTTATTTCGGGCAGGCGTTTTCCAGGTAGAAGGTGTGGGGTTTAACATTATAATGAGGTCAGATTAACCTAGAACACTATTTTCGAGCCGAAAGCTGACTACATTATTTAGTAGCACTTTTTACATGTTTGTCTAGGATGCTTCAACATTCGAGGACATCCCGATTACAAGTCCCTCTCTTGTTACAGTATGTCGTCTAAAAGAACAGTTTAATCCTGAACATGCACGCTGCTTTGGTAACAGGATGGGGGATCCTCCATTTCCCCCCTGTTTTCCCCCATCCCCTGTTGCCTCCCGCCTGTCCCGTTGCCTCCCGCCTTGTCCCCTCTGGCGGGGAGAGGCGTGCTGCTGCAGCCGAGCCGTATTTTCCAGTAGCCTGAGGGCTGGCGGGGTAAGGGGAAGTGGGAGCGGGAGCCCGAGCCCTTGCTGTGCTCGACGTGCACCTCGCTTCACGCCGGGAAGAGTGCAGCATGGAGGGGGGCAGGTTCGAGGGCCGGCTCGGCCGACTGGCCAGGCCGAAGCCCTTACGGGAGCATGCAGCCCGAGAAGAGACGGTGTTTGGAGCGGAAAGCTCCCTCTGCACCTTCATGGCGCCTGACAGGGCTCCCTCGGATAACCCTCTCTCCCTCTCCATAGCTTCGCTGCCTGCCAGCAGGCGGTAGGGCCGAGCTGCCTCGGCGCCAGCTCCTCCTCCTCGCCGGCAGAGGGCGGTGCAGCGACGTCAGGCCCGTGTCGCTGTGCGGCGGAGGGTGTCAGTCATGGCCGTGCTGCTGGAGACTACGCTGGGCGACCTGGTGATTGACCTGTACACGGAGGAGCGGCCCCGCGGTAAGAGCTGACGCGGGTGCGGCCGGTGGCAGGCGCGGGTTTGCCCCTGGCGCGGGCAGGTGGAAGCCCTGAATAAAGCAGCGGGTGGACTGAGGGCTTTCGGGTGGCCGGATGGCGCCAGAGGGGTCGGGAAGTGCCGGTTTTGAACCGCCCGGCCCTGCTCATGGCTGCCTCTGGGGCGCTAGGGGAGGAAGCCTATGTCGCTTCCCTGCGGCTCTGGAAGCTGCGAAGCTTTCCGAGGTTTTTCCAACATTCGGGGTGGAAGCTAGGCTTTTCCTTCGCGCTTCCGCAGGCTGTCCTCAGAGCTGCCCGGCGGCACCCCGCCCGCGACGCTTGCAGCGAGCGGGAGCCTTTGCCGGGGCTGTCGCAGCTTGAGGTGTAGATGCCGTCACGGCCTTCTGAGGCAACGGGCTTCCGATAGTGGCTTCAGTCAACAGCTGCCTGCTCCCTCCTTGTGCTTCCATGCCTCACGTCGGGCCTCAGTCCTGCCTTTGGATCCAAAAGAGTGCCAGTCAGCGGACTCCCTGCCCGGGCAGTTTGTACATACATGTATGAAATACTTGGAATCATCAGTTCTTGTTTGGAAGCTTTGTTTGTTTGCTTGTTTGTTTTTAATAGACTATTATAAATGTAACTGAGCAAATTAATACATTCTAAACCAAAAAGTAACTGTGGTATTCTTATGTACTTGGGGAAAAAAGTGCATTTCTGTACAACTAGCTCTATTTAGAGCTCTTCGAATCACTAGAGGTAGACTTTAGGAAGGGCGACAATGTTACCTTTCCTTAGAGCATTTCTTGCACCCTTTATAGGTTGTACACTTGTAAATTTGAGCACAGTGTCCTACAAAACTGCTCTTCTTCATATGAAACTGGCTCCCTGTTATGGCTACACTTACTGTATCTGGGATTTTCTTTAGTTAATATTGGTATAATTTATTACAGCTTGTCTGAATTTTCTGAAGCTCTGCAAAGTCAAGTACTACAACTATTGTCTTATATATAATGTTCAGGTGAGTATTCTCAATTCCTTGGCTTTGTTTATTTGTTTTGTTTGTTTTTCTTTAAAAGTTGCAAACATGAAAGCAATATCTTATATGTTCTGGTTTGTGACAGAGAGATTTTATTATACAAACTGGGGACCCCATGGGAACTGGCCGTGGAGGGGAATCCATATTTTGGTAAGTAAAAGTGTTTGTGTTTCTTAATTGACAGAGTAATTGTACAGGATAATAGGGATTTCAATTAGATTGTCTTCATCTCTTTGAGGGCAGAATTATTGATGGGAAGTAAAAATGTTGATGCATAATCTTCTTTGGTGTACCTAAATACTTTTTTAACATGTATGCTGCCTTTGGCCATTCTTTTCTAAATTTTCATGGACAGTTTGAACAGTGTTGCTAGACCAATATTGACTTCTGTAAGTCTGCTATGTATTTTAGCCTCTTAAATGCAAAATCTTGAACACCTGGATCATGCCTTTGCTGATCCTGGAAGCAGTATAATTGTGCTAAGCAGATGAAGTCTTGCCAGACCCAAGATGTTTCTGCATATGGGTAGATAATCGGTGTTTGAGGCTCATTGGTACGGCAGATAGTGTGATGGAGGAGGACTTTTCACAAGAGCTTGTTGTGGTAAGACGAGGGCATGGATTTAAGATGGAGGAGGGTAGATTTAGACTGGATATTAGAAAGAAATTCTTTACAGTAAGGGTGGTGAGACACTGGGACTGGTTGCCTAGGGAAATTGTGTATGTCTTCTCTCTGAAGGTATTCAGGGCCGGGCTGGAAAGTGTCTCGAGCAGCCAGGTCCAGTGGAAGGTGTCTCTTGCTATGGTGGTGGGTTGGAACTAAATGATCTTTAGAGTCCCTTCCAACCTGAACCGTTCTATGCGAGTGGCAGATTCTGTTCTGCTACTAGCATGGAGAATGGCAGTTTGGGGGTTTAATCCTGTTTATTACTGCTGAAGTCCATGAAATTGGCGTTTCTGTTGTTTCAGGAAAAATCCTGAGGTTTTACAGTGTGGATAATTTGTATTCTCTTCCTGTCTTAGAAAAGTGTTACAGACTGCATTTTAAAATGTACACCTCACCCAGAAAAACCTCTCTGAAATGCCTCAGATTAAAAACTATTGTTCCATGTAAAAGCAAGTTAGTTCTTTTAAGAATACAGGTCCATAAAAATGCATGGATGCAGCAGATGTCCTGGGTTTACTTGAATGCCAATGTAAAGGTTTTTTGACTGTTTTAGAGCACTTTTAACTCGTGACATATTTGTTACATTTATTTTCAGTCAACTGTACGGCGATCAAGCTAGGTTTTTTGAGGCAGAAAAAGTACCAAGAATTAAGCACAAGAAGAAAGGAACCGTGTCAATGGTGAACAATGGGAACGATCAGCATGGATCACAGGTCAGCATACAATGTTGGAAAGCCTTGGTACATGTCTGAGTAACTAAACTGAAAGTTCCTTGAATTTACAAGAGAGACAGCAATAGTAATGTCATCTCAATAGCATATTCTTGTAGTGTGGTCAAAAGGCATGTAAAACAAGGTTCATAGGAAAGTGTGTTGCATAGTGTCCTAGAGTAACTATAATTTCTCTCTTTGTTGTTTGGATTCAGTCCTTTTAATTTTTTTCCTTTTGTTTATGAATTTCTGTTAATACCTGCCTGTGATTTTGCTAACCCACAGAATGAGCAGTCAAAAAATCCTGTGGAAGTGAAAAGTAAGGAAACTGGGGTTTGAAATAATCTCAAAACTTTGTAGTTATAACTTCACCTTAGTTCGGAAACTGAAATCGTACTACAGAGTCCTCTGCATCATTATGTACAAGTGTGCTTTAGTAATACAGTATAAATTTACAGTACAGTAAATGTACAGTACTGTTACAAAACAATTTTTGAAAGTGTTGGTGTTGTGTGTACTGTTCCCTGTTCATGTTGTTGCTGTAGACATAGTTAAAGTTCTAATCTCACAGAATTATTTCTAAATTACTATTTCAAATGCACTGTTGCTTTTAAATATTAAAATGCCTCGCTTGTAATCTCTTTATGCTTTAATTGTGTATAAGTGGTGCTTTTAATAGTCAAAGCAATTTAAAGAAAGCTATGGTTTTATTCCAGCCAGAGCTTGTAATATGTGGAGTCAGTTTTGCTGTTTCCCTGCATTGCATGTGTGAAATTGGGGTTTTTTGAAAATGCACTTGCTGAATGCAGTTTGAGCAGGTGATCTGACCTTAGCTCACAGCTCACTGCTGCCCAGAGAGGTGGTAGCCTTGTTGTTTCTGTCCTTTCCCCTTTATTGGCTGTCACATCAGTCACCACCTTTGCTGATCTTGCCTAAGAAACCTATCTAGCAGATGACTTCCTGCTCTTCCTCTGCCAGTCTGGTTTTCTGCCAGATTGCTGAGTCAGACCAAGCTCAGGCAGAGGGGCAGTTGTGTGAGAAGCCTGCCTTCCTGGCTGTGGCTGGCTCACCATGTTCTCAGAGCTGATGGAAGAAGACTAATGTTCTCCTGCAGAAGTCAAGAAGAGGCTGGTTTCTTTCCCTCCCCCCGCCCCACTGATTCCAGTGAGAGTTCTCTCTCTCCTAACGTAGAACTCAAGCCCTGGATTTTTGTGTTTACTGTTACTTGTTTTGTATCTTCTTCCATAGTTTCTTATTACTACTGGGGAAAACTTGGATTACCTTGATGGTGTGCATACAGTATTTGGAGAAGTGACAGAAGGCATGGATGTATTGAAGACAATTAATGAAGCCTTTGTCGATAAGGATTTTATCCCGTATCAAGATATCAGGTGTGACTGTTTTTAACTTCCCTTTTTGAGAAATCCTTCATAATTAACCAAAGTAATATTTTTTGGAAAGAGATTCAATATGGCTATCTGAGGTGACCTGTACATAGCATCTTAAACACACTTTTATTCCAGTATTGTTGGTAAAATAGGCAGAAAAAAATAATCAGCTATGTAAGAAAATGTGCAACTATGTTGCCTTTGCAAAAGTGTCCATACTAGTGTTTGCATGCATGCAGTATGTTGGGATATAACTGAGAATCAAGGCTGCTTTTTGTGGGTAAAGAGAGTTTTATTTACATGTGGCTGATGTTAGTCTTCATTTTGTTTTCTACAAGGATAAATCATACAGTAATTTTAGATGATCCATTTGAAGATCCACCTGGCTTGTCCGTTCCTGATCGCTCACCAGAACCAACCAAGGAACAGCTAGATGTGAGTGTTTGTGATAGCTTCTTGAGGAATTTTAAAGTGGGAAGAACAGCATGAAAGCCCAGTTCTGTAGACATACAGTGCTTAAGCATTTTTCATGTTGTGAGGGGACAGGTCATCCAAGTTGTATTTGGAAAATGAAATGGCTTGGTGATAAACAGCTTTTTTCTTCATTTTCCAGAGTGGCAGAATAGGAGCAGATGAAGAAATTGATGACTTGAAAGGACGGTCTGCAGATGAAATAGAAGAAGTTCAGGCAGAAAAAGAAGCAAAAACTCGTGCCATTCTTCTGGAAATGGTGAACATCTTTCTGTATTTACGTATTGCATTCAGTCTAGGAGAATGAGCACTATTTATCTTGAAGTTGGTTATCTGATGGTGATGTCATGACTCAATTTGTGCTACTGAATGTCTGTGGTAAAGTGAAAGGATAGAGCATGATCACTGGAGGCAATTTTCTGATGAAACTGGTGGTTATTTAATTTTCAAAGTCAGGATTAAAAGTGGACCAGTGGAGGACTTGTAAAAACTTACTAGAAATGCAGTCAATTAAAGAGCATAACACACATGACATGCTGCACAGTATCTGTAATCCTGGAAAAGGTGTAGTATGTGTGGGAAAGAGCTGAGCTGATTGGTGATAATCTTTTCCCAAAAGTCAAGGTTAGCTAAAAAAGGCAAGTGGGGTATCGTGAGCCAGTGCAGTGAGTATTGCTGGATAGCAGGCAGTAGAGGGTTATGTAAGCTGAAGAGATGAAAATAAGTGTACTTCTAATTTCACTGATGTGAGAAACCCCAGCTATTAGTTCCACCATCATTTTGTTAAAACAGTATGATTCTCTGAGACTGCCCTGCTTAAAGTCTGTGTTCTCTTTTGTGATTTTGCTTCTTTCTGCAAACAAACTAATGTCTGTTGCCTTTTTGTAAGCATATTAATTAAAAGATTAAGTCTTTTGTTCAGGTTTTAAAAACAAGTGCTACCGTTTAACAGGAGGCGGTGTTGGGGTTTTGTGTGTTTTCCTCTGTAACTCAATTTGCTATCAATATACCTTAAGTATAAGCTGTTGATAATCTCAAGGAAAGGTGAGTTTATCTGGGATACAGAGAAAGAATGAGGAATTGGACCCAGTCCTTTTTTCATTTTCATAATGGTTTCTGTGTCCAGTTCTGGGCCCCTCAGTTTAGGAAGGATGTTGACTTGCTGGAGCGTGTCCAGAAAAGGGCAACTAGGTTGGTGAGGGGCTTGGAGCACAAGCCCTGTGAGGAGAGATTGAGGGAGCTGGGGTTGCTTAGGCTGGAAAGGAGGAGACTCAGGGGTGACCTTATTGCTCTCTACAGCTACCTGAAGGGGGGTTGTAGTGAGGCGGAGGTTGGTCTCTTCTCCCAGGCAACCAGTACCAGAACAAGAGGGCACAGTCTCAGGCTGCATCAGGGGAGGTTTAGGCTGGAGGTTAGGAGGAAGTTTTACACAGAGAGGGTGATGGCCCACTGGAATGGGCTGCCTGAGGAGGTGGTGGGGTCACCGTCGCTGGGGGTGTTCAGGGCGAGGCTTGACAGGATGCTTGGTTCCATGGTTTAGTTGATTGGGTAGTGTTGGATGATAGGTTGGACACAATGATCTCAAAGGTCTCTTCCAACCTGGTTTATTCTATTCTATTCTCTAAAAGTACACTTTTTGCATTTTAGACCTGTATATTTATGTTGGGTACATGGAGAGCAAGGTAGAAAGCGTTGTGTTTTTTACTTTGCTGAAGGCCCAGTGGTGAAATTGGGTAGGAAAAGTATTAATTTTTGATTCTGTTATACGAATGCATCGAAGGTTATTCTGAAGCTGTATTCTCGGTTTGCTTGTGGCAATAAAATGTAGAGAGCTTTAGGCAGAACTGATGAAAGTCTTTTACTGTATGCCACAGGTGGGAGACTTACCAGATGCAGAGATCAAGCCACCAGAAAATGTGCTGTTTGTTTGTAAACTGAATCCTGTGACCACAGATGAAGATCTAGAGATAATATTTTCACGATTTGGTCCCATTAAAAGGTAATTATTGTAAAACACAAAAGAAAACCTTAGATAATACTGAACTTGATGCCCAGTCCATTCGAATTTGACTTAATTAGTATTCTAGCATCTCTGGAGATTTATGCTGTGCCTGCATGTGTTTGGGCAGAGACCACAACAATGATGGTAAAAAGTCAGATCTAGCTAGACGATTATCCTGTCCTAGCAGTGTTTTTAAGTGACAGCCTAGAAACGTGTGGGAATAGGGAAAGCAGCACCCCATCCTGTCCCTTCTTTCAGCATTTTTATCTCAGATGCTACATCAGCTAGATACAGTCACAGAGTTTTTCTTTTCCATGGGAGGATGTATGGTTTGGGATAAAGGTGGCAAATGTTTGTGGTATCCAGTATACTCCTTGTTAACAGGTGCTCCTCATGACTCCTGTCTTGAACATGGCTTCTAGTAGTTTCAGTTAATTCCTCCTCATACTTGTGTACAAGGCATGATGGACAGTAAAGCGTGCTTTTCTGCACCTCTCTGTCCTATATTCCAAAGTCATCTTGTTAAGAGTGCTAGCCTACATACTCATGCTTTGTAGAGGAATTTTCCCTACCATGTTTCCATTTTCTCAGCCTTTTCCTGTTCTTTTGTTTTCATCTCAATATGATATAACAGAACAGGCTGCCTGGTGGGGATTGTGGAGTCTCCTTCTCTGGAGATATTCAAAACCCTCCTGGATGTGTTCCTGTGTGATCTGGTATAGGTGATCCTGCTGTGGCAGGGAGGTTGGACTAAGTGATCATTCAAGGTCCCTTCCAACCCCTAACATTCTGTGATAACCAGAACTGCACATGGTATTAAAGAAATTACAGACCTACAGTGGCACAGTGGTATTCTCTGCTTTACCATCAAATCCTTTTTACAATACACAATTAGGGTTTTACACCCCCATGCTCTTCTTGTTGCATTTATTGATGCTGAACATCATTTGCTGTCCTCTTCTTCAGGTGATAGGTGATCTCCTAAGAACTTTCTGCATTTTTTTCAGTCTTCCCCTCCCTCCCCCCAATTCTACCAGTCCCATAGGTCACTAGAGGAATTTGGTGATGATCTTTACTATCTCCTTGAGAAATGACTCTTTGCTGTTGCCTGGTCTTTCACGTGTTTATCATGCAAACATGTTCCTTATGCCATTGCTCCTTCATCTCCCCAAAACCCTTTTGTGCAAGAGTTTGTTAGAGTTTCCAGAGAGACTTCAAAAGACTGCATCAAACAGATCATCACACACAAGCCTTCTGACTTTTGGAGAACTTTGATTTGGTTTATTCAAGTGGTCCTGTTTATTCAGATGCATGCTAACTCTGTTCTGTGCTATGTTTATACCGCTGTGTGCAGTACCCACATACAGGCCTGCAGGCTCCCAGATCCTGCATTAGACTGCCTGTATGTGAGCAGAACTGCCATTGTTTGCCACTCTTGCAACTCTCGCATGACATCTGGGTGTCCTAGGAATTTCTTTTATGTATATAAGAGTATTTAAGTTTTTTTTCTATTAGTTTGTTCAGTACCTCTTCTACAGTCCTCCCACTTTCAGAAAGATTCTCTGAATCATCTGTGAAGGAGAGTTCTGGCACAAGGCTCCTACCTCCTTCCTCTCTGACGGCTGCTGTCAAGAATTCCTACAGCTTGTCAGAACAGCTTCTCTTTTGGTTTTGATCTGTTGGGGCTTTTTTTGTTGTTGCTGTGTGGGGTTTTTTTCGTGTTTTTTTTTTTTGTCTTGACTGTATTTTGGATTGTGTACCCTAACTATGATTTGTCACTTCCTCAGTACGCTTAGGAGAGGTCTCACCTTATCAAGTTTCACTTTAATGCCACATTTCCTTCCCTTGTGGCCTGTCTGACCTTCTTCAACGTCATGTAGTCAGGATTCTCACATTGTATACAAGAGTTTGGTAATACTGATGCAGTGCTGTGTTGTTGCTGGTTTGTGTCTACTGATTGAGTATTTTAGGCTTCTTATTTTTTGCCCTGTCAATTGCCTGATAAGAAGGTATCTGGTAAAGAGAAAAACAGCATGTGAAATTTGGGTTTCATTAGTGAAATACAAGAAATTGATAACAAATAACATTTGAAAACACATTTTGTTTCATTAATCAGAATTCATCCCTAGAGCTGTAATTCATGTTCACAACTCACAAGTGGTTTAATAGTTACTCAAGCAACATCATGTGAGTTTTTTTGTCAGGACACCTCCACATTAGTAGAAGTCTCAGAATCAAGTGTGGTAATAACCTTTGTTGTGGTGGTTGGATTTCTTTGTTTGGTTTTTAACTGTTACTCTCCTATTTAAACAGTGCTTGCCTATCCTACTTTTTTGTTGCAACTTCATTGACATTTTAATTTTACATATTTATTTTTTTCAGCTGTGAAGTAATTAGAGACTGGAAGACTGGTGAATCACTTTGTTATGCTTTCATTGAGTTTGAAAAGGTATGGGGTTTTAGGTACACTGTATGTAGATTTTGCCTATGAAAGTTAATTTTTGGTATATTTTCACTAAGGAATGGCACCAAAACCCCCAAGTGTGGGCTGTCTAACATTTTTTCTTACTGACTTAATTATGTAAGTTGTAGGTCCTATGTGAAGCAGGCATTTAAGTCTTTCTTTATTGAACCGTGCAATACAAATGCACATTTCTTAGGTTGTCCTGAAACCAGTAAGAGGAAAGCATGTCCTTTTTTCCTCCCAGAGCATGTTAGGACTTTGAAGAGTTAAAGAAGGGAATACCAGGAGAAAAAGGAGGCTTGCTGCAGTAAGGATAGGAGAGTGTGTGACAGAAAGTAAACTGGTGTGTACAGTAGTGTCCTATATTGGGCTTGTCAGAGATGCTTGCTTTATCACCGTGCTGCTCTTGCTGTGGGATTGATAGTAGTAGTTTACTTGATGGTGCATAGCTGCTTGTTTGTATCTACTTATGTCTAATCTGTGAAAGAAACTGTAAGACACTGGAAAACTGTTCTTATACTTAATATGAAGCTTTTACCAGTTGTCCTTTTTTTCCCCCTTGTTTTTCTGAATATATTACATGTGCCAAATGTAGCTGGATTGTCACTTTTCTTAAATAGTAGAAGGAAGAATTGTGATGTGAAATGCTGACATCAGGACAAAGCATCACTACTTCTTTTGAAATGGCACAGTGCAAGAACTGCTGCGATCTAGGCTATTTTAGGAAAAAAAAGTGTGCCATTAAGCAGTTGAATTTGTGTGTGCTGTCTTCTGTGACTATTCCTATCAAGTAATCATTGCTTAAAATTTTCTGGAAACATAACATCAGGAGGAGGACTGTGAGAAGGCTTACTTCAAAATGGACAACGTGCTGATAGATGACAGACGGATACACGTGGATTTTAGCCAGTCTGTTGCAAAGATTAAGTGGAAGGGAAAAGGTAGGTACACTGTCCATTCTTTGACCCTTCCAATGTTGTAAGCCATGACTTCTAAACTGTAAATATTATATGAAGAGAAACAATTGTTACAAGTTTAAATCATCTCATCCTCAGGGATATAAATTTTCCTTGGCACTGTGATAAATAGAGCAACACAGTTGCTACCTCTGCTCTTTACTTGTTCCATAAGAAAGAGTAGGTTTACTACTGTTTTATTAACATTCTATTGCTATGAATTACCTTTTTATCAGATGTATTTTTGCCATTAAATCATTTGTTCCTCTCAAGCTTTGTAACTGATGATGGAAATGCAATCAGCTCTCAATTGTTTGCATAGAACTTGGACTAGGTATGGACCCTGAGTTACTGCAACTTGATCTTCACAGAACTGAGCGGGCTTTGGATCTATACCATGCTCTGCAGTGCATAGTGTAATAACTGATTAGATGGAAAACTTTTGTTTGAGTTGCTTGGGTTTAAATTGTCCTAAATATTGGAAAGGTAACTATATTGTTATCTTTTTGTGCTTATATAGTACCTCCAAAATACATAGAGGAGGTATTGGCCTTCCACCTTCAGTATCCGTCCCTGGCCTAGCCGGTTAATACTGCAGTTTTAAGTATGACCGTGAGGTGGCAGCACGTTGCTGCAGAATAGTTTCAATCTCTGCACTGGTACTTTGGAATCAGTGGGTGGAAAATGCTTCTGTTTAAATCAAGACATGACAATTTCTGTTGTAGTGTTCCATTTGAATTCTTAAGCTGTATCTGTCTTGTAGATTTCCCTTTGTGCAGCCAAGACCAAAAGTCATTTAATAATGCGAAATAATCTGGGGGCTTTCACGGTTACAGAATTTTGTGTAGTGTGACGTAGGACCTGTAATCAACATGGCACTAAACCAATTGCTGAATCATGCTTTGTGATGCTGTTGATGTGTTTTCTCCTCTGGACATGGGCAAGGAGAAATCCATATGTTGCTTGGTGACAAGGAAGAGAAGGACAGAAAATCACAACTTGTCCTACTCTCTTTTACTCTGATACCCAGATGTCAGTGGGTTTTTTTGCTGGAACTGTATCTTCCTACACATCTCCGTATGGTTATGAAAAGCCCTTAAATTCAGAGGCAGAACTTAATCATAGGTGTGGGGTTTGGTTGTTTTTTGTTGCTTTTTTTAAGTTGGAGTGAATAAGTACATTTTTCTGTGAACAGGTGGGCGGTATAGCAAGGACGATTTCAAAGAGTATGAAAAGGAGCGTGACAGACCTTCAAAACTTGCTTTGAAAGAGAAGGTAAAGCCAAAGCAAGAGTATCCTTTTCTGGTCAAAGGTATTTTTTTTAGCTAATTACACTTTTTGAAAGCAGCCTGGGAAGGACTTGTTATTCTTAAAACTTGACAAACTTTGCTGCCGCTTCGTTTAACCATTTGATGTTTGAGATTAAACATTTTGCATTTTTCATCTGATAACTTTGATGAATCTAGTCACATCAGGATATGATGTTTAACTTCCATAATGTGTGCAGGTAAATGATGTTCCCAGTCTACAGCCTTGGAATGACATCTGGCATAACAAAGAGTTCTAAGTGGTTTCAGAGGGGACCTGCTGCGTCCAAAACAGGACCACAGCTGTAACTAAATCATGCTCTGAGATTGTGTTTTGCTTGTGGTGAGCATGAGAGAAAGAAGACCACAGGTAGAAAAGAAAGGCTGTCCTGTTGGATAGGACAGAATTCAATCATCTTAGCACAGTTTATTATTTTTTTTTAATCAATGTGTAGGATCCTTTTCTGACAGAAATACAGGGATTTGTTTCATGAGCTTGTCTGTTCTGGTATTTTATTGATACTAAGTAACAGATCTGTCCTTAACCAACACCATCAGTGCCAAGTATGACCTCGTGCTGGATGAGGATGTAGAAAAGTCTCAAACAAGTCAGTCACACTCGGGTAAAAAACAAAAGAAGAAAAAGCACCACCACTCTGAAGATGAAGAGGATGACAAGAGGACAAAAAAATCTAAGGTACATACCTCTTAATGCATTGACTTCATATTTGTTTATTGCTATCCTAGTAAGGGAAAGCAGGAAGAAGAGATCAGGAATTGATCTGAGGACATGACATGCACAGTCCCATAGAATACAACAGTTGTTAACATACAGAAAACTGATGTTAGTATCTGATAATGAAAAGGGCTTTCCAAATCTTCCCTCATTTTTGAAGCTTGACACATCTGAAAGACTTTTTGCCAAAACATCCTGAAGAGGCGATGTAGCCTCTTACAAAGTAGTAAGAGGTCTTCAGCACTTTGAATCTGTTGTTCACATAGTGCCTGTCATGAGCTAGGAGTTGATCATATTTCGTGAATGCAAACTATTTCTCATTCTCTTGCCAGGCCAACACGTGTTGGCTTTTCCCCATATGGAATCAGAAACTCAGGCTCTTTGCATTATCTTTTTTTAAGCTTTCCTTAACTGCTTTGGAAGTGATTGTGTAAAATCTGCATGCAGGTTTGTTTGCATCTGTATTGTGCTAGCAATTTGGGCTGTGGAGGAGATCATTTGAAGACCGTGTTCTGTCATTCATCAGTTCCACTGCAGCCTGTCAAATCAACATTCTCCTGTGTCTGTGAACTTGGGACAGTCAAAATATCAATGTTTCAGGGAAACAATGTCTGCATGAGTGTGGGGTTGTCTGAGCATTAAGCTGAAGAACAAAAAATTACCAAACCCCAGTTACAAAGCAAGCATTCACTGAGAACAAAGCTGTCTTCCAGCAACTGTGCAGAAAGTAGTAAGGATCTGGCCTCAGTAGTTAAAGCCATTGTCCTGGCATGAGTTTTGTTGCCTGTTGCATTGCTTCTTGCTGTGATGGTAAAGTAACTTTTCTTAGGAACATTAGCAATTACATTTTTTCAGTGTCACCAGTGAGCCCTACTGCTCATTCAGGGTACAAGGCTTTTTGTCACTGTTCATATACTAATTCAGTCAGGATCTGAGGGGACCTGTTCTTATAACTGAAGTTTCCACTGAAGCATATACCTGTACAAGAGGTCTAGACTAAGCTTGATTTAGACTTCTCTTTTTGGCCAATTGATATTGTTGTTTTAATGTTCCTGAAATGGGTATTCATCTAGTTTCACCCCCCCTGCCATGGACAGGGACACCTCACACTAGATCATATTGCTCAGAGCTATGTCCAGCCTGGCCTTAAAAACCTCCAGGGATGGGGCTTCCACCACCTCCCTGGGCAGCCTGTTCCAGTGTTTCACCACTCTCATGGTGGAGAACTTCTTCCGAACATTCAATCTCAATCTAAACATTTCTATTTTTGTTCCATTCCCCCTAGTCCTATCATTACCTGACATCCTAAAAAGTCCCTCACCACCTTTCTTTTAGGCTCCCTTCAGATATTGGAAGGCCAGAATAAGGTCTCAGAGCCTTCTCTTCTCCAGACTGAATAGCCTCAACTCACTCAGTCTGTCCTCATGGGAGAGGTGCTCCAGCCCTTTGTTCATCCTCATGGCCCTTTTCTGGACATGTTCCAGCATGTCCAGATCCTTCTTGTCATATGGATGCTTACTTCTATTCTCTGATGGCAAGCAATGTAGTTCCCTCTTGGAGCTGTGAAATTAATTTCTGGGAAGAATTTTTTTCTGTGTCTGTACTTGAATATTGTCATAGTGTGTTCTGTATAGTATGTATCTCATTTAGAGTGGGGACAGCCCTTTCCAGATGAAATCTTCAGGCATCTTAGCTGACAAAATCCTGTTTAGCATACAAAAACTGTAATTAATTATTTTTAGATTTAGGAATTGAGTATAGTCTGGGGAGCTGGCAGATGAGCTGGCCAAGCCACTCTCCATTATTTTTCATCAGTCCTGGCTCACTGGAGAGATCCCAGCTGACTGGAAGCTGGCCAACGTGGTACCCATCCACAAGAAGGGCCGGTTGGATGAGCCAGGGAATTACAGGCCTGTCAGCCTGACCTCAGTGCCAGGAAAGATTATGGAGCAGGTCATCCTGAGTGCAATCACGCAACACTTAGAGGATGGCCAAGGGATCAGGCCCAGCCAGCATGGGTTTAGGAAGGGCAGGTCCTGCCTGACCAACCTGATCTCCTTCTATGATCAGGTGACCCGCCTGGTGGATGTGGGGAGGCCTGTGGATGTAGTCTACCTGGACCTCAGCAAGGCCTTTGACACCGTTCCCCATAGCAAACTCCTGGCCAAGCTGTCAGCCCATGGCTTGGACGGGAGCACACTGCGATGGGTTAGGAACTGGCTGGAGGGCCGAGCCCAGAGAGTGGTAGTGAATGGTGCCACATCCAGCTGGCAGCCAGTCACTAGTGGTGTGCCCCAGGGATCAGTACTGGGCCCCTTGCTCTTTAACATCTTTATTGATGATCTGGACGAGGGCATCGAGTCCATCATCAGTAAATTTGCTGATGACACCAAGCTGGGGGCAGGAGTTGATCTGCTGGAGGGTAGAGAGGCTCTGCAGAGGGACCTCGACAGGCTGGGCAGATGGGCAGAGTCCAACGGCATGAGATTTAACACATCCAAGTGCCGGGTTCTGCACATTGGCCACAGCAACCCCATGCAGAGCTACAGGCTGGGGTCAGAGTGGCTGGAGAGCAGTCAGGCTGAGAGGGACCTGGGGGTGCTGGTCGACGGTAGACTGAACATGAGCCTGCAGTGTGCCCAGGCAGCTAAGAGGGCCAATGGCATCCTGGCCTGCATCAGGAACAGTGTGGCCAGCAGGAGCAGGGAGGTCATTCTGCCCCTGTACACTGCACTGGTTAGGCCGCACCTCGAGTACTGTGTCCAGTTCTGGGCCCCTCAGTTTAGGAAGGATGTTGACTTTCTGGAACGAGTCCAGAGAAGAGCAACAAAGTTGGTGAGGGGTTTGGAACATAAGCCCTACGAGGAGAGGCTGAGGGAGCTGGGGTTGCTTAGCCTGGAGAAGAGGAGACTCAGGGGTGACCTTATTACTCTCTACAACTACCTGAAGGGAGGTTGTAGACAGACGGATGTTGGTCTCTTCTCCCAGGCAAGCAGTACCAGAACAAGAGGACACAGTCTCAGGCTGCGCCAGGGGAGATACAGGCTGGATGTTAGAAAAAAGTTCTATACAGAAAGAGTGATAGCACATTGGAATGGGCTGCCTGGGGAGGTGGTGGAGTCACCATCACTGGAGGTTTTTAGGAGAAGACTTGACGGGGTGCTTGGTGCCGTGGGTTAGTTGCTTGGGCGGAGTTGGATTGGTTGATGGGTTGGACGCGATGATCTTGAAGGTCTCTTCCAACCTGGTTTATTCTATGTATTCTATGTATTCTATTCTAATTTGCACAAGAATGGGTGAGGAAGTGTGTTCTTCAGCAGAGTATACTCAAAGGGAACACCAGGCTAGCATAAAGCATAACGGTAAGGAAAGTTTTTTTTGATGAACAGTAGCATTTTTAGTATAGGAGAAAAGGAATTTTCCCTATTTTTGGGAAACATTAGAATATATTTGAGGTAAGAACTTTAAAACAAGTAAGCAGCAGCCCTGCAACTAACTGGCCAAAGACCACAAATAGCCATGCTTCCTACATAAACTTCCACCCTGAGCCCCTGGTGTGACAGATATTTTAATTAATAGAGAAGAGGGTCTTATAATGGGAAGATCTCACAAATGAAACTGCAGTTTGTGCTTACACCTCCAGCTATGACTGAAGGGGATTTATTTTCTGAATAATTTCCATGATGTTTTCTGTCCTCTTGCTGTTTAGTTTTCTTTTGTTTTCTTTAGTATGTTTTGACTCATCCTTTTCTTAGTCTGACAGCCATTTCTTGACTCTTCAACCACTGTGTTGATGTTTTAAGAGTCTATTTTTGAGTCTTACACCTTTTGACTTGATTCCAGAGGGTGGAAGTGGTCAGGTGTTGTGGAGTTTTTGTAGTAGGTAACAGGATGTGGGTCTGGAGTGGGAGGCTGGACTACCCACGTGGCTCTGTAAAAAGACAACACAGGTTGTGCTTCTGATTGAGATCTATATTATGAGTTTCTTCCCTTTGCAATTTTCTCTGTTGTTTGGTTTCTTGGGTTTTACTGGTTTATAGGTAATTGTATCTTTGGAGCAGTGTAGTCTGTCCAGTCAATTTTTGTGAGACATAGGGGCTTCTTGACTTCCAGGTTTCTGTAGTGTGTGGTTTTGGCAGAGATACTGATTTTTTTTTCTCCTGTTCTTAATTTCCTGCTCTTACTGCTTATCGGACACTATTCTCTTCTTATTCAGGGTCAGGCTTGATAAAAATCTCAGTTCTGAACAGGCTGTGTCTGCTTGCTGCTTTTAACTAGTGTGCTTACAGTACCTGGAGATGGCATGTGTATTCCACTTCCGTGGTATCTCTAGCTGATTTACCTGCAAGTGCTGTTTGGAAAATCGCTTCTTTTGCCAGAGCCGGCCATGAACTTCCAGAGAAGTGTCTTTCCCTCTTTTCATATTTCCTTCCTCATGTGTGTTTACCCACATAGTGCTGGATTAAGAATTGGGTGATCATCAGTTGCTCATTGATTGATGAGGGGCTGTCATCCTGGAGTGAGAAATCTGGACTTCATCAGTGAGACACAGCCTGTTTTTAAGTAGGAATCTTTTTCCCTTCCTCTTGCAGTGGTAAAACAGTGTGTTTCTCACTTGGATAGGGCATCAAAGATTTTTATTTCAAAATACCTTTGTTTTTTGTAACTTAAAGTGTTTAAAAATTGACTTTTTTTTCTGTGCCAAATAGAAAAGGTAAAATCTTATTTAAGGGGAAATGTAACCCAGGGAGAACTCAGATTCAATTCATTCTATTAACTATAGAACTTATTAATTTATTCATAATACTGGTTTGGTTTTTTCTTTTCTTTTCTTTACACTGTGTGTAGCTACTGTGTGACAGTTTTCATAGCACTTTCAGACACCTATACCTTACATGGTTCTGTGATGGGCATCCTGCTTAGCTGGCTCCATGCACATTGACTTTTTCAATCCTTTCAGCAAGTTTCTGTTTTCTATGACATTCAGCATGGACTGTTTGTCTTTACTTTTCAAGGCTTCACCAACCATTTCCCTTGCCATGACTTGGCCCATAGCCTGTATCCAGTGTTAGCTTGGTAGATTTTGCAGCTGTTCTGCTTTTGTCTTGTTTCTCTCATGTGCTAGGAAGAACCTTCAGCAACAAGGCAGGTAGAAGGGAGCAGTGCACCAAGCCTGCCATTTGCTTTTCTGGCCTACATTTTTGTCTTGTTCCCCTCTACCACCAGTGTGTCTGTCTTCTGATGCTTACTCAGGCCTTGCCACAAAGGGGCTTGGGACCTATCCTTTTGTACAAACATATGATGACTGAAGCTTTTGGGTACAAGAGTAATGTGGCTGTGTGTGCATCAGTCTGAAGTTGAATGGACAGAGCTCTTGCCAATACCTGGAAGTGCCATTCCTTCTTGATGGATTCAGATTTTAAATGCTGTACAGAAACAAAGTGTGACAGTACAGAAGCAGAATAAGCATTTGGCCACTAGTGAGATTACTGTACCCAGCAGTAGCAGAAATTGTTGATTATGTAGATAAAGATCAAATTTGTGTTTATTCATGTATGTGATCCAGGGGGTTTGTGTTCCCTATTGTAACCCTTCCGTTTCATTATCTGTGTAAATGTGAAGGTGGTGTCTGCTCTGAGAACCACCCTAAGACTGCCTTTATGGAGAAAAGCTCTGCTTGGAGTGCTGTTTTTTCACTCTTCTTTTAAATAATTGAAGTTTCTTTGGCTTTACATGCAGTGACTGAGTTTGCATTACTTCATTATTTCCATTTGATTGTACACTTGAAAGGTTTGAATTCTCCATGCTGCCTTTTCTTGTGGACTTCTAGCTTCAAGAAAGTGTTTTGGGGGGGGTGGGGGTGTAGTTGGTCTCTGTAAGTTAGCCTAGAATTTAGACCATTAAAGATTATTACAAGCAGGTCTTAGTGTTGGGCCTCTTCCTAGCACTGGAATGCCTGTGGGGCTTGAACCAAAACCTGTGATAGATATGCTGCTTAGATAGGAGGTCAGAATCCAAGTCTAGTTTAGGAGCTTGTGAGATGCTCATGAAAAGTTTGGTAATATCCAAGTTGAATCCCTGATACAACAAATTTCTGCTAAAGTTCCTTAGGAAATACAAGCAGCAGCATGCCTGGCAGTCATGCTCTTTTCCCAGAAATGCTGATAAAAGCTGTAAGCTTATCTTCTTCATGTAGTTACAGTGGAGGTTTTTTTGTGTGTTACCTTTTTCAAGTCATCATGGATCTTGATGGATCGTGACTCTATTGCAGGTAGTACCAGCTTTAGCCAAGGAGCCAACCCTGCTTGACTAGTTCTCTTCACGCCTTTGTCTGTAACTGCGTTTCTGCCCAATTCTTTTGACAGGATTCTGATCGAAGACATGAAGGAGAACACTGCAGAGAGAGGGTAAAGAGCGAGAAGAAAGACAGGCATCGGAGTCGCAGCCGCTCTCACGAGAGAGACTACTCGTACAGCAAACAAAAGGACAAATACAAAGAAGACTTCCAAATAAGGGACTGGGATAGAAAAGCAAACAGAAGCAGAAGTCCTAAGAAATCAAAAGACAAAGAAAGGTCCAAGTACAGATGAAAGATGAGGAAAGGAGAACTAAATTATGGGTTTTTTTCCAGCATTTCCAGAGTTTTCTCAAATGGTTGTGCAGTTACTGGGTAAAAGCAGTTGCCTTTTGTTGGCAGCTTGGCCTTCAAATTCTGTGAATGCCCAGTGTATGACTGTCTGAGGAAGCCTTGATTCCAGAAAGGTAGTTTCAATAAAGTATTTCACATAAGTGAGATGGTTTGAGTGTCTGATAAGGAATGTTGTCTAAAGCTTCTGGGAAATACAAGGATGCAGTAACAATTGTACTGCTCCTCTCCACTGTGAATAGATTTGCAGAACATGCATCCTTTCTACAAGGAAGTTGTGTTTACCTTTCAGCACTTCCAGATGCTGTTGTAATGAGGGTGGTAGAAGATGTGAGGATATAGAGATGTGCAGTGCACACTCCTTCCAGAAAGCGAGCAGATACCATTTGTGTAGGAATACTCAAAAGTCTTACATGCTTCCAGTAAAATCAAGTACTTAGTCCTGTCAGCACACAGTCCTGGCATCACTGCAGCAGTGGTTAAAGGCACTGAAGTGCTGCAGCGCTGCTTGCAAGGGCCATGGAAGTGCTGCAGCATAATGAATCAGCTGTGTGCACTTGCTTGCTTAATTACACAGATCACTTGGCTGTGTGGCATTGCTGGAGGGAGGCCTCTTAAAAATGGAGGTTCCCTTGATACTTGGCCCATCTGTAGTCACTGTTAAAGATCTGACCTCTAGTGTCTGAGGGATCTGGTTGCTGTGGTGTCAGGCACATTATGTTGGGTGGGCAAGAAAGAAAATAGTCATTAACAGAATGGCAGAAAAGCAGAATTCACAAATTGCATTGTATTTGCCAAACCTAGAAGGGATTATTTTTTGGGGTTTTGTAGCAGAATTAGGTCAGTTAATAGCTCTTGATCTACAGAAGAATGCAGGTCAAGTTATCAGAGCTGGGGTCTTCCTGAAAGGCTGTAGGTTCTCAGATGTCTAGCTTACTCCTCACTATTTAAACAGTGTTAGGCAGTATGCACACAGTTTAAGAGCATGCATGCCGTGTTTCTTTCCAGAGGGTATTGTCTTTCCTTCCCCTCCATGGATGTGTGAAGATTCAGAGGCAGACTGCTTTGGTGAATACATTTAACTTTTTTTTTCTAATTGTACTTTTTCTGTACTACTTACTGTAGTGTCTGATCGTAATGTGTAATAAAATGCTATAGCTTGGCAGCCCTCATTGGAATGTGATCTGCAGGACAAAGACTAAATCTAAAATACAAGGCAGCTAATAAGAGCTGCTGCAAACTATTCTGCCCTGGAGGGCCAGCAGCTGTGCTTGGCTCAAGCATTTGGACGGACTGTGTGCAGAAAGTGAACTTCTGATTAAGGTGCTTCTGTTACAGAATCACAGAGTATCAGGGGCTGGAAGGGACCTTGAGAGATCATCTAGTCCAACCCCCCTGCCAGAGCAGGATCACCTGTACCAGATCACACAGGAATGGATACAGGCAAGTTTTGAATATCTCCAGAGAGGGAGACTCTACAACCCCCGTGGGCAGCCTCTTCCAGTGTTCTGTTACCCTCACAGTGAAATAATCCTTCTGTTTCTGTGGAACTTCCTATGGTTCAGCTTCCACCCATTGCCCCTTGTCCTGTCATTGGGAATCACTGAGAAGTGCCTGGCTCCATCCTCTTGGCACTCACCCTTTATGTATTTATAAACATGAAATGAGGTTACCTCTCAGTCTCCACCAAGCTAAAGAGCCTCAGCTCCCTCAGTCTCTCTTTGTAAGGAAGATGTTCCACTCCCTTAATCGTTTACATGACTCTGCACTGCACTCTTTCAAGCAGTTCCTTGTCCTTCTTGAACCAAGGGGCTCAGAACTGGACACAATGGTCCAGATGTAGCCTCACCAAGGCAGAGTAGAAGGAGGAGAACCTCTCTTGGCCTACTGACCACACCCCTTCTATCTAATCCACCCTAGGATGCCACTGGCCTTCTTGGCCAGAGGAGCACATTGCTGGCTCATGGTCAACCTTCTATCATTAGGATCCCCAGGTCCTTTTTCCCTTCACCGCTCTCCAGGAGCTCAGTCCCCAACTTATACTGGTGCTTGGGGTTGTTCTTTACCTAGGTGCAAGTCTCTTAGACTTGCCCTTTTTGATCTTCGTTACATTTCTCCCTGCCCAGCTCTCCAGCCTGTCCAAGTCCTGCTGAATGGGGAGGCTGGTACTGAAGGAACAAAAGCAGATCTTTAAGCAGTCCAGGACAGATGCTGAGAATATCCAGAGCCCAGGTGAGCAGAAATACAGAGGGTATTTGGTACAGGAATGTGCTTTCTAGCAGCATTTACCCTGCCCTTGCTTTGTTAAAGTATATTTGCCCAAGAAGCTGCCTTTTCTGAATCTCTCATTTCTAACTTTTGTGTGTTTCAAAGCATGGAACTAGAAGTCCAGGGTTTCCATAGCTGTCTCCTGCCAAAAGCCACTGAGCACTTGCAGGGGCCTGAGTCAGTCCTTGTGGAGTCTGAACAAGATGCAGGGCCTGCTGCCCCAGAGGACTCTGTCAACGCGCCTGGGGCTGAGGACTGCTCACTGTTCAGTCTAGAAAGTTTCTACCTTCAGTCTTGGCATAAGAAGACTTCCAAAGAACTGTAGTAGGCCATGATATGATGCATTTACATAGAATATACATACATAGAATAAACCAGGTTGGAAGAGACCTTCAAGATCATCGCGTCCAACCCATCGACCAATCAAACACCACCCAAACAACTAACCCACGGCACCAAGCACCCCATCAAGTCTCCTCCTGAAAACCTCCAGTGATGGCGACTCCACCACCTCCCCAGGCAGCCCATTCCAATGGGCAATCACTCTTTCTGTATAGAACTTTTTCCTAACATCTAGCCTGAACCTCCCCTGGCGCAGCCTGAGACTGTGTCCTCTTGTCCTGGTACTGGCTGCCTGGGAGAAGAGACCAACATCCGTCTGTCTACAACCTCCCTTCAGGTAGTTGTAGAGAGTAATAAGGTCACCCCTCAGTCTCCTCCAGGCTAAGCAACCCCAGCTCCCTCAGCCTCTCCTCGTAGGGCTTATGTTCCAAACCCCTCACCAACTTTGTTGCTCTTCTCTGGACTTGTTCCAGCAAGTCAGCATCCCATTTGAGGTCATGCTGCTGAGGTAGTAGGTTTTCTCTAACTCCTCCTCCTTTTAGCCTGTACTGATATGCTGTCCTTGGTTCTTTTCCACAGCATGTTTTTAACATGCAAAAAACTCTCACTCCAAAACACTGAAAAACCACAAAAAAAATCCCCTCCAAACCACTGGCAAAAATTGAAAAGGATGTGGAGCTGATGTCCTTGCTCACTGCAGGGTGGCTGGATAAGATGGCCTTCACAGATCCCCTCCAAGCCAATGCATGCTGTGATTCTATGATCAAGTAAATTCGTTCTTGCTGCTTTTAGGAAATGCTAGGCATAGAAAGAGGAAGGAGGCCTCCAGTCTTGAGGAAAAAGCTGGATTCTTGCTGAACATCAGAGATCCTCTTATGGAAGAGAGAGTATAAAAGTGACTTAGCACAAAGTTGCAACAGGGGTCATTAGGATTCAGCTACCCCAGCCACCTCTGGGAAATACAGAACTTTGTATAAGCAAACACCCTGTTTCAGGTGAGTGTGCTTTCTTCTCTGCTGCAGAAGTGGCTTTTTTCTCACAATGAGTAAATGCTTAAAACCAGAAAGTGTATGTGAGTACAGTACAAAAGTAAGCAGCCAGTTCACATTGGCTAGCCTTCAGAATAAAGGGTTAAAAAGTAAATACTTCCAGAAGGTTTCAAGTTTCTGATTTTCTATATGCCTTAGTGCTTTAAAAACATAGCCAGTATCTTCAGATTGACAAAATGGATGATTGGATGATAGGTTGGACATGATGATCTCGAAGGTCTCTTCCAACCTGGTTAATTCTATTCTATTCTATTCTAAAATTACCTGGGTAAGAGGAGACCTTCAAATGTGGATGTTAAAAAATTAGGTGATATTAATAAAAGATTAAATGATGGCATGAAAACTCCCTATTTGGAGGCAAGTACTTAAACGTAGGGACCTCTAAAGAAGGCTGCATGTCTGGTTTACTCTGCTAGCACAGGAGGGATCACAGCTCATCTGGTACACATGAAGACTCAGAACTGTTGATGTTGGAAGAGATCTTTGAGATCATCAAGTGCATCTACTCACACAGAGCTCACAATCCCACCACTACTGCTAAGCTACTACAACTAAACCTGATGAGGTCACTTTCACACACCTTTTAAATGCTGCCAGGGATGTTGTCTCCTCTCCACCATCTCCCTGTGCAGCCTGTCCCAATGCCCGATAGCCCTTTCTGTGCAGAAATGCTTCTTAATATGTGACTTGAGCCTTCCTGGGCATGATTTGAGCCTGTTTCTTGTTGTCTGTGAGAAGAGACCAATCCCCCACGTCACTCCAGCCTCCTTTGTGGTAGTTGTAGAGGGTGATGAGGTCCCCCCTCAGCCTCCCCTTCTGGAGGCCTGGCGAGCAGTCTGGGCAGGTTGGGATTTATTGCTGCAGTCATCGGAAGGTCTGGCTGCGCACTTGTGGTCCTTCTGGGAAGGACATGAAAGAGCCACACGGTCAGCGGAAACCACAAATATTTCCTGCTCTTCCTCTCCTGCCACAGGGGTTGGAGTGGACAGGACCGTTTATTATCTGAGAGCTGGAATTGACTTCTTTTGTTCTAACGAGAGTTCACACTTCTATATCCAGCCTCAGTTTCAGTGTTGACCTCTGGTATTTGTGGTGGTTAAAGAACAAAATGGAAAACACCTCCCCATGTTCCTCTCTAATCTTGAGAATAACATTGAATATGTTGCAGCACAAACATCAGATTCTTCACTTTGACTTAGCTGAGCCTTGTCTGAAGGGGAAGGCTTCATGCTCTCTGTCCAGGGGTTAAAGGTGTAAAAGACGGCTCCTTAGAGTGTTCTATTGAATTCCTTTATCTCAAGGGAAGTAACAAATATGATACCCATGATGGATATCATGCAAGTCAGTAGAAGTAACGTAAGGATTGTATACAAGTAGATGGCATTCAAGTCTGGGTGATACAGTAAGCAATGACCCAAAACATTCAGGATAACCCTGCATTCATCCTGGTGTGTGCTCTGCCTGATGTCTGTTGGCCTTCTCTGCTGATGGCTTCCTGTTTCTCTTCTGAAAGATCATGACTGTGTTTATCAAACTCCCCAAGTATAAACCCAGGTTGTGCTTGGAGTGGATTAGAGAGCTAGCAAAATGTAAGCATTGCTTCATCAAAATCCTGTTTTGGTACAGTGACTTGGTGTTTGCTCCTCCTTTGACATGTGTGCTGGAAGAGTTCTTCTGCATAGCCTCATGCATGGATGGATGGAAGAGCATGCCAGGCATCCCAGGTTCTGGGCTGACAAGAATCTTCACTCTGTAGGTAAAATTCTACTGCTTCCTTACACTTGTTAAAAACCCAAACCATAACAAAGCAAACTCCCAAACTACTAATTATTTAACAAGCATTTAAATTTCACATTTGAGAAGCTGCATTCAACATTTTCAAGAAGTTCACAAGCATTTCTGAATCTATTGCTGCTCTTACCTTCATAATAGTATCATAGTAGTATCAGTCAGGGTTGGAAGGGACCACAAGGATCATCTAGTTCCAACCCCCTTGCCATGGGCAGGGACACCCCACACTAGATCAGGCTGGCCAGAGCCTCATCCAGCCTGGTCTTAAACACCTCCAGGGATGGGGCCTCAACCACCTCCCTGGACAACCCATTCCAGGGCTTCACCACTCTCATGGTGAAGAACTTCCTCCTCATGTCCAGCCTGAATCTCCCCACCTCCAGTTTCATTCCATTCCCCCTAGTCCTATCACTACCTGATATCCTGAGAAGTCCCTCCCCAGCCTTCTTGTAGGCCCCCTTCAGATACTGGAAGGCCACAATTAGGTCACCTCAGAGCCTTCTCTTCTCCAGACTGAACAGCCCCAACTCCTTCAGTCTGTCCTCACAGGAGAGGTGCTCCAGCCCTCTGATCATCCTCGTGGCCCTTCTCTGGACACGTTCCAGCACATCCATACCCCTCTTGTAATAGGGGCTGCAGAACTGGATGCGGTACTCCAGGTGGGGTCTCACCAGAGCTGAGTAGAGGGGGAGAATCACCTCCCTTGACCTGCTGGCCACACTTCTCTTGATGCAGCCCAGGATCTGATTGGCTTTCTGGGCTGCAAGTGCACATTGAGAGCTCATGTTGAGCTTCTCATCCACCAGCACCCCCAAGTCTCTCTCCTCCGGGCTGCTTTCCAGCCAGCCACTGCCCAGCCTGTATTTGTGCCTGGGATTGCCTCGACCCAGATGCAGGACCCTGCACTTGGTCAGGTTGAACCTCATGAGGTTGTCATGGGCCCCACCTCTCCAGCCTGTCAAGGTCCCTCTGGATGGCATCCCTTCCCTCCAGTGTGTCTGCTGCATCACACAGCTTGGTGTCATCAGCAGACTTGCTGAGGGTGCACTCAATGCCACTGTCCATGGCCCCGACAAAGATGTTGAACAAGACTGGTTCCAGGACTGATCCCTGAGGTGATTCTCTGCACCCAAAGAGTGGCTGCTTGTCACTGGCCTCCACTGGAACATGGACCCATTGACAGCCACTCTTTGGGTGCAGCCATCAAGCCAGTTCTTTATCCATCTAGTGGTCCAGCCATCAAACCCATGTGTCACCAGTTTGGAGACCAGGATGTGGTGCGGGACAGTGTCGAAGGCTTTGCTCAGGTCCAGGTAAACGACATCAGTTGCTCACCCCTCATCTATTGATGTTGTGACCTTTGTTCATCTCACCCTTCTACAGCCTGATTTTCCCATGTAAAACCTGTATGTTACTGACAAGGAGGACAGGTTTAGCTTAGAAGCTTCTTAGAGCATGGATAATGTCTCTCCTATCAATCACCTGTTGCATACATAGGAGAGAGCATAAGCAATTTGAAAAACATTAAACTGCACTAAGTTTTATGTGAATACTTGCAGGTGCAGGGCAGTATTTTTATGTAAAACTCTTAATCTGATTACTGGCAATGTGTTTTTTTCTCAGTAAGCAGGCCAGTATGATCTTGGTTAAATACAGTAGCTGTGTTAAAAGGCATCAGTAAACCATGTGAAAGCTTAAGTCTAACATGCATATGATAAATCACTGAAGCTGAAAGATGGTTCCAAGAGCCTTCTGTAATCTTAAGCTGAACAGCAGATGACTTTTGAACTTGAAACTTGTTTGGGACTTTCTGATTGTAAAAGGTACTTTTTATTATAAACCCAGTGGAAAGCACTTGAGTCATAACAGTACCTTTTTATATTTAAAGGCAGAGGAAAACCAGACATTTTAGGAAAAAAACAATGAGCTGGGATCCTGCTTCATCAGATCTCGAGATGGATTGTAATTTTCCAAGAAGTAAAAGAGGTTGCTGTACTATTGAAATCAGTTCTTTTCTGGTCTTCAACCCACCACAGCTCACTCCTGCTGTGTAATTTTGGGGAGAGAAGAAAGACAAGCATGTAAAAATACCTCTTGTAAAGATACTGACTCTTTACCAGATTGAATACAGGGCTGCCCATCAATAACTGATCCAACACTCTAGCAGGCCCTGGTAAATTAGTGATGTAAATTTTCATGGTGAACACCTGGATCAAGTCAAAATTTCCAGGGTCTCCAACAGGAAGAGAATTTCACTGGAAGAAAATGTCTAGACTTTACCTAACGGTGTGTGAGACGTCATATTTTAAACTGGGACTGTAACAGTGACTTAGCTCTTAGTGTTCTTAGTGAATCAGGAGACTGAATTGAGAGATTACAGCATTGAAGGTCTCACTCAAGCCTTATGAAGGTGGTAGGGAGATGCTCTTGCTTGAAGCAGAATGGAGAATGTATTAGTTCCAGAAACTACTTAAAATATTCCTGGCAATAGACATGCATTTGTTTAATTGCTCACTTTATTCCAATTGTCTTCTGCTGGATAGGGACTAAAAAATTTCCACAGTGATGCTATGGCAACTTAAACATTTTTGGGTTTCCCAGCAGGTGAACTTTTTCAGAGGATAGAGTCATTAATAACACTTTTCTCTGGCGCTAATGCAGTAAACGACTGTTCCCTTTAGCAAAGCAAAGAGCTCACTGGGGTGTGTAGCTGTGATGGTCCACACTATCAGTTCCAAGGGAATGTGGGTTTTTCCATATAAAAGTCTAACACCACCAGGAAAGTGGTTTTGCACAGAGTGATTCTCTGTAGCCTCCAAGAGCTACCACAACAAGGCTGTATTGCTTTAAGGCTGGCAATGATTCTTTCTGGTGCAGGTCTAGTTGTTTCACAAACCAGTAAATCCTCTCAGTCTGCAGTTGAACATAGGAACTTGCCCTAGTGAGGGGATCACCCCCTCTAAAAACTTCTCCTACTGCAGCTCTTTCCCTCTTGAACATAATGCCATTGAGCAGCAGCAAATCTTTGCACTGGGGAAACTTGGTGTGCTTGTCAGCTCAAGAGAGCACAGCAGAGAAAGGAAATATCTACAAAACCACAGCCTTGGGTTGGGCTCAAATGTTTACCAGTGCTGGTGAACAGAAGAGTTTGAGATTATCTGAAAAAATAAACATGATCCTTTCTTTCTCATGGTCCTTTGCTTCTCAGTTAGCAATTGCCAGGTGAAGGTTCATAACAGATTTCAGGGACTGGGGAGTCTTCCTGGCTGGATAGAATTTTAATGACATTGAAGTCTTTTGCTCATGTTTTTTTACAGTGGATGCATTTAGTTGTTTCAATGTGAATGAAAGAGAAGTGCAAAATTCTCTGGTTTCCTTCTCATTTCTTTTTATAAGCTCTGGTTTGTTGTTACTAATGTAGTAAAAGAAACCCCCCTTTTTTTCTGAGAAGTAGGACTGAAAATAGTATTTTGCAAAGTCAAATGCTTTGCTCTGTTGCTCTCCTCGCAGTCGATTTCTCTTTCCATTAGTACTGCTCTGGGGTGGTCTTGTGATGAGGTATGTGGCATGCTGCAAGCTTAAACAGAGCAAAGAAGATCCTTCTTCTCCAGAGGTGTGGGTGTTCTGCTCTTTTTCCTATTCCTGTAGTCCCTAACCTGCACAGCCAGACCTTTGTGGATCAGGGGAAATTTTGTACAGGAGGCAAGGTAGAGGAGGCAGTGTGCTGCCCTTCATCTGGTGACTGCCTGGGCACTGCTTTACACAGCAGCTGGACAGCCTGGGTCCCAGAGAATTTCTGAGGGCTTGGGTGTGATGCAGAGGCATAACCATCAACTGGAACCATCTGGGAAGCGGTGGCAAGGCTTGCTTACCAGCAGCCAGTCTTTGGAATAAACAGGATGTCACCACAAAGGGTTTGGCCACCAAGCTTCCTCCCACAGAGTAAGCAAGTAGGGAAGAATTTCTGTGCTAGAAAGGGCGGCCCTGCTCTGATGTGTTACAACAGTGGCAAAGGTGCTCTATCAGAAAGGGCTACCCCTCCACCCTCCCTGGCCCTGTGGACAAAGAATGCAGTGCCTGAAGAGTTGCTCTGCAACATCCAAAGTGTTCACATGTTAACTCCTCCTTGAGGCTCCAATGCTTCCTGCTGCCTAAAAGGGGATTTCAGGAATATTTATTTGCAGCAAAATAAGCAACAAGCAGAGGAAAACCTCAGGTTTCTACTGGGAAATGCCTTTTTGTCTTTGCTGTGGACAGGCTGTGTGTCTCTGAAGTAGGCTTTCAGATGAGGCATGAGTTGGTTAGGGGGGTTGGTTTGATTTTTGCTATTGTACTGCAGTCTTCCAGAGCAGGTGCCCTCAGATGTGGAGGTGTTGAAATGAGGCTTTGCAATATCAAATGATAAGCAAAATGTTGATTTGTGGATCCTCTGCAACACCCTTCCCCTACTTCCCCCCCTTCCTGAAGGTCAGAAATCTGTGAGATGCAAGAGGAATGAGGCTGAAATAGTTTGGTTAACTTTCCCTGGTGGAAAACTTTTCACTTACCTTAGAATTCGTATGCCATTTTAGCACTGCCCAGTGTTGTGGATCCTTGCCAGACCGGGTTTAGTTAACCTTTGCCTGTGACTCAGAACTAAGATCTGCGTGGAACCTCTTTGTTTTGTCTTTTTTTCCTTTTGAGAGATGAAGTGAACGTTTGTCAGCCTGCACAGTTAAATGAGAGTCCGGACAGCCAAACGAGGAAGTAAAACCTTCCTGTAGAATGAGCTCTAACCTGCTCACTGTGCTTGTTTGTGCTCACTTGACACCAGCCTTGTCATTACGTCTCTATATACAGGCTGACCACTTCCTTGTGAGCCCAGTGCTGCTCCGAATCCTGCCTCTGGCTTGTGAATGGTGGAACAATATTGCTGGGACACAGAATGAGCAGCTGTCAGGTAAGGTGCAGAGCTGTCTGTGAGTACAGATTGCGCTCTAGGGAGTTTGGTTGTGTTGTTTTTGGCAAAGGCAGAGGGGAGGACAAGTGTTTTCCTCAAGACAATAAATGACTGGTCTTGTTATTAAGAGTTTATGTACATCTCTGATTTGTGAAAGTAAAAATTCCTGGGTTTCTGAAAGCAGAGCCACTCACTGTCTTTCAAAGAAACAGCTCGTGGAAGGGCTTGAATAGGCTGTCAGGCTGAGGTGTTTTGCAGCATGATTCTCAGGGACAGTAGTAGAAGGAGAGGTGGCCCAGACCTAAGGTGCGAGAAGGAGCACTAGTGTGGCTGGGAGCTGTTCCTGTGCTCCCGATGTTATTTGGCATGCATGCCTAGTTTAGGGAACACCCAAACTTGCTCTGACTTCAGTTCAGTATCAGGCATGGCTGGGGGCTGTGTCCACTCTGCCCCCTGCCTGTGAGGTTTTCATGGAGGCTTTGAGGAGCCATAGCTGTCTCTTAGTCAAGCTGGTCCTCGTGGTTCTGTGTCCTGTTGCTACAAGAGGGGCTTCTTGAACACACACCTGTGGGCACTTGGGCCTGCTCTGGCTGTTTACGAGTGAAACAAACACCTGGTGGAAGGCCTAGGCAAACCTATTATTTGAAGTCATACAAGATGAGGAATTAGACCATAACCTATGCTATTTTGGAAAGTTTTTGCTTTGGTTTGGTTTTAAATTAAATTATTATTTTCTAATTTTCCAGATCTGTCAAAAAATAAAAAAAGACAAAAGACTTTGAGAGGTGTCTCAGATTTTTGGTCAAAAGGTATTTTTTTTTTCTAATAGCTAAAATGTTAAGATTAAAATAGTATTTTGGAAATATGACTAAAGCCATTCCCTGTGTCTGTCTGTCTGTCTAATTGTGTTAAGAGGCTGCACAACATTGCAGCTAGAGGGGTAATTTTTTAAGCTAGAGCACAAGATTACCTGTGGATAACTTTTGCCTGGAAATGAGAAGACTTTGGGTCTCAGTGGAGGGAGAACCAAAGCAGCTTCCCAGCAGGGTCTGCTGAAGTGAGGGGGCAGAAAGTGGCAGGAGGAAATCTAAGAAGTTTGAGAACAAAGGTCATGAAGTTTATAAATGAGATTTCACAACCTGTTTATGATAGCAAGAGATGGACTCTGTGATGCAGAATTTCTCCTCCTGACATTTGCTTTTGTGCATGTTGCTGCCGATAGCTGATACTGGTTTGTATCAGCCCCAGGCAGTAACCCAGAGCTCAGTGTTTCCCATGCATTGCCCCAGCTCAACAAACCAAGGGTTGCACATAGGGGGCAAACCTTGCAAATGCTGCCTCTATGTGCCAGCATGCAAAGTGTGTAAATGTGAACCACAGGATCAGGACTTCCTAGGATGAGGCTGGAAAATTTGTCATGGTGAGAAGCCTTCATCCAGCACGTTGTCATGGCGAGAAGCCTTCATCCAGCATGTTATCATGGCAAGAAGCCTTCATCCAGAACGTTGTCATGATGGGAAGCCTTCATCCAGCACGTTCTCATGGTGAGAAGCCTTCATCCAGCATGTTCTCATGGCGAGAAGCCTTCATCCAGCATGTTGTCATGTGTGCTGCTGGGGCTGTGAGGTGCAGCCTGCGAGATGGACATGGTCTCTGCACCCTCTACAGATGGAATGCTGTCTGGTAAAATTCTAACTTTGATCTGCTTTCCAATGCAATCCAGGAGAAGCATGCACACAACACAGTGTGATGCTGATGTGGGAAATTGCCCTGATATTTAAAAAAAACCCCACCAGAAAAAGGGGGATCAGAATAGATAGAAGTACAGGCTTTTAAAAATAATAGTCAGGGCTATTCAAATAAGTAATTAAATATTTTCAGCATGAGGACAGAGAGCAACTAAAGTTTCTCATTCACAATATTTTATTAAAATACTCTAGACATCAAATACAAATCAAGCAGTACATGTTAGGTGTTTGGAGCCTTGGACCACACATCTGGAAGCAGGATTTTCCAAACTGCTTGACCAGCTGTGGCCAGCTTCAGCTATGGCTGGGTCCATTAGTGGAGTTCAGAGCTGAGAAATCATTTCAGTAGTGAATAAGGAGACAAATACTTTTTCATCTTCGGTCCATGAATTAAAAGCAAGGAATAGATGTAAAAACTGTTACACTTGAGGGCTGTTCTGTGAGGAAAACCAGTCAAGTCTGCCGGCTAAAATAAGCAACGCTTTGGTTCAGATGGAAAAATACACATGGTAACTGCTTTCTCCTTAGGTACACCACATACAGAAGGTATTTTTTTATTCTGCTGATGCTATTTGTCACTTTGTTAACAGAGTGCTAGATTTCTTACAGAAGAATAACTGAAAGGTATAAGGCCACACAGAAAAGTAAAGGTAAAAGTTGTATGAGGTGGGATTCTAACTAATTGCCAGGTTCTGCTGCTGAAATAACCAGTTTAAAATTAAGTGAACCCAGTGCAGACTTCTTTCTCACAATCAGGGAGGAGGGGGGGAGGGCTCTTCATGCTTTGTGGAGGAGCTGCATTCAGGCTCTTCTTCTGTCTCTCTGTCTACAATAACTCCAATAATCCCATGCATTCCTCCAGATGGTTTCAGCTTCTGACCTTGTGGAGATGTCCCAGTTCTGAGCAGGGGGTTGTCAGGAGGCCTGCAGCATGCAGGGCAGACTGGCAAGGGGAGCTGGTGGGTACTGTGTGGTTGTGGCTCTGCGCTTGTCATATAGGTAGTTGTTGGTCATTTAATTCTGTGTCACTGCTGACTACAATTAGTGAGCAGGTGAAACAGGCACAGCTTTTATCCAGGTAGCAGCAATAACTGCAGAGATGTGGCAAAAGAAGCTTTGGTGCCGGTATCCCAACAGTGACTGAAAATGTTTGGCTTGATGGATGAGAGGTCACCATGTGTGTCTTTCTGTTCTTGTGCTTGTTGGTCTGAAGCAGCTCTGGGTATGCCTGAGTGTGCTGCTGTGGCAGTTTGAGGCTGATGCCTGAGAAATTTTCCACAGATTTTGAGTAGAAAGTGATAGGATGTAGATAAATTACCATTGAATGTAAAAGAAAAGTAGTGATAAGGTCTAAATAATCTCACTGGTCTGATAACTAACATAAAGTTAGTTGTATGAACTAACTCTCACTTTTTGGCTCTTGCCTGTAACTGATACTAGCTGGTTGCTTCTGCTGGCTTGCTGACCTTGGCTGTGTTTATTTGTTGTGGCTAAGCACTAACAAGCTACTCTGCTTTTCTTCTCTTTCTTTCCCCCTTGTCTGGGGGAAGTGGGGTGAGGGGGCAAGAGGAGGGGAAGCTATTGGCAGCCTCTGGTTTTGTCCAGGGAGGGTTCTTGTGTTGTTTATGAATTGTAAATACACATAGATGTTGTGTATTTTGTACATATTCATCACATTTCATACTTCCAGATTTTAGTTTTGCTTGTAAATACAGCTTCATTTGCTTCCAACTCAGCTGGTCTGGGAATTTTATTTTGGGAGTAATTCTCCAATCATTTGGGGTGGGGTGGGTAATTTCAGCCCACCACAGCTCCTTTATAGCCTTCATTGCGCTTTAAGCCATGGTTTAGTTAGTCACAAGGTGCTGGGTAATAGGTTGGGCTTGATGATCTCTCAGGTCTTTTCCAACCTTATTGATTGTATGATTCTATTGTATGATTGTATTTACTGGGTAGAGCAGAAATGTAACTGGTGCAGTACTGCAGAAGCTTGAAGCAGCTTTCTGCTACTTCTGCACGCTCATTTCTGAAATACCAGTTTCTCATGGCAATTAATATAAGTAAAATTGAAACCACTTTACAGATTGCCTGCTTCCAACCACTGCCCAAACAGCAGCTTTCAACACCCAAGCAGCTTCTCTGAATAGAAAAGTTCTCAATGAAGTCGCAATAACACGGAAAGAGTCCAAGCCAGGCATCGCCGGAACAGATGCGTGGCAGGATTGCGTCAGGCCTGTCTGGGTGAGCACAGGAGAGCAGACACCAGGAAAGACAAAACGACAAAAACAACTTCAGAGTTCCTGGCCACTTTGCAAGCATTTCCTTAAATCACTCGATGAAATTTGCTGTACTTGTTGCTACGGCCTCTGAGCTCATTCAACAACATTCAGTAGATTCTTATCTGTGGCTCACAAACCACGCTGAGCAAACTGAAAATCCCCTCTTACACCGTCTCTTGTATCATTTCCCGTGAGATACGGCTGAAGAGCAAACTTGCGTAGACAGCACGCCTGGGTACACACAGGCTTGCATAGCTCATGAGGTAGGATGACACCTCTCTGACACAATGCCTGGAGAGTGACAAACATTGCATGGGATACACCAGTGCTTTTATAAACAAGAGTGGACCAGAAGAGTGCTTTAATACCAGGAGAAGACTGGATGGTGCCTTCAGAGAGAAGACAGTTGATCAGATAGCTCAATTCTCTTTGCTGTGCACTAGGCAAATAGGGGCGATTGCATGTTCTTTCTTAACACCTGCATTTCATTGTTTCTAATCTTTCTCTCCCTGAAGCTGATGTCTATTGGACAAGGCTGGGGAAACAGGAGCACTGGATTTAGAGGAAAGTAAATGCCTGCTAAGATGGCACTGGCCAGTTCACTGTCTAGCAAACCAGAACCACCACGTTCTACAGCAGAGGTGGAAGGGCACAAGAGCAAGCTGGACTTTTTCTGCAAACTGGGCTATGGTAAGCAGGACATCTGCAAGGTGCTGGAGAACTTAGGCCAAGAGGCCCTGGAGGATGATGTGTTGAAAGAGCTGATTCGGATGGGAAGTAAACCTCAAGCTGTGGAGAGCCAGGCTCAGCCTTCCTCGCTAAAACTTGTTGCCCGTGGATCATGTAGCACTACGCCGGGGCCAAAGTGGTTTAGAGAAGATGAAAGTGATTCTTCCAATTACTTGAGACCCATTGTGATCGATGGCAGCAATGTTGCAATGAGGTAAGCTCTGTTTTCTAAAAGGAATTTCTTCCTCCAAGGCTTTTACATTTTAAAGCTGATGCTTGAATCATGCTTTTTCTTCAAATGAGAGGTGCCCTGACACATCTGCTATGTCATGTATGAACCACCACTTACTCCTGTTCTTTGGCTGAGGCAGAGTTTCCAGGGACTGCTGCCTCTGTGCCCATAAATATGGACACCAAATGCAATCACTGCCTCACTCTGCATTGTGACCTTTTATAAGCCATCAGCTGGCTAACCACCAGTGTTTATGGCAGCATGATTCAGCAGCTTACTCTCCCATTGATATTTCAGCAGCTCACGATTGTATTTCCCTGCTTTTTCACAGGGGCACCTAGCATTGCTGACCCTAGATGCTGAGTGATACAAAAAAAGTGATAGCTAGACAGAAGAGCCCAACTAACCTAAGTAGGAGAGGGAAAGTAAAGACAGATGACTGTAGTTCCTAGCAACATCATAGTTGTACTGTTTTGACTTGCAAGTAAACCTCATCAATGTTTCTGGTTTGTTTGTGTTGGTTTTCAGTTTGGCTTATTTTTTTGTGGAAATATCAGGGAACTGACAGCTGACTTGTACTGAACAGTCTCATTTGATTCTCTTTCTGGGAAATGTCATAGCAAGCCATCCTGGCCACTTATATCTCCTAAGCAGTGCCCAGACACTGTGAAGGCACTCGTACAAGTGGGGAGCCTGGCACATCCATGTTGATGGGAGGTCCAAAGGAAGCAGTGGCTTGGCCTCTGTTCACCCAAGCAATATGACTAACCAGAGATCCAGGTAGCTGGGAGTCCAGGACATGCTGGCTATCCACTGGATTTCCCCACTAGCTTCACTGTCCACTCAGCAGGGCCAACCCATCCCTGCAGGTTGAGAAATCTTGCTCTTTTGATCAGCTCTTGTGTGAGGGAAGGGGTACCATCCAGAGGGACCTTGACAGGCTGGAGTGGTGGGCCCAAGCCAATGTCATGAGGTTCAAGAAGACCAAGTGCAGGGTCCTGCACCTGGGTCTGAGCAATTCAAGCACATATATAGGCTGGGCAGTGACTGGCTTGAGAGCAGCCCTGAAGAAAAGGACTTGGGGGTGCTGGTGGATGAGAAACTCAACATGAGCCAGCAGTGTGTACTTGCAGCCCAGAAAGCCAACTGTATCCTGGAATGCATCAAGAGAAGTGTGGCCAACAGGTCAAGGAAGGTGATTCTCTCCCTTTACACCACTCTCATGAGCACTATGTCCAGTTCTGGAGCCCCTACTACAGGAAAGATATGGACATGCTGGAATGTGTCCAGAGAAGGGCCATGAGGATGATTAGAGGGCTGGGGCACATCTCCTATGGAAACAGACTGAGAGAGTTGGGGCTGTTCAGTCTGGAGAAGAGAAGGCTCCAAGGAGACCTTGTTGTGGCTTTCCAGCATCTGAAGGGGGCCTACAATAAGGCTGGTGAGGGACTTCTTAAGATGATGGGTAGTGACAGGACTAGGGGGAATGGAGCAAAACTGGATGTGGCTAGACTCGTATTGGATGATAGGAAGTTCTTCACCATGAGGGTGGTGAGACAACGGAAAAGGTTGCCCAGAGAGGCTGTAGAAGCCCCATCCCTGGAAATTTTTAAGGCCAAGCTGGATGTGGCTCTGAGCAACCTGATCTAGTGTGAGGTGTCCCTGCCCATGGCAGGGGGGGTTGAAACTAGATGATCTTTGAGGTCCTTTCTGACCTTGACAGTTCTGTGACTCTGTGAGGTGGGATGAGACCACATGCCCTCTGATGAGAGGGCAAAGTGGACAAGAACACCCAGAGCAACTGGAGCCTAAGCAAGTGATGCCATCTTCTGGATGAAGGGAGAAATCCCATCCAAAAAAGGTCAGGGCAGCTTGTGAAGGTTGAAAAGTACACAGTAGAGCAAAATTGCTTAGCTTTGGCTGGACCATGAGCTCATGCAGCTCCCAGATCTCCTGCCTCATTTGCATTTTCACCCTGCACCCTCCTTAGGGTGTCAGTTTTGCCTCTCTGCAAAAGAAATGATCAATCAGCCTGTTCCAGTACTCTGCCACCCTCAAAAGTGAAGATTTTTTTTTTTCCCCTTATGTTTATGTGGACCCTCCAGTGTTCTAGTTTGTGTCCATTGCCCCTTGTCCTGTCACTGGGCACCACTGAGAAGAGTCTGGCTCCACCTTCCTGACACTCACCTTTTAGATATTTGCAAATATCACTCAGCTCCACCCCCTCACTCTCTTCCAAGCTAAACAGACCCAGCCTTTCCTTTTATCTAGTAATAAAACCCCAAGTTTCTTCCTCTGGATGTTTCACCATGTCAGCACTGAAAATTTTATCAGGTGTAAAAATGGAGCTTTGGTTGTGAGGCTGCTGTAGGCAGACCCTAGAGATGAAATCCAGGGAATGGTGATGGGGAGAAATATTCAAAGCTGTGGCATAATCCTCAACTGGTTGATCACAGCAGGTAGGTGAGAGAGTCCTGCTTTGCACAGTTGACAGCCTGAGTGAGAGTGTGGTAGCACCACCCAGAAAGCTCAAAATGCAACCATAGAGTTTATCCATTTTAGCACTTTGTGTAGAGCTTTGTTTCCTTGTGCAGAGGTAGTTAACAAATTGCCTTCCTTTGCACAAAACCACTGCATTGTAGTGACATTTTAGATAAGTAAATTACAAGAGAAACTTGGTAAGGATATGACCTCTAATCATTTTTCTTGAAGCTATTTTGGCTTGCTCTGGATTTTGGTGGTTCTTCAGACCCCTCCTTGCCTGAATTCCTCTACAGTGGCTGCCCTGGGGCTTTCCTACCTCTTTGTGAGGACAAAGTCCACCAACTAGGGCAACAGAAAGATGGGCCTGAAACGCTTCTGACCATTTCTTCTCAGATTCTGTCCCTGATTTAGTGTCTTTTCAGCATTTCCCATCCTCCCTGGTACAGGTTTTGTACAGTCTGACAATGAACCTGTGATCATAGTTGCAGCAGCTTCAGACACTGCAATCCCTGAAATCACAGCACAGAAGAAAATTCTCACATTTTGTTTCTCACAAGAGACCCCTGTAGGTTCCTGCTTGTGCTACAAGAAATGCCCATTCCTCAAACCATTATCAGCCAAGGCACTTGAAGGGCCTGACTCAGGCTAAGAGTTTACTGGTACTTTAGGACTCAAGTCCATCCAGATACAGATGGAAGCAACAAGCTTATGCGGCAGGTGCTTCAGATATGGGGGATAGGGCAACTCCGCTTTTAAGTATTCAAACTTAGAAACTTACCCAAACTTCAGATAACCAGTTTCTCATTCTGCTGGAGGGAGTGTTTGGCTCTGTCCAACCAGGACACCCTACCAGGTTGTTTTCTTGGGAACTGGTGAATGACACAAAAGCTGTTTATTTTGCTTTTTTCAATACTGGCTCAGTTAAAGAGAACTCTAAACTTCATGAAAGCTTTGCCTCACCCTCCTCCTCTTTTTTTATAGTCATGGCAACAAAGAGGTATTCTCCTGCGGGGGGATCCAGCTGGCAGTGGATTGGTTTCAAGAGAGGGGGCACACACACATCAAGGTTTTTGTACCACTCTGGAGAAAGGAGGCCCCTCGACAAGACAGTCCTATTGCAGGTAGGTGTGAAAAGTCCTGTTCGGTTTTGCCCTGTTGACACAAGAACAGCACAAGTTGCGTATCAAGTTTCCATCACTTAATGACTAATTTATTCCTGCATGCTCCTGGCTAGCAGCTAAAACTGCTTACAAGGCTTCATTGCACTGCTTTGAGCCTTCTGCTTTATAAGCACATGTTGCTGCCAGCTGAGTCAAAGGAGTTTGTCAGTTCATGATGAGTCTGCAGAGCTTTTAAGGCCAGCCAGGAGATGATGACATTACTGCACACATTATGCAAATCAGCAGTATCCAACACATTCACTACTGCAAGACTATTATCCGTTAGCCTAATACAGGAGCTACATGGGAACCTCTTCCAGGAGAAGGAAATGCATCAGCTGGTCTGTGGAGGATGGTGAGATTCAGTTTGTATGGAAATAGATCTGCCAGATTTGTACCAGCAGCTTGTTGTCTGCAGATGAGGTGGTTGAGGATCTATCTTTCTGCAAAGCAGGAATGAGTCCGCCACAGCAACAAAATAAGTGGTGTTTTTTTTGTTGTGGTGGGGTTTGTTTTGTTTTGTTTTGTTTTTTTTGAGCAGGCTGGCATATTTTGTCTTCAAGTAAAGCTCCTATCAGGCTGGTTAAGAGCTTTCTAGCAGCTAGCAGGTTAAAAAGTGCATTGAAGGCACTTCAGTGTGCCAGTGTAGAATTCAAGCCAGCATTTTACAAATAACACTTAAAACAGGGTGTGTCACATTTTACAAGTACAGGCTTTTGTAAAAGGCCTAATATTCAAGCTGCCAAATACCCACCAGATATTTATGCATTTGAAAAACACACCACTATAAGCTGCCTGAAGTTCTGCAACATCTGGAATTTGATGCTGTCACCATTTGCTCACCACCCAGGGAGGTGGTGGAGTCACCATCACTGGAGGTGTTTGAGAGGAGACTGGATGGGGTGCTTGGTGCCATGGCTTAGTTGATTGGATGGTGTTGGGTGATAGGTTGGACTTGATGATCTCAAAGGCCTTTTCCAACCTGGTCTGGTCTATTCTATTCTATTCTATTCCTGGTGCTTCATATGAATTTAAACTCAGGAAGGTCTGTAATACAGTCTCCTTCTCAAATTGTTACTTATGTAGACTTGGATTTGTAAGCTTTCATTCTTTTTGGCTACCTTATTCTTTCTTGAATATGTTTCTGCCATGTCCATTGACCACATTAGGTAACAGTCTGGTTTTATGTGCTAGCCTGTTAATGCAGAAAAGGGATGTGTGGACTTCTGGTCAGCAACAGAACTGCTTTCCATGTAAGGATGTGGCTCTGTATCACTCACCCAACTGCAGCCTTCTAGTGCTAAAGAATCTTTCAGACTCAGTGCAAGAAGGAAATGTTTAATTTGCCCTTTGAAATTTAAAAGACTTTTAAAGATGCTGTGCAAAACAATAATCTGTTTCACTCTTCTGTGAATTATATGCCAGTTTTTGTTAACAGCATTCTTATCTTGTATATTTTATAACCACAATGCTATTGTATAGTAAAAGACAAGGGAAACAAAATGTTTAATATCTTCTTGTTAACTCTACAGAATCAAAATAGGACATCTCCTGACTTTATCTCCAGTCAGCGTAGGCAAATAGAATGGTTTTGATTTTGTTGCTCCTTAGAGAAGATAGCACAGTTCAACTTTGAAGTGTTGGACCTGTGAGTGATGATATGTCCTTGTGCTGGGAAAAAACACTATTTAAAGGAAAAAACCAAGCAACAAACCTTCTAATGAATCTCAATTTGGTAATCATGACAAGCAGAGTGCACCAGGAAAACCAAAGATAAATCCTGGCTTTCTAATGAGCTTTTTCAGTTTGACATGGATAAGGAAGTCTCGGTCCTTGGAACAGAGAAGGGACATGTGTCAGAATTCAGAGAGTGGATGGGGTGCTTGGTGCCATGGTTTAGTTGATTGGATGGTGTTGGATGATAGGTTGGACTCGATGATCTCAAAGGTCTCTTCCAACCTGGTCTATCCTATCCTATCCTATCCTATCCTATCCTATCCTATCCTATCCTATCCTATCCTATCCTATCCTATCCTATCCTATCCTATCCTATCCCATCCCATCCTATCCTAAGATTCCTGTAAAGTTCTAGCACATAGTTGTTAGTAATTGACCAGTTTATCTTTTTAAATACCCCTGTCCCCCCTTCACCAGATCAGCACATTCTTGAAGAACTTGAAAAGCAATCGGTCCTTGTGTACACCCCATCCCGGAAGGTGAAAGGCAGGAGGGTGGTTTGCTACAATGATCGCTATGTAGTGAAAGTTGCTTACGAGATGGATGGTGTCATTGTTTCCAATGACCATTACCGGGATCTCCAGAATGAAAACCCTGAGTGGAAATGGTTTATTGAGCAGCGACTACTCATGTACTCGTTTGTCAGTAACAGGTAAGGGACAGTTGCTAAACCATGTCAAATTTGAACATTAGGGGCCAAGTCAGGGCCAACACCAATGCACCTCCTGCCAGTAGCAGAGTATGTGAGCCTTCTTCTGAAAGGAATTTACTGCGCCTTTTCTTATCTCATTTCTTTTAATCACATTCCCTCAGCTTTGGTCTTAAATCCCCCATGTCACTCTTCAATGAACTTCGCTATTTGATTGGCAGTACCGGAAACCAGCTTTCCTTCTCTCCCATCCAAACAGGGATGATACACCAAGGCTTTGTATCTTTTAATTTCTATTTCCTATAAGAAAGACAATTAATTCTGTGAGAAGAGGTTTGCTATCTGGTAGCATAATTGATTCCCCCACGAGGCAGAGCAGCACTTTCCCCTATTCTTTCATAATCGTAACTTTATAGAAGAGAGACAAGGACTGGTCTCTCTGGCCCTTAGCCATCCCCACTGGGAAAGGTATTTGCCTTAGTCTGTAGGTACTAACCTTGTCTGAGCTTCCTAGTAGCAAAGTTGCACGTTAGCCACTAGTTTGACTGGGGAAATGCACTTGGAGAGGTCCAGCATGCACGGATGAGTGTAAGCAGGGAAGCCGCCTCACAACAGCATCATTCTCCATGGGTCAGGATAGAGACTTGGCTCTCCCACCACAAAACTGGATGGGAATGCTTGTCGCTGCTTTTAAGCTTCCTTGTAACACTGCTCACAGAAATGCAGCCACTGAACATCAGCACACTGATGTTCCTCAGAGCTCCATCCCATTATCTCCAAGTTATTAATGGGTTACAAGTATTTATACATTTTTTCCCCCACCCTGGTTCACAGGGATTGCCAGACCGTCTCAGAACCCTTCCTCAGAAGTCTGGCTGTTACTGTGAAGCCCATTTGAACACTTTCAGCAGGACCTTCTTGCACAGCTTTAGGATATTCTCTAAAACCATAGTCTAAAGTCAGAAGCTTCAGTCCCATTATGTGGATAGCCAAATTCCCTGGATGCCTCCCTTCCTCTCCTAGCAGTAACTCCCTTTATTTGACAGAGTTGTTCCATGGCTGAGTGCAGTGCAGATTGATTTGCAAGCAAGTCCAACGATGCTAATGAATTTTCTTCCTAAAGCATCACATGCAGCTACTGGCACAGAATTAACAGTTTTGTCTGAGCATTTTGCAGGAAGCCTTTACTGAATCCTGTTTATCACCCCACATACATGGCCAGCTGTAGCTCTGAATTAACTACTGGCTTTTCAGTTCTCATTCCCCTACAAGTATTAACCAAGAGAAGAGTTTGTTGTGGAAAGGAGCTGATAATGATCGCAGCGCTGGCACCAGAGAAGAGGCTGCTGCTGCTACAGAGAAAAAGGAAGTAACACTGCCACAGCTGGGGCTGCTGGCCAGCCAGAGCTACTCCAAGCCGTTGTGCCTTTCCCATTTTGAATTGTTAGGAAAAAACCCAACTCTGTGAAGCTGAAGCATTATTGTCATGGCAGGCAGAAGGGCATTGTGTCTAGTAACACAGCCTGACTTGTGAAAACCAGGTGGCCTTCAGGCCACAAAAGGATCACAAGGCTATTCAACCCTAAGCTTGTGTCACAAGTTGTGATGGTACTTCAGCTGAAAAAGCTTGAGGTATTTTTGTTTCCCTGTGACTTTTTCCTTTTTCAGGTTCATGCCTCCCGATGATCCCTTAGGCCGGCACGGACCCACTCTTCGTACGTTCCTCAGCAAAAAGCCAGCGCTTCCTGAACCAAAATGGCAGCCTTGCCCCTATGGTGGGTTTCTCCCTGTGCTGTGAACTGCCAGCCCTCTTTCTCCCACCCCTTGCTGTCCAGAGGTACTTTCTTTTGGCTAAGGGCAAGTGCTGTTGCACTTGCTGTCCTGCTGTGTGTGGTAGAGTCAAGGTGACTCAAACATGCGATGCTGCTTAAGTGGCTTCACTCTCTGCAGAGGCAGCAGCTGCTTCTGGCATCTCCCTCCTTGCCTGCACGCAGCACCCAAACCAGGCACCGTGACCATGCTGATCTCCCAGCCTGCACACACTTCTCATTTTGCAGTGGATGTGCACTGTTGCACTTGGGAAAGGCCACACAAACATTTGCCCTCTCTCCCCTCCCAACGGATTTCCAATACTGTGCAGGTTTCTCAGAGACAAAGCCCTCCACCAGTTTTTAAAGCAACCCTTCACAGCAGCAGGTCTCCCAGCCCACTGAATGCAGCAACTGGAACGTAAATTAGACTCTTCCAAAATAGCAGGAACTTGCTTTCGGTGCTGCTTCACCCTGAAATATTAGCTCAGCAGTATTTAAATGTGGGCTCAGAAATACTGAACTGGAAAACAGCACTTCCCATCTTTGCTGTTTGTGCTAACCATGCCCCTGCAAATGGTCAGTGCTGGGGAGAGAAGTGATGGGTGCATAGAGCTGGCTGCTACCAATAATCTCCTGCTTGATTATTTTTTGATTCTTTCAGGTAAAAAATGCACCTATGGCAATAAATGCAAGTTTAACCACCCAGAGAGACCACACCAAGCTCAGCTCTCAGTTGCTGATGAGCTCAGGGGCAATACAACAGTCTCATTAAGCCTGGTGAAAGAGGGGAAGTGTAACCACTTGCCTCATGGGACTGGAGGAGAGCCTGCACCTCGTGGCAGCTGCACAGAAATGCTGCAAGATGCTGGTGGCAGTACAGGGGCTTCCTACTGTCCAGAGTGGTCCTGTGGGAGCTGTCCTGAGCAGCTGTCGAGTTCCTGGGCCAATGGCCCTAATTCTGTCCTGGGACTGGACCAGCAGTTGCTACAGCCAAAGCCAGTGACAGATCAGCCTCTCCTGGAGAAGATGTCAGTTCTATCTATCAGTGATGACACCTACGGCTACAACTGGCCTGCAGACAACTTTCACAACAGAGACCTGACAGACAGTCCTCATGATTGTGGCGACTTCAGGCACAGCCCATACTTGCCTCATCACCTCTGTAGCTTGGACCATGCCTGCTTAGGGGGATGCCTTTCTCAGCAAACAGTGCTCCCACCTGTGCGGGGCAGGATGCGCCCAGACCACAACTGGCCTTGGGGGTGCTGCAGCATGCACACGACAGGGCAGAGGAGTTGCTACATCCCTGATGGTGCTCAGCACAAACAGGCCCTGGAGCCTCAACACCATGTTTTGCCACAGTCAGCAACTCTTCCCCCTGATGCACTTCAGGTTTACAATGAGCATCAGCTACAGCAGTACCATTTCCCCAGGTGGTCTCCACAGCAGCCCACTCTGTTAGACTCCAGCAACGGATTTGGCTTCTTCCAGAAAGCCTGTGATTACTGTGATGCCTCTTGCAGTGACCACTGGCCCACCCCAGCTGCAAAGCCACCTCCTCCTCAGCAAACAAACATACACAGAGAGCTGTGCTCCCTTTTCCCTTACAGTGAGGTGAACCACATTATGGCTTTGTACCCTGATATCAAGGATGTTGCTAGTTTGACTTTACTCATTCAAAGACACAGAAACTTGTGAGGTCTCCAAATCAAACCTTTACCACTAGCACATGTCCCAGGGAAAAAAGATGCTGCTCTGAGGCTTAACTAAGTATTAATAAAGGACTTTATGACAAGGGTTGTAACTGTTCCAGGAGCACAAATATAAGCAATGTAGCACTGGGCACTGAGTCAGGGCAAAGGCCACTGTTCACTGCAGTGGAATCACATTCACCTCCCATGGAAGTGAATGTTAAGGCTCAGGGTAACAGGGCTATCATCATTTGAACCTAACTGGTGACTAGGTTCAGGATGGCATAGGTCTTCATTAATACCTTGAGACACTGAACATATTTTCAAGTACCAGCCTATTGTTCTGATACTGTAGAAGAGCCACGGTCCCCAGTAAAGGGGTCTCCATAGATGACCCCATGACCACTTGCTCGGCTAGAATATAAAGTAACCTGGCCTATTCCCCCTAACACAGAGCTGGCATCTTTGAGTCCATGCTGGTGCCTGCTACAGGCCTGTAGCCCTGAGCTTTCAGAGACACATCTCATGTTTATAAAGCAGAGTCACTAGCAGAGGTGGTGGATGTACACCAGAGCACTCGAAGCTAGCTGCAGGTGCACTTCTCAGGGATCACACACAATGCAAGTGAAATCAGGGAAATCCTCTTCAGTGTAACTCCTGATGTGGGCTGTAGGCTCAGGGGGTGTTAATTCAAAGAAAGGAAAAACAAAGATGGTGCCAAGCAAAAGGGGGAAGAAAAATTTAAGCAGCATTGAAGTACTCCTGTTGTAGCAGACAAAAACCCAATACTGTTAACTTTTAAATCTCAAACATGGTTTCATAAAGCATTTATATTGCTGGTTTATGACTGCAAACACTTAAACTGTGTTCTGTTAGGACATGTTTGGTTTTCAGTAAGCTGTAAAGCTGCTAATCTCTGCATCATTCCACTGAATTAAAATATTAAGGTTGATCTTGAAGGTTTTTGGCATTATACCAAAGTTTGAGTATGTCAGTATGACATGTTTTAGAAACGCTTTAACACATTATGAAGTGGTCATCTAGAACACTTTGCTCTGAATAATCTCTTTTCTTTAGTTTTATTTACTCTTCCCCCCCCATTCCTCTTAACACTGATGCTTCATTAAATCCAACGTTCATGTGGGCTTTACAAACTGTCTGACCCTGCAGTATCTCTGTTAGGTTCTTCGCTGAAGTGCCGTCAGTGCAGTTGGTCCCAGGCAGAAATTAAACATGGCCCTGACTGCCCAGCTCTGAAATCTTCTGCTTGTGAAAGGGTGTCTAAGGAGCAGCAATTTACCTTTAGTGACATTATCTCATGTTTGTTTTGAAAGTGGTAACAATTTGACTTGCTTCCCTTTGGAAGCTACCAGCAGGTTTGTTCTTTTTTCTTTGGTGGTGGTGGTGGTATTTAAAGAGTCTTCAGGAAACAAAGTATTCTGTGTCAGTTCAATCGCTTACGGCCCTGCGCGTGGCTCCAAGACACTCTAGTTTGGATTGTGGCGGTAGGGTGCAGGCAGAGCAATGGAGTGGGATAGAACTGCACATGTCAACATTTATTTTTATGTCTGGAATGTACATTACATATTTCAATACAGAAAGCATTTAAAATCTATAGAGGAACTGGCACACTGCCTTTACATAGTGCCCTCGGCTTGCCGGAGACATGCATAAGCTTTTCTCCTTTTCCTTTGAGGATGTACAGGAATTTGGTGGTTGTTCAAAACCTTCTCGTGATGTTTAATAACTTGTTTTTCTTCAATTTCTGTCTTATTTACAGGATTCTGTCTTATTTAGAGGATTCTATCAGCAAAGTACATAGAATGCACATTCTGCTGAGAAAGTTTCTGACTAACTCAGACTTTGGTGCTAAACGGATCTTGATTTATCTTGGCTCTCTGCTCACCAGTGTTTTTTCTCATGGAGCTCTTATTCAAAGGGCAGCTCAGCAGCAGTGCTGTGTCACCGCCTGTTTGAGAGGCACTGGGCTGCTGGCAAAGAGCCCACGGAAAGCACAGCCTGTTTCATTATTTCACCACAGCACAAGCATCTGGGACTTGGGAGTTTCTGCTGCAGAGCTGCTGACACTTTCCAAGGCAGGAGGATTTCTTTTTGGCTTTGTCAGCTCCTGAGGTAAAGGAAGGGGCTGCTAAGAAGAAAGGAGGCGGCACATTTTGCACAGGCAGGGTGGGAGGCTATTACTATTTGGTATCTCTGCTGAGAGGCATTCAGATCCAGCTCTTGCTGCCAAACTGAAAATGAATCCGTAAATCCCAACAGGCTCGGAAAGCCCTTGATGTTCTTTTGACTTTTGGTTGTCAAGACTCTTTTAGAAGAGGTTGGAAGCAGTAGAGCAAACCTCCAGAAGACAGACTGCTTTCCTCAGGGAGATTTACAGCATTGCCAAGTAAATTGAAAACATAAAAAAAATCATAAGAATGAATCCTCTTTCTTTCTCTTCTGTCAGGCTTTCCCAAAATGTTAGGAGGTCACAGACAACCTCCTGTATTAGGGGCTACAAAAACTAGACAAAAATATTTCACTGCAAAGTCAGGGGTGAAAGCCACCCTTGCAACAGGGGGAAAGAGGCTGGTCCCTGACCTGACACAGTCCTGGGCAGCTGACAGTACCTCCCTCCAACTTCTGCTTAAATACACAAATCTCTCTCTTGCAGAACACCGACGACAGCTCTTCTAATTTGGTGATCTCAGGTACCACAAAAATGAATACCATTAGATGGTCTATGAAGTAGGCAAGAATCTTGTTCTGAATCACACACTTGTATTTCCCCGTTGTTCTCTGAAGTTTTCCTAATATTTCAACACATATTCTGTAAGAGTTACACACTTACAAGCAAGTATTTGAACTAATCACAGACTAAATAGAACAAGACAAGTTTCATGGCTTTTGTCCTCCTTAAAAATGTTGGATTCTTCGGGAAGAAGCAGCGGACTCTGTACTTCAATGCGGACAACCTCTGCAAGGCAAAAAAGCCTTTAGCAGACAGACATCCTTATGTTGGATGCAGGTACTTTATATACATACCTCTGAGGTAATATTTTTTCACCTTTTGCATGAACCTTCCCCAAGGTAGGAGTTGAAACAAATCAATTTTACTCCTGAAGTCGTAATTCATTCACTCTGCCCCTGTAAGCCCTTTCCTTCTCTGCTGTGGATGCACTCACACGTACACAACACTGCTGTAGTATTTACCTCCTACGCACTGGTGGGACTGGGATGCTTTGAACTCCTGAGGAGAACAGCTTGATATTACAGCCCTGTTGCTCATTAGCATTACTAACAAAGCTCTATGACTGGTAATCAACAGTGAAGGGATTCTTATAGTATTTTAGCCAAGTCTCTTCTCTGCCCTGAGTTGGGCTCACAGCCCTGAAGTCTTACAGCAGGCTCAGAGGCACTCTTCAGCAAGATGCAGTGATGTCCTGACTCGACAAATGCAGTCATAATGGAAATACAAACAGACCAAAGCTGTGAACACAGGGGTGATTTGTGGGGACAGCACACACAAGGCAGCAAGCCAGAAAATTAGGACAATGCACACAGGGCTGGCAGGCCTCTGAACACGGTAAGGAAATTAGATGATGTGCCTCTGTTGATGAATGGCAGCATCGGAACTGCATCACCAGCTATTTCTCTTTGGCTTTCCCCTGTGGCACACACTTTCCTCACCTTCCCTTATTTAGCCACCCCCCACATTTTCTTTCTCCCATTCTTACTGAGTTCAGGATTTCCATGGTGCTCTTTATGGACTGGGTCACACACTTCCCTATCCCAACCCCTCTCCTACCAGCTCCACAAAACCACACACAGACACCCAACTGCTTCTCAAACTCTTGTTTTGTGCTCCCTTTGCTTTTCTGCTCCCTCCCTGCCTCTTCTGTTGCTGCACCACGTACTCCTTCCACTCAAGCCTGGAGAGCTCCTACATCTCCTCTTACCCCTGCCCTCCTATTGAAGTGTGGTGGGATCTTTTTTGGTTTGTTTTGGGGCTTTGTTTGTTTTTGTTTGTTTGTGTGTGTTTCTTTGGTTTGGTTCGTTTTTTTTTTAACCTCGTTTGGGTTTTTTGTTTGCTGTTAAAATCATGACATAGATACCTTTTGCCCAGGCAGAGATCCAATATGCTCAAACTGTTTTCCTATTACACCTTTCCTTTCTAGCAAAAGCTGTTTGGTGAAGGAAACAAAGGCAAAAGTTACATTCCCAGGTGCTTGTGCTTCTCTAAGGATCAAATGGGATGCTAGCAGAAACTCAGCTATCATATACTCTTACCTACCTTAAACCCTACTGTAAAAGCAAGGTTGATCCTTCACCTACCATCACCAAGACTGCACTTTTGAGAGTTACTAATACTACTGTTTTCATACAGAAGACAAATGTGTATTAGGACACTGAATAGCAAGCAGAACAAACCCATAAACTAGAAACAGGCAGCAAAATGTGGATGACAAACCCCAGTCAAACTGGACAAGGGGAAGTAAGTTTTCTCACAGAAGGCTAAAAAGGTATCAAATAAATGTAGAGTTCAAGCATAAGCAAGTGTTGTACGTTACAAATGATAGGATAAGCCTCGGAAAGACATTGTCGTGCAAAGTAAGATTAACTTGCAACACTGGGCAAAGTGGGGTCCAGCGCTCTACTGTCAGCTTCCTGAATTTAGTATCTGTGGAGACCTCGAACAATAGAGAAAGCTGTGAAATAAGTGGTATCAACTACAGCAACTGAACAAACTACAATGTTGAACACAAAGACAAGACAAGGATACCATCACCATCTGCCAGTTTAGTTTCCAGATTAGAGCTAGTTATGTACTACAGGAATAATGTTCTCACATCATCAGAAGAGCTGCAGAGAGATGAGAACTAACAGAACTGAAGAGCAACCAACACTGGCTAATGAGGGTAGCAGGAGAAGTGCAGAGGAACGTGATGGCCTTTAACACTTGGAACAGCAAATGACACTTCCTAAATAAACCCACATTCCACAGCTCCAGGGAAACTGAAAGCATAAATGCCACGATAGCCTGGCAAAGGCTGCAGTCCATCCCATTACTGCTCCAAAAGCAACGCTAGAGGAATTTTTAGCAGGGAAACAAACTTGACTCTGACTTGTTCTTGCCAAAAAATACATAGCCATTGGCAGACAATTATAAAAGTTACTCAAAACTATCATTGGAATGAGAAATACTGAGTTCTCCCCACAGGAGGTCCTGTTAAGAAGAGACTACAGGGAATACAGAAGCTTGTAAAAATGTTACTTCCAGCAGGGAAACATTCTCAGAGAAGAGCTTCAGCATCTGAATATCCTTTTGGGCATAACGTGACATGTGGGGAACTTGGAGCCCTGGTGTTTCACTTAAAGAAGCAGTTGGGAGATCTTGGAACTTTCAGGGCATCTTTCTTAGGTTACAGGGGTCATACTTAAGCCCTGCAAAAGCAGAAAAAAAGTGAGTATCAGTTTAAGATGAAGTCAAAATAACAATTATTATGGGAAAAAGGGTCAGAGAATCCAAGTTCTAGACAAGTAGAAAAGTAGAAAAACTACTGTCTAGTCTTCTATCCCTCTTTTATGGTACTGATATACAACTGGGGATGTTATTCATAGAACCATAGGATTGCTGCAGTTAGAAAGGACCTTTAATATCATCAGGTCCAACCATTATCTAGTTCCGCCAAGTCTGGCGCGAAACCACCACATCTATGTGTCTCTCGACCAGCTCCAGGAATGGAGATTCAACCATCTCCCTGGGGAGCCTATACAAGTGTTTAATAACCCTCTCAGTGAAGAAATTTCTTCTAATATCCAATCTGAACCTCTCCTAGTGTAACTTGAGACCCTTTCCTCTTGTCCTATTACTTGCTAGGAGAGAGAAGAGACCAACACCCACCTTGCTACAACCCCCTTCCAGGTAGTTGTAGGGAGCAATACAAGTCTCCCCTCAGACTCCTCCAGACTACACAGCCACAGTTCCCTTAGCTGCTCCTTGTAAGACCCATTCCCCAGATCCTTCACCAGCTTCCCTGAACCTAGGAAACACCAGTTTAGGTCAGCCCCTGCACTTTGCTCTTTGATATTCTAACAGTTGGATGTGTTGGAGGAAGCTTAAGTAGAGTCGTTGAAGGAAGAAGCACAAACAGTCAAGTGGAATGCCTCTAGGAAACGAAATGTCTGGCAACTGACACCTCTAAGATATACACCAACAAAGTATTTTGAAAGAGCATAACAGCTAAGTCCACCACAAGGTGTCAATATGGTAGCACTAGAAACAGGATTTGCTGCTCCAAGGCTGTCTTTCCGGAGGCTGCCCCATCCACCTGCGCAAATCCCATCAGCACGGTTTTGTGCACTTCTTCTGCACGTCAAACAGAACCAACTCGACACCACGCGTTGGAGGGCTGTGCAGCGGAGTTTTGGCTCTGCTTGGCACAAAGACAGCTCTGCCTGGGGTCTCGTGGCTAGAGGGGCTCCTGTAGGCTGAAAGAAGTTCATGTACCCGCAAGATTTGGGTACTTGAATGCATCAGCTGATTCTGCCACCTGCTAGCTGCTGCTTCACACATGGAGCTGAAGCACCTCAGCTCCAGTTCTACATTTAAGCAGTCTTAGAAGTGCATGTGGCAGCTCGGTGTTAGAGGCTGCAGCACTGTGTCAGACCACGCAGCGGTAAGAGCCAAACACTTTTATTGTTCACTTGAGCAATAGGTTTCAGAAAGGGGATATTTCATAAAATCCACCCTTTATTCTGCCTTCCCCCCCTCCCCCTCACCTGTGATTGAGGCTAGGGCTGCCCTGGCATTGGTGGCTCAGGATTTATCTTGGCTGGGGCCCAGGCACTGCTGCCAGGCTTCCCTTTGAGGGCAGCAGCCCTGGGAAAGTCACTTGGGGTTAAGTTTAGAGTTCCAGGTTGGCACATTCTTAATGCAAGCCAAAAATAAGTGTGAATGGGGATCAATTTTATGAATTTGCTGAGCTGCCAATTATATTTTAAAGCTGAAACCTGAAACTAGGTTTGCTAGTTGAGTATCACAGCCAGCCCTTCGCCAGGAATTAATTGGAAAAACACTTTCTCTTCAAGTCCAATAGCATTGCCTTACAGAAGTTCTCTCTAAAGATTGTCCAGGTGTACTTTGGACATCATTGGTCAATCTGAACACAGGATTTTAAGTAATTAGGGTTATTATCATGTATGTGTGTCATTCAAGATTTAGGCAGACATATAACTAGTATTCCAGGCATGCAACTGTAAGGCAGCATTAAGTAGGGGTGGGAAGAAGCTTCTTCTGGAGCAATTTAAAATGCCACAATTTTCCACTGCATTCCTTTCCTTTCTTTCTTTGCAATTTTGGGGAGGAGCATCACCACAGCTGTGCAACTGCCCAAGGCCAGGTAGCTGGGTTGGGCACCCACCTCTCCACAAAACTTGAAATGAAACTCTCTGCTAGTCAGGGTGGAGGCTGGATGTGCAACACAGAAATTGCAGGCCTGAGTTTACTGCTATCTGAAACCTGCTTGCAGCCTTTGTTCTAAGCGCTTTCCAGAAGCACAAATAACCCCCTTGGGTTCATCTGTCGCATTACCAATGCAGCAGCAATGCTGGCTTGAAAGCAGCACCTTCTGTGACTCCTGATGGAGCCTGTATTTGCGCTCAAGCTAGTAGATGATTCCCAATGCTGTGCCACCCTTGTTTTAATTTATTCAGGTCTGATTTAAATACTGCATCTGTGATGCCCAGCTCTTGGCTTTTGGGGCTCAAAATCCAGTCATCTTTTAATGTTCTGGAGAACGCACTTTGTCCCATATCATTGCAGAACTGCATCATAGCCACGAGGAGTAACATTCCCAAAGTCACACATGCTTTCTAGCCTCTGTTGTATATACAAGACTCTAAAACCAAGAGACCTCATCCTCATCCCCATCCCTCTTGCACAACTTCTAAAGCAAACCATCCAGAGGATACAGAGTGTGTTACAAAGTATGTGTGTTATACTGCACTGATACAGAGCTGGGACCCAAAAGGCCCCACAAGCCAGGCTGCACACAAGGTTTTGCTGGAACATCCTCAGAAGTGCTGTGCCAGACTTGCCTGGAAATAGAATCACAGATTCATAGAATGCACTGGTTGGAAGGGACCTCTAGAGGTCATCTAGTCCAACCCTCCTGCAAGAAACAGGGACATCCCAACTAGATCAGCTGTCTCAGAGCCCCATCAAGCCTGATCTTGAATGTCTCCAGAGATGGGGCCTCCATCACCTCCCTGGACAACCTGTTCCAGCATTCTTTCCACCCTCACAGTAAAAAGCTTCTTTCTTCCTGACATCCAGGCTAAATCTGCCCTTGTCTAGTTTCAAACCATTGCCCCTTGTCATACTGCTATGTGCCCTTGTAAACAGTCCCTGTCCAGATTTCTTGTAGGCTTCCTTCAGATACTGGAAAGTTGCACTAAGGTTTCCCCAGAGCCTACTCTTCTCCAGGCTGAACAACCCCAACTCTCTGTCTTTGTAAGAAAGGTGCTCCAGCCCTCTGATTATTTTTGTGGCCCTCCCCTGGACCCTCTCTATCAGGTCCATGTCATTCTTGTACTGAGGGGTCCAGAGCTGGACATGGTATTGCAGGTGAGGCCTCACCAGAGCAGAGCTGCTTTTGATGCAGCCCAGGATGCCGTTGGCCTTCTGGGCTGCAAGTGGACATTGTTGGCTCATATCCAGCTTCTCATCCACCAGTACCCCCAAGTCTTTTTCCACAGAGCTGCTCTCTATCACATCACTCCTACCACCTCTGAGCACACTTCTCTTTCTCACAGCATCAGCAGGAAAGGATGAGCACGGCAGACAAAATTCCAAGCAACCTGTGCTGTTTGCTAAGAACTGACCCCAACCTGCTCCATTATTTGGACACTACAGATTGCCCCTTGGAGATACCTGTTTCTTCCATTGACCAGACATGGTGGCTTAGAGTGGAAACCAAGCTGCCTGTTTGTGGCCCTTGATGTTCAGTTTTCTGAGAGGCAACCGAAGTAAGGAACTATGGCATATGTTCAAGTTCAGAAGCTGAAAAGGAAGCAGTTTAACACAGTAAATAACCCTCACAGAAGTACAAATACAGCATTTCACACAGTGATGTAATGAGAAAGCGAACATGGCTCGCTCACAAACACCACAGACCAGACAGAACTGGTTCAGACTTCTTAATATTTAGGGGATTAAAGACATGACAAAGTGTAAATCATTCAGGTGTTAAAAAAAGAGAAAGGGGATTCTTAGGCATTATGAACAAAGTATCACTTGTATCTATTACCGGTAAGAGTATGCCTGGTTACTGTCATCTGAACACTGAACTGTGCCTTTTCTCCTATCAGATGGCAGACACACCCCTCAGTGTCCTGGGCAAAATAAACCCCTGGCAACATTCTTAAACGTACCTTCACTGAGGGGGTGCGACACAGCACCTCTGCCAGATGCGTTCAGTGTACAAAACGCACTTCAAAATCAGTTCTAGGTGTCTCTGTTACTTGACGGGAAACAAGGCTTTAGTCCATGTTTCTTTTTCCCTTTAGCAGGGGTTTTGGAGGTATGTTCCTTTTCAGCACTTGGTTCCCAGAGCGCATTTCTTACAAATCTAGAAGCAGCTACTCTTCAGTAGATGGCATCCAACGTGCTGGGTAATCTGTGCTGAAACCTGCACACAGCTGAAGGAAGAGGTCCCCACCAGTGGACCTTGACACAGTTCTGAACAAAGCAGGAAATAGCAGCTCGTCTCCTGCCTGCTGAGGGACTAGACAGCTCTATACAGGGTTATCAGCACAATGAAGTATTGCCAGCTCAAGGCTGACTCAGCAGCTCATGTGCATTATATCAAGCTCTGCCCCATCAAATTCACTAGTAGGAAAGTCAAGAGAGAATGAGAAAACAGTTTGTGAGCTCCCTGTGTCCATAACCATGGTATAATCCCTCATGACACTGCAGCAGGTATGCCTGCCTCAGACTGGAAAGGGCTAAATGGAAGGCAAAGCAAACACTGCAAGCCCAGGTAGCAGAGGCTGATTGAAAGGCATCTGTGAGAGGTCAACAAGCATGTTGGCTTGTGTTACTGCTTGAGGACACACAGAGAGAACTGTGCCTATGTCCCCAAAAACAGCAGCCCCCTTCTCAAACCAAATAAAACACCCAGAAGTAGCCACCAGGAACTGGAAGTACAGAGCTGCTTTTATAACTACATGTGATACAGCAGGGCTTCAGGGTGGAGAATACACCAGAAAGCAAGCTCTTCCAAATGCCAGCAATGGCTCCTGCTTCAGGGGATCACACCAGAGCTGCTAATGCATGACTAACAGCAGACAAAACAAGCCCTCACGGCAATTCAGCTTATGCCATTTAGCCGAGGCCCTCATCCACAGCTCCTTCACTGCTGTGTTTTACTCATTTGTACTTTTGTAACTTTGGATGTAAATGCTTTTACTTCTAAAAATGAAAACAATTAGGTTACAGCAGTACCATCAGATTCCAATTGTGCTGTGAAATGAGCTGCCACCTTCCAGAGGTCTGGCTAGTCATGCAATTAAAACTCAGGAAAGAAAATCAATCTCTATCACCACTTGATAACATCTTTCTTTCCACCCCAGAAGCCCTTGCACACTAGTCAGAAAATGGCAGCTGTGACCAGCTGATGGGCAATGTCAAGATGAACCACTCCCTGGCACTCCTAGGGAGGGTGTGCTATTCTGATGGCACAACACGGGGTTCATAGCACATTAATAGCTCCACAGAGAATGGGAGTAACACGGAGCACAACCCTGTGAACTAGTAATGAGGACACTTCCAGCTGGGGGTGGGAGGGGTGATGCAATTCCTGCTCCCAAGCATTACTAATGCGCTGTCTTAAACTCTCACAAGATGAATTTCACATATGCAATTCACTGAGGTGTAATCACCACAGAGCAGCCTATCACCTTCTGGGGCACTACTAGAACCTGTTAAGTGTTCTAAAATTGAAAAGTATGGTTGCAAGAGGGTGACTGATGTTCATGTGAGATCTAGATGATGATTTACATCTTGAACTAAAACATTATATGCAATAAAACCAGTAGGTTCAATCCTGGCAGGAGGATACAGGTATTCATCCAGGAAAAAGAAGGATTAAAAGATAGGAGAGTTTCAAGTAAGTGAAGGAAGATGAGAACCAACATGAAGCAGTAGATAAGCAGATGGATGATATACTTTTCAACAGAATTATGTAAAGCATACCTTTGCATGTTACTTACCTCCACTTTGACCATGGCTGGGCTCTTGAAGCGGGAAGGAAGTTTCCAACCACAGCATCACACGGCTCAGCTATATGGGACAGTTATTCTGGGTGCACCTGTAAACCATGTGATTAATAAAGTATTTCTCTCCACCACCAAAGTCTATAGTTGCTTCAGGAAGCACTGAGAATTGGGATGCATCACAGTTGCCTTGAAAAATTGTGAAGTCCGATTTTCAGGAAAGAGAAACAACACAACTCCAGTAAGTTTGGAGAGGGGAGCTTGGTGACCAGGGTCGCAGGGCTAGCAGAAAAGCACTCCCTAGTGAGATCTGTTGGGGCAGCTGCAGGGTCCATTAAGAAAACAACATTTTGCTTCAGCCCTTGCTAACTGGCTGTTCTGTTTCATGTAGTCAAGAGTCACAAGGCCAGAAGCGAAGCTCATAGGGCAGAGTATTGGCTGGGCAGCACAGCACTTTGTTTCCTCAGGAGTCCAGAAAGTGTAAGCAAATTAAAAGTCTCAAGCTCAGCAGAAAAAAAACCCCAGATTAGTAATCATTATTAAAGAAGGAAAGCTTCTGTCATGTCCCTCAGCTCAAAAAACCACTAACATGACATTTTCTTTCTCGTGTACAGGGCAGCTGTGCCAAGGATTAGGAAGGGTTTCTAAAGCCAAGAGTTACACAGCTTTCAATCTATTTATTTTTTTTTAACTTCAGTTGAGCAGCAGGCAAGCTGCACTGGGGGGAAGACAGCCCCACCTCCTGGAAACCTCAGCCTCTGGGAAAACGATTGAAAAGGGGTATGCACCTCCAAATGCTTTCACAATTGCAAGGGAATTATCAAGAAACACAGCAGAAAGGAGAAAGGTCATACTGCTGGTGTGGAATAGAGAGAAAAGGACCCAGGCACTTTTCTCCAAACCACCATACGAGCCTGGGACACAGCATCAAACCACACTCAGCCTTCGAGCTGAACGCCAGAGAGCAGCAGCCAACATCCTCCCATTTCACTAACTTTATCTATCAGAAAGTGACTCTTGCAGACAGAAAAGACACCTTATGATACACATAAGCATACTCCTGGGCAACAGAAGAGCTCTATTGATTGGAAAGTGCAGATGACAAATGTTTCCAATTTATCTAGCAAGCCAGCAATGTGAACTGAGGTCAGCTCCCCAGAGCTGACATGACACAGCAGCCCTGTTACCAACCCTTTATGTAGGTTTCACTGCCTGTGTTTCTAAAGTTATCTAGATTCTGAAGCTTGACCAGGGAATGAATATATCACATACTCATGCCATACACTCTAAAAGCCAAGAAGTGCACTTCTCCCTTCCTGCTAAAGAGTAAAATAATCACTTTGTTGGGTTGGTTGGTTGGTTTTGTTTGTTTATAACAATGGAGATCCCTGACAAAGACAGTATGGAAATGTATAGTCATAAACCATCATCCAAAATCACAGAAGGATTTTGTTTGGAAGGGACCTCTGGATATCATCTTGTCCAACGCCTCTGCTAAAGTAGGTTTGCCTAGATCAAGTTGCACAGGAGTGCATCCAGGTGGGTGAACTACCCATGTTCACAATACAAAGCTTAGCCTTACTACACAAGTTTTCTGATTTATCTTCGATAAGGAAAACAATTCAGCAGTGAAAGTTACATCTACTTCATGCTTCAACATGTAAACCCTTGAAACCCTACCCTTTAAAAACATGCAATGGTGACACGACAACATACTGGTATTGACTTGAAGGAAAAGATAATGATATAGATGACCTGAAACACAGGAAGAACACAAAATCCCTGAAGGTGAAGAGCTGTGGGACAGATAACACTGGAGATGCCATTTCTCTTGTCCCACTATTCCAGGATCAGTCACTGCAATACTGCCTGCCTCATACACTCTCATACTGATGTGCTGATGGCTCTGCAGAGCTAGCTGTAGCTAGGATGTAAACTTTTTTTTTCTCTAGAAAATAAAAGCCCAAATGTGAGGAACAGCTCAATTACACATTTGATAGAACAAGCAAAAATCCATTTTACCTCTTTCCCCAAACATGTTTTTTCCACCCCAAGGCTGATTGGAGTTTATTTGCTTTTCAAATACAGCAGCCCTCCTCACATAGTCAATTAAGGCACACCAGTTGCTCAGCCTGTGTTAAGGAATGTATTTTGCTGGATGTGCAGTTCATCTGTTTATAGATGCTTCCCCAAGGGTTTCTACATAGCATCACTATGCCTCAGGAAAGCCCGAGCCCACACAGCAAATGTCTGCCTTGACAGGGTCCAAGAGGGAAAGCTATGTCCAGGAACACTCCACAACTCATAGTACTACAATATACATGGCACCAAAATACAGTTTAACCATATTAACCCTTAAACTGTGCTTACATTAACAGTACACAGAGTATAGCATCTATCACCTTCAACAAAGTGGGCACTCATTTTTAATTGTTAAAATATTGTTAAGATCATAAACCCTTAGAGCACAAAGTTAAAAAGTACTGTGTGTAGCTTATTACTTTATGAGTAAGTGAATGGTTCCCTGGACAGCTCACAACCTTGTCAGTGCCACTTTGTGGAATACATTCTTTACACTCACTTCGTAAGGATTAACTAGAGTAATACACGGGAAGCAAGACAAGCTTCAACAGAACAAAGGCTTCAGTAACATCTCCGGTCGTAAGAAACCAGCCCACTTTTAATATTGTTAATGCTTGCTGTTGAGTATTCTGCTGCTCCACAGATTGGAAAAAGCAAACAAATCACAAAACCAAATATTAGAATATTTTTTTTTTTTTAATTTTTATAAATAACTTATCTGTTACAAAGGCAGTTTACCCAGCTAAATCACAAAACCATCAACTCAAGATATCCAAATTAGGTTTTATTAATAAACAGGTAAAAACTGATTTGTCAATCTTCACATAGAACTGCAGATGAAGCTAAAAAATAAGGCCTCATTTTATAAACAAGATGCATTGGATGCAAGTGCTTTGGGTCTACTGCCTAATTACCTGGGATTGGCATTTTCTTCCCACATTAAAAAAAATGCAAAGCCTTCAAAACAAAGGCCTCTGTGCATTCACATAGATCACTTGTAAAACTCCTAATAAAAAACGTGTCCACTGGCAAACGTTTACAGTGGGTGACAGTCAACTTTGTCTCTTGCTACATTGTTAGCACTCCCTTCAGCCTCACACTAAGTGCTGCTACATAATTCTTTGCGTGCCATCTTTCATGCATACTGTACTGGAATTCCATTTTCTCGATCTTGGTTACATACATCCCCGATCGTGTGAGTATTTTCCTTTAAAAAAATAGATCATCAAAATAAAGAGATGCTTGAGGTTGCTTCAGTGTTCAAGTCTGTCTGATTTCTCTTTTCCAGCCTTTATTTCAGTTGTCCTAAATGCTGCTATCCTTGTTTCCTATAAATATGAGACTTCATCACAAAGTCAGGTTTAGAAACCGGCTGCCAAAACAGGAAAGCATTTAAAGTCCTTGAACAAAGCTGCATGATGCTGCTGCTGTTGATTTTGGCACTGTATGTACTTCCCCAGCGAACCTCTCTTCAGGAGTCTGCAAGATACCCAGCAGATGAAGCAAGCTTAAATCGGATGCTGATCTGTTGGTGGGTCGAAAGTTTCTCAGTATAAAGTTTCCTCATGGCAGACAAAATGCTACTTTGTGTCACCCACCGTAAAACTCAGTGTACAGAGTGAACTATATGCATAACTCTCTCAATTTTTTCCTGCATTTTTACCATGCTGCATCTGCAGGTCTTCACAGATCATCAGCATTTACAAGAGCAATGTACAGAATGAACAGAGGAAAGCTATTTTGTGCATAGTTTCTTATTAATGCTCTTATTTTAAGGCATCGCTTCTTTCAGATAAAAGCTTAAAAAAAGGGACATGATCGTGCTTAATCACTTAAAAGGGAAAAAAAAAGAAAGTTAACAAAAAGACTATTATTCTATACATACAGAAGTACAAGAAAATAATAAAGGTGAAGAAAAGAAATCACTTAAAGCAGGCTCTAGAGCTATGTACAGTAGGAAAAGCTTTGGGGTATTTCACCGTGTGTATTGTACAGACAACGCATGCAGTTTTTCCTTTTCATCTTTAGTGATTGTACTGATTTCTGGCTTCACAGAGATGTTTTTAGGGAAGACAAGGCAAAAAGTACCACTGATTTGTAAAGTTCTTCCCTTTATAGAAGGCACTATCTGGCAGCAAACAGTTCAAACAGTTCAACCTTTTTCCTTTTAGATCTCCTATGTGCATGTAGTGTTTCACTGAAAGCTCTGAAAACAAAAACGCTAGCACTCTATTCCTTTCCCCTGTCAGAATTCAGTAGTGACACTGGGGCAGAGAAGAAGACGGGCAACACCCAAGCACTGAACATGGTGTGTGTTACTGGGATACTGGTAATACTGTACATGGTTTAGGCAGCTGGCAACTGAGTCTTTCAGCAGATTACCTTTCAGCCGATCAATTTCAACTGCCTGTGACACAACACTGAGGTATTACTAGCTCTGTGGGCTGACATTTAACATTAGAAAAATACCATCACAAAATCCTAAGCATAAAGGCTTTTTTGCCCCCCCAATGACTGGATAGTTCCTGGTACATTTGCTATGGTTTAACAAAAGGAAATGGGCCTGTTGGCTCAGAAATGCCTGGGCATTTCACACTGTTCACAGCGATTTAAGGCTGGATGATTTAAGAAAGTACAGGCAGTACAACTCCACTGAGCTCCCTCATCTTCGTCTGTGTCCGGAACAGTCTTTGGTGCTTTCACAATGGACCTCTGATCTGTGACATGAAAGAGATAAGATAAACAGTTACTAATCAAGAAAAGCATGGAAAGAATTTTGAGATCATTTTTTTCAGTAACTGAGAGCTGTATCTTGCTCATCTGAGAACAGCAGAGTCATTACAAGTGACAGCTTTTTACCACCCCCTTGACTACGGCTTGATTACAAGTTAGCCAAATGGCACAAGGTGAAAGTACAAAAAGCAAGTTTCCCATCCTTTCCTTCTGCTTTCTTCCCTTTTGGCCTCAGTTCAAAGTTGTTGCATGAAAAGGAGATAAAGTTTAGAAATTAATCGGCACAGCAAATACATGTCAGGTTTAGACATCTGAGGTTATGGCGATGTCTAAAATTCACCCTGGCAAGAAATGAATGCTCTGTAACCTTCTGACATATTTACTATTTTGACCCTAAAATGAGTACCTGCAATTCTTTCTCAAAACAGATAAGCAGACACGTGAAAGAAGAATTCTAGCTCTGTCATACTATAGACTAGTCCTCCCAAGCATACAAGTGCATCTTTTTGCGTGCTGTGTTGGACAACAACCTTCAGCTATTATAAAGAGAAAGGATGAAGAGAGATGAACAAGATGAAAAGAGAAGGGAGTGGTATCTTGAGTTAAGGGTTTCCAGTTCAGGTAATTGCAGTCTTCTAGTCTTCCATTTCAACCAAAAAACATGTAATTAGCAACTAGCCAACTGCGACTGCTGCAAAATGACAGCAACAGCTTCAGGAATTAGAATCACAGCTGCAAAAAGAATTATTTTTCATTCTTTTCTTAACAGTGATAAATCTGGCTTAAGTTACAGTCCACATTATAGTTAAATGGAAATTTAAAATGATCTGGGAATTAAAGACAATGGAGAACTAAGATATAATAGTGCTACTTCTTAAAGAAGAAAGAGAAAAGCATGAAAGGACCTTCAGAGGCTTGAAAACCAGCCAGGGTTAACTTGGTATTTCAAGATAGGCTGTATCAAATTATGGAATGCATGTATTTGTGAGCTCCTAGAAGACAAATCAATGTAAATGTTAACTAGTCACAAAAAAATCTGTATTAGTTTTCTTTGTTGATAGTTCAGCTCTTATTTACTGTCATGAGAACTTGCGAGTTTCTTCATGGTTCACTGGTAAAATAGGTCAAATAGGACCATGCATGGATTTACCTTTACTCGGTATTTTCACTAACAGCTTGGATAATTAAGGACAAAACCCAAACCAACCAACACAAACAACACCTTATAAAGCATGAAGAACAGTATCAGTTTGGAGGCGCTACAAACAGAATGATGGACAAAAAAAAAATAGTACATCCAAGTCATCTTGATAACTTTGCAATACAAAATGGTCAGAAATCCCAAGATGAGATTCTGTAACAACCACATACACATGTATGTTGTCTGGAGAACGTCCTGGACAGAAAGAGTGCAGAGAAACATTAGAGTATTATCTGTTTAATCTGGTGGTCTGCCTGTAGGTCATAGTACGACACTACCACACACGAGTTAATTTCGTTCTCTGCAAACCATTCTGCTTTGTCTGACCTCTGATTAGGAAAAAAAATAAAATAAGTAATGTGCAAAACTTCAGTGATAAGCAGAATGTTCAAGACTGACTAATAAATTCAGCAATACTGATTGCCCTTTTGGGCAGTAATCCTTTCCTCTTCAACTACCTAAAACTGTATTTAGTAACAGTCAGAAGCAGCTTGTAGGTACTGTTGTCACCATTTGTAATATCAATTTTACAGTAGCCAACAAGTCTAGTCAAGATTAACAAAGCCTGAGTTATTGTAACATGTAAATAAACCTACTCTTCACCAGGGACAATGATGAAGTGATCTAAGCAAGTTTCAGTCTCCAAGCACTGTACCTCATATTTAAAGACAGAAGTTTCCATGTACTTAAACTACCTCCCAAATTATCATCCTTCTTCAGACACATTCCATTTACTATATTTCTCTTTCCTTAATGTATGAATGGGGAAGAAATGAGAGGAAACAGAAGAAAATTTACTGCCAATACAAATAAAATGCCAGGTTTGCATGCTTTGGAAGTAATCTATCTTATAATTACTATTTAAACTACATTCATAGAAAATAACTGGGTATTAGATACAAACCATTAATTAATTTATTAAGAAAATTAAATGATTAAACCCCTTTAACAAAGCATTAATATTAATAGAGTAATAAAGTATTAAATCCATATTCTACCAGTACAGTACCTTTGGGTTTTGGCGGCACCGGACCAAGAAATCCAATATTATCGTAAAAATTATGGATAGCGCTGGGATTAAAATGTGGTCCTAAAAATAAATGAGGAAAAAAAAGTGCAGCAGTTTAAAAATCCCAAACAACTTGGCCAGGAAAACATGTCAGGTTTGTTTTTTTTTGGGCAGGAATTCTGAAACAGTACCATTATTCAATTATTGCCTAGTCTATTAAGGTGTCAATAGAGACCTAAGTGAGATATTAGTTATGTCAACAACATCCTTTAAGAAATTTACTGTCCAAAGCGTGTATAAAGTAAATTCAGAAACAGAATCCAGCAGACCAAACTTCTCACATTTTTTCCTGCCACACCTACAGCATATTATTAGTAAATTTTACCTGAGGTTTTTTTTCTATTGTAACTGTATTGAAAAATGTGCTATCTACTATGCAGTATATTACATAGGCTTAGATTTAATACTTAGAGGAACTCCTAATCCCAATTTACTATAATAAACAGATGGAAAATCACATGCAATTTGAATATTCAAGGTGAAAGTTTTAGTGCAGCCTGAATTCGGTGCACCTGTCTCCTTTTCTCTTTATCTGCAAGTACATTGCCTGAATGAGACCTGCCATGGCTCAGGACTGCTCTAACTGCTCTTTGCTGCTTGAAGTGGAAAGCATTCCTCCCTTCCCCCTCACTACTTCAGTTCTCCCTTCCCAAGCCTCTCCCTCACATCAGCTGCAGCAAGCTTTTCCAAGAATGCAACATCTTTTGCTTGGCTAGTGAGCAAGATCATCTCTGCAAGGGTCTAAAAAGCTAATAGAGAGCCAGAGCACAGTTAAGTCGCAAGGACAGGGAAGCAGGAAAAGAAATGGACCTCTTGTTGGCAGCTCTTGAATTGGCTCAGCTGTCTCATACTTTCACCCTCATAACCAAAGGCTGTGTCTCTGCAGACAAGGAAAGTGGAAAAAGGAGAGCACATTTGAAATTACAACTGCTAACTCGAGAGGCTTAGTAAAAGACAGAAGTGGAAGACAAAGAGATGGACACCTATGTATGGCTGTATCATTCAGAAAAATTGTTTTCTTCCTTCTTTGATACTCAACCTAATTTCCCCCCACCAGCATTTATTAAATAAATGGCGTCACAACTTTCTCTTTTCTGAGCCAAGTATGAGATAGGAATAACTGTGGGACTAGGAAAAGCCAAACCAACAGCTTTAGAGGACAACTGCTTCCCTGGTTTCACCCAAACTAATGTGATGATTTTGCAAATTGTGTGCATACCCATAATTTATAACACAGATGCTTTTGATACATGCAGTGGGAAAAAAAATGATCAGTCAACATTTACAATGGTTGATGTACTAAGACATACTGTACCTCTTGCTTGAAAAAGATCAATCTCTTTGGTTAGGCAATCTATGTCTATCTGCAGCTGTCTGTTACAACTTCTTAACTGCTGCATTTCTTCCAGCTGAAAAAATAAATCTGCCTGTTAGACTAAATTTTACCATTTTATTATCAGTTGCCATTCACACACAGGTAGACAGCACTTAATTATTTCAGATGTGAAGATAAAATAATTTCCCTTTTCTTTTAGTTCAAGCATAATTTTACAAAAGGATTAGACTTACTGAATTCTTCCCTCTCTCCTTAGACTTCAGACCTGACTAAACAACTCCGGATTGTAGCCAGGACACAGCCCATGGTGCACCAGATTAATGACTGATCTGGCACTGAAAACTGGTGCATTACTCCGGTTTTTAATCATGGATGGAGACTGAAAAACGCTTTGTGTGGAAAGTGGTACAAGTTGTAGTCCGGAAAGTAGGTTATTATGCCTTTAATCATCTGGAAGGAATACCAGGTCAAACCTTTTGCAACTGCCTTTAACAGCAACACTTCACAAAGCAATCAGTGAACTGAAAGGTGATGGTTAAATAATGCATATTTGATTTTCACTCTAAACTACGCCGTTTACCAGTTTAATTGGAGCTCTACTGCCTGTCACTAGTATACTGTCAATATATAAGCAACTGTTCCTTGAATTCATTGTGAAAGACCACACTTGTGATTGAGATTTATAACCTAGAAGTTTCAACTTACTGATGGAATTTGGGAAACAGAATTCGATCTTTTCAGGCGCCTTCGTGTTAGATTATTCTCCATTTCATTGACCTCTGATTTTAGTTTATCCAACTTTTTCTTTTGAATCTCAAGTTCTCGCTGAAGTCGCTCCATCCTGGCCTTCTGGTGTACCAGTAAAGCTGCAATATATAAAGTCCCATTTTACCTATTCTTATTATCCTTCACATGGCAATAGCAGATAAAGATGAAAGTTTGTAAACTCTTTTGGCAATACAGATGAAAACACTGCGACAGACTGCTTTTCCATTCTCAAGAAAACTCCTGCCATAAACCAGGAAAGTGGTAGTTTTTTGAAAACAGCACAAATTCATTACAGGCAACAACAAAACACAATGAAAAAATCATACAATGCAACAGATAACCATGCAAAATTTAGTTGTAATTTGCAACAATGTTTTTCAAGAACCCGACTAATCTACAGGAACTACTACCAGAAACCAATGGCAAATGTTCCCTTGCATTGTATTCAGTCCAACAGGTAGTACAAAGATGATTTCAGAGATGGCTGCAATACAGAGCACTATATATACTAGACAGACATCACAATGTTTACTTTTATTGCTGCTTGGATTGGAATATAATCCGGTGTTCTTGTCATGGAAGACAACACCAGATGAAGCCAATACAGAAAATATTACAAGCAACACCACTGGCAAACACCAGTTTATATAGTATAAATAAATGTGTGTGCATATATATATGAATTCTGTATCTTTACCATAGAGGCTGGATCATATGCCATTTGATCCCTAAACCATAGCACAGAACCACTAACCCTGATCACTATTAGGTACAGAAAATGGCATGAGAACTAATTTAGAAATGATGGTTAAGTGTTACAAATCAGAAGCTTTTTAAACCTATATAGAATGTAAGTAGCAGAAGACACAATCAGATTCACACAATTCAAAGAGTGTATACTATTAAAGGTAGGTATACTATTGAGTATCACCACTAGGAGGTAACACTGCTCAAAGCAATAATCACCTTCTATAAAAATGAAAATAATTTTGTTAAACTAAATAATTTCAACTTCTGCACAGACATTCATCCATCCATTAAATTACTAATTCATAGCAACTGGGATCAGTTTCACAAACTATAGACACTTTAATAGCACTGTGGCAATAATAAAAAAGAGTAGCAATAACAAGGTATTTGTAAAAGATTGCATTTGCCTCACAAACTGTTGGACAAAAACTCAGGCTGGAAAGTGGCATTTAATTCACCACGATTTCTTTAGGTACCAAAAAATTAGAAGCATTTAAATTTGTTTGGTTAGGTTACCCAAATAGTAATAGAGGAAAAAACAGTACATCACAAAGATGCAACTTTCTAGATCTTTGGCAAGCAGAACTGCCCTCTGATGCAATTTTTGCCTGTTTATTTATTCACACATCCTATTTTGTTTTCCAGAGGTTCTCCAGAAGAAGCAACAACACTTAACTATTTTTCTACAGTGTTGCAGTGGCAAGGCCTGAGGAAGAAAACCCAAACGAACAAGCCTAAGGCTTTTGAGTCACGTGTACAAAAGACACTGAGATGACAAAGTTGCTTGAGCTTCTGGTTGTTTTCCTTAAATTTAGGCACATTTGCATAAGCAGGCACCTTTATTTGGGGTAGCCACTAGTCAGACAACAGCTAAAGCTGCAACACTTATGACCTGTAGGAGCACAAGTGTAGATGCATCTATAAAGAAAGGAAATCAAAGACTACTTTGCCTCCGATCTTGCAGGGAGAGTACAAGCTCTTTTTCCTTCTACACTTCATCTCTGGTTTTGGATAGCCTCTTCACTGCCTGGGCATCACCAATGAGACAAGTCACTGAAGCCCAGTGCAGCAACAGTGTGCTTTACTGATCAGATTCTGAGCTCTTCGGACCTGTCAAACTACGGATGGAGGATGCTAGTGAGCAGCCAGTATGCTAGACAAGGTAAGTGAAGAGCATCTCCAGGACACATAGTACGGCACATACTCAAGAGTAAGACTACGAGCAAGACTGCATTTCTAGAAGACTTTGCCCTGCCCTCTCTCTTTTTTTAAAGCTACTTTTGTAATGGGAAATAACCCAAACTTCTCATTTAGATGTTCTCCTACTTCTGTGGTTTAGATATTAAGCTATCATTACAGAACCATACAAGGAGTGGAAGGCACTGATGAATGCCCACAGCACTATTACATGCTCTTCATTTTCACATCATTTACCAGACACAAGCCATTTATTTTCCTAGTCACTTTATGACTACCATTATATAACTTCAAATCCTGTCTGATTTAAAACATTACAAAATCACAATTACAATTAAAGAAGACTCACTTCACATTACTATGCTGAACTACTATTAAAAATAACTTGGATAAAGGACTGGCAAGACATTGGTTTAAGTGACAGATTTCATACGTAATTTGGTAATTTTGCTTAAACATCAATGTGGCAGCTGCAGAAAAAATGGGTTGGCAGAGACAAAAATCTCCTCGTGTCCCACTGCATTATTTATTAATGGAAACTAGCAATTTAAGCATTCATCTCCCTCTAGTGTTGATCAGAGCAACTGATAACAAAGAATCTCTGATTCTAATGCTACTAGATCTAGTTTTCACTGTCCATAAGGAGGTATTTAATGGTCTTTTTGATACTCCTGTGCTTCCTGCAGGAGAAGAACTCCTCCTATGCAGGCAACACAGGCAGACCCAATTTTACTCTCCAAAGACTAACCTGGAGTATAAGGCAGAAAGCCACAGACATCCACTTGAAGTGTGTGAAAGAGGAAAGGGGAATAATGGCAATGCAACTATTCTATGGTTTGTGAAATGCTCTTGTTTGTGCACCTTGAAGCTGCACAAGAGTCAATCATTTCAAATGCATTTAATATGCAATTTTAACAGTTTGCATTGATTTTTTTTTGTTGTTGTCCCTTACACTTTTGAGTTTTTAAAACGGGGGTCACTTGACTGGGGCCTGATACACAGAGCCAAATATAATCGAAGCAAGAACTGTGCAAAATGTCAAGATACTAAATTAACTTATCAATTAACATGTGTATTAAAAACACAGAGTAAGAATTGCTAAAAAAGTGTACATTCACATAAATATCTACAGTTGGCACCAATGATTAACTCTTAATTGGGTATACCATTCCTCTCCCCCCCAGACTACAGAGGACTGTATGATAGTTGGTCAAAACCCTAGTAGTACTGAACTAAGGAACTTAAGTCTCTAGTACCATAGAAAATCATCTGTTTTCTTCATAGGATGCCTGCCCATTATACAGATGGAAACCTATATACAGAATGAGCAACTATTAAATAGTTTAGCCTCACTATTGCAACACGACTGCATGCATAGTGAGTATACATTACAAAAACATTTGAGTACAGAATTTTCAGTTTCTAATAGGACTTCACTGGTTTTCACCCATAACACACTTCAGTATAACGTAAACTATGTATTTACATCTCAAGTAATTATTTCCTATTAATAAAACAAATTATAAACTGAAATCACTTAAGTAATAGAAACTGATACTCTTGCACACAACCTCTTTTGCCTGTTCACGTGGGCATGCACCTAGCGTTACTTTTCTCCTCACAGTACTAGTAATTCTTAGTGACTTCATCAGTAGATGAGTGTTCTCACTATTTCCACAAGGAATCCCAGAGTATCTCACACTGGAATCGCAGAAGACACCAAATAGCAATTAGGAAGCACTTCTGAAAAGTTTAGTGACAGGGAGTTTCTTAGCATCATCTTAGCATTACAGAGTCAGTGGTGGAGATAAAAATCTAACATTCCTGAGTAACTGCACTGACTTTCATCTGAGTGGTACCCTACTCGGTTTCACATCATATAACCTCCAGCTCTGGCAGCAAACAAGACAGATCTGTGGTAGTCTACTACTACCCACTGCAACATACTTGGAAGGAAAAATAGAAATCTAATCATGGGAAAAGACTGGAGCGCCTACACACACTGTAACTGAAGCCAGTCTTCTCAGGTGGCAGGCAGCAGCATTTGCAAATAGGTCCAACACACCATCTATTCTCATGGGTTAGACTACGCATATGAATGTATTTCAACTGGAACAAAGTAAAGGAAATCTCCTTTGACACCAAAGCAACTCCACCTTCCACATTCCTTCTACCCCAAGCCAGTTTCAGGTCTCCCTGCCAAGATGAGGAGCATTCTGGGCAGAAATGGAAAAAGCTGATTAAAACACATTTTTCTCTAATCGTGGCCAGAGAAACTACTCATCTGTCCTGGCTAAGATGAAAACAGTACGTTAGCATGGAAAGCTTTTCTGCACAGACTGTGTAATCTATAAGCAGCTTAGAACAGCCTCCCCTCCCAATTGAAAGCATTGAGTAACTCAAATATGGTTTAGAAGTGTGTTATTTTTCCCCATTGCACACTAAGATTCAAGTTCAGAAGCAACAATTAGGACTTGCAGATATAAAGATCATACATATTTATTTAACAAACCATTTTTAAATGCTGCACTTTTTGCAGGAGCGATAGAGCAACACATGCCAGAAATCCCAAACACTTCTGTATGTGAAGAACTCCAGAAGCATGAGTGTGTTTTGTATGAACTAGTGAAGGATACAACAGCATATTCTACATTCTAAGGACCCTAGGGACACTAGGGTCCCTAAAGCTGCATCTACCCACATTATGTATCTACACTGTGTCTAAAACCTACATCTATGTCTTGGCTTCAGGAAGAACAGAGAAAGAGTGACTGGCCATTGGAATGGGCTGCCCAGGGAGGTGGTGGAGTCACCATCACTGGAGGTGTTTAAGAGGATACTGGATAAGGCATGGTGCCATGGTTTAGTTGATTAGATGGGGTTGGGTGATAGGTTGGACTTGATGATCTTAAAGGTCTTTTCCAACCTGGTTAATTCTATTCTATTCAGAGATTCACAGCCAGTCCACACTTTTGAGCTCCAGGGTGAATAGCAGGAATGGAAGCCTTGAGCTTGCCTCAACCTGACAAAAGTAGCTGCTGGTACCAATACAAAGTGCAGGGTGCTTGAGAAGCAATTTCATCATCTAGAAGAGTATCTAGAACTTACAGACAAGATTGTGATCGCTTAATTTTTAGGTATCTAGCCTTCTAGGACTAAAACAGCCAGCCAAGTCTCCCTTCTGAGTAACGAAAGGGAATACTACTTCTGGAGGGCAATTTGTTTTGCTTATCTACAGCCGAATCACTTTCTGAAGTTCTTTATTATTTGCTGATTGTAGAGGACAGTCCAAGATGATTAGTTTTTTTGGCTTTGACACCTAGTCTTGAGACACTTGAGTTAGGGTGAAAGCTGAAACAGTGCACAAGCTAAAATCAGGTTTTTTATTTACTTCATTACTATAGTACTCCAGACACAGACCAGGCTTCAAGTCCTGACGTCCTAGTCACAGAAGAAGCCAGTTTTTAAATGCTCAACTATTTGCTAAGTCCAAAGAGAGATTGTTTTGACAACCTATCCTGAATACTGCTTAAATATCCTAAGACTCACTCAGCATCTTCATACAAAAAATCCACAGGAGGGTTAAGAAATCATTGAGCTGGTAATAAAGGCATACAAACCCAAGAGAACAGAAGAAAAAGGTTAACAGGTTGGGTTGCTGTATCACATATATTACATTTTACCCTCCCATCACAACTGATACTAAAATAGCTTTCTTTGGTGTGGGGTGTTCCTTCTCACATTTTACAACATCAGGAAATATCAGGACTGAAAGCATTATTTTTGTCAGGCACACATTAGGAAACACGGAGGGCAACATTTCATCCCACTGATTGTTTTTGAAGTCTGCTTTTCTTCCTTCTTAAAATTTTGCAAAAAACAAAAGAAAAAAGGGAGCATTATTCAACAAAAACAGTATGTAAACTGATTCAAAAACCTGCCAGTAGACTTGCAACTTCAAATTGTTAGGACAAATTGAACAAGCTTGTATGTTTTTTTCAGAATAACACAAACATGAAACACGTAACATATCTACTTAAGACAAGCAGAAGAATTATCTCCAAGTATTCCATCAAATGTTTTCACCATAAAAAGAAATCTATGATTTCCTTATGAAGCTTTTTGATTTATTTAGGAAATTCTCATGAATGAAGCTGAGGACACTGTATTACCATCACAAAGGTTATCAATTGTTTCCTGTTCTGTAATGTAAAAATGAATTGACAACCTGGCTGAAATCTCTACTACTTATATTAAGAATATTACCTTGCGTGTAGGCAGCATCATCAGATCCCATACTCAATTTCCGTGCATCACTGATCCTATCCACATGTGCTAAAACAGGGTCAGTAAGATGCTGGATACCCTCTGGTTCAACATAGTGATCAGGAAGGTTTAGGAGGTTTGTAGGTTCAAATGTTGGGGATACTACCCCTGGGGAAACTGCAGGGGGCTTATTTGGAGAAACTGTAATTTTAAAAGTATATTTTGTGTTAGGCTGCGTAACCACCACTCGAGGAGAGGTTGCAGTGGTGCTGTTGCCCACTGCTCGACTCTTGGGTGGATGGTGATGAATAAATGCAGGACCCATGCTTACTTGACCGGACATATTCCTAGAAGTGGCAGATACTCCAGGATTTGTCGATATGAAAAGCGTGGGCTGGTTCCGCACAACTTGGTCATCTCCTGATGTGGCATTTGCTGAAATGTAGACCTTGGGCTGACCACGTGTGATCACTTCATCAGTATTTGGAGGACTGGCCGATATGTAAACAGTGGGTTGACTTCTACTTAATGTCTGGCTGTTGAGGGAAGAGGGAGTAGTGGAGGTGCGAGGGCCAGATGAACGCAACTTAGAAGAACTGTTTCTTTGTGGTGGTTCAAGTTTGATTTCAATTTGGTTTTTGCGAGGTCCTGTGGATATATTCTGAATGTTGTATTGGCTATGAGCAGAGGATTGTGAGCTACCAGATGAATGAATCATAGGTGCTTGTGGAGTAGTAGGAGAACTGATAGGCATATAGACATGAGAAGTCTGGTGGCCTTGCTGATTTGACTGTGTTGCGTGTTGTGATGAGGTATGTGGCGTAGTACTGGATGCTGGAAGAGTAGTCCAGGGACTTGGCTGCGATGGCTGGTAGACTTGCTGAGGATGCACGGGATTAAACTGAGATGCCCAGCCTGGCTGCTGCTGTGTCTGTCGAGCAGGACCACTAGGAGTTGTGATGTAAGGTCTAATATAGATAGAATTTCCCTGTGGACTGTTAAGTACAGGAGGAGGTACACCATGTATGTGCAAAGATGTAGGGGTATTGCGACCAGGCTGAATATTTGGGGCTAAAGTTACCATAATGGGGTTGAATCTGGGTGTTTGTTGAGACAAGTTAGATACTCCTTTGCTGCCTAGGTGAAATCCAAGATGCTGCCCTGGATTAGAAGTACTAACTGCATTAGCCATCCCAAAGACATTAAATCCTTGTGGAACCTGTGCAGGTGCTGTCTGTGGTTCCTGTTGAAACAGTTCATTGTTGGACTGACTGGTTTGAAGGTGTCCATCACTAACGCTGTGAGCTAGAGTCCTACTTCCATTCATTCTACTTCCATCTCTTCCATGGTGATACACATTCTGCGACTGCAAATCCAAATTAAGAGATGTCATGTGATTTCGTAGTCCAGGAATCCCAGAATCATCCGAAAAACTTAGGTCTCCTTCACCGTAGAGATACTTTGTGCTCTCCTGAGAGAGAACTGCACAACAGGCATCCAAATTATTGTTATTCTATAAAAGACAGATAAAAATGTAACATTACTGATACAATACTACCACAGTTAAGATATAGATGCATCTAATTATCATTGAAAAATTAACAATGCAGCATCAAAACAAAAGCATTAGGTAGCTGAGATAGCTACACATTCACAAGGGGTGTGTGTGTGAAGCTTACTATTTTGAGAACAGCAACTCAGTCACTGGCACCAAGAGCAGGGGGGTCTGCATTGCTTCTGAAGCAATGATAGGGAGATCTTGGACTTTGACAGGTAACACCATACAGTATAATACACAATGGGTGCATATTTTTGCTATTAATGCACAATTTAAGAACCATCTTCAGTAATGACCAAGTCTGTGGTTTGAGGGGAAAGTGACAGAAAGAATGAATTCACAGCACCTGAATATTACTGGTTAATAATTTAAAAACAAAAAATCAAAACACATTTATTTCACATTTTCCCAAATACTTCAACACTCATCATGCATTACCTCCTGCTGAAAATGGCAAGTGAATCTTACATAGAGAATAAACATGCCAGCTGACAGAGTTGTACATGACTTCAGAAGAAATGTAAAAATTCAGTTTGTACAAATGACTCTTTTGCAAGATGAAACTATTAATGGAAAACCCAGACGATATTTGTATTTTCATTTTAAACCACTGCTCACAAAGCTTTTAAATACTCCTATCCGCTCAAAGGTACTTTGTAAAACAGGATGACTTAGAAGAAAAACCGAAACCTAGCTGATTTTAAGAACATTTTGGAAACAAACTGCTAATCCCTCTTCTTTTTCTACATGTTTAGTTATTGTACTCTGATGTTCCCAATTTAGTTTCTGGTGTAAGGAGTTTTAGAAAAGAATGAACATGAATTAGTGACTTAGTTTCTTAATACTTTGCTCTGTCCGTATCACTTCTCTTACAAAGCACCCACACCCTCCTACCCCTCTGGAAAAAAAAAAGAAAAAGAAAAAGAGGAGCATCTGTTGAAGGTCCAGGTGTTATTAAAACTCATCTATCACGCAGTAACTGGTAAGTATGTGTACGATCAAGAACTGTGTGCACCAAGAAGTAACACCAATTAGTTAAAGGAATAATGCAAGCAGGAAAGCAAGATAAGCTGATCCATGCTACATGCTTTGTATCAAGCTACTTTTGTTAAACTAGCAGATAGTAGTTCTCATCCTTCAATCAAACAAGGTCAGAGAGTGTTACAGGGACAGCAAGACTGTCTGTACCATACAGATAAAAAAACCCAAAGCCCCCAAAAAACAACCAACCACCAAAAAAACCAAAGAGATAAAAGGAGAGACAACAACAGGAGAGTGAGACTTGGCTGAATTCCACTCACAAAACTAAAATTACATGTTCATATGGGCCAGATGACGTTCTGCATTTTTAACAATAAGATCCCAAAATAAAACCCAGCCGCAAAACCTTCCAAAATAACGGGATTCCCTACGGACTACCTGACTAAACATCTATGAGGGTTGTTGCAGAAAAATCTTGAGAGATAAGAAAATGGGTCAAATTGATGGCATACATATCAGCTCTAGTTTAGAATAAGAGCCAGAAGACAAAGTGATCAAATTGTGTTAGTAGTGAAGGAATCACACATGGACAAAATACTGGGTAAGACAAAACAATAGCCTTGTATTTGTTACAAATGAGAAAAGGAAGACAGAAAAAAGGCAAATAGATGGGATACCACATAAAAGCAAGCTAGAAAAATCTGAAAGGCAGATTTTGCATGAACTACAGTGAATTCAAACTATTAACAGAAAGGCCAACAGGGCAAGCTTGCAAGGCCCTTAAATTCAGCAAGAATGCATTTCTTTTGGACTTTTGTTTTGTTTGTTGTGGGCTTGGTGGTTTTTTTTAAGACTGCACCAAATCAATACCTAAATTTCAGAAATGTCAATGACCAAATTGGAGAACTTAAAGAGGAAATGGGGGCATATGGAGTCCCTGGCATCTTCTGGCTGGCAGAGTTTTAACCGCTTCTAGCTCTTTATAGATCACAGAACCGGTTGATGGCAGAACTGAGCATATTCCAGCAAAACAATACTCCTCATCTTAGCTCTGCCCATGTCCCAAGTGAGTTTAAAATGTTGGCACTCTGAAAGAGAAGGAAAAAAGAAGAAAAAAAAAGAAAAAAAAAAAAAACACCAAAAAAAAAGAAGAGAAGAATGTTGGAGGAAAATGAGGAAGTAAGAATAGGCAAGCAAGAAGGCTCAAGGAGCAGGTAGTTATAGGAATGCTCCAGACAAAAAAGAATAAAAGGAGGATGATGTCCAGACTGGGGATGCTGCAGTGACTCCTTTAAATGAGGAGAGCTGAATGCAGGGGGCTTGTTGGGAAGAATGGAGGGATGTAAAATTTCTCAGGAGAGCTCACTGCTGTCAGCCCAACAAAGCACTATAACCTTTTACTCCCTAGATTACAGATTTAAATTTCATCATATTGGATGTGTCATGGTCCTCTGTTTTTAGTACACTAGAAATTGTTTAGACATTCCAACAGTGGGCTATTCACCTCAAGACATGTATATTCTGTTTAAGTTGCTCATTATAAACATATAATGCTATAGAACTTCCTTCAAAAAGGAAGCTGAAAGTGTTTGGCTAAAAATAATCTAAAGAAGAGGACTGCATTATCTGTATACTTTTCCTGCACTATTAGCAGTGATCTATAACTTGTGTTATAAAAACCGCTTGTCTTTTCTCCTGGGATCTCTTATACTTCCTGACTTGAAAAAAAACCTTCACCCCAACACATGATACTCATACAGCAACTACTGTGTGGGCAAGGTGAATGCACCATTTCTTATAACATCCTTACCTTTGACCCAGACAATAGTTACTGCAGTTATTGGAAATTCCTTCCACTATGCTCAACGGCAAGAAGGCACAACTCAGGATTCAGATGCTGTTCCAGCAGTATTGCGAACATATTCAGAAGTATTCTCAAATGCTGTCTTCCAAACTTTACCACCAATCCAAGTAAATTGGTTGGCTTAAAGAGCCATCAAAATAACTAACCCAAACCCTCACTATCTCAGTAGCAATGCTAGAACTGAACTGAATCACAGAAACCAAATCTCATGAAATTTCAAAAAAAACACCAACACGGCAGGATTTTGTTGGCAACTTGTAGAAGCTCTCAGTTAACAAAACAGGCAGCTTTCTAGTGCAGTAAATTAGTGTAACATTGCACATATGGAGCATTAATTACACTACAGATTTTTTTTTAAAGTCCCTTAAGAAAACTGCCCAAAACACTTCCCTCAAAATCTAAACCCTTTTCCCTTATCTGTAAGTATTGGATGTACAGTAGTCTTTTCTTCAGTTATGAAGCCTGCTGATTGAATTACATTCAAGAGATGATTACAGATGCATGCACTCTGTCAAGTTCATTGATCTAGCTCAGCAAGCGGTTCTCATGTGTGAAGAACAAAACTGTACTAGTAGCGTAAGAACTAAATTACACCTAAAGAGAGCTATTTAAAAAAAAATGGCAATGTACAAACCTGAGAACAACTACATGCAGGTCTGGTTTGGTTTACTCTTCAACTAAGTAAACAACTGGGGAAAGCTTGTAGCCTCAGAACTTTGCCCTCTTGGAAAGCAAAACCAGTCCACTCACCAAACTGCACTTTTCACAGCTTCTTACTCTAGTAAGAGCACCATGATAACGTGTTGAAAATATGAACACTGACACAGTCACACTTCTACTCCCAGCAGTACAAGCAAGTGTATGTAACTAGATACACATATTTAAGTATGTATCTATGTTATAAATAAAAACACATACAACAAGCAACACAAACCATTATAAGAATGCTGAATCATAACCACAGATATGCTAGCCATAATCCAGGGACACCTAGTTTCTGGGAACTAATGACCCATCTTTTTTCCAATCAAGCTGTGTATACTGATGATCAGTATGACTATTCACACCATGCTCTAAAATCAACCAGAATACCCAAAGGTTGACTATATTAGATAATGAAAAAAATCCAATCAGTATGGATGCTTTGAGATCACTAGAAAATGCAAAGTAAGCATGTTTAAGCCTCATAGTTAGTCTATCAGAATTTAACTCTAGGCATTTAGGTATCCCTATGTGACACTTTGGATGGGCATATTAATTTATCTGCTTAAGTAACAAATGTGATGTTACAGAGCAAAACTTGATATGCAATATGGTCATGTAAGTATTCTGATAGTGGCAGTGCAGACTACAGATAGGTGGAGGTAGAAGTTAGCGATATGGCAGTCCATAGGCTTAGCACTAACTGCAGTTCCCATCAAAAATGCTTCCAAGCCTAACAGCAGCATGGACTCCAAAGCTACAAAAACCTCCAAGTTAAGCCTGTGTGGTAGCCAAAGCCTTGGAAGTACTGAGCAGAAGCACACACACAACATAGTGGATGCCAGGCTACAAGATTTAGGCTCAGTGAGCTATCACACTTCCAGTGTCCATATTACACTCCCAGGTTCTCTGCTGCAGAAGGTAAGTAGCACCACCGACACCAGCTCTGCAGGCCAAGGGAGCTGGGAGTTAAAAGTAGTGAGGCCAACTGCTAATTATCTTGAAATGTGACGGAATCCAGGTAGCAAAGCTGCTTCAGGACCTAGCCTAACACTTAAAGCACAACACTTGTCACCATGCCCCCCTCCAACAACAAACCAAGCTGAAAACATAAATACCCGCCCCACACACCATAGCAGCTTTTTTGGTACAGATTTATAGCACAGCTTTAAAATGTCACTATGGGACTCAAGCTGGCTTTGCATCTCTCCTTTTGCCACAGTTAGTTTTGGCTCTTGAGATGGTGAAGAGGCACAAGCATACTGATTGTAGAGCTGGTACCCTCCAGATACACACTGATTTACGGGCTAATTTTCCTTGGGCCACCCCTGATTAGACATGGAAAAAGAGAGGCAAATTTAACACTTAGCTTGCTGTGCAACACAAAACAATTGACTGTATTTGTCTCAGGAAAAAAAAAAAAGAAGAAAAAAAATCTGCTTTCAGAGGTGACATCCATACATAACAAAATAAGCAATGCTGCTTACTTGTACATCATTAACAGAACACTGACCTGTAACATGCATCTGGACACAACACCTTCAGGTACCTCAGGAAACTTCTGTCGCAGGTCATGTAAAACCTGAATATCAATTTGCTGGCTTCCTTGGGCCATTCGTATATTGCCTGGTCAGGATTGTTTTTCAACAGGCAGTTTTAGGCCTTAGTAAAGGGAGTACTCATCTCTTCTGTCCCAGCATTTTCTGGAAGAGGAAGGAAAGCCTTAAGACACTGAAGCAGGCACTTTTGATGTAACAAAAAGCAAGGAAACAACCCCAAAAAGCACCACACAAAACCCTTCTCCAATTATTAAATGTAAGTCTGTATTTTATGTCAGTGTTTTCCCATGTGACATCTCTGGCAACCTAATTGCCCTTCACACACCTAATGTTGAAAACTGACCATTTACAGACACACCTTCATCTATTATAGTTTAAGAGGAGCATTTTTACTTATATGAAATACAAATAAACACAAGGAAGTCCACAACAAAAATAGGAACACAGCCTTTGTTGCACTTTTGACTGCACCTACATCATTACTATCATTGCTATTGAGGATATTGTGGCTAGAATTCAGTGTTTCTAAGTGTCAGGATTTACAAGCAATAGTCTATTTTTCATTTAACAACTATACCTCAGAAATATTCTGAAATTATAATTCTGTAACACCTCGAGCTTCTTCACTTAATTCTCCTTCTGTTTTGAAGGAATTATGTATACTTATGAATAAGGTATCACAATTACCCAACTGACATGTGCATAGAAATGATCTGTCCTGATCATACAATAACCATAGGCTTTTACCAAGAATTTCTATCAAGTACATTTGGAAGAATGCATCTATGTATTAAGTAGTGGAACAGTATCTCACTCATTTAATACTACAAATAAATCAACTACATGGCTAATAAAAACCCAAACCAATCAACTCCACTGTTAGTTTACCCCTTCAGTTAGGAAATCTTATTTGAACATTACTATCAACTTATGCACTTTCTCCTCTCGTACCTGCTTAATTTTTTTCTTTGCCTCATTCAACACGCTCTGTTACCACACCTGCTGACTCATGGCAACCTGCAGCAGAGAACTGCTTCCACCACCACAAGGCACCTGTACATGCTGCTCCCTGGATCCCATCAGCCTGGATTCTCTTCCAACAATTACACTGGCACCCAGGCTTTATAAGTCAGCCTGCGTGCTTGTGTTTCTGTACTTCTATTCACAAAATGGAGACTACTGGCAAGTTAATTGGGGAGCATTATTCACAATTTTCTAGAACATTAACACCACTTCCAAGTCAAATGTAATTTAGTTCAAACATTTAACTTCTCTTAAGACTGAAAAGATGGGAGAGAAATTGGCAAAGAATTGACAGGAAGGCACAAAGCACAATTTTCAGCAGATATGACAGGAATAATATTATTCCAAGACCACTGAACCACTGTAAGACATGCTAGTCCTGAACCACTCTATTTTAAGACTTTCAATGCCTGTGTCTTCTCTGGAGTGATAAAGTTATCAGTAACTGAAATTGACCCAAATCAGAACATCTCCATTAATAGCTTAACAGCAAATCTGAGGAGTCGCAGAACAGTATGAAGCTTACACTTTCTTTTTAACCAGCTATTAACAAAAAACCTGCCCTGTTTAAGAAGAGAGGAAAGAAAACCACAGCAAATTAAGCAACAGTACTAAAAAGTCTGTGTTTACTCTTCATATAAATTTCCATCTTTTGTTGGCTGTATCAGTTTGGCAAAATAGCACGTTCACAGCTCTTACAGCCAAACCTGTTACTGAAAGCGTTTAAAACAAGGAGAACATTCCATATTGTCACTTGTGGTAGTTTTAGGATATGCATTTAAAATTTTTTCACATATCTTGAACTGAAAGTAGTAAAATGTAAATAAATCACTATTGCCTGTACAAAGGAAAATAATGATAATTCTAAACAATCCCATTGGAAGAGGTTAAGGACTTAAACTAATTGTACCAAATAATGTCTTGCTCTTCTCTCGCTTCTTCGCTCTGGGAGAGATACTAACTTGCTTCTGCTTGATCTTGGCTGCATTGTTTTGGCTAAGTCTAACATCTCTCTGCTCCTTTCTCTTGTCCCTTTTATGTACAGGTGGGTAAAGGGAGTAAGGGCGGTAAGGGGAGCAGGGGGGCGTAGGGCACAGAGGGAGAAGCTATTAGCTTCCCCTGGTCTTTGACCGGGGGGGATCCTTGTGCTGTTCATTACTTGTAAATACCTGTAAATATTGTAAATACTGTATGTTTTGTACATATTCATTGCATTTAATTGTAGATTGTAGTTTTGCTTGTAAATACAGCTTTCATTTGCTTCCAACTGAGCTGGCAAATTCAACACTGGGGGCAATTTTCAGCTCATCACATCACTCCAGCACTTTATTTCAAGAAAATATTTTTTTCAGTGTCTGCAGTCTTGATAAAACACACAATGATCACAGTTTACATTTGTTATTACGAACCAGCATCAAAATATTACAAGGGTTACCTTAAAATTAAAGTGAAAGTGCTACAGAGGCATTTTTATGCATCTTTATGAGGCATAAAATGACTTACGGGGCACAATCCAATGTCTGCAAAATCCAGTTATTTTCTGGTAGTGTGTGATACTGGGGAGACTGCTTATTTTTAGTCTACTACTGTACATCTCAGTTTGGGTGGCTAAGCAACAAGAAGATGCATGCAGTTAGTGCAGGAAGAGCTAGAATTAATATCTAATCTATAATTTTATTGAAGTTATTATAAAAGCTTTGTATGCTTCAACATGGTAGAAGATGATTATAGCATAATATGGGAGAAAAAAACCCACAATAGGCTCTGCTCCCACTATCTTAATTCACAGAAAAATACATTGCCTACAGGGCTTCGGAAAAAAAAGTGTGGGTGTCAGTCTCTATTACAATAGGTAACTAAAAAAGCTTCACTGACAATATAGCATATTAAAAATGCACTTGTGTCATATGAATATTAAGATCTCACTCCAAACACTACTTAAAGAAAACCCTACTGCAGAGATTGAAGATATTTAGATTATTAATATACTGAAATTAACCTTAAGGAAGTCTGAAGTAACAGTCCAGGGGGCTTCTTTACCCCACAGTTCCTGATGTTGCAAGGAACTATAAAAAAAGTCACAGCATCCATCTTGCTAGAGCAAAGCTTAACAGAATTAAAAGTTATTTTGACAGACACTTGCCTACAGAACCAAAACACAGCCTTGTCAGCCACAGCACTCAGAATCTGGCAGCAGAATACCCAGAAAATTGTTAGGAAGTTATATATACACCCATGGAAAACAATAGGTACAAATGCAAAAGTAAGCAGAGCCAAGACAGCCAGTAAACAGGCTGTAGAAGAAAAGGGTACCAACAGGAGGCAAGAGAAACTGCTGACAGCAAATTTTCAGCTTCATTCAAAGACTCAGGCACAAAATAAGGGCAACACAGCATTACAGAAGTAAACTGAGAAGACTATTCAATAAATTAATTATCAGCAGAAATTAAATCCAGCAATAGTGATCCTAGAGAAAGAATTCTTCCTAAAAACATCAAAAGCAGAGTTTATTTGCAGAAGAAAACTTTTAAATACTGTAGTGCAGTACAATATAAAGTTATTGTTGTGGCAATGCCCATTTACTAATCCATTTACATACTGGCTTTTAGCTATTTCAAAAAAAACCTTTAAGTGTGACTTTATACTGTTGAAGAGAGACATGGATAATGAAGATCCTAGTGCTCACTTATGCCAGAAATACTAAGTAACTGGAAGAATTAATTAACTGTGTTCTTTTAAAGACTACTGGCAAGATCCCCAGATAACTTAAAAGGCTTGGCAATTGTAACATAATGGAGCTCCTTTAAAGCTTTATTCTGTGAAAACTACTGATGCAAAAGTAAACAATGTGTCTTCCAAAGGCTACTCTGTCTCATGAGACCCAATTTCTTTCCAAAAACATTCAAGGACGACTCAACGTAAAATACAATTCAGATGCCAAATACCAGTCTGTTATAATGCTAGAGCAATAGCTAGTTAAGAAATAAGTAAATTTTAAAACGCACACTCTGTCAGATGAAAGGAGATTTAACGGAGATTTAACAGACCAAAGCCAATTCTTCAACACAAACCTTAAGCTCAGTGTCACAAAACACTTTTCACTTACAGTGCAAGTGTTCTTCAGAGTAAATTCTGCCAAATCTGGTTTTAGGAAATAATTCTACCTAACAAAAGCTAAACAAAGAAGCTGACAATCTAAAACGTTATCTGCACTTTTTCATTACTAAACTTCTCTTGCTACAAAACTTCACATACAGTCCGTGGCATGAGAAATATCAGAAGGTAATTGGGCTAATACTAACATAACTGCTGCATCAAACAACTCCAGTTGAATTTATGATGAACTCATAATGACTGAAGTCCCATTTATGGTCAGCTACCACTCTGGAAAGAACCTTTTTGAGTTCAAGAGAACAGCTTTTGGGAACAAAAGAGCACTACAATAGGAAACAGCATGTCATTAACTTTCCCCAAAATAAAATGAATGGAACCTTCATATCTGTCTTTGTACTTCAGAAACATCTAATAAGTAAAATTGTTGATGCTCTTCTGTAGTGTTAATTTCATCACATCTTACCTGTGTTTTCCATATGGGTAAAAATGCCATTAAATAGTCAATCTAAAACCTTGTTTTAGAAGCCTGGCTGTAAATATTTACTAAACAGAAACAACAAGCCATTTTCTTGTAGTATTAATGGTGCAGATTACAGATTTTGTGATAGCAAATTAGATGCAACAAGTTGCAACACAAGACTGGCAGAGGTTGATAAAGTGCCTGTTGAGATAGAAACCAAGTACCTGGCACTTTGACAGATTCAAAAAAAGAGGTAAAACTCCCAACCCAACAAAAACTCAACCACTGTACACTTACCTCAGATTCCTTCAGCAGGACTAACTAGCTCTCCAACTGTCCCAAACTATCCACCTATTGACTGGATAGCTCAAAAACCAATAAGAATGTTTTCTCATATCCCCAACTCCAAGCTTTCTTGAGCAGCACAAACCAAAACACAACACCAAAAAAAAGAGTAATTTCTAAGGGAGGAAATATAAAAACAAGACTACTCTACCATAGTCCTATATTCTCTCCATACAGGTGGTAAAGAAGTGAACTGGTAAGAATTCTAAAGCTTACACTCACATCAATAATGCTTTAAATGCATATTTTAAAAGAATGTGTGAGAACTAGATGATAGAAACAGGATTACTAAATACTCCTAGCAGAATATAGTTTCTCTAATACATTACTCAGCTTTTCTGTGGCTATTTTGAACCATTTCAAGTCACTCAGCCTCTTTAATTAAATCAGAATAATCATCTTATCAAAATCACAAGTTATTTTCTACTTGCTACAATCCATCTCCTAAATTAACAAATAAATGGTTAAAAAAATAAAATAATGTAATTGTAATTAGTTTCTGGTCTCATCCTCAACCAACTAAACAGTGATACTTCTATTTAAGTATTTGCCAGATCTCTGCTGTGCACTATTACAAATCCAAACAAAAATAGGAGAGAGTATAGAAACCTAATTTCATCACATGACCATAAAACAGGGGGGGGGGGGGGGATAAATTAGAATTACAAATAAGCATGACTAAAGAGTTCTCCCCTAAACAAACTGTTGGATTTGACCAAAAGACTTCTAGCAAACAATTAACAATGAGAAAAAAAAAAATAAATCATAGGAAGACAGTAAACTCTGCAACTGTTCAAAGAAATCTGTTTCTATGGAAAAACCAGTTTTTAGTGACCATACCTTGGAAGCACGAGTTTCTCTTTTTTTTTCTTCCTCCAAATTCATATAAATATACAGAACATATGCATATATGAAACCTTTAAAAGAGGTTTAATCTGTCAGGTATTTCCTTGGGAAGTATGAGCATTTACACTATTTCTAAAGGAAAACTAGGTAGTTGAGGTTGTACTTCTTCATGTTCTACAATTAAGAAAAAGGAGGGGGGTTGGTTGGGGTTTTTTAAAATGTGAGTTACTTTAACTCATGCTAGGTCAAAGATACTAATGTGTATATTAATAGATGCTATTAATTGATTTGACCTAAGTTGGGTTTGTTTTTCTTTTTTTTTTGTTTGATTTTTCTCCTTTAGAGAATGTGATGAAAAACAAGGCCATTTTCCTGTACTGTGGGCCAAAGCATACTGGGTATTTATTTTTGCCAAACCCCACCACCACCTGGCTCTGCACCCTCAAGTTTCTGCTGTATCTGCAACAAAGTTTTCAAAAAGATAACCCTCTATGAACTCCCTGGAGTCTACCGTCAAATGTAGGTATTGCTGTTTCAAAAAGTATGCATTATTTCTAGTACAACTGTTCTGAGATCAAGGAAGAGGGAAATACCATTAGACAAAAAAAGTCAGTCTGAGAAAGATGCCAACCCATATGATCTGCTTTTTTAAAAAACCTGTTTTAAAACAATGACAGAGTCCACATGGAAGTAATATTTGCTTAAACTTGTTATTTTTCTCTTCAACACATTTGATGACATGTCCTTTAAACTCTGTTTTTGATTGATGATTGACAAATAGGAAAAAAACCCAGTTCCTGAAACTAAGTGATGATTTTAAACAATCACTGAAAAGCTAGATGCTATAATCTCTTACACGCTCTCTGACTACAATGGACATTAGAAGAAGAACACAATAAATACCCTGCTGAGTCAGACAAATGGTCATCTTAGCTCAGTATTGTCTGCAACAGAAAGCAATATTCAGGAAAATATGAAAGCCTGAGCCTTTTTATTGTACATTCCTCTCATTTTCTCAGTGTATATAAAATTGTGTGATTAAGGCAACTCAAGAGCAGATGTGTTTTTTCTCTTTACAGACCTGTTGACAAAGTATCCACCAAATACCCTTTCTTAACTTCCTGAACTCATCTGCCTCCACAATACCCTGGGGCAAAGGACTGCAGAAGTTTACCTCTCTGTGCATTTAAAAGGAGCAATAAATAATCTTTTTAAAGCAATTAAAGAAAACCAACCAAAAATCTTCCACAGAGTTTGCAAACAGTTGTCCTATAAGCTTTGAGCACTACGTAGTGCTATGATTGCAAGATCTGGTGAGCAGTGGTTTTACATTTACCTTAATGAATGTGGAAGCTTCACTCATAAATCCTTCTATAACCCTTGCCTCTCCAAAGTGGTCAGTCATTTAAGTCCCTCCTTGAAAGGTGAGAGGTGCTATATTGATTCTTTAAAAAAAAAACCCACCTAAACCTGTTCTTGCTACTTCCTCTGTACCACCAAGATATCTTCCCCAAAACATGGGGTGATAGCAGTCCCCAAGAGGATGGGTCACCACAGCTTTTCATAGGAACAAAAGGACACTATTTCTCATGTCCTCAGATATCTTTCTGATGATAATGAACACCACTGCATGCTTTTTTGGCTGCTGCTGAACATTGAGCCAACAGTTTCAGGTAACTGCCATGAATCTTCTGAACTTTAATCAAAAGTTCTGAAAAGAAGTACCTGTAAGCACCACCAGGCCTATTACACAGCATAAGATTGCATACTGGAATATTAACTGCCTAATACTTGACCTCACTGCCACCTATGCTTTTCCCTCTCTATATCTGGTTCCCCAAACATCACTAACTGTGAAAGTTTGAAATGTTTTCCAGTGTCTTACTACTTCCCAGTTTAAGTAAGAGATAGGTTAGCAAAATCTGCAACAGAAAGAAGAGTCAAAGCCTTTAGTAATGCAAAGTCAGAAACACGTTAATCTTGTGATACAAAGCCTGTTGTACGTGCTCATTACAATGCACAGTAACAAACAGGGCAAAGAGCACCTGAAAGTATTTGTTTATTCTATCCCCTGCTTTCAGGAATTTTTGCCACCACACTACACAGAAGAATTCTAAAAAGAGCTAGCTCCAGAGCAGCTTGTAAAGTTCCAGTTTTTATTTCTGACTTCAGTCCAAATCAGATCAAAGTCTTCCTTGAACATGCTGCCCCCTAAAATGCTCTACACATTCAGGGAATTTGGCAGTAACCTATTGCCAACAGCAGCAATAAAACGGATGTGAATGACAAGTTCATTCAATTGCTTCGGGAACCTCTACAATAGTTGACTTTGGGCCAAAGGAGACTACCCTGCAGCCTAAGTACACAAAAGCCCATCTCAGAATCTCTTGGCTCCAAGTACCCTCACAGCATTATGAAACCACACTCCAATTAGACCTAGAACTGCAGTTTTCAGACTTCTGGCTCTGCTACTGAAGACTACACTCCATCATGGCTGCTTCAGAACTGTCAATCTGATCTCTAGTCACTAGTCCCATAGCAGGACCATTGAATCTCATTTAGCTTAGCTAGGGTTTATCTTACTCTTGCTAAGCCCATACTCCTCTTAAAAATATCCAGCTAAATACTCTATGTATTTTGCAGTACTTTTGGACAGTGATTTCCTAGTTTAAAAACAAAGCAAGACAGCACACAAACTAGACACAAAGTATTTCAGAAGAGACTGAGGCAAATGATTACTATCTGAAAAGCCACCACGAGACACTACCATATAGGAGGCAGCACTTAGGAATAACATGATACTTTTTCTCTTAAAAGATCACACAAGGGACATATCAGTAAAGTGCTATTAAAAATTATATGTAAACTATATTCAGAAAATAGAAATGTGACTTATCAGAGAAAACTTCAGATGGAAATAGTTTGAAATTGAACTGTATTTCAAACCCCCCCCCAAAATATTCAAATGCACATTGAAATACTTACAAGAACAATTGTTTGTTTCATAGCAAGGAGCCAATAGAGTCTGTGAACCAATGCATGTATCCCTTAACATACAAGCACTCTAGAGATCACCCTTCACTACAGCATTGCTACAAAGTTTCTCACAAATCAAAGTTATACATAGTTTGCTGTTATCATGCACATCTTAGCTCTCATTCTAAACAGAGCAGCAAGAAGTGTTACCACTTCAATCCAGAACTAAGTACTCACTGAGAAAACTGTTTTATGGGCATGTCAAACCCAAGTGGTGCAAAACTGAAGTAACTGTCAGTGTTTTGGAAAAAAGCTTCAATTTAATAACTGAAGGTACTGTAGTGTTTTCCCTATACTGCCAATACAAGGATGAAAACATGCAAAAGGCTGAAGATGTGCTAAGTTATAAGCAAAACATACAGTGGATTTACTCGCAGCTACTGGATGTAAAATTATCCCATTGTCCCATCTCCCCAACAGGAAAAGTCTGACAGTGAACTTTATGCCCTTTTAGTAGTTTCCTGATGACAGCAATTACCACATTCTCTTCAAAATTAACATGAGAACATAAATAAAACACTCTGTTGTGCCATGCTTTAGCTCCTTGCCTGGTAGTTCCATTTCTGATATGTGTTTTGAGTTATCCAGTTCACAGCAGGAAGCTCTGGAAAGTCTCCACACCCAGGCGAACACCTGAACTTCAGCAGTTCAATACAGAGGTCAGCAACAGCATTACAAATCTCAAAACTTCCATTACATAAGCCAATCTTGAGTAGTTTTGCGTATGACTGGACTGGCATTTGAAAGACTTGTGCCCTAAAGTACCCCTAAAGTGCTAATAAGTTCCAATATCCTACCACTGTAAGCCAGAAATAAAGATAATTGGAGATCAAGGCACATGACAGTATTTTAGGGGCAACATTCTAGAATCAAAATATCTCAATAATTGCCCATACCTACAGACAAACAACTTTGAGGAAGGAATAATGGTTTTAAACGACAAGTGTGTACCTTTATATTGGACATAAAGAAGAAATTCTTTATGATGAGGGTACACACAGGAACAGGCTGCCCAGAGACGCTGTGGGTGTCTCTCATTGGAAGTGTACTGGTTGGGTGAGGCTTTGAGCAACACAGATCTGTGAAAGATGTCACTGCTCACAGCGGGGAGATTGGGCTAGATGATCTGTAAAGGTCCCTTGAACCAGAAACCATTCTATGACTGTAACAGTGATGTTCAAACCTAAGATAACTGCTGTTCTTTTAACTGCAAAAACCTCAATGTATTCATAGAATACAACAGAATAGAATTAACCAGGTTGGAAGAGACCTTTGAGATCATCAAGTCCAACCTATCACCCAACACCATCTAATCAACTAAACCATAGCACCAAGCACCCCATCCAGTCTCCATTAAGTGATGTCTTAAATTTTTTCCTACGATCAGATGATGGTGCTCAAGTCAGGCTGTATATAACATTAGAAAAACATATTCACAAAAATCCTAACAGTGACAAGGTATGTGAATTATTTTCTTATTTACATTCCATGCTGTGTCTTTTTCTCTAATCCCTGTGTAACATTTGTCCACTGAGGAATGAAATGTCTTGTTTATAATATTGGCCTAAAAATTTGTTTATAGTACATCAACAGCTATCAACAATGATATTTGCTGAAATAAAAGATAACTCCAAATAGATTTTAAAATTAGGATGAAGTTCTCTTGCTGCTTTGACTGAAAAAAAATTAATCTATGGTGAAAAAAACTCCTCATAAATCACCTGCATCTGACTCTTAGACATATAACGTACAGGCTATTTCCTGTTTTTTATGAGGAAATTTTACTAATTATTTCCCTGATTTCATTAAGCCAGTCTCCATTTTTTGCCTTTAAGTTAAATTTCTTCATTGTCCAACCCCAGCCCAGTGACTAACTTTGGCACAAGATGGCCACTGATACATGGCCCAGCAAGACAGCGATGTCCAATGTCAGGAAATAACGCCACAGAAAGCAAAGATCTGAAAGTCCTACTATTCTAACAAAACCTGGTCTCATCTTCAGGAATGTGAAGGAGGGAGATAAGCCAAACCACAACAGATAAAAATGTATTTTCACTGACCTTCAAACCATAGGCTATGATGTATACCCTTCTTCCACATCTCACTGTTTTCTTTACTTGTTTTTTTTTTGTACGGTTAAATTGCAAATGTTTATATGACTACAGAAAGAAACAGTTAGGCACAGGCTTCAAGTTCAGGAGTAATTGCACCTCTGACACACTTTTCAGTTCTTGAAATTTCAAAACAAAATATGTATGTTCTTATTTGGAACACATATATGTTCACCTTTGGCAAGTTCACAACCCTCTTCTACCTTTATGTCTCCTGAATCTGGTACAACCAGGTAAGTACATAACTCTATGGTTTAGACAGAAAGATGGAACAAATTCAGAGGGTGTTAGTACAGCTCCATGCAAACTGCCATTAAGAGTGGTAAGTGGTTGTCTGAAGGTTCAACTCTCTTACTGAAGATGAAAAGTAAGGGTAACTATATGGGTATAAGGGAATAGAATACGAAAGACACAAGACTACCTCCTTGTAATAAAATAAATAAATAATATTTAATTTCTGGCAGTGTTATCTTCAAATGCCACCATAATTTATTTACAGAGTATATTTACAGGTTCTGTTATTTGGTTGTGAGTAACACATTCCACATATGAAGACAGTTAAATGATTTAAGCACCAACCTAAGAATTTTCAATACAGTGATTTAAATTGGAAATTCTGGTGCAGTGATCTGTGTTTCTCACAAGGGGGATTCTGTAGCAAATTAGTCAGGTACTCATGGCTTGCTCCTTTGTCTGGTATCTTCCCAGATGCTCCAACTATAATTCAAGTAGCTCTTGGCTCAGAGAGGGCTAAGAGGCCTCTCTCCCTTGTGCCCAGTTCACAGTCTGCAGCTTTTCCCCGACTTAGAAGGGTCTAAGGGGCCCCTCTCTCTTGTGTGCTCTGTTGCCAGGCAGTAGCCTTTCCATGGCTCTTCTGGGATTCAATCCCCTTAGGGCTTTTCCCTTTTCTGCCTCCAGAGCAGGGCTCTTGGAGTGTTGGTTGCCTTGGTCCAGGTGCAAGGCCCAGGTGTGGTTTGCCTGTGAGGATAAAGTCTTCAGCTGCAACTTTGGCAGCACTTGGCTCTTGGTGCTTTCTGGGTGAGAACAAGGCAGACTGCCTACCATCTCAGCTGGTTTAAATAATGTCCAAAGACAATTAATGCCCTTTCATAACAGAGAAACCTGATAGCTGAAGCTATAGGATATGGCATATCCAAATATAGCCAGGGGCACACACAGTTCACAGATGTGTTACAAGGTTAATTGCATGTGCTACACATTTGCCTGGACATCTGGACCCCAGGAAGTATCCAGGTTTGCACATGCACAGGTGCTTGGCCCATTGTTTGGGTTAGGGTGTGTTTTGGGGCTTGTCTCTTCAGGACACTCCTCTTGCCATAAACAGAACCTGGAGAAAAATAAAAATCCCAGGTCTGGATAACTGGAGGGAATTACTGCCTCTGCTCTACGACTCACAAGAATCTTCTTGTAATGCTGCAGCAAGGGCAACACTAATGCTAATGATTTTGAATGCACTTGTCATGGAACAGTACCAAAGTGATAGGATGATAGGGGTTATAAGGGATCTTTGGAGAGCATCTAGTCCAACTCCCCTGCTTTTAAAGAAGGTTCATCTAGAGCAAGTTGCACAGGATCACCTCCCAGGCAGGTTTTGAATTATCTCCAGAGAAGGGGAGTCCACAGCCTTCTCTAGGCAGCCTGCTCCCGTGCTCCATGACCCTCAAAGTAAAGAATTTTTCCCTTATGTTCAGATGGAACATCCTGAGTCCCTGTTCCAGAAATGTCAAACCATACAATTAGGGGGGAAACTTATTTTATTATTTCTAACTCAGCCAATGAAATGCATTAAAATTTCACAGGGCAAGCAAGGGAGTTCTCTATAGTCTGAGTTCTCATTACTAGATTTAAAAAAAAAAGAGCTTATTGCAATAAGTTAATAACAATAATAGTAATAATAGAGCTTTAAAATTCTCTTTTCCTGATACAATAACGCTATTATGAACAACAAATTTGCTATGAAGCTGAGTCTTCATCCTTACAGCCATGTTACCTACTGCTCTCCATGGTCTGACTTTTAATTGGTAGAGCAACACAGTAACTCAATAAAAGGCCTTGAAAGCATGAATGTACCAAATGCAAGTTAAATCTACTTGTCATACTCTGTAATACACATAAATTTAAGAGTGGTTCAGTCATATCACAGAATCATCAGGGTTGGAAGGGACCCCAAGGATCATCTCGTTCCAGCCCCCCTGCAAGAAATACTACCTACTTCAAATACAGAATCACAGAATGGTTTGGGTTGGAAGGGACCTTAAAGATCACCTAATTTCAATCCCTCTAACATGGGCATGGACACCACCTACTAGATGGGACTGCCCATCAATCTGGCTTTGAACATTTCCTTTTAATTATCCATTTGTCTCTTAAATTGGTGCATAGTATTCGACAGCTGATACACCTGCTACCGAGGGGACTTAACTCAGCAAAGACCTTAAATACACATCCACACAAACCCCCACTACATTTGCAAAAACCCCAAAAAACCCAAAACAAACAAAAAAACCCCAACAAAACCCCCCAACAACCAGACAAACAAAACCCCAAACAAACCCCCCCCCGCAACAACCCCCCAACCCTCCCAAATCACAACAAATCAAGAGCTAGGAAGTTGAGTAAAGAAAATAAGTAATCAAGAACATTACTATTTAACCACATTGACATGTATTCACATAAGCATCACTCAAGTCTTGCATAACATCATACAGTAACTCCACAGTAATGTCAGGAATAGACTTGCACACTCTGATCTTAACACACTTGAACACAACCAAAGACAATTTCTCTCATCCTGCTGAAGATGATGAATAAGGAGGAGTATCTCACTGAATACAACACTGCACTTCTGGACTACAATATCATCCCAAAAGTCTTACCAACACAGACTCTTAACTGATCTCATTTTAAAACACAGCAACAATTCCAACTCGTAAAACAATTTCTCCAGGTTGCAGTCAAAACCTCTGACTTGCTAAGCATTAGAAATTAATATGAACACTCAAGAATTTATAGCAAGGGCTCTTGTACCTGTGGCAGTCATACAACCAGGAGCTGCCAGAGCTGGTATATAAGTGCACAAATCCTCCCTATTCAGTTTGCTGAAGCCACATCCATGTAGCATTTCACTGCAATTCAGACTACTCTGAGAATGCCTGGTTTATCCAACACACTTCTTTCGAGTGGTGTTTTGCAAGCCAAAAATTCCTGAGCTGTACTACTGGCTTTAAAGGAGTTGCCTGCCAAAAGAAAAGCAGAAAGACACCAGGTATAGCTTGAGCAATAGTTATTTTGATCAAGTCTGTAAGCTATTAAAAGTCACAAATTGTAGGATTTAAGAGCCAAAGAGAATAAGCACATTACCACCTTCAGGGTTCTATCCTACACAGTACAAACAGTTGCCTGCACGTAAAAATGTAATTATATGCCATATACAAGTGGAATTTGAAGCTGTGGTGGTGGAATTTGTGATCTCATTTACATGAAAACCAGTGCTCAGAGCACTAGAACGGATCATCACCAACCCATAGCTGTGTGTTTGGTCTGCTAGTGCACTGCACTAATAGAGGAAGGAACAAGCTGTTTTACTTCTAGTTCTCATGCATAGTCATGACACCACACAGTTTCCTCCTGGTAGTCATGTATAGTTCTTAACACACAAGTTTTTGTTTTCCAAGCAACTGAATTCACATTCACAGTTTAAGCCTTCATTACCACAAGCCAACTCCTTTCACTTATGTTTCAGTGAAGATGTAAATGAAAATTAAGCTGCTTGACTTGTATTCATAACTCTCTATCATTAATTAACCAAGACAATTAAGATTACACTGTGGAACTCTCATTCCTGGTACAAAGTTTCCTTACGAAACATGAATATAAAAATGGTTCATATGTTGTTGTGGTTTTAGGCCCAGCTACAGCCAAGCCCCACATGGCTGCTCACACAGCACCCCTTCAACCTGGTAAGACAGACAGGATAAACTGGGGGAAAAATGCAAAACCCCATGGGTTGATGTAAGGAGAGTTTAGAAGAACAATAAAAAGAAGTAAGAAATTAAGAGGAATAACATGAGAATGGCTCACCCATCACTGCCAACACTTAATACCACTGTCAAAAACTGACCTCATATGGGGGGCATGACAGTTGTGTTGCATCAAACACCACTGGCTGGTTCAGCTTGTGAAGAAAATTAAGCCTTTCCTAGCTGAACCCAGAACATAGATATAATTTAAGGAGATTTACACCAGGCACAGTATTTCTAGTACAAGTCAGGATGCTGTTTGCCCTCTTAGCCATCTTAGCACACTGCTGGCTAATGTTCAGATGACTGTCAACCAGGACACACAAGTCCTTCTCTGCTAGCCAACTTGCCAGCCACTCTGCTTTGTCTGTATGGAGTAGTCTGCATGGAGTAGTTGTGACCCAAGTGCAGGACCTCACACTTGGCCTTGTTGAACTTCATACAATTTGCCTTGGCCCCTTGATCCAGGCTGCCCAAGTCCCTCTGCAGAGTCCTTCTACCCTCAAGCAGATCAACACTCCCACTCAATTTAGTGTCATATACAAATTTACCGCGGGACCACTCAATCTGCCAATCTAGATCAGTGATGAAGATGTTAAAGAGAACTGGCCCCAAAACTGAGCCCTGGGGAACACTACTTGTGACCGGCCACTAACTGCATTTAAGTCCATTCACTACCACTCCTTGGGCTCAGTCATCCAGCTAGTTTTTAACCCAGCAAAGTGTCCACCCATCCAAGCTATGGGACACAGTATCAAAGGCTTTGCTAAAGTCTAGGTAAACATCCACAGCCTTCCCCTCATCAACCTTGTCATAGGAGGAGATCAGGCTCATCAAACAGCCCTTCATGAATACATGCTGACTGAGCCTGATCACCTGGTTGTCCTGCATAATAGCACTCTCAATTATCTGCTCCGTGACCGTCCCTGGCACCAAGGTCAGACTGACAGGTCTGTAGTTCCTTGGAATCTCCTTTCTGCCCCTTCTTCTAGGTGGGTGGCACATTTGTTAACCTCCAGTCAATGGAGACTTCCCCATTTAGCCAAGACCGCTGATAAATGATGGAAAAGTGGCTCAATGAGTACCTTTGTCAGATCCTTCAGTACCCTTGGGTGGATCACATCTGGCCCCATAGACTTGTGTGGGTCCAAGTGGTACAGGTCAGTAACTGTTTCTCCTCGGATTATGGGAGTTTTGTTCTGTTCCCTGTCTTCCAGCTCAGCAGTACAAGTATGCAGAAAATAACTAGTTCTGCTACTAAATGCAGAGGTAAAGGTGGCAGCATTAAGCACCTCAGCCTTTTCCTCATCCTTGGTCACTATGTTTCCCCTTGCATCCAATAAAGGATGGAGATTCTGCTTAGTCTTCTGCTACTCATATATTTGTAGAAATGTTTCTTCGTATCTTTAACAGAAGCCAAATTAAATTCTAGCTGGGCTTTGCCCCTTCTAATTTTCTCCCTGCATAGCCTCACAACATCTTTGTGGTCCTCTTGAGTGGCCTGCCCCTTCTTCCAGACGCCACAAACTCTCCTTTTTCACCCTGAGTTGCAGCCAAGGTTCTCTGTTCAGCTAGGCCAGTTTTCTTCCCTGCCTGCCAGCTTTTGGCACATGGGGCTGGCCTGCTCCTGCACCTTGAAAGCTTCCTTCTTGAAGAATGTCCACCCTTCCTGGACTCCTCTATTCTTCAGGACTGCCTCTCAAGGTACTCTGTCAACCAGCCTCCTAAACAAACCTAAGTGCCCTCCTAAAGTCCAAGGTGGCAGTTCTACTGACCTCCTCCTTTCCTTCTCCAACAATGAAGAACTCTACCATTTCATGATCACTGTGCCCAAGATGGCCTCCAATGTGAACAAGTTCTTTTATGTTCAGAAACATCATGTCCAGCAGGGTGCCTTTCCTAATTGGTTCCCTTACCAGCTGTGTCAGAAAGTTACCTTCCATAAATTCCAAGAACTTCCAGAAATGTTCCCTCTGTGTCATATTGTATTTCCATCAGATATCTAGTAAGTTCAAGTACCCCACGAGAAGAAAGGCAAGCAACCATGAAATGTCACCTAGCTGCTTACAGAATATTTTATCTGCCTCTTCATCCAGGTTGGGTGGTCTATAACAGACCCCTAACCATACTATCTGCCTTTCTGGCCTTCCCCCTGATTCTTACCCATGAACACTCAACCTCATTGTCACTATCATTAATATCTAGACATTCATAACACTCCCTAACATACAGGGCCACCCTCACCACTCCTTCCTTGACTGTCCCTTCTGAAGAGTTTGTAGCCATCCCTTGCAGCACTCAGTTGTGCAAGGCATCCCACCACATTTTTGTGATGGTGATTGTATCATAGTTTCCCTGTTGCACAATGGCTTCTAGCTCCTCCCATTTGCTGCCCATGATGCATGCATTACTGTAGGTGCACTTCAGTTGGGCTGATGGTTCCACCACCCTTTTGTGGGGAGAAGCCCTAATTCCTGCCTGACCATTCTCAGGTATTTCCATAGTTTCTAATCCATTAATAACCCATGTCATTGCTGCCACCTCTCTCCATCCCAAATCACCAAGATGGAACACCAAAGCAGCTCATTACCATGCTGTCCTACAAAGATTAGTGTACCACCAACAGGCTTATCACTAGGGAGCCTGGTTTTATGCCCTTCTCCCTCTGAATCTAGTTTAAAGCTCTTTCAATGAACCCTATCTCCTGCATAAAGATTATTTTTCCACTTTGTGTCAGGTACACCTGGTCTGTTGCCAGCAGTCCTGGTGTTGTGCAAACCAACCCATGACCACAAACCCCAAAGTCCTACCAGTTACACCAGGCTCAGAGCCATCTATTGATCTGCTGTCTTTTCCACTTTATTCCCCTGCTGATCCCTGCAACTGCAGGTATATATAACACTATTTGTGCTCCTGATCCCTTAACCAGTCATCCCAAGGCCCTGATGTCTCTCTTGTTGCCACCTTGTCTCTGCCCACTTGAAAAATCAATGATGGATAACATTCTGAGGGCTCTATCAGGGTGATAAGTTTTCTCTTTAGATTTTAAACTTGGGCCCTGAGGAGGCAGCAGACTTTGCTGTGAAGTGGGTCCAGTCTTCATACTGGGCCTTCTGCTCCATTCAGAAGGGAGTCACCTATGACAATGACCCTCTGGTTTTTTTTCAATGCAAGATGCAGTTTGACTTAACTATGACAATGCCTCCCAGCTAGTTGAATCCTCATCCTTGTCCTTGCTTGGTATGGCATGCAGCACATCATACCTATTTTTACACAAGCATCTAGGACAGTGGGGCAGCCTGCTGCACTGGGCAGGAACTCTGCCATTGCCCCCCATTCCTTAAGTCAGCATGCTCAGCTAGGCAGGGAGAGGATGGGGAATTCTCCATATCATGTGCCCTTGTTGGCCTGTTGAGCCTGTTCCAGGGAAGGTAGGGTGTGACTCCAGCTCCCCTACCTGGGCACACCTCCTGCAGACCTGCTTACTGCTGCCATTTGATACTAACATATGAACAGGAGACACCCTGCAGCCTGACACTTGGGTGGCTCCCACAAGAGCGCTGTCTGGAAGCTACATCAGCCCTGGTGGGTGCAGAGCTTAGGCCATAGCTTTCTGTTGGGTGGACACCCTCTTTCCTGGTTCAGCACCCTCCATGCATGCCCTCCTATGCAAACTGTGGTGCAAACAGCTGTGCCATGCCCTGTTTGCTGCATCCCCCCCGCCGAGCTGCATTTCATGGGAGTGAGGGGTGGCTATTGCTACTGCTGGTTCTGCTCCCACCTGAACATCAATCCTCCTGCCAGATGCTGCCTGTGTTTTTCTAAAGAAAGCAACAAACAACAGAACAAAGTACTATTTCATATATACCAGACAATACAGTATTCAAACACTTGCTAAACAGCAGCAGGTTATGAGCATCACATAAGATTTTAATGTTTCACTGACTATATATTAGAGAAGAGTTTGCAAAAGAATTTCTCAAAGTAACTATTTATCCAGATTTCAACAAAGTATAGTTTGAACACTTACAGAGCAAACATTAAAACTCACAAAGCAAATGCAAATGCTGTTAGGGTCACAAGTGAGATGCATCTGTATTTCAGTCAAGAGGAAGAGAGAACCAAATAGAAGAAAAGATTTTAGATTTTGGCAGTGACTTTTACCCCTGTGGACAGAACAGGCTGTCCCCACAAAACTAGCATTTACCAAATGTGGCTCAATGATCAAATTACACTTTCTCTGGCACTCGCCAAGCAGTGAGTGAATGTGTCACAAAGCCACAAGCAATCCAAAAAGTTTAAGAGTAATCTCAAGTGTTCCCTTTGCTTTCCAGATATTCCTTTTAAAAGTGCTTTCCAGCTCCCTGCTCAGTATGCAAAAAGTTACTCACTTTATATATTCAGATTCCAAAACCAAATAAGTTCAATCAAATCAATGAAAGTAATCTGAAATAATCAAGTAACTTAACTCATGGGTCCGGGATGGTAATTACAGTGATCATAAAGTGTCAAAAGCAGGACGTCTCTTGCAATTCAGACTAAAAGTATAATTTATAGCAAAACCAATAACATGGGAAAAGAACAACAACAACAAAGATAATTAACCTCATTAAGATTAAAGACTCCACAGATAACATTCATCACACTCTTCATGAAGATTCATAACTTTCCTATTCTTTGTTAATTATATAACAATATTTATTTGAACATACTAATGCTATTCAATGCCTTTCATTACTTTCCTGTTTCCCACCCCAAGAGAAAACACAACTTCAAAATATTTTAGCTGAAATCCTCTAGCTTCAATACAAATGAAAACTAGCTACTTTGCAACCCAGAAGTTTTGTCCTTTTCAGCTATTCAAAGTAATTTCAGAATTTGTAATGTATCCCACTTTGCTTTTGGAGAAGGATTAAGAAAAAGCTGTCTGAATAAATATGCTTCAAACCTCTATGAACCTTTTCAAACCTAGTACAAGGTCACTCATTGTTGCAGATACAGACGATGAAGCTCCAGCTGCTTCCTGTAGCATAAGTCCAGAATACAAGCAACCTTGGCCAGGAAAGGACAGAACCATCTTGAGCTGATTTGGATATTTTAGCTTTTATTTCCAATCTGCTTATGAGGGAAACTCAGTAAGTCCACTATCACTATTCCCATTCACTGTTTAGGTTGGTAAATGAATCAAGTGATTAACCTAAGACAACATCCATCTTTTTGATGAATTGGTCTTTACGTTTCATCAGTAATGAGGTGCTGTATAAGCTCAAACCATCTTTGGTACACTCTTAGGACCAGTCTGAAAAGCCCTTTTGCCTATGGCAAGTACTTTGAAGACCATTTAGATTCACAGTTGCTGTCTGAAATATGCTTTTCTTTAAAAGCAAGGTTAATTAATTTGAAGCTTTTACAGTGCTACTGTATCAGCAATTGTATTCTAAATGAAGTGAAAACAGTTAACTAAATTAAATTCAAACCTCCATGCAGCAGCTGGCAGGTCTTTCTCTTTGTGGTTAAATATAGGATGGCCATTTATCAATGAGAACAGTAAATCCTGTCAGTGAAATAACATATAGATATAAGAAGGGCTACTAAGAGTTGCTACCAGCACCAGTCATTACAAAACTGAGAACACCCTCCCCGCCCTGCACAAAACCAAAAACTACCACCACCACCCCTGCCAAAGGAAAACAACCAAACCAAAACAAACCCAAACCCCCAAAACTGAAATGAAACATTCTCAGATGGACACTTAAACTCAATTTTGCCCTCACTGCCTTGAAAAGCAGCTTCTTTAGGTTAAGGAGTGGAAATTGCTACACTTCCCACAGAATAAAAAAGTTACCACCATGTTGCAAATGAAATGTTAGTTATTTTAAGGAATTAACAATTCTGCCTCATTTATGTGGAAAAAGATTAGAAATATTCAGAAATGCTGTGGTTTCCTCTTATCCTAGAGATCTTCCAGAGAGCCTAATGATTAGTCTTAACACAGACAGACATGCAATCACTATTGGTCACTACATGAGAAGTCGTCAGAACAAAAGCAAAGGCAACAACTATGAAATAACATTGAAAGACTACACCTTCATTGAGGTGGTAGAGAAGGCAGTAATCTGACGTTAACAAGGTCACATTCTCATTCTGACATTGTCAGGGTACTCTCATAACCCCCATTTTGGGGGTTCTAATCAATGAGCAACTGAATATGAGCAAGCAGTGTGCCCAGGTGACCAAGAAAGCTAATGGCATCCTGGCTTGTATCAAAAATGCTGTGTCCAGTAGGAGTATGGAGGTAATTGTTCCCTTGTACTCAGCTCTGGTGAGGCCACACTTCAAGTATTGTGTCCAGTTTTGGGCACCTCAATAAAGAGAGATGTGGAGGTGCTGGAGTGAGTGCAGAGGAGGGCTGGGGAAGGGCCTAGAAAACAAGTCTTATGAAGAGTGACTGAAGGAGCTGGGGCTGTTTAGTCTGGAAAAGAGAAGGCTGAGGGGAGACATCATTGCTGGCTATGACTGGGTAGGTTTAGACTGGACATTAGGAAAAAAATTTTCCACAGAAAGAGTGGTCAGGCACTGGAATGTGCTGCCCAGGGAGGTGGCTGAGTCACCAACCCTGAATGTGTTTAAAGGTCATTTGGATGTGGTGCTTGGGAATATGGTTTAGGGGTAAATTTTGTAGAGTAGGGTTATCAGTGGGACTTGGTGATCCTGAGGGTATTTTCCAACCTGAATGTTTCTGTGATAAATGATTTTTAAAATGAGCAGTTCTACTGATTGGGCAAATGAGACAATCAGCATAAAATTCCAGGCATCTGGGCCTCTCACCTCCTGTTATTACAGAACAGTATTATTAACACTGACCACGACACCATAACCATTTCACTGGGAGCCACAGAAGACAGAATGAGCAGCTTGGTTCATTGGTTTTTAGGAATGAGTAACTAAATCACATCTACACAAATTTGAAAGACATTGAAGCATGAATTTTGACCATACTGTGAAAGGTTTAAAATACATGACTAATTTTGGTCCTTACAAGACAGGCTTAATGAACACAGATAGCATCCAAGGAAGCAAGTAAAACACAAAGCAAGTCTTCCACAGAATCCACTGAGTATCATAATGCTATACAGGCTATCATAAATAAAAGGAATAAACCCACAGCCATTCAATTTCATAATGTTACAACATATTTTGAGAAATGGACACTTGGTTTGTTGTTTCATCACAGTAAACTCAATCTCTTTTTACCATCAGTGAATCCTAACAGGATTTGATTGTTCCAGCCAAATCAAAACTAAATGTCAGTATCAACACCACCAACTTGAAAGGCAAGATACAACTATCTATCTTTCAGGAAAAAAAACAAAGCAATGTACTCCAAAATAACAAATCTATCCTGAACACTGCCCTTTTGGTTGTATGTATTTAGAATGATGAATTAGGAAATGCTCCTAGGCCTAGGTTGATAATAAAGTGAATAATCCTAGATTAAAATATATCCTACTCAGTATACTGTTTTCTAGTAAAAACTAAGCTAACAATAAATTACTTCAACTCCACAACAAATGCAACTTGCCTTTTCCCAAAGGTATTCTTTGTGCCTCAATTTATACCATAAGAGACAAAAGACAGTTCTCAAAAGTCTGTAAAGAAACTTCCTAACAAACAACACTAAGTTAGAAATAGATCCTATAGATTCAAGAACATGGAAGCTACTATTACAGTGAAATGATTTGCCTATGTCTTCTCCCGACATGATAAAGAAAACTCACGCAGAATTTCTTCTAGCTTATGAACTGCTGCATACTTTCCTCCAGTATCAATGATTTTAGCAATTTCACTTTTGCACAGATCAGTAGGTTTACCCAAATATTAAAATTTCCCTTCAGTATTTAGAAAGCTACAAAGAGCCAGCAAAAAAAGTCTACAAAGAACAGATTTGTGTTTCCTTTCCAAACCACAAAATGTGGAAGTTTTGGAGCTGCTTTCCTACCCGCCTCCATTTTAATGAAACCTTAAACTTTGAATAATTAGAAAAAGCTCTTTGCAGTTGTTACCATAGATACAGTGAATTCTTAAAAGAATTACTAAATTAAGTCAGTGAAACTGTTTTATAGTCATGTATGAGCTTAGATATTAATCAACTTAGAGAGTAAAACTATTAACTACTATAGCATTAAAAAAAATTCTATTAAGTATCACAGATGATTGAAGGAAGACTACTTTGGCTAAATGAAACCTGAATAAAAAGTAATGTAACCATTTTAGAACAGTTTTAAATTATTCTTCACTGTCATTTGTATCAATATGCAGTATTACAATTTTGAAAAGCAAAGCATAAAAAAAAACCCCAACAAATTCTTGAACTATTCCAAGTAAGGGAGAATACTTGCTTTTTTATCCCCATTTATAGCTTGAGACTGAGAACTGAAGTGAACTGACACCTAAAACGAATGAACCAGATTAGAAAATAACGAATCTAATTGCCTGGATGTAAGAAATTTGACAAGTAACAGAACAATCCAAATTTCTTGATGAAGAGCCAAACATTTTGATGCTTTACTTCCCAAGTGGACATAACAACCTTTCTAAGTGCATCATGATTTAAAAGGGAAAAAAAATAAATTCTTAAGAAATCTCATTAACTCCTGAAATCTTAAGCCTCCTCTTCAGAATTTTTAGCTTCTTACAGTATCTACAAAAGAACTGTGAATTTAATTTCTTGTAAGAATTCCTGCTGCCCTCATATTAAAAAATAAAGGTTGCTATTAATCTTTCATCATCTAAAGGAACGTCAACGTGGTGAAAGACAGAAGCAACTATCTCAACATTACACATATTCCAAGCAGACAGCAAAAATAAACAGAGGATGCCTTGATTTCATAGTCCTTCCATTTTCTAATGGCCCATCGCAGTTCAAATCAGGTTTTTTTCTATGCAAAGAATTAACAGACATGTGTTGTATGTATTACATTTTACCAATACTGTAGTAGCAGAGCAAATCCCACAACTACCCTTTTCTCCTTTCTGCAATCAAAATAAACTCTACTGATGAAAGCAGCACCTGTGTGAGGAGCATTTTGTCAGCAAGTATAATTGTCCCAGAATATACCAACACAACACCTAGAATACACAGATTAAGCCATAGGCTATAGTTTCACAACACTTTTTTCCACCGCCGTACCAGTTTAAGCAGTCTGCATCCTTCAGCTGTGCTGGCACAACTGTTTGTGCAGCTGAACAGTGAGGCCAGTCAGGGAATCGATCCAGGTTAAAAATAATATTTTTCTGATGGTAAATTCCACAACATGCCTTGCTGCATAGCCACCTGGAACATTAACTAGTAATACCAGTGCAACTGAGAAGCAAGTCGAGAATAAGAAGCTAAGGTCAGGGCAGATTATGCCAGTGCTGACATGGAAAGAAATGCTCATGAAACTACACCCCTGGTTTTTAAATGTTTGGCATTCCCTGATTAAATACATTATCCAAATAGTGCATAACAGAAGAGAAGAATATTACCTCACAAACATGTAAAAATGTAGAGGAGGCTTCCACCCACTTTTCAGAAAATGCTGTGCAAGGGGTATTAAAAAAATTTTTAATTACCTTAAGCTCCATAGTTGCAAACTGCTCCACTTTCCCTGTGCCCCCCATCATCACTTCATTTGCAGGGAACAAGTGTATTTTATCATTTATTGTTTCTTTCATTATTTCACACACAAAACCTGTACTTGGATCTCTGCCTTTCAGCGAAACATGCAAGATGCTACTGCATTTGTTCTTGTAACAAATCCTGGACAGTTGGAAAGGAGGGGAAAATAAACTGTAAGCTAGGATAGTAAAAATCTGTTTTCTGCTGCTTTACATGTAAGCACACTTTCTGTGTGAAGATGAAGTAAGATCAAGACAAAAAAAATTCATCTCACAATACTAGCTACTCTGTTTGTACACTACCACTTTGATCAGACTTTAATTTTCAGCAGTAACAGGACAATCCTTTCTGTTAGTGATCAGCTTTATCCTTCCAAGCTTTTCAGTCCCAAGGAACTATTAGATAAACATGTACAAGGAAACAAAAAGGTATGAACTCTTGCTGGTTGTGCACTGCAGATATGAAGACTTTCTACTCCTGGGAACAAGAGCTATTGGTGTACAAAATACTGCTCAGGTTTATCACAAAGTGGATAAGGCTTCCAGACAGAAGCTGGTTTATGCCACATTAACACAGCACGCAAGACACAGGGAGCACACACTTGTGTCTCTGCCATGTTCAAAAGCAGCACTCCTGGCAGACAATCTTCCTCCTTCTGGTTACAGCACAGTTTTTGAAAGGATTGCAGTTAATACCCAAAGGCAAATATACGCTTTTACTTAAAAGAAAGAAGAAAATAAAAAACCAAACCACCAAACAAAGAAAAATCACCCAAAACCCCAAACAAACCAACAAACAGAAAACACCGAGCAGAAAATGAAAAAACAACCACCCATTTTGGCAGCAGTCATCTTATTTAAGTTCATATCTTACACATACACACACTCGAAGGCAAGCTTCCATATACATCTCATAAAAGTTAATAAATCAACTTGAATTTTCCATTTAAACATCAAACAGCTAGGTCTGACTGCTATACATTAAAAAAATAGAAAGATGATACAGCTTCAAAGCATTCATGAGACATTTTCCTGCTGTCAACTTAAAGAATTAGGGAATAAATACTTCTTTTTTCACCTGTTACCTTTAGATGTTTATCAGCAATTTTAATTCAAAGTACATTTTAGAATTTCAAGGGAGAAATACTGTAATTAAAGAATGAGTCATATAAAAACTATTCTGAATCAAATATTAACATCAAGAATACGTTGTAATCTTTCTAGCCATCATTGGGCAGAGGTTACTTCTCAGAGATGGACCATTCTTAACACTTTTATTACATTGTAATATCTGTTGGAAGTTTAATATAAAATCAACCAGTAACAATAACACATGAAAATTAGGACTTTATCAGAAACAAATCCAAAACACCTCAATCAGGAATGAGTGTAGTGTGAAATACTGACACAGGCTTAATTTAGGTTAAGATAGTTGTTCTCCATCTTTAATAGAACTTATGCCACCATAGATGCTTATCCTGCCAGCAGAGTTAAGGTTGTGCAATTCCAAATCCATACCCATAAAACTACTAAACAAAAGTGTGTACTTCTTCAGCAATTAAGACACATAAAACAATCATAAAGAGTGTATTTGTCAGCCCTACACCAAATAATCTCAAACTACTGATCATCCTGTAGCATAACTCTGTGGTAGTCTATAGAGTAAAGGAAAAACCACACTTATGTTCTACAACAGGAAGCTGTTTTTTTCATCTGGTATGAATGCACCTCTTCAGGGTCAGGTTTCACTGCACCACTGTTACCATGTGAATTCTGATAAACTAACAATTAAACTGAACTGTAATCTGCAGGAGACAATGAACATACGACTTCATTTAGGTTCCTATTCCAGGACCTTATTATGACTGCATAAAACTAGGTTATGAGTCATGGATTTTGATATGCCCATATATATGTCAACATAATTATTACCTGTTTACACAATACCTTTTATTTTTCGTGTACAAACATGGTACGTTTCCTTACCATATTATTAAAGTAACACAGATGCACCTAAATCTGAAGATCCTACAACAAGCAGAGAACAGCAGCTTGCTGCCATGTGGAGGGTGTTCTTTATAAATACTACTGCAGAGCTCTTTGGTAAGTGTCCTCAAGGTAAGTGTTCTGCACCACAACAGTTTTCAGAGAGAGTTCCAATATAAATCCTTTACCAGGACATCATTTATTAAAAGCTGGGAAATCCTCTTACATGAACTTTCTTCATCTATTTATGACACACCTGTCTTCATTTTATTGTCCTCTCAAGCCTCCCATTCAACCTAGCTCAACAGGTTGCTGCTGCCACCTACCGGCAGAGGTTCCACTCGTCTTTCCCCTCCATGGTAACTTCACGGGCATTTCCACACACTGGCTGCTTCAAACAGGCAACTCCATTTGCTAGGACACCAGATATTTGTTTTGCTGGGCAAGCAGGGAGCCTGAGCTAGTCTCTAGCCTGAGCTAGTCTCTAGCAAATTGAGTTGGCTAGATGAGGGATCCAAGAAGTGCCAGCACAAACCCACATGTAGGAGAAGAGTTGGGGACTTTTGGATTGGCATTCTTTCCTGTTACAGGAACTGACAATGACTATAGATAGAGCTAACAGCCCAATAGGATCTTCCTAGTTATAAGTAAAATGACTACTTATACTGCTATCATCAGCAAATATCTAACCATATCTAACCTTTGCTTACACAAATCATAAAAAGTTGGGTTTCTCAAGTTCACCACTTTCACACACACAAAGACACTTGAACCTTTGAAAAACAAACAGATGACTTTAGGTACCTTCTATAATCCTTAATCTTGAATAACTTCATGATTAAAATATAGTCTGAAATAATGAATTAATATGAAATAAACCCCACATATATTTGATTCCAAGCCTCTGATAAATCTCCAAAGAGTCAACTCCTTTGTTATCAACTGGGCTAATACCCTTCAGACTGGTAAGAGAACAGAAAGTAATCTCCAAACACCAATTAATCTCTCCACTACTTTTCTTAAAATTTTAATTAAGTCACCTGAAGCTGCAAGTGAAGGAAGACAAACTAAAATGAAGTCATCTCAGGTGTTAAATATTCCATGAATGTATCCACAGAACAGTTCTACCTCAATATGAATCAATCTGTTGTCTACATCATGAAGCAAGCACAAAGCAACTGTAACTACAGGCATCTAACAATTCATAAAAATAACAGTTTCAAGCTTGGCACCAGACATGTAATAGTGGCAATTTTGCTCAGATCTGTATTCTACCTCTAAAGTCATGGTATTCTGAAGGATTTTCAAGTTTTGACTTGGATACTTCTACAATTTTAACTTGCTGGCTGGAAGTGTTTTCAATTCTAGTTTTAAAAGAAATGGTCAAAAAAAGCCATAAACATAAAAAATAGTTTACTTTTCTGAAAGGCTTCAGGGAAAAAAAGATAAAAATAATTCTAAAAGCAATTTCTTTTTCTTTCACTTTGTTTCATTCAAAACAAAGAGCAGTTACAGCCTTCAAGCAAACAGAAAAAGCATTAGAAGCTAATTTTTGGAAAATTCTAAGGTGTATGGGAAGACACTAGGCTCCATAGAGTCTCTGCCTGAAAGCATGGGAGATGAAAGAGTAAAACAAGTCTAGAAGATTTGGACTCTGAGCCACAGGCTCCTTCACATTCAGCAGTAATGCTTTTCTAAACATTCTGACAATTTTATGACAGCATGACTTGGAAGTGAAGGAACTTGTCTGACTATTGCAGCCTTGTGCTAGTTTCTCTCCTGCTTCCCCCCCATCATCCAGAGCTGATCCATTCAAATTATCACAAAATAAAAAAAAAAACCCAGAAGCATTCATAACTAATCTAGAAAATCCTAAATTCTTGGGGTGGGGGTGTTTTGTTTGTGGGTTTTTTTTATGGTTTTTAAAAAGATTCTCCCTCAAAATGTTTAGCCTTCTATTTTTGTATGTGCAGGCTATGTATGTTCCACAGCCTTGAAGGACAGAAGCTTGAGTTTTAAGAACATTCAAATTCTAGCTTCAGAAGCTGGAGTTCAAAGAACACTAAGTATCATGGAGCTCACTGAGGGAAAAATTAGAGCAGAATACATATTCCCTCCTACAACCATTCAGAAAAATTAAGAACAGAATAGAATGGTCCTGAGAAATGACAAGTAATGGGAAGAAAAACCCTCAGATAACAGTCTAAACTATGGACATTTGGAGTGGGACAGGTGAATTAATACCACCTACTAGAAACAGTCTTTAACCACCCTCTGCAGTAATGCTTTAGCTTAAGTTACTGATATAAATATTTCCCAACATCCAGCCTAAACCTCCCCTGGCACAGATTGTAACCATTTCTTTCAGTCTGCTCACTTGTCATCAAGGAGAAGCTGGCCCACTCCTCGCTCCAACCTCCCTTCAGATTGTTGTAGAGAGCAACAAGGTCTCCCCTCAGCCTCCTCTTCGCTAGACTGAACAACCCCAGCTGCTTCAGATGCTCCTTGTAGGTCATATGCTCTTGGCCCTTCATGAGCCTTGTTGCCCTTCTCTGGACACACTGCAGCACCTCAATGTCCTTCCTATAGTGATGGCCCAGAACTGAACACAATAGTCCAAGTGTGACCTCACCAGCGCTGAGTACAAGGGGGATGATCACTTCCCTGTTACTGCTGGCCACCGTGTTTCTAATACAAGCCAGGATGCCACTGGCTTTCTTGAACACCTGGACACAGTGCAGACTCCTGTTCAATCAATAATCAACCAACACCCCAGACCCCTCTCCGAGTTGCAGCGTACCAAGCACACATCCCCAGGTCTGTAACTTACCATGGGGTGGTTGTGACCCAAGTGCAGGACCTGGCATTTGGCCTTGTTGAACTTTACACAATGAGCCTTGGCCCATCAGTCTAACCCCACTGTAAAGCTTTTCCTACCCTCTAGTAGCTTGGTGTCACCTGTTGTTCACCTTAGTGTACTCAGCCCCCCCATCCAGACCATTGATAATGAAAAGGACAGGCCTCCAGCACTGAAGCCTGGGGGACATCACTGGTGACTGGGCACCTGCCACATGTAAATCCATTCACCACCTTATTCTGAAGAAGAATGTTGAGGGAGACATGTCTGTTCTGTAAAAAATAAATACCACACATGAAATAACCAAATTATTTAAGTTACTAAGACTTTATGGCAACTACCTGAAAACTATTATCACGATCCCTTAACACAACAAAGATGCTTAGAACACCACTATATCTATCTGTAGAAGGAGGATGAAATTAAAAAATCTCCCTTACAAAGATCTGTAATCACCAGCCTTTTTTCAAAAGAACCTACCAATTCCTCTCCCTGATCTAAAAATTGAGTAACAAATCTTCAGTATGAGATTGAACAAATAATTTAAGCCTAACCAAAACCCATTTGTTAAGTTCTCCAGCTTCTCAAAGCAAGCAGTCTGTCTTGCTCTATAGACCTTCCACATACAGCAGGCTTCTTTCTGCTCAAGAGCTTCAAGTAAAATGTTTCACTGCAAACAATATTTCAGAACCCTCACATTATGAGTCAGAAAATATGTCAGCATATTAAAATGTTTCAGCTATCAATTAAACTATGCCATGCAAAATTATTATATGTCAGCCTAATTTCTTTATCAAAATGAAACGATGCACAATAACCAAACGTATGCTTAAAAGATACATCTAAAGATCTAATAGCAATCATCTTTGTTCATTGCTGTACTTCATTTTACCTACACTTTCCTGAGAAAACTACTACTATTATTAAAGAAAAATGCTTGAACTTTCTTTTCAAGGCTTATAATACTTAATAATAAAAAATAATCTCATTTTTTTCATTTTACCACACTGTAAAGCTTTTCCCGTTAATCTTGGAACTGGTATAGAAGGACAAATCTCAAGGCAGTATCAAAACCAATTCTCTTACTTCCCTCAGGTATGACTAATAATGCCTCATTCTGCAAGCTCAAAAATGGTGAAGACTTATGGTTAAGTCCCATTCCATAGCAACTTGATCAACTAAAAGGTGGGTAGGTGGAAGGAGGCTAATAAGCAAAGAAATAAAAAAGAAATCTACCCACTCCTTGAAAGTATGCTAACCCTTCTGAAAACACTTTGACTTTTGGCAATCAATATGACAGTATTACCTATCACTTCCAATTAGTGAAAAAGAGTAAAATGCATGACTGATATCAGACACTTTGGTATTGGTAAGAAAGTCCCATGTCCTACTTCCCACAGAAACAGAGTCAAGCAGAATGAAAGGCCTAAAGCAACAGAACAGCAGGTGTGTAGTCAGACAACTAAGCAGCCATGTACCATGAGCTCCAAATTCTCTCCTGTTCTCTAATCATATACCAAGCAACTATAGGGCAACTTCTACTCCCTTCTCATTTCACCCTGGGTGACTCACCTGGAGAACCCTTCCAGTTTATTTAATGAACTTTGAGATTCAATTTCCCAGCAATCCTCATGCTACTCTCTCCTGGTCAAGAAGCACAAAGGATTATGTCACGCACTTTCACTTCTGGGCTGGTTGAAGAGTTTCTTTTCCGTTTTTCCCCTCTTTACAAAACTCAAAATATTTCTTTAATTGATATGAGAGGTGTCACTGGTAAATCCAGCATTTGAGTAAATACCTACTAAATGTCAGATGGTTTAATAAATGTATCAGTTGTTCATGTTTCAGTGACAGTAAGACTGGGTATTTCAGAAACTACTTGAAGTGCAGATCCTAAACAATTCAATACTGCCATTGTTATTCCTCCTGCTCCCAAGCATGCATTCTGTCACTCCTGTGATTTGAACAAAAGGGTGAGGAAGTAGTGTTTAGCTGGTTTAGCTTTCATCAAATGAATGTTGCCATGAGTACAGGAGAATGAACAGAGCCAGCTTACATAGATTTACTAACCCTCAGTTTTTCCTGAGGGCAGTCTTTTGGGGGGAGTGGGGGGGAGGTTGTACACAACACTAAAAGAAACTTCTCTGATTTTACATTACTTTAGCACTAGAATAAATATTTAGGAAGTTAAACATCTACTCCAACCACACATGGCTGTATCTGGCAGCTATTATAAACAATCAACAACGTGGGTCCCTAGGGTAAGAGAAAGAGACATACAGGTTGTACATAAGCAACACAAGAGGAGTTAAGAACAGGAAACCACTTCCTTGAGTTGTTAGCAGCTAATTAGAAACAACTGTTAAGAGACAGCACCTGAAGTGAGAGCAGGTGGAGAAATTTCCAAAAGATTGGTAGGACACCACCAAGAAGAATGGTACCACCAATAGACAGGTAAGACAGACCTTCAGCTATGAAGGGTATCAAGGGGGCCCATAAAGAGGCCTACAGCTGGACTGCCACAGTTTTAGGCTAACAGAGCTTGATTTTGTATCTAAGTGCATTGTCTTCACCTATGAAACTACACTGACTAAAGGTCCTAGGCTAATGGAGGACTTCACTAAATAGCTGCCATAGAAAAGGGGGAAAGAAAGGGAGAATTGTGGTCACAGAGACTAGATTTGTTTACTCTTTCCGCTCTTACTTCCCAAACTAGCATATGTAAGGACAGAATCAAGACCACTGCTGCAACGTTTGGGAGAAAGCCTCTAGTTTCCACTTACTTTCTGCCAGCTTTATGGTAGTATGGAAAAATAAATAAATAACTTTAGAAAATAAATAATAATCCATTAACCTGGAAAACAACTTGACACCAAGACTGTGACAGGCAAGAGTCATACAGAAATACTCATGGGAGTCCAAATACAACTTATTTTGCTGTTGCTTTTCTTCAAGGAGCATATTGTATACATAAGGAGTGAAAAGTAACAGACAGATGTCTAAACAGCTGCTCCTCTAGCTCCCAAATCTTTCCCCCCATACCTTTCCTCTAGAATAAAATACAGCTTTCCTACCTAGGAACTCATCATACATAATTTTTAAATTCATTCTTTTCTCCCTATATTTCCCATCTCCCAGGAGAATGCTACTTTTCTCCACCCTTCTTTAAAGAAAAGAACTACCACCATCTATTACCACCACCCACTGTTTCTTTTAAACTGAATTCAGAGAGAGGACAACAACAGGGTAAGGGGAGAGGAAAGCTATGAAGAGCTGAAATGCCTCCAGTATTCAAGGTTTCTCAATGCTTATTGTTTTCTGCTGTTATAACCTTTAAAACATGGCCACTAATCCTTTTACAATTTAACCTACCTTCTACCTTTTCTACCTAAACCAGTATCTCCTTACAAAGGTTCTGACACCAGATAAAGACCAAGACAATGATATAGGCAAAACCAAAAAACTTAAATTAACCAGCTCTGAAAAAGGCAGATAAGGAAAGCAAGAGGAAAATTGAGAAAGAATAGAAAAGATGCGTCATAGTGCAAGGCGAATAAAGAGCTTATACTTAGTAATGTCCTCCAGTTTTGATGCCGCTTGGGAAGAGAGGCTTCCACAACAGCAGCAAGATTTACAAAAGACCAAATCTCACATTAAAATGGAATGGGGGGGGGGTGGGGGTGGAAAATCCAGAACATTTGCAACTTGGGTTCTGTCTTATCCCTAATTCTAAGGCCCTTTCTTGCTTGGGTGTAGAAATACACCATTGTTTAAAATACTAGAAATCAAGATTATATTATGACCTAGCAGAAAAAAAAAAACAACAGAAGAGGGTTCTCTCTGCAACTGTCATACATGTCTTATTAAAACTACAAAATCTAACAAACCTTTTAAATAACAGATCTGACATTACTTTGTACATTTTAATACAAAAGCAAATGAAAGTTAATGTTTAACTAATTAATAAAATGCCAAATTCTATTATTAACTTGCCAATAATTTCAAACTGTTATTTCTCACACCTTTCATTAAATACCTAATCTTACCACGCACTTCCTCTGTATTTTCTGGATATTTTATCACCTTATAGTCTTCAGCTAAGAAATTGGCTATATTTATCTTTCTCTTTAGAACTAAACATTGAAAAGTACATACACGTAATAAGAATCATTAAGACTTAGATATCGAGTATTTTCAGCACACTAAAGAGAAAGCTGAGATTCCATTTCTTACAAACAAGTATTATACAACTCCATGGAGGAATAGCAACTCTGCTAGTTTGGAGAGCTCTTCACAGCTTATACTACAACATTTCTTGCATTTGCAATGAAGATAAGAGGCCTGTTCGTAGAATTAGACAGACTTTTGAAAGATAAGATGAACAATATCATGAAGATAAAGTGGAAAAGGATTCATAACTATTATACTTAGTTCCATTTTTCACCCATTCAATTTTTTTAATGCTTGTCCAGCAAATATCTTAAGCTATGGGTTACAAAGCAGGCATAATTAAAAATATCTAGACTTCTATCATGAGCTGGCAAGAGCAAAGGTATGAAAAAAACCATCCATTTTTCCCCCCATAAATGAAAAGCAAAGTATTATTTCTTTGAATTATATATCATTTCCTTCTCACAATAGGTTCAGAAAGGATAACAAAGCAGTGGCAACAAATTCTTAAGTTCAGAAGGCAAACTAATCCACACTACTATAATTCTCCTAAATCAATTTAAAATCCTAGTCAACACGTGTACATCAGAAAACAATGCCACAAGAGCCAGAGATGCTGTACTGCAACAGTAAAACATGAAATGATAAAGTGCTTTTGAAATCAGTGAATTTTGACAGTCTGAACTGTCACTGTAGACATTCTGCAACATTCATTGACAGGACAGCATAATGTGATGACTTGCCCTTATCACACAACAGGCAGCAGCTTGAAGTCACACGGACAAAGCTGAAATACTATTTTGCTCTAAGATTCCTAAAAACTTCAAAACAGAAGATAACTGTCCTTTAATTAACAGGACCTCATGCTAGAATAACTCTGGATATTTTTCTAGCTAAAGTTTTGGGTTTTTTTTCTTCAATATTAACTGTAGTTGAGCCAAGTGGCGAGTTTCAAGATGTCATTTGTGTTGGCAAGAATTTCCTAACTCATTGATGGGGAGTGGAAAAAAAAACCCACAAACATTCAGGAGAGTTGCAATGGCTTTACCGCGAAGAAACACGGGCTACAGTTTGGCCTGTTCTTTTGGTCAGTTTCAACAGGAAGCCAGTCTGTAGCGCCATCAACTCTGCTAACATCATTATGTGGTACTTTGACTTTCAGATACTCTTTCACAGGGAATTCACTTGAAACTAAAATCCCCAAGAAAAAAAAAATCCAAATCCAATATAATAAACACAATCAAGAAACAAGAAAGAAGTAATGTCAAAATTCAGCACCTACATAAGGCTTGAACACTTGCGGTTTGTACAGCATTTTGTACACAGACAGCCACTCATTAAACTCGAGCTTGAAAATGTTGTTAATATCTGCCAGACTAGAATGTGAACGTGCAGGCCAGATTAGCAAATACTGTTATGTTCCTACACACTAATTTTAATTCACACATCTTTAAACGAAGCTTTATATGCATTAATGTATCAGATTATAATTAAAGATTCACCAGTTTCATAACAATTAAGTTACAAAAGGCTGGAACGCTAGGCCAGCTCAAACAGTATTCCTGAGTAGTACACAGATGAAACCAAATTATCTTTATAAAATATCTGTTTTGCTATCCCATTTTAACCATTTTCCTCAAGTGTCAACAAGTGCTGCATCTCCATTCTAAATGATTCTTGTCATCTGTCTCGCTTTCCATAGTTTACATATCTCACTGCAGTTACACTTACCTATTAGACATGCTTTCACAAGTTTCAATGGGACCTGAATTTCCTTAAAAAGGACAATAACATTTAAAGACTAAACACCTTGTGGGCAAAGAGAAGGCTGCTAGGGTTTTTACAGGCACCATCATTTAAAGCTAATTAAAACTTGCCTGTTGAAAGCATTTAAGACTCCGTGATTATCTCCAGATGATAGGGGATCTTTCACCTAGGAGGGCCACTAATGAAGATTTCACATGATGGCAGAATCCCCATATGAGAGTTCTGTGGTGAAGTCAGTTAAACTAGTTCCTGTCCTACTTTTTGAAGGGCTAGCTTCTAATTTGCATCATTTTGGCAATTCAGCTGGTGATCCTGTAAACAGCTGCAGCGTCACAGAGGGAAGAGACAAATTCTTCAACTGGTCCTGTTGCTCATCTATCATAGCACCACTCTTAGGTCTAATGTTTCATGACAGGCTTTCATCAGCTTAATAAACTGTCATCTCTCCTACTTCACCATACCTCAGATTTGCAGAAAAAAATATTTCTGGAATCATACCCTAACTCACACCAGTGAACTAAGGAGAAAGGATGGCAAATCCATGCACTGTCACTATTGTAGTGCAAATCATTCCCCTCAGTGAGATAATTGAACCATTGATCTAACAGCTCCTCAGCATCAAAAGATTGTGTTTTGTTTGTTGTTTTTTCCCCCCCCTCCCACTCTGAGTTCACTTAAGACAGTTAAGTAAGAATCAACTTCTGGTTAGTTCTCTAACCCCCAGTACAGAGTCACCTGGCTCACACACAGATGAGTAGTACCAGGAACCAGCTGCTTGTGTCAGTGAAATCTTCCCTGTCCAGCCACAGCAAACCATCAGTGGCCCCTATTGCTCACAAATTCTTACATGTTGTGCTTTAAACCTGATGTCTCAAAGCCATTTTGTTGTATTACTCCAAAAGTATCTAATTTACATAGAAATACTGTCACAGGTGTTATTCCTTTCATGACAGCAAAAGCATATTTTGTATCAATAAACCAAAACTGTTCAGCCAAGTCAAAGCTGAAGCTCTTCCAGAAAGATACCACCAATTTGCAACTGCAACTGTATCAGCAATCTTTGCATGCTACACTAAAAAAGGATGACTCTATTCACAGCTTTGACAAGACCTACATCATCAGAAGAGTGAAGATTATCTCATTGATTTCTTCCCCCCACCACCACCTTGCAATACATACATGAAAGCATTATCAGGGGAGCTGATATTTCCCTTTCAGTCTGGAAACCACAGGGGTTTTCAGCCCCACTAGGGGTGGGGTGGGGTGTGGAGTGGCGGGGAAGAAAATTCATCAGTATTTTCTCTGAACCTTACTGCTTAACACATCATCTGCTAGAAACAAGATGCTGGCAAGGAGAGAAATTTCCACAACCCAAGCGACAGTTCTCTCCTGGTGCCTTCAATGTATTTTATCACACTTTGCCAAATACCATGAAAGAGGAATCCAAAAAGTATTGCACTTTAGGTCTGGAAAAGGAAAATCAATATGTGATTCTTGTAGAGGAACAGGAAGTAATTCTTGAGCAACCCATTTAACACATACATGCACACTAAATCCTAATCCAGATACACAACAAAATGAGTTGTATTGCTTAAAAATTTACTATGGTCAAATTTCTCCTTGTAGTCAACTCATTGAAAAAAAAAAATAAAATCCCATTCTGACTGAGGCCCTGGGTGTAAGCATCATAGATGCTTACACTGTCAGAACCTTCAAAAGAATACCCAGCTTTGATAGACCTACCTCTATCTTAAGCAGCTACCAATGAATACAAGCTAGGGAGGGTCGTTCAGGCAAATCTTTAAAGTCACCAGACTGAATCACAGCTATCAAAGACAGTTTTAATCAATTAATTTTTCAGGATGGTCAGAGTTCAAAATGACTGAAAAAACTAACAGGCGTAACAGATGAAAGATAATGCAAATACTTTGCTAAAGGTCTTTGTGTGATCCAATATATGCATCTTTGTAAACAATCTTTATTATTCATGGGACTGCAAACTCTTCTGGTAATGACTTATTTAATAAATATTTACACAGTGCCTTGTAGAAAAGGGCCTAATCCAAGTCAGGCGCTCTGGATAATACCAAAACACAAATAAAATATAATAATCTGGCACTGGCAATTATTCCAGCAAGACAGTTTAAAATACACAGTTTGAGGCGTATACACAAAACACAAACAAACAAGTCACCATCTTATCCCCATTCGCCAAAGATAAATATTTTTAAAAGCAGGAAGACAACATCAAAATTTTTAGTGAAGCAGCTTCATAAGCCAACACAAAATGCAACACTTTGTACTTAGCAACCTGAAATGCCTTTCTAGGCACACTTTTGCTGGGCCGCTGAAGAGTCTCTGTTCCCAGTCTTAAACCAGTTAAAGATGACTCTCTAAGAAAAATAAGCTACCATTCTCTTTCAGAAAGCAAATGTTTGTCCAACAAATGGAAAGCAGCAGTTTGAATGAGTTAAACAAATTCAAATAAAGTCAAAGTACAGAGCTTGTGACTTTTTCATTCTCTAAGGAAAGTTTAAATGGAGCAGGGTCAAACTTCACAATTGATATTCCGAAGAGAAAACAGAATGGGAAAGAAATTACAAATGCTGAACTGGTTTCTTAAGAAGGAAGAAAAGTTTCCAAGAAGCAAGACTAGAACAAAAAAGAATGCCAAAAAGAAGCATAAACAAGAGGGCAGTACTAATGCTTCAGTTGTAAAGATCATAGATCGTCTAGGCAAGGAAAAGGGAGAGTGAAGAACGGATATGAATGAACAGATCTCCCCTTTTCTAGCTCGCCTACAAATATGATAGGATGTCAATAAAAAGGTGGCTGGAGATCAATTCTACATGGAACATTTTTAAAGAATCAAGAAAAATACAGAAAAAAAAATCATTATGGCTGTAGAAGGACAGAAGATGACTATAAAAAAGAGGTAGCCCAGCATGGGCACAGAAGGTGAAGCCTTTGCTTAATTGTTTAAACATAGTATGAATTGACATAAGATACAACTCTGTGCCACTTTTTTTGAAGTGTCCCATCCCACCATAGGTAAACCAGTTAATACCTGGGGAAATCAGCCTTAGAACTTACATGGAAAACTATTTTTCTGCATTTCTAATCTTCATTTAAATTAGAAATCACATAACTGATTTCCCCCCAATTCACAAGCTGCTTCAGGAAGAGACAATTTATCTGGATGTATTATGAGTCATAGTTTATGGGGTATCAGATCAGGTATTAATGTCCTGTGGAGTGGTTTGATTCTAAAACTTACTGTATTTTTTTCTTCAGTTAGATCACTCTGCTGAAAAAGACATTCTGAGAAAATACCGATAAACAGATGCACCAATAAATTATTTTTTGGGGGATACATACAATTCAATGTCCTTTGAAAAACTCAGAAGTCCTAACAGACAGCCTCTAAGATTTTTCCTAGGAATTACTCTCTAAACATATTTATGCTTGATCTTTCTATGACTAACCTACAAAAATACCCAATAACAGCAAAACATCTGAACACAAAAAAGAAAAAAGCTGCAAACAAAATTTAAGTTTGTCCTTAGAAGTAGTTCTCCTATCTGATTAGCTTTTTATCCGTTTTGACCAGCATTATCTACAAAATACAGGTATACCAGATAAATGATTATTTCAAAATTCAATGAACTCCATAAAATCTTCAGCCTGTAATAAAAAACCAAATAATTTCAGGTTTATTGAAGCAATTTGATACTACCATGGCTCATCTTCACCAATAAAGCAATTAAACCTGGGAGTATATTAAATATACCATTGCATGCATAACAATAAAGCTTTTGTTAATGTATTTTGAGAATAACCTGTATTTCTTATGCAGCTTCAGTATCTACTTCTTATGCACATTCTTGCCCCATGCTGCTACATATGCTGTCATTTAGGTGTGAGGGCAACCATGCCAAATCAGGCTCCCTATAAACACATATGCAGGCACAGCAGAAGAGGCTCTGCACGCAGAAAGCAATAGGATCACCAAACACCTAAATCGCCTCACTTTAGGAGTTTCTGTCACCATGGGCAAAAGCATACCACTCTTACAACCTTCAGAGGCCTGCAGTCTTCTCAGCTACCTTACGTAGCTCTTACTTTTTAGTCATCTTGTTAACCTAGTGTAACTAGATTTTTGTTTAGTAAACTGTAACTGGCAGCTGTTGCTAACCTTCCCCTTGAAGGCAGTCCCATGAATAGCAGAACTAACAAAGCCCTGTTTCCCATACATTTGCATTCTGTCTCAGCCATGCCTGCCACACTCCAAGCAGTTACAGTCCACCTGTATCCCAGATGCCTATTATCTTACCCCTCTCTTCCAAGCAGTAGCCACTAAGCTCCCATGTTCTCTAACTACTGCCTAGAGAAGAGTACTGCACTTCACATTTAGTTCCTAGTCCACTGATAACTCTTTGCTGGCAGGCTAAATACAGGTAGCTCCTAAATTCAAGGAAAACTTTACCCTAAAGAGACGCACTCTCTTCCTCAATGAGCCAAACAATTCTATCCAAGCTTGTGAAGTGTCATTAAAAATGTAAACTCTTTGAGACCGGCTAATTTCTTTGCTGAAATTAGCTAATGAGCTCAAAATTTATGGAGATACAGGATTAAAGAAAACAAGTGATCAAGATTTAGGTCTTTAGAAAGGTGAATTAAAGATGGAGTTTTACATATTTGCAGTGTATAAACAACAGCAATTCTATTTCTTTAAAAAACACACACAGAAAACAGGTGCATCTCAACACTTTGGGACATGGTTTAAAAGTCATTGCTGTCTTCGGTTGACAGTTGAGCTCAACCTTAGAGGTCTTTTTCAAACGAAACAGAATCTATCTTATCCATGTGAGAACAGTCAACTGAACTGCCAAAATGCAAAAATTTCTATTCTTAATCAACTAAGGTTTAAGAAACCACATTTAGACGTTGTGCTTGTCTTTTTAATGTTTTCATGGTCTGGCCATTGTCAAGCACATGGTAAAGCGTAAGAGTCTGAATGATAGAAAAAGGCTTCTTTTTTGTGAAACCTAGTTGCTTTTAAGGAAAAATAGACTGTAATTTGTGTCTTCAATGAGGAAAAGAAGGTGGAATTCTGTTTTCTCCACCATCAGCCCCAGCAGACCAACCAGACAACATCAACATAGCACCAGGTTTGATTAATTTTGAAAGAAGCTTTAGATACTCAGTATTTGAGGGTTTGACTTAAGAAAATCATCAACTAGTGAGCATATAGTAGCTTGGTCCTGTGGCAAATTCTAGCAAGCCTAACAGTATCATAACTAGTAAGTGCAGCTTTGGTTGTTCGTATTTTTATTATTATTAAAACCCAAGAACAAACAAACAAAACCTCAAAGCCAAACAAAACCCCCCCAAAACAAAACCAACAAACCAACACCATATGTGCAACCTATAGAAAAGGCCGGGTTTTCCTACTACCATGTGTTCCTAAGTTAATGCTTTTCTAAAGGCAGTACAAGTTTTACACCAATTTTGAAACACTGATTTTAATAATGGAAAGATTAAATTCTTCACAGAATTATTGAGGCTGGAATAGACCTCTGAGGTCATCAAGTCCAGCCTATGACCTAACACCACCACATCAACTAGACAAAGTGCCACATCCAATCTTTCCTTGAACACCTCCAGGGATGGCAACTCCACTACCTCCCTGGGCAGCCCATTCCAGTGACAAATTACCCTTTCTGTGAGGAAAGGCATCCTAACATCCACCTAAACTGCCCCAACACAGCTTCAGGCCATGCCCTCACATCTTGTCACAAGGTACCTGGGAGAAGTTGTAGAGCGTGATATGGTCTACCCTGAGTATCCTCTTCTCCAGGCTAAGCAACCCCAGCTCCCTCACCCTCCCCTCATAAGACTTTCCCTCCTATCCCTTCATCAGTCGCGTCACTCTCCTCTAGACCTGCTTCAGTGCCTCAGTATCTTTCTTAAAGTGAAGGACCCAGAACTGCACACAGTACTCGAGGTGAGGCCTCACCAGTGCTGAGTACAGGGGCAGAATTATATCCCTAGTCCTGCTGGCCACACTATTTCTGATACAAGCCAAGATGCCATTGGCCTTCTGTGCCACCTGGGCATACTGCTGGCTCCTATTCAGCCAGCTGCCAACCAGCACTCCCAGTCCCTCTCTGCCTGGTCACTCTCCAGCCACTCATCCCCCAATCTGTAGTGCTGCATGGGGTTATTGTGGCCGATGTGCAGGACCCTGCCGTCAGCCTTGTACAATCTCATGTTGTTGACTTCAGCCTATTGACCCAGTCTGTCCAGGTCTCTCTGAAGTGTCTTCCTACCTTCCAGCAGATTGGCATTCCCCCCCAACTGGGTGTCATCCATGAATTTACTAATGGTAGACTCGATCCCTCATCCAAGTCATCAATAAAGCTGCTGAATAGAACTGAGCCTAGTACTTATCTCTGTGGGACACCACTGGTTACCGGACACCAACTGGATGCAGCACCATTCACAACCACTCTCTGTTCCCAGACATCCAGCCAGTTTTTAACTCAGTGAAAGGTACACCCGTCCAAGCCATGGGCAGCCAGCTCTTCCAGAAGGATGCTGTGGGAGACTGTGTCAAAGGCTTCGCTGAAGTCTAGGTAGACCACACCCACAGCCCTCCCCTCATCTACCAGGTGGGTCACCCAGTCATAGAATGACATCAAACTGGTTAGGCAGGACCTTCCCTTCCTAAACCCATGTTGGCTGGGCCTGATCCCCTGGTTGTCTTGTACATGGTGTTTGATGGCACTCAGGGTGAGCTGCTCCATAACCTTGCCAGGCACTGAGGTCAGGCTGACAGGCCTGTAGTTCTCTGGATCCTCCTTTCAGCCCTTCTTATAGATGGGTGTCACACTGGCCAACATCCAGTTATCTGGGACCTCCCCAGCTAGCCAGGACTAGTAATAAATGGGGAGTGGTTTAGCCAGCTCTTGTGCCAGCTCCTTAAGCACCCTAGGATGAATTCTGTCTGGACCCATTGACTTGTTAGGATCTAAGCAGGATCCAGGATCTGAAACCAGGGTCTGAAAGAGTTTTAAGCCACACATTATTAAGGACAGTGAAATTTGATCTGTGATCAGAATAGGAAAGACATGTAAGTTTTTCATAGCATTTTGAAAAGGATATACTGCACATATTACACAAAAGAATCTCTTTTTTTCAATAAAATTGTGGGCAAATACTAACTAAAGTTTATTTAGCACATTACTTCATGCTTAACTTCTTGCCACAAAAAAAATTAAAAAAGGAAATTAATCTAACAGAGACTAAAAATCTTAAATATTTAAGTGTACCTTAACTGCACTTATGGCAACAAGAATGTCCTGACTGATGCCATTCATTCAACAACAGACATGTCCTAAAAGTATTGAGATATCATATATAAACAACACAGATCTTTCAACTTTTCAACTTCAATTATGTCAAGCTATTCCACTTGGGTCTCACTGGAACCCCATTACTACCAATTAAGGAATACCAAAATCCAAAGTCAGCGTAACACAAAGATAGAAAGAACTCAGTAAACATCTGTATACTGTTTAGAATACTTGCTTGCATGAAAGCTGAGTTTGTTGATCAGTTCAATGAAAGTTCCTAATTTTACTGTAATTATGGTAAAGGTCCATTAAAATATTTGTCAGGGAAAGCATTACTATTAACCCAGTGATTTGTGGCAAGCATTCTCAAAACAGGGTAAAACTGAAACAACTATTATACTAAACCTCTCTCTATGAGTTTTTGAAAAATATTATCCAACTGTGAATCTGACAGCTTTCTCACTCTCACAGTTGCATTGAAGTATGTAGAATCCAATCCAGACCAGTTTGTTAAGCGGGGTTCAAGATGTTTTAGAACATCCACCAGCATTTCTCATATTTGAAAAAGAAAGCATATACTTTTCCATTTGAGATAACCCCTATGCAATTAAAGAGGGAAAAAACCCAACTTGAATCACTGTATACATTAGTGGAGAAAAAAGTTAACTTTCACATCAATCAATTGAACATTTCGGTTTTGAGTATAGCTTTTAAAAAAAATCCATTTCTGAATCACTGAAATTTTTGTTCTATTTCCTGTGAAAGCACCACCAGCAACACAGTTCAGCATTCTGCCTGCAGCAGCTCAGAAAAGATCATCCTGATCCCTCAGTCCTAAATTTACAGTCATTTCATAAACTTGAGGTCACATCTGACCAATTTATTTCTTCCAGTGTTTCCAACCATGGAGATAATGAGGAGGCAGTACTTGCAACAAGATGAAGAACAGTCTAGTTCTGTGTTTCAAAGTATACTCTCACCAAAATAATAGTGTGCCAAAAGCTCTTCAAGTGCTCCAGAAAAAAAAAAAGATGAGAATAATTTCCTTAACATGACAGGTTTAATTCTCAAGTTTGTAAAACATACCAGTTATCTATGAAGGCAGAGCCTATTACAAGAGAACACAGTACTTTAGCCTTCAAAGCAATGCCATGGTGAGAAAACCCACTATCTTTCATTCTGTCACTGCTGGGAAAAGCTTCTACCAAGACATTATCATAGAAAGAATGCCCTTTTTCAAGAACTCTGTTTTTATACCCACAATTTTAAAGGGAGAACCACCATTTGATTTTTCTTTATGATGAAAATGGTGTGCATTTCACGAAGTCTTTGAACACTGTTGTAGGAAAGGGGAGCATAGCACAGGAACAAGATGACACTGCCCCCACATGTAATTATAGGGATGATGCTTTATCAAACATCTCTCAGAAGCAAAATTGAGATGATCCAAACTGAATATCTCTTTCCATAGCCTTCCTCTCCTCTTCCCCTTTGCAGGCTCTCCTTTAAAGCAACATGAGAAAACTCACATAGATCATCTCAGCTTTTAAAAGAAATCAAGAATCAACTCAACATGTGTTTTGCTGCAGTGCAAGCCAAGCTACTACCTACAGATGAGCACTCACAGGTATAAAGATAACAGCCACAAATGACTAAAGCTTTCATTTAAATCAAAGGGTAGAACTTACTCAAGATGATGACATGCATCTCCTAATCTGTCAGTGGAACTTCCCTCTTGCCAAAAGCAGGTTGATCAAAATTCGGAGTTCTGACCAAAACCAATTACAGTAATACAGATAAAGAATAAAACTGAAATATATGAAACAAAAGTCTGGTTATCCAGTTAGAGATTATTCCTGGTTTCAGCAAATCACAGCAAATCATTCATACACTGCTACTGCTATAGTCACAAGCCTTCCTTACTGTAGTGCACGTGCAGTACCACTTTGGTGGCTAAAGTTACCATACAAAACAATTTCAACAGTCTACAACAGACTCTGTATTTAACATAAGTCTTTCAAACATCTATACAACTCAAGAGTATGGAAGCACTATTTTCAGCAACACCCTTTCCAGCATTCTACAGCTGAACTTCAGAAGCAGCTTAATTCAGTCTGTATCAAATGTCCACGATACACTGACTACAAAACCATACTTGAAACCCACTTATTGCTAAGAAATATTATTTCAGAACTTTTAAAATTGTGTTCTTACTATTATTAATAGAAACACCCATAGGTCTTGGGCACAAACTAGGCTCAGCTGAGCTCCCAGGTGAATGACAAAAACCAAAAGGTCCCTGCCCTGGAGGCCTTGCTACATCTAACAGGACTGAGCAATCAGACTTTTCATATGAGCCTTTCAATGAATGAGACAAAGTACTACGCAACTCTGCATAGCGTTCTCGGGTCTCTCAAAGGGACAAACAGAGAAAGGGAATAAAAAAATAAACCGTATGCATCTCTTCCCTTCAAAATCTCTCTCATCAGAACCATTTCAAGAATTTCTACTCAACAATTAAACTGACTTGAATAATGGAAACTAACGTCCTAAATATACTATATATGGAATCGAACCCAGCCAGCCCCCACAAAAACACCAGGCATCAAAAAAATCGCACCTCTGACACTCTGTTACTCATCCTCAAATGGCGGAGTCTCGCTCAGCGAACTCACACCTGTCACCTGCTAGGCGCCAGGCCAGACCAGTCCCCCTCTTCTCCCTCCCTTCCCCAGCCAGGCGAGCCCGCTGGCAGGCTGCTTCCGCTCCTCCTGGGCCGCTGCAGCCCCCCGTCGCGGGGCAGGCCGGGGCCGGGGCCACCGCCACGCACACCGTCCCGCGCCCTCGCCGGATCCCTCCCCACACGGAGGAAGTTCTAGCGACTCACGAAGGAAATAAGTTTCCATCTCTCGCTGGACGTCCCGCTGCGCGACGGTTTCCCGTCCCTGCCATACCCACCCCGCTGGGGAGGCGGACTCCCCTCCGCCCCACCACACCGGGATGAGCGAGGTGCCGGGGGCTGCTCCCTCCCCTCGCACAGGCCTCCCCTTCTCTCGTCCTGGCAGAGCTCGGGCGTAAGGAGAGAGGCTTCGGGAGAGCCTCGGGGCCCCTGCGCCTCTCAGGCCCCCTGCCCCCCTCAGGCCTTCGGGCCGGGCCAGCCCTCCGCGCCTCTCCCTGTAGCCATCCCAGGGATGTGACCAGCCTTGCCAGGAAACCAGACCAGGGAGCTGCCACCAGGCCCGCCTCGGCGGGGGTCAGCCTTACCCTGCTGCTCTTGCTGCTGCTGCTGCTTCTGCTTCTTCTCCTTCTTCTTCTTCTCCTCCTTCTCCTCCTCCTCCTCCTCCGCCTCCCCCAGCACGGCAGCAGCCGCCGCCGCCACTACCGCCTCCACCAGCGCCGCCGCCGCCTCCGCCCGGCAGGGGGGACCCCGCCGACCCGACCCGCTCTGCAGCCTCCCGCCGCCGCCGTTCCGCTCCGGGGTGGGGGGAGGAGGAGGAAGGGAAAGGGGAGTCCGTGCTGCCGCCGCGGGCTGGAAAAGCGGGGAAGCCGGGAGTGGGTGGGTGGGTGGGTAGGTGCCTGCGGCGCCGCTCCCGTCCTCAGCTGGAACCGCTCCGGCTGCGCGTCGCTCCCGGCTCCCCCCCCCCTCCCCCCTCTCGCTGCGCTCCAAATCAAAATAGTGTCACAATATGGCGGCGACGACGGCCCAGCATCGCGAGACCTGACCCCAAGTGCTAACGGGATGCGGAGCGCGCCAATGGGCTCCGGGGAGGGGGAGGTGCTGTGGGGTCGATACTGCCACCGCCTACGGGGCGGGGCGTAGGGGGGTAGGGCTGCGCCGCGCGCAGTGGGAGCGGAGCGGGTGTACCGCTTCCCCTATAGGTCCGCCCGCGCTGTGCTCCGGCTGCCCAATCCCACCGCTCGCCCAACGTGCGCGGCGCGGGTAGGGTAACGGCCGGTGCCTGGGCGACGATGGGCTCCTGCCTCCCCTTCGCGGTCCCAGTGCTGCTGCCCTGGACGCCGCGGTGTGTGGACGTTTGCGTCCCGCCACGAGCCCTCCAGCCCTTTCTCTTCAGTTACCCCTGCTTGTCCCACCGGCAGCCGTTCCGCTTCCCGTCTGGCTGTGACCACCGTTCTGCCGGGCCCGGGGCCAGGGAAGGGAGGCGGCGGCAGGGGGTGGGTAGATGGGCTGCCTGCCTGGGAAACGAAGCAGCGTTTAAAAGAGCTGACGAAGGATGGGGAGCCACCACAGAGGGTAGCATCTGCTAGGGGAAAAGGAAAGGCGGGAAAGGCACAATTTGTTCAAAAGAGTTGTTCTGAGCAAGATTTGCCATATGCTTCTGCCACAAATACTGGTACTCCTTCTAAATTTTTTCACACTTCATACAATGTACATGATTTCCCTCATACTTCTTGGGTATAACAGCCTAGTTCTCTTCCCAAAATGACAACAGGTGGGCAGTGGCCTGTATGCTGGCCGGTGAGGCCTCCTTCCCTGATCAGCTCAGCAGTCACCAACATCTGCAGAAAGGATCCCTGACCCAGTCAGGCTGCTAAGCCTGCGAGGTTGTGATCCTTTGGAAGGGAGCCTTGCCAGCCTCTGGGCCAGGAGACTGCATGGGTCCTGATTTGAAAATAGAGATCAAATTCCTCCTATGAAAGAAAAACAGGCATCCTCGATTTTGTTGGGATGTTTAAATAGCTCTTTGTATTTCCATAATGCTTGAAGTTTTGTCTTAAATGAAAGGACAACTTCAAGATGAATGTGTAAAATTACCCAGCAAATCAGTTGTGGTTTGGAGATGTGATACTTTACACCACTTAGTCTTTCTCACTTTTCCTGTACTTCCTTTATTCCTGCACCTTTCGGATCCTCATTTGGCCCTGTGGTGAGCAGATGCTGCTCATGCTGTCTAACAAAGTCCATTCATCTATTCTTGGGTAATCCGCTCTGCAAAACATAGTCAGAAACAGCAATCTTCTAAAAGTCATCTTTATTACCTGTAACAGAAGGAAACTGTTTCAGCCTTGGAGGTACAAGAGATGTGGTGGGCCTTTCAGATTTCCCCATATGTCAGTAGTACTGGTCAGGAATCAGTAGGCATTTTTTTTTGCCCATCTTCACCCCCAGAAGCACTAGTAATTTCCAGGGCACTCCAGTGAGGAAAGGAACTACAAACCTGCCAGGCTGTAGTCATCCCAAACCCTAAAAGCTGCACTATCCATTTCAACAGTGTGACAAGCAAGGGCTGTACTTTCTTCACAAGGTATCAGTTGTCAGACTGCCTGATTGATGACTGTGGGATAAAATGACATAAACTAATAAAACCCTAACATGCGCTAGCCAGGAACAAAACTATTAATGACAATCTAGGCTAAGTGTTCTGTTGCAAGAAATAAAGTTGACTTTGCCATTGCAACAATAGACATTTTCAAATGTTATTGAAAGCACATTTTCCAAATGAAAGTATTAACAAGTGAAAAAAACCCTCTCAACTTCATTTAGTTAAAATTGTCAAACAGAGACAATCCCATGGTAAGCAACTGCAGAGACTAGGTTTGCTTGAAAGATGCAAGGAGAAAGAGAACATGACACAAGTGAGTTGTTTGTTGGGGGGGGGAATAGACTGGAAAAAGGAAGACAGGCTCTTTCCCTTACAAAATGTGGAAATATAGGGGGGGGGGGGGGGGGGGGGGGGGGAAGAATATGTCATTTCATGTCATTTCCATAAGCTACAACACAGAAGGCTGCAGTTCTTTTTGCATCAGCAACATGGCACACAAAATGCCTGTGTCCAAATTTTCTCACTCAGCCTGACTTGAGTCAAGGTTGTGCAGTGCTGAGAATCTGATAAAATTCGATTGTCAATTGTAAACAAAGTAATATCTCCCCAAATGCAGCAGGAAATGAGTATAGTCCCTTACAAAAAAGAGAGAGAAGGACAACATGGCATCTAGAAAGAAGGTGCAATAGAAATAACAGATCATGGACAGGTGTACCAAGGTTGCTTTACTGTAGTTGTTCAGGTAAATTAATCAAGGCTGACTTTGCAACCCATGCTATAGACACTTCATGAGCTGCCCAATTATCTGCTCAAGCACAATGCTGCTCAACTATCCCAGCACAGCTGTTTCAAACTTTGTTAAGCTGTACCTGACCTTTCAGGCAGATAGGATAGCATACTAACATGAATATGCTTTGTGAACTGGAACCTGAGTTTATTTTATTAAGTTTAATACCAAGTTAAATTTTTGATTCTTTTGCCTACAGTTGCAAAAACAGGGATTTGCCATAGCAAAGTGAAAGCCCATCTCTCACTGCTCCATCAGCAGTGGTTACTGCAATGCCTAAGCACTGGAATTTTGTGATTGAACTGCACTACATGGTTCTTTCCCTGTTCTCCCAGACTCTCCATACTGCTTCTATGTCTGAGCCCACTGCTAATGTTGCTGGTTCTCTATAGCATCTAATTTTGAATCATTCTTTAACATCTTTCCAAAATCAAAAATATATTTAGGAAAATAATTCTGTGTACTCGGATTTGAAAAGGAGCTCTTTTCATGTGTATCTCTAGGAGTATCTATTCAATATTGAAATCTGGGTATAAATCTTATCATATTGCAAATCAAAGCTTCCGTCATCAGTGATGCACAGGGAGCTGCCTGCCCAGCAGCCTGGTCAATTTGCAGCCTTCCTTCTTTCCCTGCAGATTTTATATATTACCCAGGTTTTGTCCATACAAGGTATGAATTCATGTTTTTAAAACCTTCACCAGATTGTTTACATTCTTCAGTGGCAGAAAGTGAGATTCTAAATAGAAAGTGAAATTATACATAGAATTGGGGAATTATACTAAACACATTGCACAGGAAAACTGTTTCTGCAGTTTTCCTATACAATATCTTTCCTCCAGGACTGTCAGTTTCTTTCATCTTGATACTGACATTTCTGATGCTGAAATTTCCTGAGAATGCTTTATAGAAAAATTAAGAAAACAAATTCAGTTAGAAGCAGTCCACAACAACTGGCATAATTATTTCTGAAATAGAGTTCAAAATTAGTTTTCTGCAGTGGAAGAAGGGGTCATTGGAAGCTTTAAAACCGCCACTTTTCCCTTGAACATTCACCTGGTAGTTTCTTTTTCATTCTTCTAGATAGAAGATCTGTCAGTTTTAAGGCTGATAAAAATAAAGGTAGCATTCACTACAAAGGACAGTCCTTTAAAGCTCCCAGTCTGAGGTTACACCCACAGCTTCTCCTTCAAAAAAAATATTAAGCTTAATAATGTGAAAGGGAAATACAGAAATTTGCCTTAACCCACAAGTTTTGTGCACTGGACTTTCCCTGTTCTATCTAGACGTTATCAGCTGTATGGCACAGTACAAGAATTTGATCAGCCTGGTGTAGAGGAGTAGATAATGCTGGGTTTGGAAGTAGATCTAACTGTAGAGCCTCAGTGTAAAGTCAAAGCTGTGATCAGTGCCCAACACATCTGCACTTGAGGGAATGTTCTCAGCACTTGTCTCCCTCACCCCAATGTGGGTGCTTATACTTTGCAATAACTTGTTAAAAAGCTTTCATTTCTAATGTAAGTGTAGTCCAGCTATTGATATTTATTTGGAGGACTGTGTTGGAAACTGTAATGTCAATATTCTAGTTTACTAATTTTTTTCCTTCTGTCAGGGGAAATTCTAAGTCTGGTTTAAAAAAACCAAACCAAACCCAAAACACTCTTCTTTAATCAGAAACACCAGCTCTAGGAGCTCAGAATTTATGAACAATCCTAAAATAACAAACAAGTATAATTATTCAGAAGAAGAAAATGTTTTGATAAAGGAATGGGTTTCAAATGAAATTATTCAAAGACTATAGTGAACTCCAGTGGTTGCACACATATGCAGTTACAAAAAACTGTCATGCCCTGATGTTTTTCTTTTCAATCCACAGTGCAGAAACAGTTCTGCTATCACTGTTGAGACTCTCCTGGTTTTCCAGGTTGCTCCCTTCCTTTCTTCAAGATAGCACCATCTTTTTCACTTACTAACAGCTCATCTATTAGGAGTAGAGAGCAAACATGACATTTGAGATAAGAGTATGATTAAGAGGTGCCTTAGTGGTTCATGAGTTCTGGCAGCCTCACAAGATTTGGGAAAGACCTTTGCATAACAGAAATCCATGGAAAGAGACAGCATAGCCTGGCATTGCAAATTTAAAAGCATAGTGAGCTGTGTTGCAGTGGAGCGTTATCATAGGCTATGTATTAATCTGACACACCAAAATAATGTGTTTGTGGACACTTGGTATGACTTTATTTTTTCCTCCCAATATCTTAAACCCTCACTAATAAAATTTTATAAATTATTATAATTTATAAAATTTATAAAATATTTTCTAAAAATAATTTATAAAGATTAAAAATTTATATTGATCACAAGTGTCTTAGAAGACCATTTACACTTGAAGGAAAATAGCCTAGCCAAAGCAATCCTGATTAAAGCATACTTTTAAAACTGGGAAAGACCTCCAATCCATCTTTTGACTAAAGGACAAGCAATTTATGGATCTCTCAGTGCTCTGAATAAGAAAATTAAATATGCATGAATAAAAGCTCGAAATATGTATGAATAAAATCTCATCTATGTTCACGTGGCATACAGTCGAGTCGATACCTACTAGGGAGACAAATGTAGTATTAATGCTACCATATACCTCTTTTATGATGCTGGTTTTTTGATAGCTCAGTACCATAAAATACGGAAAGCTGAGACCACCTGAGGCTCCAAGGTGCTTCAGTAGAAATACTGGTTATGTTTCTTCCTAAATCCACTTTTTTCCCCCATGCTTTGTGGGAAATGAAGTAGAAAGTAACAATAAAAAATAAATGTATATAATCCTGGTATGTAGACACTGCATCTCTTTAACATCTTCATTCAGCACGATACCTAGTCTTTCGCAAAAGTCCATCGTTATTCAAGACACCTTTCAACCACTTGCTTAAACTTTACACTGTTGAATTCTGAAGCAAAGAATGGGCTTAAGTGTTTTTCTGAACAGGTATAACTTGCTGATTTGAGACAGGAAACCTACCTTGACCTCCAAACAAACAACTTTTCTATTCCCGATTCAAATCGGGCATGAATGTTTTCATAGTAAAAAATGTTGCAGAACATCTTGCAGATTTGTCATTTTCCAGCTTCCCATTTTGACCTCTGTGTCTCATTGACTTCAACCAAATCCTTTTACACAATTTTGTAAATGCGAGAGAGTGCAAACTTCAGTACACTTAACTATTGCACTGTGTGTGCAAACATATAATAAGATTATGTTGTGTCTAAACTCCCCTAAATGTTGAAGACATTATTGGTAGGTGGCTAATATATTTTGTAAAATAACCCAAAGTGCTCTCTACACATAAATGGTTCCTAGTATTAGATTTCTTCATCATCTTCTGGCCTTCTGCCCTACCGCTGTAATTACCTTAACTCCTCACCCAATAATAAAACACTCTGAACAAATCCTGTGCCTGCTATTAAGTAAAATGAAAGCTTAGTACAGATTCTCTGCATTCTTTCTCCACTTCAGCTGTGGTGCTTGACAGCTTGCATGGTACAACTGAAACAAGCAAAGACTTTAAGCCATGCCTTATTATAAAAAAATGGAACTCAGAGCATTCTAATAAGGTTATATATTAGAAACAGTAAATTTTCTTGAAGAGCAGTACCATATTCTCCATTTCTGTAGAAAATTCACTGATGTAACAAAACAGAATCAGTCACGTAAGCTTATATACACACTGTACCGGTTTGTTTCCTCCTGGAACACATGCATGCCCTTGTAAGGACAAGGCAGCTCAAATCCCAGGACCCTTCTGTCCTAGATTTGCCTAAGATTGCCAGCAAGAGTGAGAAATTGCATAAATTTCATAAGGTAACCAGCTATCCTCTAGCTACTCATCAAAATCACCACGTTCCTGTTCTACCTGTATGACTTTCAGGTTCCAAGTTGAGCTACTATTAAGTCAATATCTCTCAAGGTTTTACCTTTTCTGTGGGAGAAGACCATGTATATTACCCACAGTTAAAAATGCTTCAGTATCACAGGGCAAAATATTAAGAATTATTGAACTTCTAACTCATCAGCTTACTAGAATTTTAAAAAGGTCATCTTGCCCCCAAGCTAAAATGCTCAGTAGAACTGGGAAAAGCAGTACAGAAAATAAGGTCATTATTCACGAAAACAGTTAGCTAGTATCTCAGCTGTTTGCAGCTACTGCACTATCACATGGAGGTAGAAGAGGAAATTGTGTGAAGTTTGTTAGGAGTTGCATTATGTACATATTTAAAGGAATTCATTAGTATCCAAAAGGGTTAGTGTTTGCTTTGTGGTACTTCCCCCCACCCAATATCTTCTGATAAATAACAGAACACCTTAAAACCCCCTTGAAAGTCTGTTCTTCCAATCACGAGGGAGCCCATTACATGAAATACACACAATCCTCAAGAACATAACCCAGAAACTATAACCCCAGCTAAGCCAAACACAAATTTGTGCTTTAATTTAGGCATAGGAAAGTTCTGTTTGCTTTATTCACATGCTTAAAATTAAGCATATGTTTTAACACTTCGCTGGATTAGGGCCCATGTCAGCAAAATAAACTTCTTGGGAAGAAGTCATAAAAATGTAGCTTGCAGCGGGGGACAGCAGAGCCATTCACAGCCACAGAAGCTTTAAAACACTAGCTGGTATTTATATATTTGAAGAAGAAATAAGGCGTTAAACAAAACATTTATTTTAGATAGCTATCTAATTAGGCTGCCACAGAAGCACTTTCATTTTTCTTAATTTGATGGAAAAAGAAAAAGAGTTTTGCATCCTTGCACCCCCAAATGCAAAATAATCTACACATCAAGAAAAAATATCTGCAAGCAAAAGCTTCAAAAGCCGTTTTCCCATTGTTTAGTAACAGCCTGGTTGCTCCAGAGTTACCACTGCATTCCCTGGAGAGGGGGAAAGACAGGAGGCCAAGTGTTTTAAACACTGAATTTCATTACACCTCAATTTTCTCCTTCAAGTGTATGCAATTGTATATAATTGCATATATACAATGAGTGTCAGCTAACTAATTCTCTTGTATGCATCGTGCACTGATTGTGCATTTATTTTTAATGCTAATAACATCTCTAAATGTTTGGTATTGTACATCTAACCCTTAAAGTGAACTTAGACCATTTGCAAAGCCAGAATGGTTACAATTTTACTAGACTGTGTCTATGTTAATTTTATTTTTTTCCAGTAAAAGCTTTCTGTTGCTAACAACAATGCAGCAAAGTATGAATTCTTTGGTGTTTTAAGTGCAGTGCTATCTGGCCCTGTTCAGAGGAGCTCTCTCTTGTGTATTGAGATGCCACTGGTCACAGCAGTTTATTCTGCGCTAGTGCTTTAGTTCTCCCCAGTAGCAGTAGAGCTGTAACAATGAGCAATCCTGTCACTAGTATCCTTACACAGAAAATGTGTTAAAGTCTTTCTGAATAACAACTTAATTTATTCCTTTAGCATTAGTTCACACCTGAATCACCAGGCAACATATGTGCATTGTATTTTCTGCTTTTTCAAAACCAAAATCCTTCATTCAAAAGTCAAGACATAACAACTTTTCTCCCACCTTTAGAAGCCCACTCCTTTATAGCAAATTTTCTGAAGCGGACAAGTATACATCCTGCAAGTGTTTGTGCTCATTCCTTTTTTCCCCAGCAACAGCCTCAGAGCTCAATGGACAGTTCCAGACAAATACATTTGTAATTCTCAAGTATTCCAGAAAATTAGTGTTTCTGGTGCAGAGAGAGACAGTGCTGCAAAAGATCACAGATTAGAATCAAAGTAGCTCCAAAAGAATGTGCTCTCTATTCATACTTATGAACAGTTATGGCACTCTAATTAATAAGATTTATTTTAAAAATCCCATTCTTCATCTTACCTCTAACGTCAGAGGTTGACTTTTCTTCAAACTTCACCCCTTTACCCAGACTTCTGAGGTCCCATTTTGATTGTGACAGTAGTGATGGATACCATTTTGCAATGACAGATACCATTAATTAGGTTAAAGTTTTAAATGGTTTTTAAAATGGCACCCTTCTGTTAAAGCATTATACTACCTGCTCAGGTGGAATAAGCACTGTGGAAGCCACAGCACATAGCAATCACCTCTCACTTCCATTGTATGCCCCTCATCTACTGAGGGGCAGGAGTCTTAAGCACAAATTGAAATTGTGTTGTGCTCTGTGTGTGCAGGTTCTGTATGGACACAGTGCTGGCAAAGAACCCTTAACACTCACCTGCACATTGGGGAGAACTGTTGGAAAAAGGAAAGTCTGATTTATTTGCAATAGCATCAAGTTTAGGGCTAAGTCAAGATGGCCATCTAAGCCAAGAAACCAGCACCATACACCAAACTAAGATACAAGACAGAATGGCAGTTCAGATTTACCAACAGTTAACTCAGTGCTGTCTTTTTAAATAGCTTTAGTAATGGAACCATGAAACTCCCATCAGGTTGAGATCTCCAGTTTGGGAGGTTTTTTCCTAATGCACTACATATTTTAAAGCTTAATCATCAGCCCTTCTCCTGGCAAACTCCTACCCATTTCAGTTAATCTTTGTCAGAATCAGTCCTGGTACAGGGCAACAGGCTGCAGTTACAGTAAAAATTAAAACAAAATTTCTAATCACAGAAATTAAGAGCAAACACAAGTTTCAAAATGGGACAAAACTGTATCATTGCAGCTCGCTGGAACTTTGTTTGGTGAACTACAGAGGTCTCATCTGGTTCAATTTCCTAGCTACCAAAATCCAGTACGTGGAAGTAATCTGAATTTGCACATGCATTGAACTGCTACTAAATAAAATATTTGTCACTGAGAATTTATTTTAGTTACACTCTGAGAAAAACAGAATATTTCATATCCTGTTAGTAACAAGTTTTTTGTAATAACTGAGTTGTCAGATCACTTGTAAACATCTGATGCCCAACACCATAAACAGACTTTGGTTTTAATTTGGAGAGCTTTGGGTTTATTTTTAGGAGTAGTATTTCCATCCAGAAATCTTGCAACAGTCCTATGCACAAATTTTCATCCAAATAATTTGTATCTACAAAGGCAATAAATATATTAAATTACAAAAGCATCTGTGCATTCCCAAGGCAATAAATATTCAAGTAGTAAGTGTGTTTCAAGTACAATTAGTGCTCTTAGGAGCTCTGGGATTACAAATGAGTACTTTTAAAGCTAAAATAGCTTCTGCTCATCAGCTTACATAGGAGAGAAAAAACAACAACCACACCACCACCACCACCCCCCCTCAAAGAAACAAAACACAACAAAGGACTCAGAAAAGAAAGTTAGGTCTTGGTTATTATTTCAATTATAATTATCCTAAACCTGAAAACAAGCAGAATCACAGAATCACCAAGGTTGGATGAGACCTCAAAGATCATCAAGTCCAACCTGTCACCACAGACCTCATGACTAAACCATGGCACCAAGTGCCACGTCCAATCCCCTCTTGAACACCTCCAGGGATGGTGACTCCACCACCTCCCTGGGCAGCCCATTCCAATGGCAAATGACTATCTCAGTGAAGAACTTTCTCCTCACCTCGAGCCTAAACTTCCCCTGGTGCAGCTTGAGACTGTGTCCTCTAAACAACCAACCAACCACCAAAATGAAAGGATGATCACAATGAAGGAAAAACAGATGTGGAAAACAATTAAGACATGTTGCTGCTGAGACTCATAAGGTAGTTGTCTAAAGAACAAGTAACACAGCACAAGAGGAGGCCAGAGGTGATTTTTAAAGTGCCAAAGTCAAGATGCCCTAAATAACAGCTTTCCTTTTGGTTGTTCATCTGTGATAAATGAATAATTTAATTGATCCATTTTTAGTTTAGGAATGTATAAATCATTCATTTTGAGTCACAATTCTATCTGCTTTAATCTACAGCCTATTTTTCTTTTACCTGTAGTATAATTTGTAGGATGCAGCTCAGATAATACAGCTTCAAAATAGGAATGGCATAGACTGTATGGCCATGCAACTGTGAAATATAACTGCAAGTACTGTTTGTTTTAGAGGCATGATGAGTTGTACAGGAAAAATATATATATCTAGATACCCTGAAGCAAGTTTGTGATGAAAAAACCAGTACTTGGTATCATTTCAGAATGGAAATGTTGTAAAAGGAAAGGGAAAAAACGTTGCAGTACAGTGTGTAATTTTCTGCTGAAATGAAAGGACATCCTGTCATAGATAATACAACAAGATAATGGTGTGGAACACTAAATCACAATGCATTTCATTGGAGGAGTTGGCTTGCAGAAGGTATACATGTATTTCCTGTAAGGTGTTTCATATTGCGGTTGTTTTACTAAAATTAAGAGCTCTTTCATGGGTATAGAATAGAATCTTGGGCTAAACATTGCCTTTTATTAATTTAGAATTGTAGGCACTGAAATTAGGTAGAAAATAACTATTGAAATATAAGAGAGTTGCAGTAGGCCAATCATCTTACATCTTAAGATAATCCAGTGTCCTGCCTTTATACAATGCATATTGGATAATCACTTAAAATATTTTGCCCAGCTCCATTGGCACTATAATGCTGCCATCAGAGACACTTTCTGTTCTGGTTACCTGGCCAAGCATTAAGTTAATACAACTTTCAATCTCTGTACTTAAGGAAAAGATCAACAGTTACTTAAAACTTGTTTTACAAATCGGTTATGTATTTTAAGAGGCCTCATTGCTGTGACTTTGGTACAAATCATGAACATTTTAAACTCCACACTGAAACCCTGTTGGACAGTTGTTGGGCACTGTAATTCCTAACCTTTTAATTCCATTGGAAGATGCTCACCTGTAAAATATTTATTTTGTAGTAAGGAAAAAACAAAAAAAAAGTCCTATCCACCTAATTCTGGAGACATTACAAATGTCTTAATTGAAAGGCAAGCATGTAGAACAGCACAGCAACAAACAAATCTACATGTAGAAAAGCCTCTCCAAAAACACAAAGAGCAGCAGAATTACCCAGGCAAAGGATGAGTCGTTCCACCTAGAACATGGTCCTTGGCACTCATGAAGGAAACCCAGGCTGAAGGGAGGCACACTGGGATCACAGAGCCATTGGCATGTGGCATACATACAACACAAACCAACCAAAACCCATGGAACTCTCTCACCACAACACCAACAAAAGATGAGAAACAGCTCAAATGCGTCACTGAATTACTTCAAAATACAGAACAGTTCCACGACAGGGATGTATTTTCTCTTCCACAATACTATCACCGTAACATTTCTGCCTTATTTTAGACAAAATTCTAACCATTATTAGAGTTCCTTTAGTTTCAAACATTCTTAAACAAAAGAAATAGAACATTCTACTGATGTGTACCGGTTCCTTTGTACCAGCATACTCTGCCTTGTCAAAGTTGTACCCTTATTACATTTAAACTTATGAACAAGCAACTCTTCTTGTTATTTGTGCTTCTATGTTGTTGGGGTTTTTTTTTAAAACTCAAACCTTATGCCTTTTAATTGTGTGTGTGGTTTTTGGTTGGTTGGTTTGGTTTCAAAGCTTATTAAAAGTGATTTCTACTACAAGTCAGTTCTTTGTCATCATTCACATTAGTTTTATTTTCAGTTCTTTTTTTTCCAGAGTGCGTGGCTGACATGTTCTCACCTTCATGAAATGATCCTTTTTTTACATCAGGAAGCATTTCCAAGTAAACAATATTGTGTTAGGCTTCATAAACAAGAGTAAAGTCAGCAAGATATAGAAAGTAATTTTGCCCTACTCAGCCCTGGCTTTGAGAAGTTATTATGGCTTTAGATCAGTTTTATTGAAACCAGAGAAAAGTAACAAGGAAAGGTTAGAAGTCAGAAAAATGCAACCTGTGAAGAAAATATTGATAAAACTGGTGCTGATTGAGCAAGAGAAGGCTGAAGACAGATAAAATAACAGTATTCAAATATGTAACCATTGCTTAAAAAAGTAAAGTTAAAAAGTTTTCAATTTCTGTAAGCTTTGTGGCTAGACCTTAAGTGAACCTTTTGAAACAATGAATGCAACACAAGCACTGCAATAGCCAGGGGAGTTCACTTAGTTCCATCTTTAGAGATTATGTACAGGTTAACGTATAAACTTGCATCAGGAATGCTGCAGGGTGTTGTTCATCCCACAGGGGATGGATTAGATTACTTTAAGTCTCTCCCCAGGCCTATTTCTATTATACACAATTCTGGTTATACAATCAAAATGCGTAATTCAGATGCAAACATTTTGTTAGCTTATCATAACTTTTTACTCTTGTGATTAATTCCTTTATCAATGTAAAACATCACCATGTTAGACAGATGCAAAAAACCTGCTGTTCAGTGGAAACAGAAAAAGGATCTGCATTTTTACAATGCATGATGGTTCACAAAAGGCTCTACCCTCTCTTCTTCACCTCTTTCCTCAGACTAAGAACAAGCAATTTTATTCATTAATGCTATTTGGTTTAGAAATCACAGTCTTGTGCACTATCAGTAAGCAGACTGGTCCACAAGTATTCCAGCTGCTGTATTCCATAGGACTGGAAAGGATATCCTAGGTCATCAAGGCCAGGTCCTTGTTATCAGTCCACACTGCAGTATATAATTTATCAAGCTTAAATTTGTTTGCAAAGTTCTGTCTTAAAACACTGCTTCCATTAAACTATCTGGGCAGCTGTTCCAGGCCTTTCTTGGATGTTTCAAAACTCGTCAAGTTTCTCAATGTAAATTTAGTTAGGGCAGTTTATACTGCTTCACTCTTGTGCCAGCACTGATTTCTACCTTAAATATCTCCTTTCTGTCCCCTAGTCACAGCAATTCTACTCTCTCGTGGTTTTTCAGGTTAAATTTCTTTTTGTCTCTTCTTCAGCTAGTCCCTTAGCCACCTTTCATTTTCACCTACTAATTTTCATCTTTACTAAAATAACTCTTGTTTCCTTGTGTTCTTCAACATCCACATGGATTGAATTCAATGCTTTCCTCATCAATAAGATCAGTTGTTAAAGATGTGCAGCTCTTCAGTATGGCATCATGTCCTCCTAAAGTATATGTTGTGGGTTTTCTTATTCCTATTATTTGTCAGCATTTTCAGTTACATTTCCTTCAATATTTATGAGCCCTGCATAGTGTTGAGATATGATCGATGGATCCAACTGCTTGTTTCAGTCTTATTTCATCCTAATCATAGGCACAGTATATGCTGCTTATGTAATTTCCTTGCTATTGACCAAGTCTCAGTTATTTATTCAAAATCTTTACTTCTGGATACCATTTCAGGTACTATTTCTTCCAAATATACTGATTATTTACATGTATTATCTCTGTCCCACCCTTGAAATGAGTACATTCAAGTCTTTCAACTTTGTTCCAAAGGCAGCAGAAGCTTTAAAAAAAGCTGTTTTGCTCTAAACTTACCACTGAGATAATTCTGAGATGCTCTGAAAATTTCATTTCTGTACACCCCCTTCTCTTTTGCACAGACACGTTTTCACAACTCTCTTATCATGCAGTGCTGAGAGTAAAGCAATTATGGAGTCTCTAAAATGCCAGCAAAGATGACTGCATTTGCAAAGACAAAGTGCAGCAATAAACAAAACTTTGTAGCACACTTCAAAGATTTATTTGTGCTCTTCATTTGAGTGTTTTCTTTTCCTGATCCACATAAAATAAATATTAAAAAAAGGCCAGCAAGTACAAAATTAGCCTCTGTATTCCACTTGAACAGAATAAAGTGGCTCATAGGATTTCTGTTTAAGCAATTTGCAAAGCTCTGGTTAACAGTAGGGTTTTCAAACTTGTAAATCTGGCAATTTCTGTTACTACCTTCATGCTTGTTTACCTTTATGCTTATCTCCAACCCCCCTCCTCACCTTAATACATGTCCTGCTTCTGTATTCAGAATTGGCTTTTTGCATAGTTCTTCTGAACATAAAACACAACTTAACTTACCACCTGTAAAGAGCTCCATCTGCTCCAAAACAATTTGTATCTAAAGAGATAAACAGAGCTGCATTCATCTTGGTAGAAGGTGGTCACTGGCAGTACTTACTCCCTCTTCATAATGCTCTGGGAAGACACTAACAAATCAACTGGCCATTCTCTTCCCCTTAATATAGACTTTACAGTCCACTTCTTTTCTCAGGTGTCTGTCACATTAGAGCAGGGGATGGGAATCCAAAGGATGGATGAAAACATGGACGTGAGCCAGCAATATGCACTCGCTGCTTAGAACACCATCCTTATGCTAGGCTACATCAAAAGAAGTGTGGCCAGCAGGTTGAGGGAATGTGATTCTTCCCCTGTACCCTCCTCTGGTGAGTCTAGCTCTGGAGCCTCCAGTGCAACAAGGGCAGGGACCTGTTGGAGCGGGTCCAAGGGAAGGCCACAAAAATAGTCAAAGAACTGGAGCACCAGAAAACTAGAAATGCCTAGAGCTCCTCAGGTGCTAAAATGCAAGGTGTGTTTTGGTGATGGCTCATTAAATTCTACTTCACTAATGTTTTAGATTTCTGGTTTTGTAATTGGCACTGTTCCAAGGAGCAGCAGTTTTAACCTAGTCTGGAAACTGCGGAAGAGTGAGGTAGAAGGTGGCAGCACTACTCTGGCTTCTTGTGCCTCACGTCTTTTACTGACGTGCACTCAGGAGGGGACAGTTGGTGCCACAAGTGCAACAGTCCAGTCCCCTGTGGATACATTAAAATCAGCTCTTCTGAAGAGCAACTGGATACTTCAGTTGTGACTCACAGCTAAATTAATAATTACCAACAAGCTCAGAAACCATGCAGGTGGTTCTAAACCTGTCTTTTGAATATTGGTGTAACCACTGCCATAGAGGCATTGACATGAGCAGAACAAATCGAGATTCTTCAGGGAAGTTGGATATCTCAGATCCAGTGCCTCTGGAATATCACTGAGTGCTTATAATCTTCTGTCCGCTAGCAAAAGAAATAGTGATCATCTGTAATGCCAATAAACCTCTCTGTATCAGAGGTTTCTTCTGCCTCTAAGATTCATCACAATAGTTTATTCTGATGCTGACATTTGGTGGAAAGCCTTCCTCTTTGCAAGACAAACCTTCCTCAAATTGTGAGAGGATCTAGCTCTGTGCTTTATTCATTTTCTATGCTTTTAGAATGTAATACAGCACCTGTTTGATACATTTTCACTCTTGAGTGATCAAACATGAATTTATAAAAGGGAGCAGGGGTAGTGTTGTAGGAGATGAAAGTAAAGGGTTAAACTTCTTGATTCTTCCAGTGCCTTGCAAAAGGTGATCACTACAGTATAGCAAAGTATTGCCATTATAGGCAGATGGCCCTCTCTCTTCTAGAATAAAAGTGACAAGGAACAAATATGTGAGGTGAGGTGAAAATGTCCAAGACAATTCAGAAGAGAGAAGTCTGGGGAAAAGGAGAAGACTCCATGCAGAGAATGACACAAACTCACATACCTGAGTGCTGGATTTCATCTTCAGAGCTCTGATTTAGTGTTGGCAATAGCCCAGGTATTCTACTCCCAAAGTTCTACCCCAGTTCTCAGGAAGCATATGAACAACAGGCAGATAGGATTAAAGCAAGTAATATGTAATGAAATACCAACTTACTCTGTTTGCATTAGCAAGAACTCAATAAAGAAAGATTTTTATCTTGTTTGACGAACAGGTTTTTTTGCCTGAGTTACTTCTAAACCGTGAAATGTGTCTGTATTCTGTACTGAATGTGTGTCTGTAACCAAAGGCCAAAGTATTTAAAAGAGAAAAACATAAAGGCAGTAGTGTGAAAAAAGGGACTGAGGAAGTAGGAAAATAGTTTTCTTTCCATTTCTAGAGGCACAATGAAACTAAGTTCTTTGCATGAGCGACCTCAATAGCTTAAAAAGACCAGGAAAGGGGCAGTCTTTTTGAGCATATGACCTTTTCAGCAGAATGGCAAACAACAAATAAAGAGAATAGGGCAACCCTGGAGGTGGGTTTATATTGAAACACAAAGTTTACATTCAAGTTTTTAGGAGAAGAGTTGGAACAACGCGAGTGGCAAATATGATTGTCTAGTTTTCTTAAGATTGGATTGTGTAGTATTTTTAGACTTTAGTCTAAAACTGTGAATGTTTTGAGCCAGAACGTAGTTAGAGTCTTCTTTTGTATTGAATCTATTGTGAATTATTAGCATTTGACATTCTTTAATCTGAGGCTGGCATAGACTTTTGTAGACATAAACCCACAGTTGGAGTGAGGTTGTCAGGCTGTTGTTTTGTCTTCTTTTCAGTAAACACACTTAAAATGTGCCAAAAATTCTACAGATTCCTTAAATCAGAAGTCAAGAGGAAGGGTTTCGAAACATTCCAGCTTTTTTGTTTGAGCCACCTTGTAGCTTTTTGTGCAGGCATTCCTTCTCATCAAATGGCACAAGAGCTAGCATGCTTAACAAATAAATATACAAAGGTTACTGAATGTACAGCTCTTTCCCTTCAAGCAACTTCCTTCTACCTTACATGCACACACTACAGGTTTAGATTGCAAGCATAATTTAATTCCCTCAATGGAAACCAATCCTTTAAGTATTCAGAAAAAAAGATTGACTCATGACAACTTGTTTAATGTGTGAGCTTAATGAAGATCAAAACTCTTGAAAAACAATTTGTTTGTTGAGACATTCATTTAGACTTCACCTTAACATTCCATGAGGGGCTTCTGTGCATTCCAACCTCTCCAGAAGGAAAGATGTGAAGATTGCTCATGAGAAACACCAAGCTCATCATCTTGTGAGATATTCTGACTTGCAGCAAGTTTCTAGTAATCATAGTATAGTATCATAGTATCAGTCAGGGTTGGAAAGGACCACAAGGATCATCTAGTTCCACCCCCCCTGCCATGGACAGGGACACCCCACACTAGATCAGGCTAGCCACGGCCTCATCCAGCCTGGACTTAAACACCTCCAGGGACGGAGCCTCAACCACCTGCCTGGACAACCCATTCCAGGGCTTCACCACTCTCATGGTGAAGAACTTCCTCCTCACCTCCAGCCTGAATCTCCCCACCTCCAGCTTAATTCTATTCCCCCTAGTCCTGTCACTACCTGAGATCCTGAGAAGTCCCTCCCCAGCCTTCTTGTAGGCCCCCTTCAGATACTGGAAGACCACAATTAGGTCACCTCAGAGCCTTCTCTTCTCCAGACTGAACAGCCCCAACTTCCTGTCTGTCTTCATAGGAGAGGTGCTCCAGCCCTCTGATCAGCCTCGTGGCCCTTCTCTGGATCGTATGTAGTCCTAGTGGCATCTCATTCAGTGTTCTAGTTGTATACACAGGGTGAACAGGACTTAAAAAAGCAGTCCTGTGGAGTAAGGTAAGATTTTTCCTAATCTCAAATACATAAAGCAGACTTAATCTCTTTAAAAGTGCAACAACCCAAACAGCTGTCATGAAAGAGTTACTTTGGAAACGCTTTTTGCTAATAATGCCTCAGGCTTCACTTATGGTGTTACAAAGCTGCACCTCTTAGTCTCAAAAAGTATGTCTAAAGCTCAGTCCCAAGCTACCTTTTTCATTATTAGCCATCTGTGAAGCAGGTAAACACATACAAGGAATTAAACCCAGCTGCTAGTTAAGATAAGTGGACTGGCTCACTATAGTCAAAGATGAACTTTTGTGCCATAGAACTTACATACTTTTGGGTTCCCAAGGATTACACCAGCATTCTTGGGGGGGGGGGGGGGGGATGGGGGGTTGGAAGAAAGGTACAGAAGCACTCTTATCACAGTATTTCACAATACTGTATCAGTACACAAGATTCATATTCAGTCCAAGTCCATTGATAAGGGTTGAGCTGTAACAAGCTCTGCATTGTCATGCAGCAAAGGCCACTTCCACATATGCATTCCTGCAGCCAGGCCAGCTGCTTCTCCTGTCCCAATTTGCACAGGATGGGAGGTGAATGGGTTAAGCCTCTATTTCCACTGCTTGCTCTTCAGGTCATATGAAGGCTGAATTTCTTAACGATGTTTTTCTAAGGCTGCATGTCAGAACTTGGTTTCTTTCATTTACATTGTTTGCAAACAGAATTAAATCTTTAGAAAAATATATTTCCACAGACCTTAAAACACACATGGTTAGGAGAATCTGATCAAGAATCCTATGTTTCACAGAGAACTGATAAAAGCAGGCTCCTTTTGCCTTTTCTTATCTCTCTGAAAGTGATATTAGAGATGTATTAGATGTCAAGAGGCATTAAAGACCCTTTATCTATTGCCTAAAGCACATTCACCACCTCTTCTTTCTCCAAAGAGAAAGCCCAGTTGTTTGGATGGTGGACATCATTGACAGGGCAGCCATGACTGGCAGAGGAAATTCTCTATTACAGCAGTCACCTGATGCTATACATTCAGTGATTGCCTTGGGGAAGATGGTTGCATACACAGGAAATCCTTAGTGTTTGTTACTACATTTTCCCACAAAACCAGAACTGAAAGAGGCTCCAGTTATCAGGACCCAGTCATCAGAGTGTTTCTCTGGGACTCAAAAAGCACTAGTAATATATCATGTGATCAGGCATATAAATAAAACCTACCCTTTTATCTCTGAATTCAATCTTACATTGCAAACTTTTCAGAGTAAGGACTGCTTAGGGGCCTGCTATAGTGCTACACAGCCATTCAGAAAACGTGGTAGCACTGGGTAAGGGCAATAAGGACATAAAATCATTTTCACCTGTCAGCTAAGAGATCTTCCCCAGAATATTAGTGGTCATATTTTCTCTCATCTCCTTTGCCATGTTAATGTTCAGGGATTTCTCACACTACTTTCTTTACATGAGTTTTCTGTTTCGTTTAGTCTCTGTGTGTTTCCCAAGGCTCAAGCTGTGTATTCTTTCTTTAACCAATGCAAATACTACTTTTATTTTATCTGCTTTCTCAGTTAATCTTGTGCTCACAACTTTATTTCATACTGTTGCATTTTCTACTTCCCATTTCTGTATCTCAGTTCCTGGCCTTTGTTTCTGCCTCCTCTTGGTCAGTCTGCAAACTTGGTTTCTTTTCCTTCTTTCACCCTTTGTTTTCACAGTCTCTCTTCTTGACCTTATGTGGTGGTTTTAGGCTATGCCTTTAAAATTCAGTTACAGAATTTGAGCAGAAAAGTAATAAATAAATAAGTATTGGGTGTAAAAAGGAAAACAAAAGATTATTCCAAACACATTCATTGGATAAATACCTAGAATAAGAAAGGCTATACCTAAACAATTCTTTCTTCTGCCCTGATCTCTGCTGTTTTGCTTTGCTCAGGAGAGATTAACCTGCTTGTCAGCTGGCCTTGGCTGAAATTGTTAAGTCTAACCCACTGCTTTCTCTCTGCTTCTCTTTCTCTTGTGGGATGGGGGGGGAGGGGGGGAATACGACAGTGGAACAGCTTCCCTGGTCTCTGACAAGGAGGACTTTCATGTTGTTTGCTAATTGTAAATATCTGTATAATATTGTAAATACTGTATATTTTGTACATATTCATTGCATTTCATTGTAGAGTGTAGATCTTGCTTATAAATAGAGCTTCATTTGCTTCTAACTGAGTTGGTCTGACAAAGTTAATGCTGGAGGGGGGGGGAACTTCAACCCATCACACTTTAGCACAGTCCAGTGTCACTACAAACCATACTTGGTAGTCGTATGATTTTAAATGAGGCTTGTTCCTTAGCTAATTGCCTTGGGCTATCTTTGGGGTCTCCATCATTCTTCATAACTAATTCAACTGCACAGATACTCTCTAACTCTGAAACGTGCTATGGTTCTGAAAGCGTCCATAATGAAAATCTCCTTCAGCTTTTCCCCTTGCAGAGAATACAAGCTTTTGCCTGTCACAGATGTCTTTAAATCTGAGTACCCAGATGGTCTGTTTCCTGATCTCCTACACAGTGCTGCTAGAAGGTTCTTCTCACATGCTAACCTGCATGTGACTCTCACACTTTAAGGAATGTATGAGAAACACTTGTTCCCCAGCTGAGGTCATCTGGGGTTTCTGATCCATGTAGAGTATACAGTAGCTGTGACATAGTCTAGTTGATAGTTCACATCAGTTCTCTCTCTCAGATCCACCAAGTCAAATGTTTGGGTTTGTCCACCTGCTGTCTTGATGTGTCTTCAAGCCCTGGATTCCCTGGGAAAGGCGATGCAGTGCTCCCCAGATGCCCCACAACATCTCTACTGCTATTATTAGAAATGCCCGTCACTGTTTTGTCACCATGTTTATGTCAGCTATTCAGAAAAGAAGGCCACCCCAAGAAGAATTATAGAATCATCTTAGCACTGATGGCTAGGCCCTTATGCTGTCCTTTGAACTCAGTGTCAATACAGCCTTGTTTGAGTGAGAGCTGGATCTAATCCTTAATCAGGCAGTGAGCACAGTAGTACGGCTAAGTATAGTAACCACTTAGTTTACAGTACAGTGACCCAATAATTATGCAAGATAATACTGTATGCACTTAGCTTGCCTGTACCATTCAGAGCACTTGCCAATAATACATGAGCACATTTCATTATCTCCTTCCCCAGCTCAGGGCTCTTTATAAACAGTCTGTTTGCTCCTAAGATCATCGGAGCTATGTCATGGAGGACCGTCTAGGTATATTTAACTCCATGGATCATTCCAACATGCTTCTTTAAAAGAAGATCATATTGTTTTTCCTGCTTTCCATTTTTGAAAGGCCAGGCTTTGGCCAGAGGGTACTCTACATATCTGGCTGCAAATAGACTGCTTGGAGCCAAGCAATGAAGTGCCTTGACTAATTCCAGCATTCATTTAAGCTAAATTATTTATGATACTCTCTGCACAGGCCTTTCTCTGTTGTTGTTGTTGTTTTAATGTTGTAATCTCTACCAGAATAAAAGGATAATTTGCATATGTTTTCAGCTACTGCAGTAGCTCACACATGGCTCTGAAGACTGAAGCCAACTACAATATATTCAGTTTGAACTGAGTGGCCAGAAAAGGGAAATTTTGATGTGCCAGTAAATCATGTCCCTGATGGTGAGAAAGCTTAATATTTTTACATAAGCAGCTGAAACAACATCAGAAACATTTTCCAATGATACAGTTATTCACTTGTATCAAAAGCTCATCACCTTTGCTGCGTAACATAAATCAGAAGGATGTTAAGCTGAGAATAGTCTATTTTCACCTCTGAGCTGGCATTATGAGTCCAAGTTCATTGCTAGCAGAACGTGGCTCCACTGTAGTAAGAATGTAAAATGCTGCAGACAGAGGGAAGAAATATAACAGTGTTTTTAAGGAACCTTCTAGTTTTCAGCAGGCACGAGGCACGACAGATAAGAAACAGAATAAAAGTTACAAGGGCATGCAGAGCAGAGAGGCACCCCCTGCTTCACCAGCTGGTAACTTGCCAAAGAAAACAGCAGCAGTGGGGATTAAAGCTTGTGATGTGTGTGTTAGAGCAGCACTACCTATTCCTTGACTTTTCTCCTCTGAAAAGCTGCCATGTGAGGAGAAACATTCCTTTTATTATTTATGGGGACAGCCACTCTTGTTTATTATGCTCGTGTTACTATGCTACATGCCAAGTACAAACCCTCCTTTTACAAAGAGAGGTTTTTCTTTGTACAGAGCAGAGGGGGGGAGGAGGGAAGGGAAGAACCCTTCCCTCCCCATTTGCAGGATTACTGAGGAAATAAAAGCCAGGGTAGAGAAAGGTCTTTCTACATAGCTGCGATTTTGCTTAGAAAAGCAGTAGGAGCAAAGTACTGCAGTGCTCCAAGGCCATTGTGCTCTGATGGATTAGCAGGTCTGCCTCAGAAGCTTTCTGCTTGCCCCAGCACTGCTCATGCACCCGCATCTCTCAAGAGACCAAGCAGAGAACTCGCAGCAGAAGAATGATTAAGCAACCAATAATCCGAACATGGGTATTTGCACAGCTTGTAGGAGATGGATCTTTACCCTTCCTCTGGGTTTATAACAATGTTGATAGGCAGAAAAGAGAAACAAGTTTATTCCCCCCTTTTCTTCTTCCCCCTTACATTTTTTCAAGGCAGCTGAGGGACAGTTGACCTATTTTCTGAGTTGACTGCCACAGGAGGGTCCCCAGCACCTGATCACTTCTTTGTGCATGTCCCCTGAAGCATGCATAATACTGAAAGGCCTGGCCCTGGTCAGTGATTGCAAAGGAGGAAACCCTTGGCTGTTCTTGGACTGTGGCCTTCATACAGAATGCAGGCAAGGATTTGAAACAATCTACTGAATGCACAGCAAATCCCAAGACAGAGGGAAGGGAAACCAAGGAACAGTACTTTCTGTGGTAGGTGGCAATGGATTTACCGCCTGGCAGTTTGCAAACCGCCTACAGCTGGGGGAAATTGCTAGTTCAATTCTCCCATGCTTAATGTGATTACTGGTACTAGTTCACAGGCTTAATTTCATTCCTTTGAATTCTTCTCCACTAACAAAAACAATTGAACAGAAAAAAAAAAAGGCACAATAAAAATCCCTTCCAAAAGCACAGAATACGAAATGCATTTTTCAAAGCAGGAACCTTCACTCATTCTGTCTTCAGAAGATTTTGGCCTTTTTCTTTAAAATACAACAACAACAAATTCGACACAGAGCTTATTCTGGAAAATTAATACGCTGTGTTTTATGGAAAGAAGAGAACTTTTTATCCTTTCCAAATGGAGTTTTTAAAGACGACTCTGACTAATGCTGCTTGTGCGTATAATCTAGGAATTAAATATTTGTGTATGTGAGACAGCAGAAAGGCAACAGATTGCAGGGACCACGTGGAAACTTGACTCAGTTGGATGGTGAGAAGGTATAGCTAGAAGACCTAGAGAAGTACAAAGCTCCAGACTTCAGCACCACAGCTCCTATGCAGAGCCTTGGCTCTGCCAGGAGGGTGTAAGAGAGGGAACACATAAAAAGAACAACATGACTCCTGGATTACACATAATTTTTCATATTTTAGCCTTAAAATACACATTACAGCAACTTACTTATTGCTTCTGGATGGCCTTACACTAAGATGATGAGCAAATATTTTCCTGTTTATCAGTAACACAAATACCATATGACAACCTCAATACTTCAGGTAGAGTCTTTTTTCCCTTTACTGGCATGATGTGAGTTACAGGACAATTACCAACAGCCAAAAGAAACATACCATAACAAAGCATGTTCCAACAAATTGGCTTTTTCACCATGTGAGGCTGCTAATACAAACACTGTAAGCAAGCTATAGGTTTAACATATCCATTTACCCCTTGCAGTAATTTGCTGAGCTTGCTTGGATTTCATCCTTAATATAGTATTAATAGATGTTGCAAATAATGTAATGAATGCCTTCCCAGGGCATTACTGAATCAAAAGTAACAGTAACTTTTCATGCTCTTTCAGATTTGCCTTGGTGAATTTTGTGGACTGAAGGTGGATCTTTTATTTTCAATTTTTCTCATGAAGAGGCAGTAGTCATGGCCAGATTATGAACAAAACATCTGATAGAAGACAACACAGTACTGCTCTCCTAGTGTCTATATTATTCTGAGTCCACTGCAGAATATGTTATAGCTCACTGATTTTACTACCCATTAAGCATATCTTCTCTGACACTGAGGCTGTCCATTTAACGTAATTTGCATGTAGCTTTACAACTACTATATTGTTTAAACTTTTACAATCACTCTTTCCAATGATTGTCTACATATCTCTAATTTGTTGAGTAACATTTATTGAATATCTGATTATATTTGACACATAGTTGGCTTAACTTGCATTGAATAAGCCACAAGCAGGCATATTACCAGTTTATCTCATTACAGGATTAATGTTATGCTATTGTTGACATAAAACTACAGTTAATAATTCACTTCATTCCCTTCAGTCTCAGCACCATGGCAAGCACAGGGTTATTCTCCTTCTGTTGGTATTCCTGACTGCACAGCCCTGCCCAAGCCAGATACTACCCAGCAGATTTAGAGATGAGTTGTGTTCCAGAGCTGTCTTTTGCATCATCACCTTCTTTCATCCCTTTGCTGTCCTCACCTAATGAATATCAAAATGAGTCCATTAGCTTCAAGGGAATGACTTATTTATAGCATGAGATGGCCAAGCTTAATGAGCTCTTCCTCCTGCATCCTGGCAGGAACATCTCACTCCAGTGCTCTTGCAGCCTTGGTTTCTTCTTCATTTTCCCCTACTTCAAGGCTTACTTCTGTCTCTTTCATCTTGTACTGATTTGGATGTTACCAGCTGAATCCTCCAAATACTGCCCAGCACTTCCTTTACTGCAAAGCCATTGATCCCCGTGCTACTCAGTCTTCAGCCTGCATTCCTACCACTTGATAACATCTTTAGCCAGCATTCTAGTTTTATAAATGCCTCTGTGTATTAATAAACCCCACAGATCTCAGTTCTGGTGTACTAGTTGAGATTATTCTCCCTCCAAGTGATTAGACCATTTCACACAGAAAGAGAAAGTAGGTGAGGAAATCTCAATCTCAGTGGACCTGGTATCTTCCTTCCTTTCACTAAATTTCATCAGTCCTCTCTCAATCCCTCCACTCTCTCAAATTGGTACAAGACCACACATTTCTCTCTGTCTCAAAGCCCTCTTAAACCCTGCCAAACTTTATTCACTGCCATGACTGGTTATCTAACTGCTCTCTCTCTCTCTTTTATTTTATCGAGACTTCAATCCAGATGTGATCTTGTTTTACCAAACCCTATCCCTTATCAAGGGCCCTGTGCTCCCCTTTTGGTGACTCCTACTGAAGTCCTCAGTAGGGAAGAAATGCACCCAGGCCTCCAGCCTGGGTTTTGGCTGTACCTTTTCCTGTCCACCTGGGTCCATGACCCTGAAAGAGGGGTGACACACTGTGAGGTGGCCATCAACTTAATCCCTGCCAGGCCCCAGACTGGGTGCCCAGCTGGGGAACTGCTCACATACCCCAGAGCTGTAGTCTGAAGGCACAGGATAAGCTTCCTCCAGAATCCATCTACTGGCTGGATCAGCAAAAGCCTTTGTCTGAGGAATGCTTCAGGATGGATATGTTGGTGTCCACAAGCATGCAGATCTGAGTCATCCAAACTGTCCCTGCCTGTGGTGGTTCAAAATACTCCCTGGTTGCATTTGCTCACAATGTATACCTCAGAGCCTGGACAAGATTTTATTATGGCCCTCTTCCTAGCTCCAGGTTGGTTGACTGTGTGCTGGGATTGTAAGATCTTGGTGGAAGAAATGATATTAGCTCATCTGTTTGTAAAGCAAGCTGCAAAGCGTAGTTATGATCATTACGGGGAGGCTCTGAGCACCACTACTATTACTAAGTCTTTGATAAAAACTAAAGGAATAGGCTAAAACCAAAAAGCAGCAGCAGAAGCTGCCAAGAGCCCCAAATATTTTATCTTCTTTGCCTTTCAGTAAAAGTGAGTAAAAAACTTTGTATATAAGAAGCATATACAGAAGAAAGTGTCTCTCTTTTTTTTTTGTTGTTTTCTTTTAACCACAGAGTGAAAACTCACCAGCAGGAACAAAAGTTTCTACAACACTGTAGACAAATTTACTTGATAAACATAACCATATGCTCATTTACTGAAATAAACCATTTTAGGCAAATGCAAATACTTGATAAGAAGTAAAAGAGGACTCTTCAAAAATGTTTAATAAAAATTACAGAAATGATGAAGAAACTGCAAAATGTAATCATTTTGAATAGAATAAAGCAGGTTGGAAGAGACCTTTGAGATCATCAAGTCCAATCTATCATCCGACACTATCTAATCAACTAAACCATGGCACTAAGCACCCCATCCAGTCTCTTCCTAAACACCTCCAGTGATGGTGACTCCACCACCTCCCTGGGCAGCCCATTCCAATGGCCAATCACTCTTTCTATGAAGAACTTCTTAACATCCAGGCTAAACCTCCCCTGGCACAGCTTGAGACTGTGTCCTCTTGTTCTGGTGTTGGTTGCCTGGGAGAAGGGACCAGCGCCCACCTGGATACAACCTCCCTTCAAGTAGTTGCAGACAGCAATAAGGTCTGCCCTGAGCCGCCTCCTCTCCAGGTTAAGTAACCCAAACTCCCTCAGCCTCTCCTCATAGGCCTTGTGCCAAATAGTGTCATACAGATCCAGTTTTGCAATTTTTTTTGCTGAAAAAGATTCATAACCCATTTGAATATATTATATCTATGAGTGTGTGTGTGTGCATGTGTTCTTACATGTCTATAAATACAGGCAAATACCTACATGTGCTTAACTGTTTCATGGCCTTACAAAAATGTCATGACCCTCTCAGGTGCCAGCATTCACTGCCCTTGCTCTGAAGCAAAATTTCTGGACAGACAGTACCAGCTAGTCACTCACACTATGACTATCAAGTGGTATACAGAGCCCCAGATGGGTTGCTATTTGTCAACAGTTCATCTGTGTTGAGATGGCAAAAGGTAAGGCTTCGCTACATTGAAACAGAAGCTACTGTTTTCTCACTCTGCTTCTAAAAGTGCCTCGGTCTCCTTTGTTGGGAGCTTTTCTTGCAGTGAAACACTGAAGGCCACCCAGCATTCATCTGCTTCTCTAAATAGAGTGGGACTTTTGCTTCTGAGGTGCAAGAAGTCACCAGCTTTAGAAAGTTTGACATTCTCGCTTTGAGTGAAGCAATAACTTTTCCTTGTTATAAATAATGTCATTATAATTTGGGTGCAAAGTAAGAACCCTGACGATTAGTTTCTAATATTTGTTCTGCATAGCCAAAGGGGGAAAAAAACAACCAACACAAACCAAACAAAACCAAACCAACAAATAAAAAAGACCTGGTAAGGAAAACAGGCATCTAATAAATCACTTTTGTTGATTGAATGAGTTTACTATTATTTCTAAAGACTTAAGAACACATGACCTGTGCTTCCATGCTTAGTTTTATTATTCCTGACACTTCTGAACTTAATGCAATTCTTTGGAAAACTTAGCTCTTATAAATAATGTTCACTTTCTGATTAACTGGTGCAAGCTCAGACAGTATGACTATCTGTATCAGTCAGGCTGATCCAGTAGCCTATTTCTTATCCTGAACCAAAGCAGACACTTCGAGCAGAAGTAGCATAGACAGTGTGATCCTTTTGCTGATACACCTTTCCAGCTTCCAGCAATCAGCAGGTAGCAGGTTTCTGGAGCAGAAGATGGCATCTGGATTCTTGCATTAGTAGATTTTGATTGAGCTGTTCCTATAAACTGCACAATCTTTTCTTACTAATTAATTCATTCCTCTGGTTGCCTTTGGCATCCAACAAGAATGAATTCCATGGCATAATTGTGCTCTCTGTGTATTGACTTAAATCTGATGACCAATCATTCAGATGACAGTTTTTCTGATATAAGATGCAATGAAAAAGTGTTACCTGTGCATCTTCTCCCCTGCCTTCTTCACCTATCTCACAATTATATTTTTAATTTTTTTTTTCCAGCAGGCTAAAAAATTGGGAACCTCTTTGGTTTCCCCTCTCGTTCCATACCTCTGAGCATCTCGTCTCTCTTTCTTGACCCTTCTCTCATTCAATTAAGTCTTTCTGAGTCAGGGGAACAGAACCGCCCACAATAAGCACAGTGTAGGTGGATGATAAATATATACAGTGAAACAATCCTGTTTTCTGGGTCGCTCTACTTTCTTTTCTTAGAGCCATTTTGACTCTGAGTCCCATGCAACCATTTTCAGAGAATTAGCCCCAGTGACTCCAAAGTCCCCTTCCTAAACAGCAGTAATTCATTTAGTACACAGTATTCCGCACAGGTAGCTCAATTACTTATTCTCTATATCCCCTGGTTTGTATTTTCTCATCACTGAATTTCATCTTCCACTTTACTCCCATCATCAGTGAACTTTTTGCATGAAAAATTGAATCCTGAATGTGTGGAATGCTAAAAAATAAATATTGCATGCATTTTTTGATGTGTGCATACCTCTTGCCTTTTCATTAGCTCTCACCCTGTTTGAGCAATATATTCCCTTCTTGCTAACAAAGCTATGCTGATCTGTCACTGCCATTCCCACATCAGAAGGAATTGCTTTGTTTTGTACTAGCACAGGCTTTACAGCATGTCACAAGCTCTGCTGTTTATTCTGTCTGGGAAGCATCAAGCCCTCTACCCAGTTCCAGCGCAAACTAACCCTGAGCAGTGTGAGTTTGAGCAAGTCTTTACTACTCTGCTGTGGAATGATTATCTGGACTTAGTGTTATTACACTAGTTGTACATAGCAAGAAGATACATCTTGTGTCTTTACAGCCTTTCAGAAAGATTCTTAAAGCAATTTATGAACATTGAGTTTCCAGGCGGAGCAGTGAAATTCCTGTTAAGTGTTTTGGCGATGAATGAAGCAATGTGCTGTAAGTTTAAAGTACTCATTCATCATCACACAAGTTATTTATCAGCAAGAAGCATAAAACCCAGAAGCCCTTCTGGTGCTTGGTAAGCCCATCATAAATGTTATGAGATGACAGAGGGTTCCTGAGGCAGGGGCCAGTAGCTGATAAGGCAAGAGTCGCATTCCAGTCTTCTATCTAATGTTTACTTCCATCTGATCACTGTGCAACATTCTTTCCAGTGAAAGGAATAAAGTGGGAATCTCCTTTCCTTCCTTCTGGAGGGCTAGGCTCCGTTTCAGAACATGAAGGTTTACCTTATCAGGAGAAATTCCTGCACTACACAGCCTGACAAACAGCTCAGCCATGTGCAACGTGCACTCATGTGCTGCAGCAAGAGGAAGAGCTGGTGGAAGGTGCACTACTCTGCAAAATCTTGGGGACAGATAATACTCTAATGACAACACGATCAAGCCTGAAGGGTCTGGAGGCTTTGATGAGCTGTAATGGAGCTCTCGCATTGGGATGCATGGTGACGGAGGTTGCATGGTCTGCATAGTTCAGAGCATTCACCAGCACCTCAGCCTGTCAGGCAAACTTCACAAGTTTTAAACTCTCTGGAAAATGCAGGACAGGATGGAAGCTCCTGTTGATAGCAGAAATAAGTCTAAGCCTTAAGAAGAGCAGTTTTTCTTAGGGCTGTTAGGAAGTGCTAGGAAAGGCACCAACAGCATGACATCCTGGAAAGGCCTGATGTGCTGTGACTCGTGTTTAGAATGACATTGCCAGCCTCTCACATCACAAGAGGCACTGGGTGCCCAAGTGTCTCAGGATAGGAGTAAGAGGACGAGAAGGCTCTTACCAGTTGAAGCACAGCCTGTGACCATGTGGGATCTATGGCCACTGCCTGGTCACCTGGGCAAGCTTGGTTAGCAACTATGGTGTTACTTTTATTTCAGAGTTAAAGCTGAACGAGATCAAAACATCCACTGGCAGGGCAGTCTAGGGATGCTTCTATCACAGCTGTGTCTGCTATATATGTCCCAGGGGTGCCCAAAGGATTTCAGTCTGCTTCTGGCTTGTTCACCAAACATTACTTCCAATGCAAACAATTTAAAAGAAAGACTTCTGGAGTCCAGGGATGCACTCTGCATGCAGTGGCTCCAGCGAGCTTGGTTGATCTCACTGTAGCATAATCATAGTGGTTGGAAGGGATCTTCAAAGATCATCAAGTCCAACCCCCCTGCCAGAGCAGGACCATAGATTCTAGCACAGGTCACACAGGAACACATCCAGATGGGTCTTGAAAGTCTCCAGAGAAGGAGACTCCACAACCTCTCTGGGCAGCCTGTTCCAGTACTCTGTGACACTTACAGTGAAGAAGTTCCTCCTCATGTTGAAGTAGAACCTCTTGTGCTCTCGTTTATATCCATTACCCCTTGTCCTATCACAGGATGAAGCAGGGAAGAGCCTGTCCCCTCCCTCTTGACACCCAGCCCTCATTTATAAACATTTATTAAATTCCCTCTCAGTCTTCTCTTTTCCAGACTAAAAAGCCCCAAGGCTCTTGACTTCTCCTCATAGGGCACATGCTCCAGTCCCTTAATCATCCTGGTAGCTCTCCATTGAACTCTCTCCAGCAGATCCTTGTCACTCCTGAATTGGGGAGTCCAAAACTGGATGCAATATTCCAGGTGAGGTCTTACCAGGGCAGAGTAGAGGGGGAGGAGAACCTTCCTTAATCTGCTGGACACACTCCTCCTAATGCACCCCAGGATCCCATTGATCTTGGCCACAAGGACACATGGCTAACCCAAATCTCGAAGAGCTTTTGCTCAGCTGGGATGAAACTGTCCTGATTGAAGCTCTGTTCCAGCTCTTTTTCAAGACCATCACTGGAAGAGTCCCTGCCTGCATTATGCCACACTGCAGCCATGTCTGTCCATCCTGTATCAAAGTAAGTCCCTGTATCAACTGGTGTGGTCCAGTCAGAAAGGAATGGTGTTTTGGTTTAATGAATGCATTAATGGATTTTTTGGTCAGATGACCTCTTCAGAAGGAGGTGCCTAACTTGTAATCTGCATTTGAGACCATGCCAATATTGGACTGGATTTCAGCAGGAGCCTCTGGACTCCTGTAACTTTGATAAAAAAATTAGGCACATTGGGAAGGGCAAATAACACCTTTCCCCCCCCTCCCCCCCCAGATTGTGAAGTGGTATCTGTAAGGGAGGTAGGATGTTTTCCAAATGCAGAACATTTTGTCTGCAGGCAGGATGCCCTACAGAGACAACTGCGTATTCCTAACATCTTTTGCAAAAGTCTCCAACATCATCTGTTAAAAAGTGCCTGGAAAATTCACCTTCAAAAAACCCCACGCCAATGAAATGACCTGCCAAGCTGCAGCTTCCCAGTCCTTCCATTAGAAAGAAATTTGCTTATGGTGCAGTTTGTGTAGGCTCCATATTCCAGCAAAAATACATCACGTGGTATCGAGTTACCAGAATCAGGCCTAAAGCAACTGTTTTCTAGAGGGGGAGGAAAGAAACCCAGAAGCAGCAGCTTGCTGCACGTTCAGTAAGCCGCTGTGACACAGAGTTCTCAGGGAAGTACAGGAACATGAGAAATGAGGGTTGGTTTTTATTTGTCTCATGAAAACCTAATATGGTAACTAAAACCAGAGGAAACACTCACTTTTCAAAACTGAGCCATAATCAATTTTCCAGCCAGGGTAGTGTCTCCAGACAGCAGCCTATTTGCTACAACAAAGCAACAAAAATAATCCCCCCCTCCCTTATCTTTCAGAAATTTCCTGGAGAAAAATATCATTTTCTCTAAATCTTTAAATGATGTAAACCATCTTGTTCTGGGGGGCTTGATGGCCAAAATGCTTTCACCATGATGTTTCGGGTCAAAGAATATTAGACCTCAAAGAAGGTCTAATATTATAACCTCCTGCTCACTAGAGATAAGCTTGCATTCTGTCTTCCAGCAGAAACTTGTGTTTCCAAGACATGATTTGAAATGAAAATGAAGAAAGGGGTTTCATCTTTTGCTGAACTGCTTAGGTTTTTCTGTAAGGAAAGCAAATATCAGGTGCCAATGCAGCATCTACAGAGGTCTCTTTAATAAATAATCTATATAGATGCATGAAACAAACCTAAACCACATATTCAATCAGTAGGCATTAGAATAATTTTACTAGAATCCACAATCATACATTTATCAGCTGAAAACACCAGGTTTTATACAGGGAATTTATTTCCCTTACTTTCCATCACTTATCTGGAACAGAAAGAGCAAGCACAGAAAGAAATTTGAGCCCAGGCAGTTACTTATTCCAGAGGTTAACCTAACTACTAGAAGAGTGCTTTTACACAAAGTGGAAGTGACCTATTTAATGACTGTGACTCATTTTCCTCTTTCTTTAGCTGGTAGTTAGATGCCACGCTCCTGTTCCCCTCACCCCCGAGGAAGAGATCCTGTTTTGTTGACCACATGTGCATAACTGTGAAGCATTGTAAAATATGCTCTGGAGACAAAGGTGAGTCTGAAGTACCTGGTTCTACATCAAACTTCAGCTCTATACAAGTCTTAGTTTGGTGAGCAGTAACCCTGCAGAGTTACACAGCTGAGTACTGTATTATCTTAATGCAGATTTGGGCAGGCACATGCTTTAGAACACACACACAAACACACAAACTTAGATCTGCAGAAGATATGGACTTGTTTACTTTCTTAGCTGAAGTGATCACCTGCTCCTATTGTTTGATGTTTCTAGCTGTAAAAGGTGATTCTGAAGAAGTGACACCCATGTGAGGTATTTCACTTTCATACCGTCAACATCAATTGAATTTCTAGAGCTGAGGCTGCATTATGAGTTTGGATAAATATAGTTAACAGTGTGACATGAAGTATTTGATCTCTTAAGTTTATTTTTGGAAGATGTGAATAAGGTTCCCTCTTGCTCATGCAATCCAAGTTGGCCTGTAACTTTCATTCATGTACCCACAAGGTCCTAAATATACCATTTAGTTTCAGAGCACCTTACAGTAATCCTCTCATGGATAGTCACTATATGCATGCAGAGGAAGAGATTAAAAATCAAATGGTTGACTCATGCCAATCTAAAGACTGGCATGCGGCAGACTCATTCAGGAACAATTCTCTGAGCTTCCTACATGCACACTAGCCCTGAGACACTGCCCCTTCTGAGAATCCAACCTGCCACAGAGAGCAGCAGCTGGGTACCATGTCTTTACCCTCAAACCCAGACCTTCCACCTGGTATAAGCTGCTAGGAACCCACCATCTTCTTGGCCTGACCACCTAGTTGTATAGCATCTGTTCTGGCAAGCTGTATAGCTGCAGATCTGTTATTACTAGCAGACTCAAGAGGTGGGCCTAGGTTCTCCTTTGCAAGGTTGTCTGCAGCTCAGACTGGAATGACCAAAATATCTGCACCATTTTCTATGCACACAGTCCTTTTAAAAGCAACAGAAAGGTATTTGTATACTTTTCTCCCTGTCCATCTGTGAACCATTGTTTTAAATAAATATTGTTAGAGTCTTTAATAGTTTAATTTCCTAATTCCAGATTAAAAATAGTTAAGAACCAAAACTTGGGGCTAGATCAGTCTTATGAGTGGCATTACACAGTATTAAACTGAATTAACTCTTTGAAAAACATCTGTATGCCTCTTGCATTTTTCCATTAAGAAGTGCTTGTGAGCAAAGCTACTTTCATAACATATAATTACCAGGTAATTTCCATTGCTAGAAAAAATACCATGTACATGTGCTGGGTTACACCCATCCCGGGTGGAGGACTGTGAGAGCCCTGATTCCTCTGGCAGACAAAAGAAACCTGAACCAGGTGAACAGAGAGGGACTTGGTTTCCCCCTCCTAGGAGGAGCGGTCCCCCAGGGTCAAAGCTGGTCTATTCCACTCCCCCTTTCTGTCCTGCAAGCCTGTAAAAAGGAGGACACTGCTGCCATTTGCCCTCTTTCTTCTGCCTCGCCTGCTCTAGAGGACCAACAGCTGCAGACAGTCTCCTAATTCTTCCATGTGCTCAGGCCTGGCCTCTTCCTGCTGCATCCACACTTCCGTAAAGGACCGAAATCCACATACATCCAGGGAAATACAAGGCCATTCAGGCTTGGTTTTGTAGATTTTCCCATTTATCCTTATTCCTTACCCTTGTAAACCCTCCCTGTTACTGACATATATATATTTTGTTAAAAAATTTACTTATTCTACTTGCAAACCAACTCCAGATTATTTTTGGTAGATTTACCTCCTTCTCTCTCTCTCCCCTCTTTTTTCCCCCCCCCCCTTTTTTTTTTTGCTACCCCTTTTTTCCCCCCTCCTCTTTCTCTCCTTTTTCCTTATCAGGGATAAGGGGGTGAGGGTGGGGGAGGGGAGGAATTCTCAGTTTGCTACCATCTGAGCTCTTAAACTCCAGTTATGGCTCAAATCACAACAGTACAATATAGATTGAAATTTCTTATGGTGTTTACCATATCGCTGCAAACCAACATCTTATCACATAGTAAACTCGCCTCTCCATCTAATTTTCTCTTTCTGTCAGTACTTGATGCCTCTCTGCCTCTTGTAGCTTTTCTTGCCTGGTGTCCTCTAACCCTTTCTGGAGATTTTAATTATTCTGTCCTTCCCTGACAATTATAGCAATCACCTCTGAGGACCAGTTCTTCCAATTGTGCCATGTATAATTCAAGTAGGATTAAGCCTTAAAGCTAAAGAAGAAAACAAAGAAATCAGCCTTAAAAACTTGGCCAGACTCCTATTCACATGGTGTTCTTTCACCCCATAAGTTCAGTGCCAGGTTGGTCTTAAAATAAACTTCCTTTGACAGTTTATATCCTCCAACCCCTCCTCCTCAGCCTCTTTCATTTCTCAGGTGATTTTTTTTTATAAGATACTATATAATCTTAGAATCCAATTAAAATACTTCATCACTGAGTAAAATGTGCAAGGACTCATGATGAGGATGTGAGGAGAGCTCAGCAAGCACAGAGCAGAGACTGGCAGACTGCTCAGAAGAGAAGATGAGCAACCAGACCTTGATGATGGGGTGAAAGATTTCCTAGACTAGAAGGTTTTGTTGCAATACAGAAAGTTCCTGCTGAACTGAAATGAAGCCTGAAAACAAAAAAGGACTCTTCCTGCCAGGACATAGCAGGCAAGAAGGAATTCAGTTTCCAAATGCTTTAATTTCTGTTTTGTCTCACTCTTAAGTTTTATCTGTTCTAAAAGCTCTGGAAACTAGTTCCTGTTAAAATAAATCTTATGTCTGAGTTTAAAAGCTCTTTTACAGCCTTGCCCAACTTAAGAGAAAATTGGCAGATCTGCCTCAACATTCTAACCAGCCTGGAGTTCCATTGTACCACCTTAGGCTGTGATGAATACACCCATTTCAGTAGAAATAAGCATTCTGAAATGCCATGCTTGGTCAGAATGTCTTGCAATATTGTGACAGACAGGTATGTCCTGCCTTCAAAGGCCTGCATGTTATTTTTACATGGGGAAGAGACATTTTCTTCCTTTAGTGAAACAGAACACACCAACGGTCTCAAAACTTTCAGAGTAACTAATGTACAGTACTGTACAAAGCACACCTCCACCATTGTATATGCATTTGCTTGCATGGTTCTTGCTGATTTTTGCAGTCATGAGATTTTTAACTTGATTGCATTACAGTAGGGAATCAGAATAAGCTGCATAGGAAAAAAAAGTCATTGGAAGAATGAACAGATGAATCACATGGCTTGCTCAGACAGTTAAAGAAAACGGAAGGGACTGGGTTTTGTAATACCATTTTTGCACAGAAATGCAGAAGAATTATTACTGTTACCTAATACACTACACGATTCCTTGGTTTGCAAACATAGAGGCGCTTGTACTGGGCTCATTACCATGATATTCACGCATCAGACAGATGTTTGTTTTTTAATTAGCAGCATCATAGCCAGTTTGAAAAAAGGCCAGAAGCCTTCCATTTGTTAACTAAGAGGATATCCCTTTTTAATCCATATCCATTAGGGCACAGCATAAGCAAACCCCAGAATGATTGAGGTTGGAAGACACCCCTGGACCATGTCACCTCAGCCACACAATGCACAGATAATTTTCAGGTTGTTCAAAGCTTCATCCAGTTAAGCTAGGGAAAAACCTCAAAGGACACATTTTATTTCTGCCAGGAGCTCCCTGTTCCCAAACCAGTCCTCTGCCAGGATTGCTCATTTCTTTGTCCACTGGAACGGGCTATTGCATGTTCTAAGGAGGCTGTTTTCAAAGATCAAACAGATGTGAACTTCCTTCACATAGCTCTGTCAGCCTCCTGTAATAACCTGAAAAAAAGATTGAATCTGCTCTCCTGAAGTCCAGAATTATCACCCTGTCTTCCTTTCTTTCCTTGGGAGCTCAAATTTTACCATCTCATGGTCATAGTAGTGTCAGATTGTGATGTAAAGGCAAGTTGTCAGAAACAGCAAAGCAGTAAGAATATCAGCTTATTTAATAGCAAACACTTTTCAGACAATCCTTTGTAATGCAGATATGAACCTCAGACAAGAACGTTACTGTGATGTGAGGCCAAAATGTCAGCAAGGATGACTAGTGTCTATCTTCCTATTACTCATCATCCTCATTTTTCCTTGCAGGTGTTTCCCGGCAATGGAACAGTTAACATTGCTAATGCAACTGCTGCATGACTTAAACAATAACATGCCATTAAGATGAATGGATAAAGTTTGTATCTCCAACACTCTTGCTCTGCCTGCCTGTGGACACCTTGCTTCTCATTACTTTACATTTTCAAAATCATCCTTGCACTCATTTGAAGGCAAGCAGGATGTTTGCAAAATATTAGTCAGGAGATAGAGCATAAAGTTGCATCCTCTGTGTGTAAGACTTCTCTGGTGCTGCCTGTGAGCCTGTTCAAACTCTCCACACAGTAGGTATCCACATGATCTCTGTTTCTCTCGGGTTATATACTCCCTTGCTCCTCCCTCCATCTTCTGTGTCCCTTTATAATTGCTTTAAGAGCCCTTGGTATAGATGGAACAGCAGAAAAACAATGTTTAGAATAGACATGGCATTATCTCACTTGTAAAAATAAACACAAATGGGTATATGTATGTGCATGCATGTGTACACACATTAAGGTTTAGTTTAGCAGTTCTTCTTCTTCTGCCTTCCCATTCCTGTCTTGTTGGCATCCAGAAAGAAGTTGCCATTAACAATAGTTTGGAAAGTAGTGAGCATGAATTTTAGAATAGAATTTCATTGCAGTGCTATTTTGTCAGTCATTAGCACTTCATTTTAAATGCCAACCATAGCATCCCCCAAACAGAATCTGATTGAGTGAATATGTTTTCACTTTAGCTAATAATAACTATCCTATTTTAGAGAGAGACATAAACCATTGCTGTTAAAGTGTGGCCCTAATGAGGAGTTTGTTTTTGAGGAAATCAACAAAGCACTTTTAATCTTCTCTGTAATTTGCCAGACAAGATGTTGCTCTATTTAAGCAGCCAGCCAAAGAAAACTCTAGAATTTCAAGTTACTTCTGATGCATATACCACATGTAAAACAGAATTCAAATGTTATGAAAGAGTAAATAAAAGCATGAGAAATCCCCAGTAGCATGAACATCCTGAAAATATTGACAGCTCAGCCTTTCATGGTTCCTCTCAAAATAGATGAAAAGTAGTCTGTCAAGAAGCAGCTTAGTAGACTGCCAGCTCCTTTTCTGTCTCTCCAGACTGTGGCTGAGATATTAAAAATTATTCAGCCATCTGACTCTTCTTCAAACATCTTGGGGGGGCTGGGCCTCAATGCTTTCTGTCAAGGTCACGCAGATAGAGTTCCCTTTACTCAAGGCATTACTTTTCTTTTTTGCTTTCTTTACCCACTAAATTTCTGATTAATGTCATTTATATTTATCACAGCAGCATTTAGGTTAGTCAGTATAGAGCACTACTGAATATACAGAGACAGGTTCTCTTTATTCCTTCATCTGGTGCCTGTGGCTTTTAGTACTGCTCCTGCACCCTTCTGAAGTCTCATAACAGTCATGGATGGATTGAAAGCTCTAACTTTAATGAGGTGTCAGCTGCCCCCCACAACTCACCTCTGTCCATGCAATAATCTGGACCTGCTTTGCTCCCAGCAGTTTACAGAGTAATTTAGCTACATCACAGAATCAACCAGATTGGAAAAAACCTCAGAGATCAAGTCCAACCTATTATCCAATACCTAACACCTCCTGACAACTAAACCACGTCTCCAAGTGCCACACACCCTTGGTTCTCATTTGCTGTATAGCTCACAGTGTAAGCTTCCTAATCTATTAATGCAATACAATCCTTTTAGCAATTGCTATCACTTTTAAAACCAATTTGTTCCACACTCAAAGGCCTCTAAGCTCCCATATTAGGATTGGTGCCTGCACACTAAACTCTGTTTGCTAACAGAGATCACGGAAAACTATCTGGTTACATATCAGGCTAGTACAGACACAGCAGAAAGAGAAAAAGAAAGGCAAATTTACTTCACACTTACCAGTCTTTCTTCCAGAATTGTAAATTTCCCTCTGTTGTAGATGAATGAGTAGTAGTTCCTTACTTCTGCAGTGTAATGGCTATTCAAAACCTCTTCCGTATCACAACTCAATCTGTAGCTCAGGGTTAAGATCTGGCCTAGTGATGGCTTGGATGGTCCAAGACAAAAAACCTGGGTCAAGGTCTAGCCAGGATATCAATCTGCAGATTGAGTTCTGAATCAACAAGGCTCGTGGTGAAAGAAAAGCATGGACATAGACAGGGACAAGCTGAAGAGCAGCAGTCTTCTAATACAACTCAGTCAGGGACTGAGAGCCTTGGGCTGAGCTAAAACGGGACTTATGTGCCCATGGGTGTGACTGGAAGCCCCAGCTGAGGCTGATCAAGGCCATTAAGGCTTGTTAGTGCACTCAGGTGCCCGACATATACAAACTTGATAAAGAAGATTGGGGTGGCTCAGAATGGTGGTATGGGATATTTGAATCTATTCAGCAGTTACAAAGAGCCTGTGACAATATCCAAGAAACAACAACTGCATACTTTATTCTGGCCCAAAGGCTAGAGTGACTAGGCTAAAAACGTGTACAGAGGAAGGCTTGCAGGAGGCGTGGGAGCTGCATTCTCTTGCTTATGCTGTTGTGGTCTTTGCATTTCCCCTGTGAAAACATACTGGAAAAAATAGGACTAGCATCTTGTTAGCCTTAAGGCTTCCTCCTACCAACCTGAGTCTTAATTGATACAAACCTACCAGAATACAGCTTCAGAAGGCAAATATGCTGCAAACACATGCATACAACACATGCATGCTCTCACTTTTTATTGAACTTAGATCTACAAAAGCAGATCTCATGTTAAGTAAAGCAGACAAATGTCTCTTTTTGGGGACTGCCTTTCTACCACAATTAATTTTGGCATCTGCTGAAAGGATAAGAATTATATTAGTACTATGAGAGTGATTATGCCAGCCAGATGATGACGTGAAAGCGACTACTTTAAATCTTTTGCTAGGCCACCAAGAATTCCTAGTTTGAAACACTGGCAAATTGAAGCTGAACTGAATTGCTGATTCTGTTAGTAAAATTGCCATGCCTCCTTGTCAGCCAAACTTGGTGCTTAGCAGAGTGTTCACCATCTGCCCCCCGTGCAATACTCATAAATGTTGCAATCAGTATACAATTTGGGATGTGTGGGCAATGCTGGAAGGTAAAAACTATCCTTTCTTTGCCAGATACATGTTAATTGGTTGTTTCATTTTGCACATATGGGACAGTAAAACGTATTTGTTTCCTTGCCAATACAGGAACATTTTCCTAACGCTCCGTAGTCACATCATATCTACAAAAGGAGAAGGGTCTGATGTTTCCTGCTGGGTTTATGGTTTACATTACCGTTCATACACAAATGTTTTTTGGCATCTAAATCCTGAGCTAGAAGTATTTTTAAAATTATGTCCTGAAATAGGAACTTCAGAAAACTGTGTCAGCATCTGGCAGATATCTCAAGAGTGTCATGAACTGTTACTACTTGAGGAACTTGGCAGGCACTCCGTGAGCCCTGTGTACCTTACAAGGGTGTAGGAGTCCACTAATGGCTTAATTGTTGAGCATCTGTATAGCTGGTCTGTGATGGGCATACATCCACCTACCAACCTCAAAAAACCCCATGGTGGTCCATGCAGATTTCACAGGATATATCTGAGCTCCTGAGTGATGGAGGCTGCTCAAACACGATAGCAACCCACTATTTAATAAAAGCAAGCATTTCCTCAGGGCAAGCCTTGAACCACTAATCAGTCTCACTGCTTGAAGAATTTGCCGTGTGTATTTCCATCCCTGTGGTTTTACAAAGTGCTGATATGCATTCTAAGCCTGAAAGCACTTTATAAAGTGTTTGGGATCTCATGTACAATAATATTTCCTGGTAGGAGAGCCCGAGGAGCATTGCTGGGACCCTAGGTGAAAGACAGCGATGAAGCCAGTGGGCCTCAGAGTATGCACACATGGCTGGTGATGACCTGTGTTCTTGCTCCAGGATGGAAAAGAGAACTACTGCTGGTAAAAAGGTGGTGCCATATTGGGACCCAGAGGACACTGGGTATTTTTGCAGGACTTTGTCCTCAGTCTAGTCAATATAGCAGCCATGCTTTGTGACCGCTTAAGAGCAGTAGCAGCTGTACCTGTACACCAAAACTGGCCTGGAAAGCAGATTTCATATCCATTTGCTTAGCGTGGCCTTTGCAGAGGCCTGTTGGTTAGAGCTGTGTATGTGATGTCAGTCAGAACATCTTTGGTTTGCAAACACATTCTTTCTGGACAAACTGTAGCTCCTTAAGAAGACATACATGCACCATATCCTTCCCTATGGTTAGTGACAAAGCAAGACTTTTGCCGTTTTTGAGGGTCTTCATGGAAAAAAAGTTGCATAAGCCTACACAAAAATGTCAGTATTTTTCTTATAATTCTGGCACAGAAACCACATTGCTCCAGAACAAAAAAAACAATGGCTTTGGCACTGTCTGAGTCATGGAACTAAGGGCTGGCAACACAGGAGCCCTACTGGTGTGAGCAACACCACCAGAGATGTAGGAAAGAAAGCCAAAGGAGATTGCCATTTTCAACCTGAGCGTGCATGCAACCACTACGCGTAAGAAAGCTTTTCCCAGGTGTCTTGGTGGCAGTTCACTTGCCTCCTGTTTTTCAACAGAGCAGAAAAATCCCCTGAATTGGAATGACTATGGAGGGAGGTACAAACATGAAAGTAAAGACCATGGAGTCAGTCCCACAGTCCACCTCCCACAGAGAGCAGAAGGGTAGTAAGAAAACTGTAGTGTTGGAAGAATAGGGCCCTAGGTGAGAGGCAAGTGTGCCTCTGAGGTCTGTTCTACACATGCTTATTTAAGACAATAGCTTTCCTAGAGCTGAGTGCCTAGTCAGACCTGTCCTCTCCAACAGGAGCTGGTATATGCCCTGGGGCTGTTAAATTTTTACCACAGTTGAAATGAAATAGAATACTCTGCTGTTTGTCTCTGGGCCTGAGCTGCAGGGTCTGGGCAGGAGGACTTGTCCCCCCAGGCTCTTGGCTCCAGGATTGATTGCTTCTTGCCACACAGTTTTGACATTTGTAGAACATGTCACAGGACAAAACTTCTAACTCTGGCCTTTGACACTGGGTGAGGCCTTTATTCTACATCTTTCTTTTGCAGTTAGAAATGTGTTTGGTCTATATTAATTTTTTGTTCGGTACTAATGGTTGGCATCAATTGATTTCAGTTGGGATGGGGTTTTGGGGTTTGGGTTTGTTTTTTGTTGGGGTTTTTTTTTGTGTTTGGTTTGGTTTTTTTTCACTGTGAATGTCAAAATAAACAAACCAATGTCCCAAGTGATGGTCAGGGATTTTGCCAGACCATGGGAAATAGTGGGCCCCAAGAGGCTCTGAAAACCACCCAGAGAAATACAGTACGGTACAGAAGATCTGCACTGAGCAGGGATAATAATCTGTTCCAGAAGCTAGAAAATATTTTCCAGGAGACTTGGCAGTTGTGGCTTGAGATGGAGAAAGAGAGATGGATAGAGAGAAACTGCCCTTTTTCCAGGAAAAAATGGCAAAGTGTGAGAAAAGAAAAGCCCCTGCTATTACAGAGCATTTAACTACGAGGGGAGATTTACTCCAGAGATGCAGAGACAGTTCTTTGCCCACCTGGGGTGTCCAGGCAGGTGAAAGCTGCAGGAAGCTTTTGTTTACAAGAAAGATGACAAATCAGGCCAGTCAATAAGAATTAAAAAATTTTAAACTAACCCATACCAGTCTCTGAGACCCACAGACATCTGGTCTGAGCCCTCTGAAGTCAGTTACGTTTCAGTCCTTGGGATAAGCCGCTATGTTTTAGACAGTCATTCTCACAAGGAGCCCAACTGCTTGTCTAACAGAAGCTGCTTGTTTAGAAAGGTCTGGAGCTCCGATGTGACAATAGCTTGACATAAAGAACTGATCTCTTCCTTTGGCAATTTTAAAAAAGCTTATTTCCACTGGTAAATATTTACGATTGTTTCCTCATTTGAATTTGCCAGGCTTCTGCTTTCCTCCGTTGGCTTTTGTTGCACAATTCTCGGCTAGATTAAGAGCTTTTTAGTCCATGACATTTTCTGACAGAAGGAAACATCCTCTGTAATCAAGCAATTTCTCATTTCTTACAAGTCTTTATTAAACTCAACAGACCCAGTTCTCCATGTCTTTGCTACGGTCCTTTTCTCTAGATCTTCCATAATTTTTGTGTCTCTTTTCTGCAGTCAGTCCAATATTTGAATAATCTTTTAAAAGTGTGGGCATTGAAGCAATCTCCCCAATACCATACACAGGGATAAAAGCACATCCCTGCTCAAGCTGCATTGAGGCAGTAAAATTTTGTTTCTTAATCTAAGGTGATTGTTTTCAGTCACTGTCAGAAGCTGACCTGGATTTCAGTCCCTAGTGAGGTCCCACTCCCTTAGATACCTTGCTGGTGTCACTTGCTCCCAAACTCAAAGTCATACTGATTGCCTGACTTGGCTTCAAAAGGTTAAAACACTGAGGACCTTTGTGAAATTTTAGCTCTATTTAGAGCAGAGATCAGTCATGTATCTCACACCTGAACAGTCCCTTGCCAATGTGGCTAGATCAGTTTTGCTTTGGTATTACTCTGACCCATGGATGATGACTGAGACGCTGTAGTCAAAACTACAATCTAACTGCTTTTTGGTTCAGTCAGGTCATATCTAAACAGCACTGAATAACCTGCTGCATACAGATAGATATCTGAAGGGAACAAGCTAATGAGCTCTTTGAAGTGACTTCAGTCCCTACGTTAATCCCTTTGGAAGAAACCACACAGACCTTGTATATCATCAGTTTCTTACAAGAATGCTATGTTGTAAACCAAGCACTTCTAGTGATTGTGTTTCCATCTAATGTCATTAACAACTCATTTTTCTGCTGCCTAGGATCCCTTGTCAGGCAAACTAAGCTGCAGCGCTGTCAAGTGTGCTGGTGACCTACTGTGACTTTGGCTGAACATTCTGCATTGTTCTAGTGTCCTTCTGGTGTTTCACGATTCACTGAAAATGAGTCTGTCTAGGCCAGGACCTTCTCCATCATCTTTGTAGTTCTCTTGACTGCAAGTTATCCAGAGCTGCTGATTTTCAAAATATTCATTCTGAGTCAGTGTGGTTTAATATAGTCATCTTTTACGAGCTGAACAAGGCGTTTATGCTCACTAGTTTCTGGTTTCCAAATACACGTAAGAACAGAGTAAGTCTGTCTTTTCTACATGACCATTGATCATTTTATCATCTTTATCTATTAAGGGACCATTTCCTTCTTCTAGTATTCCTTGCATCAAAGTAGTGATACTATTGCTTATCACGCAAATATGGCTGCTGCATTCTTACCTGTCTTCATCCGGTTTTTACATCTTTCACATTACTAAAGCTACAAACTTTTCTACCTCTCTTATTAATGCATAGTTAATGTCACTTGAATATTGCTCTTGATGACTAGAGAAAATTTTCTAAGACCCTGAAATATTTGTATGATATGCTCTGAATTTCACTGAATTTTGAAAACTTGAATGAGAGTGACTGTGTGGATTACTTTAGATCAGCTTTTGGTCCTAGTTTACCTCATTGTAATTTAAGCTTTCTTTCTCTTTTCAGTTTTACCAAATTACTAAATCAGTTTTATATGACTGTCAAATACATTTGTCCTTAAGTTAATAATAATTAGTCTTCTATCTACTTTTTCTTCCATTTCTCTTCCATTTCTCTCATTTCCAGAAAACTGTTTTTATGAAAATATGCCCATGACTCATTAGCAGTGTATTCTGTTTGCCCCTACTGACGGTCAAGCTGCTACAGGCAGACTACTATCAAGTTTCATTTCAGTGACTGATTGTCTTTATTGAGTATAAGGAAAACCAAAATATATACCTGGATACAATACCCTTTTGTCAGAAATTCTTTTCAGACACAAGGCAGAGGCAAATAAAAAGAGTAAGGCTAACTGAGAGGTGGACACATCAGTGAACTTACTTCATGGATACTCTTCTCAACCCTAATCTATTTCTGCTGCATTAAGCTGTATGCTTACTTTTGATCTCTGGAGTGTCCCTGCCTCTTTTCTGCTTAATGAGACATAATTAACCAACACTTTTATTTACCCCAAACACTGTTTGACACTCTGCATTATTAAAAACTGAAAGCAGTATTGCTTAGACTACATTCAGTCTTGACAAGATTTCTTCTAGTGTACAAGATTCTGATACTGGTGCAATTAGCTACCATGTAGGATGCAGCATTCTGATTATGAGCCCCTCAATTTCCCTATGTGTAAGATTTTCAGTTTGTTTTGGTTTGGTTTTTTTTTCTGTTACAAAATGTTCCTATCACAATGGAGAATGATAAAAAAAAAAAGAAGTTGTTGTTTACTTGTGAGTTTTAAGTCACCACTCCAGAAAACAGAAGAACTGTTCAAGTTTCCAGGGCAAAACCTAGTGGGACATGAAGTAGGTTACCCCCCTCTGCCCCTTCCCACTGCCTCCCACCCAGGGAAAAGGTAGGCAAGGGAAGTAAAAGGGGTAACAAAAGATGAACAAAAATTAGGAGAAAGTAATTTTTTACAAAAAATAAAATATATTAAAATATATTTAGTGAAGAGGAAGGTACAGAGGAATCATGGAAAAGGATATATGCACAGGTATATACAGAACCAGGTTGGAAGGCCAAGGAAGCAGTCCTGACCAAGGGGCAGGTAGGCCTGACCGTGTGGTCACCAGCTCTCAGCAACAGCCACAAGCTCCACCAGGCAGAGAGGTGAACGCAAGAGAAAGAGCCTGGAAATTGCTCCCCCTTATATAGAGTGTAGGCAGGAAAAGGGAGGGGATAAACATGATCCAGGAACCCCTTCCCTGGGGGGGGTGTGTGTGAGTGTGCGTGTGCGCTCGTGTGTGTGTGAGAGGTTTCCCACCCACTTGGGTCAGATTTCCCACCCACCTTATGGTCCATCTAGGGAATCAAGCTTCCATCCGTTCCCCTCGCAGGCCTTAATCTACAACAAAATAGAAAATATTGGCTGATGGCAAGAAAAGGCAAATGTAGTTCAACCATTCCTTTGGGGCTAGACAGAATAGACAGAGCTGTTCAGAGATGTCTCTGTGCAGTTTTCTTAGTTTCTCTTGCAACTGAATGATTGCCTCGTGTCCCTTGCATATCAATATTTTCTCTACTATGGCAATAATAGTTAGGGTGTTAAGTTCAAAACCAGGAACATAACTGGATAAATAAACCTAAGAGTTCCCAAACTCTTGTAGAGAATTGGTATCCAGGTATTCAGCCAATCCAAACTGAAAATGTTTATGTAAGAAAAGGACTTATATTTCCTGTTCTGTAACAGGCCCCTCAACGATTAATACTGCAATACAAAACTCTTAATTCACCAATGCCATGCGTGTGTTGTATGGAGCTCTTGAAAAAGTCCCGAGCAGTCCTAAGATCAGTAACAAGTGTAAGCTTGAGTTGTCCAACACAGGTTTAATTGGAGCCAAAAAAAGCAAGAGTGGGTAGGTAGCAGAAAAGGGAAGGCAGGCTGCACAAAACATGAGAGGTAGCTATTTGTAAAGAGCCTGCAGTAAATCCAAAGAAACAACCTTAAATCTCAGATCACGGTCTTCTCTAAAGGAGTGGACTATATCCCAGGCACTTGTTTATTGATGATTCTCATTGAAATGGTCAGGGAAAACTACTTGAACACTCACACCCAGAAAACTGGCTGGTTGACAGGACTCCACAAAAGGGAAATCCAAGCCAAGAATCTCAAAGCCAATTTCATATGTGAATTTGCATTCTTCCCCCAGCCTCCTTCTTAAATCCTGAAGGCAGCAGGTCAGACGGTCAGGGGGCACCATAGAGCACCATCTGAGATGGCTGTTCTATTGATGAAAACCTGAATGGTATTTTGAAGCATAGATTTTGTTTGGGGCTGGCCAAAACTGAAGACAATGAGGAGACTTTTCAGAGTCAAGGAAACTGTCACAAGCTCTTATACAAAGTACTTTGAACTTCTGAAGTAATCACAGAGCTGTACCCATAAACACACATAGAGTGTGTGCAGGGCCTTGGAGCAGGAGTAAGGAAGGAAGGGCAAGTCACTTACTGTGTGACCAACAGTGCGAGCTGCCTGGCAGATATGGTCTAAAACAAGCCTGGAATTGAGAAATCTATCTATTGTGCATTTTTTGTTTGCTTTAAGAAGCTTTTGCCAAAGAAGATGCCATGTTACAGGAAATTACTTTTTGACATGACATATTTTTTGCTGAGTTGTTCTGGACAAGTGACTGGACTGAATGTCTAACTCCCTGAAAACAATTGAGATCAGGCCTCTGATACAAGGGAGCTGTTTTTCATTGACACAGGCTGCTTCTAAAAAATATTTATGGTGGCACAGTAAGCATAAACAACACAGGAAAGACTGGTGCCATGAATATTTCTAAACTCTCTACACATTGATACGCTTTTCTCAACATAAACTTCTAAATCACATCCTGAAGCAATGGCAATGTGGGAACAACTGGTCTCATTTCACACAAAGATGCTTTCTGAGCTAGACCACAGGCACAGGGTGGTCCTGGCAAGACCATGGTGAGAAGACCTTTCCACACTGCATGTTGGGCAGAATTTGGCCCGTTGAATAGGGAGGGAGAAAGATGGACAAGCACATAGGCACACCTTTGCTTGGCGTTTTAATCTGGCCAGTTCCTCGGATAAGTGTAAACAACCCCAGGCCAAGATAAGCATGAAAAGAAGAAACATGCTGATGGGCACATGGCTGCATCTAGGCTGCTGGTAAAGGAAGGCAATGTGACCACATTCAGTGTCAGACTTATTTCTACCATGTATGGTTGAGCTGGTGAGCCCTGGCTGTGCTTGTAGAGAGTCCCATGTGGGGCATGTGGATGGGCTGCACACTGTGCTGTTTGTGGAAAGACTACCCTACAGGCTCCACATATGTCGTGGCTTAATCCCAAAGCACCTTCCAATCTCCTGGTTCATGGGCCAAATCCAGCTATTCCTATGGGAATGTGGGCCACCTGCAAGCTACTGTCTACAAGGAGGGAAAGACACCTTCACTGTAAAGGAGTGAAAAATATGTTTGTTACTCCTTTAAAGATAAAATACCGAATTTCATTAGCAATGCATGTGTGAAAAGATTATGTATGAATCACTGCTTTGCAAAAAAGGAACTGAGTTTCCATAGGATCCATTTGGGGCATATCTATCACATTTTCAGGAAGTTATCAAAGATATATCTATTTAGTGCAGAGGTTGGTTTTGACAGAGTTTGTTTCCCACAAGTCAGTAATCACTTGGGGAAAAAAAATATCCCACCTAAAAAAATCACTTTTCAAAACTAGCACAATCATCATGGCCATCAAGGGAGCAGCAAGGGGAAAGCTTTAAGGAGACTGGAGACTGAATTGGCATATACCAACAGTAAGACTGACAGTACCTGTGTATATTGTTTGCAGTGAAAGCTATTTGCTTTGTTTCACCATAGCTTCATAGTTTAGAAGTTAAAAGATGGTTAATTGTGACCTGCTCCGTCAGAAGTCAGCTCTTTCTGAAACATTTCTTTGGATAGCTTGTTCCAGTGGCTTATGTGGCTCACTACTCAAAACAATCATTCACACATGATCTTAGTGAATGTCAACTGCTTGCATTCCAGTTTGGGAAGTTTTATTGCACCCTCTCAAGAAGAGTGGCAGTTGTGTGAATGAGGCCCTTTAAGTCCTATTGGCAGTGCAGAAGGGGCTAAATTTCTCCTGATACAAAGAGAAGTGATTGCTATGATTCTTAGAAGCAGCTCTCTCACTCAGTCTAAAAGCCATGTCCAAGAAATCCTACTGGGCTATTTGTTCCAGATTCTGAGATAATAGCTTTAAGGTGGTGGCAAATGCCTACTGGACTGGAGCATCAATCAGCAGTGCATGGCAGGGACAGCATAGGTTGGGCACAAGGAGCAGGCTATGTACAGCCACGGGCTCCAGAGGCAAGGGAAAAAAGTTCACAAAACAATGGTAGAAAAATATTTTGATTTCAGCAACAACTGTGAGCAGGGGCATAAATTTGTTAGTCTTCTAGGATAAGAATGCCATATCAAAATACAGTGATAAAAACTTACTGACTGAATTGCTTGATGTAGTGCATGGAGAAGGATGAAGACAAGAGAGGTAATGTTAATAACTGTCCAGTGGGCTTCTATTATTCAGAGAGAAGGGCAATTACCAAGGCATGCCAGTAGCCCACTTTCAAAGTTTAGCATTCCTGTTTGATATCTGATCTAGCAAACAATGCTAGGAGGTCTCCAAGCAGCATGCACAGCACTTGAAATGATTAAGGGTGCAGGGTACTTGAGCACGTTGGCATTCTAGGCCATAGCTCTCCAGCAACTAAAGACATGCATACATATGCATCTCCCTATATACTTGTGGATTTGGCCCAAGTTTGGTTTCACTGAGCAGGGGAAATTACATTCCAAGCTTGGTCTTACCAGTGTGAGGCTGCCGCATTGCTGAAGCATGTGTGCTGATGCTGTCAAAACCAGAAGCTGCCTTCATTCTCTTCCTTTCTAGAGCGATGGCTGTGGTCCTGTCTGTATCAAGTAGCATTTTGTTACAAAGCTTTTGAACAATACATGGCACAGTCCTACAATCCAAGTGTATTTGACTGCACTCTACCCAGGATGCTGAGGAGCATTCTGTTCTTAGAGAGAATGTTTTGTTCCTATAAGAAAAAGCTAAGTGGATCAGGTTGCTAACAGAGCCTCCATATCCTTTGCATTTGCACCTTTTGATGACTGTTTCATTGCCAGCTGAAACTTTTTACTGAGCTATCAAGAGGAAGTACTAACATGCAGCACCTGAATGGGAAGGTTTCATGATCCTAGAGACAAAGCCACGGCTATAGCTTCTCATATCCTGACAGTATATGCAGTCTAACCCAAAGCAACCTCAAAAGATGGACTGTCCAGGTCAAACCTTTATGTTCAGTGGCCACATTCATGCACTCACACGTGCATGCATCCACACAGTGCTAATAAAACAGCATTAGTTCTCATATAAAACACTAAATTGAAGAACAACCCTTTCATTATGCTTAGGCTCAAGAATCAAAACTCCTTGAAAGACCTAACTGTGACTAATACTGTTCAAGACCAGTTTAACAGATTCACAGATTGTATTGGGTTGGAAAGGACCCTCAAAGGTCATCTTGTTCAACTCCCTGCAGTGAGTCTAAAACCTTTGCCCCTTGTCCTATATCTACAAACCCTTCTAATCATATCTTTCCCAGCTGTAGGTCCTCTTCAGAACTGAAATGTAGCAATAAGATCTCACCAGAGCCTTTTCCTCTCCAGGCTGAACAGCCCCAATCTTCCAGCTTGTTTTCTTAGGAGACATGCTTCAGCACTCTGATCATTTTTATTTGGCCCTCCTCTGGACCCACTCCAGCAGGTCTATGCCTCTCTTATTTTGGGGGCCCCAGAGCTGGACACAATACTCCAGGTGAGGTCTCACCAGAGCAGAGTGGCAGAATCACCTCTCTGGACCTGCTGGCCACGCTTCTTTTGATGCAGCCCAGGATGCAATTGGCTTTCTGGGCTGCAAGTGTGCATTGCTGGCTCATGTCCAGCCTCTCATCCATCAGTACCCCCAAGTTATCCTGCAATTGGCTATTTCTGTGTTGCAGGGTGGTACCACCTTTGTCACTCTGACTTGCACAGTACAGTAGCTGAAAACCTCTTTCTACATTGCAGTAAATTGCAGTTGTTCTGTGCTCACTTGCTTAGAGCATGTTCCTGAGTGCTGGCCAGTGAACAGCCCTAACAGAACTGCATGTATTTAAACAGAAGGCAAACTGTTCAAGCTCTTGAGTTGTCCTTCATGCCTCAGGAAAAAGTGCTCGTTTATATCTCATTTTCTCCAATCAAAAGGGTTGTTCTGCAAACTGGCCTCTGAGTACTTCTGTTTTAACCACTGCTGACTCCCAAACTCCAGAGTATTCACTCAATGGATGTTTGAAATGCTTCAGGGAACTGCACCTAGAAGGAATGCAAGTACGGGAACTTCATTCCAGGCTTCAGAAAATTAACTGGTTTTATGCAGCTGACATTGGCACTTTGGTTTTCACCACTCAATATCTTTGCCTCAGAAGAACAAATGCATAAATTAAATTTCAGCAATGTGCTTCATGGCTCCATTCCAGAAGACATTTATGAGCTATCCTACCAGTGAAAGAGCTGAAAGAGGCTTTTCACAGAGGTTGCATCCTGTCCTCTTGATCGTTCTTGAGTCATTATCTCAGGATCTCACATTTAAAATACTGTACTAAGTAGAACCATTCATTAGGAAACTGGCAGTCCACAGTCACCTTCTGATATCTCTAACAGGATTCTTGGAGTGGACAGGCTTAGTGAAGCCAGTTTGGATAGGGGAACCTTTTTCCACAGTTGTAGTAGACCCATTGTGACAGTGAAGATCTCTCCCAACTGCCAGTATTTTCTGGGGCATATAGGCTCAGTACTTTCCATACAGTAGTGAAGAATTCCCTGTGAAAGATTTGGAATGCACTGTGTCTCTAACATCCTGGAGCTTGGACTCCTGTAATTCACCTTTACTTTAGATTGCCTTATCACAGCCTGATGAAGTGACACCACCAGACTAGAGTTTGCCAGGCACAGGTGGAAGTTTTTCTTGTCCCAGTACTTGCAGATCACCTGTCCTGGAGAGACCTGAGGAGGAAGGAGGGGCATGCAGTGCCTGAGACCTGCTTTTGTCAGAGAAATGTGGCTGTGAGCCTGAAGCCTGCGAGAGACATCTGGGTCTGTCAACCTGCAATGAGTACTGATGCTCTGAGCTGCAGAGGTAGCTTTGATTTGTCTATATAGCAATATAAACTACCAGGAAAAAAATGGTCATTCTCTCATTTTATGGGTGTAAAGAACTGACCTGCCACATGTATTAAATGGCTTCATCACCATGGAGGTCACACCATGTTATTTATCATCAGCTTTGGGAGAAAACATAGCAAAGTCAGGAATATAATTGGCAGCTGATGTTCTGGCTCCTGGAATACCTGAAGCATGCAGCTTGAGGCAAGGGAGGAATCATAGAATCATTTTGGTTGGAAAGATCATTTAAGATCATTGAGTCCAACCATTATCTAATTCTATCAAGTCCAGTGCTAAACCATGTCCCTTAGCACCACATTTATGTGTTTTTTTAACACCTCCAGAGATGGGGAGCTAACCAGCTCCCCAGGGAGCCTATTCCAGTGTTTGATTACCTTTTCAGTAAAGACGTTTCTTTTAATATCCAACCTAAGCCTCCCCTGGGGCAACTTGAGGCAGTTTCCTCTTGTCCTATGACTTGTTACTAGGGAGAAGAGACTGACACCCACCTCACTACAACCTCGTTTCAGGTAAGGTCGTTCCTGAGCCTGCTTTTCTCCAGACTAAACAATGTCAGTTCCCTCAGCTGTTCCTCATAAGATCTATTCTACAGGACTTTGTGGCTTCCTTCTGACTATACAAAAATCCTATTTTTTATTTTTTTTCTCTGAAGAGAGGATTATGGGATGACTTGAGTGAGGCCAGAATGATACCCTTCTGCTTCTGGGAGCCATAAAAGTAGCTGCAAGTAAAGTGCTCAGGTGAGAGGTAATGCTACCCTACTACTGCTCTTGTGCCAGAGATAGCAGCAAGCTGAGGGCACATAGTTGCTTGCATTGGACTTCAGCAGCTTGTTTGGACACCAGCACAAGGTTTTTTCTGTGAAAGGCCTGCAGTCCTGAATTCCTGCTGTGCTGTGGTGGAAGATGCTGCTGGGCCTTGCCATGCCTGTGTGAATCTGATCATCAAGAGTTCTGACTTTCTAGCTGCTGCATGCATTTGTGCTCTTCTTTCCAAGGTTCTTTCTATTCCTTTCCCCCTGGTGCTCCTGTACCATATTCTGACTCTCACACATTGTCTGTGTCCAAGAAAACTTTTAAATCCATGTCCAGGTGTACCAACCCCCCAGAGTCCTCCACCCTTTGTTTTAGATGCTTCTGTACCCCACCTTTCAAATCAAAGCAATCCTGTTCAACTCTTGTGGTCACCTATCCCCAACTCAGGCACATCATGCTGCTTCTATGCTGCTCCTTGGTTCATAGTCCCTGAAAAGACTGGCAGCAGAAGTACTTTGTAGGATGTGCTCCCCGTCAAACAATAGAGCTGGTCCCACAGGGCATCCCTTCCACCAAGTGGAGTAGATGACAAGAAAGAAAAAACTAATTCTCTGTAAGACCTGCACCCTCCAGAGACAGAACCACTGACAGCTCAGGTCCTGTCATTCCTGCAGGCATGGAGATAGGCTGCTAGAGGCTAATGGAGAAGGAGAATCAAAGCCCTTTCCCCCAGCTCAGGAAATAAATTCTGTGTATCCTAGAGGCCAATAAATATGTATCTTTCAAAGGCAGTAAGTGCTAACACATCCGTGCCTAAACTAGGCCCCATTACCATATACCAGATTTTCCTGATATTCAATATATTGTACCAGCTTCTGCTTCAGTAGAACTCTCTGAGGCCTGAGATACTGGCAAGCTGCTTTTTAGAATTCAATATCATTGCTGCTTAGCATGGTGGCAGACATAAATGGCTGCTCTACCTAGATGCCACCTCACTTGCATTCCCATAGCTCTGGCAAGAAAATTACAGGCAAAACAAAACATCTTTCAGCATAAATACCTTTTGTTAACAGGCAACCATAGTCTTCCTGTAATGTCTGAGCAAGAGTCAATCACTGCCACAACTGCTTGGGTACTGCCTCTGGAATTTGGAAGGATGAAATCATCACACATCCCAACACGCCATTAGGCATTTCTGACTAGGCTCATATGATGTGGTTGCTTCCAATTAGAAGGGACTGGGACCAGTGATTCAGAAGGTCACTTCCAGTCCTACAGCCCTTAAATAGCATGGAAAGAGTTAGTCTGAGGTTGCCAGTAGAAAGCAATAACAATTGTTTAAGATGTCTTAGGGCCTAGTAGTGTGTGGTTAGGGCAAGAGAGGGGAAATTCTGGTCCCAGCTGTTGCTTAACTCCGTTAATGAGTTTTGGCAAGTCTTTAGCCCCACTGTCCTTTATGATCTGAGTAAGTTTGTCCCTTGGGAGCAATGGCTCTTCCCAGTCTCTGTAAGGCCCTGTGATCTATTTGTATCATTGACTCGTGCTAGCTACTGGCAGTCAGCTTGGGTCAGCAGCAATATGCTGAGTGACAGAATGATTCAGTGTCATTAGAAGTGGCCAGCATACAGTGCTGTGCTATATACAGTTCTCTATTGGTTGCACCTAGATCACACACAATCACAGAATCACCAAGGTTGGAAGAGACCTCAAAGATCATCGAGTTCAACCTGTCACCACAGACCTCATGACTAAACCATGGCACCAAGTGCCATATCCAATCCCCTCTTGAACACCTCCAGGGATGGTGACTCCACCACCTCCCTGGGCAGCACATTCCAATAGCTAACAACTCTCTCAGTGAAGAACTTTCTCCTCACCTCGAGCTTAAACTTCCCCTGGCGCAACTTGAGACTGTGTGCTCGTCATGTATGCAATTATACCTTTCCTGCACTCCTGTTCCATCCTGGGAACACCTCCTTGCAGGATGCATAAGCACTGTTGCATCTTCTAGTCCAAATGTCTGCAGGGCAGTTAATTAATTCAGGATTATGCTTTTATAATGCAGCTAATTGGTTGGGAAGGCTGCTTCAAGAACCTTTGCTCCTTTAAAAAACCAAAAGTCAAGCAGTCTGCCTACCACAAAATAAAGCCCTTCCCTTCTTTCCCACGTGCATATCAAACATTAAATAACATCCTCTTGTCCAAACTGGGACATATCCCTGCATACCTTGGGCACAAAAGGCCTTGAAGGAACTTTCTTACACAGAATTTTCTCCTTTGTGCAGAAATACATTTATGTGGATGTGTTTATACTCAAATGTAATTATGCAGCAGAGGAGGCATTTTACAGGTTTGTCCTTCCTCTGTTTCCAACAAAGTCTCAGTGATGCACCAATTCAATGTTTACATCCCCTTTTTTTATTGTGAAGCGATTGTGTGATGTTTGACAGCAGTATTTACTGTCTCTCATAAGCAGCACCAACAACTGATTTTCATTTCCTCTGAAACTGCTCTCTGAAGGCAAAAAAATAAAGATGTATAAGACGTGTTTCCTGAGGAGTAATTTCAGGGCATGATGTGATACCAGTCTCAATCCCCAATGCTGAAAAGTGTTGTTCTGTAAATTATTAGTGCTAGTTCCTCCTTTAGCCTGCAGATGAGAGTGTGCATACTAATAACTCAGCAGAATAATACATGTGGCAAGATATTCAGTAATATTAAGCTGTACCCATGCATTCTTTCTCCTATGTTTTTGTACAGAGTTCCCCTTCTTCTTACAGTTAAGCCTAGACATATTTTTTCTATTTTAAATTTTCCAATGATTTGTACAAGAGAGTATTAAATTGCTAAAGGGCATATTAAGTATTACAGTTCTGTTAAACCTGAATGAAGCAATGCAAGTCTGGAACATATTTAATAAATCTGCAGCTTGATAAGAAAACTTTCTGTGCTGAATCTGACATTCTTTTGCACTAATCACCTATGTGAAAGAACTGCCTCTAACTCTTTTATTCTTTTCACTTTCTCACCCCAGGACTAAAACTAGCTGCAGGCCTCTTGGCACCATATAATTTAAAACCACTTACATAGCTTTCCGAGGAAGGTGTGCAGGGCACTGCAGAGGCTGTAGGGCTCCTCACATAGCCTTGCTGGATCAACCCTCACATAGATTTTTCCAGCCTTTTCAAAATATTAACTTGGAGAATGAGCATCCACCATGTCCAGCTCTGAGGATAACTCACAGTGAGCATGTGGTAGTTGTATCAAGAAAACACTTATGTCAGTGAAAGCAGAGGGAAGAGGTCAAACCAGGCCACCCACAATTGCCTAGGAAAGCTTGGAGTTTGTAATTTTTCCCCCTCACTTGAAACGCCTTCAGGTCATCTCCAAGGTGATTCACCTCTTTAATTTCACTCACAGGGGCAGTGCCTATTGGATTAGGCTCCATGAGGAAAAGCTTGTGAAATGTGAGATCATTAAAGTGGTGATATAAGGTGGCATATTAGTATTGATGGATAACAACCCTCCTGGAAGGCTTTGCTTTGCGTTTCAGTTACTGCTGGTGCTGTATCCACCCATCACATCTGTCCTCACTTGCTGTACCTTTTCATCTCAGAGTTGTTCTCACCTATTTGCTGTGTACTACACTTACATTTACCATATTAAATTAATTAAGTTGGGATGATTATGAAATCCACTTCAACAAAGATTTCACCCCTTATGAGAAGCCTATATAAACTCTCAGACCTGTTGATAAAACAGTAAAGAGAAAAACCTCTGGGCCTCTGTGATGCAAGTTTCTGCTTTCTCTTATCATATGATAAATAGCCTTATTACAGTCAACACTGCTTGCCTGTGTTAGGCTCTTGCACAGCCCTAGACTCACTTTTGATCCTAAACTAGAGGGGAAGGCTGGCATCTTCAGAGCATGTACACAGCTACATCGCTGCCATGCTCCTGGAAGAGCTCCTGACAGCAACTGCTTTACTCTCAGAGATGCACCTGTGGCAAGTCAGTAAGCTGAACAATGATGAGATTTAATTCCTCTATTTCACACCCTGCTTCAGAACACCTTATATCAGCTTCACTTTATGAGATGTGAAGAGTAACAATGAAACACATAAGCACTGGGTTTGTGGCCCTTCAGCCAACAGTGCTTCACAAACTAGAACCACTTTACCTTGCTCTGGTTTCTTCTGGTTTCTGTTGGCTTTGCTGACCTTGGCTGCGATACTTTGTTGTGGCTGAGTATTAAGAAAGAGCTCTCTGGCTTTCTCCTTTCTTCTTGCGTCCTGTGTATGGGGCTGGGAAGGAAGGGAGCAGGAAGGGGGAAGCTGTTAGTTGCCCCCCGAGTTTGTCCAGAGGGGTTCTTGTGTTGTTTATAAATTGGACATATATGTAAATATTGTGTATTTCATTGCATTTCATTTTAGATTGTAGTTTTGCTTGTAAATACAGCTTCATTTGCTTTCTAACTGAGCTGGTCTGGCAATTTTACGTTGGGGGGAATTTTCAACCCACCGCATACATCTGCAGAGACTCCCAATTCCTCCTCACCAGACTGTCTCTGCAGCAGCCCATTTCCCACTGCTCATCCACTTGACAGCCTGCCCAGCTGTGTGTCACTGTCCCCAGGTACTCACTGGGCACTTAGCTTCACACCAGGAGAAGCTGGGGAACAAGACAGAGGGTGAGCAGGCAGAGGAGATGATGGGGTACTTGCCAGGTGGCTGGCAGGATAGGACACAACCTTTTAGTCAGGAGAAGGGCAAATGGTGATGGCAAAAGAGTAGTTGCAGAATTGGTGGTTGAGACCTTGATCTCACTGGGAGGAAACCGAGTGCCCTTCTCCTTTAAAGTGAATGTACAGTAAAGAGAGAGGACAGAAAAGGAAAGCCAGTCTGTGTGAAGAGAGCAAGTACTGTATTGACAGTAGGAGCACAAGGCTCCTCATGCTTTTCTGATGACACGTTACAACCTAGATCAAGCTCTTTAGGAGTGAGCTGCCTCATGTGTCATAGCCCTCAAATCCTTGGCCTCTGCACTGAGACTACCAAAGAGAATGCCAGCTATGATGGTGGGTTTATTTTCACCAGACTGAATGGACTTCCCTCTCATTCCACAGAGAGCACGAGACAGCTGTAAGTTAGCAACAGCTTTTCCTTGGAGAGGGGCCCAAGGCATAAGATTTAAACCACCTAATCTCTCCCTGTGCCCGTGTTCCAGGATCTACATTCTGGTCAGACCAAAATAGTGAACATGGCACAACGGCTGAGTTCACCTAGTGATGTGCCCATACCCCCCATACAGTGTCGCTGGAGGAAGGGAGAAAGCATGGGGAAGAAAGCTCCTGCTTAAAGCAAAGTGCTAGAAAGAGACCTACACTCCATTTCCTGAAGTGCAAGACTGGGTAAGTCTTTGGGTGGCTCTTGAAAGGAAGGCGTATATATTATCATTGCAGTAGGCAGTAAACGCTTCCTTTGTCTTCTGCGCTCCTCAAGCAAGCCTGTCGCTCCTGTGATCTCCCCATTCCACATCATTTCCCGCCTGTAGCTTCTTGCCTCTTTGCCGGTGCCTGGGTGCTCGCTGCCTTCCAGAACGGCTCGTTCGGCAGCCCCGGCTCCGTCCAGGCTCCCCCAGGCAGCTCCCTTCTTCCAGAAAGCCGGAACTCCCCCTTTTCCTTCCCGGCTGCCCCGGCTTGCCGAGAGCCTGCAAGTACCGGGGGCCCAGCAAATGCAGAGGGGAGGGGGCGAAGCAAGCCGGAGGTCCTGTTGTCACCAAGCCACAGCCGAGTAAAAGCGCTAATCCGAAACCGTGATGCCAGCTCCGACAGCAAGTTTCCGGGGTCGCTCTGAGAGCGGGAGCCCCGGGGGCCGGAGCCGAGCCGCGGCGCGTTGGGAAGGGACGAGGCCGGGCAGGGGCTCCCCCTAGCGCCCGCCCGCCGCCGGCCCGGGGAAGCCCTGCAGGGACCAGGACCGCGCTCAGGGGAGCACCCCCGAGAGGCCCGCGATTCTGTCGGGCTGCGGCTCGAAAGGCAGAGAGCACTGCGTGTCCCAGTGCGGAGAACAGTGCTGGGCTCATCCACTGGTTCCTCCAGGCAGTAACCCTGGGGAGAAAAATGAAAAAGAGCTCACCCCTAAAACAGAAAACAAGCTAAGGGAGAAAGGAGGATGTTCACTTCTGCATGAACAATCACTTTGTTCGCTTTCCCCCTGCTTCTCATTACAGAGGCTATTTTCCCAAAACAGGATGTTGGGCCAGGGAGAGGTAATCTAAACAGATGCATTCTTTGAAAGCTTGCAGAGCATTTTTGCAGAGCACAGGCTTTGCACTGAAACAGACACACATGAGATGTGGGAACAAGGGACTGCACCAGCAGGAGGAAAAACCCCTCCTCTGAGAAAAGTGACTCAGTCCACAGCTTCCCTGACTTTAACCTTTTCTTTTTTCTTTCTTTTTTTAAGCAAAGGGCACAAAGTCGAGATTGCTAGGTGAAGAAAATCTGTAAACAAAGCTGATATTGACTAGTTGCTAGAAGAAAGCATGAAACAGCAATATAAGCTGCCTTGCTTCCCTTTGAAAACCACACACTATTAGTTAATTTGCACCAGCAGTGGCCTTCACTGACGGGAACCAAAAGAATCAAAGATCCTGCTTCTACTCACCTTTCCTCAGATTGGCTCCAGCACCTGAAAGCCAGTGACTTTCAGGATTATTAAACAACTTCAGCTGGACCCATCATTATGTCTGGATCCAGGCTGACTCCTTTCCCTGTTGCTCTATGCTTGTCTTTTATCAGGTGTGGGCTTTTCACCAAGCATACCCTTAGCAGCAGGGGCAGGGAGAATAGATCCAGGGATGCTGTGATTGGACTTTCTGCCAGCTTGCTTATGGATATCCATCTGCTTAATACCTGCACTGTCAGTCTCTGTCCTCACCTCCCCTTGTACAGAATTCTGCTACTTACACCTTGCCATGCATCTCATCTCTTTTCTGGTTTCTCTGCTCTGGTTTCCAAACTTCTTTCAAACTTTATAGAAGAAAACCCTTTCTGCCCTTTGTGTTTAAAACCCCTGTGTGGCTCCAGAGGGCTGTGATTAATGTATACACATATATCTGCCTATGTTCCTGCACAGAGCAGAAACCTGACACATGCTAATGGCCTAACTGCAGTGCTATGCTAAGAACTTGCCCTTGCTCCATGTGCCACTTGGTAATTTCACATTGCAGTTCCCTTTAGGGTGGGACCTTTGCACAGGCTCCACTGGCACTGAGCAGATAACAAGAATAATTTAGACTGTTTCCAGGTCTGAAGTCACAACAGCTAATGTGGCACTTCCTTGAGAATGAACTACTGAGTTCCAGTGCAAGCTTCATTTCTCTGCTAGGTCTCTTCTTGAGCAATGTAAGTGGGAATGATGAGTAAGGTAGCAATACATTTTGACTCACTGGACTAAAGCAAACTGCTTCCAGAGGGACAGGCTGGAGAAAACAATGGATACTTGGGTTTGGTGAAGCTTGCATTTTTTTTCCTTAAAGACGGTTCAATCTAAACTGAAATGCAATGGAAGGGAAGGAAGAAGGAAAACCTACCTACACCCAGGTGTTGAGCACTGCAGTAGGCCTCCTCAGCAAGTGGCTCCTGCAGTTTACCCTGTACTCATCCGCCTCCTTCAGAAGGTTTCCTCTAGACACAAAAGCATTTTTTGTCTTCAGTTGTAGCATCTACTACTCAGCTGAACATGAATACTCTGAGGCAGACACAGTATTAATATTAGCCATTACTATATGATCCTAAACATCGCCTGTGAGAAGAATCTAAAAAGGATATGATGTGACACTGGTAGCTTGACCCATCAGCAGACATGATGGGTTTGGATAACCCAAACCTGAGGGGATATTTTTGGGAAGGTGAGCATTACCTGTTCTGTTTCACTCTCTGGCAGGAAAATGAGGAGGTTTTCCCCATGGAAAATTTCCACAGGGAAATTCCCAGTGCCTTCTTTTTATTTCCAGAGGAAGAGAAACTTGTGCATAATTTCCGAGTGGTTTAGAGACCTACATTCAGCTGCCTTCCAGTGGTATCTGGGCTCCTTTCTGAGCCTGGGACTGACACAGGAGAGGGAGGTGGAGGCTGAAATGCCTGAGGCACACTAGGCAGTTGTACCTCAGCTGGATTTTGTGTAGTCCGGGGCACTTGCTGCTGGGATTGGTGGAAGGCAGAACACTACAATTCCTGCCTGCAGAGACTGCATATAAATAAGGCAAACAGCACAGGCATTTATGTTTGCAAGTCTGGCTCCACCACAGCTATTGTGATCCCTGTTATTCAGGAATTCTACAAAACTGTACCAATTCTCATAAAAGTTTTGCAGAGTAGATAAATACTATGCTCCAGCCTTCAAGATGAGAGGAAACGGAAAGCCTTAAGCAATTAGGTCTGGCCACACAGCGATTCGGCAGCAAGCTGGGCCCCCAGCTGTGTGAGGCTCCCAAGGCAGCTGTGCCACTGCATCCCCTTTAGCTGGCTGAGACAGCACCAGCACGGCTGCAGCAGCCCAGGAAGCAGCAGTGATGGGGGCCAGAGAGGGGGCACCACAGGGCCACACACATATCTTTTAAGGAAAGAAAGGGCCTGGTCCTTCTTCAGGTTAGCAGGGCTGACCTGTGGATATATGCATTTCCCCTGGATTGCTCCAGTAAGCTTTGCTATCGGTTTGGCACTTTTCTATTTTGCAGAGCAGCTAGGAGCATTAACTTCAGTCAGAGCTGTTCTTGGCCAAGGTTTTGCTGACGCCTCTGTTCCCTTTCCCATGCTGAGAACAGAAATGGGTTGAGCCTCAACTTGCTTTCCTCACAGGAGCTGGCTGCTGTAGTGTCCTACCTACAAAAGACAAAAATGCTTTAGGTTCTTTTGGAGTGACCAGTACACGCCCATGAGGGATCAGAGCAAGTCTGAGAAGAGCCCTCTTCTCCCAGGCAAAAAGAGGACATTCTCTTTTGAGAAGCAAAAATGGTTTTTCCTTTGACTCAAAAGACATGTTTTTGAAAATCAGAGCTGACCACATCTTCCTTCTCCTTCTCCCAGCTTTGGAGTGATAAGACATGCACAATGCTATTTGACACTGTGATATTTATATGACAAAGTAGAGGTCAAGTTTGCTGAATGTTTTCCAAATTCCAGTGAGGTTTATCACAAAGAGCCCCATGCATGGACCCCAGTGGTGTGACTGACAAGGGTTGGTTTGTGGAGTCACTAGAAAGCTCAGTTTCCAGTCACACAGTGGTGATGGGCCAAATCATGTTCTTTGGGGCAAAACCTTCTGGAAAGCTGCAATTATGTGGAGACTCCAGGGGGGCTCTGCAGCAGAGTTTATGAAAAAAAAACAAAACATCACAAGGAACTGGGTTGTCAGGCTTCAAGGAGTAACACTGTCCTCTATCAGCATCATCCCTGTCTGGGTCTGGTGAGAAACAGCCTGGATCTCAATCACCCATGGGACAGGCAAGCAGGCAGAAGGCTGCTGCCTGCCCCCCCCTTGCACCCTGACATCTCGCCTGAATCCCTCCAGCTGCCTTCTAGGAGAGGTGCTGCTGGGCTCTCCTTGCCAGCTTTCTGTCCCAAGAAGTGCAGGAAGAAAGGTTTTTCCCACAGCAAGTGCTGACAGGACTAGCACAAACTTGTCCAACTGAGATTTGGCAGAAATGCCCACCAACTATGACTGAGAAACTGGCTCTGTTTTCTTCATGCTGCTCAGACACTAGCCTCCAGGGCTGCTGCTGACACTGAGTGTTTCTGCTCACACTGGAGGACTGACATGGTGGAGACTTCTTTGCATCCTGATATGCTCACCCACCAGTGCATTTCAGCCTTCCAGTCCAAAGCTAAAGGGAACAGATTTGACACTGCTAAGTCTCAGTTATTTCAACACAGGCAGGCCAGGACTTGTCCTAATACTCAGACCAGAAACTAGATCTGAAGCAGGAACAAAGTTGACACTTGCAAAGTGGGCTCAACCTCAAAAGGCTTCCCCCAGTGTCAAAGTTTAGAGCAAGGCTCAGCAGCTCATGCTATCCCACAAAGCCCAGACACTTGGATAGAGGAGTTTAGATTATGTCTACATTTTCTCAAACTTCATTAAGGTGCTTCCCAGAAGACACAGGCAAAAGCTTTAATGATGTATACTGTCCAGGCAAGGGAGTGCCTGGAAGGAGATGAGGGGGAAGCACCAGATATCTCAGCTGAAAGGCATATACCCCTGCCTGAAAGCTGGAGAAGCTTTCTGGTTTATGGATAAACCAGAAAAAAACCAACTGATCAGTGAGCTAAGCGAGAACCGTATTTTCACTCCATGTTGGTGTTGGTTGCTGAGCAGTAAGGCGTTGCTTCAAGTTTTGAATTTCTAAGCACTGTGGAAAAAAAGGGAAACACAACTTAAGACTACATCAATACAAACACAGGTGTGACTTTTCAGGTAGGCTAAAAATGCCACATACTGCAGAAGAAAACACGACCGTATTCTTGCAGACAGCTAAATTTACAAGATCTGACTTCAGCCACCCATTCACCTGTTTATCTGTTCTTACTACTACAGAATCACATTTCCCAAACATGAAGCTGCCTTACAGCCAAGCCATTTCTGCAAGTGTTTGTTATGTAATTAAACAGATACATCTAAGAATTAACCTTTGTCCTGAAGGGACATAAATGGTCTGACTGAAAAAGCCATTCATATTTAGGCAGTTACCTGAGAATTTTGCTGAGTTTTAAAGAAAACATAAGGGGAGAAAACTCCAAGTAGCCAAAATTTTTCCTGATACTGGTCTTTAAGCAAGGAAGAAAGTTCAAGGATTAAGATGCTTGGCTAAATTTTAATTAGTGCTTTTTCATAACCATCCTGTGTGACATTGGGAACATCATTACCCACTTCGCTGTACCCATTTCTGATGTATGAAATGGGGTTATAACACTTCTTTACCTCCACTGTAGACCAAAAGGTTAAAGATCTTAATAATTTTCTAAGCTGTTCAGACAACATGGTCAGTAGAGAAATACCTACAGAGACTGACTTTGGGGGAAACACCAAATACAGTGTGCGGTTTGGTCAATTACAAATGGAGAAAGTTAAACCAGAAAAGGTTCCCAGTTCTTCAGTGCAGCTTCTAGTACATCTCTCCAGCATGATCTTGGGAACCTTCCTTGTGAAACCAGAGACTAACAACTATAGTTGATTTCCCCTCCCTGAGTTTATTGCTGCACAAACCAGACTGGAGGCTCCTCAAAGAGAAATTCTTGTGTTCCATGGGAAGCCATACCTGGACTACCACTCTTGTATCTGCTATGGACTGTAACCACCTTTGTTTCTTTCCTGTTCCCAAACTGGAGATGATCATGAGTTCAAAACTGGGAGATGCCATTGGCCTTTGCTCCCGTATCATCCTGGCCTTGTAAATAGCAAAACTGTATGTCATGGGTTGAGTTGAATCTCCTGCTGATATTCATGGGTTGAGTTGAACCTGCTGCTGCTATTCAATGCCATGCTGCTGTCATGCCACCTTCAGAAAGGAGCAATGTATCATGGGGCTTGAAGTTCAGATGGTAACATGAGAGGCTTCCTGGGCTGGTTGCTGTTTTCAGTTTTTGGTTCTTTTTGGGGTGCTGGTTGTTTCTGCTGGGCAGGCTGCAGGTTGGGGGCAGGTTGCTGGCTTCTGCTGCTGCACATTAGATACAGGAGTAGGCTACGTGCTTATTCTCTGCCAGTTTTCTGGGACGGAGTGGCAATTTGGAAGTGCATAGAAGAGGGGAAAAAGGAGAAAAGCTAATGATACAAATCACACATTTGAAGCAGCACTTGATTTTGAAGCATGGTCTCAAGTTTTCCAGGTAAGCCAAAGCCATAAAGACAGCGTGCAGGTTGTGCTTTACATTGTCCTGCTGCTTAGACCATTACTCCTAACCCTGAACAGCATTGCCTCCGTGTGTTCCTGCTAATCTCTACTTTTCACAGTACCAATTCCCCTGCGGTGTAGCAGAATTCTTTGCCAACAGCCTTTTTGCCCATCAGATCCAAAGAAGGAAACATAAAGATGGCAAAAGCTTGCATAAAGCACACTCCTAACCATGCCTGCCTGACAGCAGTGTTACTAACTTACCCTGTCAGCCACAACCAGTTAAAGACAAAACCAGACTTGCATTCTTCCTTTACATACTCAGGAAAGGAAATCCACATGTTTATATTCAAAATCCACATTCAAATATACCACTGGTCAAATCTTACCATCTTATGGCATCCAAAAGGCCAAATTTGTATTTGCAGAAAACTTCCCCCATTTCCCCATTCCCTTTTTTTTGCCCAGAATAAGCTTCCACCCCACCTCCAGGCTCTTGCACTAGCACAGCATCAGACATAGGTACTGGGACACAACCATTATGGTGTGCCCACGCTTCCATTACCACACACTTACTTTCTAAAGCTTACAGCTGAGCTTTGATGTTCACTTCGTGCTGCAGCTTGGCATGCAATGACACTTCTGGGCAAACTGAAGAAAATGTATGACAGAAGTGAGACACTGGCAACTGATTATCCTGGTTGAGGTTTAACTTTTAACCCCCCATTCACTTCTAACTTTTTGCAGGGGATTTTTTCATGTCTCGATGGCTGTTTCTCACAGAGCTGCTTTCCAGCACCGTTCCCATCAAACCTATGGGCAGCTAAGTAGAGCTCAACTTTGCAGACACTGTCTTGGGACAGGTACTGCAGAAGTGTGAGGTCTTGGGTGACAGGTTGGACTTGATGATCTTTGAGGTCTTTTCCAGCCTTGTTGATTCTGTGATTCTATAAGTGGTCCCAGCGATTCCAACACCACTAGACAAGCACTTTCAACACCTTTCTTGTTTTTCCCACAGAGTCTGTGTGTGCAGGTCTATATGTAACAATGCTCAGTTCCTTTCTCTGGTCTCGGATCATGTGAGCAGACTGATCAGCCAGAAGTGTTTTATATGTTTGCTGAACTCTTTGCAATAAAGGCTGATTCCTTAAAAATAAAACAGAAGGAATGCTGTGGTATTGTATTACAGTATTCTAGCTCTCAAAAATGTTGCTGTGTTGTTTTAGGCTGTGGTCTAACATCACAGATGTTCCTTTTCTTAAAATGGAGGAAAAGATCAGCTCACCACTATCCTTAACTGGGAATTATAGACCTTTATGTTTTAAGAGGATATAGAGTTTTACTCTTTGGTAGACAATGTTTTTTTCATTTGATAAGAGGACCCAAGTTGGAACGCAGTGTGGTTTCCTCTGTTAGCCAAAAAATTCTACCTATATATTAAATATTTTTATTACATCAAGTATTGTATGGAGGAAGAATTCAATGGCTAGAATACACAGGTCTGCTCTCCAGTGTTTAAATTTATGCTTTTGTTTGTATCTTTGAAGTACTATGAACCATTCTATATTATAACATTCAATGAATTCACCAAAGCTCCAATGACACAGAAATGCAAAGAAATTGAAATGCCTGAAGTACGCCATCAGTTCCACATACCTTCAGACCTGCTGAGTTACCTTGCTACACGTAAGCACGGAACTTTTCAGATACCTGAACTTTAGGATTTCTATAATCAGCACAATTTATGGGGAAAAGAACAAAACAGGAACAAAAACCTGCACCATTTCTCACTGTCACTTGAAACTTAAGACAAAAATTTATTTTTTCCAGAATGCTGCATTATAACAACAGTTGGTTCTCTCTTTATTGCGATAGCACCAAGGCTTCACTTACATCACAGTATCACTCTGGACTATTGGAGCTTTTATGCCAGGCCATCAAATACCACATCTAGTAAAATTCAGTGTATAGGGACCAAGCTCTTTCTCTCCTAGATAAAACTTCTTTCTACTTAGCAGCCACAAAGCATGAGACAACATACTTCAAGGTACTTACTGCACATCTCTGGTCAGTAAAATAATCCTGACTTCACTTGCACACTTCCAGCATTTCGGGACAGAGAACAACCTGCCCAAATCTCACTGCTGAAGTATAACTTCCAGATGATCAACTGTGCTGTATCCAGTCCTGTTCTGCCAGGTGCCAATCCAACAGCTTACCCACAGCTGCTGTACCCAGGCAAGAAAGCTAGCATAAGGAAGTGGACTATGGTGCCAAGAAGAAATGTACAAGTTTTATTTTTAAACTTCACTGGACTGAAAAATAGAGTCATATGGCTTATTTATACTTCAAGAGATAGTAGTGAATAAGTTAAAGAATATTTCATCCCAAAACATACATTGCTTTCATTTATAGCTAAGCTAGTGTGCACATACGCTTTCTTTTTGTTTTCATAAATGTCAAGCACCACCTTCTTCCCCTCACAAAGATTTACAAGCACATGCATGGCACTCCCTACAAAGCTGTCATGGGCTAAAGGCTTACAAAACATGATTATTTTTTTTTTCTTAATAAGAAATATTCATCAGACCAAAATATAATCATTTAAATCAACTTCTTCCTGAGCAACTTAGAATTTGGAATGTGCTGAAAAGTTTCAATAAATAAGTCTAAGATTAACCAGCTTAAAACGTACCTTTTAACAATTAAGCAAAATAGATTTCAAGGCAGACAAATAGGCTGCAGGACCAGGAATCTTTGATGCTTGGTGCCAGATACATTTATGAAGTACCATTCAAAAAGGAGAGGCCAGGTTGTTTGGTATGAAAAATACAACACTGAAACCTAGCAAGTAAGTGATTAAACAGGCTTTGTATTTAGGTTCTAAGTAACGATGGCTGAAGATGCCATTAAGCAGGCAGATGAAAACAGACTTTACTGTAAGCGGCAGTGAACTTGTAGGAAGCAGGAATGTGTTAAGTGACTGATTATTCTGTTACAATGTTGGCAAAAAGGATTTAAACAGAATTTCAGAAAAGGTGAGAATATTAGAATTCTTTCCAAAATATAACAACTCCACAGTGTGTAAACTATTCATTACTCTTTCAATGTAATTTCATAGAAACCACTTAAAAATATACAATGCAGCAGATTTATATTTTAGCTAATATGTTAGTTGTTATCTGTGCCATTTTCAACTTACCTCAGTGTGCTCCCCCACAGTAGTGCATTGCTACCACCAACCTGGGACTTTAATAATGAGAACAGAATATTCTACATACTATTTTCTGTAAGTTAGGATTTTATCTTAAAACGATTACGCTTCTTTATTTTCATTCTCTGTGTGTAGATACGGTAAAGGCTGACTGGTGATGAAGATGGGCTATGTTTATTGGCTCTTAATGGGCTCATAGAAGGGGAAACCCTTGGAAAACACATCTGAGCTTAGCCTGAGTTTATATGCCTCGTCCATCACAAAATAACTTTTGCTTGTAATTGCAAACTGAAACATGACCTTGCAGATGGCAGTGATGCTGCTGAAGCAGCCATTGAATAGGAAGTAAAAACTGCCCAGTACATGTTTGAGAAAGGACGGGATTTAGACAGAGGTATATTGCCCCTGCAGTGTTACTGGGACTCATCCTGGCAAGGTGGTGCAGCTCCTGGGCCTTGCTTATTTCCTGTGCTCTAGGACAGGAATTTATTGCTATTATCCTCTACTAGTCCAATTTCTTATGGCAACAATGGAGCCCAAGAGGTCAAGGCCTCATCAGGACCCCTAAATTGCCACTACTCTGCTATGAAGCAGGTGTCAAAATAGGTCTGCCTGCAAGCCTGTTACTTCTGCCCAGCCCACTTATCACAGGGAACCCCAGGGATATCCACCATGAAGACAACAGCATGTCACATATCGGAGCTATTTCTTTTCACCCTCCCAGCCTCCACCCATCCCCTCTCTAGTGTTTGCTGATAATACTTGTAGTGATTAACAAGGGCAACTTTCACAGTGACTCTCTTAAGAACGAATCATTAAAGCAGCTTTGGTTTCACAGAGCATACTTTCTTTTCTTTGTTTTATCATTCTGAAGTATTTCAGTCAGAGAAGTTGTGGATGTCCATGCTGTAAATTTTATTTCTAGCCATGATGAATGCAGCTGTGGTCAGGTTCAGATGTGAGCAACGAAAATCTGTGATCACAGAAATACCAGGAGTTCCAGATCATCTAACTTTTTTTTTTTCCTAATGAGTGACTGTCTGTATTTCTTTCTATTTGTGACCCATAGGAAGAATAAAAAGTCCACAAACACCCTTCTTGAACATAAAAAGGGTATGCTGCACCTTTTCCTTCAGAGTCCAATAGAAATGTATTCAACTGCAGAAATAAAACTCTACCGTTTAGGTAACTCCACCTTACACTTTTCATATCTTAATGCCATTTACTGACCTGGTAACTTTTTCCACTCTGTGAACTCTCCATGGTAGGGAGGTTGGAGTAGATGATCTCTAAGGTCCCTTCCAACCTAAGCCATTTTATGATTCTATGAACTAGACGGGTTTATCAAACTCATGTAGTTCCTGCCACTTGCCTTACGTCCTCTATACTAGTTTTCCAGAATAGCAGCCTTGCTACACCTGCAGAGGGTAGTTCAGAAGCCCCTTTATGAGCCTGTTATCCTTGGTTGTGGACAGACACAGCAATGGCTCTCTGACGTTACCACTGGGGTAGGAGTGTGCCCTGGGCAGAGAGAGGAGCTCTTCTCAAATGGATCACTGCTCGTAGTTCGTGTTGCTGGTAGTTAATGTTGCAGTGCTATGCAATGAAGACTTGTTTCTGGAGAAGAAAGGAGAGTCTGTAAAATTTACTTTTCAAGACCACCTAATCTATTCTTTAGTGTTTTGCAGGTTTCCCAGAGGACTATTGGGGTACTTCAAAAGTTATTTTGTGATAGACAATAGATACTTCTCTCTTTAACTATGCTCTAGCAAGGATGCTATTGAGCCAACAACATACGACAAACCAAACCTGCAAAACCAGGTATCTCCTGATGGCCCCAGCATGTGGGAATGGTCTCTTCCATTTTGTGTCAAATGCTGCTGCGCATTAACTCAGTTCCTTAAGGAATTACTTTTAATAATAATTAAAAAAAATCTTAAGAAAGCTGGAGGGGGTCACCAGAAGAGAAGGGACAGCTCTTCCGTCCATCACCTTTTATAGATATCCTCTAGCCACTTTTCATCATCTTCTTCCTCATCGTCTATGGGTTCCTCTGTTTCCAGGGGAGAAGGAATGAAGAACTCGGGTCTGGGACGTGGTTTCCTGATATGAGACTTCAGTCCAAATTTGCGCTTTAGCAGGTGGAACTGTTCCTTGACGTAGTAATAAAACTCATATTCGTATCTCATGCGTTGGTAGAGGATCTGTATTGCTTCTGGAGAAGGGACGGTCTTCTTCACTGTCACAGTCAGATTGCCAAGTTTCCTATGTTCTGGAAAAAACAAACCAAGCAACATGGTGGGTGCTGGTTCATGAGACCAGACCTAAACTGTTTGTTAAAAAACCCAAAAGGTTAAGGCATGGCCCTACTGCATTACTGATACAAGTGAGGTTAGTCTCTCCTTCATTATGGTTTTATTTTTACCTAGAGAAGGGAAATACAGATATTTGAAGTTCAACTTGCATGTCTAAATATAGCTAGTTCATACATGGTGTTTAGCATTGTGTGTAGTCACCAATGATCTCAATTGGCAATGGTTATCTGAAAATACAGATTATTTCGTATCAATATGAACAACATGTAAAGAAACCCTTAATCTTGCCTAGGTTTGGGTATTTTGGTGCATGTGAAGTAAATACCCAGCACACAGCTGAGCTGAACTAATCAATTATTTCCTATATTGCATACTACGTAGGGTCTCAGTTGTGCTTTATTATTGTTCAAATAAGAACAGAACCTTTCAAGATGAATCCATCTCAAGCTAGCACTGAAGCATTGTTGACATCACCACATGACACTTCAAGAGCAAATGAGCCTGTTGACTTTCTTGTCCTGTTATTCCTGTAAGAACACTAGACTCCTATTCCTGTTGTGTTCTGGGACTGGAAAAATCTCAGTACACTTTTCTTTACCTGACAACTTTCACTTTGGTAAACTGAAATAAAACACCTTTACTGTTGATAAAGAATTAGAGTTACTAACAAAAATGCTGAATTGCTTCTTTGTCTCCTCTCCCAATAGATTATTCTGCCACTGGAGAATGATGTATTTTGAGTGACTTGTAAGGCAACATCTCAAGGCAATACTTTTGCTGTTTTCTACCAGATGGCCACAGACTGCCAGAGTATCCCAAGTATTTTTAACCTCCCCAAGTCAGAAAGATAATTGAAAGTCAACTCTGAAGATGAGAACAGATGAAACTGTAAGTACTGACCTGTAGCATCACTGTATCCTCCCTAACAACAGCAACTTTCATTAGAAGTGGAGGTGAATGTACACTGATGAAGTACTAGCCTCTACGATCAGTTTTGCTGAAAGCTCAGTGATCCAGTCCAGTAAGCCTCATGTGTTACTCTGAGAAAATATGATGCCCATGGAAATGATCATAATAGCCTCAGAATATACCTAAGTCCAGACACAGCAATGAATGGGCTTGCATGGAAGCAAGGAGATGCCAGATAGACATTCGTAAAAAAACTTTTTCATGGCAAGGACAGTTGGGCAGTGGGGCAGAGCATACAAGCTACAAAAGATGTATCTCTGGAGGGTTTTAAGAGCAGATTAATTATCTCCTGAGGAAGACCACTTGATTAGGGGATGGACATCTTAAGACCATTTTCCATGACTCTGAAACCAAGAGATGAATTTTGACCTTGTCAGTCCTTAGTTCCTTTCCTTGCTCTTTGTTGTGACAGCAAGGTCTGTATGAAAACTGTTTTGTTTTTTCACCCCAGGATAATGCCTTGACTTCTGCTGCTCATTATTTCCTTAATATTTATATCCTCTATTTGTACTTCCTCAAATGCCATACAGAAATACCCATGTTCTATGTGACTATATAGATAAACTGTTGCAGTGAAGAAGAGCTGGATTTAGAGAAACCCAATTCTTATTTCAACAGCAGCTCTCCAAGATGGATAAATTCAAAAGGGTTGGGCCATGAAGCACAGCAAAGAAAAAACTTACAGAGGAAGAAGACAAGAAAGAACATTTCAAGTTTCCAATCAGGTCGCAGCAGCAGTGAGCACCCCACTTCCAGAGCGAGACCCGGAATCAAACCAGAATTTTATCACAAGCTCACATGAGCAGTCTAAGCTGGGGTTTTCTGAAGCACTTGCCTGCAAAGACCAAACACCTGCTTTAGCAGCTTGAGAAACAGTTTTTCATGATTACAGGTAAAGCTAAGGAATGGATTGATGTTTTAACCTGAGTTTCCTGTTGCTCCCCCGATCCAGGGTTCTATTTGGTGACGAATGAAATGCATGAACCCCATTGCTGCTCCACAACAGAATTCCAGAAATGCAGAGAATCTCAGAAGTCCTCTCAGAAGTCCTTTATTACAGCACTGCAGAATCCCCAGCATCACAGAGTCTTAGTGTCCTTAACAGAAGTCTCAGATGCCCTTAACAGAAGTAGTCCCTAATGAAATCTCAGAGAATCAGAAGCTGTTCCTAACAGAATCTCTTAACAGAAGTTCCTTGTTGCCTGAAGTAGCTGATTTTTATATACTTTCCTATCTTTCACATTAATGCACTTAACCAATAGAATTCAGCCCCACACGCATGCTAAAAATATCCCCCTATAAAAAGTACTAAAAATAGCTCTGTATAAAGAGAAGTCTCAGCACACACAAAGGTCCAGCTTCTGCAGGATGTTTTCCTTTGGCACTCACATGAAAACAAGTTCGCAGCTTGTAGTTTGCAGAAAGAGCAGCTGCCACAGATTGATAGTTTCTGGTAGGAAAAGTGAGTTCTTCTTGGGATTCCACAAGCAATATAACAGAATCACAGAAAGTTAGGGGTTGGAAGGGACCTTCAGAGATCATCAAATCCAATCCCCCTGCCAAAGCCGGATCACCTAGGGCAGGCTGACAAGGAACACATCGAGGTGGGTTTTGAAAGTCTCCAGAGAAGGAGACTCCACAACCTCTCTGGCCAGCCTGTTCCAGTGCTCCATCACTCTCACCATAAAAAAGTGTTTCCTTGTGTTGAGGTGGAACCTCCTTTGTTCTAGATTGTACCCATTGTTCCTTGTCCTGTCACTGGGCACCACTGAGACTAGCACCTTCAGCTTGACACCCACCCGTCAGTATAGACATGGATCAGGTCCCCTCTTAGCCTTCTCTTATCAAGACTAAACATCCCCAGGTCTCTCTGTCTTTGTTCACAGAAGAGATGTTCCAGTCCCACAATCATCCTTGTGGCTCTCCATTGGACTCTCTCCAGCAGACCCCTGTCCCTCTTGAATTGGGGAGCCCCAAACTGGACCCAGTATTGCAGGTGTGATCTCACCATAGCAGAGTAGAAGGGGAGGAGAACCTCCCTATATCTGCTGGGCATAATTTTCTTAAGGCACTCCAAGATACCACTGGCTGTCTTGGCCACAAGGGCACATTGGTGTCCCATGGAGAACTTGCTGTCCATCAGGACTCCAAGGTCTTTCTCTGTGGAGCTGCTCTCCAGTAGGGCTATCCCTGACTTGTACTGGTGTCTGCTGTTATTCCTCCCAGATGCAGGACCCTGCGCTTGTCCTTATTGAACTTCATGAGGTTTGCCTTTGCCCAGCTCTCTTTCACCCAAGAGAAATAATTTTAAGCAAAAGCAGATCTCTTTAAGATGTAATAAAAAGATGAGTAATCAGGATAGAAAACATAACATATCTTTTAATTCTTTTTCTAAAGGAGTAAAGGTTTTGTTGTTATTGTTGGTAACAATTGAAACATAGTGCTCTGTAATTAAATGGAGCTTTTACACCAAACTTCATGGTTCTTCACCCTGAAATCTATCCTTACTCATATATCTAAGTAATTAAACAGGTTAGTACACAGAGTTCTTTAACTACAGCCATGTATGGTGACATACACTCTATGTTTACTGACTGTTCACAGTTTATAATTTCCTAAGTTTTATATAGATAGGAGTAAAATGACTAAGATATACAAACCCCAATTTGTAAATTGGGTGGTGTTGGATTGGTTGATGGGTTGGACGCGATGATCTTGAAGGTCTCTTCCAACCTGATTTATTCTATGTATATTCTATGTAATAAAGAAGCCATCTTTAATGTGCTGTCTAGCTGAGAAAAAGCATAGAGGAAGGACCACTAAATGCTTGCATTTAAAATAGATTTTAGCACAGAAAGCACTACCTGTAGCTAGTGAATGGTGTGAAATATTTTTGGTGAAAATATTTGGGTTTCCCAAGAGCTTATATTCTTCTACACCACCTTTACCCACAGACTGCAATGTCTCATCTTTTAAAATTCTCAGTCAGTTGTTCAAGTGAATGGATTGTTATCAGCTGAACACACCCCCGGAAGGACACTATGCTCAGTCTGTCCTTGGGTGAGAAGGCAACCGCTGCCTTATGATTATTGAGCATTTTACAGAATCACTATGGTTAGAAAAGACCTTTGAGATCATCAAGTCCAACCATTATCTAATTCTACCAGAGCCACTTCTACACCATATCCCTGAGGCATAGCTTGCCTGTTTTAAAATATACCCAGGGCTGGACATTCAACCACTTCCATGAGCAGCCTGTTCCAGTTTTTGATAACCCTTTCTGTATATAAGTTTTTCTTAATGTCTAACCTAAATGTCCCCTGGTGTCACTTGATGCTATTTCCTCTTGTACTCTTCTTTCTGGTGCTGAGCTGGTAGCTCCTGCCAGCTCTACAGTCTGGTTTTCTTTACAAACTCAGCAGCAAATATACACTACTAAATATTGCATTTATTAAGCTTAAGCCTTTATACTGCTTGCCAACTACATTTTTATTTCACATAGGTTATTTCTGTTACAGAAAACTCCATTTAACTCTCTGGAAAAAGCTCTTTGCTTATATGGTCCCTCCAGGACTCTAAGCAGGAAAAGCCACTTCTTACAGCTCCAGCTCCCTTTGGTGGCAGCTCCCCCCAGCAAGGAGAGGCACTTGTGTTCAGCTCAGGAGCACTGCCAATGATGACAAGGTGAAAAGCACTAGACTGTTCTCTTGGGGGGTCAGTGTGGGGCAGAACCAGCCAAAGGGGAATGCACTGGCCATGTGGCCGGCGGAGAGCAGCTCATTGGCATCCGATCTGCCAAAGCAGCCAGAGGCCGCATGCCGCCCACGTGGTGGGCAGCGAGAAAGCAACCAAACACACTGCTCTGAATTGGCAGTAGTGATGGTATAGAGGACTCCTGGATGCGTGTGATTCCTTGCTCTATGCACACAACTATGTATACATACACACAAACAACCACACTCTGAAAGACTACAGGAGCAGATGCAGGTTTTCTGGCTTCTGTGGGTTCATCTTGCACTACACCCATCTGCAGTGCATAAATAGCTGTGAGCTGTTGGTTGTCAGCATGAGTTGAGGCTATGCCTGGATGCAGGTCAGGCTTTGATAAACCAACTGAACTCTGCTCTTTTTTATCCACTTGGATTTTATTTAGGCTGCTTTCTAATCTTAAATACTCTTAAAAGGCTCTTTAATACAAATATGAGTAAAATCACAGAACTGCCTCTTGAAGTCACCTTAACCACCTTTCCTCATCATAGAAGCAAAATGGAAAATTTAGGTAGATCTGGCTTAAAGCCAAAATAACAATCTGCATATGCTGCATAAACCCAGCTGTTCCACCAAAGGACCTCCATTTTATGACCTTTGAGACAGCTTGCCAGATGGAGGGCAACAAACTACACCATTTACTTTTCAGGGTTATTTTTTTTTAACTGTGTTTGCTTTGGCATTCTTTTAAATTACTAAAAAGAATGTATTATAGAGTAACCCGACCTCCCAGTGCTGCCTGCTCATGCCTTGAATTAAGACTATATTTGTATGCAGATATGGTTGAAGTAAATTAAACTCCTTTGGGTTACCAGGTGATGAATATTTACTATTACTTTCCCCACTCTCACTTTTTTGGTTTTGTTTGTTTTAAGCTAAGAAATCAGCATTTCTTTCTGCAGCAATCCAAACCACAGGGAAAAGTATTTTTAATACTTTCTGGCTCAAAAAAACTCGGATTGCCATATTCAGACAAATAGATCGTAAAGGCATTACCCACCTCAGCAGAGAATTTGGGAGCAATGCTCCCTCCAGTGCCCCGCCACTTTGGTAGGTGCAATGCAGAGGCTTGCTGCACGGTGCTGCTGCTGGATGAAGCTGCGGGGAACCCAGAGCCTTCATGGATCCAGCAGGGAGAGTTGAGCCAGGCTGAGCCAGGGCAGGATGGCTGCAGGCAAGTGTGAGCATAGGCTCACCCGGCTAATGCTCGTGGTGAAAAAACCCCACGCTGAGCTCTGCTGCTCTAAGGCTGTGTGAACATGATGGCTGTCACAGATAGAGTAAACTAATTTCCTGGAACTACACAGGGAGGCCCCATGCTTCAGCTGTATGCAGCTGAGCTGCAGCACACACCTACTACTCCACAATTTTAAATGGAAATAAATGTATGCCACTGTGGTTCAACATGATGTACAAGTCAGCAAGGGCCTCTGCTTGGCATTCCACTCAAATGATTGCTGCAGTCCTAAAAGAGAGCTAGGAAATATCTCCCCCAGAATATCTAACTGCAGCTCAGAAGAAAATTTTCTGGCACACTGATCTGCCTTACAAACTTGACATTTTTAGCTATGTTCTTGAAGGATATCTGGGGAAAGATGGTTTTGGGAGAACAGATGTGATGCTGATTGCCAATAGCCACAGGGCTGCTACCACCGAGGAGCACACTGGGCCCAGGGCAGGTCCCAAGTAGGAGGAGAGATGGCATACAGTGTCTATACTGTTCAAATAAATTGCTGCCAATGACAGAGATTGAACTAGGTGAAACAATTACAGCAATGCTCTTTCTTATTTCTTGCTGCTACAATTTACAAGGAAACCAGAGGGGAGAATAATATCACTATTAACCTAATATAATTTCATTATTAACATTAACAGAGACAAAATTCAGAGAATTCAGAGAATGATAACCTGTCAGAGAAAAACAGAGGGATGCCAAAACAGAGATTAGCCAGGAAGAGCTCACAGAGATAATACATGACACATGATCAACTAACACTCAAGGATGTAAATATCAAGGAGGCATGGAAGAAATGTGGGGAAAAAAAAAACACAAAAGGAAGAAAGAATAACATTAATAATAAATGTAAGAAGTAACTTGGGCAAGCAAGGCTAAAAATGACAACCCCCCCCATCTTCCTACAGTATGCAAGTAACATATTGGGAACACATTGCTTAGGTCAACACTGCACTGGTCTGTCTGTTGGCTGGACAACGTAACAGTGATATGCATTGAACAGTGCTCCAAAATACTACTTCAGCTTTTGAAGGCATTTTATCACTATGAAGAAACACTTCCCTTATAATGACCTCAGCAATGCAAACATATAGTTTTCTCCATAGTTTGTAAACAGCTACCACCCTCTGAGGTCTCTGCTCCATTCAGTAAGCATTTATTATGAAATCTCCAACTCTCTTGGAAAGGTCAGAATGTTAAGACTTTGCTCCTACCACTTCAGAGCTGTGGATCCAACAACATGGATTTCCAGCTGGATGGGACAACTCAGCCCCTTCTCCTGTACCACACACTGCTCTCTGCTGCTGCCCCAGACTGTGAAAGTGCTGTATCTCACACATGATTAGGTAACAAATTTCAACAAGATCTTCTAAGAGCCTCCTTTATATGGTGCACTTTAATGTTGCATTCCCAGCTATGGTAAGTTAGCACATAAGGGGAAAGAAAAAAGGCTAAAAAAAGTGCTGAAATTAAACCACATTGGTAAAGCAAAATGGTAGATTCCTACAAGAATGTGGTCCGGTACTTTTATTGCTGTTAAGCAATTTCTAAGTTGAGCTAGACAGCTGGAGGTGCCAAAACCAAAAGCATCTGCAGAGGAAATGCCAGGATTCTCTAGTATGAGTTGCTGAAAGAATTGCTATGGTTGCAATTCATATGCAAGTTCTAATGTATCTTTTATAGCTGCAGAAGTATTACTGCATGGATCCAGACAAATCTGGATCTGACAAAACCACAATTTAAAAATAGGTTCTTACAGATTGCTTGTGCTCAGTAGGTTATGCAGATACTATTACTTTTTTGCAGAGAAAGAGAGAAAGTTGCAATGATTTGAGACAAATTTCAGCAGTGCTTAGGAGCAGGAAAAGCCTTACCACAGGTATGTTATGCAGAAAATCTGCAGAGATACAGCCTGGGACTTGGGAACCTAGAACAAGCATCTTGGTTTTGTACTTCGATCACTGTAGGCTGCTATCTCTGATTTCTTTCCACAAAAAAGAAGCAGTAGAAAAGGCATGCTGTGCAAGCTTAAGATGTCTAAGAGGGATGGAGCGAGGTAGAGGTGTCTTTATTTCCATATATAGTATTGATGACTGCAACACTGGCATATAGCATCCAGTTTTGTAACCACATCCTAAATCAGGGAGGGTATGAAAACAGCCTCAGAATGAATACTGGGGTTGGAATGGGCACTTTAGAAAAAGATGATAAATTCATTCTGGTCAGCTTACCCAAAAAAAGAAGATTGAGAAGTGACCTGTTTAGAGCATCTACATATTTTCATGGTGAGAAAACTAAGGATACTGAAGGGTTGGAAGCAGAAACCAGAGAAATGTGGACTGGAAGTAAGGCACATCTTGTTAAAGTGTTGAAGGTGATTAAGCACTAGAACAAAACAAAAAAGAGTTGATTTGCTCTCTCTTCGTATTTTCACATCAGTGCTGGATAACTTTACCAACTTCAGTTACTGATCTCTGTGCAGAAGAAAGAAAAAATGTGTGGCTTTGTGGCACACAAGAAGCCATGCTGAACAACTCAATGATCCATTTAAGACTTTCAAAGATCCGTGTTCCAAACGTCTTGCAATGCGTCAGCTTCCAAGTTGGCAGCACCACCTATGAAAGGTTTTCTGTCAGCCTCTTTGAGATATCTCAGTGTGAATGCCATTTTTGGAAGAAGTCTGAACACCCAATTTGGTACTTTTTCCAGCTGCTGGCTGGTTACCACCCTACAGTATCAGGTCTTGCAGGAGTGTGAAGGAATACTACCATTATTCTCAAAAGCAGTGTAAGAACATGGCCTTAAAAATTATTACTTCTAAGTGCCGCCTCTTCCTGTTTCCTAGAGCATAGTTGTGACTGCTTATTTCTTTATGCAAGAGCAATTACTGATTTGAGAAACAAAAGTAAAAATACAAAAATAAAATCTAGGTACTGCCAACTACTGATAGGGTCTGCAGGACTGAAAAATGCACATTATTATATGGAAACTGCTGTCAAAGTGGAGGAAAGAAAAGCAGCTATCTTCTTTGTGAGAAAGTTGCCAGCCCTAAGAAGATTTTCTTTCAACTGTGTCTAACACAGACAACTGAAAGCCCTGAAATGGCTTTATTTCTGATTATTCAAAGTTACAGGCGGTCAAGAGAAAATTCTCTCTTTTGCCCTTGGGTTCTTTTGCGTATAATGAGCAACTGAAGGCAGCCAAGGGCTGAGGCACTGGTGAAGAAGGAAGAATGCTACCAGAGCAGAAACAACACACTGTTCCTTTCAAGTTCACCCCCTCCTGGCTCACAGCCCAACTGCCTTGGCCAGCTGCCAGGGTATCAGGACAAAGGCCTCCTCCTCTGTCCAAAACCAAGGAAAAGGGTCCGTTGTTTAACACAGGCAGACTTGTTTCAGCAGGAGAGGAAAAAAAAAAAGAATAAAAAGAAGAGGAATTATATTAACTGGAAGTCCTGGGAGTGGAGAGTAATCTCCTAGTGTGTCTAATGCAATTCTCACTCCATGCTTTTCCTGGAGAGTGAACGTCTCAATTCTCTACCATTCAGGCTAGAAAGCAAAGTACAATGTCTCAACAGGGCTAAAGGCTGGGCAGGCCTGCTAGGGTCTTTGCATCTCTCAAGGTTCATATGAACCAGAAACAAGAATGCATTTTTCCCTCTTTCCAGGAAGTCCCAGGCGATCAACTGCTCCCCTCCACACCTTGTGCTAAGGGTGAGTGTCTTCATAAAAACCCCAGAAGAATCTGACAGACCCACAAGCCAAACGTTTAGCTGTCTCAGGACTTCACAGCAACTGAGGCTCTGGCTGGATTTCCACACAGTCATTAAACTCAAGTCAAGGTGAATTCATACCTGGGCCTTTTTCCCCTCTCTGTAGTAACAGAAACTGCAGCCCTGGTCTGCTAGGGAACTTGGGACACTTGAGGTTCACTGCAAACTGAGAGGTTGTGACCCTTCCTGAAATCTCCAAGGCAGATGCTATTGAAGAAGTTACACAGAGAAGCAGTGGCTCTTCACACCAACCTCAGCACTTCTTAAGCAGCACAGCCACAGGTGAGGGATAAGAACTTGAAGAAAGCAGAAGAAAATCTCTAGGTTTGGTGTGACCTGTTTGACTCTGAGCAACAAAGCACTTGAGTGAGGTGAGCTACCTCAAAGGCTGAATCACAGGATGCAGTGTGTCAGTGAGCTGTGGCAGAAGACTTCCCCCAGCAATTGTTTGTGTCTGAGAGTTTTGGGAAATGGGCCCCAGTTCAAGAAGTGGTGTAACTTTACCTGTTAGGTGATTAGATGCTGTTCAAACACCATGAAGATTTACACATACATGTACTTGCTGTGTATTCCAGGCAAGAGATTTTCCCCCTGAAGGAGGGAAAGGACATTTCTGACACACACTTCATAGACTAAGATCTTTGCAGACAAAGGCCCCCCTGATGCTCTCCATGAATCTGCACCAGTAGGCAGCAAAGACAGCCTCCTCTGCAGTACCTTCTATCGGTCTTCATCGATGTACATGGTCAGCTCCAGCAAACCTTGACCATTCTCCCTTATGTGTCAGTACCAAGAGCAATCAGTTTGAGGGAACAGGGGTTGCTCAATCATCTGTTTTAATTCAACTTACATTTATCATTACTTTGCTGACAGGAAAAAAGACACACAGGCTTCTCAGTAGCCTTAACTCTATTGCAGGTTAAAGGAATTAGCTGAGTACTGTAAAAACACCCATGAATCGGATCAGGAGATTTGCAGGGTATAAAAAGCCACTACTCCTGTGCTTAGTCCTGCAAAATGTCTTACATCTATAGCCTTTCAATCAGTAATTTAATTTCAGTGCTGGAGGGACTGGTCAGTATCAAAGTTTCCAAGACAAGTGCACTGTTTCGATTCAATGACAATACTAGCTCTGGCATAATGACTACCGTACTTTAAAGTTATAACACACCAAACTTTCCCTTATGCTCAAGAAAACAGGACATAAAATTACCTGCTGTCCTTTTCCATTTCAGTATTTATGGGCACACATAAACATTAACACTTCTGGATGAGGATAAAATAGGACAGAAACTGCAAAGGACATGACAGCAATTAGGAAGAGCTCTTCAAGAAAAATCAGCTTTAGGAGGGAGTGAGGCTACTAAAATAACCCCTCTGAACCTGCAACAAAAGAGGCTTTTGTTGAAGAACATCACAATTTTCTATATTGCTATCTTCAGGAGCAAAAAAGGTGCCCAAAAAAGGCCTCCAACATTATTCATAAGACATGCAACATTAAAAGCTGTATCAAGATAAAGACAGAAAACCTGTTGTGGTGGGTTGATTCTACCTAGCAGCCAAGCACCCACATGTTCATTTGCTCACTCTCTCTGCCCTCACAATGAGGTGAAGGAGAAGAAGAAAGAGAGAAAACCTACGGGCAGAGATAAGGACAGTGTAATAGGTGTGGAAAAAACCAACAGTGCAAAGGCAATTCCTCCCCGCCTCCCACACACAGACATAATGTCCAGCCAGTTGCTGAGCAGTAGCCACCTTGGAAATCCTGTTCTTCTTCCTCCACCCCTGCTTCTACTGTTGAGCAGGATGTTAGATGGTATGGACTATCTCTCTGACTAATTTGGGTCAGCTGTCTCGGCTATCTATCCTCACAGCTTCTTGCCCATTCCCAGCCTACTGACCAAGGGGGCAGAATAAGTAGCAGAGAAGGCCAAAGCACCGTGTGAGCTACTCAGCAACGGCCAAAATACTGGTGTGTTGTCAGCTTTGTTTTAATCACAAATCCCAAGCACAGCACAGCATAAGGCTGCTATAATGAAAGTTATCTCAAACCAATCCAGAGTCAGCAGATTAAAAATGTCTGCTGTCAGGTGTGGGCAATCCTGTCACATCTGTCTCTAGGAAATTTAAAATACACACATCAGTCACAATGGATCAGATGAAACATCCTCTTAGTCACTATACCTAGTATTTAAATAGTGGCCCTTCATGGATACTGGGAGGAAGAATGGCAGAGGCACAGAGGCTGTTTTCCTCCAGTGCTGTCTGGCAGCTTCCGATGCTCAGTAGCTATGCATCCCTAGAGTCAGAAGTTGCATGGATGGCTGCTAAATGCATTGACACAATAAACTTCTGCATGAATGCAGTGTTATATTGCAATCCTAGCAAGGTTCTGGTCATCAGCATGATGTGTTGCAGGGAGTTCTAGTTATTTGTTAAAAGCTAAACAGCACAACCAATGCCACCTAACTTTTCATGTCTATTTTAAACTTCTAAAATCCAATTCTCCCCAAGAACTAATCTGCATTCAATCTCTTTCAATACTTCATTTTCTGTTTCTAGCACAGCCCACTTTAGCTGTCTGTTTTGCAAACTCAGAGGTCTATTTAATAAATTTCTTTTCCTGTGAAAGGCATTTCATGTCCCTGATGAACTCCCTTGCTCCTGCTGTTAGATCTTTTTTGAGGTGGTGTGATTGGAGTTACAAATAACCAATGGAAAATGCTGCAAATTGTGGTTAAAAAGTCACACAAGTAACTGATTTTAACTTTTTTCATATTTAAGAATCAGAATTAAATGATGATTTATCATTTCTTGAACCAAGAGTTGAACTGTTGCTTGTGCCAGAGCACAAACTGAGAATACTTCTTTAACAAAAAACGCAATTCAGGGCAAGAAGTTTTTTCAATTTCCTAGGCTAATTCTAAAAGCAAGAGAGGAGCTTAAAAGTCAGTTCAACTAATATTGTAAAGTAACACAGAAAATACACAGGAAAGTTAATATTTAGTGCCCCGTTTCAACAGCTATTCCTCAAAACAATGAATCCAGTTCTAAATGTATGATGTCCTTTTCAATTCGCTAAGCTTACAAGAAGAATGCCTGAATTTCACTCCTGCCCAATAGTTCAAAGAAATCCTGAAACCATAAATGATCTGCCTTTTAAAATTTGAAGGGAAAACGCACTCCTGAACATTATATATATAAAAATATGTAAGTGTGTATATATATATAAAAAATTTTATAGAGAACATTTCAATTAAGTTCTGTGGAAAATATGATGGGAAAGTTATTGAGAGAATGGTACATTCAGGGTTTCCACAGTAACAAAAACAAGGAGAAAAAAAATTAAGGTAGATTATAAAGGCTTGCCCAAACCCCCAAAATATCAGTCTCTGGGAGGCTTGGTGTATGTTTGCATAGAAGGGACATCTACGATGCTGGATGGACTTACAAAGGGCAATAGGGCCTACAGCACATGTTTTGACCTATGTTCAACACTCTCTGTGAGACCAAAACCTGGCTTAATGTCTAGACAGAGGTCAAGTTCTCCTGTAAGCCCATGGTTGCTGGGAATATGACGACTGCAAGCTCCCTAAAAATAGTTTCCTTACTACTACTTCCAGGTTACTATGGTGTGGCCAGTGACTATGGTCATCAGTTTCTAAACAAACATGGTAACCTGGCTGCATCAAATCCAGCTGAAACTTCATCTCTCTGCTTGCCATGGTGGTTGACAGCATTTCTGGCACATTCCATTTTTTGAAGTACATTTAGTGAAGAAATGAAAATCCCTACAGTGAGCAAATGTAGTCTTCATAAATATAACTACTTCCCCCCCCCTCCCCCCCCCCCTTTTTTTTTTTCTCATTTGGCCTGAGTAACATCAGGAAATGAAAAACTACAATGGTGAAGGAAGTGAAGGGACTATTCATGTAGCATGGGAAAAATTAAACTGAGTTTCAACACTTTAAAGTGGATGACATATGTTTATCAGAATACTTCTGTTGTATCTCTCTTGGCTTTGACTATCCAGTCTGTCTGCTAAGACTTAGAAACTGGGATATGGTGCTAGATTTGTCCTTTGATTTTAGTGCTAATCTGTGTAAGCCCTCCCACTACTTTGAATCAAAATATTGGTCTGACGTTGCCAGTTGCTATGAAAATACACCAATGTATCATGTCATGTTTCTTCACAGAATTACTCTATTACACTGAATATGTATATACAGTATGAAACGATATGTGAGACTGATCTTTTCCCTTTCTGTACATGAGACATAATGTGTCTATGCACTAACTTTTTATTTCTGTTAAAACAAAACCTGTACACCACAATGTGGTCTGGAAGGGTAACAGCAGCACCCTGTGAACAGAACAGCTGAATTCAAATAATTTCTACAAGTATCTTGCAAAAACATGCACCAAGGAAAATAATTTTCAGAGATTCAAAGCAGAATCTTTGGCTAAATGGGGAATATGCCCTTAAAAAAAGGCTAAATAATGTGTTCTGCAACTGCACAAAGTACTGGAGCCTGCCAGTGACCCCTTGCCATATTCCACCAGCAGCAGAAGGCAGTGCCAAGTAAATACAGACAAATACACTTTGCAATTTCACTACTCCCCTGTCAGTAAAAGCTTGACATTATCTGGGCTGACATTTTTGGTAAGCTGTTTGATAAAGTACAAGACGACAGATGGAGGTTTCTTGCTACCATCCACTTGTGTTGGCACAGGTGCACCAAATGGGCAAAGTTGTACGAGGTGCAATTTGTTCCTCTTATTTTCAGCTCATAAGAGCTGAAAATGGTTGACTACAAAATGGGTTTGCAGTCTCATATTAAGATGTATGTAGATGTATAGTGGGGGTGCGTGTGTATATGCCTATCACGATAATGTCTTTTTCATAAGGGCTTCAACACCAGGGTACTCATCTCATCCTCTTCATTCATATCCTTTGTCTCTGGCAAGGAAGTCCTAGGCATTTGCTGTGTTTATTTGTCCCACAAGGATCCAGGTTATAGACTTTGCTTCTGGAAGCAGTGATGGAAAATATACTACACCAAGGGTGCTAAAAAGCCCACAGAAAAGCCCATAAACTCCCCAAACAGTTCCACATAAAGGCTAACTCAAATAGTGCTCACGGATCTACTTAAAGGATAAACAAGGAGAGCACTAAGAAGGCATGATATAAACTTTATATGCATTCTTTATCCTTGCTGCTACAAACACTATCGCATGCTAAGTCCTTGACAACATCCACCTCTACACAACTGCATACCAGTATACAGCACAAGTGAGAAATACTCCTGCTGCTGAATTCCACGCAGCCACTCAGGGCATCAAACAAATCCCCAGAGAGATAAACAGCCACTTACCTTTCTTCACTGATCTTGCTGAGAGTTCAGTTTCCCTGGCACACAGTTTAAGCACCTGGCATTAAGTAACACCAATACCCTATGAAGTAAATCATGTTTGCTAGCTGCCTGAAGACCCTTCAAGTATCAGCCATGGCTACTGTGAAATTGGCAGAGCACTTACAGGAACAGTGGAGAGAGGAAGGAAACTTAAAAAATAAAAACAGGACTTCAATGTCCAGTGAAATATTCAGTGGTACTTAGGTTAAAACAGAGTTTTCTGTGAGTATTTTCATTCAACATTTTAAATAAATTTGTTTTGGCTGTGCTCTCACTCCTGTCATGTCCAATTTCCACTAGCTTAGATGAGATATATATTATGTATCAGCCACATATTAATACCCCACTCATTCTGTGCAACAGAAAAAACATATGTTTTTGACCAAGCAGTAAACTTTGAAACTTGCTGTCATGGCTTGAGTTAAATCTGCTGATGTTACTCAAAACCATTCTGCCATTATGCCAGCTTCAAAACGAAAGCGCTGGCTGGAGCAAAGTATCTGAACTTCAAGCCCTATGATTGTAACATGAGAGGCTTCCTGTTCTGGTTGCTGCTTCCTGTTTCTGGGTTTGGGGGTGTTGGTCTTTCCTGATGGCATGGTGGTGGGATAGGGAGGGGTGGAAGTTTGTTAGCTCATTGGCCTGGAGTTTTCCAGCACAGCCACTGTGCTCTGCCAGTAACTGCTGTTACACTTCTGCCTAAAACCAAGCAAACAACAAAACAACCCATCCCCTTGCTCTTCTTTTGCTAGGTCCATCAGTGCACTTTATCCATCTCCTTTCCCTCCCCCCTTCTGCCACACATAAAGAAAGAAATAATTTAGCAGATCTTTTGGAAATGCATCAAAGCAGTCAAATAGGAGGAGCAAAGACAGAGACAAGCACACAGATTTTGTTCTAAGTTTCGCATCTAAGTTTGGCATTGCAGGGTCTGCAATGCCAAAGACCCAATGGTCATCATAAGTATGCCTGCACCCTAAGAACAGCAATGCATCACACAACTTCACAGATTGTCCAGAACTGAAAGAAACACTATGGAAGACAAACCACTACAATTAACTCTCTTAAGATTTTTCACTACACAAAAAGTATTACATGGAATCATACTGCACTGGAAGGATTGGCTGATACACCTGAAAGCTGTGCTGCTATTCAGCAAGATCTGGACAGACTAAAGAGCTTGTTGAAGGGGAACCTAATGAAGTTCAACAATATAAGTGTCAAGCCTTGCATCTGGTGAGGAATAACCCCATGTATCAGTACACATTAGGGGTTGACCCGATGGAAAGCAGCTCTATGTAGAAGGGTCCCAGAGGCCTGTTGGATAATAAGTTATCCATGGGACAGCAATGTGCCCTTGTGGCCAAGATCCTGGGATTGTGGAATGTTCTCCTCATCCTCTACTCTGCCCTGGTGAGACCACATGGTGAGGGCATACATGAGATAAAGTCCAATGGAGGGCTACAAGATGATTAGGGGACTGGAACAGTTGTCTTAAGAGGAAAGGCTGAGAAGACCTGGGGCTGTTTAGTCTGTAGAAGAGAAGGATGAGATTTTATTAATGTTTATACACGTCTGAAGGGTGAGTTTCAAGAAGGGGTGGCCAGTCTCTCTTCAGCAGTGTCCTGTCATAGGATGAGGGCAATGGGTACTAACTAGGCCACAGGAAGTTCTGCCTCAACATGAGGAAAAACCTCTGTATTTTGAGGGTCAGAGAGCACTCAAACAAGCTGTCCAGAGAGGTTATGGAGCGTCCTTGTCTAAAGACTTTCAAAACCCACCTGGACATGTTCCTGTGTGGCCTGCCCTAGGTGACCCAGCTTTGGCCAGCAGTTTGGAATAGATGATCTCCAGAGTCCCTTACAGCCCCTACCACTCTGATTCTCCAATACTGTTTTTATCACTGATCTGTCAGAACACAAGAAATAAAGTTTCTTCCTATGGTGGATGAATAGACCTGATTAATCCCATAGTTACAGGGAAGCCAGACCAGAGGAGTCCAAGCAAGCCATGGGGAAAGCAAGTGGATTGTGAAGAGAGTGTATTTCAGGGCCTGAGAACAGAGCACGAGTGCTTGTATGGGCAGACAACAGATGCTGCTTCAGACTTTCAGCAAGCAGCAAAGTAGGGAGGGATGGGTAAATGCTTGGGTTTACTTACTGTTTCAACTTGGGCAACTGGAAGAAGATGACAAGTTAAGGCACTGGCCTCTGGCTAGGACTTCTATTTCTCTTGTGTCACCAATTATTATATTTTTCTTTCTCTTCAATACCCTTGTTTCTCCTGAGTATGCACGCATCAGCAACTGCATTCCCCAGAAATCCTCCCAATAGCTATCTGGAAAGACATTCATGCTATAGGGCATAACACTCTTCTAACATGTAGATGCCTTTCAAACCACAATTCATCTTCAGAAACCAAACTGCACAGAGGTACATGAAAAATTCCTCCAAGGCCTATTTTAGATGCAAGTCAGTTCAGCCAACTCACAAACATCAGCAGTAATTTCAATCCAGCAAGCATGTCTGGCATTCTCAAAACCTTTCCCCAAACCACACACCTCTTTGCACATGCACTTCTTTTAAAAGTAGTTTTTTTCCTTAGTGTTTTTATGTTTTTTGCCCTCAGCTTGTATGATAAAAATGTTTCCTGGGTAAGCTCTGGAGAACCAAGCAGACCAAACATTAATGCTCATATGGAACTTATTTAGAGGGGCAGAAAAATCCCTTAACTTGTGTAGTTATGTTATTTTGAGCTGGTTTTATATTTTATGTGTACATAGTGGAGCTGGAATTTCAGGATCAGCTTTTGTTTGCATTCATCATGAAACATTTGCTACATGAGCTGCTGCTACTGCTACCAAACCAGCTGCTGCTTGTTGCTAAAAAACTAGAGACCAACTCAACAGTCCTTTTCTTTCTCTGCTAAATCTAGCTGGCAAATGAGGCCGGTATTAGGCTTCAGACACCTTTTGCCTACCTGGAAAATGGACTTGAAAGAGAATGGATAAATTAGACCAAAAGCAGGTACGTACTGACAACACTGTACCACCTGCAACTAAATGCAGGATCAGAAATCTGAGGCAGCACCTCAAATGTGAATGTCTTTCCTTCAGCTGCTTTTAAGATTTATCCAGGACTCAGCCTTTCTGTCCTGCACCATCATTTTCTGCCATCTGGAAAAACTGAGCCATTGCTTAATCTAGTTTTGCAAAAAAAAAAAAAAGATTTTCTGTAGAGGATTGTGCAGGACACCCTTCCCCCCTGACAAATTGTGCACTCTCCTACCAACCTTGACACAGACCAGCACCCAGAGCACCAGCAAACTGCAGTCCTGAGTGCTGAATTTCAAATGTGTTGTTTTGTTATTATTATTAAAACACTTCAGTGCTGTTCTTGTTTTTTTTTGTTGTTTGCTTGTTTGTTTTCCTGGTAATGCCATATTGGCAGTGACCTCTCTCACTTCAATCCCTTTTTTTTTTTTAAGGCAACACTTATCCCAGGCTGGAGCACAGTCTCTGGGGTCTCCTCTGCCTGTTTAGAATAAGGGAAGAGTACCTAAAAATGAATGCCTACCTCTTCAACCTATTTATCCTGCAGGAGAACAGTCTCTCACATCCTTTTCTTTAAGAGCTTTTGGACACAGTCCCTGCAGAAAATCACAACTGTACCATTTAATGTTTGATGACTCCTTCAAAGAACTAGTTGATTTGTGAGGCTCTACAAACACCATACTGCCTTTTCCCAATTGTTTATTAATCCTATTCTTTATTATAGTGCCTACCAGTGCACTGGATTCTTCCATATGTTGTTATCCAGGTGATCACTGCAGCTCTTTAAAAGCTTGGAGTCTTGTTAACTACTTTCCCTTCTCCCACAATAGCTGCTGATTGAATGACAGGATGCATCACAGAGCTGGCCATTTCAGTTTCAATGAGATCCCTGGTGAATATTAGCTCCAACAGCAGCACTCCTGATGCTGCCAAGGAGTAAAGACACCTGAGAAAAAAATGCCACACCCTAACACCAACTCTGTTATCTGCATTATAGATGGTATCTGCAAGTAAATGAAAAGTTACTCAAAGTGAGTCCAAATAATACAACTCAAAAGATGAAATTTATAAAGTGTAGTTGTGCAAATGTTAGAGATCTGAAAAGCAGCCCAACTGGAAAAAAGATACTAATTAAAGAATACAATGAGAATGTAACTAGGAAGAAAGGTAAGAGACAGGGAAGTTAAACCCAGAGAGCAGTGGAATGGAAGATGTTCTTTCTTACCACATTTGTAAATTCGTGATTCCATTCCAAGAACAGAGAAAAAGCAGAAACGAGGAATCTCCCTGGCTTCTTTTGCAAGAGCTTCTTGGCAAGCAAAGTTTTCAAGAGGGACAAATCAAAACAGGTTTGGAAATTCCATCTGGGAAAGAAAGTAGGGAGCATAAACTCCAAGAAGGCCTCACTCTTGGAAGAGCAAGGGCTCAGGTCTGCACCACAAAATGCCTGCAGGGCAGGGAAAGCAAAGGGGGATTGGAGGAAGGAGCACAGGCATTGTGTGAGGCTACACTCAAGTGAGCAGATAATATCCTCAGGAGTGATGGCTGGGAGACATACCAAAAAGACTCCTCTGTAGCAGCTGAGAACTACACTTGCTAATATATGTCCTTCATTTTAATTCTTACAATTCTGTAATCAAGGGTCAACCATGCACTTTGCTGAAATTTATTTTATTCTTTCCCTTCTTTTCTAATAGAAATAATAGTGGCCTTAAGATGACTTTGAGCACTGCACATTGTGTCCTCTGGGAGTAACTAACCTATTTACAGATGTACTCTGTATGTCTCTTTCCGGAGAGTGTCTCCCTGCCACTTCTCCCAGTCACGCACTGTCTCCCTCTCCCCAACTCCATGGTGGGCCACCTAGTTCTGATGTGGTTGAAAAAAAGCCTTTGGGTAGCAGCTTTCATGCCTTTAGCAAGCTGCATGCCAAAAGGTGCCTTGCTATAATTTCACACCTAACTTGTCAAAATTTATGCTCTTTTATGTTTCCTTCATTTTAATTACTACAGCATTTTAATTATTATAACACCTCATTTGTATCACTGTAAAAACTTGATTTTAGATTGCATTGTTTACATGAAAACTTAAGTAATTGCTTAGGAATGGCTGCTCGCCTTTACTGTACAAAAATTACAGGTAAAAGGGGTTTTATAATTACATTGATTTCTGTAGTTACTTTGCCTTTAATATTTATCAAAACATTTCTGAGCCATCAAAGATACTGTCTCATGGTATTTACACAGCTCTTTCAGGATCACCCAGGTATAAGAATAATTAGCTTAACCTATAGCTATTCTATCACTGATAGAAAGGGCAGGACTTAAGATTAGTCTTATTTGAAGACTGAAAATATGACTACGTTCTTAAAAACCAAGTGAACAGTCAGTTCTGTGATCTGCTCCACATTGTTCCTCTGTCTTCAATGCTAAATATGCTGAACTTTCAGTTAAAAGATGTTTCTCCCTAAACACTGTCCCTGAAAACACTGCGTGACAACTACAATTAAACCAAATTCTCATTTGCCTCAGTCCTGAAAGTTTTTCAGACTCAAGTCTCTGCCACCTTTTGCAACTTGCTTGTTTCAATGTAGGTGAAAGGAAGACCTGAAAAATGTACTGGAGTTGCATCTGGGAACAGATGTACACTTATTAACTGGGACTTAATGGCCATCCACCTCCTCCCCTGCGCCTTCTGTTGCCTGAATAGAGGTCAAAGCTGCCAAAGAAGCAATTGGCATAATCTGTTACTGCTATATTTTTTTATTCAAATGCTATTTTAAAAAGCAGAAGCAGTAACAGAGGTTTAGCTGGAATGTTACTGATTAAAATAGCATTATGATTTTATTTAGTAGGTTATCCAAGAAGGGATGAACTGTCATTGCAAGCTTTAATTGTCTGTCATTAAAATGTTTGTGGTGCTGTGTCATCAGCGACCCTGGAATATTTATGAGATACTGCTATTACTGTGTCCGAATGCAGCTTTCCGCCCGTGCCAGAGTTTTAACAAAGCTGCTTGTCCACAGGTTTTTCATTTTGTTATACCAGGAACAGGAAACATTCAAGAGATGCATCGGGGAATCAACCTCAGATAAATAGCAGGAGCCTTGTTATAAACTATGACATTTTTAGTGACTGATATGCTGATCAGATAAACGTGACAGTTGCTTGAAACATACCAGCACTAACCCTTCAAAATGATCGCCTGACACACAAAAAATACACATGAATTCTTGATATGTGGGATGCAAAGGTTTGGCTGACTGGCCTCTTGAGATTCAGACCACAAATAAGTCTTGTTTTTACTGCAATGAAGTATGAAATTACATCTGTGTGGGTTAAGTCCAAAACCAGACAGGCCTTCAATAGATCTGATGAAAGGAAATTGAAACAACACAAGCATCATGAAGATGTGGGACAAAATGCAAAATCTGGAGGCTGAAGTCTTTTGGAATTGCACTAAGAGATGAAGACAATGCCATAGGTGGGCTCAGCCTTCACAATCCTACAGGTATAAATGCATTATACACAAAGTTTAGAGGGGAAACTGCTCATGACAGAGAAGCTCAGACAAGAGCATGCTTCAGATGGGCGTCATCTTGCCAGTTGTTGGGAAAAAGCAATATACTAAAAAGGTGGTGGAGAAGAATAGTAAAGAGGTAGAAGGCGGCAGAGCTCTGTACATACAGCGTCTATTATAGCACAAAGAAAAGAAAGATCCAGTAATTATGTAAAAAAATACTTAGCCTTCCTCTACAACGTATTGCAGGTTGTTGGAGCTGGCTTCACCTTCCACTACAACTCATTCTGAGTAGAGCCTTTACAAAGTCAGCTCCCATGAAAATCCAAGCCTAAAGCAAGGATTTAAAATTTTGCATTGTAACTGGAAAGAAGAGAAACCATGTCCTTCTTTGCCACATTAAGTGGTGAGACCTGGAAGGCAGCCAACCTCAAACACCAGAAGTGATGGATAGGGTTAGTGTGGATCAACACTGGCATTCTTCATTTCTCTAAATCATGAATCATGCCCATTGTCTCAACTCGCCACTATAAAATACATCAATTTCTCACCTGATCTAAACGGTTATTGTTGGTGCTGCTGGACTTCAAAAGTCTTGCCTCCATGAGAAGGCAGAACCATAGTAATATGTTTGATAGATGGACCTATACATTATACTTCCCTGCATAGTAAGCTCAGGGAGTAGATTTACCCAAAATGATTGTCATTGTCATGACACACAGTCCACATTTTTTGTCTCAATATGCAGCATTTATTCTGGGACTGAAGATGTATTTATAGGCACATGTCCTGCTGCATAATCATACAGGTACAGGCTGACTTCAAGCTAAGAAGTGCACACTAACAGGGAACTTAGTAAATGAAATGGACTTGAACCGGGATGCATACAAGCCCCATGTAGGCTTGGAAAGCCATGCCAAACTCTTGCCACACCTTCACTGTTGCTTGCATTTTAGCAATAAGACTGATACTATCTTGGATAGATCTTTCAGTGCCACAGTTATGAATCTCATGCAACAGAGTCTGGTGTGGCTTTCAGCTTCCTCCGCAGAACATGAAGAGTAGCTGTTATGAGCTGCCAACCTTTGCTGCAGAACTTGCCACAGAGAAGTTCAGCTTCTGAGACAAATCTTCCAAAGACCTAGCAGACACTTTGAAAAACAGTCATGAGAATGCCCAGAAGCACTCGAATCCTTCTGAGAATTTCTATTCACAAAACTCTCAGTTTATCCATAATGGCATTTGAAACCTCTGAAAACAACATATTTTTCTGTTATGAAGTTGGAAGGGTAATTCTACCAACTGTGCACATCACTGATAGGTGCATCTACAAACTTCAAGGCATCCTCGATTGGGCAGTCCAGTTTTGTCCTTCCTCTCCAAACCTTGTATCTTCGTGGCTGAAGAGCTAAATAATGTACCTACAGCCTTTGATACTACCTTAATCTTTATAAAACAAATCAAAGCGAGGCTTAGTTGTGCAGAATACTTAGATGCTATCAGCCTAATCAAGAACAATCTCCTCAGGGATATGCACTGTGGCTATTCATCTTTCCCTGCCTTTCTTGCACACAGAAGAATGTGATTTATTTTTTTTTTTTAACAAGAAACAAAAATAAAATTAAACACTATTCCCAGAGCTTAAACTGCCTGCTTTATCATACACATTGTTCAGAGTGGAGTTCTGTGTAATTTTGAAAGTGCAGACTTCAGAGGGGGAAGAAGGGAACAGCTCATTCACATTTCCTATTTTTATTTTCTATTTTCAGAACAGGATGTTGGGTGATAAAGAAGAAAACACCACCCAGGCAGAATGTAAATTCACATGTGCTATTACCACTGGCAGGACATTCAAGTCCCCTGAAGTCCTAAACATGCAGGGAGATTACACCACCTTCTGGACAAAAACTTCTTAAGTCACACATACAGTTCGCTTCAAATAATGGATGGGAACATACCACAGAAACGTTATGCCCAAGTCCCAAGTCTAACCTCATGTTTTACCTTCACATGAAATTTTTCCTCTTCTGTAGAAAGTTTCATAAACAGCCATTCCTCCTGAGAATATAATTTAGGGAAAGCAGAAAGCTGTTTTAGTGTGTGAGCTAAAGTAAAACAGTATGTTTGGAGTTTCTGAGCTTTTGAATGAATTCAAACTTTTCCCAAATTCTGATTTAAGAAAGTAGTTAGCTGCAAAGAAGTGATGTGAAGAAAAAAAACATCTCAGCATTTAAATTGACTCTAATCCAGGTTGCTTTATTCTCACATCACAAGTACAGATGCTTGTAGGAAAGAGGACTGTGCATTTGTGCACAAGAGATGAGCCAATATATTCCTTTACCACAACCCTCTCCAGAAAGCACAGCTCACGAGAAGCAGGAAGACTTTTAGAAGCTGAAAATGACTTGCCCTAATTTCTTACAAATAGAAAAGGTCAAGACTGGGCCACTAGCATTCATGAACAGAATTGACTTAAAAAATCAGCACATTTATACTACCCAGGATAAAGTTACTGCTACAGTTTAAAACATTCCCTGTAAATTAAAAAAAAAAAGAAAGCAGCAGCACATTCTACATATGAACAATATATTTTCTTCCAGTTGACAGCATGAGTAATTTTATTGCACTCAATAAAATGCACTGTTTGAAAAGCTTAAGTCTGTCTTTTTGCTTTAGAGTAAGATCTACACAGTCTCCACACAAAATGTTAATTCTTAGGAAACAAAGATTTTTTTTTTCCCTTGTATTTGGAAGAAGTGTTTTAATAGGGCTTCTGCTGCCAAAGAAAATTTTTGAGCTGCTGCAGAAAGATGAGAGGATACAGGCACGACAAAAACCATTTTATTGTCTATTCCTTTACATTAAATGCTGTTAACTTTTACTCCATGTCACAGAAGTTGACAAGGCAGAAGAAAATTCTGTGGTTTTCTGTGTATGATATGTACTTCCTCTTTCTTAAATTCATCAAGGATAAGAAACCCACATGTGCCCATTTCAAAAGAAACTCTGTAAGATTTCTCTGTATTCTGGCTACCAGCCAGGCAATCGAAGCGAGGTATAGCCAGCAAAAATGAACAGGACTGACCAATTATTTTTCCTTCAATTGTGCTCCTGAGAGTGTAGAGAAATTTTACACGTAAGGTTATGCCATAATTATTTCAAGCCATTCAAAAAGGCAAGGAAAACTCCAAAATTTCCAGTGAATATAAACTCTGCAGTTGGACCCTATCTGCTTCAATGCTGGCTCAAAAAGAGAGAAAGAGTATTGAGCTAAATCTTGCTGTGTTAAGAAAGAAACAGTAAACACAGTAATATTTGATTTGATTTTGTTTTTTAATTCTACCTATTGATCCGTCTATCTGTTCCACAATCCATCTGCTGCTGACCCTCACTTCCATTTTGATCTCTTGTCATCACAGTTCTGGCTGTTAAGGCAGGAAGAGTTTGTCACTTTGGACAAGACAGGCAACAAAAAAGACAGTCCTTTTGCAATTGTTGACTTGGTATCAATATTAATTTCAAGAAGAGAATGGAAAAGGAGAAAAACAGGAAGCCTGTAGCTCTTAAGTATTCTGCAAGATAAGACCAGATTGGTTCCAATGAAAACTTTAGCTCCACAAAGAGCTTTCACATTTTATTGCAAGTCAAAATACTTGGCATATGAATTAGCTGAAGGCAACATTTTTATTAATGCAATGAAGAAAATTAGCCTCCTAATGTTCTCTGACACTAAAATTTCCTGTCATGCAGAATTGTTGATTTAAAAATGTGATACAATATAAAGAAAGGAAAAAGCCAGCACAGAAAAAATACACAGGAGTTGGCAAGCAAAATGTATTGAAAATCTCAATAACCAACTGTTAGTGATAATGTCTGAACAACTCAACTGCACTTCACTCTTTTAATTATTTTAGGTTTCTCCTTCAGTTTATTCCTGCCAGTGAAACCAATCATTACTATCACTGACAAAAACTCTCACATTTCTGAGCGTTCTGATGTAGCTAGCTGACCACCAGACCCACAGTTTTACTGGTCACCTGTATAAGAACAACATCAGCAAAGTATTTTTGAAGGTGTAAAAGCTACAGGTTTTGTTTTCTAGCTAGGAGGAGGACACTGAGAAAGAGTTTCTTAATAAATGTTACATACTGTCTCACATGAAGAAATTTTACCACAGATACCAAAACAAAGAAGTTTGAATATGGCTTGAATGATTAAAAGAAACAGATGAGAAAAAGTTTCTAGATTTCTTGATTTTTATTTGGATCAACCTATACTGAAGGCTTTTAAGAACTGTGCTTGGATGGGAGCTGAAGCGATCTGGTACCTGCTCAAAGCACCCGCGGGAGGAAGGTCCCAGCTTGGGGAAGAAGAAGAGTTTTAAACTAGAACTCCCACAGACATATCTTAAATGCACGTGTGATTTCATGGGTTTGATAGCATCCAGCACTTTGCTTCCTACAACAGCAAGAGGTAGGGAATTTTAATTTGGTTTTTATTATGATATTGGTGAGACAGCAATAAATGGTTTCCTACTCTCCTTTCTAATCTATGTAATCCCCTGAAGCAGCAAGTGCCATCCTTCAATTACTCTATGAATCTGGTTGTGGTGCAGAGATTCATCATCCTGGAAGTGAGTCACTTTTCTATACACCATCCCTCAGTCTGTTTTTCTCATCTCAGTGTATTCAACTGATAAAAGGTAAATTCTGGAAAATGTTTTTTTCTTTATATAAAAAGAAGAAAGACTGGCATGAGACCATTGGGTGGTTCAGCAAGTCAACAGACAAAACTGCAAACTGACTTGTCTAGATTCAATTTGCAAGCGTTAGCTGCAACAAAAGAACACTTTTGCCCCAAAATACCTGCAGCTTTGTGGGGTCACCACAGGGCTGGGCAGAATAACATCTCTTATTCCCAGTATTTCATGAGGCAACAGCAGAGGGTGTTGCAGATCAGGTCTAAGATGCCCCAAGGAGAATTATGTAGGATTTCTTGCACATCACTTGGATTATTTTTTTTTCCCTTTCCCTTTTCCTCTCTGGCTGATTCTGTGAATTTTTTTTCATAAGAATTATCACCAACCCAGAAATAACCTGAAAATAGCTATGATTGGGAAAAAAAACCCATACGTGAACGTATGAAAAGGAGAGAGTTGACACAAGGGGACAGTTTCCTCTCTATTCTTCCTTTTCAATATCTGAATGGGAAAAATGAAACAAAAGTTTAATCCACATAGGGAATATTGAAGGAAAGAAGTGGATTTTTGGTATGACACAAGACCACACTTATACATGAAATTCCAGAGGAAATCAGGGTTCTGAAACAAGGGATTAAATCTCCTCCAGATATTGGAATATGTGCAGGTAAGAGAAAGATTACCCATCACTTAATGATTATTAAGAAATTGCTTATTTCATACATGAGGATTTTTAGGGCACCTTGATGAAAATTAAGACCATGTGTGCTGTTTGTTAGTTTCCCTGATTAAGAGAAGTGAAAATCTGAGGTGCACAGAATAGCTGAAGGACTCCTATAGATTCCCAAAGAAAAGCCTGCTCATTCCAAAGAGAGCGTCTTTCTGTTGACCCTCTGCCCCCCTTTCATCTCATATATTCGAGGGAAAACCCTAGAGATGGAATTGTGCAAATCTTTAGGAAGACTTTCACATCATCCTAACATAGGTAATTTATTTTTCAGTTTACAAAGAAAAGAGAAGTAACTGATCCAAAACCGGGTACTGTTCTCATGCCAATACTACACCATGCTCTTCTCATGTCTGCTATTGGGCAAAACAGTTCCATGGCTGGATACAGCACCACAGCAAAAGAACACTCACACCTAAATAGCTGCCTTTACTCCCTTTTTGCAGGCAAATAATGACCCACTAAAATCATGTTCAGAGAAGGACTGCTACTGTTTCCCTGTTAATATCATTGCTAAATACAGCATTTTCAAAGATGCTTCTAGGAAGGAGGGATTGGTGGACAGTCACACATAATTCCTGGTTATGGGCAGAAACCTGTAATTTCTCCAAAGTGACTGATTACTTGTATAGCTACTCTTGGTCAAAAGCCAGCCATCAGCTACATACATTACAAACTGTATTTTTGTTCCATGTGTTTTTAATGTACAACTTGGTACACACACGTTTCAGTGGCCATAGGCATTTCACACTGCCATGAATGCAAAGGAATAACCAAGCAAGAAGGGAAGTCCACGTCGATGGTCTAGCCAAATGTAATCAGGAAATCAGTTCTGCCAGAATGATGTGCACAGCCCCACAGAAGCATATTTCTTGGTTTAGGCACAGGACATGAGAGTGTCTTCTAAAGAAGTTAGCAATAAATAAGCACTGGGAGTGATGGATGGATGCTGAGAAGAGAGTACCCTTTCAGAGTGACTGTGGGGTGCAAATTAAGGGGTGGATTAAGTGCTCTCTGTTTTCATTTATCTAATCAAGTCTCCTATGTCTTTTTCCTCAACATGCATTGTGCTGTAAATATTTGCACTTTACATAAACTCAGTTTAATTAAAGATTAATTTCATTTAAACTCTTAGTCAAGCTTAAAAATAAATATCCTTGTACTGGAGAATCTCTAAAGTGTCCACTGCCCTGTATCATTCATTGAAGGGTATCTATGTAATAGATAGTGTAAGCACTGCTTTGAGAATACTTTGACAGTATTATTTAAGAGTATGAAAGAACTAAAAGAAGAAAAAGCCACTGCAGTGGTAAATAGGAAACCTTCTGGAACGTGGCAGTATCACTGGAGCAACAAATGCTTGCCCAGGTATGAAAACCACACAGCAACATTACAAATACAAGCAGAATATGTACATTCCTCATCAATCAAATCTACTCCTTAAAAAGGAGATAAATCTCTTCATTGGGTAGACAAGACATACACACATACCTTTCAGCAGCCATGCAGATTTTGCCCAAGTTTCTGTAAGAACAGCTTTCTAATGTGGAAAGTTACCTGGGTTTTTGTAGATGCTAAGCACATCCTTGAAATAATGAGGTAAGAATCTCTCTAATAAAAGCAGCACATCTTCCAACTCCTCCAGAATGCCCACAAGCAGAAAATTTTCATTAACGTTCAGTTTTGCTCTTTCAAGGGCCCATTCGCCAGGCTCTCTACATGAAATAGATGAAGAGAAAAATAAAAAATGTGCATTTACTTCAGAAATTCAAGCCATGAACACAACTAAATCAAAAACTCCTCTGTGCTAACAGAACACAGAAGTATCTCTACCAAACCTGAGTGACTTACTGAGCTTTCTTTTGTAACATCTAGAATTGGTTTGGCATGCAAAAATACAACCAAGTAAGAAGAAGGTTAATCACTGTGTGGAAGTGCTCCATTCTGAAAATATCTTTTGCCAAGTTGCTAATAAACTTGAACTTGTGAACTCCCGTAGTGCAACCTGGAAGCACAACACATCTCATGGAAGGAAAAGCTTCCCTGGGTGATGAAGGATGCTAAAGGGTGGCGCTGGCCCTGGACCACATCAGAAGAACTGCTGTGAGCAACTATTGCCTGCTGCTACCCAGTGAATAACACACGTGAGGCTACCAACCTGTATCCCACCTTGTCCTTCATTTTAACTTCTGTCAAAATCTCCTCAAGGTTCCCTTTCCCCTACACTACCCTGTACTGCCTTGCAGCCCAACTACAGGATTTGAGATTGTTTGCTCTGGTTTTAAGTCAGTTTAGGGTTATTCTATCTTTGCCCTCAGTGGGAGAAGCTGGCAGTATACCAGTACATATTTATGCCTCTCTCATAGTTTCCTGGAAGCACAACTTGCTTAGACAAGCATATGAATCCTAAATCCCTTTAAACAACTCATATTAATTAATCTCCTAGATGAAGCAGGCAGTATCCATATTGATAGGGGACATAATGCTGATGTTCCAAACTAAAGGAAATGAGCTTTTTCACAGGATTCAGGTGGTATGATGAACATATGAGTGACATGCTGCCTGAGAGTGGCTGGAGATCACAACTCTTCCTTGACTCCATGACTTTATGGAACAATGAATTTAACAGCATATATCAGAAAATCTTTTGACGACATGGAAAAGCTTTGCATTCCTATCAGAGCAGACTTGGAAAAGGCTTTTAATTCCTTATCAATTCCTGTGCACTATTCGTTTTGTGGAAGAGCAGTGTCCTAAGAAATACTATGAGCTCCCTTCTTGCAGATTCTTGTTAGACTAAGAAGTAGCTGAAGGAAGCACAAGGACACGATAGGAGACAAGATGTATAACAAGCTACAAAACAGTAGCTTCAATAGAGTGCTGGAAAACTTCATAGAGGTACGTAGTGAATGTATTCAAGTACACAACTGCTGTTAACGGGATTACTCACACACACAATGCTAAATGTGCAACAATAAGCACCTGCAAATGAGGCCAGTGTAAGGAAAAAAAAGTGTAATGAAAACGAAGTCATAAATTAGTTTTGTTCCTAGTCATAATTTCATTTATGACAAGAACACTAAAGCAGGATTTCACAGCAAAGATACTTAAGCATACTTAAGATATAAGAAGGAATGTATTTTAACTTGTTACTACTCCTAGAAAAAAAGTGTGGCTTTCAAAAGAAATCTTTGAAAACGCATGTACTTGTTCCAGGATGGAGAAGTGGTAGCAAGTAATAAAATACCTTGAATTTGAAAAAATCTAATGAAGAAAATGCTGTGACCAACAATGTAGAAGTATTTGGAAACAAGAATGTTTTTACATTCACGCATCACTGCAGAGTATGCAATAATACCATGCAGTATCAGTAGTACACCAATATGAGAATGGTAAACAGACACAGTAAAAATGAGCTAACTCAGTTACAGTAGAAAACTGCACTTTACATAGTTGAAAACATGATTACTATTTTTTACACAGACACTGGAATCATATAGGCCTGACAGAAGTACCTGAGCAGAGCTAAAAAACACATGACAGAATTATAGTGCAGGTGAAAAAAGTAAGAAGCACATAAAATTACTGCCATTCTCGCCTCCCCAACCCAGAAAAAATTCTCACCATGTAAACACATCAAGATTTGATGAATTAGTTGAACATAAAATCAAGAAAACCCCCCAATATTACTCCATTTGCATTACCCTTGTTACTCCATTATATATGCATGGAGTTAATACATGTAGCACTACCTTGAATTTACGCTTTTGTACTTCAAATAACTTGCCCATTTATTACCTGTTTCTGACAGAATGCTGGCAACAGCTAGTGCTGAGCAAATTGGAATGCCTTAAACATATTTACCTGCATCTTGGATGCTGTCCACAGAAGTATGGAATGATGTAAAATAACCTGGGATTGGAACATTCAGGGTAGTTTTCCAGGATACATACATTAATGTCCTGTGGGGAAGGGAAAAGAAAGGGGTAAAAAAAAAAAGAAAGAAAAAAAGAGGCCGAATGCTGCATTCTCTTTTTTTCTTTCAACAAATTTCTTCTTTATCTCATACTTTATAGTCATCTGGGAGTCAAAGAATTGTCCTGAGGCTACACCACACACCATAACATCATCTACTGGTCAATTTATCCATTTCAACAAATCATTAGAACGTTTCAGGATGATAAAAAAACACCCCCACCACCAACAGTAAGCAGCTTTGTCCTAGAATCTGAAAAAAACACATTTATTTTTCTTTATTGTCGCAAACAACACAATTATTATATCAAGACTGTTTCATGATTCAAAGCTGGACACAGATGAACCTTCATACTGAATTATATTTAAAACATTTGGGAAATGATTTTCAGACTCTTCTTTATTCTAAATGCACCGTGGGAGAAACTTCAAGGAGCCAGAATAAATGAAATTGAGGCAACAATTGTTTTAAAAATGTTGCTTCATTCCATGACTGTAATTAACAAATTGTAAATTGTAATTCAGACTGCTTACTCTTGAAATAAAAACATAACATCACTTTTGATTACAATTCTGTATGTTCCTCAAGACGTTCAGAATTCAGACTATTATGTAAACCCCCACTGAGAACAGGGCTTATTAGAAAGTAGTTATCATTTCTCTGATTTATTGTTCATCACATTTGCAGGTTTTTATAATTTTTCCAAAGACTATGCATAGCCACTGAACCCTTAGGAAATATATTTCATTTCTAGCTCTACACTAGTGAAGTAATAAATGCACCTGCAAGTGGAACTGAATTCCACAATCCATTCCGCTTCTAACAGATCCTTACTCTGCAATCAGACCACTTACTCCAAAGAGATAGAATAGAATAGAATAGAATAGAATAGAATAGAATAGAATAGAATAGACCAGACCAGGTTGGAAAAGACCTTCAAGATCATTGCGTCCAACCTCTCAACTAATCCAACCCACCTAATCAACTAAACCATGCCATCAAGCACCCTATCAAGTCTCCTCCTGAACACCTCCAATGATGGTGACTCCACCACCTCCCCGGGCAGCCCATTCCAATGGGCAATCACTCTCTCTGTGTAGAACTTCTTCCTAACATCCAGCCTAAACCTCCCCTGGTGCAGCCTGAGACTGTGTCCTCTTGTTCTAGAGACATACAGGGCAAAGAACTCTTACATGATATGACATAAGCAAAGATAAAAGGAACTCACTTTGCAAAACTGATCTTCATTCTTATTTGAAGATGTGCTTTTATAATGCCATAGACTTGATACACATCAATATCAAACCAGAATCGCCAAGGTTGGAAGAGACCTCAAAGATCATCAAGTCCAACCTGTCACCACAGACCTCATGACTAGACTATGGCACCAAGTGCCACGTCTAATCCCCTCTTGAACACCTCCAGGGATGGTGACTCCACCACCTCCCTGGGCAGCACATTCCAATGATGAATGACTCTCCCCATGAAGAACTTTCTCCTCACCTCGAGCCTAAACCTCCCCTGGTGCAGCTTGGGACTGTGTCCTCTTCATCAAACAAAATGTGGAAGAGAACAATTCTGTGGGCAACAAGCCCTCTTCAAGACAGAAGTCCTTGGCAGTGTGGGAGATGTAGACAGTATTCCCTGCTCTCCTGGGGCAGTGTGGGGTACAGGTGTCCAGACTCATCCGAGACCTCACTGCAGAAAAGCTCTTCCACAACTTCAGATCCCATGCTTAACTTCATTAGTGCCACATTTGGGTTTGTAAACTTTTTGAAGTAAATTCATCTTTCCTTCCCTGCCTCACACTTACATAAATCAGATTTTTAAAACACACCAGAAGATCTTGGGCTGGGAAGTAAATTACATGGTGAGGAACCCTTAAAAAAACCCCAACATAAAAATTGCCAATTGGGATACAAACAAGACACCTGCCCTTCCACCCCTCAGTGTTACAAGGCACACCTTTGAGAAGGGCTTGCCTTAAATATGTACCTGAAGATTTAGGTTCAAGACCTGAATTTTGACATTCAGAAAATATTCCCTGAGATAAATAAGCATCGATAACCCAACACAAAAGTGTGTCAGAGACCTTTCTGTCATTCTGAAACCATAACTGATTAACATGGCTGGAGAAACATCCACATATGGAATAAAAGCAATGCAAATTCACATGGAAAATCCTGCATTAATCTTCAGGAAGCCATAAAAACAGCCTTTCTCTCACAACCACAAAATAAAACACAACATGCTGTCTTTCCGTGCCCTGCCCTCGTGGGATACTGCAACTCCTGTGAAACTAGGAGACCCTGCTTACAGCCCAGCCACGGTGCACGCTCCTGGCTTAGGTCTGAAGAGTGCAGATGTGATGCTGAGGTGGAAGCAGCAACCTAAATAAACACTGGTCAAGTTTCCATGAAAGGAAAGGAAATAAAACGCTGTGGAAAAGCAACGAGTGAGCCCAGGCTATGGTGACCTCTCCTGTTTACAAGGCTGCTCTTCATAGAATGCTACAGTCAGTAACACAGTCTAGTCCTCATCATTGCCAGCTAAGGAAAATTCTTCTGCTCTACTGAGAGACCCTAAGAATCCTCTGGTGGCTTGTAAAGTCTTTTCTCACATACTTGCTTGGTGTTTGTAAAGAGGTCAGACTGACCGTGACATCCTGAAGACAATGGTGCATCATAGAAACTAAACACAACAATGTTGAAAAAAAGTCCAAACATGCCACTTTCTCTGACTCCACCTAGGGAGCTCTGGGTGGCTGCAGAGTGATGGGGAAGAAAAGGTAAATGTGACAGCTCAGAAGAGGGCTAGTGAGTGTAAATATGAAATGGAAGGAGGAATAACACAACTTCCTACTTCACAAAGCTGCAGATGGACATTGAGAAGTCAAGGCACCGGTAAGAATGACGGTTTTCAAGTATAAATGACCTACTAAATCTTACGTAGGAGCACAAATTATCTACATATTTTTATGGAAAATAAGCTATAATGAAACACGATTTTAAGCCTAATTAGAGAGGCTTTCACTTCATCAGGTAGTATTTAATGATTCTGTTCAATCTCAATCAAGTATTTGGATCACTAGAGCCACACAGCAGGATGACCTGCTCATTTTCAAATTCTGAAGGCATGTGGTAATTGTTCACTCATCTAAGGTACTGGCACCGCTAGCAGATTGCTGCAGCGTGGGCAGGTGCTGGGCATCACTTTCCAAAGTGGCACTGCCAATACAGCTGAAGTTAAGTGTTTCCCAGACTGTGTACTGTGGCACTGAACCTCTTTAATGAGGGCTGCCAGGTGGGGTTGACTGTGCCAAACTGGGTGGGATTATGGTCCTTGTGAGACAACAGCAAGGCAGACAAGTCTACTGGGACACCAGTGGAAGGCTGCAGAGCAAACAGTCGGTACTTTGGGAAAAAGCTCCACGAGATGGCAGAGCTGATCTAGCTCGTTGGAAAAACAGTTTCTGTCCCTGGATGCCCCCTGCACCAGATGCAATTGCCCTTTCACTCCTGCATAGGCTCTGCCTTTTCTTTCCCTCCTGTTGACTTATGGCCTTCTATGGGAAGGAAATGAACAGCGCAGGGCTTGCTCAAAGAAATGCTGCAATGCCACCACAGCACTGCTGCACAGGGCATGGCCCCCTTAGAGTGGCACAGCAGGCTCCGTTTAATGACTTCAGTTACCGTGCTTATTTCTTTTAGTGATTCTGCTAATGTAGTCATTACAACAACTGGGAAACAGCTACCAAAGCGCATGGCCGTTGCACCCTGTCCCTGACTGTCCTCTATGTCCAAATACTGCCACCACCACAAGAGCTTCCAGCTTGTCTGTGGCACCATGAAATCCACGGATGCCACAGACTTCCCTCTTTAGCTAGTTGGCAGATCTCATGTAGTTACTAACAAGACAGCAGAGGAAGACATTGCATTTCATCCTGGAAAGGATCTCAGCTGCTGTGGTAAAGAAGACTACAGGTGGAGAGATACCCAGTGAAGGCAGACCTAAATTTGTTAACATGGACCCACCAGAGATCTGCCCCGTGACAACAGATGCTACAGCAGATGGAGGACAGCAACAGGATTGTGGGAACTGGAGCATGAAATGGGGAAGTGTCTGGGGCACCAAACAGCTCTGGATGTGCTTCCCAAAGATGACCTCTACTAGGCCTCTTTAACCATTGCCTTCTTGCTTGAAGGTTGAGAGGTATGTTCCTTTAGCTTTGATAAATGGTATATTTGAATGATGAGCTATAGTTTGGTTTTCAAAACTAGTTTTCAGTCATGGTGTGGTAGTTTTAGGCTGTACCTTTAACATTTTCCACAGATCTTGAACAAAAAGTGGTAGAATGTAAATAAATTACTATTGAGTGTAAAAAGGAAAATAATGGTAAATTCTAAATAATCCTATTGGACAGATAACAAACCTAAGGCTGGTAATGTAAGCTACCTCTCTCTCTCTCTCTTTCAGCTTCCTTGCTCTGGGAGACACTAACTTGCTTCTGCTTGACATTGGCTGTGTGCTTGGTTTTGGCTGAGTATCCTAAGAAAATAACTCTCTGCTCTTTGCTCTTGTCCCATTGTGTCTGGGGGGATAAGGAGGGGGGCAGGAGGGCAGGAACCCCCTGGTTTTGGGCCAGGGGCGTTCTTGTAAATACCTGTAAATACTGCATATTTTGTACATTGTAGAATGTAGTTTTGCTTGTAAATACAGCTTCATTTGCTTCCAACTGGGCTGGTCTGGCAATTTAATGCTGGGGGGAATCTTCCAACCCACCACCAGCATATTCCTTTCACATCTTGCTTGCTTGGCATGTCTATTTTTTAAGACATACACCTCTGAACAGTTTTGTACAGCTCTTGAAAGGCTGTACATACATTTCACACCTTTGCAGACATCTAAATTCCTTTCCTCCACGCATTTGTCGGGAGTTAAAATATACCTTAAAAAAAAATAATTAAAAAATCCTTGATCTCTGTAATTTGCCATCATTTCTTCAACAAACTGTTGTCTCCCTCAGCTAAATCATGTATTTGATAAAAGGCAGCAGCAAAAGTAACTGGAGCATGGAGAAAAAAGCCCCTCTCATCACCTGAATTTCTGTAAGGCCTAGTGTACTGCTAAAGGAGACTGTATCAACTGATGCAGGAGAGAGGAAGAATATTCTTTACAAAGTTTTGGTGACTCCTAGCAGCAGCATGCCAGATGAGTAAAAGCACTTCCTCCAGTCAGCTCATTTGATTCAAGCTGCTGTCTTCCAGACATCTTAACTTAATTGTAGAATTTTTTTCTGTTGGCAAAGACCTCGAAGATCATTGATTCCAACTGTATTTATCAGCTCTGCTCCCCTCCCTCTTAGAGACAAAGAAATAATTAAATGACACAGCAAACAGTTAGCTACCAGACAACATAAAGGGAGTAGTTTAGCAAGTAACAAGGTACTGTCCAACATACTACTAAAAAAAGAAAGAAAAGGTCATTACCAGAAAGAAGATTTCTAATCTGTTTCATAGTTAACATAGTCTCCTGAAGATTGAAAAGATTAACACGTAACCCTGTAAATTCACACAGGTACAAGCCTAAGGCTGGTAGTTCCATTCTAATAGCAGCTGAGTGGCAGATCAGTATTACATAGTATTCCTGGTTAAATGGTCAGCTCAAAACAGAAGCTATCCTATAAAACACACCAATATGCTCTTATAAATATGTTGTGATTTCCCCCCCTCCAAATAATTTTTCACTTATTATTGTCTAGAAACAGACTCTCTTCCCTTCTGCTCTGAGAGTGAGATCCCTCTCTCGCATTACTAGTCTGGGTAGCAAGTCACACCAATATGTTGTCTTGAAGCCAGTCAACTGTGTACACAAAAGTACACGAAAAACATAGGGAACAAAGTTCTCTGGTTTGAATAATTTTTCATTAAAGAAAAATGCACGAATTTTTGTTCATTCTATAGCACAGCACTGTCTTTCATGAGCAGCACTGATAGACTTTCCGCTTCTCAGTCTCCAGTTCAGAGACCCAGAGGATGAAGACAATCCAGAGAGCTCTCCTACTCTTCAGGCAGGTGGAAGCCCACCATACACCTTAAGAAAGGGGTGGAAGGAGCTGCCTACAAGTGCTTAGATGGCTTGAGAAAATAAAATTTTAAAGTATTTCCAGGACTTGTGATAAAACCTTAGAAAGCCTGGAAATAAATAGGCTGTTTGTTTGTTTGTTTTTTAATTTTTATTTTTCTTTCCACTTTCATCTGCAGGGAATGAGTTTTCACCAATTAGATTGAATATTTAGATCAAAACTAAACTGTACCCAAAACAGCGTCCAAACTGGAAGGTTTGAGTGGGTATGTCTGCTGTTATCTATGTGTAATATGACTGCTGTTCTCACAGACAAGAATGGCTTTCATGTAGACAACCTGTGTGGTTACCTCCTTGCTGCTGTGTTTCTCTATACCACCATACTGCAACCCTGACCTGCAGCAATGCTCTAACTCCCTGCAGTGTTGTGCTAAACCTTCTCCATCTGTGGTTACAAGGACAGCTTACAGACACACTATGTATTTCTCTCTCACATGCTCCAGGGTAGCGCAGTAATGCTGCATTTGAATGAGGGGATGGGAAGCTTATACAACCTGTGGCAACTAGTGATGACTTGAGATCAACACTAAACATCAGCAGAGATCACACAACGAGGAACACATACATCCTCAAGGCTTGATACTTTTTCTGAGTAACTCCATCAGGAGACCAGACATTTATACTTCCAAGTTAATGAAGCTTCATTTTGTTTCATAATATGAGATAATTTTTCTTTAAATAAAAAAGTCTGTACTGTAAGAGTACAATTATTCAAGAGAAAATTCCATTACAAAAATGTGGAGAAAAAGGTAAAAGTATATTCAAATGTCAGGATACGAAGGCCAGTTCAGTTAAGTCGTCTTTTATTTGTGCTCTAATGAGGAAATTTGACTTTTTAAAGCTAGCCTAGGGTGGCCTACAGCTTGGTTACATTTGGTTTGTGCTGACTTTATATCAGCACAAATTTCCTAGTTGGTTTTGGGTTTTTTTAGAGGATCATTCTGAGCTTTCTTTGCAATAACTTTCCACTATTTTCTGGCAAACTATGTTTTTAAATTTTTCCCCCAGACCACTTCAGCAAAGAGGTTGCCAAGTTTAATTCCCACTTTTTTTTTTCCTTTTTGACAGACTCTTTTGGCTGGGCTAGTTTGCCTGTCTCTTCATCCTGCCATCTTAGCAAGTAAAGCAGCAGCTAATGAAACATCATCTTCTGCTAACCATCTAGATTTCCATTTAGTGCAGGCATAAATTACTCATTCATCTACAAAATGTTGCTGGCATTAACACAGCAGAGGTGAATGATGCCCACAACACTACTATTGAGATCTGACAAATATTAAACACAGTGGCAGATCCAAATTTTCTAACTTACAATGCTGTACAACATTGAGAAAACACATAGGTGGATATATTTCTCTCTTCTCTTGTTATCAGAAATCATGTTAGTAATTTGCCAAAGACCATTTTTTACCAATTGGAATGGAATCACTTCATAGTTGTATGTAGGCACTTTCAGTTCCATTGCTTTTTTATTTCTCACTTGAAATCACCTTTGTATGGGAAATATATGAAAAGAAAGAAACTATGCCAAAAAGAGAGAGTGACTGCCAGCTGGAAGAAGAGTATAAGAATTAAATAACAATGCTGTTACAGAGGGCACAGGTCCAAGGAGGATGAAAAATACAGACCATTATACTGCAATCAAGAACGAATCCCAGTGGCAACTGGGAACAGGGAGACAGTACATCTATTAATCCTCATAAAAGAACCTGAAGAATTAGTGTACTGAAATGCTGAGCTTTAATAAAGTTAAACAGATGTGGAAAATACTAAATTCTGCAAGCAGGATTTACCTGAGCAAGAAATACCCTCACCTCAAGGATTTTTCAATGCTCCCTAATGCCACACTGCTGGGTACTAGCCTGTGAGAAATGCAGCAAGACAACAGATCTATCCAGCAATTTACATTCACAAAAGGTAGTTCTGGACTACAGATGAAGTTATTCTCTGACAGCTTGGAGGTCACTAGGAGGCTGAAGTTAGCAGGCTGGGAGTGGACAGAGATGCAGGTGGGTGATGCGTCTTCTGACAGGGTGGTCTCACCATATCTGGTGACACAGTACAGCCCTGGCTGCTGAATGTCTCAGCAAGAAAGGCTGCTACCCAGGGTGTTGAAAAGTATTTTAGTCCACCATTTGCTACGGGAGAACCAAGTTTGTCTAAACTTGGGTTGCCATTTGTCCTGCCTATTCATAAAAATGTTCATATTTGCTCTAATTTGTATCCACGCTTTACTGCTCCTACTGTCAGAAAACTTTTACTAGTATCTCATACAACTCCTTAATGTAATTTAAGGAAACTCCTCCTTGTCTTGATCTTCACAGTATCACAGTAACTAAGGTTGGAAGAGACCCCAAGGATCATCAAGTCCAACCCGTCCCAACAGACCCCACAACTAGACCATGGCACCAAGTGCCACATCCAGTCTCCTCTTGAACACCTCCAGGGACGGCGACTCCACCACCTCCCTGGGCAGCCCATTCCAATGACGAATGACTCGCTCGGTGAAGAACTTTTTCCTCACCTCGAGTCTAAACCTCCCCTGGCACAGCTTGAGACTGTGTCCCCTTGTTCTGGTGCTGGTTGCCTGGGAGAAGAGACCAACGCCCTCCTGTCTACAACCACCTTTCAGGTAGTTGTAGAGGGCAATGAGGTCACCTCTGATCCTTCTCTTCTCCAGGCTAAACAATCCCAGCTCCCTCAGCCTCTCCTCATAGGGCTTGTGCTCAAGGCCTCTCACCAGCCTTGTTGCCCTTGATGAACAGAAGGAAAAAGTGCAGGACAGCTGCTTCGTAGCACAGGAGATCTGAGATGCATTCACATATAGAAAGCGGCCTGCTAGAGAGGGTGTAAATCAGGAGAACCAATCCCAAACTGAAGTGACAGAAAAAGATGCTTTAGAAATAATTGATAACATGAACAGAAGATTGACATAACCAGCTAGTATTAGATGACAGTATAATGAAGAACACAATCAGCATAAGGAAGAATCAGTGTCAGCAGAGAAAGCTCTGTCTCTCCAACTTCCAAAAGGTCTTTGATTCAGTCAATAACACAGTCCTGTCTTTCTAAATTCTCTGGGAAAAAAAAGCCCATAGAGAAGAGGCTGATAAAGGATAGGAAGCTAAGGACAGGAATGAAATGGTTAATTTTGAGTGAAATCAGACAGTAAGTAGGGTTGCATAGCATCTGTGCTGAGACGTCTCTTATGCATAAGAAAGAAGGGTTAATAGCGATGTAGCAGATTTGCCAGGGAATATTAATGAGAGCAGATAAGGAATCTGACCTCAGGTAGGTAGTTATAGAAGCACTCTTGCTGATTAGGCATAAAATGCTCAAGGAAATTCAGTGTTTGCAAATGCAGCAGGATACTCTGGATGACAGATGTGTAACTGGGGTTCAGAAAAAACAAGCCAAAAGAAAAAAAAAGAAAAAATATAGGAGAAAGGTCTATCAAGGGCTATTAAAGGCAAATACAGAAGCAATATCTGGCTCAGGAAATTGGTAAGCTGAAGAAGATCAGAAGCTGAGAGAACACTGGAGGGGAAGCAACTCCAGCCTGTCCTCAGCTTGTACTGTGTTCCCCAGCTGGGCTGGATGGTGCTTGTATCTCAGGAAGGGCTTACTGTAGCAAGTTCACACCTTACATGTCATTTGCACAGATACCACAGGATTTAAATGTTTTGCTTTGTTGATACAACACAGGAAACCCTATTTTAACAATGAGACATTTGTGTAGCTCACATTTTTCTCATATTTTCTTTCCCAGGTCAAGTGTTCTCATTCCTTTAAAGCTTGACTGCATGAACAGAAATTATGCTCAGCAGATTTCAATCCAAACCTCACAAATGCCTCTACTAACAGAAACACATGTAAGTTCTACGAATGCCACAACATCTTGGTGCTAATATTACATCAATGTTAGTTGAGGTCCACAAAAATTAGTTTCACCAATACAGAAGTTTAAAAGGGGATTACTAAAAAAAATATCAGAGTTCTCAATGTTAAAAATGTCATCAGAGAGAAGCAAGCAATCCATGAGCCAAAAGGAAATTAAGTTCACTGGCAATGAACATGAAATACTTTTTGCCCTCATACATCCCGACAAGACAAACGTAAACCACACAAGAGATCATTCCATTTGCATATATTTTTATAGAGGTTCACATGACAAGAATTTGGAAGGAAAATGCTAATTTTCTTCAATATAAATCTTCAAAATGAATGAATATTAGACATGGAAAAGCAAAGATATGCCATAATAAATCTCAAAAAACCCAACCCCAAACAATTCACTAATGAAAATGAACACTGGCCAGCAGATGTGCCTTAACAGTTTTATTTCAACATACTGCTCAGCTGTACCTCAGACTACCTGTTATCATGCCTTCCAGTGATACAGCTCCCTGTTACTGATTTTAAAGGGAGAGAGACTGTATCCAGCAGCTCATGATGTGACTGGATTTCAGGTGCACATCAAGCACACTGCCTAGCAAAACAGAAAAAGAAAACTATTCATCTCTCCATTACAAAAGAGGAAATACATGATGATCACCATATATACAGGTTATAAGTTTCTTTGATTTTGCCCATATTTAAAGTCAGAAAATCTTAAAATCACAGTACTGACTTGGAAGAAATAACTCAATTATTCCTAGCAGCAAGGTCTTAGTGTCTGTTATGTCCCCTCAATCCATCACACCTATGGAGGCACTTTACCACAAGCCTCTTGAATGGTGAGAAAAGAGCTAGAAATGTGAGTTGTATATTAATTCTGCTTGCTTGTCAGCTTTCTGCCCAGTGGTGACTGACTTGGAATATCTCTCCTCAGCTGCAGGGCTGAAATGAAAAGATGCTGCAGAGCAGAGAAGAAAACCACGCTGCTTCTGCACATGGTTTCCCTGCTGCTGCAACTGGGTATGATTTGTGCTCTACTTTCCCTATCTAATTTCCCTAGTTACAATCTTCCCCTGTTGAACAGCTCTAAAGATCTTTTTGAAAGATTGCTAAATACTTTGCACTGCCATTCCAAGTAGCAGTCACAAGATGGAACAACCACGTGGATTTCCACTTTTCAGTTTGAGAAGACTGTCACTGTATGACAACTCCAAGTATTAAAAAACCTCTAAAATGACAAGGTTCAGAGGCATAGTTAATGTTCCTATTTGACTCTCTTTCAGTTTTTGAACCTTGATTCATATGCTGATGGTCTTTCTATAACTATGGAAACAAAAAACATGTCTCCTTCCCCACAAGGAAACTCAGAATTTCTCAATCCCCTTATCTCAGATGCCATGGCTTCAAATATCGTATCAGGTAACAAGATCAATTATAAAATCATGGAGGTTAATAACTCCATTAGAAAGAAGGGAGAAGTCTAACATCTGCTTTTTTAGTTCCTGTTTATCAAAGACATCCATCTGCATTATATTCTGAAGAACTTCTTTCTTTCAGTCACTGATGAGCACTTTAGTTTCACTTTTTCCCTTTAAAGGAAACACAGATGTACTTTTTTTTTAAAGTAAATTAATAACTCATTTAGCAATCCATATTCATCATGGAAAGTTTTGTATTTGCCACCAGTTAGTGGATTTTTCCCCAAGAAAAAGGAAATTACTCTTGACAAGCTCGGTTATGAACAGTGGCTGGCTTTGCTTGGATCAGAGTTCATAGGAAAAAATGGTGTTGAAGGTAAACTGACTAAATTGTGTTTCAATAATTCACTGTGCAGTAGGCAGCTTTGCTGAAACAATGGCAGTCTATTTTCCAGAGTCTAGAATAACAAATGATCAGCTAAACACCCTTTGATGATTTGTTTGGGTTTTGTTTGCTTGTCTGCTTGTTTTTCTTGGGGTTTTGGTGTGTTTTGGTTTTGTTTTTATGTAAAGCAACTATAATCACAAGGGACAGAGGAACTTTAAAAATATTAGTGAACAAGACAGAAAAAAGAAGCTTAGACTGAAACTCAGAAAAAGTGGACATTACTTTTACTTCAAAGGAAAATTTTCCTACCTTGTTCACAGGCAACATATTTTCTCAGCTGTCACTGAAGGTCTATTGCTTATTCTGAAAGATGGAATTATGTTTTCATTCAACACAGGCCTTCACTGCTCCCATGATAGCTCACAGCCATGCAATATCATCAGTCAGCTGGTGAGGGACGTATTTTTGACCAGGTTATCTTTAATAGTCATCTTAAGGAAACAAAAAAGGCTCATTGGGAACAGCTGATGTCCGTTTTCCTTTAATTTCTTTAAATAAGGTGGAATTTTAAGAAAGACAAAAAGAAATGAGTTCCTGCCAGCAATACCCTTCCTCAGTTGACTGACCGTAAAGGAAACAATAGCCAAATGCCTCACACCTCAACTCAATGTCACAGGATCACAGGATGTTAGGGGTTGGAAGGGACCTCCAGAGACCATCTAGCCCAATCCCCCTGCCAGAGCAGGACCACAGAATCTAGCACAGGTCACACAGGAAGGCATCCAGACAACTGAAGGTTAACTGAAGCTATTGGAATGCTCAAAAAACAAATTACACTCTTGCCAAAACAAACAAGAAAACCACAAGCCTCTTCCCACAAACCCCCCCCCCCCCCCCCCCCCCCAAAAAAAAAAAAGAGAGGTGATAAGGGATAGAGGAGAGGAAAAAAGGAAAAAAGGAAAATCAACCACCTGCAGCAATACTCTTTACACCAAGATGGAAAATCTGATTTCTGGAATAAGTGACACCTGACTCTTGTGGGAAGGTACACCACCTACTTGCCAGGCTGGAGCAAACAACCAGAGAGAACATCCCAATCCACTTGCCAACACAAACCTATGGCATTTGGTTACTATTTTGTAGAGATTCCAATGCACATTTCTACATCTCAGGAGCATACTGAAGCAAGCAGAGAAAGACTGGATGGACTGCACCTGACTTTTGGGAGATCTACTCCCTGGATCAGACCTGCTCATTCTGTCATGAGACAGAAACAAAACCTGAAGTCATGCCTTCTGCACGTCATTTTCACTATTGTACAAACAGTTCTTTATTGACATGTATTTATTCAGTTGAGAGTTATCCTCAATTTTATTTTTAAATGAAAGGCAAGGCACACTACTCAGCATTGAATGTGTTGTGTTCAGAATGTTGTGAACCCAAGATCCTTAGGATTTAAAATTTTTTTGTTTCATTTACTTAGTACTAACATTACATAATCTTCATTAAAAAAAGGAGGATGCTGATACTTGATATTGCAGAGAAAACCATGACTGTTCTGCTCTACTCATAAGAGAAACAGAGAGGGCTGATCACAGTAATGCACAGGGAGGAGCCCCTGCATGGAGAAAGACTCCTGGTCCTGACAGCATCCAGGGTGACACTCAGGGTAAGGACTGTGTGCTCTGAAATAGGAAGTGCTTCCCGGAGAGAACAAGTGAGTCTTTCAACAGTGGCTACAGATGCCCTCAAATCCCACATGATAAGATTTTTATTGTTGAATCAGCCATTCCTGTGATTGTTGACATTAGTCCTTTTAATTCAAGTAGCCTTTCTTTTTCCAGTCCCTTTGTTTGTTTAACTAGAAAGACACGAACAAATGGGAGCACCACCCTGGAAACACTGTGATCCCTGCACTGAGGACACGGATTTGAGACTTCTCCCATTCTCACCAGCAGCTCCCCCTCTTCTCCATCCACTCCTCCAGCTCCTTCCTGATCTTCTTGCTCCTAAGTTCACATAATATCCAAAACTGAAAATTACACTGTCAAGCTAAGCAGTGCACTGAACCTTAAAGCCAGGGCTTGACCTTGTCCAAACAGACAAACTGGATGAGGGTTGCCTCAGTGTAAGAGCAGTCACAGCAGTAGTTTTATTTATAGCCTACAACAGTATATCCATTTTAGCATCTGAAACAAACCTTGGCACTGACCCTTTAGCACCAGCTGGGAGGGTGCATGCAGAGGTAGCTGAGACACTGTGCAGTTGCTGGGGAAGGCAGCAGGGCAAGAAGCTGTGGAGGCATGGCAGGCTCTGACAGATGGGCTGGCTGGGAAGCAGCTTCCATATGCCCAGCATGGACATGCACCCTGGCTGTGTCCCATGAGACACCCTGGCACCTCATCTGTGCCTCAGCTTCAGCAACATGACTGTGGGTGCTGAGCAGAAAGCAATACACTGGGCTCCCAGGGTTGATGCGAACTGGGACCAGGATTTTACCATGTAGTCTAGAATAAAACTGAGAGATTTCAGAACTAGGATAAACTAAGTCTTGAGTATGCCTGAACACTGAATCTCCCTTTCTTCTGCAACATGCCATCTCTCCTTCAATGTGGTTGCAACTACTTCAGAGTCAGAATCCTTTCTTCTGCAACATGCCATCTCTCCTTCAATGTGGTAGCAACTACTTCAGAGTCAGAATCCTTTCTTCTGCAACATGCCATCTCTCCTTCAATGTGGTTGCAACTACTTCAGAGTCAGAATCCTTTCTTCTGCAACATGCCATCTCTCCTTCAATGTGGTTGCAACTACTTCAGAGTCAGAATCCAAAAGTGTTATTCTGCAGTCAACAGAAGGGTACACATCACCACCAAAAAATTACATGATAGGAAAATACTTTGTTGAAGACAAATGCCTAAAGCCTAGAACAACCTTGGATGCTTTAATAAAACTCTGGCTACCCCTCACCACATCAGCAATGCACCACACGCAGGAAGTTCTCCAAAAGCCACGATCCTGAATTCTCCCTGCTGTCCAGTGCCTCAGAGCTTCAGCTGCGCTTGATCTGTTAAGTTCTACAGATTAGAATTTCAGTTTATTTCCCTTCCCTGGTAGTGCTGACAGTAAGAAAGCTTATCTATAAAAAAAACGAGAGAATGATAGACAAGGAATAAAATGGGCTAATGAATTCAGTTTTATTCTCATGGCTTGTCAGTTTCTGCAGCTTTTGACACCTACAGAGAGAAGTGAACGTGTGACTGCTTGAAATTACATTATCACATCACATCTGGAACATTCTCAATATGCTGGCAATAAGGGGAAGGCTGCCTTTCTCGCCCTTCCTCTGTCAAGAGCACTAAATGGTTCTGCAGGTTCCTTCCCTGCCACACTGCCAATAAAACAATTTTCATTTGAAGTGTTTGGAGCATAAAGCAACCAATAAAAGGAAACAGATTTACTCCTAGCAAGAAATATACTTAGCATGGTATTTAGTAGGGTTTTCCAGGGAAGGCTACCATGACTTCATTAGACAAGGCTTCAAAACATTTCAAAATTAAATACAGATACAATACCAAGCACTTCATTCAAAGAGTCAGACTTCTAAATATACACACACCCAAACATATATGTGATGACATCATGTTTAAAACCAGATCATTTGCTAGTCTATTATTTATGTCTGTTATTTAGACCATGTATAAAACACTAACTTTAAAAAAAAAAAAATCATTTTACAATTTACAAGAAATGGAAATGTGACACTTTATTTTCTTCTGGTAAATAAAACGCTGCAGTCCCAAAAGTCATTGAGGTCCAATTTCCAAACTCATTTTGGGAATGGGAGGTCACAAATGTCAAATGAAGGCAGTCAAAAGCAGCCACACTAACGACGTATACACTATGAGTTCTTTGGTTTGTTCTTTCCTTTCTTTTTTTGACTGACACTGAGCGCCCTGTAGTAGGGCGATCCGCCACACAGACGGGGTCTCATTTCTGACTGGCAGCAGTTTGCTGAGAACGCATTGTTTCTGTGTAAGTAAGGATTATCCCCTCCGAAAACCGCTTTCTCGCCTTTGCTGAAGGCAAAGCTGGCTTTTGTCCCTGGGCTACACAAGACTGTTTCTTTCTGTTCTTGTTTCAGTCTCCAAAAATATATCTCCTGAAAATAAAACATGGAAATATGTTCTTCTCTTACACAGTTTATATGTCCCTAGAGGGCCAGCATCAATATATTAGATTCACTGTTCGGCATTTGGGATTTTCTCCTCTACAAACAGTTCTTATAGAGAAGTTTCTAAGCTACCACAACACACAAAACCAAGAAAAGAACACGAAAAAGAACAGCAAGAACCATCCTATATTCATTCTCAGAAAAGCACAAATAACAATCTTGGCAAAAATGGCCATAAAAATGAATATTTCTCATTCATAACTTACTTAAAACAGCTTGGTTCTTAAAGAATATAAACTAACATAAGTACAAATGTCTTAAATACTATATTCTGCTTAATGGTGGACCCTTATAGACCCTGGTTTGATAAGATTGTGGATACTTAGTGCATGGGACTCTTCTGCTACTTGGCTTCCAGTTTCTTGTGCAGGCTGTCAACATTTGCAACAGTCAGAAATTTTCAGAACAGAAATTTTCATTCAAAACATTGAATGAAAAAATACCTCCCATTTTCACACTCTGAAGAAAATATTGTGGTTACCTTGAATTTTACCCCCACAAAAAGGAATGCAGCACATAATGCTATCATTAAAATAAATAACGTATTGTTAATAAAGTACAGATATTTTTATCTTTGCTATTAATGTAACTATGTATTATGAATTACACGAAATATTTTAGTGCTTCAACCCTAAGCAATGGTATGTTTCTTCTTTACTATGTGGAATTGGCTCAGACTAGTAAATGAAAACATATTAGGAAGGCACACTTTCTTGCTCTCATAAAATTGCATAATGCTGCCATGTTAGGAAGGCAAACTCTACAGGGGAACATTAAAAAATATTGGTTTGTAAATTGAAGTCACTGAAAAGTAAATGTCAGCCGTGAAAACATTTCCTTTAATATTACATTTTATAAGTTGTTTAATTAGTCTCTCCTCCAGCAGAGGTCTGAATGATCATTAACTTTGTGGTTCAATAAATTATTAATACAAAACAGGAGACTCTAAAGGAAACGTGGAGGTTCAGAGCATACACAGCAGGTGAGGAATTACAAAGCCAGGACAAAAAAAAGTGCTGCAAAGAGTTAATGCAGGCAAAAGGAACAGCTGGAGACTGTTAAAAACACTAATTAGAGGGAAGAAGCAGCAAACTGTCCTAATGGAGTCAGCTGACAGGTGGCTGGGCTTCAGCCCTGCCCTCTGGGCAGCCCAGTCGCAGCTGAAGAGATGGATGCTACTGTGCGATGCTCAAACCAGACCTACAGCTGCACTGCAGCTCAGGACACATTGTGGAACCTCCAATGACCGGTTCAAACCATTTCAGCACCAATATATATAACACAAGGAGCAAAACAGCTACTGTGTGTATGGGGATGAGTTAGGGAAAACACAGAGAAAGCATAAAATGTTCTGTCTCTTAACTACGGCTCTGAACCCCATAACTGCAAAATTTTCTTTATTTACACATCTATCTCCCTAACATCTGGAGATACTACACAGACTTAGGCAAATAATTTTAACCTCTGCATGCTTCAGATTTCCAATCTAAACAATGTTAACTAAAGTTCACCAGACCCTATCCAGAAGTTCCAAGGTTCTGAGGGTGAATATTGTTGTTTTTTCTTTTATTTTTAGCTGAGAAAAGCATATTTATTTTCAGAGATGAAGCTGCAAGACTATGCTGAGCCTGACAGAGACACAGTTCAAACTCAACTGCTAAATCCAATGAAAATATGAGAAGTCCTAGAGGAAGGTGACAAATTCTTAACTTACTGAACCATCTCTTTAATAAAAAAGCTATCCTGACAAAGATATTTAGATCTCTCACTTGAGTTAGGAGCCATGCTGTTTGTGAGCCTAAGGGAGACCAGAATCCCATATGACCAGATGTGCTGCAGTTCAGGCAACAACATGCAGTTCATGTTGCTTCACACACTCATTCAGTCTTAGATCCAAGTTTTAGCAAGTATCGAGGAAAGATGAAAACCCCATACATACCTTTTATATTTGATGTCTCATGCTGCAGTTGTAATATATGCTAGGTGACTACTAACAAGCCTCTGAAAGGACCATTTTAATACAAAGCTTTCAAGTATTTATGATATTCTCTCTCACTTCATCAGGAATACTTCATACCTTCTGCACTTTCAATCAAACCTTAAACTAAATTGTCTGGTATTTTTCTTTTGCTTGACACCTGCAGCACCCAGAGCTGCACTGCTGAAGGGTTACTTACTTTAATGAACTTTATTAACTCTAGTTCAAAGTCAAACACCTTCACTATGATGGATTTCAATTAGCTTTTGCAAATTAATCCCATTTTACAAGACCATAAAGTAGGGTGACACTCACACAAGTGAGCTCAAGACCTGACCTGGGGAGCTTGCTGCCCTTTCACACAATTACCTCTCTGCCATATTCCATGCTAACACTTTGTCTTTTTTATTTTTTTTGGGGGGGACAAGATTGAAAGTCATCTCTATAGGCAACTGACAATAACTTGCCCCAGCAGAGAAAGTGCTGGGTCAGGGCAAGGAACTAGCTGATCTGGGAGGAAAGTCTTACATTACAGCAGCTGCCTTTGCCATATCTAATTTGTGAATAAGGGGCTTGTTTTCTATCCTGGCCTTCAATTAAACTTTGGTAAACACAGACATTTACCAACATTTCAAACAATTTATCTGAGTCCTGAATGAATGGTTGTTTTCTCTGGAACAGACTCAAAGCCTGAAGGTCTATGCAGAGAAAATTTAAAATGATCAGTGAATGATGGAAATTTCTGTCTCAGTTTCTGATCTTTGCGATGTCAGTAGTTCAGATTCTCAAGTTAAAAAAAACCAGCACCCAAGGTACTACAAGACTTCAAAGCTGTTTTTTTTTTTCCATCCTTTTTCTTAAGGATAGGAATTGAGAGGATGTAATGCCTCCATTACAGATATCACAACCCAACAGACAAGCAGTTCATCAGACACACAACCTTATCTTAAAATGTGTTTTCTTTGTTAAGAGCCCACTCTATAGAGGCACTGTGCTCCCACACTTCCACTCTGCAGTTACTGAAAGAAAACACATGCTATCCTCAGCTTTTCAAGGGAGAAGGCCAGTGTTTGCAACAATTGACCAAGGTACGTGGATGGCCTGGAGAGGTTTATAGTTGCTCACAACACCTTCTAAGAGACTGGAAGCCAGGAACATAACAACTGAGAGAGGTACAATTAACCTGATACTCTAGTTTTGAAATACATACATCTTTCTGAAGCCAGACTTGCCTCTCCTAGTAAAACAAAGGACTTAAATTTGCAGCTTTTCTAGTCCATTTTATAAATCTGTAACTACTGTCAACACAAGGCTACTCAGACTGTTCAGCAGTGAACTCATCACTGGGGAACAATAAGCAGTTTTGTATTTTTCTAGCTGTTGATCTGAAGCACGATGGAAGAACAACATTAAATGCTTCTCCTATCCTCCCCCCCATTTTTACATATCTACTCACAGTCAGGCACACCTCATCCCAAATGACTTGGGTTTAATACCCAATACAGAAACTATTCAATATGCTAAATCTAAGCTTGTCCTTTAAATGGACTCCTGTAAAAATGAGTGCTTTATGGTAAGTTTTCAATTAAAAAAGGAGTGACCTGCAAAAGGTATGAGGCCAGCAACCTGGCTAGCCATCAGTCCTGTTCTAAAGGGCTGCACTGGCTCATGCACAAGAGTTAAAACCAGATGCTAACTTCCTTCCCGGCTAGATCAGGCAATTGATTTATCTGAATTCTGAAGCTACCATTCCACAAAATCCTTTACCTGAGTTTTTAAATGTATGCCAGCAGATTTCCTTGCACCAAAGGAAAAATTTAAATCCAGTCATGCAATATATGATGTGGTTGGAGAGCTCTAGTCATAAAAACGTCTAACATTTGGAATGAGAGGCTTTTGCTAAAATGAATTCCACTAACTTGTAGCAGTTACTGTCACATATGTTACTCTCACAGGAGCAACTGTCCTCTGTGAGCACTGCTAGTGACAGTCAAAGTCTGCCATGGATGGAGGACAGATTCAAAAAATATTTCTAACACTGAATTACCAACAGAGAAGATCAAAACGAGAAAGCAAAAGTAGTATGCATAAAGGATGCTGGTGGTGCCACAGACTGACAAACTGCTTTCTGAACATAATGACTAATGACCACTACAGCCACTTCTTACTTCCTTTTCATTACAGCTTTTGTACTGATCTGTATATGTGTACATACGCATGTGTGCACGTAAATAAATCACAATGCAAATCAAAATGCAAGATGGTTTCTTTCTACTAGCCTTTAAACCAAGACAAACGGCTGGAATTAGATCTGTTCATTTCAGTTCTGCTTCAAATAAAACTTCATGGACTGTACATACCACATTTTAAAATGCACAGGCAGTACTGAATTGATACCAGCTTCTACATAGTCAGTCAGTCATGAGAGTTGTCAGTCACTGCATGTTCTACATCAAAGGAGATGTACAGGCACTCAGAGTGAAGTTCAGATGGTATATCTATATAGCAGAGGTCATTAAAGTTTAATACACGTAGTTACACTGATATTTATCCCCTCTCAAATATTCATAATTTGTTAGCTTATCTTCTCACAGGGCTTTGTATGACAACAGTAGTAAAGCACAAATTAAACCAACATGTCCCCATCATACAGAAAAAAACCCATCCCTCCTTGGATTCACATGACTTCAGGTAGGACTGAAACACATTGTCGTTCATAGCCGTGTTCTCTACAGCTCATCTGCACCACATCTTGTACCCTACTGCACCTCCAAAACATCACCAAAACACTCACTTTTTGTTCTCCAAAGGCCACAGCCCTCTCTTGTTTTGATATTTTGTCTGGCCTGCTCCATTCCACAGCAGACCATCAAGCTGTACTGTCACTGCGGCATCACTGACCCTTCTGCAAGTTCAAGTGTGGCTGAAAGCTAAGTCAAATCACACCAGATGTCCATTATAGAGAGGGTAAGAATTAATTTCATTTTGTCTTCTTAGGGAGGAGTCAGTGTGCATGCAGAGATCACTATCACACTAACTAACCACCTCCCAGCTTCTGTGTTTCTAATTCAGCATTTGTAGACCACCTACTGTCAAGTGACCTTGGTCTGTGACAAAGACTGATAGTCATTATGACACTTTAGCAGTTGAGCACAATTAAAGCTTCTTATGAACACTTATCTGGTATTACTCCACATTCTTATTTCAAAAAAGGCAACAAAACCAAATCAACAACTGAGATCCTCTGAGCTCTGATAAAAAGAACAATAGAGACTTGGACTCATTGAATTGCTCAATTTCCCAATTTTCCTCTGATGCTGCAGTTACAGACATTGCTTCAACCTAAAAATCAGCCTATATATTTCCGATAACAAATAAAGGCAGAGTTATTTTGCCTCACCACTATACAATGCAAATCCAACTCAATGAAAGGACTGTAATTCAAAGGTAGCAATCTGGGACTTGCTGTTAGTTTATGTAAGATCAGACTGGATAACTGAATTCATCAGCAACACTCAATATACTAAAGTTGACCAGGTAAGACAAAGAGGAAAAAACACAAGATAGAAGATGCCTCAGTCTCCCACTTTTCAAGCATCCAGTTTGAACACCAGTATCATGTAATGATGATGGGAAATGAGTTATCAGAGCCTTTCATTACAACATACCAGGTATCTTTCCTCCTGCCTCATGCTGGGGGTACGGATCATGTGATTCTGTTCTCCTCTCCAGTCTCCGAAACGTCGAAAAAAATAATTGGATAAAAATCGATTGACAGGATCTCTAATAATATTGATGTACACAGGCTGGTCTCCTCCAAACCTGGTGGGAAGAAAAACAGGTGAATGTCATCAGAAAGTTCCACACAGGCACACATACACATCTGAAGGTTTCAAATTACTCTCCACAGAAGTTCATAGCTTTACAAGATTAAGAGGGAAACTGGGAAGACAACTAGTTACTTTGTAAAAACACATATGATCTCTTTAGGATGAAAGGTAAATATGACACCAAATCAAGTTACACATGTGCTATAAACACTTAAGTTTAACACCATTTCAGTTTTACTTTTAAAGTTTTCTCCTTGCTGTCTTGAGCTGGGGAGCCTTCTTCAGCTGAATCTGAGAATGAGCATTTCTTCTCAACACATTTCCCATCTGGAAAGTCATGTCAGAGCAGGCATCAGCTAACACTAATTGCCAAAGGGCAGCCTTCCATCACCTTCACCTGTACAGTAAGTGGGGTAACATGCAAAGGATTTTTGCAACATTCAAGCTTATTTAAAAGGTTTCCTTTGGATGAACTGACAGATATGCATGGTATTTCCACCTTTGTATTTGCTGGAACTTGTGCAGATCTCTCTCCCCTCACCTCTAGCCTGCACCACCAGCTGGATTTGAGCTTATTTTGCAGATATGCAATGTCTTATCCTTGCACTGCACTTCATGAAGATTTTAAAAAACAACCAAAAAAACAAAAACAAACCCAAAAAACCCCCAAATCCCAGAAAAAAACAGTATGAAAATTCCTATCTCAAGACAGAAGTTAATTGTCAGTTTCAAGTAGATGCAAGTCCAGGGAAAAGGACAGGGTAAAACCAGCTGTGACAAGGCTCTGCACAAAAGCAAAACACAGCATAGTGACCTGCAATTTAGAAGTGAGAAGATAAACCAGGGCAACTTCATCAGCTCAACTTTACCCTTTTGTAGAATTCTTCCTGGTAGTTAATGACACACATCTTCAGTTTAATAGGGGGAATACAAAAAAAGGAAGCTCAAGCTCTGTGATCATACTGTATTTACTTATTTTCACAGCATTAACATGCACATTTTACATCACTACACAGCAATGGGAGAACAGGCATACCTGAATTGAAAAAGGAAAGTTGCTTCTATTCTCCCATGGTCAAAATGAAGAATGCTATTTATGCTATAGAACAGACTTACGGACTAAAAGTGCTGTGAGATAAAGAGCAAAACAAAACCTCTTTGCATTGAGAAGTTCATAGGGTAAATTCACCTTGGAATATGCCTAAGTGAAGAACATCAGTTATGTTTCTCCCTTCTGTTTCCCCAGTTTAGGAGAACAATCCTTACCTAAGCAAGGATTTTAAGTAAGGATGCTTTATTTAGGGGAGCTTTAAGACAGCGGTATTTAGGTATTTAAATGTTGTTCTGGTGATTTTTCAGAATCACAGTAGTATTTTAAATTTTGCAAGAAAATGTATAAAGATTAGAAGACAGAAAACAGAAGACACACTTTAGATTAAAAAACCCCTCTCAGCTTCTCTTCACCTTTTGAGTCAGATGAATAACTGAATATGTATAATAAAAGATCATGGTCCCTCATAAATATTAAAGAGACAGCAAAATCGTTTAAAAATATAAACTCTAGTAAAAGACAAGAGAAAAATCTCATACAGTTTCAACTTGATTTTTATTCTGCGTGAATCCCTAGAGCACTAAATGCAGTCTGCAAAGGCTTGTCTCATGAATAACTATGCATGTCAGTAATTTCATTGACCTCGGTGTTGTAGGATCAGTGCCATAATTTGAAACTGCATGCACAGCATACAATTTTAAATCAGTCCAATTAAGAAGGCAGATGCTCCTTTGCTCCTTGCTTCCTGATTAATGCATAGCCCAGTTCCCACATGAGTGTGCAAGTACCCCAATTTTTTTTTCTGAGATTCTCTTTGCCCTTTTTTCATACAGAAATAATACCTACTTTAAAAAGGGCATTCCTGCAAATAGCACACAATAATGTGGGCATACAGCTTAGACAATATTTACTCAACAGGTCATCTTGAGTGCAATCACACAGCACTTAGATGGCCAAGGGATCAGGCCCAGCCAGCATGGATTTAGGAAGGGCAGGTCCTGCCAGACCAACCTGATCTCCTTCTATGATCAGGTGACCACCTGGTGGATGTGGGGAAGGCTGTGGATGTAGTCTACCTGGACTTCAGCAAGGCCTTTGACACCGTCCCCCACAGCAAACTCCTGGCCAAGCTGTCAGCCCATGGCTTGGACGGGAGCACACTGCAATGGGTTAGGAACTGGCTGGAGGGCCGAGCCCAGAGAGTGGTGGTGAATGGTGCCACATCCAGCTGGCAGCCAGTCACTAGCGGTGTGCCCCAGGGATCAGTGCCGGGCCCTGTGCTCTTTAACATCTTTATTGATGATCTGAATGAGGGCATTGAGTCCATCATCAGTAAATTTGCGGATGACACCAAGCTGGGGGCAGGTGTTTAACACATCCAAGTGCCGGGTTCTGCACATCGGCCACAACAACCCCATGCAGAGCTACAGGCTGGGGTCAGAGTGGCTGGAGAGCAGTCAGGCAGAAAGGGACCTGGGGGTGCTGGTTGATGGTAGGCTGAACATGAGCCTGCAGTGTGCCCAGGCAGCCAGGAGGGCCAACGGCATCCTGGCCTGCATCAGGAACAGTGTGGCCAGCAGGAGCAGGGAGGTCATTCTGCCCCTGTACACTGCACTGGTTAGGCCGCACCTCGAGTACTGTGTCCAGTTCTGGGCCCCTCAGTTTAGGAAGGATGTTGACTTGCTGGAGCGTGTCCAGAGAAGGGCAACAAGGTTGGTGAGGGGCTTGGAACACAAGCCCTATGAGGAGAGACTGAGGGAGCTGGGGTTGCTTAGCCTGGAGAAGAGGAGACTCAGGGGTGACCTTACTGCTCTCTACAACTACCTGAAGGGGGGTTGTAGACAGGCAGATGTTGGTCTCTTCTCCCAGGCAACCAGTACCAGAACAAGAGGGCACAGTCTCAGGCTGCGCCAGGGGAGGTTTAGGCTGGAGGTTAGGAGGAAGTTTTACACAGAGAGAGTGATTGCCAATGGTATGGGCTGCCTGAGGAGGTGGTGGAGTCACCATCACTGGAGGTGTTCAGGAGGAGACTTGATAGGGTGCTTGGTTCCATGGTTTAGTTGATTAGGTGGTGTTGGATGATAGGTTGGACACTATGATCTTGAAGGTCTCTTCCAACCTGGTCTATTCTAAGAGAAAGCTTTCAGTAAATACCTTGGGTGGTAGCCATGAAAAATATATTTTTCAAGTGAAATTGCTGGCAATAGGTTGCGCCTAAATTACTGAACACATTATCTACCTGCTGCTTGATCAGCAATGATCTAAAGAGAGAAGGGAGTGGAGAAGAGCAAAGAAAAGGCAAAGCAATGAAGACAATAGGAAGTGATGACAGCAGCAAATTTTCTCAAGATAGAAAGACATAAATTACAAGATTTAGAGAAACAAGAGGGTAGGGATATTCTGCTCCAGGTTTTGTAGAGGGTGCTAAACCTAAATGCTCTTCAGAAGAAAGGAAAATCAAAACCAGGCAAATATTAGTTGTCTAGATGGAAGTATTTTCACAAAGAGCTACAGAGGAGCTTCTCATTTCTCAAATGAAGAATGTGCCTCTCCAAAACACAACAGCTCGAATTGCTGATTTCCTGCACGCTGCAATGAGCCTGGTATAAACCCAGCTGCAGTTGCTCCACCAGGCAACAAGCAGGGAATTTTTAGAAAAATAAAGTCTGTTCTGGCTCCTACTCAAATCTGCATTTTTAAAAAACATAACTAATAACTCTTCAAATTCCAGCCATTTGTTTCTATGGACTATACTGAGCCTCTTTCATGCAAGCCAGGCAGCACTCACATGGCATAACAAATGCTACTGGTTAAAAAAAAAAATCAATAACTGTTAGCTGTTTAAAGAAAAAAAAAAAAGGCAAATCAATGCTCCATTTGTTAAGTCTGTTCTGTATATTTTTAGCTATCAATCACAATGCATTAAATATTACTTAGCTCTCCAGAGTGAAACATTTCAAATTAATAACATCTATATGAAAGTGCTCTTGCAAAGAATAACATATTGTCCTCTCACTATACATCATGTCAACTTACTTATAGTCAAATACCTATTGGGAAGGATTCAAAAAAGGACAATCATGATTTTCTAGGCCTGAGCAGAAGGCTTACCTTCTCTGAATGGGATCATGAATGAATCCTGCATAATAGAGGTACCTAATCATTCTTATGCCCAGCAGCACATTGTTGCAACTGGGTCTCTTGGCCAGGGCACCACCACTCCAGCACAACACTGAAAGTGTATATGCTCCACAGTGTTCTTCCTGTGCTTACATTCTCCTGATTTACTTAGTATATATCATTAAATCCCATTGTTTTTAACTGCTCTGTTGTGACAGGTGTATTTTTGGAGTTCCCATCAAAGTAACTAGAATATCTGCAGGCTTCAATGATACTTAAGTTTATTAATAATATATTCCCCCATCTCTTTTCTAATAAGAAGTAAAAAACCAAAAAGGCCTGAGAAGTAAGCCTGATGGTGCAAGTCTGCCTGTTATTAATGAGCAAAATCTTTGTTCAAAGCCATTTACAAACACCTTCTGCATCCTTGACTGGTCTGGTCTTGAATGGGAGGTGCATGTGTGGATCCAGAATGCTCAGCAGTTCAAGGTTAACAGTAAAATAGTGCGAACTGGCAACACTCACTTATTAATTACCCTTTCTGGAGCTGTGATTTCACTAGTAGAAAATTCAGCTTCGTAAGTGATGTGTGTGAGTAATGTAATCATCAGATTGGTAATTGAGGGTTTCTTTTCCATACCATTCACTATCAAAGCAGTTCCATATATAAATTAATAAAGAACAGCACCAACGCTGATATAAATCCTGCCTGGGTCTGTATAGCATCCCCAATAAAATTCAAGGTAACACTTGAGAAGAAAATGCTAATTGTGTTTTTATTTATGTAAGGCAAAGTGAGATCTGTAATCAAGTAAGAGATAAAACACTACTGCTCCACAAAACTTACAGCAGCTATAGTCACTTAATTTCAGATACCTTTTATTCAATACTTGCCAAACACCTGGCTCAAGATCTCTCTGGACCTCAAATTTCCTTATAATTCAGAGATGCAAATATAGCACACAGACAAAGTTGTCACAAATTACTAGAGTAAATTTCCAGCAAGCAGTAGAACAGCTCATACAGTTCTTTGGAAAGTATTATACCAACAAATGTGGTATACAGAAAAGAGACATAGACAAAATTGGATGAGACCACAGATTTGACTGAGAATTCTGTTCACATAAAATCTTTGGGCTCAACTTCTTAGGAAGGTTATCCTGGAAAGGATGTTGCAATGCACTCAGCACTGCATATCCAACTTCTTTTATGATTACAGGTATCGAGTGTCATGGATGATTACAGCTGTACTGTGGAAATGGTTGGTGCAGGTTTGCTGACAACACCAAGCTGTGTGGTGCGGCAGACACACTGGAGGGAAGGGATGCCATCCAGAGGGACCTTGATAGGCTGGAGAGGTGGGCCCATGACAACCTCATGAAGTTCAACAAGATCAAGTGCAAGGTCCTGCATCTGGGTCAGGGCAATCCCAAACACCAATATAGGCTGGGCAGTGATTGGCTTGAGAGCAGCCCTGAAGAAAAGGACTTTGGGGTGCTGCTGGATGAGAAGCTCAACATGAGCCAGCAGTGTGCACCTGCAGCCCAGAAAGCCAATCACATCCTGGGCTGCATCAAGAGAATCATAGCCAGCAGGTCGAGGGAGGGGATTCTCCCCTTCTAATCCGCTCTGGTGAGACCTCACCTGGAGCACTGCATCCAGTTCTGGAGCCCCTATTACAGGAAGGATCTAGAAGTGCTGGAATGTGTCCAGAGAAGGGCCATGAGGATGACCAGAGGGCTGGAGCACCTCTCCTATGAGGACAAACTGAGAGAGTCGGGGCTGTTCATTCTGGAGAAGAGAAGGCTCTGAGGAGACCTTATTGTGGCCTTCCAATATCTGAAGGGGGCTACAAGAAAGCTGGTGAAGGACTTCTTAGGGTGCCAGGTAGTGACAGAACTAGGGGGAATGGAACAAAAATAGAAATGGGTAGATTCAGATTGGATGTTAGGAAGAAGTAGGTCACCATAAGGGTGGTGAGACACTGGAACAGGTCACCCAGGGAGGAGGTAGAAGCCCTATCCCTGGAGGTTTTTTAGGCCAGGCTGGATGTGGCTCTGGCCAGCCTGATCTAGTGTAAGGTATCCCTGTCCATGGCAGGAGGGTTGGAACTAGGATGATCCTTGAGGTCCCTTCCAACCCTAACAATTCTATGGTTCTATGATTCTATAATGCTAGCAACCTCCTACTGAAACTGAAATACAGACAAATTGGTGTAATAAAATCACCGTAACTTGGCTGTTTATATCATGTATACCATGTGTAGAATATAAAAATCAATGTAACTGAAATTGCAGACATGGCTGCACTGTGTTAGAGGTGAAATTCTGTCTCATCACCATCAAACAGGGGAAGCTGTGGATAACATCATGCTTCAGGCTTTCAATCTACACAGTAACATGATCGTCTGTGATTCAGAAGATAAGTACAAAACAACTGATACCATTTTCATGTAACAAAGCTGCAAAAGGAGAGAGTAATGGAGGAGGAAGTTTGCTGACAAAGAGCCACTTGAAGCACAGGGCATGCAAGACATAAGCAAACATCACCCATTGCAGTATAGCAAATAAACCCCAAAGCATCTAGAACAAAAAGCAGAGGACACCCAAGGAATAAGCAGTTCTGGGAAGGACTTGCATGCCTCCACAGATTAGCAGCAGAGTGTGAGACTTTAACAGGACAGAATTATCCTAGTTTCCCTATTTCTGAGAAGCAAGATCAGAGAGGAGCAAAGACCTAGCATAGAACTAATGTGACCACTATCAGAATTTGTTTGAAGAAAAGCATGCACAAAGTTCACTGCAGGGTCACAAGATGGATTTAAAAAAAGAAGGAAAAAAAAAAAGCCTTGAAATTGAAAAATGTCAAGAAACTGAAAGCCTTCAGATTTAAATGAAAATGAGGAAAAAATACAAAAAGGCTGAGACGTAAGTGCACCACATTGTTTACATGGGGAGACATTTGATAAAGTGTGGGAAAATGTACTCTGAGATACAAGTAAGAGGAGTCAATTTGGTTTCTTAGAAAAATTAAGAGAGAAAAACCCTCACAATTTACAATCTGAGCACAAAATTGAGTATTGTAAGAATTTACCAAGGGCAGCAGATTCTCCATTACCAGTGACTTTGAATCAGGACTTAAATAGCCTTCCTGAAAGGTAAAGGTTTTGGATTGAGACCTAAATAGTTCTAAACCTTCTGTATTACACAAGGGTGAGAAGACTAGAAATTACTTGGGACTAACACAATCCATCTTTTTGCCTGAAAGCAAGGTCAGCTATGTAATTACCACTACTGCTCCAAAATCCCCAAGTACAATACAATAGAATACAATACAACAGAATAAACCAGGTTGGAAGAGACCTTAGAGATCATCGCGTCCAACCCATCATCCAACACCACCTAATCAACTAAACCATGGCACCAAGCACCCCATCAAGTCTCCTCCTAAACACCCCCAATGATGGTGACTCCACTACCTCCCCGGGCAGCCCATTCCAATGGGCAATCACTCTCTCTGTGTAGAACTTCTTCCTAACCTCCAGCCTAAATCTCCCATGGCGCAGCTTGAGACTGTGTCCTCTTGTTCTGGCACTGGTTGCCTGGGAGAAGAGACCAGCCCCCACGCATCTACAACCACCCTTCAGGTAGTTGCAGAGACCAAGAAGGTCTCCCCTGAGCCTCCTCTTCTCCAGGCTAAGGAAATCTATTCTGTTGCTTTGCGTTCCTTGTTGGTCAAGCCTTTTCCTAAATGTCTGATCTAGAACTCTGTTGATGCAATTTACAATCAACACTTCTGCTACCATTGCTCATAAAGTACCATATAGTCCCTTTGTCTCTGCAGAAACATTTTAATACAAAATTGAAGAGTCTTATCAGAATCCTCACTTTCCCAGTCTTTATTTTTCATCTTCCTCCCCCCCCTTTCCCCCTTTCTCTACCTTTGCAATCTTTTCTCACAGGTCAATTTTTCTGTCTTCTGTATTATCTGTATTCTCTTTGGGACTCTTTTGGAGTAATCAACATATTTCTTAAAATGAGTTACTCTGGAACTGGTAATGTATACTACAGTGCGAATGTGAGCACTGAAACCAAACAGTAGTAATAAACATGGGGTAATTTAGGTGTTATGCCTGATCCAGCCTTCAGTGACCAAATTTCAAGCAACCATCTCCAGTCTAAGAATATCGTGTTACCAGCTGAAGGAAAGCTAAAAAGCCTGTTATGCAAAGAACATGGGAATTCTAGGGAAAGAAATTTTAAATCAGATCATCTTAAAATTTGTGGAAAAACTCACCATAAAGCAATGTTTAAAAAAAAATAGCCTCTCCCCCCCAAAACCCAAACCCTTAGACCATACAAAGGTCAAACAGCACATTACATTTATGCTTAGCCTTCCATCAAGTCGCAGTGAAAAAACACCATTACACACTCACATCATTTAACAGAAAAAAAAAAAGAAGTAGCATAGAAAAGAGGAATAAAGATGTAGGAGGGATTACAGCACCATGTGGCCATTCATGAAATGTGTACTTTACAAGGCTGACCTCACATGATGGTAGAAAGTGTTTCACGATGTGTTAGCCGAAAGTACATATTATAATGAACACACATAAAGGCACAGTGTTAAGGCTGTGCACTGAAGTTTAGCTGACATTTCCTTACTTTTAAGAGCTTATCCAGAGGGTAATAGTTGTTTTTGTTACCATACTTTTAGTGACATTTCCTAGGTGTACATATTTTTTATTTAAAGGAGAAAAAAGTCCACACGAAACTAGTAGACAATGCTGGGTTGCAATCAAAGTTGTTGATTCAAGAAGGCATTCAAAGAGACTAATCCCTCCCACAGTTGAGCTGTATAGAATGAGTGGGAGCTGACTGAAGTACTGCTATTCATACAAAGTACACCTGGACAGGCTGGGTCGATGGGCTGAGGCCAATAGTATGAGATTCAACAAGGCCAAGTGCAGGGTTCTACACTTTGGCCACAATAACCCCAGACTGGGGGATGAGTGGCTGGAGAACAGCCAGGCAGAGAGGGACCTGGAAGTGCTGCTTGGCAAACAGCTGAACATGAGCCAGCAGTGTGCCCAGATGGCATGGAAGGCCAATGGCATCTTGGCTTGTATCAGAAGTAGTGTGGCCAGCAGGACTAAGGATGTAATTCTGCCCCTGTACTCAGCACTGGTGAGGCCTCACCTTGAGTCCTGTGTGCAGTTCTGGGCCCCTCACTACAAGAAAGATATTGAGGCACTGGAGCAGGTCCACAGGAGAGACGAGACTGATGAAGGGACAGGAGGAAAAGTCTTATGAGGAGAGGCTGAGGGAGCTGGGGTTGTTTGGCCTGGAGAAGAGGAGCCTTAGACAGGACCTTATGACTCTCTAGAGCTACCTAAAAGGAAGTTGTAGTCAGATGGAGGTCAGGCTATTCTCCCAGACAACTTGTGACAGGACAAGAGGGCATGGTATGAAGCTGCACCAGGGGAGGTTTAGGTTAGATATTAGGAAACACTTCCTCACAGAAAGGGTGATTGGGCACTGGAATGGACTGCCCAGGGAGGTGGTGGAGTCACCATCACTGGAGGTCTTTAAGAGAAGACTGGATGTGACACTTGGTGGCATGGTTCAGCTGATGTCATGGTGTTAGTTCATAGGCTGGACTTGATGATCTCAGAGGTCTTTTCCAGCCTCAGTAATTCTGTGATTCTGTGAGTTTGCATTCAAAGTGTCATGGATATTCAGCATCTTGTCATGCAGTCTCCACACTGCTTTCAAAAGCTAGTGGGGTGCGGTTAAGACATGTCATAAGCATGTTCTGCAAAACACCTAAGCCCTGGGTAGTATTACTTCTTCCAGGGAAAGCAAGAAAGCAAAAAATCTGCTGCGACAAATATGCCATAAATCTGTTTTAAGTCAGTGAAAACAGCATCACAGAGTCATCCTGGTTTTACCAATCTCTTACTAAACTGTAAAAAGATTTTTAAAAATGAATGTATATTTCCAAATCAATGACACGTAAGTAGGTTAAGACATGACAAAGCAAGATACTAATTTGTCATAAAAACTTGCAAATTTATCATCCAACCCTTACAAATGATCAACAAGCTAACATGCATGGCTTTCAAACACCAATGCTGTCAGCACAGAGTGTGCTCCCCCTTCCAAACATGCAGCTTATTCACATGACAAGTTACTACTTCAAGGTTTACCTCCTTTTAGTTTGCTGGCCACAGACACATTCTACAGAGCTCAAGAACAGGGAATGCTGTAATATCGAAGTGGTGTGCTAAGCTGCAGCTTTTAAAGCTGCTTCTGCTTGAGGAAAACCACAAAACTGATGAATAACAAAAAACCCCAACAAAACCAAACAACCACCCTGAAAAATATTTAGAAATGAAATTTAGTTTGGGGCTTATCCAATTTGAATCTTTCTTTGTCTGTCTCCATGCAACATGTGATTTACTGCTACCAGTAATTCAGCATTCAGGTCAGAGTTGAAGGAAAAGTGCCCACACTGATCAGCACTGCTGCATGTGACACTGCCACTATAGCAGCCCGATTTACTCATTTTCATTAATGTTGGCCATTGTGTCTGTTTAAAAAAGTAATACAAAAAATAAACCAGTAAAGCTGATACAGACCATCTACCAAAAAAGACTTTTTGAAGTAGAAGAACTTAACACATTAACTTTGCTAATGAGTAACAGAAAACCAGAAGTGTTTATGATGTTGATTCCAAGGACAAATACCTTCTCAAAGTGAAGGCCCAACAGCTCTTTCTGTCTTCCTCAAAACCTGTTCCCCTACATCCCTCATGCATTGAGTGACACAGCAGAGCTGGGCTCACAACCAAGCAGGACACAGGGAGGGGGCAGCTGGCTGTAGCCCAGCAGAAGGTCCTGCAGTTCTGTTTGGCTTGGCTTTCCCTTCAGCAGACATTACCTGCAGCAGTACAGTGGCCTTTGAGTCTTCTACCAGCCTTCCAAATTTGGCTTGAAAGTGGTGATCGGGTTCAGAAATTACTGAGGAACTAGCAAAAGGGGAAAACTGGAAAGGCACGCAGAACAGCTGGAACTGCTCTATGACTCTTATTTCCTTAGAAAATTAAGCTAACAGGAAAGTGTGGGCCCTTCCCCTGAAGCACATGCACACATATGCTAAATACACACAGCAAATACCAAACCACAGCTGAAAGGAAGAAGAGGGCAACAGCCAGATAGCGCAGAAAGCATGACTCCTCACACACTCATTTGTCCTGGCTTTGAACAGCTATGACACACTGAACTGAGTTAGAAGGGCTAATTAAAATGTAAGATTAAATTGCATCCATGTTTTATCTCCTTACCACATCATAGGAAAGTTTAAAGAAGACCATTTCCCTGTGGCCTATAATTCTGCAGAAAGTAAAGAATTCATGGCTCCAATGAGACATGAAAAAGCTTGCTTCTCTCTCTGGGTGGTCTTTTTAATGCTTGTCCCTCCCTATGACTTTACCCTGACCTTAATCAGCCAGCTTTTAAACAAGCAAAAATTACTTACCATTCACTGACATAGGCACACCTTTTAGGTTTTTTACACATTCCCCTGTAATGTTCACTTGCCCCGAGACAGGAAGGAATGGCCAAGCTCTGCCAAAACTGTGGTCTGTAAGTGCATGCTCAGAAGATAACAGTTCAGTGTCAGAGGGAAGAAAGCTGCCTCCCCACATCCAAAATGGCAGTTGCACAATCCTCCCCATCCCTGATTCATCCTGACCCAAAACTGTGGCCTCACCACCCCCTGTGCATTCCTGCAAATGTTCTCTCTACTTCTCTGAAATCTGTGACACTTGGAGCACACACACCAGGCATCTTGAGTAGCTGCCCAAATACTATTATAGTTACTTAATTCAGCAGAAGATTACTAAGAGGTCAAGTAGGACTTTTCCACAAACTTGAAGCGTCTTCTTCATTTTCTCTCAGGCTAAATAAATAAATGACAAGTGGTATTTATGATAAGCCCAGTGTACAAACTGCAGAAATCCTGAAATAGCTTTATGTGTCTGTGCAGGTTAATCCAGTTCGTAACAGCTTCTGCAGTCTAACACTGTACAGCTTGGATTTACCAAGAACACCTGCAATCTCAGCAAATGTATTAGCACATAAGTCTCTCTTGAGAACACAGGCATTCTTTAATATTTGTTTCTCATTAACATTTAAGACTTTTCCTATCAGCATTCATAGACAAACTTCAATTCAGAAAGAGACTAAAGAATTACTAGCATTTTTCCTAATTCAATGGCTTTCACAATTTTTGTTAAATACATGCAGCACTAACTTTGAACAGAAATTGTAATATGGGCAAGATAAACGATAGGTGTCATCCTGATCTTGCAGGATGCCGTTTTGGAGCTCACATCCCAGTGTGGAGGCAAACCTGAATTATACGCAAGTGGAGGTGGATGCCTCTGCCCCATACACCACAGATCAGAGCATAGGCTATGACTGACGGCTTCCAGAGCTTGAGAGAGGAAAAAAAAGTTATTTATTTTCTTTGTTTTGCTTTTTGTATGTGTTTGTTGGGCTTTTTTATCTGGGTATTTTCGTTGGTTTGGTTTTGTTTTTTAAACCTAGGTCAATGGATGTCAGTGTTCTGAGTACACACAAATATCAAGGGAGGTATTTCTTGAGTTTGGGGCTGTTTCTCTTGTTTGTTTGTTTAGGTTTTGTTTGTTTGTTTTTAATTAAAAATTTTCAACTCCACAATATCCACTTCAGTGGGGCAGTAGCTGGTAATTTTGGATATTGCTTGTTTCTAATTTTTTCCCCATTGGTTAACACATTTAAGAATGAAAAATGAAGGTCATTATAGAATGGGAAATGGCAGCCTGGTAAACATAGACTAGAAACACATTAGAAAAATAACTCTCCCTGAAAGCCTAGATTGGTCTGGTACAACTGTGGCTTTTTAAGGTACAAGCATGGCTGTTGTGGCTTGGCCCTGGCTAGGGGCCAAATGCCCACCAAAGCCACTATCACTCCCCCTTAGATGGACAGGGGAGAGAGGAAAGTATAACAAAAGCCAGCTATATGATAGAAGCGATTTAATAATAATAGTAAGCAAAAGCAATAGACTGCATGGAAGCAAAAGCAGAGAGAGATTTTAGTCTCTACTTCCCATCAGCAGGAAGATGTTTGGTTCCTCTGAAGGACAGATGCCACAGAAAAATCCCCCAAATTTCCTTCTTTGTTGTTATATCTGAGCTGACGTCATACAGCATGGAATACCCCTTTGGCCAGTTTGGGTCAGCTAGCCCTCAGCTGTGTCCACTTACCATACTTTTGGGGCAGGGAAATGTTGGAAAAGCACAGACTGGGTGCTTGGCTCAGCAGTAGCCAAAACACTGGTGTGTTATCAACACCCAGCTACAGCACTGCAAAACACAGCACTGCAAAACACAGCACTGCAAAACACAGCACTGCAAAACACAGCACTGGAAAGATGCTTTGAGGAGAATTAACTCTAGCTCAGCCCAAACCCAATACAATGGTGAATAGAAGAAGGGTTTGTTACCACACACAGTGAGGCTGATAGAGGTTTAGAGTACCATTTTGATGCTTAATAATGACTATGGATCTACTGGACAAGCTTTGGAGAAGAGTCACAGAGTTACTAAATGGATGAGAAAAACAGCCACTGGCAAGAAGTTTGAGAGTAGCTGTGAAGTACAGAGAGAAGGACTTTTCTTCAAAAGGAAGAATGAAAGGTGTTTGAAGATGGCAGTGGCAGATAGATTCAAGGGAAGAAACACCAGGGAACAAAAACCATTTCAGTCAAGGAACAAAAGCCGGAGAAATTCAAAAGAAATCAGCCACAAGAATTTGACAGTAAGGCTGACAAACAACTGGAAGCAAATGCCCAAGGAGGTGACAGAGGTGGTGAAACACCATGCCTTCAAATGCAGCCTGAATGCCTTCATTGAAGACTTCTCAGAAATACATTTTTTTCTCTCAGTGAAGAGCAAGAAAATCCTATGCTGGGCTACTCCCAGTAGCAATGGACAGCATGAATTAAAAAAGCACCTAAATATCTCTTCATTAAAGAATATTTCCATGTAGGGTTATTAGAAGAAAGCTAAGTATGGAGAGGTCAATACAGCATTTAGGATAAAGTGGGCAACGATCACAGAGCCATAATGAAAATCTCACCCAGGAATCACAAGGAGAATTCAATAAACAGCACAACCACCACCCCCAAAAATGGTACCAAAATGGACTGGATGGAGCTGCAACCCTTTCAAAGCACTGGGCTGTCTACTACACTAGCCCTAGCTGCTCTGGAGAGACTGGGAACAAAAGCTGCAAACCATTGGGAATAAAGGCTTTCCCGTGACAAATGCTATGTAGAAACTCACATCAAATAAGTGCAAGAAACTAATTTTTTAATATTCTCTTTGAAGCTGTAATTAATTTATGTCTGTAAAAATTCACTTAAGATTTGCTTTCATGCATCCTTTTGTGTGTCCTTTTCAGATTTGTCTTTTTGTTTGCCTCTTCACACTACCTTGGATTGAGATAAGATAATACAGAAGATGGAAGATTTAAGCAAGTAAACGAGTCCCTCATTTACTCAGCTAAACCAGAAAGCACTCTTAAAACACTTGAAAAACAAGAGGAAAATGGCTCTGGTAGGCATTCAGGTCAGGATGAGATTTTTCAAGTTTTCAGAACTTTGTTCAGCAAAACTATCAGTGCCTCAGAAACACGCTTATGCTCAAATACAATGCTGAAGGCTTAGCTCACTTCCACTACAGATTTTTCCTGGAAAGAAGATAGAGTCTCTTTTTTTTTTTTCTTCAGTTGGAAACAAGTACAAGTAAATGCTGTGATGCTTTTGTGAATAACCAGGAAGATATAAGTGTTGACAGATTTTTAAGTAGGTGCAGGTTGCAAAGGAGGGAAATCCAAGTGATTTGTCATTGCTGCTATTCATATCAGTGATGTTAAAGAAAAATCAGATTTATTTTTCTTACTACTGTTTGGGAAGATAAGAAGTACCAATAAGCAGAAGAAAAGCAGTCTCTGTTTTGCATTCTGCTTATGTTTTTCCTGCTTCTCTAGTATCTTGGTGATATGCTCTGAACAGCTTAATGCAATCCCTACAGATCTCAAAAAAACTCAAGCAGAGAATTACAAGGCAAATGCAATATACTGTTGTCCCAGTGACCTCTGAGGTTACTTAAAAGAGCAGAAAAGAGAGCATGCCTTCTACTTCCTACCTGTCTGATAGCTCAAGGCAGACAGGAACAAGAATAAAGCATTCCATATCCCTTTCTGCAAATGAAAGTTTGGGTTTGAATATATAAAAAGCCAAAATAGAGAGGCAAGTCTGGTCACAGGACTAATGCCCAGAATGGCTGCCCTTGTAAAAATTCCTGATTTTTAGTAAGAGCTCTACTAAAACAATCTCTTTCTGTTCACCAAAGTAGGGTTCTTCAAGATAAAACTTTGAGCCTTTTATGGATCTCAAGCTACCCAAAGCCTGAAATTAGGAGTGGCTGTCTCCTACTGGTACCTGCACACCTGTCCCACTCCCCAGAGTGCTGGCTGCACACGGTAAGCTACTGTTTAAGGTTTTCAACCGTCAAGCAGAAAACACCACCCTGATACTTGGACCCTCATTCTTTCAGTTTCTAGTGTACTGTATGGCTTTTAAGTTGAGCTTGCAGAAATGCTAGGACAAATGGGAAGAACTGTATTCTGCAGAGTGTTTGAATCTAGCTATCCATTAGAGATGGTCTATAAAGGAATAGTTACCAAAAAAAAATCAAGCAAACCTAAAATACTAAATGTATTATTTATAATGTGTATTTCAATAACATTCTTGAGATGTCTACATAACCAGTACTTGACACTCCACTTCCTAATGAAATCAGTTTTAAAAGTCACCCTGGAATTAAGGGATATATAAAATATCCATCAGGTTATTTCATTGCTAGGTGTAAGACCACCAATAAATTTTGAAACTAAAGACTACAGCTCTCAAAAATATTTATCAGAAAACACTAGGAAATGCTAAACTAAAGGCAACCAATGTTGACACACTTCAATGCCTCATTTAAAAGGCTCACCGGCCTTTTCACTACTCTACAGCCATTTGTTAAACCAAGAACCATCTTAGTGAAACAAACAAACAAAAAAATACCACAAACCATTTTTCAGATTTGCAAGAAACAGTCCAAAAAGAAGGTGCAAATGCTTTTACACACCCTACATAATGTTTATATATTTTCACAAATTGGTATTGGAAGACAGATCTAGAATAATTTTACCTCATGGATAAACTCTGGAAGAAACATTACCTATGTGGCATTGATTTATCATACATATAGAAAACAAGATCTTGGGAAGAGCAAGAGGTAATGATGTTCAGCTTTTTCTCATGCATTTACTGTTGCATACCATCTCTCAAAGAGAAGTTTAACCAAGCAACATCCCTTTGACCCTCAGGGATGGGCTACCTGTTTTAGTTTGTATTTCAGCAGAGAGAAGAGATCGTTTACTAAAGAGATGAAATCCTACTCTAATGAGTTCTAGTCTTTAAAAATAATGCATTAGAAAAGGAACTCTCATGGAATCAGAATAGAGAGCACAGAAGATCAGAACTTCATTTTCATTTAATTAAATCATGCTCATAGTTATGTATCAAGTGAATTTCCAACTGCTCAAAGTACTTTATTTTCTAAAAATCCAAACCCAAACAACAGCTCCCCCACCCCTGACGTTATTACTTCTTGCTACACTGTCTACCCATGCCTGAAGCTACACATTCAAAGGCCGTACATTGACGTTACCATCTAAACACAATGCTGGGAAGCTAGGCGAGCTCTTGTAAAGATCTGCAGAAAGTCCACACTTCTATAGAAATTTTTCTAATCTAAATGTGAGGAGTCCAACCTAGTGACACAGGTTCCTGAATATAATTTCCAAATAAAATCTGCAGCCTGGGCAATCCACAGTCAGCTTTAACCTTTGTGTCCTGGCTAAATGCTAACTGGCATTGCTCATTTGTGTCCTTCCAAAAATTCCTCAGAAGTTTTATCCAAATTCAATTTTCTTCACGTTCCATGCTATAAATATCTCTAGAGTCTTCCTGCATACTTTTAAATAGCTGCCAGAAGGAACTATGCTCCTATGATACAGAGCACAATCCGTTTGCATGGCTTATTAATACTTCTGTATCCTGTGGAATGGGGATTTTTTTTTTGTCAGAACAAAATTAAATTGGCATGCAGTCATTCCAGGTACAAAAGTAATGAACTCAGTGTATTTTTCATTCTCATATTAATATCTGGCTATACAGAGATAAAACATTCATAATGTGCTCTCAACTTTAAAACATGAGTGCACAGTTTAAAGACCCAAGTTACCATCTCATGCATATTAGCTGAACATGTTGTAAACCAAGATTGTATTGGAGGCAAAACCATGCTATGGCATGCTGTTTTTCCACAAACATGCTATACGTAACTACTCCAAAGCAAAGGAAGCACAGAAAAAAACCCCACCCTGTCTTCTGCAATGTGATTTCCAGTGCCAGAAAGGAGGAGGTGAAAAACCCCAAAACATTGTATTGTTTCTATGGAAAAGAAAAGAAAAGAAAGAGAAAAGAAAAGAAAGAGAAAAGAAAAGAAAGAGAAAAGAAAATTAAAGAAAATTAAAGAAAAGAAAATTAAAGAAAAGAAAATTAAAGAAAAGAAAATTAAAGAAAAGAAAATTAAAGAAAAGAAAATTAAAGAAAAGAAAATTAAAGAAAAGAAAATTAAAGAAAAGAAAATTAAAGAAAAGAAAATTAAAGAAAAGAAAATTAAAGAAAAGAAAATTAAAGAAAAGAAAATTAAAGAAAAGAAAAGAAAAGAAAAGAAAAGAAAAGAGAAAGAAAAAGAAAAGAGAAAGAAAAGAAAAAGAAAGAAAAGAAAAAGAAAGAAAAGAAAAAGAAAAGAGAAAGAAAAGAAAAAGAAAGAAAAGAAAGAAAGAAAGAAAAGGAGGGAAGATATGCTACATATTGCAATTGATAGAAACCAGTGAAAGTTTTTTGACTGAAAAAATGCCTTACCTTGAGAAGTTGAGGAAATGAACGTGTCTAGTGAATAAATAGGGCTGCTCAGCAGTGCTTATGTTTTTAATCAATTCCATCTAAAAAGAATTAACAAATCAATTTTTGCATGTTATGTCAATGCACTTTTGGAGACAGATATAACTCTCAAACAACATATGATGATGTAATTTTCAAGTCTGAACTACTCAGGAACTCCTTCCCCACTAGCTCTCCAGAAGTACCATCAAGATAGCACAACCACTATTTCATGTCTAATCAAGACAGGTTAAGCTGCAGACCCCATTCCGCTGTCATGGAGCTTACGTACTTCTGAAACTAAGTATCACTTTAAGAAAAAAATTAAACCCTGCCTACATCTGCACCAGAGCTTTGCAAGTGGTAGCTGCCTTCTCAAGACAGTAGCTCTATTCACCAGAATGCCAAAATATAAAATGTCTGAAATTCTAACAGAAAGTGGGGATGCAGCCAAGGAACATTTTCATATAACAATAAAAACTGCCAACATTGCCAAAACACTGACTGATTTGCCTATTGTTATTCCTTTTATTATTGGAGCAAATGAAGAACACAAACTAACTGGGCAAGTTTAGAAAGATGGTGCAAGGTTCTAGTTCATGCACATCATACCATTTATTTATTAATTAATGTAAATAATTTACATTTGCAGATCATTAAAATAAAAATAATGCAAACAGCATACACCGAAGACTGCTCACCACAGATATTCATATCTGTGTTGTGTAAATTCAGTTCTAGCTGTGACCTAGTGGAAACAGGAAATGTCTAGTGACACATCATGCTAGATACTCAAGACATCCTGGTTGGTTTTGCTCCTTATTGTTAATTTCCTAAGATTTATTTTCACATTTTCTGTTCTTTTCTCAAATGTCAGATATATATATACCAGGGACATTGAACAAAAATGCATGTGAAATAATAGGTTTATTGATTTTGCAGACCAGGTGGTAGAAACTAATACAGAAAGTTAGAGACATTATAAATTTGGGAAAAATAAGATATAAAAGAAGATGAACTTAACATTCTGGTTTGAGTCATACCAATTCAAGTATTCTATCTGCATGAACGAAGGAAGATGGCAGAGGAAGATACTGATATAGGACAAAAACTCTGTTCATGCCACTACACTCATCATGCATCATTAGAGCATAACGGTGGAGATGTAAAGACAGTATACCCATGCAAATAAAACTCACTGAGTTTAAAAAGACCAATAGCTTTAACATAATGCTGTTATACAAATATTTGTTGCCTCCCAGGTCTCCCTAGGGTGGTACCAATCTGCTAGCACAAGGCAGGTTTGCATTACTCCACCACACACTTCCCACTGCACTTCACCGCATGTGCATCAGGCTCACATCAACCTTCTACCAGACTATCACAGGCACTTCTGCCCCTGCAGAAAGTCTGGTAAGAGAGCAGGAGGCCTCCAGGCTTTTTTTAAATTTCTTGCTACCAAACTCCATCTCTTGAGCTATTATAACAGCTTACTCCAAAGTAGACAAAGAATTTTGTTTTGACTTAAAGTACCTTCATATTTAGACACAAGAGATCAACTGGACTTGTAAGCAGATGTGGGTAAAGCATATGAACAAACAATCACAAAACATTCTTTAAAAAAATCCTGCCAAAAGGGTAAGTAAAGCTCAATAGAAAAAACACAGATGTCAGGAAGGAAAAATGAATAACTGTAATGGCTCGTGGCCACATGCAAATTGTGGCCATATTTCCCATAGGCCTCTCTGATTCCACTGTGCTGAACTGATTTCAGTCTAACAAGCTAAACATATCGTTGAGAAATACCTAGAAATGCCCCACTCCTTTTAAGAAGATGAAGAAGGAAGAGGAAGGGAGTAAAGAAAAATCTTCCAACATCTTCCAGAAGAGTAAGGTCTCTAACTTGTTTCTGTCATTGTTGTTTTTGTTTGTGTGGGCTCTATTATTCTGTTTTTGCTTTGCTTCACTTTAAGATGATTAGTGTAGAGGACCCAGAGGGGAAGAGTGAACAGAGGAGTAAAGCGGAGGGAACCAAGTACCTTTGGATAGAATGAGTGATGAAGGAGAGAGAGATACATACAAGCAAAGATGATGTAGTAGATGGTCTTAAACCACCCTAAGTTTGAAAAGAGATAAAAGGGCACAAGCAGAAGATGATAAGCTCCCCTGGCAAACATCATCAAGGGAATCAGAATGCAGACATTTTTGGAGGGAGAAAATGTAAAAATATCTGGAGGAAGCCTGAGTGGAACACATGAAGAGCCCATTCCTCACAACCAAACAAGGATCCAGGGAGAAAGAAATGCCAGGGCTCAAAGAGTGTGCAAGGAGAGGAAGGCAGTGGCACCCCAGGCCCACATCCACAAGTGGAGTCCACAGTGTGGCCCAGACATGTCAGCTTGACTGCTAGACAAAAGTTAACCAAAAGCAATGGGTGCACTGCAGGTATCAAGGAAAAGGGAGCACGCACACTGCATGGCAGGAGTCTGCAGAGATACTAAACCACTGCAAGCCGTTGCAAAGCCCTCTGTGATCTGACAAACACACATTTGCTGTTATTCCACCCTTCCCCCTCAAACACCAATTAACTGTAAGGAACAGTGTCTTTAGACTAAATGCTGATTTGTTCCCCTGTACATTTTTCAACCACTGTGACTCCTTGCTTAAGCTTTTATTCTAATTTTTTCCTCAAAATTGATTTTCAGCACTGACTTCTGAACAGGACCTTTGAAGAAGACCAAATGTGCAAACAGAGGCAATCCTGCATATCACAAGCTATTTTGAATCTTAAAGCCCACCTAAGCAAGAAAACTTCTGTCCTACATTACCACTGTAAGATCTCAGTTTGCCATACTGAAGAAATCAAACCACAATGGTGGTTCATCTGTGTATCATCTATATATTTATACTCAGCTGTTGCTGCATTGTAAACAGCGATCCAGCAGATGGCACAGTAAAATGATTCTGAGAGAGACTGGATGCCGCCCTCCCCGAAAGGGAAGAAACGTGGAGGATGGCTTTGCTCCAGCCACAGCATTGTTCCTCCACAAAAACTCAACTCAGGCTTGTGGGAGAGGACACCTTCTTTCCCTCTTCTGGAAACAGACAGCCCACTGTACTGACCACTCAAATCCCATTTGGTTTGAGATTTGCAAGAGGTAAATTCCACTGGGAACAAAAATAATCAAATAATCATCACATTCAGACAACAGTAAAGATGTTACTATTTTCTTTTAAGCTGCTGTATTTCACTGGGAGAATTTGAGGACAAAATGAATAAAACTAGTGAGGCAACTAGGATTTTCCAAGTGAGGTCAGCTGGATGACACGAGGATCTTCACTAGCATTGATGCAAATAAGACAAAAAAAATCTGTATCTATCTTTCTTGTGAGCTCTTTACTTTCTTCTACTGTTTTCAGTCTCTACTGAAGGCACACAGGATCCAGGAGGCACAAGTATCTACAGGTATGTGTTGTATCACTTTCATCTTGGTATTCATTTCCATAAAAACTAATGGAATGAGACCAGATCTTCATTTTCAGCTACCAGAAATTTGGAATGGTTTCAAGAATTTCTTCAGCTCCCAGCTATAATCAATTTTCTCTCTCTAAAAGCATTTAAGAAAAATTAGTGACGGATTTCTAGTGTGTTAAACTGGAATTATATATAAAGTTGGCTGCATTGCTGTAAGGCTGGGTGGTAGAAGGAAATGATACAAGGATAAACTACTAATTACTCCTCTGTGTGACTGGTATTTGTATATCTATAAACATCCTCACTCTTCTCTCAATGAAAAAAATCATGGGGAGGAAGTCAGAGAAGGGGAAGAATTAATATCACAACAGTCTATGTATCATTTTAAAGCCACATTAGGCAGACTCATATTACTTTCTGTATTTAATTTACTTGGAGACATTGTAGCAAATGGTAAGCCATTTCTTTCCAGAACTCACTCCCTTATGCCCAGAGATGTTCAAGGGCTGTACTTCAAATTGCTGGCAGGTACACATAACTTGGGAAAATTTCTTAGTAGGAAGGAGACTGGAAAAGGCAACAAGAATATGGATTCTAGTTATGTTCAGTCTCCATGGTCATTAAGCACATACACATGCTTAACAACAGGCCACATAAGCTAAATATTTGTAGAAAAGTCTTTAGCCAAACACAGGACAGACAAATAACAGAAGCAAAAAAGACAAGCAAGAACCTCATGCTCATGATAGAAGCCTACAACCCAGCCCAGCAATCATTCCTCTTGTTCCAATGCCTGGAGCCTGGGATCAGGGAAATAATCTATTTGTTCATGTTCTGCTCAAAATGAGAGGGCAACTAAAAATACCCTAAACAACAGAACAGTTACTGTCTCCAGGCACATTTCCTGGCAATAGAGGACACTTTTGGGCAAGGGTATTCATTAAATTATGAACCTATTTTAAGTATGTAAAGAAGCCATAAATTAAAATGAAGAGACTCACTTATTGTTCGACCATCTACAGAGTAAATAATAAGCTTTGTAGCAATGCATCCAGCATCATCAATGTTCCAGAACATTCACTGTCTACTTAACCTAACACCTTTTGGAGTGCAGAAAGTAATGCAGATATTTATACCCTGTCAGTGTACTGCTTGCATCAAAACCAAGTCTGGGCCTCTCTGGAATCTGTGCCGGACTAAAGCACAGAAGACTGTTGAGTTGCAATGTTGTATCATTTTTAACATAGGACAATCCACCTACCAGAGAAAAGCAGAACAGAACTGAAATGAAGTGGACTATGAGGATGAAAGTTGGTGATTATTATTATCTGAAAGGTCTCCCATCCGCAATGAAACTCGGTGAAGGACAAAGTCAAAACAAAACCGAAACAACCCAAAAACCAAAAGCAGTCAGACCCACAGAAATCCCCTATCCCATATCCAACTGCCAAGGAACAAACCTAAGCAGGCAAGCTCTGTACCACAGGATAGCTTCACCCCAAGCTGATAGGATCATTTTGTGAAGTCCCCAGGCTCTGCAGGGCTGCCAGTGGAGTACACAGAGGGATGTCTTGGTAGCTGCAGCCCAGGGTTCTTCCCCTCAGCAACAGTCAGGGTTAGTGGGGTGCCAGAGGCCTCCCTCACAGCTTTTCACCAGGGTACTGCACCCATCCGTGCATGAAAGCCTTAGGCCTGGCAGAGTAGCCCTGGCCAGCTTCCTGTCTTGGGCTGAACTTGAGTCCTGAACTTGAGTGTGAGATTGAGTCGGCTGCCAGTGTGACACTGATGACCACTTTGGAACCTGCAGAAGTTGTATCTGCTCCCAAATTTCCATTTGACATTAACTGCTGCATCTAAAACGAGAACATTATGCTCATACAAAGGCACAATGCTGCTGAGTAGGTCCATGTCCATATTTTGATCATCATCAGTTGTAGTTTGCAGGCTGCTGTTCCTATGACCGACACAGGCAACTGCTTCAGCATTTACCTGATCAGCAGATGTGGCCAATGTGTGTGTATGGAATGTGACAATATCTGTACACTTTGGAGTTTGAGGGGTTTGGTATTACTTGCATGAATACCTACTGATGTCAGTGATAACTTGCAGAGGGCACATGGTAACTTTAAATTCAATGCAATTTAAATAACTGGATCTTTTGTGGAATCAAGGCTGCCAAAGTAATAATGCCCTCTACAACTTTAAGGGAGTAATAAAAGGGGTATCCATGTAAAGAGGTTTCATGTGGTGTTTTTTGCTCTCTTTAGTGAGGTTTGTGTGATAACATGAAAAAGGCAGATGAGCAAGAGGCTGAGACAGCATCAAGGGTGTCTCATATTCATAGAACCACAGAATCAATATGGTTGGAAAAGACCTCAGAGATCATCAAGGCCAACCTATCACCCAACATCTCATGACTAACTAAACGATGGCTTCAAGTGCCACATCCCATCCTTTTTTGAACAGCTCTAGGGACAGTGCTGCCACCATCTCCCTGAGCGGCCCATTCCAATGGCAAAAAACTCTTTCTATGAAGAACTTTCTCCTCACCTCCAGCCTAAACCTCTCCTGGTGCAGCTTGAGACTGTGTCCTCTTGTTCTGTTGGTGGTTGCCTGGGAGAAGAGACCAACTCCCACCTGGGTACAACCTCCCTTCAGGTAGTTGAAGACAGCAATAAGGTCTCCCCTAAGCCTCCTCTTCTCCAAGCTAGGCAACCCCAGCTCCCTCAGCATCTCCTCATAGGATTTGTGCTCTTCTCTGATCACATTCAATTGTCTCAATATCTTTAAATTGATGGGCCCAGAACTGGACACAGGACTCAAGGTGTGGCCTAACCAGTGCTGAGTACAGGGGCAGAATAACTTCCCTGCTCCTGCTGGCCACACTATTTCTGATGTAGGCCAGGATGCCATTGGTGTTCTTGGCCACCTGGGCACATTGCTGGCTCATGTTCAGCCAGCTGTCAACCAGTACCCCCAGGTCCCTTTCTGTTTGGCTGCTCTCCAGCCACTCTGTCCCCAGACTGTAGCACTGCATGGGGTTGTTGTGGCCAAAGTGCAGCACCTGGCACTTGGACTTGTTAAATGACATCATGTTGGACTCTGACCATCTGGCCAGACTGTCCCTCTGCAGAGCTCTCCTACCCTCTAACAGATCAACACCTGCCCCCAACTTGGTGTCATCCACAAACTTACTAATGGTGGAATCAATCCCCTCATCCAGATCATCAATAAAGATGCTGAATAGGATTGGGCCCAGCACTGATCCCTGGGGGACGCCACTGGTGACTGGCTGCCAGCTGGATGTGGCACCATTCACCACCACTCTCTGGGCTCAGCCCACCAGCCAGTTCCTAATCCAGCACAGAGTGCTGCTGTCCAAGCCATGGGCTGACAGCTTGGCCAGGAGTTTGCTGTGGGGAACAGTGTCAAAGGCCTTGCTGAAGTCCAGGTAGACTACATCCACAGCCTTCCCCACATCCACCAGGTGGGTCACCTGATCATAGGAGGAGATCAGGTTGGAGAGGCAGGACAGGACCTGCCCTTCCTAAATCCATGCTGGCTGGGCCTGATCCCTTGGCCATCCTGCAGGTGTGCTGTGGTTGCCCTCAAGATCATCTGCTCTATCATCTTTCCTGGCACTGAGGTCAGGCTGACAGGCCTGTAGTTTGCAAGTTCCTCCATCTGACCCTTCTTGTGGATGGACATCACATTGGCCAGTTTCCAGTCATCTGGGACCTCTCCAGTGAGCCAGGACTGGTGGTAAATGATGGAGAGTGGCTTGGCCAGCTCATCTGCCAGCTCTTTCAGCACCCTAAGATGGAGCCCATCTGGTCCCATGGACTTGTGAGTCTCCAGGTGGCTCAGCAAGTCCCCAACTGCTTCCTCTTGGATTACATGGGGACTGTACTGCTCCCTGACCCCATCTACCAGTTCAGGAGGCCAGTTATCCTGAAGTCTTCCTGCCTTACTGTTGAAAATGGAGGCAAAGATGGTATTTTGTACTTCAGCCTTTTCCTCATCTTTAGTTACAATGTTCCCCTTCAGGTCCAATATAGAGTGGAGGTTCTTCTTGCCTCACTTTTTAGCATTAATGTATTTATAAAACTGCTTTTTATTGTCTTTCACAGCAGAGGCCAGCTTAAGCTCTAACTGGGCTTTTGCCTCTCTAATTTTTCTCCTACGTGACCTAGCAACATCCTCAAGTGTATCATGAGTTGCCTCCCCCACTTTGCAAAGGCGACACACCCTCCTTTTTTCCCCTTAATTCCTTCAGGAGCTGCTTGCCCATCCAGGCTGGTCACCTTCCCCGCCAGCTCATCTTTCAGCACATGGGAACTGCCAGTTCCTGTGCCTTCAAGAGCTCCTGTTTGAAGTAGGTCCAATCACCCTGGACCCCTTTGTTCTTAAGGGCTGCCACCCAGGGTACTCTCTGAATTAGTTGCTTAAACAAGCTGAAGTCTGCCCTCTGCCACTCCAAAGTAAGGGTTCTGTTATTGCTCCTCCTTATTTCCCTGCATATTGAAAACTCCACTACCTCATGGTTGCTGCACCCTAGACAGCCTCCAACCATCCTATCTCCTACCAGCCCTATTTGAGAACAGCAGGTCAAGCAGGGCCTGACCCCTGGTAAGCTCACTTAGCTGCATCAAGAAGCTGTCCTCCATACACTCTAAAAACCTTCTGGACTGTCTCTCTGCTGAGTTAAGTTCCCAGCAGATGTCTAACAGGTTAAAGTTGGCCACAAGGACAAGGTCTGGTGATCTTGAGACAGCCTCCAGCTGCTTATAGAATACTTCATCTACCTCTTTATCCTGGTTGGGTGGTCTATAGCAGACTCCAACCAGGATGTCAGTTTTGTTAGCCCTCCCTCTGATTTTAACCCACAGGCATTTAATCCTTTCATCCTCTACCTCAAGTTCTGTGGCATCAAGAGATTCCCTAATATACAGGGCCACCTGTATATATACATCCTGGTGATGTCCCTTACCCAGGCCCCAGATAGGCAGCAGACTACCCTGTGGATGTCAGGATGACATATAGGACCCTCTGTTCCCCTCAGACACCAACAACAATTACCTTCCTCTTTTTCTTTATGGCACTAGTCCTGATGGTTGGCAGGGAATGATTTGCTATAGGCATCCCCTCAGATGGTTCCTCTTCTGCCTTCTCAACCACATTACCCTCAACCTGCAGGGCCTCATACTTAAAGTGCAAGGGCAATGGGGAGGCGAAAAGGGCTGAGATGGATTCCCCATGTTTCTCCTACCAGGGACCTGTATCCATCCCTCCCTGTTTCCAGGGACGCCTCCCTCCACAGGGGAGGTCTGTAAAGCCTGCTCCCACATGTCTAACTCCCTTTCACATTTGCTTATAGTCCTGAGTCCTGATACTTCATCCTTTAGCTCGGCCATCAGATTGAGGAGATAATTCACTTTGTCACAACTCACACAGGTGTTGTCTCTTCACCCTCCATTCCAAGTGCCAGGCTCCAGCACTCTCTGCAGCTAGCAACCTGGACACCTGCGTGCTTGTGTGCTGGCTCTGTCTGGGTACCTGTCATTTTTCTAGTAGCCTTTGGCCGAGTTGTTACCATGACTGGATCACTTCAAGCAGGTGAAATTAAGTTTGGGTTTTTTTATTGTTTGGTTTTAAATATATATATTCCACCTGACTGCTACAGTTTGCCCAAGCTACCACAGAGGCGTCTGCACTCTGTTGGCTGACCAGGCATGTGCTGCTTGCTGCAATCCAGCCAGAAGGCTCTCTTGCCAGATGGCATCGCGTGGCTTAGCTCTGCCTTGTTTAAGTTTCCCGCGGCTGACGTCAGCCTCTGGAGCAGGCACGCGAGAAGACGACCCTGCCGGACATCGCTGTCTGCCAAGGTCCTCCCGCCCCAAAAAGCCCCCAAAAGACACCAAAATAGAGCACCTCTCAGCCCGAGCGTGCCGGTCCCAGTGCCGGTCCTGAGCAGCTCTCCTGGCAAAGGGCAAGGGTTAGCACGGCACTGGGAAACATCTTTTTGAGGCAAGTAATTACCAGAAGTGACTTAACAGTGTGAGCAAAGAAACCCATCCTGTTGGCTATTATTTACACCTGCTCTGCTTAAAGAGCCTCAAGCTAGGTCTGAATAACCTGGCCCACTTATATGACAAATGGTTGTGCCCTACAGAAATGGTAATACAGGTCTCAGAAAATATTAGGACCTAACCACCTGTACTAACCCTCCTAGCCTCTCTGCTGTACTAACTGCTATACTGACTAAATTCAAGAGCTGACTCACTGGAAATTAGGTTTTTTTTGTTAACTTTCACACCACATTGCTTCTGGCTCTACTGTCCCTTTCTCCTATTAATCAATCATGAATTATGGATGAAAGATCAAAGTATAAATACCGCTTTACAGTACAATTTCTGCTAACACATGCCTTTGTTTCTCAGTTTCACAAACACAGTAAGAAAAGAGGATCTAAGATGAGGAGAAACTCACCTGTTCATTTTTGGTCAGTCTTGTTTTGTTATGGATGTCAGATGTAACCAGATTGAATCCATGCTTCTCTGATAAAATTCTCAAAAGCAAAACCACAGTTCGACTTCCACACTTTCCAACTCTGTTATAGACCACCTGGCTGGGGAAGGGAAGTACCTAAATAAAGATTGAAAAAAAAAGGAGTCAGTATATTGGTGTTTTTGTTTCTGTGTACCTCTGAATCACAGAACCTTTTGTCTGTAAGACAACAGATACACACAGCAGAATTTCTAAGTCAGAAGCATTCATTTCCACCAGCAAGCCAGAAGCAATTTAGAGTAGAAACACATGGCTCAGAAGGTAGCAAGCAGAGATTTTCCTCTTATGATCCAGTTTAATGTAACTGCGCAGGTTGGTAGCTACACTGGAAACCTAAGCCACTACTAATGTGTTTTAGCAAAGATGAGCTTAAGCTTGCTGCTTGCAACTTCAATGCAAATAGTTATCTCTAGTTGACCTCCATACAAAGAATGAGGAGAAATGAATCTGCACTACAGCACAGCAACTCAAAGTTAAGTTGACATAATACAAGAGGAATGCTTGAATTGCAGACCTTCAGCTTAAAAAAAACCCCAAACCAAACAATCAGCAGTTGCATAGAGCTAGAATTAATCAACTATTTCAGCTTCAAATATAATCTTCCAAAGAGACTCAGATTGCAAATCATGCCACTGGCTAGGTTTGTATTTGTGCAGTCAACAACGCCAGGGACCATAGGTAGCCTGGAGACCAGCTGGAACATATGTACAGGTTATGTTCACTAAACCTCTAAACAGAACAGCCACGGATGACGAACAGTCTCAGGATTATAGGATCACAGGATGTTAGGGGTTGGAAGGGACCTCTTGAGATCTTCCAAGTCCAACGCCCCTGCCAGAGCAAGACCATAAAATCTAGCGCAAGTCACACAGGAACACATTAGATCCCCTCTCAGTCTTCTCCTCTCCAGACTAAACAGCCCCAGGTCTCTCAGCCTCTCCTCAGAGGGCACGTGTTCCAGTCCTTTAATCATCCTTATAGCCCTCCAGTGGACTCTCTCAAGTACATCCCTGTCACTCTTGAACTGGGGAGCCTAGAACTGGATGCAATATTTCAGGTGGGGAGTCACCAGGGCAGAGTAGAGGGGGAGGAGAACCTCCCTTGATCTGCTGGACACACTCTTCTTAATGCACCCCAGGATATCATTGTCCTTCTTGGCCACAAGGGCACATTGCTGTCCCATGCAGAACTTGTTATCCACCAGGACACCCAGGCCCTCCTCCAGGGGGCTGCTCTCCAGCAGATCACCTCCTAACCTGTACTGGTGCCATTTATTATTCCTTCCCAGATGCAGGACTCTGTGCTTATCCTTGTTGAACCTCATTAGGTTCCTCTTTGCCCAGCTCTCAGTCTGTCCAGGTCTCACTGAATGGCCACACAGCCTTCAGGTACATCAGCCAAACCGCCCAGTTTGGTATCATCACCAAACTTGCTGAGCAGACACTCTGACTGTCTGTCTGCCCCACCATCAATGTCACTGATGAAGATATTGAATAGGACCAGAGCCAGCACTGATCTCCACTAGTTACAGCTCTCCAGCTGGACTTGGCACCATTGACTGCCACACTTTGCATGCTATTGTGTAGCCAATTGCTAATCCATCTCACTGTCTGTTCTGTTCCACACTTCCTGAGCTTACTCGCAAGGATGTTATGGGAGACAGTGTCAAAAGCCTTACTAGGGCCAAGGTAGACTACATCCACTGGTCTCCCGGCATCTACCCATTTAGTTATGGCATCACAGAAGGCTATCAGATTAGTCAAGCAGGATTTCCCCTTGGTAAATCCATGCTGACTGCTCCTGATCATCATCATCTCATCCAAATGCCTAGAGAAGACCTCCAGGATGAGCTGCTCCATCATTTTTCCAGAGATGGAGATGAGGCTCACTGGTTTCTTGGAACCTCTTTCTCACCCTTTTTGAAGACTGGCTTTCCTCCAGTCCTCAGGTACCCCTCCTACTTGCCAGGATTTTGCAAAAGTGATGGAGAGTGGTAGAGCAACAACATCATCCAGTTCTCTCAACACTCTTGGATGCATCTCAACAGGGCCCATGGACTTGTGTATATTCAATTTGTATAACTGATTCCTAACCCAGTCTTCATTGGCTAGTGGAGAGTCTTCCATCCTCCAGGTTTTCTCTCCTTCAGCCAGGTTCTGGAGTTCACAGGGGCTGGTCTTAGGAGTAAAGACTGAAGCAAAGAAGGCATTCAGCAACTCCACCCTCTCTGTATCCTCAGTTATCAGGGCTGCCTCCTCGTTCAGCAGTGAGCCCACACTTACCCTATTCTTCCTTTTTCTACTGATATATTTGAAGAAGCCCTTCTTGTTTCTTTTTTACTTCCATGAGATTTCCTTCAGAAGCTCCTTGCTCACCCATGCAGGTGTCCTGGCACTTATACCCCATTTTTCACTCAAGGGAACACACCTATCTTGGGCTCAGAGGAAGTGGCATTAAAAAATTTACACACTTCCTCAGATTCCTTTACCCTCCAGACTCTTAGCCTGTGGGATTCCTGCAAGCAGATCTTTAAACAGTACAAAGTTTGCCAGGGTTGTAATCCTACTTACTGCTCTGCTTCTACCCTGTATAATACTGAACTTCACCATGTCATGATCACCGTTGCCAAGGCTGTTCCCGACCTTAATGTCCCCAAACAGTCCTTCTTGATTAGTTAATACCAAGTCCAGCAGTTTACCTCTCCTTGTTGGTTCCTCCACTACCTGGGTCAAGAAGTTATCACCAACATGTTGTGAGAGCCTTTTAGACTGAATATGCCTAGCAGTGTGGGCTTTCCAGCAAGTATCAGGGTGATTGAAGCCACCCATGAGTACCAAGGAGTTCCAGAGGCTAACTCTTGCACCACACTCTCCTCCCCGGGAAACCATAACAAGGGAGTAACAATTCATGGTCTTAAAGTACATTGGATGCAGCCTTGTTTTGTTCCTGGATGATATCCAACAGCTGTTCTTTCAAAGGAACTGTAAAGTCACACTATTGTACTGAGTATTTGCTGTATGGCAGCATCATCTGATAATATAGTCCAAGAGGCAGTTGCTTTCAAGTGTTTAAATTGGCTAACAGAGTCAGGAGATGCCAGATTCATCCAGAGGGGCATATATTACACTTATTTATGGAATGCTCTTTTTCTGTTACGATGATGGGCACAAAATGTTTCCCCACACGGGGCCTCTGATCTGTTTCCAAGGAAGATGTGCTCAGCACAGTGAATGGCTCGTGTGCCAAAGCGATGGTGTGTCTCAACCTATAGTTATTTCTGGGGCTGATGCAGCCACGTACTCCCACTAAAAGGTTTTCTAACATAAAAGCAGTCAGATGAGGCATACAGTCTTCTGGAATGTCTCACAGTACTTGAACAGCTAATACATTTTCATTAGGGATATATTAGGCTCAGGCAATCTCTTCAGATTGCTGTCAAAGAGTAAACCAAAATAAAATAAAAAAATCTGGATTTCCTTATTTTTAATGAGAACATACAGGCACTTTGCTACCAGAGTTACACTTCATGGCCAAAAGAACACTGCTATTCTTACTGGCTTCAGCATTTAGCATATTCATCGCTGCAATGCAAACAGAAGCTGTCATTCTCCACATTACCTGGGGAAGGTATTTGGTTAAGTTTCCCAAGTTTCAGCACATCACATACACTGAGATTCAGCAAGCAAATGGGGGCCTTCCCCAGCTCATACAAAACCCACATAACACATCAAGTCTTAATATTTAGTAATGTTTGTATTAAGTTTTCTATAAGAAACCTAGTCCCCTTATTCTTTATCAATTTTTCCTTCAGAAGCCTTGCTTCCTATGAAATGCAGAATCTCATCCTCGATGATTAGAGAACTCCAAAGGTGATGAATTTAACATCTCTATGCTACATCTGCAGCTGACTGTGGTAGGTTGACCCTAGCTGCATATCAGGTGCTCACTAAAGCTGCTCTATCACTCCCCATCCTCATCTGGACAGGGGAAAGAAAATATGATGAAAGGCTCATGGGTTGAGATAAAGACAGGGAGAAATCACTCACCAGCTATGGTCAAGAGTAAAACAGAGTCACCTTGGGGAAATTAGCTTATTACTGATTAAATCAGAGTAGGGTAATGAGAAATAAAACCAAATCTTAAAAACCAACTTCCCTCACCTCTCCCTTATTACTAAGCATACCTTCACTGCCAATTTTCTCTGTCTCCTTCCTCTTAACAGCAGAGAGGGATATGGAATGTTGACTGTGGTCACTTCATCACCCCTTCCTTCTAAGGGGAAGGACTCCTTACACTCTCCACCTGCTCTAGTGTAGGGTCCCTCCCACAGGAGAAAGTCCTCCATGAACTTTCCCAATGTGAGTCCTTCTCACAGGCTGCAGCTTTTCATGAACTGCTCCAGCATGGGTCCCTCCTATGGGGGGTAGTCCTTTAGGAGCACAGTGCTCCAGTGTGGGTCCCCCACAGGTTCACAAGTCTTGCCAGGAAACCTGCTCCAGCATGGGTTCCTCCCCACAGGTTGTGTCAGGAGCCTGTCCAGCATGGACTTCCCACAGCATCACAGCCTTCTTCAGGTGCATCTACCTGCTCCATGGGCTGTTAGTCACTATCTGCTTCACTATTAACATCCATGGGCTGCAGGGGAACAGCCTGCCTTACCACAGTCTTCACCATGGGTTACAGGGCCATCTCTGGTGCCTGGAGCAACTCCTTCCCTTACTGCTTCACTGACATTGCTGTCTGCAGGGTTGTTTCTCTCACATATTCTCACTCCTGCCTGTAGCTGAATTTGCTGTTGTGCAGCATTCGTTTTGTCCTTCTTAAGCAGAGGCACTACCACAATTTCTGATTGGCTTGGCCCTAGTCAAGCAGTGTGTCTGTCTTGTAGCCAGCTGGCACTGGTTTTATCAACACAGGAGAAGCTTCTAGCATGTTCTTACAGAGGCACCCCTTTAGCCACACCTCTGGCCTCACTACCAAAATCCTGCCACACAAACTCGTTACATTAACCCTTACCAAAACAACCGCTACGATGTTTGAAAAGTTAATCTGTGAACGTACTTGATTACATCAATTACAACACCAAGGATACCATCATGAAAGTTTTTCTTATGCAGGCATACAAACGAGCCACAATTTGGATTTTCCCCTTATTGATTCACCTCTTCACGGAACAAAAACCATCAGTATTTGCCACCGGCCTGCAGCACTAAGCACACAACAACAACAGAACTTGTGGAATGGGAGTTTCTCCTCTGCTCAAGACAGACTTCTGGCATGCTCAGCTGTGCAAGTATGTGAAAGTGTTCAAAAGAAATGCTAAGGAGATGCTGACAAGTGCCAGTGAAGGAGCAAGAGCTCATACAGCATGTGTTTGACTAGTATGCTGGAAAGCTGATAAATGATGAGAGTTTTCAGTGCTATGAAAACTTCTATAAATGCTTCACAATTACTAACTGCCTTGATTTTCATAGCAGAGTTGCACTTTGTCATATAGCAAACAAACTTTTTTCTTCATTGGTGCTTCATTTGTTTCAAGTGGAATTTTGCTGCACCCAGACTACATTCAAGTTCTAATTAAATCCTGCCTTGATTAACCAGTAACTTCAGGTAACTCTTAATACCTTTTTTTTTTTTTTTTAATTAAACAAAATTAAAGAAGGGTTTTGTAAAGTCTCTGTAATAAGTGCAAACAATTTTACCAGCTAAAAAATAATAAATACCCAACTGACAGTTGCTACAAAGTTTGGCCAGTTCTCATCTTTGATTCTGAAAATTACCTTCCTACACACAATTCTGCTCTGAACACAGATGATAACCATGGCAACCCCCGAAAAGAAACCATAAGCAAATGCTGCAGATAGAAATTACTGAAATAAAGGGCTATTATTTCCAGACAACTGTTTAGTTTAAAGGAGGTAAAGAGATCAGTGCCTCGATTCAGTAAGTATCTGAATGCACTTAGGCAAAATGGGACAAGATTCAAGATAAATGCTACAGCTCAAAGCTCACTTCAGGACACAGCCATTAACAGCCATCAAAACTTCACTTGCATCTCTGCTGAATATGGCTACATTTAGGGATGCACTACTCAAGCTTTGCTTGTTTCATCTGTTTATGCCACCATTCCACACCTAAATGCACCAAAGGGCGTGCCTGGTACAGGAAGTCACACAATACACAGGCTTTTGGTACATAAGTGAGTGTTTGTTTAATGTGACCAGTTCCCTTAGGGTGCTGCAAACCTGCTTACTGCATTTTAGAACATGTCTAAGTAATTTCTCAGAAAACAAAATACTTCTTCCAGGAACCTGAGTTTGTATCAGGCAGACACAGAAATGCAAGACTCTACACTTTTTCAGAGAGTAACTCCTTTCTTTACCACCTCACAATACTTACAATAGACTCAGATGATGTAAAAGCAGGTGGCAGAGGAGGCACTTGAAGGCTCCTATTATATTAGAAGAAACATGATACAAAAACAGCAGTTGGAGGTTTACAAAACACTAATTAGATTACATTTAATTTTACAATGACAGCATGTATCAAGAGGACTGACTAACTGCTCTGGTGACGTTCCCACAACATGATACTCATGTAACAATATACACAACTACAAAATAATTACAGTGACTTTATCAAGCACTGCATCAAAGCCCAGAGGTAATAGAAACAATCCAAACACACAATTCACTTTGGAGTTATAGAATTATGGAATCAGTCAGGGTTGGAAGGGACCACAAGGATCATCTAGTTCCAACCCCCCTACCATGGGCAGGGACACCCCGCACTAGATCAGGCTGGCCAGAGCCTCATCCAGCCTGGTCTTAAACACCTCCAGGGATGGGGCCTCAACCACCTCCCTGGACAACCCATTCCAGGGCTTCACCACTCTCATGGTGAAGAACTCCCTCTTCACGTCCAGCCTGAATCTCCCCACCTCCAGCTTCATTCCATTTCCCCTAGTCCTATCACTACCTGAGATCCTGAGAAGTCCCTCCCCAGCCTTCTTGTAGGCCCTCTTCAGATACTGGAAGGCCACAATTAGGTCACCTCAGAGCCTTCTTTTCTCCAGACTGAACAGTCCCAACTCTTTCAGTCTGTTCAGAATTAGTACTCACAGCTATGAGAACTTAAAGCCCACAGTACAATTAGAACAGCTCTCTCTAATGGTGTGGAAAGTTTTGTAACAATTTAGTTGTCAGTTCAAATGGAGGTTTTGAATTTTTTTTCTTTTGTTCCATAGCTAAAGATGATGTTCTGAACCATTGCAAAAGAAATCAAGGAGACTAGACTAGACTAGAATAGACTAGACCAGACCAGACCAAGTTGGAAGAGACCTTCAAGATCATCGTGTCCAACCTATCATCCAACAACACCTAATCAACTAAACCATGCAACCAAACACCCTGTCAAGCCTCGTCCTGAACACCTCCAGTGATGGTGACTCCACCACCTCCTCGGGCAGCCCATTCCAATGGGCAATCACTCTCTCTGTGTAAAACCTCCTAACCTCCAGCCTAAACCTCCCCTGGTGCAGCCTGAGACTGTGTCCTCTTGTTCTGGTTCTTGTTTCTGGAGAAGAAAAAGCAAGTTTAACCCCAAATGAATTTGCATTATGGATAACTGTCAAGCAGGTCTTCTGCAAGGCAGGTCTACCAGTCTCAACAGGGGAGCCACTTCTCAGCCTAACAGAAGCTCACACTTCATCTTCAGTGCTGGCTTTGTTTCCAGACAATCCTTTGTAATTAAATAAATAAATAGCCTGAACAATTACTTGGAATATCAACAGTTCAGGAATCCACCCAAAGGCCTAAGTCATTCCACTTTTACTGAGCCAATATAGTTTTGCCCATTTGCCCAGGTACAATTTGCCCAGACAAATAACTCATATTGGAAATACACGTTCCCAGAAGTCAATCCATTACCTTCACAACTTCCACAAGTGACTCCTGTCCTTACTCATGAGAGGGGCCAGAAGTGTGTGCCAGAACTGGCTTCTCCTTTCTGAGCAAGTACTAATCTGTGGTCAGATATCACTCCATGTTTATTAGGTGAATGAGGCCAACCAACACAGACAAAATTGGTGTGATCATGAAAGCAATGTAATGTCTACTAATGTCACACAAATCTATATAGCATCACCAGTGCAACCTCTGAATTTTTTTTCTAGTACAACTGAGACAGACTTGTAAGAGTGTTAAAAATGTCTTTCTGCATCAAAGCAATGGCCCATTTGGCTCATGGGTGGTGGAAAATGCCTGTTAGACACCTGCAAACATGTTTTCGCAGTCCACTTCTATTCAGTATCTCTCCTCTGGTACTTCCAGAGATTGCATCTGGAATGTTAGAAGGCAAATCCTTGCCTATTGTCTGAAGAATTTCTTACCCACCACACATTCCCCATTTTTAGGTCATCTTTTACCATTTCCAGAAAACACGATTCTATAAATATCCACTCTCATATTGTGAATTTCACGAAGACAGACCAGATAATTCACTCACCACCTTTTAGATCTTAGATCCATTGGATGCCTCTTTTTAATTGAGGTTTCTCCCAAGCCTGCCATGGCCTATTTAAAGACAAACTCTATTATGAGATAACATATTCCAAACCTAACTGCACAAAATCTCATTCCAAACAAATACCAACTTATTCTTACTCGCTTTTAAAGTAATCATGACAAAGAACTGAAAACACAAAGTTATGTCAGCAGGAAACATGATTGAGAGATTAAAAAGAAAAAATAAATTACTGGTTAACTTCCTTCATCCCTGGCTACACCACATAGGTCTGGTTATGTCAACATCTGCCTCTAGAGTGTAGTAACAGTAGACAGAGACAAGCTTTTGGAATTAAACAACTCTAAAGTAGACCAAATGGCATGACCTTCTCTATAGGTCACTGAAAATACACTAAAATCTAAAAGAAAAGGAAGAGTGAACTTTGTTTGCAATGTTTGAAGGCCATAGAGCTGCACTGGAGTACTGAAAATAAGGCAGAAGAAGAATGAAAAGATTCTGTTGTTGCATTTTCATTAATAACTAATTTAATTGAAAAAGGATGACTTCCCCTGACCAGCCTACCCCCAAACAATGCTTTTAATCTGTTTGGCAGCTGACATACTTGGAAGAGTAAGTTAAAATGTGTTCTCTAATAATTTGACATCCCTATGTACCATCCTAAATTGAAAACATAAGCATGGAGCAGAAACAGCAAAAGCAGATTGGTTGTAGACACAGCTCTGGAACTTATTAAGATGAAAGGAAAGTATTACTATGAAATGTCCAAAGCTAATGGTTACTAATATGCCCCACAAAACAAATCTGTAGACTCAATATCAAAATTTCCAATATTTTTTTCTGTGAAGTACTGCATCCTTACAAATCTAAAAAGAGCTCAGTCCAAAGCATAGTTCAGTCTTCCTGTTAAGTCTCAGATCAGGTCCTATTAGAAGGTACTACAGGTATACATACAGCAAATTAAAACTGGTAATGTCAACAGCAACATGGGGAAAAGTACAAAGAAAAGGTCAAAGACAAGGTTTTCAAAACTTTGGTGGAATCCTGCCAACACATTTCATTGTGTCCCTTTCATGCCTTACATCTGATTCACCTCCCTACAAGAGCAGCTCACAGCTGAGCAACAACTCTACTTCTCCAGTCCGCTGCACAAGATTCCACACTGAATAGCACACAGAACCAAGTTTCTTTCAGGTACGTGAAGTTACAGCAACATTCAAAGGCAGCACATGTATACAAAGAGTCAAACAGGTTCGTAAAGGGCAGATGCCCTGCCCACTAGGCAGTTTTGGGTGGCCATTGATCTTGGGCAGCTTCTGAAGGTGTGAGCAGGACTCTTGGCTCTCATCGCTCAGCCACACTTGCAAGCAATGTAACAGCTCTGACTCTATGGGAGAAGAGAGAATCACCTTGCCAAAGAGGTAACTACTTCAGGAGGGGGTAGAACCAGACTTTTTTCTTTTGCTGTTTCTTAACATGGCATGCTTTTCTAACTCCTCTTCATTCTTTCTGCTTTCCTCTGCAAGTTGTTCACCTCTTCTGGGACCAAAATTACATGCAGTGTTGTATCTTACCACTGAAGTGCTCAGGAGAACTGCACAGTTATCCATTCTATCTTGCAGACATCCCTTTTTCATGCATCTCAGGATGGCATTTAGAAGAACCAAAGTATATGAGACTGTTGCCGCTATAGAGGGGCACAGAACATAAAGCCATCACTCTTTTTGTTCTTTACCCTACAGAAGTGCCTGCAGATTACTGCAAAAAAAGACCAGGAAAACCCTTATTAATTTTCTTGTGAAAAGCAGTATTTTCCTCTCTTACTTCTTAAGTTCATCATATTGTGAAAGTCATCTTACTGCTATGCACCCATCATATAACAAGATAAAGGAGATAACAATGTAAGGACATGGCTCACTGGTATTGTTGAGAGAAGTAGCATAGATAATTTTCAGAATGTTGGTGTCACTTTAATTACTCAGTTTTCCACTGTAAGTTTTTTCATGTAATATAGTTTAGCTTTTCATGTAATATGGGTTAGTTGATTAGGTGGGTTGGATGATAGGTTGGATGCGATGATCTCGAAGGTCTCTTCCAACCTGGTCTGGTCTATTCTATTCTATATCAGAAGACCTTTAAGCTACACCATTGTGCAGATTTGCTAGATTTTAACATCAGAGCAGCTCCACATTATATGCATATGTATCTTAGAACTCTGAAGTTTAAAACCGCTCTTTTTCCTCCTCAGCTCACTCTGTGATGTGCTCAGAACACATTGGCACAGTTATTCTGTGTTTAAGTAGCAAATCCTATCACATCCACCCCATGTGTTTATATTGGATACTTACAAAATGAAAGACACTAAGTAGCTAAGCCTGGTTTTAAAACTTTTAGTAATACATCCTGGCATTGGTGTTTCCTTAAGTAACCTAACTTAGAGTAGTTTCTAACCTTCCAATGTGATATTCATGAATTCACCCTGGGAGCCAGTAATACTGGATTTGAGTGTGGTAAGCAGCAGACTAAATAATTTATCCCTCTGCATGCACTTGTCATTCTTCTCATTAGGGTTTAACTCCTTTGTAATTACAGTGGTTAACTATCTACTAGGCTGCAGCTACTGAAACAACTCATGGCTTCACCACTGCCAAGGATCTGTCATACTGTGTCTCAGTTTGCCTTCCTGCCCTTTAATTTAGACCATCTCCAGTAGTTACACATTTTATTTTAATGTTTCCAGCATGCTTGTTTTTTCCACTGCACTTTGTGCAGGCACTTTATAAGCCAGTTGCAGTAAAGGTTGTTTATAGCTGTAACTGAATTTGAATTTGTAAAACAGACCAGTTCTGCTGGACTGTAACCCACACACTTGCTATGGATGAGCTACCTTCAAGATGCTCCCGCTTCACATGCTCAGAGAAGAACTCAAAGGGGATACATTTCCATCACAGCTTCTGCAAATTTAGTTTGTGACAATGTGTTACCACCTGGAAGGAATAACACCAAGAAGCACCAACAATGTGCTGCTGACTAACTCTTCCAACAGAGCCAGAACACATCAGAAATCCCAGTGTCTTTTAAAATTGCTTATAGGCCCAGAATACCTTCACTAACAAATGGATCCTGCAGTGTTGGAGATTCCACACGTCAGAGACAACAATGGACAAGGCCCAGCATCATGTGTTCCCTCTTTCACCCTATGCAATCTGAAATGATTAATCTAACTTGTTCAGGCAGTCCACACCTCACTCCAGATTATCAAGGCAGAACTCCTTTCCATTTCAATGAAAGGAGCTTCTCTTTGCATCTACTCTAAATCCCCAACGGTGCCAGCAGCAAAGGCCTCCACACTCACCCAGGATGTCAGGGTGTGAGAGGTGCTGTCCTGAAAATTACCTTTTCACTTACTTAATTACTCTGCCTTATCCTTACATTACTCACTGAAACTCTTCCTTCACCTCAGTTACCATAACACCATTCTCACACAGATCCTTCAGCCCTGTTAAGACATCTGGTCCTATTTCTTTGGTGTTTTAACTCTGATGTTGACCACTCATACCCGAGTACACAGTCTTGGTTTCTTTTATTAATGTTCATGGTCCTTATTAGAGTACTTCATCATTATTTATTGCTTCCTGAACTACACTTCATAATTTTATAAAACCTGAGTAAAAGACTGCCAAAAACTACCATCTCATCTTTCAAAATCATGAGGCTTTCAAAATAATAATAATAATAATAATAATAATAATAATAATAATAATAATAATAATAATAATAATAATAATAATAATAATAATAATAATAATAATAATAATAATAATAATAATAACCACCAACCAGGTTGGAAGAGACCTTCAAGATCATCATGTCCAACCCCTCAACCAATCTAACCCACCTAAACAACTAAACCATGCTACAATTCTTAATACAGGTTGGTTTTTTTTCCCCTCCAGATAAAGAGAGATACTTTCATAACTGTTGTAATGGTTCAGGAGTTAAGAATAGCGTATTATTCCACCAGGCTATTCACCAATCTTTTAGGAGTGAGGATGATTAGAGAGGAAGCCCAAAAACTCTACTGACTGTAAAAACAGCTATCAAAGAATACCTACACAACCAATCAGCTGTGTAGGTATCTAATCAGCTGACCTTTCTATAGACATCTGAGCTGCAGCTGGATGAAGCTGTGTGAACACAGCCCAAAAATAACATGTTTAGATAGGCTAAAGAGATTTTCATAATGTAAACAGGAAAGTGTCTGGGTTGGATAACTCTGTCCCACTGCTATTGCCCACTAGAATATAACACCAGCAATTTGCAACTCAAAATTCCTGAAGTAAAATCTGAATTTTAAGGTTAGAAATCGGTATCTAGATTACATCCTTTTCCTTACTGGCGCAGCAAGGCATTTGTGAATGATAACACAAGCATGAAAAATACAGGTCTGGATTAAGCATTGCTTTACTTTTCCAAGCCAAACACTCACTGAAGAGACCTGACAGAATTTTACTCCTTGCAAACTGCTGTACTTGTGGGCAAGAGAATCAGATGGTACACAAATAAAAATCTGTTTCAAGAGCACAAAAGCATACTAAATAAATTTTAAATGCAAAACACTTATTTAGTGTTAGATTTCCCCAATACCAGATGAGTTACTTTGAACTTCAGGAGCGTAACAAATTTCCACATATCAGCATGATCTCACGTGCACACAGATTTTGCAGCAAAAATGTGAAGATACCCAGTTTATTGTAGCTTGCTCTCCCCCTCCTTCTGCTGCCCAGAAGCCCATGGTTTCAGCACACAGGCATACACATGGCTGAACATTTAAACTCAAAGTCTGGTAGCTCAGGATGCAATTTCATCATCAACTTTTATAGAGACATGTCAGAACTACCATTGGAGACAGCAGCTCTTCACCTCCATCTCATCTCAAACTACTCACTCTCACCTGATGCACTAACATTCACAGTGGGCCATATCAGGAAAATAATCTGTCTGAAAACTGAACTAGAAGACAGAAGTGTTTTCAGTTAACTGCTCTAGCTCACCCACATCAGGCTGCTGGGAATCATGCACTGCTGAGGGCAAAACAACCCTTTCCTCAGCAAACTCCACTTTTTGGCTAGAAGTAACCAGGGAATCCCACTCTTTCCTGGGGACTTCTTAAAATGGGTAAAATTCCTACTCAAATGCTAAAAGGGCTTAGAAAAGCATTTGGGCATCTCGGTTCCATTAAAATACTACTACTTGAAAAGGTTAATATTAAAGGAAGCCATAGGTTATATTATGAAAATTAGCCTATGGCTAATTATTATTATACACACAATCACAGCATCTCAATCCCCTTTCTGCTTTGGTGTCTTATAGGTAACAGTGAGAATTCTACATAATTTGGAAAGGAAACCTGCAGAATAACTGCATCTTCAACTGTTGCAGTTTCACAGCAAAAGACTTCAAAACCACAGTTTGATCTGACCAAATACCTCAGAACCTTGTACCTACAGAAATAAAGTGAGTCTGAAGAAATTAGAACATCAAAAGACAACTATTCTTTCATTCTTTTTTCTTTCCCCTGTCCCCTTTAAATAGCTACCATAAAAAAAGTGTGATAATAACATTTCTTGTCTGCAAGGACAAAAACAAGGTAGTACCAAATCATGGTTTAGAGGATAAACCAACATCAGCTCCAACTGTGGCATTTTGTTTTTGCCTGCCCTTGACTCAATGACAAAAATTCCATTAGTTTAATCAAACAGATTTAACCCAAGTTACTTACAAATGCCTGAAAACACTCTGAGGAAAACAAGAGTTGAAAAGGCCAAGTTGGAAAGGCTGTTAACATGAACTCAGCAGAGTTGTTTTGCACACAAGTAAACATACAATTAGTTGAGAACTAAGACACGAAAAAAGTAAGACAAAAGCAAGTGCAAAATAACAGCAGCTCACCTTTTGAGGGGGTGGACCGTGGTCATCCAAGTAAGTGGAATTTCCTACAAAAAGAAGAAGGATGGAGATAAACAAGTGTCATCCAATGCAACTTCAAAACTTGCCAATTCATGGGATCCATGTATCTATATCCTCATCTCTATCTCTGGTTCTGTGGTGTCAGATAATTCAAGGAAAATAAATATCCCCGGCTTTGATTTTTAATTAACAAGAAAAAACAAAACTAATTTGTTTTGGCTACATTTATGACAAAAGATTAGATGCACATTGTCATTTTAGCATAAAGCTAAATGGGCCAAGGTAGATTCAATTTAACTGTGCCATTCAATTATTTGCATGGAAGAAACTATCAGCTGCATCCTTGTACATTTTAAGCAGGGGAGCACAGTTAATTAAGTATGAATGGCCGCCTTCACATTTTTTCTGGTGGAACTTCTAACGTAGACTTTCCCCAACCTCCAGCTCCCCACTCTACTAATTTGTTTCTGAACATTACTGATTGAATAGGAGCTGTATTCTGAAGTAATTACACTCGCCCTTTCAAGAAGCATCAGAGAAAAAAAAAAACCAAACAAAAACATCAAACCACAAAGTTTACAAAATTTAAATGTTCCCTTCTTAGTCTGCTGCAATAGAAACCCCAACAATTTCAGACTTTTTACCCATTACTTACAAACACACACCAACATACAAAATAAGCTCGAGATGACGAGAAAGTTCTTCACCCAGAGAGTCATTCGTCATTGGAATGGGCTGCCCAGGGAGGTGGTGGAGTCACCGTCCCTGGAGGTGTTCAAGAGGGGATTGGACGTGGCACTTGGTGCCATGGTCTAGTCATGAGCTCTGTGGTGACAGGTTGGACTTGATGATCTTTGAGGTCTCTTCCAACCTTGGTGATACTGTGTGTGATACTGTGAAAATACACCCTCCCACACACAACCATAGGCTATCTTCCCTGCAACTGTTCTTCCTAAATCCTTCTCCCAAAGGTGAATGCCAGAAAAACACCAGGGATTTCTGGGTCCAGGAAGAAGTTTGTGCATAATTGAGACAAATTTCCATGCAGTTAGGATTAGTTTGCAGAACTGTTTTGCCTTCTGTTTTTTCTATGCTTTTCTAGCATAGGTTGTGAAGCTATAAAAACTTGAGTCAAAAGACTTCCAAACTCACCTAAGTGTAATACCCCCCAAACTCATTCTTTTATAGGTATATGTAGACTAAGGTACACAACTCCAAAAGACTCAAGAACTAACTTTGAGATGGTTATGTGAAATCATGATTCACCTTCTGAAACATACCAGAAATTCATGTTTCTATAAATTTGACACAAATTCCCATCATTTGAACAACCCAGCTGATTAATATAATGCCATGGATAATGCTGCTAATTCCCTATATTAATGATAATTTCTATAGAATAGAATAGAATAAACCAGGTTGGAAGAGACCTATTATCCATGCCTCTGGTTCAATCTGTGAGTGAAATAATTCTGTTCTCAGCCTGCTAACAGAATTGTGTATAGCTTTACAATAAAGTAGTTACTCTATACACAGCGAGATGGACTTGAAAATAAGCATTTCAAGAAACACCTGAGTAGAATAGAATAGAATAGACCAGACCAGGTTGAAAGAGACCTTCAAGATCATCGTGTCCAACCCACCATCCAACACCACCTAATCAACTAAACCGTGCAACAAAGCACCCCATCAAGTCTCCTCCTAAACACCCCCAATGATGGCAATTCCACCACCTCCCCGGGCAGCCCATTCCAATGGGCAATCACTCTCTGTATGAAGAATTTCTTCCTAACACCCAGTCTAAACCTCCCCTAGCACAGCTTGAGACTGTGTCCTCTTGTTCTTGTGCTGGTTGCCTGGGAGAAGAGACCAGCCCTTGCCTGTCCACAACCTCCCTTCAAGTAGTTGTAAAGAGCAATAAGGTCTCCCCTAAGCCTCCTCTTCTCTAGGCTGAGCAACCCCAGCTCCCTCAGCCTCTCCTCATAGGGCTTGTGCTCCAAACCCCTCACCACATACACTTGGAAAGGGAGCATGGAAACCTCTGTTAGTGCCTCTCCTTCCAAACTCATTTAAGATCTAACTTTCCTGTAAGATCAGGCTGTTACTCTATAATTCACAGCAAATTCCTTCTCTTTGTTATTAAGTCAGAGGAAAGACTGCTCCTGTTGTTAAAAGTAACTATTTTTATTGTTTTTTCATTGGATCAGGAAAATTGCTTCCTTTTGATCCATGCTAAAACAAGTAATGTTTGCTAAAAAGTAATTCTGTTGTCTAAATAAAACATTAGAAATGTCATAAACACCATATGAAAACTAATTTGTTAAAAAGATTTTCAAATCTCAAAAATATTTAATGTTAAAAATATTTTTTCCTCATCACTCCTAAATAGGCAGTTTGTAATTACATAAATAAAAAGGAATATTAACAACATCTATATTAACTAGATCTTTATCAGTCACCTATCAAAGTCCACTTTGCTGCAAAGAAGGATCTGAATCGATGACTCTCTTGAGAAAACAGATCTTACAGTCATGGTTTATACAGCATCTCACAGGGCAGCATCAAGAGTGTCTGAGCTGTATTACAGACACCTTTTTTGGGGTATTCTTTAGAGCAAATAACCAGTTTCACCTTTCTGTATCAGCAATCTATGTTCTTAGCATGCATACCACATCTTCCTTCTTTTGTAATTCTTTAATGATTACAATTACATCAAAATACCCCTGTCTTTGTATGGAATTCTGTAGGTTCTAATTTTGTTTTCAGAATATTTGTTTTTTTACAGCACAGAACAAGTAGGAAACAGTACAATTTTGGCCCATTTCATAAAGGTCTTTTTCAGGGCAGTTTCTTGCAAGTGACAAACTAATTTCCAGGCAAACAGAAGTAATCAAGGAAATTGAAAGTGCTGATTTGAAACCTAGTCAGAATAAATTACAAATGAAGAGCCAAAGAAAGAAAGCTGCAGACATTTCCCCCTCCCTTACACTACCCCAAATACCAGGTGCTCCCTTCCCCTGACAGATCTCCTACTTCCGCTCCTCAGGCATATGAATCAGAGCCCATCTCAGCATCCACAGCATGCCACATCTATTCAACACCCTGAATTGTTTTAGGTTAAGGTTTAAAATGAGTATTTGTTTTCAGTAATAAAAGCAAAACCTTTTTCCATGTGATTCATATCATACCCTAAGTAAAATCACTAAAATAACTCACTGAATTCAGCTATGATGCAGTGTAGTAGCAGACCTGGCAACCTGCAGGCCAATTCCTTAACCCCACAAAGCCCTACACATGGCTTTCACTAACGATCATAGGACTGGGCTCGCTTCCATTCTGCTTGCAAAACCAGGATCACACTAGAGGAGCCTTAATGCACACAGAAATATCCTGAAAAATATGCACCTACCTCAGTATTTCTGCAGAAAACCTGCAGAAAAGATGATAACTTTCTAACACTAGAGAAGAGACCATGAAAAACTTATTAAGCATGACTCCTGAGGTGGGCATTAACAAATTTTGTGAGCTTCAGACAGGCTGCCACTTTAACACGTATGGCTACTTTTCAGAGAACACATATCAGACTACCTTAGTTAGAAAATTTCAATACTATAGATATGGCAACAATGGAGATATACCAAGGTGAACTAATCTGTTAATTACTGTCTACTAAGAGATGACAAAGTAGTGCAAAAAGAAGAGCTGAACAGTAAAAATCAGAGATTTAGGAACGAATAGCATAAACACTGAAACCATTGTTCATAAGCACAAATGTTTGCTGTAACTACATAAATACGTCAAGCTTGTCTAAGATGGACAACATTATTAAGCAGCTTTTATCTGCTCTGTCACAGACAGTATGTGTTTGACATCACTTAAGTGGTGTAAATGATAAAGTGATAGAAGAGGAAGTCATCTTTCCTCATTAAGGATCAAGTCCATTGCCCAGAAGGAACCTATGTCACTGAATTATTAGGATGACTTCTATGAAGTCCTTTAATAAAGCTTTACTAAAGACATAATTGCTCTTGTCTATGGCCCAATAAGACACTTCCAGATTATTATTTTTTTCCTGGAGAGGAGTATTTGTTCTTTACAAATGAAAACTTTCCGCCTAGTGTGAAAGCCTAAGGCATTAGAAACATGTCAAAAATAATCGTCTCAAAACACAAACATGCTCAACAGCACACTTCAGATGACTAAACACAGCCTCCTTCAGCCTCTTGTCAGGAACAAAAATCAACCTTATTACAGAACATGCTGAATATGGGGAAGCAGTCCAAATTTTTCCATGATTTATTATCTTTGAGGTTAAGTGAATCAGTTGTATGCAAACCTTTAGGGAAACTCTGTGGTTATGTTCCCTTTTTCTTGGAATCACTGAAGTGTGGGGGTTTTTGTATGAAACAATCCCAGTTTTTACAAAGAAAGATGGTCAGTCATCAAGATTAAGGACAAATATTACTGTGTCCATTTTGAGACCGTGGAAAAGAAGAACAACTGAACTCCTGGAAAAAACGTTACAGGAAGAAGTGGTAAATGGGCTTATGTATGAGCTGAAGACTATGATAGCAATTGAAATAGGATCACTCCGTCTGAACAATTTAGAGATCATGTGGAAAGAACCGAGTAGAGATGAAGAGGGAAAGTCAACACAGAAAATGTGGCGTTTAGAGCAGGGTTTTCCCTTGGTGGGAATCACAAGCAGCACTCCAAGAGAGCTCTGATCTGGCTACTGCCAAATTTCCTATGTCTTGTGAAAATTCAGTTTTGTCCTTGTCCCTTGGAAGAGGGACAAGGTTGGAAGAGACCTTCAAGATCATTGCATCCAACCTATCATCCAACCCACCCAATCAACTAAACCATGCAACCAAGCACCCCATCAAGTCTTCTCCTGAACACCTCCAATGATGGTGACTCCACCAACTCCGACCATCTGTCCAGCCTGTCAAGGTCCCTCTGCAGAGCTCTCCTGCCCTCTAACAGATCAACACCTGCCCCCAACTTGGTGTCGTCTGCAAACTTACTGATGATGGACTCAATACCCTTGTCCAGGTCATTGATAAAGGTATCAAAGAGGATGGGGCCCAGCACTGATCCCTGGGAGACACCACTAGTGACTGGCCTCCAGGTGGACGTGGCACCATTCACCACCACTCTCTGGGCTTGGCCCTCCAGCCAGTTCCTGACCCAGTGCAGAGTGCTGCTGTCCAAGCCATGAGCTGCCAGCTTGGCCAGGAGTTTGCTGTGTTTCTGGCAGACCTGTCCCAGAGCCATTTGTGGACCAAAGGCAGGAAGAGCACTCGGGACTACAACTTGAAAACTAGAAGCTTAGCAGTATGACATTGCCCAGCTCAAACTAAGCTTAAGAAGAAAACTCTCCTATGGCTGAGGTCAGCGTAGCCATACCAGGTTTACTAGAGGAAATTTTTTTGGAGGTGTGCAGAGCAGATAAACATAGCAAAACCCCACTGACTTGTCTGCAATGGAATACAAAGTCACTTATTGCAATTTCTTACATTGTATGCAAAAGGCTCCATACCTACAATTGGTTTCCTCCGTGCATGACAAACACTGTCAAAATTTTCATTTTCATCATTAAAATAAAGTTTAGAGGAAGTGTCACTTTAAAAAAAAATACAAACATTTCACAATGGATTATTCTGCTTCCTTTCTTGCCTTTCAAAATGTTTTGTTTTTTCCTTATGTTTAGAATCATAAATACCATAAAGACCACAACATCGAATCCATACACTTAATTCACTACATCACTGAGTGCAATGAAGGAAAGAAGCTGGAACATGATAAAAACACCTATTTGGCTTTATCACCCAGTAAACCAAACTCTGGAAAATTCATTCAGACAGGATTTAGCTTTGTTTATCTACCAGTCTCATAGGTCTAACACAATTAAGAAAGAAAGTGGCATACATAAGCACAGTTTTTGAAAGCTTATTGATAATTCTGTATATGTAATTTATATAAACACACACATTTATATATAAAAGTACCACTGGAATAGAGATACAAAGGGTTTGGATAATGTTAAGTTCAAAACCAATGCAGAATGTACATCAGAGAAATAAACTCAATGGAGAAAAATACTTTTATGAAAACAAATACTAAGAATACTCCCCCTCTGCATGGAGAGCATCACAAGAAAAGCAGGACACTTCCCCAGGCACATCTGAAGTACAGGACTGCAACTCCACAGATAACCTTTTCTCTCTATGAGGCTCTCCTTACCAAAGCGATGACAATTTAAAGGCAAGGTTGAGGGCTGGACAAAGGACATTATGATGAATCTTCAATGAAGACCTTGTCACATGCAAAGCCTCTAAGTCTCACTTCACTCTGCTATTCAGGCTACAAACTCTAGGGAATCTATATCTGACCAGACATTTTCTCAGATGATACTAGTCTCAAGAGTCTCCTATTACATCAATAAAAGATACCAGCTCCGCACTTTTGCATGATGTTTTTCCAGAGAAAAGGATTTTATTATTTAAACTCACACCAACTTGCAAGTTTGTGCTGGGTTACACCCATCCTGGGGTGGAAGGAGGGTTGCAAGAGCCCTGCTTCCCCCAGGGGACAAAAGAAACCTGATCCAGGGGGACTTGGCTTCCCCCTCCCTGAAGGAGGAGTCCCCTGGGTCTAAGTTGGTCTGTTCCTCTCCCCCTTCCTGTCCAGCAAGACTATAAAAGGGAGGGCATGGTGGCCACTTTGTTCCTGCCTCACCTATTCCAAAAGGACCAACAGCCACTGCTGGCCTCCTGGTTCTGCCACGTGTTTGGGCCTGATCTCCCTGCTGCATCCATGCTTCTCTAAAGGACTGAAATTCACATACATCGAGGGAGATACAAGGCCATCCAAATTTGGTTTTGTGTATTTTCCTATTCATCCTTATTCCTTACCCTTGTAAATCCTCCCTGTTATTGCTATATATATTTTGTTAAAAAATTTACTTCTCCTACTTCCAAACTGACTCCAGATTATGTTTTGGTAGATTCACCTCCAGTCTCTTTGGGGGCGGGGGGAGGATTTTCTCAGTTTCTTGCTACCATCTGAGCTCTTAAACGCCAGTTAAGGCTCAAACCACTACAATGTTTTATTCCTGTCCATTGCATTTATGCAGCTAGTTTCAGATACAGCTCTCTCTTTTCCCCCTGTACAGGCAATCTTGGAAAACAGCAAGCCAGTAAATTTTGAAAAACACCCAGCTGGCAAGTCACCAGCTATCTGAGGAAGATTTTTATTACTATTATTAAGTACTACACTGAAAATGCTGTCCAGAATGGATTGGGTTTGGGTGTTTGTTGAAGTTCCTGTCCCTGGAGGTGTACTTCTGAGAAGCTGCCTGGGACCTTGATCTGACCCCAGCAGCACCTTCCTAGCAGAGAAGAAATAAATACAATTCACAGACAATTGGTCACATAAAGCTCTAAAGAATTACTTTTTGTGTCTGTGTGTGGGTGTTAAAGCCTAAGTTTTCTTTGCATGCACTTATCACATCTTGAGTCATACAGTTGCTATGATTTTGTCACACTTCTTTACAGAGGCAGCTGCATTTAGGATAATGGACCTCCCATATGAAGTAGCCTGCAGCACTGAGCTATACATTGCTATGATTTTCCACTTTCTTCACAGTTCAGGTTCTCTAGCTGATCTCAAAAATTTTAAGAGCCTTTTTACAAGTCCTTTTCTTCCAATCTACCATCCTTGCTGTGCCACAAAAGAAACACTGTAAAATGCTTCCCTATACTTACATAAGCAAGAACACTCAATGTAAGAAGTGGCTGTCTTTGTATTGCTTTCTCCTCTGAAGATACAATTTTTAAAACAATTACAAATCGTTTAACCATTAGCTTCCCATCCTCAAAAGGTTTAACAGCACAAAAATTGAAAGTAGTATTTCTTGCCTAAGTCTCTCAGAAGCCTATAACTGCAAAACAGACTATATAAGTAGGTCAGATAAAGAACATACTGTACCTAAATGAGCTATAGCTTCTTTATGACACATTAGCATAAAGTTTTATTAATCTTTGTTACAAAAAATACTGACGCTTCAGATGGGTTTTCTAGACTTCAAGATGATTTAATACAAATACTTTCCATTACTATAAATACTTTGGCCAAACTGCTCAAGTTTCACACTATCCAACTACTGGCTTCTGTTCATGAAGATATTTTAACTCCTTTTTACCTCTGCCTCAAATAGAATAGAATAGAATAAACCAGGTTGGAAGAGACCTTTGAGATCATCATGTCCAACCTATCATCCAACACTACACAATCAACTAAACCATGCAACCAAGCATCCTGTCAAGCCTCACCCTGAACACCCCCAGCGACGGCGATCCCACCACCTCCTCGGGCAGCCCATTCCAGTGGGCAATCACTCTCTCTGTGTAAAACTTCCTCCTAACCTCCAGCCTAAACCTCCCCTGACGCAGCCTGAGACTGTGCCCTCTTGTTCTGGTACTGGTTGCCTGGGAGAAGAGACCAACCTCCGCCTCATTACAACCCCCCTTCAGGTAGTTGTAGAGAGCAGTAAGGTCACCCCTGAGTCTCCTCCTCTCCAGGCTAAGCAACCCCAGCTCCCTCAATCTCTCCTCATAGGGCTTGTGCTCCAAGCCCCTCACCAACCTTGTTGCCCTTTTCTGGACATGCTCCAGCAAGTCAACATCCTTCCTAAACTGAGGGGCCCAGAATTGGACACAGTACTCGAGGTGCGGCCTAACCAGTGCAGTGTACAGGGGCAGAATGACCTCCCTGCTCCTGCTGGCCACACTGTTCCTGATGCATAGATGCATCTGAGTGACCACAAGACTTCTGAGTCAAGTATATTTGTAGTTTAGGAATTTCTGTATAGAAACTGCACGTTTAAAAACAAGAAGAAAGATTTAGCAACTATAGAGCTCTGGCCTTGGCATAAACCTGCCTTTCCGTTTCAGCACCCTTTCTTCTCCTGCAACTATAAAAGGATAGGATTAACCCCATTCCTGTCATTCCAACCCCTTGCAATACATAGCTTCTACTTCTGATTTCCACCTTCACTGGGAAAAGAGTAATTTCAATACATGAAATGGGTAACCTAAAAGTCAGTGTTTCTGAAAAAATTTTACTCTTCTATAAAGCACTGCAAGTGCCCAGCACAAACATCATGATTTCTAGAAAAATGAATTTCCTGGCTTTCTGCCTCACTTCTCATGATCTTGAACAAGATTAATACACAATTTTGTCTGAACATATGATTTGTAAGATTGATTTATAAATATTCTGTAGGATGCCCTATGAAAAAAAGTAATTGAATGTATTGTTACAAAAACTTTTGCTCTTCAAAATCTAATGCTGTCCTTGTAACTGAAGTCTAAGAACTACAACACATACACAAAGCTTACCAGTATGAAAAACACAACCCTTGTGACTTTCCTCAACTCATAAGCATATCCAACAGTAAACATAAATAAGAAGTGATGTGTTTTGCTAGATTGCAAATGGCAAAGATTTCACTATGGATAATCAAGCATTTAGTATGTTTTCAATTTTCAAAAGAGAAAGCATTTGGAAAACAACAGGCACATAAAGAGTTTTCAGATGTATTAATTCTTGCAGCCTTAAGCCCTCCAACAACTGAAACAGTGTCTCAAAAACGTCAGCAATGACAGATTCTGAAATAGCATTAAAAAGGTAACTACACGTGGTGGGTAAAACTACCACACTACAACCATACAATGCAATCAGTCCAAGTTTCAGCAGCTTCAACAGTTGTCATTATTTCTTTCCTGCTCCCTCTCTGTCCACACATTAACACTAACCTAACTTGTGCAGAGTTCAACTTGAAGGTACTGAGAGGGTCTAAAATGTATTTTGATTCACTTGGGTAACTATTTAGGTCTGCCCTTGGGTGCAACTCCAAGATGCAAACATTTATGACTGGTAACAATTATCTAGGTGTGCTCTTTCTTTTTATATCATTTTCCTGTGGTTTATTTGGCTTGGAGAACCACATCAGGATGTCACCAATAAGATGTGGTAGCTTAACAGGTCTCTAGCTACCACTCACCAGCCCTCCTGTAGACCATGCTTCTCAGAAGAGATATCTTAAAATATATGAAAAACATCTGTGTCATGTAGACTATCACAATAGTGTAGTTAGTCTCTAAATTGAGCTTTTCAGTGTACACATGTATTAAGAGACTTTTTGTTACTGTATCTACATACAGCTATATAGATACATATCAGCAACAATTTCTGAATTCCTTAAATGGCTGTGAGACTCCTAATCAAAATGAAATTAGTTATTTTAAAAAGTTAGAAGTATCCATATTTGCACATACTACAGGACAATGCAACTTAAATGCATGACTGAACTATATTACTAGGTGGTGTATTATTTTTAGGACATGTAAGAGCAATAATGCTTTTTTAATGCCAAAGCTTTATGACAATGCTGTTAAAGTCTTGCTGGAAAGTGAGAATAAGCTTTTTGTTCTAATCACAGAGCAGGCAGAACATTCTACAGCACTTCACAGGGTCATTTCAGAGACTCAAAGAATGATAGGGGTTGCAAGGGAACACTGCAGATCATCTAGTGCACCCCTCAAGAGCAGATTCACCTAGAGTAGGTTGCACAGGACTGTACCCAGATGGGTTTTGAATGACTCTAGAGATGGAAGACTCCACCACCTCCCTTTTCAGTGACAGTATTTCATTTCTACAAATTTCCATTGAGCTTGGCTGAAATAGAGAGTAAAGAAATTGCAGCATACTGAAATTAAGATACACGAAAAATTCAGTTCTTCATCCTTAATTCTGTATTAGACTCTACATTTCTCAGAAAGAGGACACTAGGTCACCAATTACAACAGAGAAATCCACCCAGAGAAATCTAATCTAGTGAACACTTGGTATTTTACTTAAAAGAAAGCTTGAAGATCCTCTAGAGTTAAGAAGTTAAGCCAAGCTACCATTTAATGTTAACTAACTGCCAACAGCAGCACTTACTAACTACTAAACATTTCTTATACTGGAGGAAAAAACACGCACACACATCATCTTGTACAAATGCAATACATACGAAGTATCTTCTCCCCTCTAGAAAGCTTACAGAGTTGGGGTTTTCTGTGTAATAGAAGCTTAAATACTAACTTACATGCAATTATAGCTCAGTTTATTCTTACATACTGTATACTTCCTTCAGTAAAGACATTCTAGATCATCTAGCTCTCACTTAATTTTGTTATGGCTTTGTCTTTCTTCATGAGGGATTTCATACCTTTTACAGTACAGTAATTCTGAAGTTAAATTATTGAGTTCTCCAGTCAGTAACATACTGCAAAACTCACTTCTCCTGCGAGCCCCATTTAGCAGCCTTTATTCAGGAGATGAACCACAGAGACATGTTCTCACAAGCACCACAGAAACAAAATAAAATCTCATTCCATATATTGAGGTGTTTGCTGCTCGTGTGAGGTTTGGGTTTATTTTGTTGTTCAGGGGTTTGTTTGTTTGGGGAATTCCGTGCATTTGTTTTGCTCTGGTTTTGTTTTGGTGTTTTTAATACTTACGTTTTAAAGGCATCTAACAGACTGGGCAAGTTATGTCTTGAAAAAGACCCTTTTCAGAGGATAAATGCTCAGATTTTTGTGAAGCCAGGCACCTAAATATTAAGGAACCCAGCATCTCCAGCCACAAAAATAATGGTCTGCAGTGTCAAAAAAAGGTAACAGACAACTATGTGGATAGTGCCTGCAGTACTGATATTAGTTACTCATGGGAATTCAAAACTTCTGTGGATGGGTTACAACTTCTGATCCAAAGACAAAGGGTATTTCCTGATGAACACTGTCCTCTCTTCTGTGCGGACTCTTGTAGGAAAGGGATTTTATTTCATACAACACAAAAAAAGCCAGTACAATGCCAACAACAATTTTCTATCTGAATGTGGCCCTCACATGCTAAAGGAGCACATTCAACGAACTACACTGCCACAAGCCATCAGGCATGGTCAATTTGCTACCCTGCCATGAATGTGAAATAACCTCTCAGCAACTTCTGTAGCATATTGCTCATGTATTTGGCCTGACAATGCTGTGGGCTTTGGGACACATGTCAGGACTTTTGCAATGTTATTTTCCTCTAAAGTCATCTCAGACTTCCTACCACAAGTCATTTTGTTCCAGGTCTTGACATCCTTATGGATCTGCTATCAGCAGCTCTCTTGCTATGGTCAGCCAAAGTGTCAGCTCCTCAGCTCCCCTAACTCTAAACAAAATACAGCTGTGAAAATACCTCCTCTCTGCTGCAACTTCACACAAGCAGTTTAAGAGGTCTCCACTGTTTTCTTCTTGTTTCCCACAGCAGTTTCCACTGTATTACATTACTTGTCAGTTGCAAGCCCTCTAGAACTTATTTTTGACAAACACTAAGAAACAAAGTAACTTTCCCAGCTGCCTTCTCAACAATACTACTTCATTTTTTTTTCACTAAAATTAAAACAAATAGTAAAAAAACCAAAATTACAAAGCATCCTGAGACAGAGACTTCTGGCAATGAAAATATATCATCTAAAACTGCTGAAAATCAAGAAGTTGAAAATAAGACCTTAAGAAGGTAAGCACTAATGTAGAAACCTTTAATCATATGGAACTGGGATTACCCATATTTGTACTTCAGAAGCCAGCAGTGTATTTACTCAGGCTGAAATGTGAGTTCACAGCCAAGGCACAAGCAATGAAGTGCTTCAAATGACTCAATTGGGCCCAGAACTCCTACTCCCATGCCAGGCAGTTTTCCTCCCCTCTTCACAATCCTTCCTTAAAGTTAAGACAAAACAGTGTCACTTCTGACATCTCCAACAGCATTTTTTTCATAGTCATCTTAAAATCCGAATTAATTGGCACATTTTGCAAGAACCATTACAGAAGTAAACTGAAATATGTGGCCATTTTAGTTCATGGAAAATTAAAGGAAGAGGTATATATATGGTGTTGTCAGCTGGAACATGCAGGGAGTGAGCACAAACAGAATTTTGCACAGGCAGCTATATGAGGCTTATGTAAACCTACAAAATTTTATAGCAAGATGAAGACTCTCACATGCAACTGTGAGCTGAAACCAGGGTAGCTGGGTTGCTTTTGTTTTGTTTTTAAAACAAATGGCCTGGTACATGAATCACAGCAGGAAACCAGTGCACATAATCCCACTCCCCCCACTCAAAACTAAAGAAAGCCTGAAGATCAACAGCAGAAACAGGAAGCTCAGTTTTGTCCTTGTATATCCTTTTTGATTTTGGTTTCTTCATTGCTTCTCTCCTTTCCCTTACCTACTACATTAGAAATGTGTCTTAATTGTAATGGAATCATAGATCTCCACAGGAAGAAAAACAACATTGCACTTGATTTATCATGTTGTATTAAGCTATTATATTTCTGCTTGGGATGGGAAGGATGCCAGCAGGCTCAGCATACCCTCTTCTGCCACCTTCAGTGAAGTAGAACAATTTCAGTGCCTTCTGCTTCTTTCTAGCACTCAAAAAGCATAGCTCTGATGATAATGTCCCTTTTTTATAATGCAGCTAAATGACGGAATACATTTTTCAGCCTGTATTCTCATGGCACTTGCTGAATGCTAAGTACCACAACTAAAAGCTGTTAACTAACAGAAGTCCTCTCTTACGAATTCCCCAGGAGAACTAAAACCAAACAGGAACATGAATATCAGCACCTTGTCACTGACATTGCAAAGTCACAGACCTACACTGCAGCCTTCTGGGCCACTCTGGCAGCTGGACTGCTGCAGGTACACAAACCCAAAGAAAAGTTCAGATCCTATGCAATGTGTCAGCCTTACTTCAAGTGGTTCTTTTGCCATCACTACTGAATCCAGGAGTGCTACCAGCAATAGCAGGGCACTTATTTTAAGTTAAACATTTACAGATTCTGAGAGACAATGTTCACAACTGTCAACGGCCAGAGCTCCCAGGAATTACAAGCTTTGGTTGAGACTGTGGAATCATAAAGTCATAGAATCATTTAGGTTGGAAAAGATCTTTATGATCATCAAGTCCAATGATAAATCTAGCACTGCCAAGTCTACCACTAAGCCCTAAATGCCACATCCACACTGTTTTAAACACCTCCAGGGATGATGACTCCACCACTTCCCTGGGCAGCCTGTTCCAGTGATTGACAGCCCTTTTGGTGAAGAATTGTTTTCTTAGTATCCAACCTAAATCTTCCCTGGTGCAACCAGAGGCCATCTCCTCTTGTCCTATCACTCATCATTTGGGAAGAGAGATCTTGCTAGAACTTCCTCTCAGGTAGTAGTAGAGAGTAATAAGGTCTCCCCTCAGCCTCCCTCTCTGCAGTCTAAACAACTCCAGTTCCCTCAAATGCTCCTAATAGATTTCTTCTTCAGACCCTTCACCAGCTTCATTGCTCTTCTATGGACACATAATTTGAATATATTTTAATATAAACACATTCAAAGTTGCTGTGGAAGCTAAACCAGAAAAAGGGCTATGTGGTCAAGTAACAGGAAACATGGACTGAAACACTGTACCACTTTCATCTTTTACCAGAAACTAACTTGAAAATAAACATTAGTAAGCCGAATAGTTGTTAGGGAGGTTTTGGACATCTGAAGTTACTTCTCTAACCTGCACAGTCAACAGAATCAACCCAATACATTGACCAACATTGGTACCATTGCTGTGGCTAAGGCAGATGATGCACAAGAGGCAAATAGGTTGTATTATCACATTAGATAATGGTGCTCTAGATACAAGAAAAAACAAACAACAAAACCACAAACCAAATCCACCATTTACTTAGGGACTCCTGATGTTCACTCCTGAACCATTCTGCAGGAAAGATACTCGGGTCATCGGAATGCAAATTAACTTGTAAAATAATTTCTGCTGGAAGCCAGTGCTGAAGTCAGTGGAAACTTTCAGCTACTTCAGTTTTGGTTATACAGAATACTTTCTTCTCTGAAGGAAAGAGGGATTTCCTGCATGGATCTAAGCTGTTAAAAGGTGGATGCTTCTGATACTTCACTTTCCATGCAATATTCTGATGCTATTAACACAAAAATATGATGATCAAGGCACCCTTTCCGAAGTATGCACGCATGAGTATATAACATGCACACAGAAAGTGACTCTGACGCTTCAAGAGCTTTAACTTGTACATACTACTTTATATGGCATTGCTAGTCAGCAATGGCTTTGCCCAGGTTGGATAGGACAGCAACATATGTCATCAGTAGTTAGGGTAGGTTGGGGAATATGATTTCATAGTACAACTAAGATCTAGGAACAATTTAGTCACTTTTAAGATCACAAAGGAGAAAGCAATTTTACTCCTTCCAGCTGGTGACCAATATCCTGGAGGAGCTACAGTTTCTGTTAAAGCCATCATGGAGAAATAGACATTTTACAGTTTCAAAATTTGTTTTTGGTGAAGTAGTAAGTAAAGACAGTTCACACTTTTCAGGAAACTTGTAAAAGTTGCATAGAAATGTCAGAAACTCAGTTACAAGGTCGTCAGTGACTATAAAACTTCTGCCATTACAAACGGAAGAATACCTTCACATTGAACACAATGTTGTTTTCAAGCAGATGAAGTTACAGACTTTTTAGTTTCTTTGTAATATCACAGTACCACAGTATAACTAAGGTTGGAAGAGACCCCAAGGATCATCGAGTCCAACCTGTCTCCACAGACCTCGTGACTAGACCATGGCACCAAGTGCCATGTCCAATCCCCTCTTGAACACCTCCAGGGATGGTGACTCCACCACCTCCCTGGGCAGTCCATTCCAATGATGAACGACTCGCTCAGTGAAGAACTTTCTCCTCACCTCGAGTCTAAACCTCCCCTGGCGCAGCATGCAACCTGGTTTTGATTTGATTTCTGTTGTTAGTATGCTATTTAGTACTCAGATCGTTATGCAATTTTGGCATTCTAACTATTTTTCTGCATTTATGCCAGTTCCATATTTTCACACAACTGAGCTGTTATTATTTACTGTCAACTTGATTTTTCTGGATTGTTCTGAAATGTACCCCTACCCTTACTGGCTTTTAACAGTATCTTTACTTCAGAATCACCTGCAAATATAATAACAATGTTAACTCTCCACTTTCTAAGCATTAAAGCAGACCTTGCACAAGACCAGACTACTGAACCCAAATAGACATCTTCCTTAACCTCTACATATGCCATTATAGCTTAGCACCATGATATATGAGAAGTATTATACTCATTACTATTCTTTTCATGGACAAAGAATATGTGCTAATGGAGGCTGCAATCTAAATGAAGAAAAGAAAATCAGCTTCTATGAAACATTATCAGCAACAACTTCAGTTGCTGACAGTCCAGTTCTGGAGGCCCTATTACAAGAGGGATATGGACGTGCTGGAATGTGTCCAGAGAAGGGCCACGAGGATGAGCAGAGGGCTGGAGCACCTCTCCTATGAGGACAGACTGAAGGAGTTGGGGCTGTTCAGTCTGGAGAAGAGAAGGCTCCTACATGACATAATTGTGGCCTTCCAGAATCTGAAGGGGGCCTACAAGAAAGCTGGGGAGGGACTTCTCAGGATATCAGGTAGTGATAGGACTAGGGGGAATGGAATGAAGCTGGAGGTGGGGAGATTCAGGCTGGATGTGAGGAGGAAGTTCTCCACGAGAGTGGTGAAGCCCTGGAATGGGTTGTCCAGGGAGGTGGTTGGGGCACTGTCCCTGGAGATGTTTAAGACCAGGCTGGATGAGGCTCTGGCCAGCCTGATCTAGTGTGGGGTGTCCCTGCCCATGGCAGGGGCGTTGGAACTAGATGATCCTTGTGGTACCTTCCAACCCTGACTGATATTATGATACTATGAAACATTTTGCCAAATTACACAGAAGCCTACCTCAATTGCTCTTCCAGTATGCTCCATCCTATGTTTACATTTCCTATCATCTGCACCTTCTTCAACTGTTTGGAATGCTGTTTAATGCTATAACAACCAAGTCCAGAACTATGACCCCAACCACACAGCATTTAAGAATGGCAGCTTTCACTCAGGCACTACAAATACAATTCAACTGTGATACAAACCAAACTAAACCTTCTGACAGCCTCTTGCCACAAGTCACAGCCAGTGTACAATGGGAGCCAGGTGGGCATCAGATTCAGCCTTACAGGCCCATAAGCATTTCAACTTCCACAGTATTCCACTCAGAAGTCCCCAGCTGAGTTGAGCTATCCTACTCTACTCCAAAGAGCCTGGAACAGCTCCTCCACCAGCTCCACAGCACCAATCCCACAGCAGCATTTTGTAAGCCTGGCCATAAGGGACCCTCATGCAAGGCCACCATTGAAAACTTAGGTGTTCCGCTCAACTGCAGGCACCTGGCAGGAATTTCTGCCTCCCAAGGAGGCACTACAGTCCTACAGTAAGTCTTAGACCTATGGCCACAGTGATTTTGCCACAGCTACACAGGCAGCCGCAGTAGTAATTAGTCTGAGAAAGGCTCTTCAGAGCAAGAATCCTTGCTAGTAGGACAAGCCGAAGTACACATCATTGAATAGCATTAGCAAGCACATAATAGAAGGACACACATACACAGTGGTTGCTAGAGTTATGGAGCAGTCCATATAACAATCTTCACACAGACAAATATCCTGTTTGATCCACAGCTGGTGTCATTTGTGCACCTAAAGCTTCCAGAAATCTATCAAACATTTTCCATTTGGTGTCCAGAAGATAAAGAATACTTTGCTTGCAAGCACCTGCAAACACATTGGCCTAATCGTGATGCCCACCAGAGTGCCTATTGCAGAGGCAAGAATGAATGCCATCTTCCAGTCAGGCACTGGTGCTGCTGGCAGGAGGTTTTTATCTCCCACCCTGCCACTTTCTGAGACCAGTCTTACACTGGTACCTGACGAAGCCAAAGGCAGCCTGCTCATCCATCACTGACACAACAGAGTCCTGCATCTCTTCTCCAGCTTCTTTCCTTAACATCTATCACTGACACTTTAAATATACACTATTGATTTTTTTTTTCAGTCCTTGGCAACAGTCCTGCTGGCACATCACACTGCCAAATGACTGCCTGAATGGGTAAAGGAGATCTCCTGGCTCTTCTTGACCTTCCCAGGTTGGTAACAGAACAACTAGTTAAGAAGGGTGACTACTTTTCACGAAAATGGTGAGGAAAACATAACCAATACTTTAACTACCAGATATCTGTGGCTTCATGTGGCACTATTACAACTAAATGCACTGACTTCTACTTACAATTATGAAACAATAGTTTCATCATGTGGTATCATTTCTGCCACCAAGTCTTGTTAACAACAAGGTTAAAAGGAATTTTTTATAAATTACATTATTTTCTGTAATCTAAAGACTGCAGAATGTGTGAACAACAGAGCATTCTGCTTCCGAAGTCTTACGATTTGCAAAGACTTGTAAAAACACTGACATCTATTTTGAAACACACTCTCAAACTAGACATAGAAATTACAGCAGTAACCACAACCTGTATTTTTACTGAGCAGTAAAAAAGGAAGGCAAGACAATATATACAGACAGAAGTTTGATACTGTGCTATCCAGAGAGTTTTCAGTACATGTAAGAAACGCACAACAAGAAACAAAGAAATTAAAACAAAACAAACAAAAAAAATCCTTTTTGCTGAACAAAAAAAGTATCCTATTTTTGAGCTTAATTGAATTTTCTCCAGACAAGACATCTGAATTCAATTAACGGAAGTTTTGTTTGGGGGGCTGCATTTTTTTAAAGTGGTTTGGCTTTGTTATTTTAAGTGCTGAAAATTTAACTACATGAACTCATTACTGCTGAATGTCAGGATCATGGGATGCTAAAAGCATAATCCCAAGTCTTGAATGGCTCCTTAGAAAAAGTTGTGTGCAAAATAAACACGGAATGCGATCACATTGAAATACTGCAGTGAGATGTGCAACACTTATGCCATTACTAATTAATACATTCTGAATTTCAGTAGTTGTTTACCCTCAGAATCTTGAGCAAAAAGCTTATGTGCTTGTTTGTTCCCAGCTGCCTCATTTTAATGACTTTTCTTCAGAAGGTTCTTTTTGTTCCTGGAAATATAACGGTCACTCAAAAAAACCCAGCATGCAATTATCCGGAAATATTATACAAAAAGAACTCTTAATGTTTTGTCTCCAATATGCAGAGATCAATAGACAAAAAGTTCTGATGCAACACAGAAATAGTCAATAGATTCTTACAATTGTTATTTGAAGTAAGCCTATAGGCTGGACTTGACATGTTTTGGAAGCTTCCCATGCCTTCCTTTAATTCCCCCTCCAAATCCTGCCATGATCCCAATGGGTCTTGATCCTATCTATGCCTGAGATAGAGTGTTGCTGTTACGAGACACTGAGGAGCAGAGTGGACTAGTCTGTTAGGTCTACAAGAACATACACTAAAGACCATAAAATCCTGAACACCCACATAAATCCACAACAGTTTTAGACAGCACACATTAGGAAGACAAGGCAAGCTACTACAACCGATAAGAGAGAGGCAAGTGCTTCTCTGTTTGGGGAAAAGGGGTAGATTTTTGCTGCTGATAACAGTCAAGTCATTCAACACAGACACAATACCAAATTTCAGACATTTTCAGATGCTGATTAGTTTAACAGATCAGAACAGACTCTCCTTCCAGCCTCTTCAGGGGTGCAATGCAATGCTGGCTGACATGTGCTACATAATACGGTGCATCATGAGATACCTCCTCTTCCAGAGGCTGTACATAGAGAGATGTCTAAGACTGCTGTGCCTTGTGCAGGAGCACTGAAGACATACCTATGGTTTCTTATAAAAACAAAATTTTTACAAAAATTAATCATCATTCTCCTTTCTAATGTATGACAAAAGTATTTTTTGCACCTTCTTTTAAGTGGTGAATACTTCTCTGAAGTACCAAAACCAAGAGCTGAGACAGAAGTACAGATCTCAGCAAGCAGAGGGCGAGAACAAGAATCTTTCCAGCATTGTCCACATGAATACTTTCCTTTGCACAGCCTGAGCCCATTAGCCTCTTGTGTCTACACTGTCCAATAAAAATAACTAAAACCAGCCTCATTTGTAGTATCCAAATATTTAAACTTGGGCACTTATGCCTCTCCTCCATCTTTGACATGGCAAGTTTCCTCGGATTCATGAACTGGTGATCCTGTTAGCTCTCCCGCTTTATGGGCAACAAAAGACAGAGTTATTACAAGAGTGGGGATGATGTGCATCTTGTGACCTGTGAAATTGTAAATACATCAAAAAAGAACACAACCAAATACATGAATGACACAATAATATCACAATATCTACTAGCCACCATAAACTCAATCCTAATTTTAAGGCATTCTTTTTCTCGAAAGTAGCAAATGTCAGTTCCAAACTAACAGATTCAAAATCTGAGAAACTGTTTGCAACCCAAGCACACCCTCAAGTGAGATGATCAAGCACTACAGAACACCACGTACACTTCCATGTAAAGCTGGGAAGAGACCATTCCTTTTGGGGTGTTTATATAAGAAGCAACCGTCAGTTCTAAGTTCAGAAAAATATTTTCTGTGCCTTGGCTCACAGTTTCAAGTGACAAAACATTCCTTTCTTAATTCCCACCTAGCACATCTGACTAAACAGCACATTCACAAGAACAAGTATGTTTGTTCTTCAGAAATTGTTCTAAATATAAAATTAGCCTGCTTCTTGTTTAGGGACATTCTGGGGGTCATCCCCAGGAAAAGCACTCTTCCAGTCTATCTTTGAGCAGATTAACTCACAGCTAACACTGGGCAAGCCTAGGACTAACCGCAATACTGAGGAAGAGTTGCTGGGATCATTGAGCTATGATAGAGGGCTACACTCCAAATTTTCCTGCTATTGTATACTAAAAATACATTGCAAGAAAGAATCATCACTCAGCATTTCTAGTCCTGCAGTTCAAAACATCAAGAACAGAAGGATAAAAAGCTCAGCTACCATTAGGAGAAAAGACTGATTGCCACCCCTTAGAAGAGAACCCAAGTATTGCAAGGCCAGTGCAGAAACAGGGCACTAACATTGATGCTCGTATCTGGCACTGGTTTAAAAGTGTTTGGTGTCCTGGTTTCAGTCAGGATAGAGTTAAATTTCTTCCTAGTAGATGACATAATGTGTTTTGGATTTAGTATGAGAATAATGTTGATAACACCCTGGCATTACAGTTGTTCCTAAGTAGTGTTTATGCTAAGTCAAGGACTTTTCAAGCTTCTGACACCTTGCCAGTGAGAAGGCTGGGGGGGCACAAGATGTTGGGAGAAGACAGCCAGATAGCTCATCCAAACCAGCCAAAGGAATATACCTTAACATATGGCATCATGTCTGGTATATAAACTGGGGGTAGGCTGGCCAAGGGCTGCTGCTCAAACACTGGCCAGCAGGTGATAAGCAACTGCATTGTGCATCACTTGTTCTGTTGTTGTTATAACTATTATTATTTTCTTCCTTTTCTGTCCTACTAAATTGTCTGTATCTCAACCAAGCTCTACTTTTTCCTTTTTTGATTCTCTCCCCCATACCGCTGGGTGGAGGGAGTGAGCAAGTGGCTGCATGATGCTTACTTGCCAGCTGAGGTTAAAACAACACATTCAGAAATAATCAGTGTTGGGGCGGTGGGGAGGAGTATATAATATTAAACTGGACAACTGATCTTAAACCACAAGAATTCAAGTCCTTTGCTTTTTGATTTCCACCTTCACTTTGGGAGGTCAAATTCCAAATTCAATCTGATGCTAACCTTCTTGCTGTTTTCTATGAAAAACTCAAAATACAGATCCAAGAAAAACACAAGCAATGCTTTCTCCTGGCATGTACGAAAATTTCCCAGAAGCAGCTATGATGGTTTCCCTGGTTCCTTGGCTCTGCTCTTGGGGCACTCCTGCTTTACTACTGCTGTCAGCTGCAAAACCTGGCTGGCTGGTGTGGACAAGGCATCCTTCACTTGCTGGCCATGCTCTACCAATGCTTCTGCTCAGCCTCCCTGGACCTCACTGCCTCTTCCCCAGCTCACTTCCTCTCTCTGCCTCTATCTGCAAAACACAACACAGCTCCATCAGGTTCTGGCTCAGGAAAGCATCCTCCCCTGCCCCCCATGTCTCCCAAGTCATGTTGTATCCACAGCCTTTCTTCTTCCACTGCAATGAAAGGGAATGATGATCTTTAAGGGGGATCATATGGGAGAAAAAAAAAACACAAACAGGTAAGAAAATTGTCACTGAAATCTCACACAATTTACCCAGAGACCACACAGGAAATTCCTTTCCCCAGTAACTTTGTAACTCTGCTGGTCACAAAGTCTGCAAGACCCCTCTCTCTGGCTCCCACACAAGCTACCTGTTCAAGGCCATGTCATGAGTAAGCTATTATCCACATAATATCTATATAATACCAAGCCTCCAACTGCCTATGTTTTGTAAATGGGCAAGTATTCAGCTCAAGCACACAGTTTAACCCTTGGGCAAAGTAAGAAGAGTGAACAAATACAAGTGTGCCGCATGATGTTCACATTCTTTCCTGAAATCAGAAAGTATCTTCCTTCTCAAACTTCCCAAAGGCCAGAAGAAGTTATTCTCCTATCAAGGTCCTGTACAAGTTATGAAATGCCACCCCTCAATTACTGCCGAATTACTCCACCCACGGAGTATATACTAGGTATTTACAGAATCTGTCTTCCTTCAGTGAGAGCTGCTGTCTTTGAAGGCAGGTGATACCGCTCAAAACAGCTCAAGTCCATTTTGACAAAGACAGTTAGTTTTATTTCAAAACCAAAGTGCCACAAAGAGGTTGTAAAAAACTGACTTATATTTGGAGTGCTGAGTATTACAACTGTAGCATTTGCCAAAGAAATCAGTAGAACTTTTTTTCCTTTTTTTTTTTTTTTTTTCCAGAGAAGACATATCTTTGAGACCTTGCCACAAGGAATGTTTTTGTCCTTTGTTTTTATAACCTCCCAGAACATTTTTGTCCTCCCTTAATTATGGGGGGGCTTTCCACAGCTTAAGCGCAAATGGCATAGGAAAGCCAAACTGATTCTCATAATATAACTTTTAATGAAGTATTTGTTACAGATACTGACCTGGTTACAGCCATATTTTTCTCTTCACATACTTCATGGCTGTTCCCAGTTCTCCCCATAATTGCATTATGATTGCTATTTCCAGTTCAAATGTATCAGTCTGTTGCTTCTAGCTGTTGTATCCTGCTGCAAAGGTACTTGACCACTGTGCTCAGGTAAAGTCTCAGTTTTCTTTATGTTAAACCAATACCAAGTTTCACATTGCAAGGTATTTTTTACAGCAAAAAAATGTGATTTCCCCCCCCAAGTAGTATCTCAATTTTTTTTTTTTTTTGTTATTTATTCCAAAACTCTGACTGTTCAAAACTACACTATGCACAGGAAGAAATGCTACCTCACTGTTCTGCTTGTGTGCATCAGAAGCAAATAACCCCTTTCTTACAAGAGCACCATTCTGAAGGGCATGTTGATGGAAAAAAGAAAACTATATACAATACAAGCTTAAACTTGAATATTGACTTACAAAATTGAGTAATTTTATGTATTTCAGCACTTGCACAGATTCTGAGACCTGGATGGTACAAACATTATAGCAGTGATGTGCTTAGGCCAAAATTAACAGATAAATGTGTAAAATACCATTCTCTGCAATACTGAGAGGATTTTTCAGATTTTAACAACAAACCCAAGTTTTATTTCTTACATGACTACACCTGATACAGGCAACACTAACAGCCAAGGAAATCTGAACAAGACAATGCTGTTATTAAACAGAGTTTACAAGTACTACTTGCCAACTAATTTTCAGGATTGGTCTTTTTTAAACCCTGCTTTTGACCTATGGATTAGGACTAATTTCATTTTGATCACAGAAACAATACTTAACACCAAGTATGTTAGTCAAAAAGACAGCAGGTACTCACTGATACTAAATCATAGAATCACAGAATGCTAGGGGTTGGAAGGAACCTCCAGAGATATCAACATGAACACCCTTGCAAAGCAAGACAGCTTAGGGCAGGTCATGTAGAAATGTGTCCAGGCAGGTTCTGAAGATCTCTAGAAAAGGAGACTCTACGACCTCTCTGGGCAGCCTGTTCCAGTGCTCCAGCACCCCTGCAGTAAAAAAGTTGATTTTTTTATGTTGAGATGGAATTTCCTGTGACTGAGTTTACATTCATTGTCCCTTGCCCTATCACTGCGTATCACTGAAAGGAGACTGGCTTCATCCTCCTGACAGCCACCCTTCAGATATTTGCAGACATTAATAAGGACCCCTCTCAGCCTTCTCCTCTCCAGACTAAACAGCCCCAGGTCTCTCAGACCTTCCTTATAAGAGAGATGCCTCAGTCCCTTAATCATCCTTGCAGCTCTCTGTTGAACTCTCCAATAATTTCCTGTCCCTCTTGAACTGGGGAGCCCAGAATTGTCCACAATATTCCAGATAAGGTCCAACTAGGGCTGAGTAAAGGGGGAGGAGAACCACCCTCGACCTGCTGGACTCACTCTTCTTAATGCACCTGAGTATACTATTGACATTCTTGGCCACCAGGGTACATTCCTGTCCCGTGGAGAACTTATCAGCAATGTAGCTCTGCAGCAAGTTAATGATAGCCATAATTTAAAATTGCTATTTTACCAAAAACCATAGAATTACACCTTATGCCACTGTGCTTAAATATTTCTGAAATAAAAAAGCCTATCTGCATTCAAAAAAATAAGTCTGCAGCATCAGAAGTCAAAGTGTGACTTCTACCAAAATCTGTTACATCTTTGGTCATTATACAGACATCACATTTTTTATGAAAGTGTTGTTTTAAAGACAGACTGGATATGTCTTCCTCCCATACATATATATACATAAGCAGAATTTACCTTCATGATTATTGAAGTGTTCTTTTCTTATGGAGGAAATATTTGACTGGACACAGATAGCCAAAAAGGCTGCAATGTCTTAAATCCCACAGGACGTACTTAGTTGTATTGAATTTTTTTGAGCATTCTGTAGATTTTCCCTCCCCTCTTTTTTTCCATATGGAATTTCCTATGCTATTATGGTGATTTAGACAGATGTACACAGAAGTGTACAGGCACATCATGTCTTTGTCCAGGCTTAGCTTTTAAAACAAGGCAAGAAATACAAGTGCTTGGCATCTGCATTTTCAACACATAAATGAAGACGATGCTCAGAGAATTTTTAGAAGGCTCTTACATATTTCAGTTTCCCTTTTCAATTTAAGTATCACAGATTTTATATGCTGGATTATTCTTAAATACAGATCAAGTGACTTTGAACCAGCATTTCTACATCTAAATCTCTCCAAATGTTAGCATATGCCATTACAAGCACCAATTCCTCAGTCATCTGTTGGCAGACCTTTAAATCTTGAAGATCTGCTAGTACCAGAAACAAGAAAAACATTTCTTCCAGAGGTCTCCAGTAATACTTTTTTTTCCACATTCCATTTCCATTAGAAGTTCTTTCTTCAAAACAGCTTTTCTTTCCTGCATCTGTTGAACTACTCTCATATTGGCAAGCTCCTCTCATAATAAATGATGAGCATCATTAGAGCAGGCCATAAAGCTGGTAGAAAGCAAGAAAACACTTTAAACACATTCTTTTCTGGATTTTACCAAAATATACACTCATAACAAGAAGAAAACATGAAACTGTGGAAATCTCTGGAACCTGCAGTGGGTGGCGCAGATGGTGAAGCCACACCTGGGAAGAGAAAGTATATTGCCTTAATGGCAGGCTGGCAGGCTAAAACACTACAGAGCCAGAGTGCAGCAGGGAGTGATGTGATGGCTTTTTCTGGTGACACTTCTGCTGCCCTGGTCCCATACTGCGGGAACATCTGCCCTCATCAGGCATGGATATCTCTTCACTCTTCGTGGTATCTCAGCACTGCACATACCACCAATTAAGTCTCATTGGAAGATGCTGCCATGTGGCCTTCAGCTGGTCTCCCTCAGCCTTGCAGCAACAGCAGCTGGGGACCAGAATGCTAGCTGCACTTATTACCACAAGCTGCGTTTACCTCCTGTAGTAATGTCCCATTTCCCCTTACTTAGAAACTAAAAGAGCTTTGGCCATTTCAACCAGTATTTTCCATGGAAACCTTTGTTCTGTGCTGTAGGCTTTCAAGAAGTCACACCTGATATATGCAAGAAGGAAGTCTCCTCTTACCAAACATGCAAGCAGTAGCTATTAATGACTACCTGAGAAAGTATTTATTTACCTCACAGTGAAAAATTGCTTGTGGTTGACAGCATAATTCTTACTGCACATGCCTCAAGAGAGCAATCCAGGAAATACGGTTTGATGTAGCACCCTACCAATCCTGTGGATTAAATAAGCTGTAAAGTGAAAGAAAACAGTATGTCTTGAGACAGCAGAAAAGAGAAATATGGAGTACACCTGCAGAACTAACAAAAAAATCCTTATCTCAAATAAGTCATCTTAGCTAGCAAACATTTTTACTTTTTTTACAGAGAAGTTTGTTTTTTTTTCCCCAGTCATAACTGTCATCTGATAAAACCAAACCTTTACCCCTCTTTCCATAACGCTCAGCTTCATTAGTCATTAGCCCTGTGGCAGAAATGGAACATTTCTCTATTTCTTGGGGCAGAACAATTCTCATACTTCTGAGTATGGTAGAAATGTCACTGATGCACAAACATAGGGCTTCCAGCTGACATCAATACTTAGTAAGAGCACTAGGGATGTCACCCTTTTCATTTTCAAGGCAACTCTCTCTGATACAGTATCCATGGTACAAGATACAAGACAATAATTTTCCAATCTGCAAATAAAAATAATGTCAATGCTTATGCATTTGCATTTATTATTTTAGTATCAGCATGCTTGTCTCTGAATTCCAACTTTAGGCTCCATCCCACCACAGCATTTTCCAGCCCACCCTGAGGGGCTCCCACTGCCTCCAGTTGACTGAAGCACATGCAGCTAGTGTACCAGCATACCTGACAAGGGACTTGTGATATCTGTGTGGTCACAATATAAAAAGGCTCAACTTGTCTTCACTTGAAAACCCAGGGCTTTTGTTTTTTCCCTCATCTTTTGGCTTATACAAGAAAGGATGGGACAACTGTTAGTTTCCCTTTGCTCTCAATTTTTCAGGTTATCGTCTCATTCTCCATTTTCCTGAACACTGGGTCTGGGTTTTATGTATTCCTAACCATTTCCAATGGCTAAAAACACTCACATCTCCCCCAGAGCCTGTACCTCTAGAAGAGCAGTGGCCGTAAGATACTCATCATGACAATCCTCAAAGTAACTCTATCATCACTTCATCACCGTGAGTACTTATGTAAACAAAGAGTGCAGACAGGAGATGTGGGAAAGGAAGGAATGTATTACACCTCCCAAGAGGACTTAACCACAACTGCAAGTATCATATTCTCTACTGCTTGGTCTCCTGGCATCTTTTTCCACATCTCTATGAGCTCTCTCTTACAACAGCCAATTCAATCCTCTCTTCACCCCACCTCCAAATACAAGAGCATTATTACTGAAATAAATATTCCCTAAATAAAAGATCTATTTTTTTATTCCATCTAGAAAACATTAACTTAAATAATATTTTTCATTATTATAAAATTGCTATGTTTGAAGCACATCATATGAGTTTACAGTGAGACCTTCAAGCACATGCAGGAAATCCCACAGCCTGAGTATTCCAGCACAGGGCACAATTTATTGCCCTTCTGTTGCTCTTGCAACACTCTTATTCATTTGCCTCTATGGAAAGCCCAGCATATGTCTCTCATCTTTTGTGTATCTTTGAACTTCTTTGACTGACTTCACAAACAACTGCAACCAGCACACTAATAGTGGAAAAGCTTTCTGTTGCATTCATACACCAAAGGTTTCCAGTGAAACAGCAGTAAAGATAACTGCACTCAAAGCACAATTTCCCCACTCTATTTTCTGGAATAAACAAGCCATTTGAAAGAAGAACAATTAATTATAAAGAAATAACTACCAAAGAGAACAAGTCTTCTTTTAAAGAGAGGAGAGCTTTGCCTTTTTGACAGAAGCATTACCTCTGGTGCTGATTTGCTGCTGTTTAAATCATTCTCCCTTCACATAAGGAAACAAGAACGCAAAACCAGAAGTTGCATATGCACGAACACTTTAAAGATTGTTACAATGAGGGCTGAATTGGTACTGTGCTCTCTACCTACTGGAGTACCAATTTCTGAAATATAAGTAATTCAACTGTTAATTAGTCTGTGCCATGAATATAGACACACAAACTTCCAATTTTTTTGCATGAGAAGTGGTATCTGGTTTGAGAGAGAACTATTTGATGCGAGGGAGAACGACTTAGGATCACAGGCTCTTTTCAAGGACAAGCAGCAATGCTAAAAAAACTCAACTGCTTTCCATCACACCCTTTAATTGAAAGTTACACAGAGAAAACCCAACAGCCACTTCTATTAGTCATCATGAAGGCTGGGTTGGCAGACTATGGCCATAATATAGGCGTTTGTCATTCCGGCAAAATCACACATACAACTAAAGAACAGCAGACCGTAGCTAGGACAAATTAAACACAATGCAGTTTTGCCTATGCAAGTCACCAGAACTGAGATGTAGCCTAGCCAGAAAACTGGAGAGCTCTCAGTTCACATTTGCACTGCCCAGTGAAGTCTTGCAGAAGACCTCAAGCTAGTCCTGGAAACAAGCCACTGTGATGTCTCCTCAGTCTCACTGCACTAGCACAGTACCCTGCTTGAGCTAGTTATCCTGATTAGTGCATGAATTACTAAATTAACTGAAGGAAGCTTAAGGAGACTACAGATTATTTTCTTATTGTTCTCATCTTCAGTAGAATTGTAGCATTCTGGCACTCCTTTAAGACTTTTATATGGCAAATGTACTTCCATCCATTCAGACCAGTATAGCTGTGTTTTTTCCCTTTCCTGAATGATAGTGGATCTCCTTGGAGACCTTTAAAATCCAGGAGCTTGCTATTACTTTCTCTCACTTTCAGAGCATGCCTAAATCTTCCATGCAACATAGTATGAACCACACAGTTTTACAGTATTTCTGTCTGAATTAGCAAGGTTAGACACAGTACTTGCAAGTCCTGGAATAAAGCTTTCCCACCAGTTTAAATCAAAACAGAATTACTCATTTCCCCATAAGCTAAAACTGTACAGCCATAAGGAAGGCCATCGTGACAACTCCCTTAAAATTTGTCCATACTTCTTGTCTGAGATGTATGTAATCACCTGAGTCAAAAGACAACATGAGATCTAAACACCAGCAGATCCTATCCTGATTTTCCTACCATTTTAGTCACTTCTGTTAACCTGAAGAATTAAAGGTATCAACAGATTTTGATTTGCATGCATGCTGAAAGATGTGTATGCATGGGGTCATTTGCTCTCCAAACTTCTTCACTTCAGCTTTCTTACTTCTGCACTGGGATATGAAACTAACTGCAATAAAACCCCCACTTTTTCCCTCTGCCTACCAGTTAATTAGCAAAGTAGTGACTCTCCCTGGTTCTTATGGTTTAAGCTGTGGAGCAGCTCATATTGCTCCCCATTAAATCCTCTAAGCAAAATTTAAATACAAGGCTCTTCATTGTTTTTACTAACTTAGGTGAAGGAAAAGTCTCTAGACTAAACATTTTTATGGTTACCATTTTTCATTAACCTTAAATTTTGGTCAATGACTCTCCCTGAGAAAGCACTGCCTCTGTTTAATTTCTTGACATCCCTCTGCATCTTATTCCTTAATAGGCCAATTACTCGGGTATATCAAAGACGACTAACTGTTAATGTTTGAAGTGTTAACTCAATTTCCTATTGTATTATAAAACAAAGACACATTATTTGTGAACAAACTATACTTTTCATAAGGCTAGGGAATGAGGCAAGAAGCTGACTTTCCCCCCAGTGCTGTACTGAGGAATAAAACTGTCAGTCAGATTTTTTGGAGAGGAGCTATAACACATTTATCTCTGACCTTTGAGATCTATCAAGAAAGTTATTGGATTTCTATTCAATGCAACTTCAAATAAAATAGTTTGTAGTATGACACTGTCACTTTCCACAGTGTGCTTAGCTCTACCAGTTTCAGGCTAGAATAAAAAGCAGAATTTCAGACACAAGATAGCTGGCCTCTCCTGCATTACTTAAAGATGACTACATATTAAGCCATTTTAGATGGAAATACATTTACCCAGAAATGTCAGCAAAATCTACCACTGCTAAGGAAGCTCACTGTAGAAGCATTCAAGAATCACTCCTTGAACTTCTACTCCAATTTGAGTCTCAGTCCACTACTCATTCTGTTCCCAGCAGGTGCTCAATGGCCATCCAAGCACAGCTGAGAAGACGACCAGAGAGAAGGTGGTGGCCATGATATAAATAAATATTCTGTCTTCACTTTGTAGACCTTTTTTATTCTGCTTAGCCCCTCAGAATCCTGGCACCAGGCTCTATTGCACTGCAGCAGAACATAAAAGCAGCAATAATCAAACTCCAGGGTATTGTACTGAAACCCAAATCCCCCTCTCCTGCCCCCCAGCCCTCATAATTGAGGAGTAACAGTACGGAACTGAAGTGGGAATTCACTCACTGAAATTCCTGGCAAACAAGGACTGGCTTCCCAGATGCTAAATATATATCAAGTACCATCCATCACACAGCATGTACATACAGATCCCTTTGTAACGAGCTTCTCACAAAGAAGTTGCTTCTTGAATTCTCTATGCTCTAAAAACCCTTTGTCTGACATTCGCTTTCCTACACATCCATGATCATGTTAAGAATATCAATAGTTCTTGTAAGTTACTACTTTTTTCCCCCAAATTACCTAAAGTGACTTCCTAACAAAAATCCTGCATCAATTAAGACACTAGGAGCTGATCTAACCACATGTTCAGAACAGAAAGCAGGAGCACCTGGTCACCAAACCCGCAACTTACATTCAGCACTACTAAGCAGATGGCTGGAGTACTTCAAAACACTTAGTCCACTTCTCAGCATCTAGACCTTTTTTTTTTGTCAAAGATAGAAACAATTACTATCAGAAAGGAAAACCAATACACTTAAAGCATTTTAAAAAGTTTTCAAACAGCAGATGCTACTTTCCAAGCAGCCCATTGCCTTACTATCAGTTGCTTAACTCAACAGGAGGAACAAGAGCTGATACAGCCATTCCATAGTTACATCCCAAGTAGGACAACTTAGGCCAATCTTGCACAAAACCTATTTGCAAGGCTTTTTAGCAGAGATTTCTTGCCCTATCATGAAACTTACCCTAGTTATCCCTCTACCTCTAAATTCATAGCAAATGCTGCCTATTTCCAGCTCAAGAAAACATCAGAAAGCTTTCCTCAGGTACTTTGGCAGACTTAGAAAACTCCAAGAGGGAAACCAGACCACACACAAGTTAAAGCGCTACACAAAGCTTCTCTTGCAGATGTGCAGTCCTTCTTTTGCTTAACAGACCAGATCTCGCAGATTTTATGAGGTACACTGTATCCTGTGACAGCTAATTTTCTTTAGCAGACATGGAAAAATATAGGAGGAAACAAAGGTCAGCAGTTAGAAGCATAACACATTTTTAAATGATGGAAAGATACTTGGACCTCTCACATAAATGACTCCACACATTCTTCTGGAAAGGAAGTCCTCTGCAGGCATCCAGTAATATCCAGAATTAGATGCATTATAGTAGACACATGGAAAGGGAAAGGTAAGCAGATTATACCTAACACACTAAGACTTTACTTGTGGGATTTATTAATAAAATAAATCAGGAAATGCACAGATCTTACAACAACTGTGGAAATGGCTCCATATTGCCAAGAAGACTTTTCAGTACTATAGTACAAAGCTTTCCAGCCCTATCCCTGAACCCAAACCATACACATAGAAACTGCCGTGACAGAGAAGAATTCCATTTAGTTCAGCAATCTTATTCGATATCATGACATTATAAGATTGTGGACTACAAAACAAAGCTCCCTTCAAAGGACATTTGCTAAAAATATCACTGGAGTGTTTTTAAGAAGTAATTAGAAAAAAAAAATTAAATACTTGTGATTCTTTTTTTTTTTCCCAATAAAGAACAATTTTGGGAGTCTCCAAATACCTGATGTTACTATTCAAGAAATAAATAACTAATTGCTTGACAAGTCTTCCAAGATCCAGTTAGAGCAATCACACATGCATGAAATCTCATCCTTTTATCTTGAATTTGGTCTCCTGCAAACCCTGCCAGGAATACACTGGACCTTACACAAACTGCCACAGACCATCCTCAGGTACAAGGCACAACATCTACATGAAATAGAGGGAAAATGCAACAGTAATAAATTAACAGTTATCCAGTTCTAATTTAGTAATCTTGGAGTGTCCCCCTCCTACCATCAATCTCAGACTTACATACTTCCACACAATTATGTATTGATTGTTTACAAATACATTTTAGATTATAAGAAATTGAAACGGCAAATTCAAGGAGAAGAGCTTGTTTGATCTTAGTCTGATATTTTGTAGCAGTTTGGGCTGGGTGCCCTCTGCTGTGTTCAATTCCTGTGTCCAGAAGTCCAGCCCAGAGGGGCAGACACAGGAAATTAGGTATTTCATACCATAATTCTCTGCACCGCTATAAGATCTAGCGCGGGGTCTGGCACTTCCCCTTTCTTTTCCACCCGGTAACTGGGGGAGATGTCTCCCAGCCATAAGCCTGGCTAGGCCCAAGGCCATGGGGAGATGGGCAGTCTCAGATCTGGCCAGATGACACTAGTCTAGCAGTGGAGTGGGGCGGGGGGAAAGAAGGAGCCCTGGGGGTCTTGGGTATATCCTCAGGTGGGGATGGGATGTTTCTGGGTATGCTTTGGGACCTCTTTTGTCACTGCACTTCTGGCTCTCTGTAAACATTCACCGCTTTCCATTTAAACTTTCCACCACTTTTGCAATCCATTTGTCTGAGTCATTACTTTTTGCCTGTGGTGGGGAGGGGTCTGCCTCAACCCATCACATATTTGCAAAAATATATAATTGTTACAGCTTCACATAATGACTGCAGATCAACATCAAGCCAAAACACAACAGAATTTGCACCTCTGCTCTGAATTTAACCCCCCCCAAACAAACCACCCCCCAAGAAAACCCCAACACTCCCCCTCCCAAAAAAACCCAAAGCCACCAAACAAACCCAAAAAAAAAAAAAAAAAAAAACAAAAAAAACAAAAACAAAAACCAAAAAAAAAAAAACCAAACCCCAAAGAAACAGAAAAGAAGATTGTAATTGGATAAGAACAACTAAAACTTGCACAAACCTTACTCTGGACATACTGCAGTCTATAATCAGAATGGCATAATTTTGGTAATTACTTTGGGACAAAGGTTAGGACAGCTATAATGAAGCTTCCTGGCAACAAAAAGGTCAAAGAAACTGTCAGCAGAGGAGGATTACAGCTTGGTCTGCGGAGAAATGTGGTGATGCTGAAGATCAGAATAACAGACATTAGGTGAAACTAAATAGTACAAAACACCGAGGAATCCTCCCTAACAGGTCAGGAGCTTTTCATTTGGTTATCAATTAATGTGTCCTCATCTACAGAAAGACTATAATCAATGTTAAGAAAGGAAAGAAGTGTAATGTGTATCAGGAAAGCTATGCCCCGAGGAGGAAAGAAAGTAGCAACACGTCTTAACAAAAACTTGCATGAGACTATACAAAATACAGTGTGTCATTCTGGTCCATTTTGTTCCATAAAGAGTAATTCATCCTAAAACAGGTGCAAGAAGTGTTACTAGTATGGTCAGAAGAAAGAAGGGAGTCCTGCCAGAAACTAAAAAGTGATGTTTTTCTTTACATGAAGGGATACATTAGCTTTTACAGGCTCAGAGGAACAAGAGCTATTTTGAGCTACACAAAGACTGTGGCACAAGAACAAAGATAAGTAAAAATGCTACAGTGAAAAGTTTCAGCTGGAAATGAGAATTGTTTGTTGTTTTTTTAAAACATCAGAGCAGTGTTGTTTGGTAACAAGCTTTCAGAAGGAATGCAAAAAGTAAACAAGTCTAACTACTTTTAAAACTTACTCTAAATGGATCATACAAGACAGATGCTTACAGTAGCAGAGGACTGGACTGTAGGGTCCCTCCCGCCTGTATTCCTAGCTTTGATTTCTGTATTCCATAGCTTTCAACACTACAAGAAAAGAGCATTTGAGATTTCTTCAGGTAGCAGTCTGCAATTTTCTCCATCTCATTTGGCAGCCTGAAAACTTGGTTGACATTATTTTTTACCCAGTATAGATGGTGTCCATAAAAGCATCTTCAAACACAGCATTTATGAATAAACCTGTAATTTTTGTTAATGGATTCATACATATTCTTAGAAGAAAGCCCAAGGGCAGGTAGTTCTGCTGCTGGGCATCACCCACCCTCTCCAACTTCCTGATTATGCAAGTCGGCATCAGGAACTCTCCAGAAGGAGGTAAGCTCTCAAAGTGACCCTGGAGGCAGACAGAGCATGAAAGTGCTCTGAAGCACAACCACCAAGAACAGTGCTCAGCCCTTAGTTACCATTTCTAGAGGTGGACGTTTAATGTTGCTTATCTTAAGAAAAATCCATCTTCAGCTTCAAACCTATTTGCAAGCTCAGCCATCTAAAAAATTAGTGATTCCAGATTAGAAAAAACAAGCAAAATAATCTGCTAAGAAGGAATGGAGAGTTCTCACCTCAAGCAATTGTAGGAATTAACAGACCTACTGTTGCCAGTTGTGTTAACAGGTTACTTCTCCACAGAGAGAGCAGGGGCTCAGCACAAGATCATCCCCACATAAACTCGGTCCTTCACCTTACAGTTCAGTCAACATACAGAAGCATCAATTGGTATGAAATGCACTGCAGAGCCACTGCCACCTGAAAGCTAGAGACACTCATCTTCATTTCAACAAAACTTAATTCAGATACTTCCAAAACATTTACCACCCATTTTTCTCTTTTTAACTTGCACTTCCTTATTCTTTTCAATCTGTAGCAAATGGTGTGTGGTGACATACATTAAAAAAAATAAATAAACTGTTCATAACAAGAAAACATTACAAACTAGACCATTTTTAATTACTCAGAGGAACTGAATTTCTTCACTTCAGACTTCTGGTAAAAGACAGCTTCCATGCTCTTGCTGATGGACAACAAAGAGGAACGTCTCTTCAAACACTGCACCTCACTTATGCTGCTGAAGACAAACCAAATTTGGAAGTGGTTCAGCACCAAATTTTGGGGGGTGGGGGTATTTGCAGCTTTCCACTCTTGACAACACGATATAAACAGAAAAAAACAGGTACATGTGTTCAACAAAATATCATAAATTATCTTGAAGTTTCAGTTTAATTTTAAAATTCAAGCGTAAAAGCTCAAGTCAACAACTTCTAAACAGGCAGGTTTGCTGATATGTGCTATTAAAAGCTGTTTATTTCAGTCCAACTCTGGCAAAGCCAAAAGAGTAGGTTTGATTATGTCCAGAGTGCTTCCAGTAATTACACATCCAGAATCACCACAGTGTGGCTTACTATTCAAAAACAGACAGCTTAACCCATAAGCTTATCGAAAGGGAAAATAAAGGTAAGCTATGTTAAACAATACACCAAATATATCCAGTAGTAGAGACATATATAGAATGTGAGTTGTCTCCCCCATCCCAAGCCTCTAATCATGTTTTCCTTCACTGAACTATTGCCACAGAAATTCCTAAAATGTCAACAGGTCTAACTTACAGGAAAAAAATTGAAACAAAACATCTTAACCACAGTACTGCAAAGGTTCTTAGCATCTGGGGAAGACAGAATAAAGTTTTCACTCTGCTTTGTACTATAAATGCTTCCACAAAGCTATTGCTTCATGCACAGATGCTCAATGCTTCCACATAATGCAGTAATGAAATGCCTGACATCCATGAAATTCAAAACAGACAGCACTCACAGGGAACCTGGCAGTGCTCAAACCGAGAAGTTTGCTGCAATCAGCTTTCAACAGACCTGAAAAGCACCTTTAAAAATCTAATCCAGTTTATCATCTCCCACTTTTGTAAATGCAATTCTCCAAGATCTGCAGACCTGGGGCAGTCATTTGATATAACAAATTTCTTGAATTTATAAATTCTAGTTTTGTTATCATCACACAAAGCAAAATAACAAACATTTACTTTCCCATTCAATTGTTAACACAATTTGAAACAGCATCATGAAACCAGGTAGGACAGATGGGATCTGGTATCATAATCAAGGCCAGAGCGTTGCTTTTGACAGTCAGATGAATTGTTTAGAAAATTCACAAGTGCTGCCACACAACATTTACATCTCAAACCAAAGACAAAGTTAAGGATAAACATAAGTAAATATAGTTTACATATTCTTAATTCACAGAATCACATAATGTTAGGGGTTGAAAGGGACCTTAAAAGATCATCTAGTCCAACCTCCCTGCCAGAACAGGATCACCTATACCAGATCATAGAGGAATGCATCCAGGTGGGGTTTGAATATATTCAAACAGGGAGACTCCACAACCCCCCCTGGGCAGCCTATTCCAGTGTTCTTTCACCCCCACAGTGAAAAGTTTTTTTCCTCGTGTTTCTGTGGAAGTTCCTGTGCCTCAACTTCCACACATTGCCCCTTGTCCTGTCATTGGGCATCACATGGAAGAGCCTGGCTCCATTCTCTTGACACTCACCCTTTACATATTTATAAACATGAATGAGGTCACCTCTTAGTCTCCTCCAAGCTGAAGAGCCTCAGCTGCCTCAGTCTCTCCTCGTAAGGAAGATGTTCCATTCCCTTAATCACTTTTGCAGCTCTGTGCTGGACTCTCTTAAGCAGTTTCCTGTCCTTCTTGAACTGAAGGGCCCAGAACTGGACACAATATTCCAGATGTAGCCTCACCGGGGCAGAGTAGAGGGGCAGGAGAACTTCTCTTGACCTATTAACCACATCCCTTGTAATACACCCCAGGATGCCATTTGCCTTCTTGGCCACAAGAGCTCATTGCGGTCTTATGGTCAACTTTCCATCCACTAGGACTGCCCGGTCCTTTTCCCCTTCACTGCTCTCCAACAGGTCAGTCCCCAACCTATACTGGTACATGGGGTTGTTCTTTCCCAGGTGCAAGACTCTCTACTTGCCCTTGTTGAACTTCATTAAATTTCTCCCTGCCCAGATCTGCAGCCTAAGTCTCACTGAATGGCAGCACAACCCTCTGGTGTGTCAGCCACTACACTCAGTTCGGTGTCATCAGCAAACCTGCTGACAGTACTCTCTGTTCCCTCATGCAGGTCGCTGATGAATATATTGAACAGCAATGGTCCCGCTACTGAGCCAGGGGACTTCACTAGATACAGGCCTCTAACTAGATTCTGCCCCATTGATCACAACTCTCTGACTTCTTTCCTTCAACCAGTTCACAATCCACCTCACTACCTGATCATTCAGACCACAGTTCCTCAGTTCAGCTGGGAGGATGCTGTGGGAGACAGTGTCAAATGCTTTACTGAAAGCAAGATAAACCACATCCACTGTTCTACCATTGTCTATCCACCTGGTTATGTCCTCACAAAAGGCTATCAAACATGACTTCAGTTTGGTAAAACTATGTTGACTGCTCCTAATGACCTTTTTGCTCTTAATATGCCTAAGGACAGTGCCAACAATAAGTTGTTCCATTACGTTTCCAGGGATGGAGGTGAGGCTGACTGGTCTATAGTTACCTGGGTCCTCCTTACCATTTTTGAAGATTGGAGTGAGGTTTGCCCTCCTGCAGTCCCCAGGCACCTCTCCTGTCCACCATGACTTACCAAATATGATGGAGATTGGTCTGGCAATGGCCTCCGCCAGCTCCCGCAGCATCTGTGGGTGCGTGCCATCAGGAACCATGGATTTATGGATGTCCAGATTACTTAACTGTTCTCTAACCCAGCCCTCATCAACACAGTTTACATCAACCAAGGAAACCTCCCCCTTCATTATGCATGAAACAGCACCCTCTTCAATCTCCACGCACCCATGGCATTGTCCACAGCTTCTAGATTCACTGCAATACACGACAACTTCTTCTAACACCCCCCAAAAAACAGCTAACATAGATCTACGGAGTAGAGGCCCAATTCAGTCAGAGCCATTGTGAGTGGTACTGCCTGGCCATCTAATCCCTCAGTCAGAACTCAGAGCAGGTTTGAAACCTAGTAGAGGGGGTTCATGGGGTTTTTTTTGTGGGAAAGCAAGGATGTTGTACATAGCTTAAATCTTCTGTTGGTGAGACTGAATGGTCAACAAGCCACAAATCCCTTGCGATTTTACTATGACAACCTTCAAGCCATTTTCCATGCAGACGGTAGCATTCAACAGTATGATAGCTACACACAGCCTCCAAGTGGCATCTCCTGCTATTCTGCAGTGGTCTGTACAGATGATTGTCTCTCTAACAACTATTGCTCAGATAATATAATTCAATATTTTCAACAGATCATAACTGTTAACAGTTATGATTATGTTATCATAATTCCTAATTACATCATTGACACTACCAGAAAAATCACAGTTTCACCAGGGCAACCTCCTCAGCCCCACAGTGGTGTACACTAAGGAAAGCTGGCTTTAGATCCTTCACTCCACTTCCAGCTCTTAAATGGTCATTCACTAACTGACACAACCAAGAAAGTGGCCTGCAATTACCAAAAGGCATGGCTACAGCATGTCCAAAACAATATTCCCCTGTATCTGTTCTGTTTATTTGGGGGTTTTAATATTCATTATTTTTTCCAGCTGTTCAGTATTACTAGAAGTCTTAATATAAAAATCTGGATTACATTCTTGGTACCATTTCACAAAACTAAAGAGCTTTCTAATTTGTCAAAGATGTTCCTATCATAGGAGCCATCGGATTTCTAGAATGCCACAAGAAAACAACTAAATGCACTAGGTACCATGGCTCCAGAACTCTGAAACACTAGGGGAGGAAAAAAAAATAAGAAATAATTGTAAAAATATGAATAAAGCTTAAATGCTGTAATTAAAAAAAAGAAAAAAAAAAACACCACCACCACCATCAAAAAACAACCAAACTTCAAAGCTTTATCTCACTACTGGCAATGTTTTGTCTTTTTTTCTCCCTTGTTTGTGCACCACTGCCACCACCACACTTGCCATTATAGAATAGAATAGAATAGAATAAACCGGGTTGGAAGAGACCTTCAAGATCATCGTGTCCAACCCATCAACCAATCCAACACCACCTAAACAACTAACCCATGGCACCAAGCACCCCATCAAGTCTCCTCCTGGAAACCTCCAATGACGGCGACTCCACCACATCACTCTCTCTGTATAGAACTTCTTCCTCACATCCAACCTAAACCTCCCCTGGCACAGCCTGAGACTGTGTCCTCTTGTTCTGGTACTGGCTGCCTGGGAGAAGAGACCATCATATAACAGTTTCAAATACTTTTTTCACAGAAAACTAGTAGTTAGTTAAGTGTCAGGCTCTTATTTTTCCCCCCTTGAATAAAATGAAAAGTGACTCAATTTAATTCTTCAGAGAAGCACCCTTTGTGTTTATGTATTAAATCTCGTAAGAGCCATAAAACCAAACAGAAATTAATATATTTTTGTCTTCCACAATTGGTTTTTTTCCTCTATCTCTGAGATACTGCAAAAACAAAGTTAGAGCAAATACCAAAGATGGTGTTAAAAATAAGTTTATTTTCAGCATTCATTTCTTCCCAAAGTATTTAATGTGAACCCATAAGAATCTCTCAGGATATCATCAATTGAAATACTGATATTAATGTATCAGAAGTTGTTACTAAACTCAGGTGCCTATTTTGCCTTGTTCTTTAAAGGCTTTGTTACACAGGCCATGTTAGCGCTATTTCTCCATCTAGTGAGGAACATTTATGTCGGCACATCAGACAAATTGTGCTCAAAACTCCACCTAATGGTGAGGGCCACTATTCTGACCCATGGCCAGGTGAGGTGATGGACCCCAGAGCAGGTAGGTTAGGGACAGATTTTGCCTCTACCACATTCCCAATGAGGTAACACTTTCCACAAGCAAGGCATTGGAAAATGAGCACGTCAGTGTCTCTGTCAGAAAAACCAGCATAAAACGTTCGTTTGTATGCTTGGCAACAGCAGCACCCAAGTTTCTAAAAATAACAAATCAGTTGCAATTGTATTGCCCTTGAAAATTACCAGGTTTTATGCAGAAAACAAAACACCATATGTTCCTGGGAGGAGTAAATCCTACTCCTTCAGTAAATCAGAAATTTGTAAACCCAGAAAGAAGTTACCTCTTCAGAAATTAAGACAATCCACAAGTATTTTTCTGCAAGACAAATTACATTCACACCCCCCAAGAAAATGCCAGTGTTACACCCTTTCTAAAATACAGTGCAGTGGTAAAAACATAAACAGGAAACAAATGCTCTTTCAGCTTGAAGCAAATAGAGCCTTAAGCTTATTTTTGCTAAATCCAAACTAAGATACTGCATCCTGTGGTATCTGGCACAAAACACACAATGGCAATAGAGCAAAATCACTGTCAGCTCTCAGTAATAACCAACGGGCACAATCCTCTATAAAAACTTCAGGTCACTTACAGCAATCATTGGAAATCAGATTTTGTGGCAGTACTGAATTTATATTCACGAGAAGATGCTGCATCAAGAGTTTCTAATTTGTAAAAGCTTCCTTTCATACAAGAAGCCCCATGTACCTTTCAGTGAGATAGATACTTGGCACACCATGACGCACAGAAAAAGCTGCATGAATGCGCGCCTTCATATTTATCACTTTCTGTAGTCACCACTATTTTTTTCTGATAGTGTAGTTGCCCTAATTTTAGTCACAACTTACTCATTGTTTTAAATGTGCAAATTGAGCTGCAGTCGTAACTGAAACATGACCCTATTTGGCCCTTAATGAAGGGGTCACACTTTTCGCAACACAGAAAATCACCAAGCAGAAATACTTCATCAGGCCACTGATACCTATTTGTGGATGATCCTTCTCATAACCTGGGTGAACCAGGCACAAGGCCTTTTTGGCCAGAATGTGCTCACCAAGTACCTTTAGAGATGCTGACTCCAGAATACTGGACCCACAAGCCCTCTCCAGCAAACACTGGCAATTATCACAGAAACATGTACAGAGTACTAGAAGAGCAAAGGTAACAAAAAACAAACAAACAGAAGGATGAAGTTATTCTTTTAAGAAACATATTACTTCTTTTTTTTCAGTAGAGAAATCTTTAAACCTACAGATGACCTAGAAAAGCACATTTACATGCATAAAATTGCCTAAAAATACAAAATTCTAGCCTGAAACCAAACACTAGAGGAGCTAAGGTGGGTGCTGCTGCCTTTGAGCGCGACTGTTTTTCAGAGCGCAGCTGTTCCCTCTCTCGGCTCTGTTTGTACATTAGCTGGCAGCTACAGCTGGCTGCATTTTTCTGAGAGAGAGAGAAGGATTTTGATGCGTGTCCAACAGTAAGCAGTTCACTTTGTTCACTTCAGATTGTGGAGTTTTCTTAAAATGTTGGAAGTGAATGTCAGCTATGTGATGACAATTAGAATAGATTTCAAAATTTATAAACCATTATATAGATATTCACTGTCAGAGAGCCAGGTTCAAATGCACATCCCAATTCTTGAAGTGAAAAGGAAAAGATATATCCAGAAATTCCTGCAGTTTCAAACATTTCTCTTGGAATCTCAAAACACTGCTAACTTTCTGGAATACCACCCAACTCCTTGTTGTTTCTAGATACTTTTTCATGTGGTGTAGAGAACAGCACATTGACAGAAATCAGCTTGAAACTCAAGTCTTTCTCATTCCTCCCTATAGCTAAAAAGTTTTTTTCATAAATCCTTGTCTAAATCAAAGTTTACTATGTATTTAATAGTAATGAACATTGTCTCCTAGACTGTTTTCTATTTTCTGGTCTCAAACATTCTTTTTAAGATACCTGTGCTGGGTTTTTAGTGTTGGTTTCTGATAGGCACAGTTTCTACAACCCTGCTCTATCTAAATTTTTAACTTCAAAACATCTCCCTTTAGTTAGTAAGGAAATTACAATCCAACTGAGGGCACAATTGGAAGTGGGGCAAAAAAGAGAAAAGGAAAAAGATCCTCCTAAATGTAAGAAGACAAAATCACAAGTTGTTTTTTCAAATGGTAAAACTAAGACACGTTGCAAGTTGTTGTATGCATTCTAAGATAAATTGTAATGTCCAATGCAATTGTGGAAGAAATTATTTGCACTACTGCATTTATGCCTGCCTTTCCAAGAAAGGCTAGACTGGAAGAACAAATGTAGTGGATAATGGAATGCTGATTACCCGTGTATCATAAAGTTGCCGTCTAACAAACAGCTGAGAAACCACTCTTATCCAAAGGTTACTTAAGGGACGTTTCCTATTGCTTTCAACTGCATGTACAACATGCAACAAAGACTGGCTCAGTAAAAATGGCATACAAGTTCAGCATAAGTGAGCAGGACTGACTATTCAGTATACAGTATCAATCCTTATCTGTATTTCCAATTCTCATAATTGCCAATGTTTAGCTCTCAGAGCAGAGAATCATCAGCTTTAAATGACCACTGGGCAATGGTGGAATACTGGTCTCCCATTCCTCTCAAGAAGATCCTCTCACCTGGCTCATGCTTGTGGTGCTAGAATCCACCACCAGTCATTGATTCTGGTTTACATCATAGTCAGCTTAAGTGGCAATGAAACAGCAGGGAAGTTTTTATTTTCATCCTTAAACAAGCCAACCCACCACATGAAGGAACACTGATCTCTTGCATGGCCTGCAACCAACAGGGCACATCCACAGTCCCAGGGTGACAAAATGTTAGCCAGTTTTGAGAGACAATTACACAGGCCTGTTATCTGAGGATTCTTGCCCTCTTGTTTTACCTACTTGAGTGATTACAATTTTAACAAAGTAGCCTTCCACAAAGGCCACAAGTCATTCAAGTATTTAATCCTTTTTATTTTCCTTTGTTTCCTAGTCTTTGGGTATTCCTTTTTTGCAGAAGTGCCCTTCATCTCTAACCCTATGGCGATTCAGCAGCAGAGTCCAAGTTAAAAGCCTGAGAAGTCACTGTTAGATGGTTTGTCCTTTTCCTGCTGTTCTAGCTCAGATGTTTAGAGTTTTAGGCAATCCAGTGGGGAAAGCTACCGAGAGTAGAGAAAGCAAAGCCTCTGTTTAAATGGAGAATGTTACAAGAGACTTCTACCATCAAGACATTTGAGGAAAAGGAAGTGGGGGTGAAAAAAAAGGCAATTAAAAGCAATTACACACCTCAATTCTATAATTTGAATTACTGCAATTAATGTTTTGCCAGCTTGCAGCATCACTGCATCCACTGGACCCCTGTGAAGGTATCAGAACCTGCCTAATAAAACAGCACCCACCTTTTCAGCCTTGAGACTCTGAAGGTTTCCTTTAAAACTTCCTCAGACTCTCTTAACTACATCTAATTAACTGGCTAATGCATGCAATTATAATGGGACTGTAGGAGAAGGGATGCAAAATTGCTTTTCCTTCACTCTAGGAAACAGAACAAGTGCTGAAAAAAAAACCCAAGAGAAATTCCTTCAGATAGGAATGCTTACCAGTGCCAACTATGAATGTCATGTGCAGGAAGGAAAATCTCAGAATATTACTGCTCATCTCAGTAAATAAATTAACACAACAGTGATTCTGCTTTCACTCCACATGTAATTTTAAGATAAGCTTGCTATAATTTTTTTAAAATTAAACTATAATTGAAAAAATACTTTGTTTTCTTTTGTCTTCCTAAACTTCAGGCTCCCATCATTGGCACAGCCATCTGAATTATATCCAACTTGCCAGAGGTATCAATTTCACTGAAACAATTCTGCTTCAATACTTTTCACTTGAAAGAATTAGGCCATGCCTTTACAAGATAGAATCACACTGGAGTCAGAGAAACAAAACCAAGCAGGCTAGATTCTGTCTGACTTTAGCTAGGAGACTGAAGCATCATTATCTTTTGAAGTTAATACATCCTAGAGGCACAATGGATTTACTGTACTACTTCCCTGGTCTAAAAAATTGCTCTCCTACTGACCCAAGAGGAAAAGCATACAAAGTAAGAAAGGGAAAAAGGGATTGCGCTTAGAGTGATAAATAATAACTGGAATCACTACAGAGCATTTCCTTCCCAACACAATCATACATATCCTCCATTAAATTTCTCATCCACTGTCTTTCTCCCACACACTCAGACACCTGTATTATCTAAGAGTCCTATTTTTTTTTTGCTAAAAATTTAATTGTGTAGAGCAAAGCTTATCAAACAGTACTTCTAAATCTTTTCAGCTATAGTAAATTGTAGTTCTACATGATTTTTATTCCTAAGCTCAAATCCTACTGAATATTTGTGTGTAAAACAAACCAGAGCTTATTATCAGTCACAATTTATTCTTCCCTTTAATCACTCACTGTATGACATGGTGCAAGATGACAGACAGACTTCACACAGCTACAAAACAAAACCTATGCAAGGCACACACATCAAGAAAAGTTTGCAGCAGTGTATTTCACATTCCAGCATAAAAGAATAAGTAAGAGTCAAAGTGTCCAAAGTAGTAGTCCTGCAGTTTGTCCTTCTCTCTGCAACACAATATTACATTCTTCCATGTCCAATTAATCAATTCCTAGACAAGTTTTCCAGAGTCTTGGAAGAAAATTCCAGTCTTAGTACCAATTCATGAATGTGATGTGCAATCTTGACATATCAATCTCCTTTAGGATGAGACTGACAACTAGGACCCAAGTTCTGTTCCTAGAGTTGCCACTAGTCAGCAACACGTCTATCACTTCTACCTTCCAGACTCTAATCACACATTAGAGTCTAAACAGCTCCACATAATTCTTCATATCCATTCCTTATTCATTTTATGTAAGAGGGAGAACATAAATACTGACAAGAAGAAAGCAGGGGTTTAAATCATGTATTACCCCTGCTTCAGTTTAAACCTGTGCACGAACAGTGGCATCATTTTCATACTGATTAAATGGTGTGTAACCTAGAATGTGATTTCTATTTCATACATATAGTCACACACATGCATTATTGATCTTGGGTTTTTTCTCCATCATCAGATGATGTTATATTTGTATTATGGAAAAAGTCCTGCAACCCAGCATCTAGATATTTAAGATCAGGCTTGACTGGGCTCTGAGCAACCTGATCGAGTTGGGGATATCACTGCTTACTGCAGTGGGGGTGGACCAGACAACTTCTAGAGGTCCCTTTCAACCCAGTGCATTCTATGATTCTGTGATCTGAGCTCAGCACCAACTTTACACTCAAAAACATGCAGGAAAAACATTATTGTAGAAGAAATAAATCCAGAAGAACTTCCTCCCAAAAAAGAAAATATGGCACTACAGATTGAACTCCAAATAAAACAAACTGAAGGTAGAATTGCATAAATAAAATAATACTAAATAATGAAACATAAATTCCAAGACATTTCAATATATGCCAGTATAATAAACCTACTTTGGTCACACACTCTATCTTATTCCTAGTTAAAGAAAATAAATATCAGGCCCTACTGAACTGTAATTCTCAGCAGGAATGTAACTTTTGTGTCACAGAAAGACTGAAGCTGGCAAGACACATAAGAACCAATAATGCCAACTCTGATTTCTGTTGCATCAAACATTCCCCATTCTAAACTCCATTTTTTCCCCCCTAAGATTTTTAAGCTTGTAGTGGAATTTTGTTTTATTTTTAGTAAAGAAATTATAGTTCACTCAAAATTATCCATAAGGACATCTCACAAGTTCATACTTTCCATGAATTGTTCTTTGTGGTCAAAAGAAGTACACCTGCTAGAGTCAAAACACATTAAGTCTCACATCAGTGCTACTGTTATGTTGTTTTAAATGTCCAAAAGCACACTGAAGGAAGGAAAAAGTATGCTTACAATTTTCTTCTTCCTTGTTCTTTACCCCAACATAATTTCCTAGCTGAGCATGAGTATCTGCTGAACTATAGGTGTGAAGGGCAAAATATTACAAGCCTCTCTGTGGTATGACTAAATACAATATAGAAGCTTGTATTATGAAATCAACCTAGTAATGTGGCACTGAAAAGCAGTTCTCAGTTCTGCAATCCACAAACCATTCCATGCACCAACATGCCACTAAAGCAAATATGCTCTTGTGGCCAAGGCCAATGTCATTCTAGGGTGTATTAGAAGGGGTGTGGTTAGTAGGTTGAGAGAGGTTCTCCTGCCCCTCTACTCTGCCCTGGTAAGGCCAGATCTGGAATATTGTGCTCAGTTCTGGGCCCCTCAGTTCAGTAGGAGAGACTGAGGGAGCTGGGGCTCTTTAGCTTGGAGAAGAGGAAACTAAGGGGTGACCTCATCAGTATTTATAAATATGTAAAGGGTGAGTGCCAAGAGGATGGAGTTGGGTACTTCTCAGTGATGCCCAATGACAGGGCCACAGGTAGAAACTGAGGCATGGGAAGCTCCATGTAAACATGGGGGAAATTTTTTTCACTCTGAGTGTGACAGAACACTGGAACAGGCTGCCTGGAGGGGTTGTGGAGTATCCTCTGGAAATATTCAAAACCTGACTGGATGTGTTCCTGGGTGATCTGGTATAGATCCTCTGGCAGGGAGGTTGGGCTAGATGATCTTTCGAGGTCCCTTCCAACCCCTAACATTCTGTGATTCTTTGATTCTTGAAAAGACAAGATATGCTTGGCAAGTAAGTAGGACCCAGTGTAGCCAGGCATCAGGAGTGCAGTCTAGAGCAGAAGTAAGGTATGAATGTTTGGAGAAGAAGAGTGCAAACCACACTTACAATGTTATTCATAGAATATGAGTAAGGAAGTATTTTTAACCTGGGCTCTATTATGAGTGAATTAGCTAAACCTGTCATTTTTAACTTGGACTTAACTATATATTGAATCAGTGTGGGTTTCTTACTTTCTTTGATGTTGACCACATTCACAAAAGAATAGTCTGAGACTGCCACTTCTATTTCTTACAGAAATGAAATCTCAGGCTTGAATGAGGATCCAGAATATTCTGCTGGAAAACAGAAAATTTTCATACTTGTGAGCCCAAGAGAATTGTGCTGCAAGAGCAAAGATCTAGAGAGGAAGCCACGCAATTGATCTGCGTTCAAGTTTCAGAATTGTTTTGTGCTTGTGACATAGTAATGATTCTGTTCAAACGAGACAACAAGCTCTCTGGTATTTTTTTATTTTTTTTATATAATACAATTAAACCATTACCTCAAAATAGCCAGAAATAGCCAGAAGGCCTAACAGATGGGTAAAATTTGCATGAGCCTCTCATCGACTCCCTCACATTATGAGCTCCTTTGTATTTTAAGTGTTTTTGACTTCAGAAAAAAAAATCATTTAAGAAAGAATTTCTGAAGTTTTTAAGCTGTATTTGCCACATCAAGCAGTTGCTTTAACATCTACCCGTGTTACAAATACAACTTGTTTCCACCCACAGTGGAGGCTTTGGTAAGCAAAGTCCATAGAGCTGCTGAAGACAGCTATAGAAAGCAGCAAGAAATACTTTCCAGTGGGAACAGTCTCTTTAACATACCATTTGTCACTTATCTGCTCCCCCAGTACTATTCCTGTCTCTTGTAGGCTCATTTCAAGCAGAGTACTTTAAAAGGTATGCCGTACTACCTTACATTGGGAAAGTTTAACCCAGGAACCTGTCCTTCCCTCACTTCACTTTTTCCTCTCCCAGCTATCACTCCCCCCACAAGCTTTCCTGCCATTTTGAGAGTCCCAAGCCCCACATACATCTCTGCAGTAACAGACTTCTCTCCTGATGGGAATAGGGTAAGGAAAATGCAAGTTTCTGTAACCTGTGCTAGATGGAGGCTCTGCTGGGTAAAAAGGTGCTCCAGAGTTTGGTAGACCAGGTTTCACACTTCCCTGAACTATCATGCATTTTAGAAGCCCAACCAGAAAAACAAGTTCACTACATTTCAGGAATACTGTACAGATAGGAGCTCCACAAATTGTAAAAACTCTCATCACCCCAGCCAGGAGAAGCAGGTAAGTGCTGAGATAAAGGCAAATAGCAGAGTGTCTGTTGCTGAGCATCAGTGTATTGCCAGACAAGCTGCTCTTCTGGTTTGAGTTAGAATTAATTCTGTCCACTGAGTTTGGTTTTCAGCTCAGCTTCTTTTAAGTAACTCCACTTTTTGAAGTTAACAGCATGGTTTTGCAGACAGTGTCTGCTTCTAGCAGTGATAGCACTAAATGTTTCTAGTTAGTACCAAGGACTGGTACACAGACCAAGGTCACTGCTAAATCTTGTGGAACACATTGTGGTGTGCAGAAAATAAAAGGCCACACCTGCAGAAAGAAGACAACAGGACAGGTGACCCTAAACTGACCAGCAGGGTATTCTGTTCCATAGATGTTGTCATATTCAGTATAAAGCTGAGAGATCACAAGGGTCAAACTCTCTTCTTCAATGGCCAGCATCTGTTTTGCCTTTGATCTCAACCCTTGCATTTCTGAATCCAACTCCTAAACGTGGCTCCCATCTGCCAATGAGTACAATCTAGGACTTGCCCAGCGTGTGCTCACAGTGTCAGTGGTGATGGTGACATAATTACTATCTAGAGAGTTAGGTACAATATTTGGTCTATATGTATTTGTACATATTTCATTTCACTGTTACTGCTTTCATTAAATTGGTTTAGTTTTGCTTTCCAATCCGTGTCTCTCTTACTCCCTTTCTCCTCCCTTTGGAAAGAGAGAAGGGTTAATAGAGTGGCTGTCACTCATTTAGCAGCCAGCCTAGCCCTAATCCTTGACAGCTGCACAGGTCTCCAGGCAAAGTCCTGCCCTTCTATGGGTACAGGGAATCATGGCCCTACTCTTGATACTGCTATTGATCAGGTAAATGACAAGGCAAGTGGCTTCTCTCTGCCCTTTAAATTTTTTTATTTTTTCAAAGTATTAATACTTTGGTATACTAGATGGAAACTGTTTCATATATAAAACAAAACCCAGAAAATTCTACTCTCATCAGCAGTGAGAGAAAGTGAAGAGGAACAAAGAGAACTCTTTGCAGCTTCTTTTGCAGAAGATGCAAAGCTTTCTTGGTCTATAACAACAAAGCAGGAAATGCCAAGCTTGCCTTTTTTTTTCTGGGTAAGGAATAAATTTATCATTGATGCAGTATCTCCAAACAAGCACCTCTAATTATCACAGTATCACCAAGGTTGGAAGAGACCTTAAAGATCATGGAGTCCAACCTGTCACCACAGACCTCATGACTAGACCATGGCACCAAGTGCCACGTCCAATCCCCTCTTGAACACCTCCAGGGATGGTGACTCCACCACCTCCCTGGGCAGCCCATTCCAATGACGAACGACTCTCTCAGTGAAGAACTTTCTTCTCACCTAAAGCCTAAACTTCCCCTGGTGCAGCTTGGACTTATGGAGCAGGGTAGTACAAAGAAATATACTGTACAGGCATAGCTCTTACCTTGGGAACAATTTGGTCTATGTCCCCCACAAGTTTTATAACCTTCAGTAACATCATCTTCAATCTCATTTTCTTCTTGCAGTAAGCACAGACAGTGCATATGCCAGTGCCAAACACAGAACCACAGCAGAGAAACAGGTAGGGAGGCATACCAGCCCTCTGGGATCACCACCAGCTAAAGCCATTGGATCCTCCACTGATGCTGTACACTCCCACACTGGCCTGATATGCCATGTCTTTGAGCCACCAAAGTGGAGAATGGCATCACAACTTACACAATAAGCTTACTGCAAGCAGCTCACTGAACACCTCAGCACAGTAGTAACATCCAGCCATTGCCCATTCTAGCTCTATTTGAGCTAGAGAGATACTACATGCTACTTAAATATCTTCCAGCTTCTAACATTTATAACCAAAATGTTCCACAGGAAAAAAAAGCCTGAAGCTGTTACCTGTTTCCATGTAGCATAGCACACAAAAAATGGATGACTGCTGAGCTATAAAAAAAAAAAAACAATCCAGGAGCTTTGCCAAAATTTGCCTTACCAGTAGATTAGAAAAGTATCAGATGCAAAACTAGAGGTGGGAAAATGCTTGAAAAAGTAAGTCTGTTACTGGAAAATTAAGTAACTCATGCTGAATTTGACTGACTCCCCAGAAAAATATTCTTGAGTGGATGAAACTAAGTTTTGCTCATTATTAGCAAGGCAATGTAGAAAGTTTGCAGTTAGAGAAAAAAAAACAGTCACTACTACAGCTTTCATTTAACCACACTTCTAAGAATGACTACTTCACATGAATGAGAGTGGCAGTACCACCCAGATCGTAACACGAACTTCCATCAGCTCAAAAGTGATTAAAGAAACAAATCTGCAACAGAAAGACAATATGCAAGTACTTAGATTCCTCTCTCCCTCTGACAGGTTCTGAAAAAGATCTCCTAAGAAGTCCTATTTTGTGAAAGGGTTCCCTCGCACATTCTTGAATCCTATTCCCTTGTCCAGAAGGTGAAGCCATACCTAGAGTACACTGTGGCCAGCACTGGGCTCCTCAATACAAGCGATAAGGACATACTGGAGAAATTCCAAAGGGCCAGAAAGACGATGAATGGATTGAAGCATCTCACATATGAGGAAGGCTGAGAGAGCTGGAACTCTTTGGCCTGGAAATGAGAAGTTTCAGAGGGATCTTATCAATGTATATAAATACCTGAAAGGAGAGGAAGGTCAAGCCAGGCTCTTTGCAGTGATGCCTAGTGACAGGGCCAAAGACAATTGGCCCAAACTGAAATGCAGGAGATTCCCTGTGAGCTTCAGGAAACACTTTTTTACTGTGAGAGTGACCAAGCACTGTCACAGGTTGCCCACGGAGATTGCAAAGTTGGAGATACTCAAAAGCCACCTGGACATGGCCTATGTGGCCTTGCTGAAGCTCAGGGGGTTGGACCACAATTGACACAGCTGGGAAACAAAACAAAGCACAAATGCCTCCCCAGTCTTGCCCTAGTGCATCACACATCCCTGCCACCCCACCCCACCCACCCTAAAAAAACCCACCAAAAACCAACCACAGAAAACCCCAAAACCACAAACCACCACCACCAAAAAAGGCAAACAAAACTGCAAACAAACACCACCAGCCACCCCACCAAAACAAAACCAAAAAACAACCAACAACTCATCCAACTACAGGTGGTAGAGTTGAGGCCTTGCTATTTTGTTATTCACCCTCGTTTACTTACTGTGCTAATTCCTTACTGGCAACACAAAAGAAATCTGTACATCTGTATAGGGAGTTCTGCTAGGAAAGAACAATCAGCTGCAAATATGAAAGGAACTGACAAAGTCAGCAATTTCACAGCCTTTGCTTTGCAATATCTGCTAAAATAATTCAGATTATATCAAAGCTGTTGTTGCATACTCTTTTCATGGAGCTGCAAGATTTGAGGAGAAACAAACGTGGCATTAAACCCATCTGTCAAGCAGGGATTGATATCCCCTGAAGTACCATTTTTCCAGTGCTTTATGTAGCCTTTATTTTCAGGCATTCTTAAGCACTCAGGTTTCAATGACCCAATGAAGTGACCTATCTATCCAAAAAAGTCTTGCAGGGTAACTTCCAGGCTCCTCTCTTTCCTCATCCTCGTTGTTTGTGGAAGCCTTCCTCTGGTTGTAAACCAATGTTTCTACAAATAAATACCATAGCAACCTAGATTCTTCCTATTGAACTCCAAGCATTTCTTCATGCACAAGTCAGGGGCTCTGCTGTCATAAAGACACAGGTAGTGTCAGCTGCTCTTTGGAGGCACCTCTGCCCACTTCTGATTTTCAGCAGATTCAGGTGGTTCTTCTCTAGATGTAGGTTAGACAAAACAGGCAAGAATATTTGTTTTATAATGCAAGCCACTAAGGAATCATAGAATTGTCAGGGCTGGAAGGGACCTCAAGGATCATTTAGTTTCAACCCCCCCTGCCATGGACAGGGACACCTCACATTGGATCAGTTTGCCCAGAGCCACATCCAGCCTGGTCTTAAAAACTTCAGGGATGCAGCTTCTACCACCTCTCTGGGCAACCTGTTGCAGTGTCTCACCACCCTCACGGTGAAGAACTTCTTCCTAACATCCAATCTGAATCTACCCACTTCCAGTTTTGCTCCATTCCCCCTTGTCCTATCACTACCTGGAATCTTAAAAAGTCCTTCACCAGCCCTCTTGTAGGCCCCCTTCAGATATTGGAAAGCCACAATAAGGTCTCCTAGGAACCTTCTCTTCTCCAGACTGAATAGCCCCAACTCTCTCAGTCTGTTTCCACAGGAGAAGTGCTCCAGCCCTCCGATCATCCTTGTGGTCCTTCTCTGGACACGCTCCAGCATGCCCATATCTTTCCTGTAGTAGGGGCTCCAGAACTGGACACAGTACTCCAGGTGGGGTCTCACCAGCGTGCAGTAGAAGGGGACAACCACCTCCCTGGACCTGATGGCTACACTTCTCTTGATGCAGCCCAATTGGCTTTCTGGGCTGCAAGTGGTGGTTCATGTTGAGCTTCTCATCCACCAGCACCCCTAAGTCCTTTTCTTCAGGGCTGCTCTCAAGCCAGTTGCTGCCCAGTCTATATCGGTGCTTGGGATTGCCCCAACCCAGATGCAGGACCTTGCACTTGGTCTTGTTGAACCTCATGAGGTTGGCAGCCTGTCAAGGTCCCTCTAGATGACATCCCTTCCCTCCAGCATGTCTGCTGTACCACACAGCTTAGTGTTGTCAGCAAACTTGCTGAGGGCGCACTCAGTGCCACTGTCCATGTCGCTGACAAAGACATTAAATAAGACTGGTCCCAGTACAGATCCTTGAGGGACTCCACTTGTCACTGGCCTACACTTGGACATGGACCCATTGACAGCCAGTGGCCATCATTCCAGTGCTTTATATAGAGTGGGCCGTCCACCAAATCCGTATTTTACCAGTTTGGAGATCAGGATGTCATGCGAGACAGTGTCGAAGGCTTTGGTCAGGTCCAGGTAAATGATGGCAGTTTCTCATCCCTCATCGTGACCTTTGCATAGAAGGCCACCAGGTTTGTCAGGCATGATTTGCCACTGGTGAAGCTGTGTTGATTATACCTAATCACCTCTTCATGCCTCCAGGATGATCTGCTCCATGATCTTACCAGGCACAGAGGTGGGACTGACTGGCCTGTAGTTCCCTGGATCATCCTTCTTTCCCTTTCTGAAAATGGGGGTTCTGTTTCCCCTTTTCCATTCATTGAGGACTTCACCAGACTGCTATGACTTTTGGAATACAATAGAGAGCAGTTTAGCAGAGAACCTGGCTAAAGGAAGTAGGACCACCCTCAAGAGATGATTTGGAAACCACCCACTGCTGAACATGGTCTGATGTACAGGAACAGTTAATGAAATGAGTGGTCAACCAGAAGTTACATTCCCTTGACCAGCAGCTCTGCAGCTTTTAATCCAGCACTGGCAGCTCATCTCACAGACTTGTCACTTGCTAGCAGTTTGGTGACCTTGTACAAGTACAACATCATATTGGCATCCTCTCTCAGGGGCAGATACATTAAACTGAACCAGCCATCCACTTGATCAGTAGAGGGTTTTAAAACACACAATCTCAGGAGTGCTAAAACATACTATTTATGTATGGCAGAAATGCACTGCTTCTTTACCTAAACAACCACAGCTTCCATGCTCTCCATCTCAGCCTCTTGATGACTTCTGCTCTGAATCATTAAGTGTGATAAGTAGTGACTTTTGGCAAGTATCCAAATGTCTCTTTTTAAAGCATTAGTACTCCAAAGCCATAATGTAAACCTAATCATTGTGCTTCCATATGAAATCAAACATCTATTTTCCACACAAAGAGGTCTGCTTCCCTCAGTGCAGCCACCATAAAGAGCAAGACAGTAAAATAAATTCCAGTCAAATAATTGCTCTCCACTTCCTATCTGCCCCTCCAGTCTCCAAACATCCTCTAACCCACATTCTAAAACAAAGAAAAACAAATGCCTCTTTACATAAACATTAGTTAAGTTTGAAAATCTACTTGCCTGTTCACCAATAACGATGGGGAAACTTCCCTTGGTGAAAACTCCTGTGTCATCATTTTCCACAGCTTTCACTTGAAAGTTAAAGAAAACAAAGAAATGAACAAACAAAAAAACACAACAAAAAAACTCATAAGCATTTAGCTTATGCTTTCGAGCCACTGCTGCACCAGACAGATTAGTTTTCATAGGCAAGCACCTCTGCTGCCAACGCAAAGACACCAGTGGTTAAGGCAGCAGCATATGCAAGCCTGGTCCTCCAAGTTAATGGCAACAGGCTAAAGACAACAGACATCTCTGGACACTACTTGCATCAAATGTCTATCATAAACTGCAATGACCAGGAAGTGGCTCTTTCCCCTCACTGCTAAGACAGGAAATCCAGAGAAACAGCTTAGATTTACACAAAACTTACAGTGAGATCCAAAAGGGAACCTAATTCTCACCAATTTCTTGCCCCTATGGTAAGAATGAGCTGCCCCTAGACCATTCCAAGGCATGGCTCCAATAAAAAAAATAACTGCTCCAAAAGTACAGAAGTGGAACAGAGAGACCTCCCTCATTCAACCAGTTCTTTGGGAAAGACAATCCAATTAGAAAGGAGCTGTAAACACATCCTCAAAAATTATCTGCACTGAATAACAATGTGGTAGTGTTTTTTGGTGTCTTCATACAAACTTCCACGAGTACACAGAGTGCCTATTCACCCCTTGGCTGTAACAGTGGAAGCACACAGGGCTTCCTTTCACAATGCTGCAATTTAAAACAGCACTTGCAGGGGGTCAGCAGCAGGTGCAAAGTCATAACTTCCAATAAAACCTATAAACAGACTTTTTTGTCCAGTCTAAAATGAAAATGTAAACTCTTACATCTCACTTGCAAATTGTCTTTGCAGATTGACAGCTACAAGATAAAAATAACCAACAGTGCTCTTCTTGAATGTGTTAGGGGAACCAGAAGCTAACAATGTGCAAGTACTTTCAAACTGCCAAAAATGTGTGCCTGCCTGCCTGCCCCCCCACCCCCAACCAGGGCAATTGCCTTACAAAATATAATCAAGCAATTTAAGTAATTCCAGTTTCTTGATAGATACATAGACATTAAAAACTCTCATTATTGATATATGAATTTAAATGATAGGATCAGAAGAAGAGGGTGGGAAGTGAAAAAAAACAACAAACACCAATTAAAAGCTGGAAACTGAGTATGGGAAAAATAAATGACTTGGTTTTCTTTTTATCCCACTGTAATTACTGTTGCAAGCTTTTGTGTCAGAACAGTCCCAGGATATTATTTTACCTGCTCACCTACTTTAGAGTTTTCCCATCAAAAAATCACATCAAAATCAAGTTCTTCCATTACACTTTCATTGTATGTTCTGCAGATTTTGACAATATGGACCTACACTTAAATAGCTCATGAAAAACCCTCCACTTCCTGTCACTGCTGATTTTGACATGCATTACTTCAAAACAGTTTTATCAGGAATCAGCGCAGTAGAGGGAGCAAATATGTTAATCTCAGAACCGTTACTACGGTGAAGAAAAAAAAGTAAACAAATTGGACATCCTTCATTTTCTACACAGAGCATTAAGTGTTGAAGCTTTTGAGTTCCTTTCACTAGAGAATCTCCTTTTCTGGCAGCCTTCAATGCTTACCAGTTTTTACCAAATCCTAAGCAATCTTCCTCTTCCCTAATTTTGTAAGAAAATAGGAGAACCTCTGTCATCAACCACTTTTTCCTTCTATGAAGCCATGATTCATTTTGGCAGAGTATTCTCTGATAGAGCACAAAGTGTTTACCAATTACTTCCAGTGAACAAAGCTTCAAGAAACTGCATTTTTACTTCCATACTTGCAAATCAAATCTAAGCAGTGCCACTGGGGGGGTGGGTTGGGGGTGTAAAAAAAAAAAAGGCGGGGGTGGGAATGACATGGTTACATTCTCCTGGACCTGAAGCCTTCTATATGAGAGCACATACAAGGACTAATGTCCTGTGATGAGACTCTTGAAACCAATTACAGCAGTAACTCCCAAAGAAAACCTGCAGAGAGACTGTTAATGAACAGCAGTGATACCCTTGAAAGAGAAGTAGCTGGACCACTGACTGCCTCAGACTAACATGTTCTGCCTTATCTGCCAAAATCCCTCCATGACTACAGGACTTAGCACAAGTATCTTTTTCCTTTAAGTACTTCCATGGCTACCATCACTGAAATATCTGAGAACATCATATTGTTACACATCTTCAAAACTTCCTTTGAACAAAAGGGGATCAAACACAACGGAATTAATAAACACAACTCCTTGAAGTTAACATGAAGTCTGTCAGGGCAAGAAAGTGAAGCCTCCCTCAACTCCCCAAGCCCAAGTGGAGGACCCCATTTAATCAGTAGACTTGTCCTCTCACAGGTACATACCCCATGTGGTCATATAACCTGAAAGTAAACCAAACCCAAATGTATTTGAGAAAAAACTGCAGTAATAATTCTCTCTCATCGGGAACTGAATCAGTCCTTTAAATTCTTCATCAACACAGTTGACAGCATGAAACAGAAAAGTGTACACAGCTGCATAGATGCACTATCAGATTCCCAGATTCAAGTCTGATTCTGAAAACAGAAAATACATCTCTGAATAAATGCTCTCCAATTTTGCAAGTGTATCTATAATATCATGACAATACTGCTCCCAGGCAAGCAGTACCAGAACAAGAGGACACAGTCTCAGGCTGCGCCAGGGGAGATTCAGGCTGGATGTTAGAAAAAAGTTCTATACAGAAAGAGTGATTGCACATTGGAATGGGCTGCCTGGGGAGGTGGTGGAGTCGCCATCACTGGAGGTTTTTAGGAGGAGACTTGACGGGGTACTTGGTGCTGTGGGTTAGTTGCTTGGGCGGTGTTGGATTGGTTGATGGGTTGGACGTGATGATCTTGAAGGTCTCTTCCAACCTGGTTTATTCTATGTATTCACACAGCCTTAAACATTTTTTGCTATGACTTCATTGTACACAGTGTTTTATGGCCAGCCAGGATAATGTACTGAAAGCAAAAGCTTGAGTTAGTCATAAAACAAGGTGCATTCTGGTTCTCTATACAGTATTCCTTGACAGCATCAGGCATTAGGTAGAACTCTGTTAATCATGCAATCAGATAAGCTGGGAGGGATGAGTAAGTCATGCAGCCTTTTAACAAAAGCTTCTTGGAGACGAAGATACCTTTTGTCTTCCAAAAAAGCACATTTGTAATTTGAAAGCTCAGCAAGTATGTGGAAATACAAACATATTTTATCTAAAAGATAATACATATCACATTCACAATAGCAACACGAGGAAGTCCAAACAGACAAAAAATATAATTAAGAGAGATAGAGCTACAGACTTGTCACTTTGATTCAGACCTCCTCTTCTCATGGCTTTAGGAAGCAGCTTCTAAGGTGACCTTCCAGTTCTTTACAATATTAATGAACTTTAAAATGTCATAAATTCTAAGGGCATTGGAATGAAACAAGCCACTGAAAAGACAGAAAAATAAAAATGCTTTACAGAAGAGCTCTTCTGAGGATAGTACACATTCTTGAAAACAGTAAGAAAAAGTCATTAAGAACTTAACAAGAACCTTGCTAAAAGCATGTTCATTTCAATAAACACTTACTATGTCACCATACAGTAAACTATGCATAGACTTGACTGCCCTACACAGGTAGGTTCATAGAATGGTTTGTGTTGGAAACAACCTTTAAGAAAATCTAGTTCCAACCCCCCACACACCCCTGGGGGGACACCTTCCACTAAACCAAGTTGCTCAAGGTCTCATTCAGCCTGCTCTTCAACACCTCTGGGGAGGGCACATCCACAACTTCCTTGTGCAATCTGTTGCAGTCTCACCACCTTTACTGTAAGGAATTTCTTCCTAATATCCAGTCTCAATCTACCCTCCTCAAGCTTAAAGCCACTCTCTCTCATCCAATCACTTGTGAAAAGTCCCATCCAGACTTTCTTGTAGGCTGCCTTCAAGTACTGGAAGGCCACTATAAGGTTTCCCTGGAGCCTTCTTTTCTCCATCCTGAACAGCCCCAACTCTCTCAGGCTGTTCCCATAGGATAGGTGCTCCAGCTGTCTGATCATTCCCATGGCCCTCCTCTGGACCTGTTCCAGCAGTTCTATGTCCCTCTTACAAATAGCAAAAATCAAGATCTATTTTTTTTTTCCTTTATTGGCCACTAGAAGGTCACTGTCAGCTCTTGGGATGCTCATTTCTGTATTTTGAAGCATGTGGGTTTCACAAGCTGAAGCACAGAAGAATAAAGCAACGCAAAATCATCACAACTGCAGAGGAATGAAGTCCCCAGTACATTCCCCAAAACCCACAGTGCTGTCCAAGATTTACGATTTCTGCCTTACTCATCTGAAGGAAGACTCTTCTCATTTCCTCCCTCCTGCTGGAGTTGGTTGTCGATTAGTGAGCCAGGATTACCTTGGCAGAATCAACAAGCAAGATCTCATTTGTTCAAATTCCAATACTCAAGTTTATTACTGGAAAGCCTGGCAGTTTTTAAGCTTTCTTGTTTTTTGGAGCTCACAGATGGTCCAGAACTGGTATGCACCCATATACAGCAAATTTAAGTCTACTGGCAACAGATGTGTTTTAAGTATTTCCCACAGATTCTCCAATAATAACCCACTAGTGTCCATGCCCACAACAACTATGTGCTGAAAACCAGGGTGCTAGATCCATCCTGATGGGAGAATTGTTTAACTTAAGCCATGTTATCATGAACCACAGCTAAAATGGACAGCAGAAACCATTATTCTTCCACAGACCTTTCTGTCCCCTAAACTGTCCTGAGCTTGAGTCAGAACTGGATAAATAGTGAAGCATAGCCTTGTATTTACTACTCTAGTCTCATTTCCTCCATATGACTCAGGTAGAGTTTTACAGAAGACATGGGGATGCACAGAAGAAATGCTGAATACATCTACTCTCTTTCCTACAAAGTATCATAACATTTTCCCAAGATTCTCCCAAATCAGTACGGCAGTAAACAAAAAGGGAAACACAACACAGAGACAAGACACCAGAGAAGCCGGTCCAGGAGAAAAAGTTTACTAACAGTCTGAATATTCTGAAAACACAGTCATCCTCCCTACCACCAATGGGAAGTTCCTAGAACTCGAAAATCTTCACACTTAATTCTTTTGAAAATAAACTTATACCTTCTCTTCTTCCACAGGGTATGAGGTAGGTCTAAGAGCAAAATGCAAATGTTTCAACCTCAGTGTTTTGACACTCCCGTGATTCTTTTACACACATCTGCTTGAGGCAGGCATGATTTTTATGCTGATCACTGACTGAAGTTTTGTATTGTTACTTAGGAACATCCTTTCAAGTTCTGAGGTAAAAAACATCCAAATGTTCTCTTCAGAGTAACTTAACGAATCACAAGCCATGCACTGAAATTTGCAATGCAAATAAAAAACCCCAAAGCCACACAAGATGACCTCTCTCCATGCTGCAGGGGACACAAAGTAGTTAAAAAGATAAAATAATTTTCTCTTTAGTCCTTCTTGGCTCTTGTAGGTTTAAATGCAATAAGAGCAATTGCAATATTCACACATTGCAAATACGGTTTGCAAACTAACTGCTCTTTCTTGTTTGGGGATTAAATTTTAACACCATAAACTGTGGGTTGGAAGGACTGGAAGAAAAGAGTTGCTTACACACAGCTTTCCCAGAGCTGAAGGTAAAAAAGGTTTACTTTTTTTTAATGTCATGAGACTTGACTAGTCCAACTGTTGTATACGATACACATGTATATATATATATATGTATGTAGGGCTTTGGTAGTTAGCAGAACTGGATGTCCAACACTTACTCCTCCAAGCAGTTCTGTTAGTTTCCTGGAAGACAACAATACTACTGGTTACCAAATAATTGCTCATAATTTGCAAAACTTCCCAGTTGAATACCTCAAGGAGCATGCTCCAGTCTTGCAAAACCTACACTGAGCACAAAAAGAAAAAACAAAAGACTTTAGCAATGTCATCCGCATGGTTTAACCATGACAATTCTAGTGAAGAATGTACGCCAAGGATGTGTAAAATAACTTCAGAAAGTACCAATGCACCTTAGCAGCCAGACAAGTACGTTCCAGTTCTCTGCACAGGCACCAGCACAACTTGCTTAGTGGGTACTGGGCCTCCAGCCACGAGGTCTCTGCTTCCCTCTCAGCCACTGACCTGATAAAGGATGTTAGGAAAGTCTCCTCAATATCCCAGGTGACCCACACAGAGAGAGGAAATTCCTATACCAATTGATATAACGAGTGCTCTAGTTCATTAACAGATATTTAATAGATCTTTCTACTTTCTCCTGAGAAAACCCAACACTCAAAAAAAACCAACCAACCAAAAAACAAACAAACAAAAACCCCACTAAAACCCAAACCACAAACCATTTTCAAATAAGACTGCACTCCTTCCCCAGAGGGGCTCACTATGTTCAGGCATACATTACAAAAGGCTTTTCTACACCTGCAGAGCGCCTCACAAAAATTATCATCACACGGTCACCAAGACACAGTGGTTTCCAAGCCTTTATCTACTGGCCCGAGAAGACCTTACAGCAGGGACACAACTACTGTCTAGAGGGGTTAGGGTAGTAGATCCTACTTTTATTTCCTAGATCCCTCAAAAGCAGGCAAAAGGCCACAAAGTAAGAAGCTGCATAACCCTGTGTTAGTCACAGTCTATTTCCACACAAACCAAGCAATGTTCATCCTTCATGATGATTACAATTTTTAAAATTGGCATCAACTTTCCTCCAAAAACTGGAAATCTGTGCTTGGTCCCATTTAAAAGCCATTCAGTTGTAAGCAAAAATCTGTTTCTACCTTGGTGGAAAATTTGTTTGCTTCCTCCTCAAGTAGAGGAATTTCTTAACTGCACCATTAAAGGAAGAAATAAAATAATCATTAAAACTCAAGCCAAAAATGCAATACTCTGTGTAGAAGTAATATGCAAAGTGTTTATTCTCCTATTTCCACTTTAAATTTCACCCACTTTTCCCCCAGTTACAGTAGAATCACAGAATACCATGAACTGGGACTTCTGTTCACCTGTTCTTATTACCCCAACAAAACACGAACAAACTAATTTGTGTTGCTCAGGGTCTTGTCCATCTGAGTTCTGAATATTTGCAAGGATATCACAACCTCTCCAGATAACCTGTTGCAACATCTGACAACCCTCACATTGACATTTTTTCTCCCCTCTAATATCTCATTGGAATTTCCCTTGTTGCAGCTTGTGTTTGGTATCTCTTGTCCTACTACTGTGCACCTCCTAGAAGAGTCAGACTGTGTCCATTCCCTCTGCTCACTTAACAGAAGACATAGTTTCCTTTAAGAACACCACAGACATGCTGTATGTTTAAGATGTTCTTTAAATACTTACATACAGATAAGGTTTTTAAGATTATTTTATGAAACACAAGTACTGTATTTTTGTCTACAACCTTGTATCAATTCTTGCAGATTGCCCTTATGTAGCATGTACCACCTTCACGGTGGTACCTTCGCAAAGAAGTAAGAGAGAGTAGCTAATGCAGTAAAAACTCGCATTGCAAATTTTGTAGTAATCCTCCCATATAGAGAAACCCATAGTTTCCGATTTGAACTAGCCCTGGCAGTCAGATGTACTCAACACAACCACATGGCACACTTTTTCAGTTTCTGTTAAGCAGACGTTCAGTGATGTGTGAACTAGCCACAAAGCATAACCACGTGTAAACTTGTGGTCAACATGAGGACTACATGCCACAACGTGGAGCTTGTACCTGCTCTGCTGGTGCACCTTCTTCGGGGTCACGCAGGCTGAGGCGGAGCACCGCAGTGAGCTCAAACGTTCGAGCGCTGCTGCTCTGACCCCCCCAGCACACCTTTGTCGCCAGAAGCAGATCAGCTGCACATGGATGGATGTCTGGCTCACAGAGTATACATGCTTGGGGGTTTTGTTTGCTTGTGCGAGGCTAGGTGTTAAAACCAGCATCTTCTGCCCTAACTCATCTGTAACCCCACGCCTCCCGCACGGGGCACAGCCCAGACCCCGTGCGCACTCGAGCGGCCGGGAGGCGCTGACGGGACTGCGCCGCCGATGCGCGGGACCGAAGCTGGCAGCCCTCCGCTCCCCGCTGCTGCCGCCTCCAATCCCACCTGACGGCAAGAGGTAGACCCTACCTGACGGCTCTGCGACGGTCACCGGGCAGAGGAGCCCCCGGCCACAGGTCTGTCTCGGGTCTGAGGACAGGTCTCAACTGGACTCTAACTTTCGCTAAAATTAACTTCTGCGAGGACGCACGCTGCGATCCCAGGGCGCCGTCAGCCCTTCCCACCGCGGTGTCAGACCCCACCGCTCCGCGTCCCGCCTTCCCAGGCAACCCAGGCCGCCGGCGGCCCCAAGCCCCACTCTCACTGTCTGGGAAGCCGAGGGTCCTGCGGCCACCCCCTTCCCTTCGGCGCCGAGAGGAGGCTGCAGCCCAGCCACCACAACGGGCGAGGAGAAGCCGCAACAAGTCACCGCCGTCGCCAACCGCCCTTACCCAGATAGTGCCGCAAGTCCAGCAGAAAGTGCGGGGGGCCCCCGTTGACCTGATAGAAGAGAGAACCCAGGCAAAAGAGCAGCAGGGCGGCCATGCAGAAGCCGTAGTCGCGCAGCGAAAGGAAGGGCAGCAACGAGAGTGGCCGCCGCCTCTTCCAGCTCCCGCTCTGACCCTGGCCCCCTCCCGCCGCCGCGGGGGGCCGAGGCGCTGGGCAGTCCCCGCTGCCGTGTTGCTGCTTCTTCTTCATCCTCCCCTTCGCCGCCGCAGGGTCACGCAGCCCGCCGGGGAAAGCGCATCCTCCATCCGCCTGCTCGGCTCCGGCTGCCCGCGGCGGGGAAAGTTCCCGGGAGCTCAGGGAACCCGTCCCGACCTCATCACTGGCTGCCTCCGGCCCCTCGGAAGGCGAGTCTCCAGCGTTGCGGCGACGGCGGTTGCTGCTGCGGAGCGCCTCTATGGGGAGGGGAAGGAGGTGGTCACTATCCCGCTCCCCAGGGCTCCTCTCCTGCTCTCCTCCTCCTCCGCCGCCGCTCTCGCTCCCTCTCTCCGCTCGGCCTCTCGCTGCGGTGTCAAGTTACAGGCAATGCTCCGCCGCCGATCGCCTGCAACTCGCGGCCGACTTGTGCGCGCGGCCCGCCCACCCCGGCGCGCCCTGCCCTCCAGTCCCAGCGACGCGCCCGTTGCCTCCGCGCGAGCGACCCCTGCGGGCGCCACCGCCCCACTGGCCTGGCTGCTGCGGGGCCTGGCTCGCCCCGCTCACCTGCTTCATCCCGGCTCGCCCCGCCCGCCGCCCCGGGCTGCCCCGCGGGGCTTCTCGCTGTTTGTCGCCACACGGGTCTGCCCTCGGCGCCGGGGAGCAGCGGTCGGGCCTGAGTTGCCTTAGACACCGCCCTGTCCCTCTGCTCGCGCCTCTTTTGCCCCTCCGGGACGCTCCTCCAACCTGGACGAGAGGACTCCGGTGTTCAAGGACCCTAGTGGTCTGTGCACGCTATGTTAGGGATGCCATACCTTTCCTTACAGCGCTGGTAGCAGTAAAACTGTTTAATATTATGGTCATTTAGACAAGTCTTAATGCAACGTTAAGATCCAGCACCTTTATGGTCATGTAATATCATTCAGGGGGGAAGTGAGGGATTGATCTCGTGGCTTTATGGGGATAATTAAAGTGAGGCTGTTGTCTACTGGGAACAAGGCTTTAGGCAAGTATACAGAAATTAGAATTAAGATTCCTCATGCAACCTTAATATGACCCTTTTGTACATATGGCTTATGATACAACCTCTAATTACTCATTCATGCTATTTTTTTCCTGCAGAACTACTTCCCACCATGCACAGGGTGAATGGCATTCGCTCAGTGCTGAGCTGTTTAATAGCTTCATCCTCTTTATACAACATATGTCTCCAACATGTCCTGATGGCTTATTAGGAGCTATTCTTTTCTTTCAGTATTGTCTACAGTAGAAATCCATTTCACTCCCTCATGCAGCTGCATTGCCAGCACAGCAGTGGAGGACTTGGGTTGACACTACCAATTCACCTTTTACTGTTATGGACTTGGCTGGACATATGCGTGTCTGCAGTGGTCCCCAAGATCCTGTTCACAAGTCATTTCTATCCTGGGGTGCATCAAGAAAAGTGTGTCCAGCAGGTCTAGGGAGGTCCTTCTCCCTCTCTGCTCTGCCCTGGTGAGACCACACCTGCAATACTGTGTCCGGTTTTGAGCTCCCCAATTCAAGAGAGACAGGGATCTGCTGGAGAGAGTCCAAGGGAGAGCCACGAGGATGAATAGGGGACTTGAGAATCTCCCTTAAGAAGAGAGACTGAGACACCTGGGGCTGTTTAGTGTTGAGAAGACTGAGAGGGGATCTGATCAATGTCTATAAATATCTGAGATGTGACTGTCAAGTGGATGGGGCCAATCTCTTTTTGGTGCAGTAATAAGGCAAGGAACATTGGATACAAACTTGAACATAGAAGGGTTCACCTCAACATGAGGAGAAACTTCTTTACAGTGAGGATGACAGAGCATAGGAACAGGCTGCCCAGGGAGGTTGTGGAGTCTCCTTCTCTAGAGACTTTCAAAACCCACCTGGATGCATTCCTGCGTGGACTACCCTGGGTGATCCTGCTTTTGGCAGGGTGGTTGGACTCGATCTCTGGAGGTCCCTTCCAATCTCCAACATTCCGTGATTCTGTGGTTTGGGGCAAAAGCAGGAAATCACATCCCAAGTGCAACTTGCCAGGTCAGAAATTAAGAAGAAATCACTCTTCCTTTTTAGGCTTAAAAAATGCATCCTGATTTAGGGGGCCTAACTCATCATCTTTGCACATTTGCAGCTGGAAATTTTGCTCAGGGGACCACATTCAGATGGGTTTGCCATGTACAGGAAAGGCTTGGGCAAACGCCTGCATCTTACCTACTCTACTGGCTTTGTTTTGCTGCTGGCATCCAGCAGCAAAGGGCATCTGCCAAAATATGGAAGTTAATCTTGCTAGTGTGGACAAGAGTACAAAGCCAGAACCTGGCAATAAATAACCAACCCCACTGTACTCCTTGATAAAAAATATTCACATAACGTCAGAAAGAGCAGACCTACTTGGCTAGTTTGGAATCTCCTGGGTCTAGTTACACAGTTCTGTGGCATCACTGAAGAGATCCTTCAGAATCTTGCAAAAACCTATAGCAAAGACAAAGTTAGGAATGACACCTGTTTTTTTGAAAAAAGAGAAAAGTAATATGATACAAAAAATAAGTCCACTTTGACTAGCATTTAAGCACCGAAAAAGACGGCAAAAGATAAATCCTTAGAACTGCAGTTCACCTTCTACAAGAAATACCCAACCTTTCACCAGATAAAGCCATCACTCTAATTGCACGGTTAAACTACCTCTTCTTAATTCTCATGAATGTTGCTTTGGAACACTTAGGAAGTACTGGGAGCTTACTTAACATGCACTGCTTCCACAGATGTTTTGTCTTGCACTACTTCTAAGGATGCTTTACATTGCTTTACGTTCTTCTGAATACTCCCATGTCTGCGAGCTTGTTTAAATGACCAGACCACAGATTTGTTTATCGGTGCTAGTTGCTGTTGCAGATGCAAAACAGGTAAGCACTTACACTGACTGTTTGTAAAAAATGGATGCTTTGATGAGAAGACAATCAGCATCTGTAAGGCGAATCAATAAATCTTTATTTTTCTAGTTGCAAAGAATATCTTTGATCTCTAGGAAGATTGGGGGGCGGTGGGGGGGGAAGGAGAGAACAAGAAAAGATGGGGAAAAAAAAGAGGTTAAATTTAAGTGGGAAGATTGTAATGTTGCAAGAATACTTGCCATATTTCTAAGCACCAGCATGTCAAAACTTCTTTTGAGAGGAAATCTTTGTTGCTGGAACATGTAATTAAATGTATATGTAAGCTGTAAAATTAGTTGCTTTCACACACATGAACTATCACACCTATGTTATGCTATTAATTAGAAAGTCTAAATCAGACCAGGGCAATGAGCAGGAAAACAAGTACTATTTACTTTCTGCTGTAGTTTGATATAGTGCAACTATTTTCCCATTTTTAATTCCCCTGTTACTCATCTATGTTAACAAAAACAGTATGATTTTGTAGGCACAGCATAAAGCAACTAAAACATATATACATCCTTAACTTACTACATTTCTATTCACACCCACCCACCCCCACACCCCTCTCCTTCTGAAGAATCAAAACCACAAACACCACTTTAAAGGAATATTACAGTTGAAAAGCCAAGTGTTGACACTTTAGAGATAATTCTAAAGTAAGATTTTTTGCAAACTTGTTTTGACTTGTAGAGGGTATGACTTACTGTTTAGCCTTTACTGGTGTGATGACACTGCTTGCTCAGGGAACGACTGTCTTGCGCAGTGCCTAGGACAGTCACTGATCACTGAATGTGCAGCTTTTCAGTTTGTTTTTAATCTCTTTGTTCAACATATGTCTTCAGGCTTTGTTCAAAGCTATTTGAAACCTGCTTGTAATGTGAAATTATTAACACCACAGCAGGCTTTTCTACAGCATTTGTTGTTACAGTACCTTGATCACATGAATAATTCTTACGAATGCTTCTATGATATGTAGCTAATATCATCATTTTACTGATTGGGAAATGAGACACTGAGAGATTAAGGTTAAATGTGTGTATTAATTTTGGTTGCCAGCTTTGAGATGACTGGGTTTTGCCTTGGTTAGTATTGTGCAGCACTTTGTATGTTTGAAGTATAGCTCCCTTTGACTTCAGATGCGGCTATGAATGCTAACTACCTCTACAAATCTGACCCCAGGCTCTCAAACTGAACATCAAGTATAACAAGAGCATTTGGTGGCTACTTGTAGTTCAAATAATCTGCCTGACACAATGTAGGGATGCTCTGCTGCTAGCAGACACAGAATCAGTCATTTTCAGAGCAGTATTCACTGCAGCAGTCCTCATCCTCTACCTGCCTTGACCTTGTCTCATTCTTCTTTTTCCTCCTTTCCTAAATCTAGTCTCAGCTCCAGGATCTCTGTCCCAATCTATTTCCTTCCACGACCTCATCCAGTCTGGGTCAGCTTTTGCTCAGACTGAATACCCATCTTGGCTGTAGTTGTTCCAGTAAGAAAGGCATGGTGAGTACAGGAGAACTGGAAGAGGGATAGAAAAGGCTTCCCCATGCAGCCAAAAGAGTGGATAACATCGCTGCCAAAATTTTCCAAATGGGTCTATGCTGGTGGTGGTACTAGAGATTCCTTCAATTGCATGGATTCAGAAATAAGATTAAGGACTGAGACAAAGAGCACGTGGAAGTTGTGTGTCTGGCAGTATGCAGCAGACACTCGTTTGGGCACACCAGCATGGGTTACCCAACAACTAGTAAGTTCTGGTGCTCATCTGGCCTGAGCGTAACATCTTGCACAGCTGGGCTGTGTGCTCATGATTCTGAGCCTGCATTGCTAACCTATTGTTTGGGAATATGAAGTCAGGCTACTGGGGTGATGCAGCTCTGTTACTGAGCACACATAAGTTGAGGTTACAGAGATATCTCTAGTCTTCCATGGAAACGGCAAAAAACCCCACACCCCGAAAAAACAAAGAGCAATGCTGGTGCGCTATGATTTCCCATTTTTGCAGTGGTAGGATTTTGTTTCTAATGTAGACAAAACATCTTTCCTTATTCTTGGAAATACCTGAGCATTTTTTTGTTGAAATTTTCTAAATAAATTCTCATGATGCAAAATTCCCCATTTGGGATATTTCAGCACAGGCAGTTTGCAAAAGTATAAATAACTAGAAAGGGGTAAGATAAAACCTGGGCCCTAATTTTCATGTGACAACAAGGATAGAGGAAATTTAGCTGCAAGGCTTCACTGAGTAAAGGTTAGCTGGTATAACAGAGTAATATCATGTACGGTCATCTGAGAAGCACCCATGAAAGATCACAGATGTAGATTCCTCCAACATTTTCTGTGATTCAGAGTAATTGATAGCAACCATACAGGCTTTATTTTGCCTTATTCAGCAATGGTTGATAGCCTGGAGAAGAGAAGGATCAGGGGTGACCTCATTGCCCTCTACAACTACCTGAAAGGTGGTTGTAGACAGGAAGGGGTTGGTCTCTTCTCCCAGGCAGCCAGCACCAGAACGGGGGGATGCAGTCTCAAGCTGTGCCAGGGGAGGTTTAGACTCGAGGTGAGGAAGAAGTTCTTCACTGAGTGAGTTATTCGTCATTGGAATGGGCTGCCCAGGGAGGTGGTGGAGTCGCCGTCCCTGGAGGTGTTCAAGGGGAGATTGGATGTGGCACTTGGTGCCATGGTCTAGTCCCGAGGTCTGTTGGGACAGGTTGGACTTGATGATCCTTGGGGTCTCTTCCAACCTTAGTTATACTGTGATACTGTGAAATAAGAGTGTACCATAGTCTTTCATTTCATGCATATAGAATGCTTGCAAGGTTCATCTGCCTTTACTGAACTAGAATTGCAGTCCTGTGCTAGCTGGTTGTATTAATTGCTGTTCTTTGTATAAGGTTCAGGAATACATCCCAGGGAAAAATTATGACAGCAAGTATCTTAAGACAGGGAAATGAGCTTGTGTGCCAGATGAATACAACTTGGTGACACTGATAGAACAAGTTCACTTCACAAGAGGCTATTTATAATTTGTAGTTGAAATGGCACTTGGAATTACATAAGCATGTTCTGTCGACTTGACTTGGACTGTGATGGATTTATGAAACAGAATTTATATTAATCTCTTGGCATTACTGGCTATCTCCAGCAAAGTGCTACTCACAGGGCTATCCTAGTTCCCTGATCATATTTGTTTGCTTAGTTTTACCAGAAAATGGGTAACCAGGACACTTTCATTTTTAATCAGCATGCATGTCATTCAGAAGAGGCAGTGGAAGCTGGAGGTAGGAGAGGATGTTGTATAATATATGATCAATCCATTTCTAAATAACCCCTCAGAACCCCCCAAACGAGTTCCCTTTGACTTTGTGCCGTCTTTTTATTGATTTTCCAATAGCAGTCTAATTTCTGCACTTGTCTGCAGAAACCACTAATGGAAAAGCAGAAGTTTCAATGTGCAAACATGAGTTTTCAGACAGCAGACCCATAAATGGTACATTTCTTCAGACAGTTAACAAAGTAACACTGTATGATGTAACTGACAGCTTTAGACATGTAAAGATGGAGACAGTCACATGGAGGAAATAAAGTACTAGTGCTAGTTAAGCACTATTAAAGTAGACAAGCCCTTCTATCTAAATCCAGAAAATGCTAAAATATGATAGAACCATCCACCCACCTCCAAAACAGCTGGCACATGCATGCAATCTGATGCAGATCTACACCACTGTAGTACCAGGGAGCCAGGTTAGTGCAGGGCCCTCAGCCAGGCTGAGAGCCATCTGGCACCCGTTTACCTCTGCCAATCAGAGAGATGTTTTACAGCTGCCCATAGTGCTGACATTCTGTAGGAGAGGGAAAAACTTCAGGGAGAAGTAAGATAAAGCACCAAGAGGTGCATTGGTGTTGCAGCTGGGAGGGCTATGGAAGAATGAAATAGCCATCTAATTTGGTCTATAAGAAACTTCAATCCATATCTCTGGAACTACTCCTAAAATTAATAATAAAATTAATATAACTCCTAATAGTCTACGAATAGTAACAGCACCATTGCTGTCTTGTAAAATAACGTAGACCTACACAAGGTGTCTGTCCCACAGGCAAGGGGTCCCACCAGTGTGGGAAGAATTTCCAACTTCTTTGGGCTTTGGTTTTAGGGTTTTGGATTTTTGAAGGGGGCTGGGGAGAGGACGTATGGGACAAGGAAGGTGAAAAGCAAAACCAAAAAGTTGAAAGAGAAGCAGATTCATGTGACGAGCTGGAAAAGAGTGATGCACCAAAGGTAAAGACAGAAAAGACCCTACAGCTTGTGTGGTGATTCGTACTTGGGAGAAGGAGAAAAATCCTTCAGAGTGTGGTAGGGAGAACAATTCCTGATGTGGTACATTTAATGCTTGGCATGCTCAGACTACAGGTGAGATTTTCAGAGACAAGTGTCTGAACAACGAGGGGCCTCAACCCCTCAGTGAATTTGGCCCTGTGTTTTTTTGGCTCATCTCAGACCATACAGGTTAAACAATTCAGAAGCTGAAAGTTACCTTACTGAATTATTCTTAGATAGACTGTGTGTAATCAAAGTATTTCAGAAAAAAAAAACCTGTTTGTTGACATGTTAAAGAGACAGCAAATGTCACACTCTTTAGCATGGATCCCTCACTTGGTAAAGTGGTATTTGCCAAAACGAGAGTTATACGTTGACATCTGCTAAGTCAAAATTTGGAAAAATCAGTGTACAAGAAAGGGACTGACCCAGAAGATAAAGTTTACTGTAAAGTCTGTAAATCAAGTCACTTCATCTTCTAACCTCCCACAAGTGGTTGCCCCACAGTACATACGCTGCATGAAATTTCCTTTGCCCTTCCTTCTGCTACCTCCAGCCCCAAAAGAGCAGTACACCTATTTCAGATGATACAAATTTCCCTCATGAACTACAGTAGAGAGGATGTCCTTCAGAACTTTTTGCCTTCATGGCTTTTTAGGCACTCGGCTTCATCAGCAAACTTTTAATTGTAGAGTGGTGATGCATTGCTGAGGACTGAACTAGAAGGTCAAAATTTATAAACCTCAAGGCAACAGAGTAATATGCAAACTGACAGAACAATATCTGACAGTTCCCCCCTCATTCTGAGGGACTGGAAAAGAGTGGTTTTCTAAAGGTGAAGACACTGCCCTGTGTACAAGTGCACACAGACACACACATATATAACATAGTTGTAGGTATAAAATGCTGACTTACACTAGTTCAGGCATCTTATTGCAACAGCTGAGAGAGTACTTTTTCTTAGTTTTGACTCATTTCCCAGGCAGTCACATATACAATCTGGCTTCCTGTTATTTGCTTGGCACATGCATATACAAACCTGAACATTTTTAAGCTGTATGTTAAGTTTAATTTTTATTCTATACAGTTTTATCCAGTTCCATCTTGCAGAATAACACTGGGGGAAAAGGAACCTTTTAATTTTTTAATTCAGTAAGAGTATCTCTCAAATCATTCTTGTTAATCTTGCAGTTTCATGGTTTAGTGAAACATGAAATATGCAAAGCAGCAAGTAGATCTGCATATCATAAATTTTCTTCCCCACTTTTAAATTGGATACTTTGGCAACAGGCTTTCTGGAATGCAGCAAGCATTTATTTTAAACCTATACAAAATACATCTGGAAGATTATGCCTGTGAAAATGCCTGTTGAAAAAGCAGACTATATAAATTAATTATTTAGGACTTCCAAAGTAGAGCAATAAAATCTATAAAATTAATATAAAAAGATTCAATGCAATTAACATAGTCATGAATGTTTATGCAAAAATAGCAGCCAAGCGTTTGCAAGAGGAGAAAGAATGTCATTCATTTATAATTAATTAAGGCAAATAAATCAACAGCTCCTTGCTCAGTTTATTGAGGTTTACTCAACATCAAGGCTTCCTCTGAACCAATTTGATTTTTTCTGCAGTCTTTGTCCAAAGCCACGTGACTGGACCAAAACTATGAATTGCTTTAAGTACTCCCAGATGCTGGGGCTGTCAGATCACAGTATTTCCAATTCTTGTGGAAAAAGAAAGCATATATTTTCATTATACTGGGCCTTCAGCTGAGAAACCTCCTGACTTGAGTTTAAAAGCCAGAGTGACAATCAGGATCAGCTGGTCTGATTTTTGTTGCTTGACAAAATAAAAATGTACTCTGTTGTTCCTGCTGATACTGTTTTGTCTCCATTATATTTTACTTTCCCACTTACTGCAGCAACCTGGGCTGTTTCAGTGGGAGCATGTGTGTGCGCTGCTGCTGATTGAGCTAAGCCAGACTTTAGCATCACACCTTGTAAAGGCAACCTCTATTGCCCATATGGGAGGTTCTTTCAAAAGTTCTCACCTTTTCCCCCCTCTCTTTTTATCCCAGGTCAACACAAGCATGCTTGACCATATGTCATATGCATTTAAGAGAACAGTACACTGTGTCTTTTGAGGATCTGGTTAAAGTTGTTGCCTTTTCATATTCAAACAGCATAAAGCAAAAAAGCTGTATGTTTGTCACTTTAAGAAGAAATGTTTTCTTAATTTACTGTAGAAGAAAGCTCATGCTGTCTTCTTTTCAGCCTTGCCTTTTTATTTCATAATGACATTTATCCATGGACAGAAGACTGGTGCAAGGACTGTCCCTTCTTGCACCCTCAGATGAGTTACAGACCTCTCACATTTGTAGAGTCTTATGTTGGCTGAAGGATGGATGATGACAGATATGCATCTGGGTAGGAAATCTCACCCTGAATTGCATAACAGAAACTCCCAAATACATATGGATATCATGTGGCATGTAAATCCCTCTTTACTTTCGGACAGATAAGAGAAGGGTGATGTGACAAGGCTACTGCTGCAAAATCTACATATTGCACCAGCTGTATCTCCTTTCTTCTGGACCTCAGCCTATGTTCATTGTGCCAAGCACAGTGTGATGAAGAATTATTTGTCTTGCAATCATCTGTGTCTGATCTGAGGTCAGGAAAAAACTACAGTGCTGGTCTGCAAATGCATGACATGCAAGTGCTGTGGAAGAAATTATGGTACAGGGTCAAAAGTGTGATTCCCCACTGAATTCACATATTTGATTGGCTTGTTGGTCTCTGCAAGAGTTGAATTTCACCCAAAGAGGCTATTTTAATAATTATTTTGGTTTTTGCTGGAGTCACACCATCAGCATCCATATAGGTATGGATTACAGCAGTTAGAGGATAAACTGCTTCTTTTATGCTCATTCAAGATCCCCTTCTAAATGACACCCCAGTACCTCTAATTCTTCTCAAGATGGAAAGCTGAAATTTTTTCCACTCTTTTTGCTCACACAAGTGGCCAAAACGTCTCTGTCTTCACAAATGTAGTATGTTCAAGCCAAGTGGTAGGTATAAAACTGGACACTGATGTTTTGAGAACACTTCTCCTTTTAACCAGAAACACAAATATTAGAAGAAACTAAACCATAATTAGATCAAGCCCTTAGCCAAAACCAAAGGAGAAGGTTTGTTGTAGTGAGGAGATATTATTTTAGAAGAATAGGAACATTTAAATTTGGGGGGATTAAAAAAAGAATTCTCATACTTAAGATCTAAGCTTCAGAAAAGTGGAAATGGCTTCAGTTTTAGCCTTTAGACTTACCCCAGACATAATCCCCCCTTCAAGGACAAGTGACTGTGTCATGTATGTATACAATGGACTAACTGTTAGACTAGTGGGGGGCTGCAGGAGATTTCTGGGGCCCCTTCATTAAATTAATGGCAAACATTCATCTGTTCTTACAGAAGATACATTCTCTTCTATATCCCTTTTGCAACTCACTGGATTGATTTTCTCTTTTAAAAAAAGCTTTTCACTTGTGCTACTGAATTCTTAAGGGAATATGAGATGAGCAAAACATTTTTATTACCTATTCATTACCAATAACATTTTCCTAATATGAACAGGCAACTGAGGTTCTTACAAATGCAGCTCTTCTTATAGCTGAGATTTCAGCTTCTCTGAGATCACAGAATCACTGAGACTGGAACTGACCTCCGAGATCATCAACTCCAGCCTATGACCTAACACCACCACATCAACCGGACCATATAATGAATACATAGAATAAACCAGGTTGGAAGAGACCTTCAAGATCATCGCGTCCAACCCATCAACCAATCCAACACCGCCCAAGCAACTAACCCACAGCACCAAGTACCCCGTCAAGTCTTCTCCTAAAAACCTCCAGTGATGGCGACTCCACCACCTCCCCAGGCAGCCCATTCCAATGGGCAATCACTCTTTCTGTATAGAACTTTTTTCTAACATCCAGCCTGAATCTCCCCTGGCGCAGCCTGAGACTGTGTCCTCTTGTTCTGGTACTGCTTGCCTGGGAGAAGAGACCAACATCCGTCTGTCTACAACCTCCCTTCAGGTAGTTGTATGAAGTGCCACATCCAAGCTTTCCTTGAACAGCTCCAGGGACAGTGACTCCACCACCTCCCTGGGCAGTCCATTCCAGTGTCTAATTACCCTTTCTGTGAAGAAATGCATCCTAACATCCAACCTAAACCTCCCCTGGCACAGCTTCAGGCCACGCAGATTGTGGACATCAAAGTTTAAATCAATTTTCTCTTTGGTTTGGACACACAAGAACTACAAGTGTTGAAACAACTAGCTGCATTTTTTATTATTTATTTATCATTAATTTATCATGAATGGGCTGCCCAAGGAGGTGATGGAGTCACCGTCACTGGGGGTATTCAGGGGGGGACTTGATAGGGTGCTTGGTTGCATGGTTTAGTCGATTAGGTGGTGTTGGATGATAGGTTGGACACAACGATCTTGGAGGTCTCTTCCAACCTGGTCCATTCTATTCTATTCTATTCTATTCTCTTCTATTCTATTCTATATCTCTAAAAGCAAGAATAGTGACAATTCAGTGCATGAGTTTAGTGTGCCATCTACAGCATGAGTCAATTAAAGAATATATTTGGTCTAGTGCTCTTTAAAGGCCCTTTTGGAATATTTCCAGCTTACATTCTTCTCTGCTCTTGTATCTTTTGCTTTCTGAAGTGCAGTTTTATTGTCCTGCATACTGGAAATTAGGACTCCTGTTGCTCTCGGGTTGTAAGGAAGTAACACGTCTTCCTCTCCTAGTAGCCACACCTGTCTTCTGATGATATACAGCAAGCCACAATCTTGGGTGGCACAATTCATTAATTACTCTACTCAAGTCAGTTTCTTTCCAGCCTCCGCAAAAATGAGCTACTAAATGCCCACGCAGTATGAGCCTCCATGTCTTTGATTCATTTGCAAGTATTTGAAAGCTTATGATGAAAATTTTTTCACTGTGAGGCTGACAATACAATGGAACAGGCTGCCCAGGGGGGTTGTGGAGTCTCCCTCTCTGGAGATATTCAAAACCTGCCTGGATGCGTTCCTGTGTGATCTGGTATAGGTGATCCTGCTCTGGCAGGGGGGTTGGACTAGATGATCTTTCAAGGTCCCTTCCAACCCCTAACATTCTGTGATTCTGTGATATTCCCTTCCTACAAGTCTATAGAAATGTGAATCCTAGCTTATGCACTTTATAGGCTGCTTTCCCAAGACATTCCACTTCCTCAGGGAACCTATTTGCTGTTGGGAGTACAGCCACGTCTCACCTGAAGACCATCCTACATATTTGCTACAGAAAACCGGTAACTAAGCAAACAGAACTAGGAGAGGGTAATGGTAGTCAGTTTACAGGAGTTTTATGGCTAGGAAAGCTCTGAGAAGCAAACAAATCCATATCATTCCAGAAGAGATTAGAAAACATTTCTTAATGGTGGGACTTATTAATTAGGGAATGGGGAAGGCACATGAGTACCCTGTGTGCTATTTTTCTGTGTAGCTCAAGACTTTTGTAAATCAAAGCAGGGATGGAAGCTTGGCAGAGAGACTGTAAAACATTTTATAACATTTACATCATTGTCTTATGTTTTTCAAGGGAAATTACTCATAGTGTGATTTCTACTGTGAGTAGAAATCTACTCCCTCCTGCAGCACTGCACACTAACTTGTAGAAAAGCAAGGATTAGCTGATGATAGCAAGGGTAGAATTCCCAAAGTTTGTCTGGTGTCTCCTAATTTAAACTCTCAAGTGTCCTTTACTAAGTGCGTATGAAAACACATTAATGCTTTGGGGATGTCTGCAGTGAAAAGCTGAAAGAGGATGCCAGGCATACTGTGTACAGCTCTGCTCTTTGCAGCAGAGAGGCTGCCAGATGTTTGTACTTTGAGCATGCTCTGTAACGTAGCTTCCAAAAGGAATAATCCCATACCTGCTTTGGCAGTGCATCCTACTGGAAGGAATTATTAAAGAAATTGCTTCAGGGTCAGCAGTGCTTTAAAGAAAAGTTTTTGAGAAAGTTAAGATGCAAAAAAAATATCAGAAGTTTTGAGGTGTGCAAAATACAGAATCTATAACAGGATGGGGACAAGGCTGTATTCTTGTAAGCAGATATAGTCCTGGTTGAAGGACAGAAAACTCTAAAAAGGAGATGATAAACATGAAAGGAAAGTGGGGAAAAAAGCCAGTAGGGAAATTTCCGAATTCAGAGCCCCAAAAAAATTTCCATTGCCACTATTTTCAACAGTCTGCATTTTGGTAAATGTGAAATACATGTCATGTCACTTTTTCCCTTAAAGAAGACATTGCCTATCAAATAAGCCTAAATTGCCAGTGCTGAGTTCAGTTTTGAGCTGTGACAACTGTGTGAAGCAACACGTTCCTTTCTCACTTAAAAATAGTAGTTCTCGATTTGTCAGGAGTGAAGGACTGGATCTTACATTGGAAGCAACTGATACATTAAGAGGTAAGTTAAAGCCTATAGAATTCTGCTGTGTTTTCTTTATGCTGTGCCCTAGAAAATGAGAGGAAACTGCTGTCATTGAAAAGTGTCAAGTCCTGTTCGGATTTGGCTGGCTGGGAAATGAAGAATGCAAATAAGTGAGAATAGGAGAGCCTTTAAGAAATTGAAAATGCATCATGTGCAGAATATGCCCAATTTTTGCAAAAGCCAGACATGGACAATCTGACATTGTCCTGAAACATGGGTCCTCTGGCTGGCAGGGTGGTAAATGTGCTGCAGAGGCAGCTGTAGAGTATGTTCTGATTAAAAAAGGGCCACATAGGGAGACCACCTTGCTGTACCTTAGTGCTGCTTTTTAATTTTCACTTGAAACCACTCTCTAAAATAATTTAAACTTTGTATTTGTTATTATGTGGCCTTTCCAGCCATGTAATTATAACATTATGTTATTACAGTGGTAGAATCTGCAGCAGTCCCTCATGCTGACATTTTAATCACTAGTACTAACTACTGCAAAACTTGTCACAGGCAGAACTGATTCATGTCAAATCTTACATCATTTATGGGGTTTGACATCTTATATAATTTACCAATCTTCTATACACCATAGGTCATTGATTTTTCCATGGAAAATGAAAGAAGTTAGACTGAGATTTGCATCTATTATTTTCTTCTGATGGATCATGCTACCCACTATAAATGTTCTCTTTTTTCATGGAATCATAGAATGCACTGGTTGGCAGGGACCTCTGTAGGTCATCTAGTTCAAGTCCTCTGCATTAAACAGAGACACCTCCCAAAGAGATCAGGCTGCTCAGAGCTCCATCAAGCCTGACATTGAATGTCCCCAGGAATGGGGCCTCCAACACCTCCCTGGGCAACCTGTTCCAGTGTTTCACCACCCTCATAGTAAAGAACTTCTTCCTAACATCCAATCTAAATCTATCCTGCTCTAGTTTAAAACCATTGGCCCTCGTCCTGTTGTTATATGCCCTTGTAAATAGTCAGTCGTCACATTTCCTGTAGGCCGCCTTCATGTACTGGAAGGCAGCTATAAGGTCTTCCCAGAGCTTTCTCTTCTCCAGGATGGACAACTCTAACTCTCTCAGCCTGCCATCACAGGAGAGATGCTCCAGCCCTCTGATAATTTTTGTGGCCCTCCTTTGGAGCCTCTATCTTGTTCAGGCAGGACTTCCTCTTGGTAAAGCTATGATGGCTAAACCATTGCTCAGAGGTCTTACAAAATGAGGATCCCTACATTAATTGTGATCTCAGGGAAGAACAGCATTAGAAACAAAAAAGGCTTTTTTTGTTTGGGGTTTTTGTTGTTGTTGTTGTTTTGTTGTTGGTTTTTTTACAATTGTATTACTATATAGTAGGTAAAGTAGTTAGAGTGCTGTGTTTTAAGAGTAGTAGAATGATGGAAGTATGTCCACAAGGAACCTTGGTAGGTCATTTAGCACAATCATCTCTCCCAAGCTAGAACTGGCTCTGCCTAGACTACCTCAACAGCTCTTTATACTTTCTTTAAGAGATGTTCTTAAAACCTCTAACAACAAAGAGCCTACAATCTCACTGGCACACAGTTCCAGTTCTTTGTTATTCTGACCAGTGAAGTTTCACTTACATCAGCTACATCTCACATGATGAAGTTTGGCCTGAGGCATTTCTGAGGACTGTTATTACCATATACCTAAGTAATATTTTTTCCAAGTTAAAAAAACTAGATTCATGTGACTTCTGTCACTGGTCACATATTACTTCAAATTGTTCACTGCTGTCCATGTTTCTTCAGTTGTTTAATACCCTTTTTGTGTGTACCCTAATTATATGCAGTGCTGAAAAGCAGAGGCAACGCTGTGGTTTGATGATTTCTTGCCAAGTCAGGCCATTCTACCTTTCATCATTCATCTGCTCTCTGGGACCCAGACTTCCCATTTTCTTTTACAATGGGAATGGCAAAGTGATGAAGCAAGAGTTCCAATTAAAAAAAAAAAAAATCTATGAAAGTCAGACATTGACCAATAATCTTCCAACTAGCATTTCCCCTGAAATGAGACAAAAGAAATCTAAATTCATTTCTCTTGAAGATACAGCTCTGACTTCCTAGGGAACCTTTCTTATTCCCTACAACAATTGACAGTCTATGGAAAACTGTAACTTTAGCTATTCTTTAACTAAGCTATTCTTTAACTAAGCTATTCTTTTCTAAGAAAGATACTTAGAAAATTACTCTCTGCAACATCTGAGTGATTTAGGAGCTTGATTATCTATGAAAGGTCCTTAAATTGTTTTTTTTGAAATCTGCTTTTTGAAAATGTGGCCCAAACCTAAATGCCAATGTAAAAGATGAAATAAAATGTGTATTTTTATGGTATGTTTATATTAAATTTAAGGTATGTTTTGATGCATATTCTAATGCATGTTTACATCCTGATCCTCCTCTGTATGTCCTGCTCCAGTAACAATTTGGTATTTGGTTGGTTGTTGGTTTTGTTTTGGGTTCTTTTGTCACTGTTTTTTGTTTGTTTGTGGGGTTTTGGTTTGGTTTGGGTTTGGCATTGTGTTTTGGTTGGCTGGGTGGGTGGGGGTTTTTTGTGGTTGTGTGTGTTTTGTTCTGCCTTCTTTTTTTTTTTTTTGTCAGATATTTCCCAGATGTATTTCATTCCTCTTGATTATTAAAGCCATACTTTATATATATAAAATATTACAAGTCATCTCTGTTTCTCTTTTCCTAAGCCAATAGCATCCTATGGCTCAAACAGTCCTTTTGTAAGGTGGGATGCAGAACTCCTCCTGCAGGCTGTTCTCCCTCATCACAGTCTGCCTCTGCAAGGACAGAAATTGCAGCTCCTGGCTTCCACAATGACTCATTGAGCACACCCCTACTACTGAAATTTAAAAACATGGCCATTCCAGCAAGCATTAGCACTGCAACTTGGGTGAGGTATATTGCTTAGCTGCTAATGAGCTCCCTGTTGTGGGCTACACCTGATAACCTTCTCCAGGAGATAAGTGGGTGCAGTTCTGTGGAAATACTTCACTCCAGGGATTGTTCTTAAAGAACAATACGGACGCAGCTACCCCAAGATGGGCTCCCTCTAACCTGACATGTGATAAAACCCTCAGTTCCAATGCTCTAAAACTATATTCACAGAATCACAGAATCAGTAAGGTTGGTAAAGACCTCAGAGATCATCAAGTCCAACCCATGACCTAATCCCTAACACCTCATAACAACTGAAGCATGGCTCCAAGTGCCACATTGCAGGATGTAATGCAGCCCAGATTACTTTGGATGCTCTGAAGTGGATAAAAAGCCCAAATCCAAAACTCCCCCAAATCTCTTACAGCTTCAGTGAAGCAGATGAGGCCCCAAGGAGGTGCAGAGAAGAATGTTATGCTGCGTATAGGGGCACTTCCTGCTCAGAGGGAAGCCAGGCACCAGTAGGACCAGCAAGACACGTCTTGCATCACTCAGCTTCCTACTCTGGTTTATTCAACAAAACAGACATACCCAATGAGGCTTGCTCAGGAGCAGCTAAGAAGAGTTATTTAACTGTAATCATAATTTCACACACATCTTCTTGGGAAAAGTATCCCACATTACACACCATTTGTAGTTTTAGATTAAATTGGATTGTAATAAGTATCCATTTTCTTGCCACAGAATTGGCAATAAATTCCTCAGAGCCAGATAAACATGCAAAGTTTTGTTTCTGCTCACAACTTCTATCAAGCCTGTTCAGTGCATGGAGAAAACAAGACATGAGGACTCAGCTCCTTCTCACGCACAAGTGAGTGTCCTACCCAGAGACCTACTAGGCAGGGACAGACTGTGCCATACTGGACATCTTTAATGGGGCTCAGCTTTGCATAAGGATTTGAAGATCCCTGGGCCCAGAAACAGAGACCAGCAACCTCTCAACTAAAGAGCTATGTAGAAAAGCTTTGCAGAGCTTAGTTCAAACTTCTTGAAGCAAGAGGAAGACTTGGCCATTTTACATGGGAGGACCATGTTTGCCTATAAATCAAGCGCTGGAGTGTTAAGGCCACTACATCTTTCTGTAAATGTAAATACCAATGAGAAATTGTCTGGCAGTAGATTTAGGGACCAGTAAACAGTTTTTGAACTGGTCACCCTTCTGCCAAATGAATAGGTGGTATCCATGCCTTGTCATAGGTAAACATACATTACAAATCACATCAAGAATAAAAAGATGCAAAGTACTTTTGTTACCACAGGGAATTAAAGTGCTCAGCTGGGTGCAATATAAAACATTCTGTCCTACCAGAAACACGGACCTCTGTTTACAAAACTTCAGTTTTCACATCCTTTACAAGCAGCTTTAATTAATACCTGAACAGACCAAGCAAGAGCATGCCTGTAAGACTTGTGCAAACAAGCTGCTTAGCTACAAGCTACTGCTACTTAATTCTGCAAAGACATAAACAAAAGCCATACCCCTCAGGGTACAAGAATATCAGAAACAGCAGTAAATATTTCATGGAGATGGATATAATCAGGCAGGAGGAATTGACAGATAATAGCTGGCATTAACTTGCTGCATGCTATGTAAAGAAATGCCAACCTGAACTTAAGTGTGACAAGGAGAAGGCAAGGAGGAGGAAGGAAGAAGTGCATATTCAGTTAAATTCTGCTTCTGAAATTTCTTGTTCTCCATTCACACAAGACTTGATGTTGTTATTAAAGTTGCTATCAAGCAGGTGCTCTGAAGTCTCACATCCCATTTAAAACAAATTATGTTCCCTAGAGTCATAGCTGTAAAGAAATCCTTGAAGGCATGAATCAAACAGAACTGATGCAGCCTTACCTTTGAGAGATGAAAGACAGGATAATTTTCAATTGGTAGGGCCTGTTCATCTTTATGCAGTAAAGACTCTGAAACCTGAAGATGGCAAACTAAATGTTAATATTGTTAACTGTTTTACTGATGATCTTTTTAGTAGAAAGTTAGTTAATACAGAAAATACACTTAAAGACAAGAGGGTGTTTATGTTCCATTTATAGTGCTGAATTATCTTGATTGTACAGACTGATTGTACTTGGTATTTCTGAACAGATTTAAATCTCACAAAAATATGATCATATGATGAGCTTGATTTTTCAAGGCCATCAAGGAAAAAAAAACCAACCAACATTCTGGAGTCAGGAGCTGAACATTGATTCAACTATCCTGAAAGAAAAGGTGATTAAGGTGATTTTGTTTTGTTTTGCTTTAAAGGTTTGTTATTTTTTTATCAGTACTCTTATGTGAATCAGCTGGTCCATCAATATCAATACAGTCCATACCAGTAAAAATCGCCCCTAAACCAATGTCCCCCCACTTGTGGGCTGGGCCTCTCCATCTCAAATTATGCTGGTATGCACAGAAGAGAAGAAGCAGACTTTACACAGGAAAACAGCAGACAAAAGCCCCACTGAACCAAAATCTACATCTAGAGTACTTGAGTCTTCACATCATCAACCTAGGCAAGTTAGTACAAGCAAAACATTTTCTTGTTATTGACTCAGAGTTAAATTTATCTAGAGTGCCAGATAAATGTTTAGGTATTATGTGAAAACAAACAAATACACAATAGAGGACCAGATGGGAGATTGAGGAGAGAGTGCAGAAGTGAAAAGTTTCCACTTGCAATTGTAAACCCCAACAGAGCAAGTGGTTAAAAACATCACCTGAAGGCTCAGTAATGAAACCAAAATAGCGGTACTTAGACCTTTACATTTAAGGTAGGAAAGGTTTATACAGCTGGAACTTGTGTGTTCAGTAATCTCTTTTCCTTGACAAGCTCCTAACATCCCACAGCAGAGCAGCAGCACCATGTACTGTTTTTAACAGAGGGCATCCAGAAACAGAAGAGGTTGGAGCAGGACTTCTGAGCTATCTTCATTGTCCTCTCCAACTCAGAGGTGTCAGTGCTAACATTTACATCCAGAGGATGAATCGCATCCAGAGGGTGATGCTCAATGGCCTGAAGTCCAGATGGAGAGCAGCGACAAATGATGTCCCTCAGGGGTCTGAACCGGGACCTGTGCTGTTTAATATTTTTACAGACAGTGGGATTGAGTGCACCATCAGCATTTTTGCAGATGACACCAAGCTAAGTGGTGCTGTCCATACACCACAGGGATGGGAGGTCATCCAGAGGGACCTAGACAAACTGGAGAGGTGGGCCCAAGTGAACCTCATGATGTTCAACAAGAGCAAGTGCAGGGTTCTATACCTGGGCTGGAACAATCCTCACTATCAATGCAGACTAGGGGAAAAAGTGATAGAAAACAGCCCTGAGGAAAAGGACTGGGGGGTGCTGATGGATGAGAAGATGGACATGAGCAGACAGTGTGTGCCTGCAGCCCAGAAGGCCAATCACATCCTGGGCTACATCAAGAGATGTGGTGGCCAGCAGATCCAGAGAGGTGACTTTGCTCTGGTAACACCTCACCTTGAGTACTGCATCCAGGTCTGAAGCCCTCAATATGGGAAGGACATGGATCTAATGGAGAGGGTCCAGAGCAGGGCCATGAGAATGATCAGGGGGGTGGAGCACCTCTGCTACAAGGACAGGCTAAGGGAGCTGGGGGTGTTCAGCCTGGAGAAGAGAAGGCTCTGGGGAGACCTAATAGCAGCCTTCCAGTACCTTAAAGGCACCAAGAAGAAGGATGGAGAAAGGCTGTTTACAAAGGCCTGTAGTGATAGGATGAGGGACAAGAGTTCCAAACTAGAGAAGAGCAGATTTAAATCGGATGTTAGGAACAGGTTCTTTACTATGAGGGTAGTGAAAAACTGGAACAGGTTGCTTGGGGAGGTGGTTGGGGCCCTGTCCTTGGAGATATTAAAAGTGAGGCTCAACAGGGCTCTGGGCAACCTGATCTAGTTGAGGATGCCCTTGTTGACTGCAGAGGGGGGCTGGAATAGATGACCTTTGGACATCCCTTCCAACCCAGACCATTCTATGATTCTATTTTTATAACACTTGTAAGACATTCCTCCTGGAAGTAAAAGGGAAAACAAAACAAAACAAGTTGGGTGGAAATCACCACTCTTATGCAAAAATGGCAGCTCAGGTTTTTTTCATGCTGAAAATGGCAGCTTTCAGCACTGAACTAGTGCATGTGCTCTGTCCTGACTAGGAAATAGCATCTAGTGAGATGCTAGGATCTACTAGGAGAAACTTGGTGCTTAGTTTGTGATGCCTTCTGCCCAGCTACCGCCCACATCTGCAGTTCTGTAGCTGATGAGACTTGACACTGCCACTTCAAAAGGCTGGAAATCCCCACCTGCTGGAAACAGTTTTTCACTGTGTCATTTTGACCATCTGGATACAGCATCTTTACTTTATTTCTCTTTTTGAAATAACTCTTCTCATGAATTTCCAGGAAATTGGATTCCACTCTTCTGTTTGATTCAAGCTGACAAAATCATCCGCTGTTTTCTTCCAACTGGTTAAGCTGTTTCCTTCCAATACTTTTGGCTTTGGGACAGATCATTCATCCCAGGCTTTACTGGGTCTTTCCTCAATAATCTATAACCTGCCTTTGGAATAAGCTTCCAACACTTTCTCTGATATCTACCTCCTTCCTACATAAAAACTTAAATAAAAAAAGAATGCAAGGCACTTTTCATTTACTTAACCTAAGCTATCATATACTTTCTGAACAAAATGCACAGCTCTGTTTCTTACAATACCAGAAGTAACTGTACATGATTTTGGCATTAACACTTGAGCCTTGAAAACCCCCAGGTTTATCACCCAAACCATCACGAGCAAGGTTATTTTTCTTGGTAACATGTCTTAGTATACACCGCAAGCTTCAGTGATGAAGAAAATGCAACCATGAAGCAGTAAGACACATGTGGGAGGTGGAGCTTAGATAAGTTGCCTAGGTCATGAACAGAAAATTATTCAAACTTAAAGTGACAAACTAGAGCTAAGAATATCTGTGTATAGTATGCATACAGTATATAAGCATTCTATATTGGACTATGCCATCTCCTTTCTAATGAAAAAAAAATAGCTAGACTCCTGTGCCATCTTTTTGTTTGTATGTGTTACTGATTTATCTTGTTTTTAAAGGTCTAAGTTTTAAATGGAGATGGGAAAACCACCAACAATAAAACAAAAAGTGTCTATTCAGAAAAGGATCTAACTATAAGCCAGGCCAACAGGTAGTACTCACAGCAACTCTATTTGTCATCCTAGTCCATAGATTTTTCTGCATTATTTTCCTTCAAGCCAGCATGTTTCTGGTTGTCCTGAACTCTTTATCTACTTTTCCACTGGGAGAAAATTTCAAGTCAAAACTAGTGTTGATTTTACTGATGTTTTCCTGAGCCTGGCTTTCAACCTGGCTCTACAGCGCACAAAACTCTGTAATCTAAGCGGTATTCACCTCAGTTTGATCCAAATCAAATATACTCTGCAGGTGGTTTTGCCTTTTTACCAGAGTATGCTTAACCAATAAAATAACTGAGTAAGTTATTTTTCAAATATTGGACAGGGTGACTTTGGATTTGCATTGCAATATTGCTGCATAACGTTTCTTTATCTAGATACAGTGATACTGGGTATGAAATTCTTTTTCTCAGGGGACCCAAAAAATGTGGTTTTCCCTAAGCTTGGACGCTGTTTCTCCACCTCTTCCTTCACAGAGCATATAGAGCATTAACTCAGGTAAAGAGAAGAGAGATCTGGTCTCAAGCAGACACTGAATCATGTGGGAACCCCAAGGGGATTCTTGCAGCATTTACAATGTACAATTGGTTGTCAAGAAAGCTAAAGACACGCAAATATCAATCTGAAAATGCCATGATTAGCATTCCAGTCTTTATATTTAGAGTCAGGTGCTCAGGTATGCCACATACTAAGGATCATGGATTAAATTCCTTATTCAGTTTGCTATACTGTATGGTATCTTGCATATACAAAAAATCTTGAATATGGTTCTTCAAACTCAATTATATCCAGCACATGACTACAAGCATTGCAGAATCTATGCATGAGATGTGCAAATCAAGTAATGTGCAGACTGAGTTCTACCCTGTGAAACGTGGGCAAAAGGTCATGACAACACCTTTTGGTGCATACACATGTTCAAAAAAATCACGAATTCCAAAAGGGCTTGAGTGTGCTGTCAAGACGAAAAGTTAGTATGATCATGACAGTTCAGTATTTTTAGAAGAGCAGCAGTCAACACCCTAAAGACCAAATTCCTGTGGTTTTCTGTATCTAAGCTGTGGATAGTGTCATTCCCTCCCATTGCTCCACTAGTACAGCATTGCTTGGCTTTGGAGAAGACCCTTGGCAAGAGTCCTGGGCAAAAATGTACTAGTACAAAACAGAGGGTCAGGGCTGTTTCTCAGTGCTATGGGAGTGGACAACTTTACTGTACTTTGCCCAGCTCTGGGTAAGCTCCTGCTGTGAAGCAGAGCATGGTGTGACTCTTGGGAGCCTGTCAGGGTAGGTTGCTGAGCCTCCCAAAAGAACAACCCTCTGAGGACTTCACAGAAGCAAAGCATCAAGCAACATGAGCATCTCTGTGGATAGGTTGCACACAGCAGTAAACTCTAATCCAGATTTGAGTGCTGACATGAAGGCTAAAATGATGGACATTCTGGCATTTGACAATGCTAACGACAAAACTAAACAGGTTCTAAGCACTGTGCCAAGAGGTGCTTCTACTGCACTGCTGCTGGATGCAGCAGAACGAATGATGCACCAGCACACAGCTAGCTATTTAGCCACAGCTGCACAGGCAGTCACAAACTCAGCACCAAAATCACCTAAAAAAGGAAAACACCATGGTGCCAGACAATGTAATTTGGGGAAATTTAGGCACCCTAAATCTAACTACTCAACTGCTGTGCAGCCTTGAAGGTGCTGTGCTCATTACCACACATCTCTGCACCCCAACCATCATGGGCCCAGGCTAAGCACCAGGGTGCCCACTTGTAGGGCTCATCACCTGCAGTTAAATGCCAGCCATCCTGTGCAAAACATTCTCACTATTATCCATGGTTTTTCATTGTGTCAGTCTCTCTTACTATGGGTGGTGTAGAAATAGCTATGCTCAGGAGCTCTAATGGTACCCAAACACAGTGTCAGGCTCTGGTTGCAGGAGACAACCATGAAGCACACTAGAAAACACCTAACTGTTCAAATGGATACCAACAAGCTACTAGTCTGTCCTCCTTGGTGGTACAGCCTTTGTTACTAACACATGCACTTAAACAACAAAAAACCAACAACCCCAAAACCCTGGCAAGCATGAGTCCAATGACAAGGTTCAATAAACTCCAAGCCAAGACACGTCTATTTCATATCTTAATACTAGAAGAATGTTGTCTTCTGTATTCTTATAAAAGCATTTTTTTCATAATATTAAAATTAAAATATTATTTTTCATATAAAGAACTGAATGAAAGCTGTTGCCTATTGCCCTACTGTGTCTTTGTGTGTCTGAAAACTTCAGTGAGCAATACAGAAAATTCCCTAGGTCTGTTCCACATTCCATAAAAAGAGGTGCTTGAAATGTCACAAAGTTCCTGAAACATGATGATAAGTGACAGATGAATGATCTTGCTAGTTGTTTGTAGAAGATGGCAGTTTCCTAAAGTGGAAGAGAAGTCTTTTATACTTTCCTTTTTTTTTTTTTTTTAAATCACATTAAATTCTGAACAAGCCTGCTAAGAGTTGAAAGGGAGGTGAAGAGACAGAAGAGACAGCACCCTTTTTACACAGTCCTTTCCTCAACATGCCCATATGGGAGAAGGAACTTTTTAAAAATAATCATCATTAAAAAAAGGAACAAGGAAACCTGCTTTCCTTCCTATTTTTAAAGAAATACTTCCTTAAAGCTTAAAGCCTGTTACATGAAGAGTGCTGGCAGGCAGGATGGGGTGTGCAGGTACTGTACAAGAGGGGGCTATCACTGGAGCAGCTGAAGTGCTGCCTATCCTGGTATTTGGCAGCACATGTGAGGCTTGACTGTTGGTAGGGATAGCATCTGTGAGTGCTGGCAGAAGTTGAAGCTGGATGCAGCTCCATCCCCAGAGGACTGTACCCATCTCCAGGGAGTATTCAGGCCCTGCCATTATGATCCTTTGGTATCCTAGACCAAGAGTTGTCAAGCAACGTATTCTGATTTTAGTCAGATCTCGATAGATGCTTTTGTGAAAGGTAAATATAGATGCCATTAGAGGTTTGTACTTGCTGGAGAGCTTTGGCAATCCAGTCAGTACTGCAAAAGGGAGCAGAGTAAGGATGCAGCTCTGGTACTTCTGAAGAGGACAAAGCAACAGTTCCCTCCGTTTTCGTTCCCTTCTTACATCCTAGCCTCTTGTTTCAGCCAGTGTGGTGTTTAAGCATGTCACTGACTGGGCAATACAAACAGCACATTTGCTATCCTAGCCCCAAAGCTGTCTCACCAAAAGTCAAGCTGTTACAGGGCAGGAAGAGCAGGATGAAGATTAGTCTCTCCAGTCCTTCTGCTCTCACTGGATTCCTGCAGCTGCCTGCTGGCAGGCAGATGTTACCCTCCAACAGCACTCTTTGTAGGAGGAATAATTCCCACAGGTAGTTTATCATTGTTTGTTTACAATTGCTGTAGCTTCTGTGCAGTAACTTAGAGATATGATGCTCTGATAAATCTTCCCACCATGAGGGATGGTAGAAATCACAGCCTCCAATAGCTCAGCTCAGGATGAAGTCAATGGTCTTGTGCTCCCTGGAGCTATGACAGCCATAAACCAAAGCCAACAAGTATCATAGACTTCATCCATTTTGTGACATTCATTTCTCCACTTCTCTTTTGGAAAAAAATCTTCCTCTGGTTTTCATAGCACAGAGAGAATTAGATGCTGGCAAGTGGTGGGAAATAAACCTCTTATCCCCTTGTGCCATTGGTGTAGGTAACTAAGTGGCTTGTCCCCACACACCTCATGGCTGTGTGCTTTATCCTAATTAGAAGGCATTATCTTTGCCGTAGTGGTGTGGACTATCCTACCTTCTCTTGCCTTCTATCATAGCTGCCAAAATTATTGTTATGATTGTAAGCATAACCCTGTTGATAAAGGTTCAGTTGCCTCCTAGCCTCAAAGTAAAAATCAAATAGCTCCCTACAGGTTCAGTGTTGTGTGAAAGTGTCCTTACCTCATCAAAGGCCATCTTGAACTCCTACAAACTACACTTGTGCTCATCTGGTTCCTTCTCAGGCCTTACTTCAGCCTTCACCCTTGCTGCTCTGGGCTTCTCCCTCTGCATCCAGCACAGGCTCAGCATTCCCCACAGAGGTTTTAGTGTCTCCCCAGCCCCAACTTTTCTGGCAGCAGAGCCCAAGCATTTCCTGCAGATAGGACTGGTAGCTGGTGGCATTCAGGCTGGTGGCTCCCTTGATAGCACATCCTCCCTGTGGCTGTGGCCACGGGCTCAGCAGTTGCCCTGGGAGCTGTGCTGCCCTGCAGCTTTCTTGCCTTTTTATGGTGCTCTACAAAGCCATGGGGAACTTGTCTTCTGAGATGAGTTCCAATTATACATTTATAAAACTGCACTTAAAAAACAATTCACAGAATTACCCATGCTGACCATTTACAGTTCACATCACATAACTGTGCTGTCCTGCCCAAGACAAAGCCAGAAATCTTTTAAGGAAGTCAGCCCACTTCATTAAAGCAGGAATAATGACTTTTCCCATTAACTACATGATGAATATGTACCAACTCTCATCTCTGCCCTTGTATTCAGCACAATCTCAGGTGATTTCTGGAAAGCTTCAGGTGATCAGTGGATTGAATGTGTTCAGCTTATGAGTTAAAAAAAAATATGTTTTATAAGGCTGTTAGCCCTGCACACCCTCTCAGAGTGTGAAAGAAGCGGTGTTCTTCCTGGCACCGACCTACTCATCCATAATCCCAGCATAGCAAGATGCCTCCCAGGTGCAGGTAAGGTGCAGCTGAAGTCTTTGAGTGATGATTTGTGACCCAGGTGCAGTTTAAGCACTGGCAGCTAGAAAAAACATCTCCTTTTCTTTTATTTTTTTTAAATGAGCAGATCTGAGGTTGGAGTGACTGAGAAGCAATAAATAAGGATGTGGGGGTTTTACAGAGTATCTATTCAGAGTAGAGCTGGACTTGGTGCTCTTAACCTCAGAAGCTGGGCAGGAGCCATACCATGTAAATTTACCTGGCAGTGCAGGAAGAAAGGTTATCATGTTTTAATTAGCTAAAAGAAGTTTAGTCTGAAATGTTAACTTTCTGCTAAAACTAAGCCTTATCTCCCTTCCCTCCTCTTAGACTGTAAAGCAATTTCACACCGTAAAAGTGGAATTTGAAAACACAGCTGCTTGCTCTGACTCCCTCATCAGAATAAAACCAAGCAAAAATAAATCTGGAGGAGTTAAAATCTTATATTTCTTTCTATTGAAAATGTCAATAGATAATCTACCAGAATGCTAACTAACCTCTAAAGCCAGGGTCTACATATGGCTGTCCATGGCTGTCCATTTGTCTCTTTCACTTTCTGTGTTACTGGAGGTATCCTTTTCACAATCCTCTCCTTTGGCTCATGGGGATTGCTGGCAATGCTGCTCTGGGAACTGCACATCTCTGGCAGCAAATCCATGAATGTCTTTTATCTGGACACAGATGTCTTCTTCTCCAACTAGCTACAGAATCCCAAGAAGTGTTAATCGGGAAGCTTAAAACATGAAGTATTTTCAGCTAAAAGGAGGCTTGCCCTGAGGGGTAGCTATTCTGACTTTGAGAGCATCAGCCTGCAAGCTCAGTGTTGAAGTGAGCAGAAATAACCCATTAGCACATTTAAATATCTTTGTCTCCTCACAACTCAGTGGTGCAGGATCTTTAAAAAGAATACATTTTCAAATTTTACCAAGATCTTGTAGTATAAAGATAATGAAAACAGAGAACTGATTCTTGGGGTAGCTTGTTAAAATTCAGCTGGTTTGAGCTATCAAGTTTTACAGATTACTTGGTGCAAAATTCCTTCTCTCTTTTCTTTCTGAACCTGCCATGCAGGAGTTATCCAGCTTATGAGGAGAACTGAAAGCAAGTTGTGTTATGTTTCCTCATGTACAAAGTCTTGCATCAGTTCAGCTTCGACAAGAGCTCCCCTGAAAGCTGAAGAATACAGGACTTGTATTTTAAGAGTGCTGCTCAGACAGTAATCAATGAGATACCACTGCTACAGAACAAAGATTGTCTGGCATCTGTCCTGATACTGGCAATTTGAGCAATAATTTCCTCCCCAGATGCTGTGCAGTTTGAGAGAATTTGGCTCAAGAGGTTAAAAAAATAATGGTCTGGCAGTAAACAGCTTTTTAGAAATATTGTTTGGAGACTTACTTAAACTTGTGCAATGCTTTGTCTGCAGTAATAGGAATTGCAGCAAGCAACAGTACCCAGAGACTTTGGGAATACTTGACTCTGGGTCTAAATGTCAGGGTTTGTTTCTGTTCCACAGAATCAAAACACAAAAATAAAAACCTGTGAATTTATTTGTCCATAAAGAAATCTCCTAGCTAATAGAGAAAGGAAGGAAATGTTTAATGACCCTCAGAGCAATAAACAGCAGCCAGCTCCGTCCCCTTCTTTCCCATCAAATTTAGTCACTATTTACAAACTGCTTTTCTTTAAAGTCACTCAGTAAGAGGCAGCTTTTTCCCCATGTGAAGATGAACTAGTACTCAGCCTGTGCACCCTGATACTTCGCTGCCCTGCATTTCAGAGGCGACGGCAAGGGGATGAAGCATTCTTCAGCTCCTCGAGGGGTCCGAACCAGTGAAAAGGTCAAATAAACAAAGTTAAAATAACCATGAGACTTGCTGGCCAGCCAGCACTCTGGGCCCAAGATCAGTGGTGCTGTTGCTTGGTGACTAATACAATTAAATCAGCTCTCAGTCCCGTACTGCAGAAACAGATCTGATGGCCTTGCACACTGCTGCCAGATGGATTGCTCAAGCATGGAAAGCTCCCCCGTGTGCACATACCTAATCACGACAGGCCCTACTCCTGGAAAACCATGGCACCAACAGAGGGGTTTGTAGCCACTTGCCGGTGGTAAACAATGGCAGGGAGCAGACTTTGATGTGCAAGCTGCAGGTGGTGAACCTGGGCATCTGGGTTGCAAAAAGCCATTAATCTGTGGTTACCGGCACTGGGGATGCTCTGCCAGGCCCACCATGCCCCACCTGTGGCAGTGCCCAACATTTTCTAGAGACAGGAGGTGGAGGTCTGGTGGTGGCTGCTGTGTTGGTTTCTCTGTTTTGTGCAGTTGCTTTAACTCTGAAAAATTAGTAATTGAAATAATGGTGAGAAAGGAGATGTCTGGAATTTGGATTAAATGGGATGGATAGTTTCACTGCTTCCTACTTTGCAAGGCATTGGTGGAAAGCTGAAAGGACAGGAGGGCAAAGGGAGTGCTTGAGCCACGTTTTTGTCACCCACTGCACAGCTGCTTAATTCACCAGTCTCCCCATGGTGACCCTTGCAATGAAAACACTTCTGCTTCCTTTCCTTCCCACCAGGTACTCCTGGCTTTGTCACAATCTTCATTATCACATGGAAGTAGAAAAGCAGCATCTTTAAGGCCATGTATTAACTCTAAGCTCCACAAACTTTATATGAAAATGAAGTGTCAGCGAGGATAGATCATTCCTCAGCTGCTGCTAAAGTTGAAGTTTGAGAAGCCCTATGGAGTAACACAGTAGAGAGTTACTCAGTTTTTAATGGAAAGGCCCTTTCCTGTTTAATCTTTATTCATACAGACTCTTGGGCAACTGAACTGGGTTTTCCTTCAGATGCATCCTAAACTATGTTTGCAGAAAAAGTATGAGACCTTTTGCCCTGTGTGCTCTGCCAGCTGTCTGTGGTTTAAAAGTGTCCTGATGTAAAGCCTGCATTCACACCACAATTTTTTAGCAGCCCTAAATGAAGCTGTACTGCATAATCTCTCCAATTTCTTAATAATTGTGGCTTCTGAAGCAGCTTGCTGTAAGGAACAAAACAATTTGACTACATGGTCATGAACTGCTATTTCCTCTTGCTGGGTTAATATTAGTGGTTCACTGTGTTGTGAAGACCCTGAGCAAATGGTTCTTCATTCACATTTTCCCTGGCCATCATCATTTCACTGGCCTTTATCCCAATCTGCCTCAGTCTCTCCCTTCAGGCCTCAGATCTATTTAGTCTCTCGTTACATGAAAATTGTGACACACTGAACATTCCTGTCCTCATCCTGTACCACATATAGTTCTAACATAGTTTTCTCAGATAGCAGCAAGCTCAATAGCATCCAGCAAGAAAGACATAGTAGTTAAACACAAACTCCAGAGCCATTAAGTAAGGCATTTACTGAATTAAATATTACTAACCAGATAACTACACTGAAAGAACAGTCCCCCCTGCCTCACTGGGACCCAAATTTGCCTTACATCAAGTCCAAAAATTTCCTCTTGGATTCTTCTGATTGGGCCAAAGATTCCTAGACTTGCCCCAGCATGGACTGAGGTTTGCTTGAACCATGTGCCACCCAAAAGAGATGTGTCTCCAACAGCAGAAGATAGGCAGGGGCAGCTTGCCTTGTAAGGCTAGCACTAGAGAGGGGGAAGAAGAGAGGCAGTTACAAGGGTAAGAATGTCAAATGGTTCATTTTTAAGCCAGTGGAGGCTAAAATAGGTTTGATATTGTCCTTTACAACGTGCTGAGAGAAGGATTAATGTTCACAGCAGAAAAGGTAGTGGCTAGGATAATTGGAACTCCTGGAAGAGTCGGACAAGAACAGTGTACAGGGAAGCATTCTGTTTGTGGAAAAGGAAGGCTGAATGTGCATATTTAAGGCAGGAATAGCCTGCCTTTTTGTCCCCAAGACACACTACTGAAGGCAAAGGATGCATATAATAAATAAATAAATACACAAAATCATTCCTGGGTGATTATATTGAGCTCTTATGGCACCAGGGCCAGGAATAGATTGGTTTAACATTTTGATGAATCAAGATGGGCAGAACTAAGCAGTACCTTAATTCAGGGCAGCCCTCAGAATTATATTGCAGGGCATCACCATATTTTGTTGTTGTAAAGAGAAAGTAACAAAACTTAAAGAAATAACATGTAAGATTTGCTGTAGTCTCTGAATAAATCATCAAAGGGTTTGGCAAAAATATGGTTCACAGACTTCTCATTCTCCCCTTTTCAAAAGGCTTCAGCTTCTTCAAGGCATTTAAGGCTATCCAGGCTAAGTGCTTTCCTAACCATACCACAGATGGAGGTATGAGCTGATTCAGGATGAGGTAATAGGAACATGAACACTCATTTTTGGACAAATATAAAGTGGCCATTGGCAGCAAGACACAAAATCAAGTGATTATTTGCTGTGAAGTCCAGATTTCTAGATCCAAAGGCAGGGAAGTGTTCAAGTAGACACAGGACTTCCTGCAGTTTTGTATTTGTACATTAAACCTAGCAGCTGACTGGGCTCTGACTGAGTCATAAACACTGGTGGGCAGGGGGAGAGCTGCCAGCTGTGGAACAGCCCTCATCTGAACACCCAAATAGGAGAGGGTTGTAGTGGCACCCAGATGGCACAGGCAGTGGGGCTGTGGGATGCAGGGCTGGCTAACACATGGTGTTTGTTATTGCTGGAGCTATCAGAGCATATAAAGGGGCATGAACTGTTTTTTAATGACAGTGAATTGCAGAGCTTTTTTTCTTTTGATGCCACTAAGAAAGTTTGTTGGGCAAAGTAAATATAATACTGTTTCTGAAGTTTCTGTCTTACACACCTCCTCTCAGAGCTCTGCTTGGAAGCTTCCCCAGCTCCTCATGCTGTTTGGCTTTTTTCTCATGGTTTTCAAGAAATACAGTCTCATCAAAATGGAAAAAACATCCAAACTACCACACAGAAAATTGAACCAATAGGCTCATCTCTTGGCTTGGAGCCTGGAAGAGAGCTGTAATGATAGCAAAGTGTTTTTTTTTTCCCCTCCCAGGCATATATTACCTGTCTTAAAGGTTGCTATGAAGTGGAATGTGATTGAAGTCAGATGGTATGGTAGATTTTCTTCAGAGATATAGCATGCCCTGTATGAGAGGTACAAAATAAAACCAATGTGCTTTGTTTTCAGGGAAAGAAGATTAGCAGAAATGTACTTCATCCTGAAAAGGAACTCCCCAAATTCACCTGATAAACACTGTTCACAGGATCACAGAATGGTAGAGGTTGGAAGGGACCTCTGAAGATCACTGAGTCCAACCCTCTGTGCCAGAGCAGGATCATCGAAAGCAGATCACTTAGGAACATGCCCAGAGACAGAGGCTCCACCATCTGTCTGGGTAACCTGTTCCAGTGCTCTGGAAGTGTTTAGATGGAACTTCCTCTATTCAAGTTCATTACCATTACCTCTTGTCCTGTCACTGGGACCACTGAGAAGAATCTGGCCCCATCTTCCTGACAACAACCCCTCAGATATTTGTAAGCATTAATAAGCTCCCTTTTCAGCCTCCTCTTCTCTAAGCTAGACACATCCACCTCTCACAGTCTTTCCCCATATGATAGATGTTCCAGTCCCCTGATCATCTTAGTGGACCTGCACTGGACTCTCTCCCGTAGTTCTTCCTTCTTCTTGAGCCATGGTGCCCAGAACTGGACACAGTGCTCCAGTACAGAGTAGAGGGGGAGGAGAACCTCCATCGTCCTACTGTCCATACTCATCTTAATGCACCCCAGAATGCCATTTGCCTTTTTCAGCATGAGGGCACACTGCCAGCTCATGTTGTCTACCAGGACTCTCAGGTCCTTTCCTCAGAGCTAGTCTCTAACAGGTCGGAACTGAACAATACATGGGGTTGTTCTTCTCCAGGTGCAGGACTTTACACTTCCCCTTATGGAATTTCATTCTATTTCTCCCCACCCACTTCTCCAGCTTGCCTAGGTCACACTGGATGGCAGCACAGCCTTCTGGTATCAATAGCAAACTTGCTGAGGGCACATTCTATCCCTTCGTCCAGATCATTGATAAATATATTGAACAGAGCTGAACCCAGTACTGACCCCTGGGGACACCACTAGCAACAGGCCTTCAACTAGACTGAACCACTGACCACAACTTTCTGAGGTCTGTCCTTCAGCCATCTCCCAATTCAGCTCCCAATCCATCTCACAATCATCCAATCCACCCTTATTAAGCCTGGCTGTGAGAATGCCATGGAAGCCATGACCCTGCATCTTCAGTCACCAGGGCACTTCATTCAGCAGTGGGCTCACTTTCCCTCTAGTCTTCCCATTGCCTCCAAGCTACAGTGGGACATAGATAGTGGGATTGAGTGCACCATCAGCAACTTTGCAGATGACACCAAGCTAAGTGGTGCTGCTGATACACCAGAGGGATGGGAGGTCATCCAGAGGGACCTGGACAAGCTGCAGAACTAGGCCCAGGTGAACCTCATGATGTTCAACAAGAGCAAGTGCAGAGTTCTGCACCAAGGCTGGAACAATCCTCACTATCAGTACAGAGTGAGGGATGAGGTGATAGAAAACAGCCCTGTGGAAAAGGACTTGGGGGTGCTGATGGACGAGAAGCTGGACATGAGCAGACAGTGTGTGCTTGCAGCACAGAAGGCCAGTGGCAGCAGATCCAGAGAGGTGATTCTGGCACTTTGCTCTGGTGAGACCTCACCTGGAATACTGCATCCAGGTCTGAAGTCCTCAATATGGGAAGGACAGGGACCTGATGGAGCAGGTCCAGAGGAAGGCCACGAGAATGATCAGGGGGTTGGAGCACCTCTGCTACGAGGACAGGCTGAGGGAGCTGGGGTTGTTCAGCCTGGAGAAGAGAAGGCTCTGGGGAGACCTAATAGCAGCCTTCCAGTACCTGAAGGGGGCCTACAGGAAGGATGGAGAGAGTCTGTTTGCAAAGGCCTGCAGTGGCAGGATGAGGGCCAGTGGCTTTAAGCTGGAGAAGAGCAGATTTAGATTGGATGTTAGGAACAAGTTCTTTACTATAAGGGTGGTGGAACACTGGAACAGGTTGCTTGGGGAGGTGGTTGAGGCCCTTCCCTGGAGATACTCAAGGTGAGGCGCGCTGAGGCCCTGGGCAGCCAGATCCAGTTGGGGGTGTCCCTGCTGACGGTGGGGAGGTTGGATTAGATGACCTTTAGAGGTCCCTTCGAGGCCAGACCATTCCATGATTCTATACTTGAAAAAGCCTTTCTGGTTATCCTTGATATCCCGTGCCAGGTTTAGCTCTAAGGAGGCCTTAGCTTTCCTTGTCACATCCCTGCACCCTCTGGCAACATTCTTGCATTCCTCCCAAGTAGTTAACCTCTGCTTCCTTGTGCTATATGTGTCTTTCTTCCACTTAAGTTTATTCAGTAACTCCCTGCTCAGCAATGCAGGTTTTCTAGCTCCCTTACTTGATTTCTTACTCTTTGGCACAATCCGACCTTGAGCTTGGATGAAGTTATGCCTGAATGACACTTGAATGATGTCCAGTCCTGGCAGGGTGGTTTCCCCTCGTTATCACAGAATCACTATGGTTGGAAAAGACCTTTAAGATCATCAAGTCCAATCATTATCTAACTCTGTCAAGGCCACTACTAAACCACATCCTTGAGCACCATATCTGGACAGCTTTTAAATGCATCCAGGGATGGAGATTCAATCAGTTCCCTGGGCAGCCTGCTCCAGTTTTTGAAAACCCTTTTGGAATAGCAGTTTTTCCTGTGGTATAACTTAATGCAATTTCCTCTTGTCCTGTTGGTTGTGACTTGCGATAACAGACCAACACCCACCTCTCTAGAGCCCCTCTCAGATAGCTGTAGAGAGCAATAAGGTCTCCCCTCAGCCACCTCCTCCTCACACTAAACAACCCCAGCTTCCTCTGCTACTCCTTATAAGACTTATTCTCAAAGCCTTCCCCAGCTCTGTTGCCTTGCAGGCTGCTCTGTTTTCTCCCCTAAGAAAATAATTTGACCATTTAAGAAGAACATTTGCAGAAAATAATATAATAACAACCACAACCCCTCAGCTGTACTTAACCCTCTTTTGTCACTGAACACTTGCTGCCTCATTGCTTTAGGCTCATGGCTTGGCAAAGTTAGGGTCTTATCACTTCTGTGATTTATGTTTACTTGCTAAAATGCAACAGTACATGATGAGAAGATTTTTTTGTTTCTTCACTGAACATGGTCTAGCCTAAAGTGAAATCTGCAATTCTGCAGGATTAGGGATGTTCCCTGAAATTCCTTTTTCCTGCTGTACCAGGTGAGACTCAGAATTAATTAATAAATTGTCTTGAGTGAAATACCCCTGGCTATCACATGCAGCAGAGAGGAACAGGATGGTGAAAGCGTCTCAGTACATTGTCTAATGACAAAATCAGCAAGGAGAAAAGGTGAAGTGAAAATATGGGACTGGCACGAGACAGATGTGAAGAGGGAGCAGGCAGGTGGAGAGAAGAGCTTGGAGAAGCTGTGATGACTGGATTGTGGTCTGGAAGCACAGCCAATACTTCAGTGCCCTTCATCTGTCTTTTTAAGGAAAGTATTTGTTGCTGGGGTATTTTTTCTTCTTATTTTCTATGACACAACCATGAAACCATTCTTTCTGTTACCATGCATGTCTGCCTCATTTTATACCTGCCCCAAACTTTCTTAGTAATGCAGTCTACAGTCCTACAGACTTATTTGTTTTTCCTTCTTTTAAATCTGCCACCTGGACAGTCTCTTAATGCAGAGTTAGCTTCTGCAGCAATTGCAGCAATGTAGGAGACATCAAACTACGTTCAGCTCATCAAATACAGTTGTAGAGCACTTGGTAAGGTGATCTGAGACTGTGCCACCCTTCAAAGGTCCCTTCTAACCCCTACCATTCTAAGAACATTTGACTTTATAGTCTTAAAAAAAAAAGAAGTCTGCAGGAGATTACTGTATATTAATAGGCTTAAATACAGATTAATTACATGGGCAAAAGGAGATAGACAGAGAGAGAAAGCTTTAGCTATTAATTTTAATTTGCCTTTGGCATAAATTCTGCTAGCAGCAATTTTATATCTCAGTGGTAATACTATTCAGCTATCCAGAAGATGTTCTTACAACTATTAGCCCATAAAGGTCACACAAATACAGAAGCCTTAATCCTTAGCAACATATTTTTCTGGCTGCTTAGCTACTCATTCCAGCTCTAAATGGACCATATGTACACTCATTTTCAAGAAATGTTTGGGGGTTTAAAAATATTTTTATGTGCCTTACTCTAAAAGTAATCTTTATACAGTCTAACTTTGAAGATAGTGAATAACAGAATTTCTTTACCATAACAGAGAAACAATCTTATAGGCCAGCACAGACTGGGATTAGCTGCATAGAAGCAGGGACAGGTAAAGCCAAAAATGCACAGGCAACAGTTCCCTTACTACGCAGTATGTGTTTATTGGATTTTATTTCTTTGCTCCCCAGTAGATGGCAATCCAGCACTTGGCCAACAAAACAATCATGTGAGGAGAAGTCTCTGCCTACAAGTCCGTGGAGGCTTTAGTTGTATCAGATTCCAAGCGCAAATTTGGACTGTGAATGTTATCCAAGTGAATCATTTGATGGTTGTTTTAGTATATTGTTGGCCAGCATGAGACACTGCCACAACAAATGGGATTAGAGAAGTGTGTATAGAAATGGCAGTTCCTTTCAGCAAAGATTTTTACATCTGTAAAGGCTGCTGGTTGTTTCAGTGATGTCAATCTCTTACACTGAAGTTTTAGAGGACTTGGGAGGCAAAAGAGTAAATTCTGGTGCCTACTCATTGGAAATTTTACTTGCTCTTAGTGTGCTATAAATCCATTTCTTAAGCAACAAAAAAATTGCACAGAATTCCCTAAATTTTCTCCCTTGTCTGACCTCTCCATACCACAGCTGTGTGCCTCTGTACCTCTTCTGCTTATTTTCACTGCTCCAGAGCCATTTCTGGGATTGTCACTGTAAGTCCAAACCCACAGAACAGATCAGATTTGGCATCTGATAGCTTAGCTATTCTCTTATCCCACCTTTCCCACCTGCCCAGGTCACCAGAGCCTTCAGCAGTGTTTGGGTTGGCTGTGAGTGCTGGTATTTCCTCCCAGAACAGGGAACTTGGGGATATATAGATTTTGGGCCGGGGAGTTTGGCACCAGCTATGCATTCCATGACACGGTGGTGGATAAACTCATCCCACAGCTCTATCCTGGCTCATGGCTGCGCAGGAAGGGAGATCTGTAGTGCAGCTAGGATACCTGAAGAGAGGTAGGACACATTCTCCTGTGAAAATGTGCCACAAATTAGTAAGCAAAAAAGGGAAGATGGTGAATCCTGCACCTGGGGAGGAATAACAGCAAAGTGCCCTTGTGGCCAAGAGAGCCAATGGTATCCTGGGGTGCATCAAGAAATGCCAGAAGGTCTAGGGAGGTTCTTCTTCCACTCCCCCCTGCCCTGGTGAGACCACACCTGGAATACTGTGTCCAGTTTTGGGCTCCCCAGTTCAAGAGAGACAGGGATCTGCTGGAGAGAGTCCAACAGAGATCCATGAGGATGATTAGGGGACTTGAGCATCTCCCCTGTGAAGAGAGACTGAGAGACTTGGGGCTGTTTAATCTTGAGAAGACTGAGAGCGGATCTGATCAATGTTTATAAATATCTGGGGGGTGACTGTCAAGTGGATGGGGCCAATCTCTTTCTGGTGGTGCACAGTAATAAGAAAAGGAACAATGGATACAAACCTGAACATAGAAGGTTTCACCTCAACATGAGGAGAAATTTCTTTACAGTGCGGATGACAGAGCACTGGAATAGGCTGCCCAGGGAGGCTGTGGAGTCTCCTTCTCTGGAGACTTTCAAAACCCACCTGGATGCATTCCTGTGTGGACTGCCCTAGGTGCTCCTGCTTTTGGCATTGGCGGGGGTGGACTCAATGATCTCTGAAGGTCCCTTCCAACCTCTAACATTCTGTGATTCTATGAATCAGTAGAGATTCAAGTGTATTCTGCTAATAGTAAATAACCTTTATAACCTCTAAGTCCTCACAGGTTTTCTTCATTGTTTCATTCATACATTTGAAGCTTTGTGAGTTCTAGAAGTATGGACTGATAAAGGCAAAAAAGGCTTTTTGCCAAATATTTAACTGTTCCTTACGAGAGATGAAAGCAGCAGCACATAGCAGTACAGTTTGTATTTTCAGAGCCTTGTACCAACATCAGTTACTCTTTGTATTCTACTTTGACTTGAAGACAAGCTGAAGCAAACTGTATGTCTACTCTATATACAGATACCAGCACCAAGTGGCAGAGTTTCTTTGTGAATATGGTTCAGAGATGCTCACGCTGCTTTCTGGCTAATTGGTTCGTTAGCAGCAAGTGTAGGGGTGCTGATTTGCTGTGCTCCTATCCTTTGGCTTTTGTTTGCCTGCTTTTTAAAAAGCCCTTGGTTTTTAGAAGTAGTTAATGCAATGGTGAAGACAAAACATGTAGCTGCTATTTTCTATGGAAGCCGAGCAAGTAAGTAGGAACTGTATGTCTGGGGAAACTAACAATCACCTATTTATGGTCCCACTGCTATGTGTGAGAAAGGATGAATCAGATACTGTTGTGATTCAGAGTTAGCAACAGCCTTCTAAGAACAACACAGAACCAGAGAACCATGGTGAGAGCCTGATGACCAGTAGTAATTGTCCTGGGCCACAAGATGCCTTGTCTGGGGGATAACAGCATGCAGCACCCGCAAGTATTTAGAGACCTTCTTTCTTTTCCTTCAACTCTTTATACATATTTTAGGTAGTTCCTCTTTAAGAACACCTTCTTAAACTGAATGCATGACACTAAATGAATGGCACAGCCTTACCTAATATACACCAAATACACTTGCAAGAATGCAAGACTTCTGTGTTCCTGGAAGGTAGAAATGCTACTCTTTTTTGTTGTAGTATTTTCCACTACTTTCTTCATCCAGCCCTCCCTTCTTCCCCTCTTCTCTCTCCCAGTAATCCTCACTACCATCTCAGCTGCTCAATGAATTAGTTGATCTGTTTTCCTTCCTCCCATGCCCTAAATACAGCCAGAACAAACAAACGCCAGGAATACTCTGCAGCCTTTTTTTTTATCTGGGCTGCTTGTAGGAACTGTTCAAGGCACACCTTGACAGGCCACCAAGGAAGAACAGAGGAACAACCCAAAAGTGTTATTCCAACAGCACACACAGGACTGAACAGAGAGAAAGAGCTGTATAGAGGGTAATAATGAAAATAATAGAAAACAAATTACAGAAATTGAATGTTTCCAACTCTGGCACTATGCAAACCTCAGACAGGTCTTTGCAGATTGCTCTAAAAAGTAGGACATATGGATTTACTTACATCAAGAAGAGGGCATCTGCGGGATCTCACCGTTATCCACCACACCTTCCTGCTCTTCTAGGCCTCTCACTGCTCATGCCTCAGGAACCAATGCTCCAGGTGAAAGCAGTATCACTCAGAATTAGAGTGATAAATTGCTTCTCTCACCCAAACCAACTGAAGTTTCTTGACTTCACAGAACTTAACACAAACCCTTAGCAAAGTAGATACATTTGAAGAAAGGAGGAGAAATAGTTACCAGCTTGGAGCCCCTCTGGCTGATTGGTTTGTTTTCTCACCTGTTTCCCATTTGAATATGGGTTTTTTGTGACTCCCTGATGAGGTACTCACCGAATCAGTGTTGTGTTAGCTCCATTTTATCCACGACACTTTACGCCTCTGGTGCTGCTGGCATGAGGGATTAGAGCCATTTTTTAAATTTTGTGCACACACATAAGTGAGCACCAAATAACAAGCTGGAGGCAAGAACTGGGCAAAAACTTGGCTTTGTTTTTCCCACTGGCTGACCAGCTATCAGGACAGTAGGATGGAGCAGGCTGCAGCTTGCAAAGATGCGAGGAATGATGTTGAATCTTTATCCACAACCTATAGAGATGAGCACGGACAAATGTGTTTCTTTTGTATGTTCTTAGGCATAAAACATCTATGGTTGGGAAGCTTTGCCTGCAGGGTTGAACATTGTGTGTGGCTTTTAATATTAACATTAACTTTCACAACTCTTTGTAGACTCAGGTAGAAGCATTCCATGCTCCTGAAGCAAGACACAACTGACCAAACTGCTAACGTACACACAAAAAAAAGTTTCTGAGCTCCTTCCAGAGCTTTGCTTTGTGCCAAAAGACAATTTTTAAACTCATACGAACATGTATCTTAGAAAGAAACATGAACTTCTCTCCTGCCTTATCGTCAGGTTGTAGAGGAGAAAAACTGAGAAGGCAGGAATTGCTTCTAGGACAGCCCTTGGGGGATTAAAAAGTCTGTCTCAAAGGAAAGAGGCTTAATGAATTGAGAGAGCTTCTCATCCATTTCATTGGATGACTTAGTTAAGCACTTAAGTGCTTATTTGTGCGATTGAATGAAAGCCATTCGTCTGCCCTTCAGAAACTGCACTGCTCCAAATACAAAGTTCCCCCCTCCCCCCCCCTTTTTTTTTTCTCTTTGCCCCCTTTGTGTAGAATATTCTAAGATCGTTTGTGTGTGTAAAAATTATTCTTCTCCTGCATGGGCCCATGCCCAAACCCACCAGAAATTACAGAATCTCAGTAATACCAGATCTTTGAGGTGAGGGCTTGACCATCACCAGTGCACTTACATCTGTAAGCACAGTCATGCAGGCATAAACTCAGCATAAACTAATTGCTGCAGAATTGAAGGGGGGGAAAAGAAATATGTCCATTCATGTAATGAGAAACTGCAGTACCTGCAAAAGGGCAAGCTTAAGAGCTAGTAAGACTTTTGCTTTATATTATTTCCTGAATGGTAAATGATTAACCTTTAGTAGTCTCATGTGGTAGCTCTGGCAGTATATGTAACATTACATTCATAGCTTTTAAACTTCCCTGGGCTAATATACAAACCTGCTCAGCATAAAGTTGCTTTTTACAAGTATTAATAGCAAGAATTTTAACACGTTTCTCCCACGTCTCTTTTTCTCTGGTGCAAACACTTCGTTGTGGGGAGAGCACTTTTAGAATAAGGACAGGTATGCTCTGTGTCGAGGGGTGGTGGCATTCAGTTCTGGCAGAGGCTATGCTGGGTAACACACATTTGGATCAAACAACTAGCAAAAGGCTGAGCTATACATAAGGGGCTCTGTGCTTCAGCTGCTCACAGTCCTGAACCATACCAGTCTTGGAAAGGAAGCTATACTCCTTCCAGCTGCAGAAATGCGTTCTCATGTTGTTCAATGTTTGTTTTGGTTTTATTTCTGTTTTGTTACTTGAGGGACTCATGGAGATGGCCTGTTTTGGAGCCAGCAGCAGGCCTGAGCCATGGCCGACAGCACTGCTCTGGCCAGCAGAGCAGTGCCCTCTGGTGCGCAAGAACAGCGATGTTCTGGCCCAGAGGCCTGGTCCCTCGCTGAACCGACAAGATAAGCAATAGAAGAGAAAACCAGAAAGTAGACATCAGGCATGCTGTCTTATTCCCATGAACTGTTTGCCATGCTGTACAGTTCTGATGGGAGTGGTGCCAGAGGAAAACCAAAGATTGAGCTTTCTGGATGCAACCCAAACAAGAGATTTTTCCCTTTGTTTTCTCTGTGTGTAATCTCCAAAGTTATGCTTCTGGCTAACGACAACTAACGGAGGCACAGCCCACCCTTGCATCTTGGGACTAAATTCACAAAGGATTAACTTCTAGCTACGGTGCACTGTTGCAATGTGGACCTGTCTAGCACTGTTGGGCAGCTAAGCACACCCAGTACTGACACGGCAAATTTCACTAGACAAACACGTGCAACAGACTAAAGAAGTCACTCCAGCGAGCTAGAAGTGCCAAGACTTGTGTCCTAAAGCTCCTTTGACCTAAAACCTGGACACTGCCATCTTACTGTGGACTGCAGAGATCACCTAACTGCTCAGGAGTCACAACCACCCTCCTTTCCAGAATGAGCACCAGCCCAGTGAAGTGGGGCTGCATTTGAAAACCAGGTTTGAAATCCCTTCTTGCAGGTAAAAGCAACTCTCCAACTCCAACTACACTTTTTCTCTGGTTCCACTAATTTGTAATTATTCCATTCCAATGTGGAAAAGCTTCCAAGGGAAGACCCGGGAGCCTCCTCTGACACGCCTTCCTGAGTCCCACAGCGGGACATTCGGAAGAGATAAGAGAGAAAGTTTGAATAATGGTAATTCACATCCCAAACAATCACATTTTGAGGGCTGCTTCTAGTTCTGGAGCATCAGGAGTTTTAATCTTCTTTTTAACATTTCTCTCCTGGTGTAGATGTGTGTTGAGAGTGTTTACAGGACAAGGTGCTCTCTACAACTACCTGAAAGGTGGTTGTAGCCAGGAAGGGGTTGGTCTCTTCTCTCTAGCAACCAGCACCAGAACAAGAGGACACAGTCTCAAGCTGCGCCAGGGGAAGTTTAGGCTCGAGATGACGAGAAAGTTCTTCACCCAGAGAGTCATTTGTCATTGGAATGGGCTGCCCAGGGAGGTGGTGGAGTCACCATCCCTGGAGGTGTTCAGGAGGAGATTGGACGTGGCACTTGGTGCCATGGTCTAGGCACGAGGTCTGTGGTGACAGGTTGGACTCGATGATCCTCAAGGTCTCTTCCAACCTTGGTGACACTGTGATACTGTGAACTACAGGCTTGGTAAACTGGCGGGATACAAGCAGAGAAATGAAATAGCTAGACAATGCAACCAAGCATGTAAACAGAAGATCTGTTGCTAAATCAAAACCCAACCAATAAACCCAGAGAGAGATCAAGGAAATTTATTTATTTTTTTATCTATGAACAGTATGACATATAATTATAGACAAGTTTTGATACACAGGAAAACCCTTTTGTCAACCTTTTTGTCTTTTTATTTGCTAAATGAAACAGCACAATAATCTTTACACATTCATATTTTGCTTTTTCTTTTTTTTTCCTTCTTTTCTTTGTTTTTTGTTTGTTTTTCTTTTTTTTTTTTTTTTACAATACACAGCTTTCTTGGGTTGAAGCAAACTGCAGGACATTTTGAGTACTGGTATATTACAGCTACTTACATCGTTTAAGAACAGCAAATGGAGAAAAATAAGTTATTTAAATATTGATTTCATATACAGAAAGTGCAACTTTGTTAGTTGTTACATAACTTGCTCGACAGTTTTGATTCCCCAGAGGGTGTCAATTAAAGATAAAAGTATCTTGGACCAAAAGTATTATTTATTCTAAAAAATAATACAGTACAACTGTACAGCCGTGACTTGGTGAATCGACCACTATTGCTGCTCTTACAGATGAAGACCTATTTGAGTGATGCAACATTCAACGCTTCTGATCGTTCTCCCAGTTTGCATTCAGAGCCGTGCCCCTAAGCGAGCGCAGCAAGGACAGGCATCGCTGTCACTTAGAGGGCTATCGATCGAAGCTGACACTTACGGTAGCAATTTGGTAATATTTTGGGTTTGCTGCTTCTATTGCTAAATAGCTGTTTGATTGATAAGGGTACGTGAACAGATGCTTAACATAATTAGCCTGAGCAGAGCAGATTAGAATTCCAGCAGCAGGTTTCTTTCATGCTTCCCAAGAGTTAATGAGTGAAGTTTTGCTGAGAGCAAGAAAATGTAAGAGGTTATGGCTTTCGTACAGCTCTGCCTCACCTGCTCATGGAATGCCACAGGTCACTGAAACAACAGCAGGGAAGCTCAAACACTGCGAAGCTTAAGGCTCTTTTAGGTTAAAATATAAACTAAAATGATAATTGAAGTAAGACCACAGAGCACAGCCTTTAAAAATAAAACCAAAGCAAAAATTAAACTCCACAATCTAAAACTGCTCACTCTAGTTGCGATGGGTGTGATTTGGTTTCCCTGGATTACACAATCATTCCCAAATTACAGATTTACAGGGAGTGTTTGGCACACAGACTCATCTTATTCCCATAATTCTCCTTCTGTTATTGAGAGGGGAAAGTCATTAATACGGGAGAGGTTTATTATGTGATTTGCCTTTTCTGCAACACAAGGAAATGTGTATACTTTTTTATTACATATACCCAGCCTGGACTTCATCTTTGCCCCAAAACAGCTGCTGTCTACTTACTTCTACTCAGTTCTGGCCCTTGCCAACAATCCCAGGAATTCTCAATACTCTTTCCATCTCCTGCTTACTGACAGTCACCATGTAAGCCTCAGAGAGGGACAACAGAGAAATCATCATTAGTTAAAAGCCACTTTTTTAAAAACAAATGTGTGTTTTTTTCCCTCCTATTAGATTTTCATCAGCTGTGCAAACACCTAGACTGTACATTTCCTGATGCTGCCATGTTAAAACATGCTCATTATCCACACATTACAGTGAACATTACAGACACAGAGCCAGAGGAACTTTGCTTGGGAACAATCTCAAGTTACTTCAGTGAATCAGTTGCCTTTACACAATGGTGTGCAGTAGACTGTGGTGAAATACAAAGCAAAGGAAGTAAACCTAACACACACCAATTCTACAAGGGCCCAAATGAATTATCACCTGTAGTAAAACGCATAGTTCATGTGAATTAAAACATGTCCATGAAAGGAACGTGTATACAGTACGGAATTCTGGGGCAACCACAATTTTTCTTTCATCAACCTGAAAGCATTTTGTAAGGAAAGGTGTCATTAGCTCAGTATGAGGAGGGGATAAGTGAGGCACCAAACAGTAAAGTGCCTTGTCTAATTTTATGCAGCAAGTTGATGTTAGAACTGATACTGGAAACAGTCACACATCCTGGTCTGTGCTCAGGTTTCTAGACTATCTCCCTTTACCTGCCAGAGTAAGCTTGCTCTGTCTTCCATGGAGTGTTTGTGCTACACGATGCTGAAAGACACATCATATATAGATCCCAAAGAAAAAGCTAGTTCTGTGTGATTCATGATAATCTGTATTGTATTTGGTATAGAAAATGTGTACCCATATAGAAAAATAAAATCTGTCATTAGCCACATATGCAAATGAAACATTTTACATGGACTGAGGCAGAAAAATACCATTACATCATGCAAAAATGGTTCACCACATATGCTAGAACAATGCTGTCTTCCAATGAGAGGTAACGTTAACATGGTCATGAGGGTGGCCAACTGCTGTAAAATCACAGTGTAATTCACAGGACCTGATGATTTCTATGGGACACAATTTGCTTTCTTGATGCATTTTATCTCCCCACAAGTGAATTCTGATTTGCAGAAACCCACTGTTTGGAATCGATACGGTCAGGATACCAAGTCAAAGCTGCAGCATAATGATTGACAATATAACACAGTACACAGAGTATGATTAAAATGAAAAGCAGTTACATATATACAAGGCAATATATTTTGGAACAATTTAGTATTAACAGTAAATGCAGACTGTAGTGAACAAGAAGTTAGCCTGACAACTGAAACCTAGCATAACCCTGCATTAGTAAAAGCATCTCCTTCAACACAGAAGGTGTTATGATGAGGCATTTTATAGAAGCTACGTCAGCTGAAAATCACCCTAAGAGCAGCTTAAGGGTGACAGGTTGAAACAAGGCTTGGGAAACATGAATACAGGTAAGTGAGCACTAGGTAACTGCTTAGAATCTGATTTTAAGGCAAATAAAAAGCTGGTTGCAAGAAAGTTATAAAAATTACTTCAGCTCTGTACAAATAAAAAGAAGCTTTCTGACTCTCCATGGGTTAGTTGCACTGGAGTGACAGAGGTGGACCATACTGAAGACTAATTCCAGTTCAATATCCTTGGCCTAGCTAAAGGCTTTGTGGCGTATTGGGATCTATACCAAGCAACAGTGAAGATGGCTGAGGACGGTTGCGTTCACATCTTGACTGTTAAACAAAAGGTGTCTGCCAAAAACCTCCTACTAGAATTTGCACCTTAGCTTGTACTTGGTCTTTAGAGGACTGACTCCAGGGACCTGGAACCTAGATGTACAGAAGATGCCCAATCTAAGGAACTCTCCATAGAAACGAGGCCTATTACTGTGTATCACTTCCACAAACGTGAGGAAAATGTGCAAGGGTCTCTTAATGCTGTGAAACTGTCTCATTCTCAGGCCAACCCTGTGCACTTTATGAAAAAGAATGTATTATAGGGCAGGATGGGGGAGGGAAGTACCACATCATTGTTACCTGGTGGTTCCTTCTCCTTCAGTGGCCAAAAACAGTGATAGAAACATTTCATGTCCTTTGAGGATGATATCTGCCTGTCTTTGGGAGCCACTTCCTTGACCCCTTTACCTATGTGAAGCAGTTAGAGGAAAATTGGTGCAGGAAGAAGCAGTGGATTCTCAAACAGGCAATACCACACTACAGAGAAGGTTAAATTGCCTCTGAATCAAGAGGTTTGAAGAGTCTTGCTGCTGCCAGGAGCTTGCTTATGTGCCTTTCCTCTGTGATGCCAGCTTCTTGAAGGCAAGTTTGTGACAGAGAAGGCACTTTGCTCAGTGTGTTGAATCCTGCTTCTGTGAGCAGGCTGGAATACATAGGCAGACCAATGGAAATCAGCCAGTCAGATACAGAGGTGATAAGTCCTGGGGACAGAGGTTTTCGGCAAATTTCAGTGAGCCCTCCGCTTGGAATCTGGACAGTGAAGAAAAAATAAAGAAATTAATTCTTAATGTTAAACATATCTGCTTCTTTTACAGAAAGCATTTAGGTTTTTTTCTTCCAAAAATGGTAGACCTTCATAGCAGATGTTCAACTTTTCTCATGTAACATTTGTCAGTGTGAGAGCAGCGTGGGCTGCAAATCTAAGATCACTTGGCACAGGAGCAACAGCAACAATTTTGGCAATGCAGATGCAGTGGGCAGTATCCACCTGCTTGGGTGACTGTGCATTTCTGAATTAGTCTGAGATCAGTAAAAAGCTACAAGACTTTCCAGGGTGATCCATTTAATTTCTCAGTAGGGCAAGAGAATACAAGTTTTGCCTATTACCTCCTCAGGCAGACCAAGTTCTCTTATAAAAAGCCATGAAAAGTTCTGATGGTTTCCTTCTGCTTTTGCTGAGAAGTGGACAACAGGACATTTTAACAGATGAAAAATGAGTGCAAAACCTTTCAGGTTTCAATACAGAGGTGTTTAATACACACAACACCCTTAGTGAGCAAGTCTCTGCTTGCAGTTTGCTTAGACTTTCAGGACGATTACTTAGTCAGGAGACAGGCCTATCCACTCTCCTTTCAACCACTAACTGTCCTCCCTTAGGACAGGAAGAGGTCTCTGTTGTAGCTGCTGGGTGACCACAGGGAGCACTTTTGTACCAGAACTTCACAGGTATCTCCCCGTACCAGTAGTCAGTCCTTTTAAAACGTCTGCTCATAAATAAGAACATCAGGTTTACGGAAGTACTCACCGCCATGCGATGCTGCTTCCTCAGCTGTTTTACCCGGATTTGGTCCATGTTTGTGGCAACATCCTTTTCAGGCTGGTCTAAGTCTTCAGAGTATCTCTGTACCAAAGCCTCAGGAATGCCACAGCGACCATGCTGAATATTCCCAGCCAGGCACAGAGGACAGAAGACAGATAAAAGAAGTGTATCAGTACAGACCAATCAGTGAAAACAAAGAGAAGTGCAGGATGGAAACAAGAACTAGCTTTCCTCAAGATTCCATGAAAACTGAGGAAAAAAAAACCCTAAAGGAAGGACTGGACCTTAACACAACTTCCTTCCCCAAAATGATGCCCTAATCATGATGTTAATCAATTCAGATTTTCTTGTAAAGCACAAAATCTAATAACCACTTCCTTTTTCAGTTCCGCTTCCCACACACTAACAGAGAAGGAGACATTTCCATGTCCAGACCCACCAGGGTACTAGTGGCCTGAAACAATGAAGGTTCAAACTAAGTCTGAGATTTTCCAGTCTCCCTACAGCACATGAGTTACAGTTTAGGCATTAGGTCTGATAGTAAAAACAAATATAGCTATAGAATATCTAATGTCCCAATGATTTATGGTTTATCTGGGCTGGTTACTCACAAAAATACAGCAGATACTATCAAAGACAGACTATTCCTTGGAATGCTAGCAGTGTAAGAATGTTAAAGCAATGTCCTCCACTTACCTTGTCAGAGTATGGTTCTTCAGTAAGATCAATGTCTTCAGACTGCAACTTGTTTTCTATTACCATTTCCAGATCCATTCCTCTGCTACAAGAGACTTTCCTCACTGAAGCAGGACCCAGCTTTATCACATGCTGCTGAACACTAGCAGTCTCTGGGAGCTCCGACAGCCAGGGTGGCAGTGGGCTAGGAGGAGCACTGAGCTCCTGTTCAGAAAGTGTCCTTTGGACAGACACTCCGTGACAATCAATGGGAGTTGATGAGCTGGTCTTTTTTACTGGCAAACATGGTGCTTCTAGATTTGAATGGTTTCCACTCACAGTCATGGAAGGATGATATAATCCATTAGAAAGGCGTTCGCGGCATTTTTTGGCAGGGACAGGTGGTGGCTGTGAAGGATTTTTTGGTTGCATTCTTGCCTCATTTGTGCCTTTTGGCTCAGCTTCTAGACCTCCCTTGAGGACTGGAGCATAATCAGCCCGTGCAAGGTCATGAAAACCTTTACTTTGTATTTCCAGAGGTGTCCTTGTAGCAAGATGGGTCACTAAGGCAGGCTGAGCTTCACAGCTTTTCAGGGGCAATGGAGCAGGCTTTCTACCTGCAGTCTCCTTTACAGAGCAGTCCAATTCCATGGCTCTTCCCTTCTGAGAACTAGCAGCTCCTTTAACCTGCTTAGCCACCAAATCATCTACCATGCAGCTGCCTCCATGGGACTGAGGCAGCAGGGCAGAGGCAGTTGCCTTTTTTGCTATATCCAGTGAATTCTGAGGAAAAGAACCTGCCTCCTTGCTAGTGTCCCGTAGTTTAGTATGGGATTCTCCCTGGAGATCATCCAGCGAGTGAGATCTTGGCCATGTATCTACACCCTGGGGGCCATCCAGAGTTTCATAGCTACGACAGACAGCAACTGGTAAACTTCTACGGTTCTTCTTCAGGCCTGTAACAGCTGGAGGTTTGCCAGAGCTCTTCAGAGCACGGCTTGCTTTCTCCTCTTGTTCTAGAGTGTCTATTGACTTGGTCAGTGGAAGCATAGGATAATTTGATAGCTGGTTTCTGCTGAAGTCCTTAAAGCTGTGCTCACTTGCTGATTTTGAGGGCAGAAGGCAGGTTCTTCGAGTTTTACCTAAATAGCAAAGAAATCACAATCCATCATTAAAAGAGAAAAAAAAACACCCAAACACCAATCTCGCAGTGTAAATAATGAACCACATCTAAATGCCTTGGGGAAAAAAATAATCTATTTTGATTTTGAACTAAATGTACAAGAACACAGTGCCATTTTCAGCATATGGATTAGCAACTTTCAGGAGATCAAAAAGTATATGTTCACCGTCTAATGAAGCTTACTAGATTTTTCAAGAAAGCCTTTTTCTTTTTTACTAATTTTTATTAGAAAGTGTGCCTACTTCACCTTTGAAATAACCAGCCAGCTGTTTACAAGCTCAAACCAGAAAGCAAAAGATGTGCTGAAAGGCTGGTTTCGCAGCAGTCCCTTTGTGAAGTTATTTTTAGGGACCACAGAGCTTTATGGAAAAGGGTCTCACAACTATGGGATAAAATATTTCCATCTTACTCTCAAGTCACAGTGTTGGTGGAAGTGGACTGTCTGAAGATGTGGTTTTATTACAGCCATTCAAGATGATAGGACATGGATCAATATGAACCACATGCTCTTTGTAAGCTTTATTTTATATTATGATAAGAGATGCGCTACTGATTTTAAATAGTGAAGAAAAGTTTTGATCAAAGGGACTGAGCTGATTTTTTTTTAGTTTTATATTTATCAAGACAGAAGTATAATTGTCTCAAAGCAGATGACCTCTCAGAATGACAGCACATCCCAAACAGTTACTGTTTTCAGATGACAGGGATACTTTCCCCCATGCATAGCAAGCTTTCTGAAACCAGGATAGATAGAAATTTCTTTTTCCCATGGAAAAAAAACCCCAAACCCAAACACCAAATCCCCCTAAACTGATAGATTTGGCCAAATGGTATCAAAAGTCTGTAATAATAGGCTACCAACAACTGCCAGTTAAAGGACCAGTTACTTTTAGAGATGTGAGAAGTTTTGCTAACTTCACTGGAATGAAATCAGTCTGGTGTTCTTTTAAGCAATGGCTGCTTTTTTCTTGTACAGCTTGCCTTTAAAGCCTTGTCCTGGAAGAAGCTCAATGCTCAGAATTTGAATAATACACACTGCTTCCTTTGAATATGAATGAAAGAACTCATTTAACCTGCAAGAGAAATAGCTTGCTTTCTTTCTCTTGCCTCTTTCTTTCCTCCAGTACGCAGAAAACTAGCAAAGAAAATGGAAGTTACATTTAAAGAGAAAAAAGGAAAACATTGCCCTCCAAAAAAGTTGGCTGCATTTAGTGGTATGGCAACAAGGTGATTCTATCTAAAATCAAGGTAAGCCTACAAAGATGAATGCAAACATTCAGGAGCTCCTTTCTTAGAAGCGGTATGGTTCACAGTTGAACTCAAGCTAAATATTACCATTTCCCCAGAAAGCTAACAAAGACACATCACAAAGTTCCTTCGCTACCATCTTGAGTTCAGGTAGCTCAGAGAAGTAGCAAAAGGAGTCCTCCACCTGCACTTTTCCATGGAACTTGGCCACTGCCTTCTCAAAATAGCTTACAGTCACATCAAAAAGACATGTGTAAGAACTGTTACATTCAAAATGTTACATTAAATTTTTAGTGCCTTCAGGCAGGAGTGTCAATACGTAATGGGTATGGAAAGGTGTGCTTTCTTTACATTATTTATATTTGCTAGCACATCTTCTTGTGCAGTAATTCCCCATATTGTCTGGGGCTTGCTGTTACAGCTCACGTAACAAAATCCATGTACCATCCATTTCAATCTGAAATATTGATCAAGGATTGCACTGGTTTTAGGAAAATACACTCAGGAGCCTCAAAACTGAAGTTCTGAGAAATGCTACTATATAAGCTCTTACTGAGGCCATAAAGTGATGGAGTGCACAACATTTTGTTTCTTTAGAAATGGGATATGTCTGTGTGAAGCCTTTGGCCTGGGAAAGGGAAAAAAGAAGAAATAAGAAATAGGAAAAGGAAGGAGCAAAAACCAAGAAAAATCTGAAAAGAAAAAAACCTGGGTAAGTAACAGTAAGTGTTTCATTGATTCCAGCCCCGTCCTACATAAAAATACAAATGTGGAACAAATGAGAGGAAGTTCAAAACATTTTGTCTATAAAATATATAACTGAACCTTTAAGAAATCTGCTTCAATTTCTTTAGTTTCTCTTGTACAGATTTAGGTCAGTATCAGAAGGCCAGCTATATGATTTCTCTTTTCCTAGCTATTCCTTCCCTCCTCCTGATTATCAGGTGTAACTTTACTAGGCTTCCTTAAGGAGCCTAAGAAAGGAAGGTAATATTTCTTGAAAACACTAGTCTTACCTTAAGAAAGGAAGGTAATACTTCCTGAAAACAAGACTTGTAAATATGTTAAAATGGAGAACTATATAAAAAATGTCCACAAATGTAACATTCTACCTCAGAAAAAAAACAAAACAAACAAAACCCCCAAACCAAACCACAACCCACAAACAAACAAAAAACCCAGCCCCCCCCCCCCCCCCCCCCCAAGGGTTAAAGTGTATGGCTAGTAAAGTTTAAACCATGTTTTTCATGTCAGCACTTTTGATCAGTACCAGGGATCAGTGCTGGGCCCCATCCTCTTTAATATCTTCATTGATGATCTGGATGAGGGGATTGAGTCAGTCATCAGCAAATTTGCAGATGACACCAAGTTAGGAGCAGATGTTGGTCAGTTAGAGGGTAGAAAAGCTCTGCAGAGGGACCTTGACCGACTGGGCAGATGGGCGGAGTCCAGTGGGATGGCATTTAACAAGTCCAAGTGCAGGGTGCTGCACTTTGGCCATGGCAACCCCATGCAGAGCTACAGGCTGGGGTCAGAGTGGCTGGAGAGCTCCCAAACAGAGAAGGACCCGGGGGTGCTGATTGACAGCTGCCTAAACATGAGCCAGCAGTGTGCCCAGGGGGCCAATAGAATAGAATAGAATAGAATAAACCAGGTTGGAAGAGACCTTCGAGATCATCGTGTCCAACCTATCATCCAACACTACCCAATCAACTAAACCATGCAACCAAGCATCCTGTCAAGCCTCGCCCTGAACACCCCCAGTGACGGCGACCCCACCACCTCCTCAGGCAGCCCATTCCAGTGGGCAATCACTCTCTCTGTGTAAAACTTCCTCCTAACCTCCAGCCTAAACCTCCCCTGATGCAGCCTGAGACTGTGCCCTCTTGTTCTGGTACTGGTTGCCTGGGAGAATCCTGGCCTGCATTAGGAATAGTGTGGTCAGCAGAGAAGTCATAGTGCCCCTGTACTCTGCATTGGTTAGGCTGCACCTTGAGTACTGTGTCCAGTTCTGGGCCCCTCAGTTTAAGAAGGACATCGAGACACTTGAATGTGTCCAGAGAAGGGCAACAAGGCTGGGGAGAGGCCTTGAGCACAAGCCCTGTGAGGAGAGGCTGAGAGAGCTGGGAATGTTTAGCCTGGAGAAGAGGCTCAGGGGTGACCTCATTGCCCTCTACAACTACCTGAAAGGTGGTTGTAGCCAGGAAGGGGTTGGCGTCTTCTCCCAGGCAACCAGCACCAGAACAAGGGGACACAGTCTCAAGCTGCACCAGGGGAGGTTTAGACTCGAGGTGAGGAGAAAGTTCTTCACTGAGAGACTCGTTTGTCATTGGAATAGGCTGCCCAGGGAGGTGGTGGAGTCACCACCCCTGGAGGTGTTCAAGAGGAGATTGGACGTGGCACTTGGTGCCATGGTCTAGTCCCGAGGTCTGTGGTGACAAGTTGGACGCGATGATCCTCGAGGTCTCTTCCAAACTTAGTGATACTGTGATAGCAATTAATACTTATGAATCCCTGGTCTAATATGTTTCATAGTGCTGTCAACCATAGTAGCATCTCTGATTTAAATGTATGCAGGAGACACAGGTGTCTGTGTGGAAACTAAGAAAACAAAGGTGGATCTCACACAAAACAATTCTTGTTTAATGTTGTGCTGCAGTTTTTGTTAAGACAGCACTGACAAGCTCTCAAGATACTTCCTGGCTATTAGGATACAGAGCTTTTCAATTCCCTGTCATCATCCACCTCAGAAGAAAGGAGATTATCTTGGGGACTGTTTCAAGAGGTACCAGAACTACAGCAACAAACGTTCAGTGTTTCTCTTAGTACTTTTTCTGTATGAAATTTAAGCACTCAAAAAACCAGACACAGAATACATTCAGTGGCCTGTCCAGATCCCAGATTTTATTAACTTCATTTGGGAACTGCTTTCTGTGTCTGTATTTTGTATGCATTTGAAACAGCTCTGTTGACAGGAGGACAATGGCATGGTAGACACTCCTAGCCTCATAGCAGTAGAGATGCACATTACATTAGGCAATGTGGCCACCTGTTCTGTTGCTTTCTTTTCTAACTGACACTGAACGCTTAAGTGCTTATGATGCCTACTTGGCACTGTGTAGATCTGGGCTTCAATTTCTGAACAAATCAGAGAATACCCTTACTCCACTGGATGTGGCCATGGTTTGTCTGTTTCTTCAGGTCTGCACAATGCATGTGTAAGTCTGGATCTTTTTGCATCACCTCTGTCTTTAACAAAAGCTATGAGGCACAACAAGAAATGGTTCAAAGAAGCCATTCAATATCAGGGAAATGAGTGACACAGAATAGAACAGAATAGAATAGAATAGAATTAACCAGGTTGGAAAAGACCTTCAATATCATCAAGTCCAACCTATCACCCAACACCACCTAATCAACTAAACCAGGTCACCAAGTGCCTCATCCAGTCTCTTCCTAAATACCTCCAGTGATGGTGTCTCCACCACCTCCCTGGGCAGCCCATTCCAATGGCCAATGACTCTTGCTGTGAAGAACTTCTTCCTAACATCCAGCCTAAATCTCCCCTGGCGCAGCTTCAGACTGAAGGAGTAAGTAACAGGCTTTGTCAGACTAGAAAAGAGATGACTCAAGAAGGAGTGTGACAGAAGTCTATAGACAGATACTCTCAGGTATGGAGGTGCTAGGAAAGACCAGAGAAACAGTTTCAGGAAAACAAACAAATGTCAGGAAACAGTACCAAATTTCTCAAGTCCTTAAATGATTCTTTTCCTTGGAGTACCTGAGAAGCATCAAATATGTTTGCTCTATTTCTGTACTGTTTTCTGGCTCTCTGTTTTCTCTGTGAGAACAGATTTCCAATACGGTGTGCACACACATTTCAGACAGACCGCGCTTGCGTGCAGAACAAGCCCAGTAACTGCACCACTGTCACAAGTCCAAAGGAGAGCTTGCTCTCTCTGCCTTGTTTCAAATTGAGGACCGGACTATGGGCTAATGGATGATTACTTCCAGCTACTAAATCCTTCCTGTCTAATGCTGAACAGGTCACAAACTGCATGTTCCTTGCTCTCTATAAATGGGGATCAAATCACAATGATACTGTAGGTACGCTGTGGATGCCTATGAGAATAACCAGTTATTTCTGTAATGGGACACTGGACACTGAGAAGTACCTATGAAATATACACCTGTATCGCTGCCATAATACATAGCAAACTATTTTCTAACCAAAATGCAAGAGCAGCTCAGAAATCTTGAACTGATGCCAAAAAATCCAGTATCAGCCCCAAAGAGGACACTATACTAGTTGCAAAAACTTTACACATAACCACTGCCCAGAAAATCTGAGGACCCATTTTTTCTCAGAATGCATTTTCCCCTATATGAAGTGTAGTTTATTATTGCTCATCTGCTCTTTTATACTAGAGAAATGATTACCCTTATTTTAACAGATCAGAATCCAATGTGTTTTGAAAGCAATAAACAACTACAGACCATGAGCTTTGCAAGGAAGGTGGAGCACATTTCAGGTTAACCAGCCTTGACAAATTCTCTACATGAATCCCACACTATTTTCATAATGGTTTTCAAAGCAAGCACTAAATGCATTTGTGAGCAAAAGTGATTCAGGACTGCAGCAAGTGATAGATGGAAAGGCATGTAAAAATCATCAGAAGCCTTTCACATTCTGCAAAACTAAGATAGAAATATTACTTACAATGTAATAGTAAATACCTAAGCAGACAGGTAACACCAATTGCTTTCTGATGATATTGTTATACGGTTAAACCAAGGAAAATGTACAGACAGCAATTTAACCTCAGTGCTACAGCTACTAATATAATGGCACTTAGACATAAAAAGGAGATAAAATTCTCATATGTGCTGTGTATTTAGCCATGACTATATTCCAGCACACTGACTGTATGGGGATTCATACTCAAGAAAACCATTCTCTTTCAGGAATTTAGTATCTTGCTGATTTCAGGCATTCAGCTTCAAAGCAATTCACATTTTTCTTCAACAAATTGTTATTTCTGAGTGGCAGACTGACAGAAAATGCACGACAAGGGGCATTCAGTATTTCTGTTCTGGGCTTCCCATTTATCTTGGATTAGCATTGAAACCAGACATTCTCAGGCCAAACCATGGCTCAGATGCTTGGAATGATAATGCCAAACTAAGACCAAATTTATTCTATTTTAATATTTTACCCCTAATGAAAATTTTATGCCTTCCCTCAAGTAATGCATGCTCAGTCCTCATAACAACCTGATGTCTTCTGAACAGAGAGAGCAATCTCAATTATCATCTGTCTTGGTCATTTTTCAGTGCATCACCTTTCACTGATTCAAGATAAGGTAATGGGAATTGAAATCACATTCTTTTTTTTTTTTTCTTCACAGTTTTTTTCCTTGCCAACTTCTCAATTAATTTAACTTGATGATGTTCATAGATTAGAAAGTCCTAGATCTCTGCAGTTCAATTCTGATCAGAGGAGAACGCAACATGCAACCTATGTAAGAACAAAAATGTGGCCTAAAACAAGAGAATATATTTTTCTCAAGAATGTTTGTACGGTTTTAGAAGTAATCCTCCTAATCTCAGTGGAGTTCTGTGACTTCTCCATTGCCAGGATCCCTCAGACATGGGCATGAGAACACGATACGCACTGGAGAAGGCAAGGAATGGCAGTGAGAGTGCCTGTTCCCTTAGGATCACAAAAACTAGACGGTTTGTGAAATGTGATCTGTTTTTTACTAATGACAAAAAATAAATTAGAAACAGTAGCAATGAAAGCCAATGGCTCAAGACAAAAGGGAAAGACAGTCAGAGCGAAGGAGAAAGTCAAACATGAAGTAGATTGTGGTAGCTAGGAACAGGAGCAGAAAGGGTATAAAATAATCTACCGACAAAAGGCTGAAGGGATTATAAGGCTTACTGCTGTCACCATTACCATTCTCCAGGTTTTCACTGCTTTCGTAGCAGCCAGAATCCCGAGGAGAGCATCCTTGAGTTAGGCCTTGACCTTCAAAGAGAAGTTTCTCCTGAGATCCTGACTGGTCGCTGTTACCTAGAGGATGTGAAAATACAGTGAAAACCAGGTAAACATAAAATCCATCTGAACTTCTCAGCCTTCCAACATTGTTATCTTGCATGTCCAAATAAAGGCAATGAAGCTGGGGAAGGGTCTAGAGCACAAATCTTTTGAAGAGCAGCTGAGGGAACTGGGGTCATTTAGCCTGGAGGCAAGGAGGCTGAGGGGAGACTTCAAGACTGCAACTACTATGCAGGGGTACGTCTGATCTTCCAGGTAACAAACAATAGGACAGGAGGAAATAACCTCATGGTTCATCAAAGGAGGTTTAGGTTAGACATTATGAACAATTTCTTCACTGAAAGGGTTGTCAAAGACTTGAACAGGATGCCCAGGGAAGTGGTGGAGTCACTATCCCTGAAGATACTTAAAAGAGCTGTAGATGTTGTGCTTGGGGGCATGGTTTAAATGATTCTATTATTTTTTCTGTTGTGCTAATTGTATCAGGACACTGGTTTAGAAAACACTGAGCATTAGGAACAGCCACTGCAGATGCTGGAAACATTAATCTCATTTGCTAGAGGATTAAGCAACAGCCTTAATATGAGTGAGAAAGCAGTGTGGTGCACAATAAAACCAGAATAGACTGCACTGTGCACCTCCACTGCCTTGGGGCCAAGTTCTGTAATTATAACCACAGAATTTTATTTAAATTGATGGTGTCAGAGCTATTTCTAGGACTTAAACAAATTCCAACACTCAAAACAAAATGGAAAAGCACTGAAAAGAACCACATCAGGTGAAATAGACCAAAAATTTTATCCCTGACCTATTTTCCAGAAGGCACCAAGAAGGAGGATCAGGAGTGAGTTTGGTGAAGTTAGATATTGTTCCCTAACAAAGGAGGAAGGGACAAGGGAGAAACCAGTGGTAAATATTCTTTTCTTCCTTGGTCTATGCAAAGAGCCAACACTCAAGTGTGGCCCATACCAGAATTTCAGGAATTTACACAGAATTTTTGGTCAGAAAAAATATTCTGTGAAGAAATTAAATTTGGAGCTGAAGACACACAAAATCATGGTGCAAGGATAAAGCTTATCCTGTGTGTTTTTCCCCAACTATAAAATGTCAGAAATGGCTATTCCAATTCCTATTCTCAGCACATAAAAGGTAATTACAGGGTGGAACTAAGTGTCGTTGCCTCTTTCAGGCTCCAGCTGTTTGGTCCCCATTTCTCTTTCTCCTTGTCACCCTCACTTGGAGCTGAAAGTTTTACTTTCCAACCACTACATCACATATTTCTCCAGGTTTTCAAACCAAATTAAAGTGCCCTAAAAAAGCCCTTATTACTTCAGGGAAGTGAGCATTCTAAATAGGTCTGCAGATAACAAAGAGAAGCTCATATTAGGTGACGAAAAGCTGCTCTGAAGTAAGTGAAAAGAATCTAACTTTGCAACTGCAGTTACACTGGGGCACAGAGGAGGGTGGACTAAGCCAGGACGCCTCTTTGGGAAATGAACATGAAAGCTACATGTCAGTGAAAACTGAGCCACAAAGTACTGTTTAGAGATACTAACCACACATGTCTGCACAGAATTAAGCATTACCAACTTAACAGCAGCTGTTTAAATTGCTGCTATGACAGTTTAAGCTAGAACACAGGATTTGGCACAGAAGCAGCTAAGAACACTCTCACACAATCCTTTCCACTGATTCTGCTTGGTGGGATACTAAACTTCTGCTGACACTTCGGGACTGTCTTAGATTGCTGCAACTAGATACTGAATGCATCTACATTCACGACTCAAGCTATACTTGCTTTTCAAATGATCCTACTCTACCATGACTCTGCCATGACCATTGTGTAGATGGTAGTGTCCTGCTTCCTCCTGTGTGGCAAAACCACCATTGAATTTGACTGCCATGTCTTATCCTGCTTTCTCTGATCTTTGCAACCACTTGCCTGAGACCATCTGTACATGGGGCAGCATTGCACTGCTGCATCTTAGACAGTGACCCTGACCCCTCAGCTGGGTCAGCATCTTCCACTCTGCACTGTGTTGTTACACGTATGACCTGAAACTGCTTGTACAATCTCACAATTCACAATCCAAGAAGGATATCTATGTGCAGGCAAAATAAGAGAAAGTTGGATACACATTACCCTCCTCCACAGCCCTCTGGGCTTTGATCTTTTTCTTATCCCTGATAATCTCAGTCTCTTCCCTCTAGTGTAGAAGTTTCTTCTTTCCTATTCTATATGCCTCACTTTCTTGAGTTATTTATCTCTGGATTTATTCCTGAACATCAGTAATTCTAAGTCAAGTGTTGTACACTTGACATCACTTGAATAAAGCTGGGTAACAGGGCTTACATGAACAAAAGAATTCTGGCAGAACAAATGCAAGTCTTAAGTCACTCTTCAAAAATCTACATGTTGCTACACAGGATTACCCTGGAAATAACCAGATTAGGAGGGAAGGGAAAAAAAAGATCAAAATCTTGGAACCAGATTTCTGCTTTAAGGGTTTCACAAGGTTCTTGGCAGAGCTCTAGTAAAACTGAAAACCTCAAACATCCCACGTACTATCATACTCCTGGAGAAGTTCCACTGCTGTGAGGAGAACAGCTCTGTGCTCAGGATCTCGGATATTCAGTTCATCCAAATCTTCTTCTTCTAAAAGCTTAAAGGTATCCAGGTCTTCGTAACCATTGAACAGAAAAGTGGGCATGTGCTCCTGCAAAAAAGTGAAAGGAGAAAAAAAGGCAAAAAGGAAAAAAAATGGGTAAGATAACATACTTATTCCACTTAGTCAATAAAAATACTAGAAGAGATTTTTACAACCAGCAATAAAAGCAGTATCTTAGCAAATGCAAACCACTGTGTAACAGAAAAATTATAGGATTAGCGCTTGTATAAACATTGCTCAGAGTTTAGTGAGGTAGCTGTGCCAGAAGCAGAGTGATGCTTGTATTTCTGTATTTGGAATGCCCTATATTAAATGGCCTGGGTAACATTATACCTGGATGCACAATATGGCACAGCTCTGTTTGGAGGGAACAAATGTACAGCAGCTGCATCATTTTATCCCTAGCTTTTCTGAACAGAAATGTGGAAAAACTCTTCCTCTTTAAAGGCAGGCTAAGTATTGTCATTTCACTCTTTCTGCTTGCTTTCAAAGTGTGTTATCTAGTAGCCATACTATACAATAATCTATGGTCTGTGAGTGCATACAACTTGCACCCTGCAGCACCTCAAGCCTTGACAGGCAGTTCTACCTGGACCTGGTTATTTTCACTCTGTGTCTAAGACACAATTCTGCTAAGTGGTGTCATGATTACTAATCTAGTGTACAGATTTCCAAACTAACAACTCCAAAGCTGTGGCCCCCTCCCCACATGCAAAACTGAAGGATAAACAGAAAGAGAATTGGAACCTTCAAGTTGATGCGATCCAAGAGATCCTCAACTGACTTGGGCTGTGGTGGTCTGCTTTTCCGGCGTCTCCTGGTGGGCCGCTTTGGCTTCTCTTCCTCTTCATTTAACACATCCACGTAGATAAATTTGAAAGTGCCAACTTTGTTGTTCAACAGACCCATCCAAGTGCCCATGGGAGGCTTGCTGATTATATCAATGATGTCACCTTTCTGCAGACCAAAAAAACCAAAAAAGCCATTTAGGCATGCTTTCTAATGGATGTTTAAGCAAACACATCCACTTTCTCTTAGATTTTCATGTACAGTGAATGGATAAAACTCCTGAGTTTTCAGAATGTTAATCCTATCTCTTGCAAAAAGGTCTGGTTATATTTGTTTTACAAAGGGAAGAAAAAGGAATTTAGTGACATGCCCAAGACCACACAGCGATTCAACAAAAGAGCTGGAACAGACCTTGGCTGTCCAGATTCACAAGCCTGCTTACACCTCAGCAGGGCATCACTGCTGTTTTGTACAAATGTCTCTAAGATGTGCAACTATCTGATATTGGTGCAAATAAGAAGATGCTCAGTGTATATGGGCACAATCTCCTATCAGACCTTCTGAGAAAAGGAGGTGACTGCAAAAGGAGCCATACAACGTGGCTGCTTTTCCTAATGTGCCCCTGACTGTAACAAAGAAATGGACGCACAACTGGTTTTGCACCCTTGAAGAGATTGCCTTATGTGTATCTGCTTTAATAGGAATTAGCTGCCTTAGAAATTTTAAGTCATTAATGTAAGGAGTCAGATAGTTTGAATCAAATACAGCACAACTGAAAATAACAAAAGTTGGTATGCAGAAAAATAGAAGAGGAGTGAAAACTTACTGGCAGCAAAGTAATTCAGTATTAGCTCAAGATATATTAACTGAAATGCCTTTAAGAGACACCATGTGCAGGTGCATCCACACATCTTCCAAGGATTTTGAGAATTTTCCCATGGATGGATTAATTAATTGTGGCAGAGAAAACATTTTTTTCTAGTAATTTAAACAAAATCCTTGCCAAATGATCATTATGTTTTGGCACACTTTTATTTTTCCAGAAACTGAAGATGCAGGTTAAAGGGCTTCAAACCCACACATGTAAACTCATTAAAGACTAGGAATTGCATAGTTCTTGCAAAGAGCTCTTAATTAAGAATTATGCCAAAATAAGTGCTTGATCTCTTAAAAACCAGATACAGCTGGTACCTTGAGCTTCAGAGAGTCTGTATCGTAAGGACTTGGAGTAAAATCAGTGTGAACCCTGGCTCTCCCACAAAAAGGTCCTCTGTAAGGAGGCTCTTCATCATCTCCATCTTCTGATTTCACACTCTCTCTGTTGCTGGTTGAAGAATCTGTTGTACTCACTGTCTGACCACCTGTGAGAGAGACATGTGGGTCTTTCTACAAAACATGGTAACAAAGTGAAAAGGTCCTCAAGTACTGCTATTTCCTATATACATGTGATTAGAGAGTTGGCTAATTCACTTTGCACTCCTGTTTTCCCAAATTCAGCTCCTCGATATTTAGTTACAGTCTTATCACAGATGTTACCTCTGTGGGAAGCTCTGCCCACACAAAAAAAGCACAGTGTTGTGAAGAAAATAAGCTCTGAATCCTGCATGAGGGTTCCAGAATTGCCCTTGTGTCCAGAAATCTACGTTTATGACAATGCTTTCTACTTGTATTACCAAAAAATATCACTGCAAAAGTACATCTGATTTTCAGAACACTTCCAGTTATTTAAAAGTGGAGTTTTCAGTTTTCTTCCCCAGTATGTTCTTGGTTTCTATCGGTCAGTAAACAAGAGTGAAGACAGTTCACAGTCTGTGTCCCACACAAGCTCTGTTTTGTGTAGAGACAATCTTAACCCCAGAGGTTTTAAATAATACTCCTGTAACTAGCTAATGAGGGAACCTCAAGGTCTTTCTGAAGGGGAGGGGGGTTACAAAGCTCATCGGGAATGTCCAGGAGAAATCTACTGTACAGATGATCATGTTTATTACTGGTCAAAGATTGTAATTACCACTTTGATCATTTGTATTATAATAGTAGGATGTACAGAACCAGCTAGAAAACAGGATTTCACATTTTCAGGGCTCTGTATAAACACAAAGCAAAAACAACTGTGAGAGTTTACCATTTTTTGCAAACCCTTAATGACCTACCAGCCTTTCTATTTTTTAACCACTGCTCCTGCTTTGACTTTCTCTGATTCCAATTACTGTGGAAGTCTCTGCTTCTTGAAGCTACAGAAATTGAGCAATGCCGTTACAACTGAACTTACTCATTGAGCTCTGACCGCTCAAGGAACTCCTCAGGCTCTCTACTGAGCCACCGGCTTTCAGCTTGGGTTTGTCCAGGGAGTCAGTGTCTGGTGGTGGTGACTGTGGTGAACCTGGCATCACCCCTGGGCTGGACTCCTGAAAGGAATTGAAGGATTTCAGTTTGATAAATGAACCTATGCAAGACAGGAGCTGCTCATTCATCTCCCAAGGAAAGAGATTTTGTTTCCCTGCTCTTTAACAGACAGGACAAAACCTTCTTTGTTTATCTGCTTATTTAGCTATACTCTAGCTCTGGCAGAAACTCCCGTTTATCAGACATGATAGCATGGACAGAAGCTACCAGTCCGGTCTGAAAAAGTCAGCATTGTAAATAAAAGAAGCACTACAAAAACCTCCCGTGTCAAATGTTTTAATGACATGTAATGTCTTTCTCACCAGTACCTGCCAAATAGCTAACAACATATTCAGCTTTCTAAGGATTGTGTACAAGGATAAATATAAACAATCAGACAATGCAAGTGAGGTGCACAGCAATGTACTATTTTTTTCCAATAAATTATTGGTATCTTTGTCACTCTACCTTGAAGAAAAATGTAACCAGAAAATGCAGCCTGTACATAGTATAAATATTAATCAACATAAATACATAAATATAAAAAGATATTGCTGCAGGTACAATAGGTGAGGCAACTTCTCTTTTCGTTCAGTCAAGCTTTACAGGAAATTAGAAAGGGTCTTTCCTAAATTGAAATTCTGTTGGCCTCTGTATAAAGCACATTTAAAGCTAATGGACAGAGTAGCTTTTGCTTGTTTTCTTTTTGAATGCAGAAAGAGATACAGATATGTACTTGGGGTCACAACGGTACAAATATTCTAAAATTACTGCAGCAAAAGTTTTGAAAACTAAAGAACTGCAGTTTGCATACAAGACTTTTTGTAGATACTTGTTGTCAGAAAACTTTCAGATGAAAGCTATTACTTGCATGATGTAGAGTCATCAGGAAAAAAAATAATCATCCCAGCATATGACTTCAGAGGTCAAGCCAATCTTGGAGAGAGCTAGAGAGCTGAACCATTGCTAACTCACTGTAAGCAGATTTCTCAGAGTATTCCTTTTTTAAACACACTTTGCAGAAGTGCACTGTGAGGCCTGTCAATGTCGAAGTATCTTCATATCAATACCAGATCATGTTAGGCCTTAAAATGTTTTTAATTGTAAATTGAAATTAAATAACCATAACTGTGGCACTGCCCATGGTTATTAACAAACATGGCTAATAGTCTCTGTAGGAAAGGGATTTGAATGTTGCAACGTATTGCATAAAACCAGTCACGTTTCTGCCTCTCTGTGCTGTCTCCAGATTCTGCAGTTTGGGGTTATTTTGGATTTTGTGAACTTCTCCTGCCTCGGACACCAGCGCTTTGCCTTACTACCAAAAGGCTGATCTGGTGGGATGTGACTCTCTTTCCATTTCCTTCCATGCCTGCAAGCATCCCCGGCAGTCCAGCGGTCGGTACGAGGCCACTTGGGGGCGATGTCAGGCAGGGAGCGCTGCTTTCCCAGCAGCGCTCTAAGCTACGGTTCACACATTTGCAGTGGCAAGGGTAGTTTTAAACAAATGCCCACGAATGTTTGATATGCCAAAATAAGGAACCTAAAGTATACCAAAAGATAAAGACACAGAGATTGTTTCTAGGCCACTAAATTTCAAAGCATGATATCCAACTCACGTAGTTCAGGCTTGCATTTAAAAATAAAAAAAATTCTGTAATGAAAGTACAGTAGGAAAACCTTTTGTGGGATGCCCTTCTGACTACATCATGCAGCTGTTTTAATGGGCTGCTGCAGAAGACAAGCTATGAAGGAGAAAATATCTGTAGCAGCAGAGTGGAGTCGTATGTGTGAAGTTACGCTGGGAATTTAAACTGAAGCGTGAATTGTAGATTAAATATATTACTGTGACCCTGTGTCACTGACTGGTTCCCTTAAATAATGATGATAGATAATGAAATGGAAATAGAGGGTGAGATGTGTAATGCCACCAATGACAGGCTTCTGCTGATGAGCTACTTGAATGAAAATCTGAAAACCTATTTTCATGGTTTGACACCTATAGGGAGCCATTTCACAGTGAGGGATTAAAAAGAACATAGTAAAAGCCACATCCCATAGTCGCCTTAGAAATTTCTTCAGAGGTGCTTTGAAGCAATATTATCACCTCTAGACTATTAAGTGGATTCCACTGCAGACTTTACATACCTGCTCAGAGAGAGAGCTACTATATTTTTTAGACATCCTTTTCTTCATGGTTTCTTTCACAGACTTCACTTTTTTTCCCAGAGAGATACGGGACGCAGAGGGTGATTTGATCACTTCTTTGTAAACAAAGTCTCCTTCTTTGCCCTGCAAAATAAAACAGGATTTAAGCCTATAAAATACAACAGCCTTTTTTTTTTTTTTTTAATCAGTCAGCAGTCAATGCAGAAGTACCCAGGCAAACACAGGACAGCAGCATGGTGTCCTTGCTCCTAAGGCCTGCTTTGTAACTTTTGCTGCAGGTAATGAGTTGGGATCTGTTAGGATGCCTTCATCCCTTTCAGTTTCAGGTATCTGACTCATGTTGGTCAATACCACATACCATTAAACAAGAGTAAAGGTACCTCTGAAATCCTAACCAAATACATCTCTGTGTGTATACGTGTGTGTGTGTATATATATTCTCTGAATGTGTCCAGAGAAGGGCAACAAGGCTGGTGAGAGGCCTTGAGCACAAGCCCTACAAGGAGAGGCTGAGGGAACTGGGATTGTTTAGCCTGGAGGAGGCTCAGGGGTGACCTCATTGCCCTCTACAACTACCTGAAAGGGGGGCTGTAGCCAGGAGGGAGTTGGTCTCTTCTCTCAAGCAACCAGCACCAGAACAAGAGGATACAGTCTCAAGCTGCACCAGGGGAAGTTTAGGCTCAAGGTGGGGAGAAAGTTCTTCACCGAGCGAGTCGTTCGTCATTGGAATGTGCTGCCCAGGGAGGTGGTGGAGTCACCATCCCTGGAGGTATTCAAAAAGGGATTGGACGTGGCACTTGGTGCCATGGTCTAGTCATGAGGTCTGTGGTGACAGGTTGGACTCGATCTTTGACGTCTCTTCCAACCTTGATGATACTGTGATGTGTGTGTGTATATATATATATATAAAATATTCCTAGATTTGGCTACTGAAATTTACTTTTTCTTTTCAAACAGCTATTTTGTTAACTTCTCTTGATTATAGTCTCTCTGTAGTTTCGCTGTGAATTGTTTATAAAAAAAAGACCACGCAACAAAAGCTACTAAATCCATCAACCACGGCAGAAAGCTACACTTGCACAGCTATTCTTGAAACACACAACAAGGTACCGCCAAACTAAATTAGATGATCCATATATAGTGGATGCCAAAGGCCAGCTGCTTTGAACATGCTTAGCCTTAACACACACATCACCTTAAGACGCCTTGCATTTACTTATGCCATAAGCACACAAAAATAATGAACACAGATCAGCTGACATTCTGCCAAACTTACTTGTACAACTTAGCCCTTATTCAGATTGTCCAGGCAACATGTTAAAACAGTCTTCTGTTCTACAGTGGGTCAGGAATCACACAGTAAGGCAGCTGTATTAGAGCTACTACCAGCATCCTCGATTAGCCCGAGCACAACAAAAATCACAATGCAAAGTAGACCAAAATCTGATTGGCCAAACAGATTGACTACTGAATTGGGTATCTGGCTGGTTCCATAATTCTTCTGAGGACAATTTAGGTGCATAAGATAGTAAATCCTAAAATAAGTGTAACTATGTTTTACATAAAATATTTACTTTTTTTTTCTAAATTTGCATTTATTTGCTACTTTACCGATGTTCTCTCAAAAGGTTTCTCTGAAATTCAAATGACACTTCATTTCTGACAATGCCGTGTTTTTCCCTTTTCATATTGTCTGTGATTACAACTTCTTTAGTAATTGCTGCTCTTCTAGCAGAAATTAAAGACAGATCTTTGCCTTGTCTATTTAAAAAAATTCTCTTCCACTTAACAGACTTGGATATTTTCAAGAAAAAAAACCAACTTTGACCTGTATACATCATGCTGGTTCACTGTATTTCACACTTGGCTATATCAAAACCAATCTGAACAATGCCAAAGTATCTGTGTTTCAGGATAAACAGTGGAAGTTTGGACGTTAACTTTTTCACTTAGTTGAAAATGATGAATGAATTTATCAAACATAGTTTTGGCCAACTGAGGGGTAATTTATGATGATTAAAAAAAAAAACAAACCAGAAAACCAAAAGCCAACCCCACAATCCAAGCTGACATTAAAAAAATAATGTAAGGCTGACATATAAAATATTTCACAATTTAGATTTGATTTAAATGAACAGAGAAGTTATCAGATTCAATGCTGAAACAGGAAAGAAAAAATACATAGAGGCAAAAAAACTGTTGGCAATTCCATTTGAAATAGTGTTCTGGCTCATTTCTACCTTGTTGTTTTTGGCTGCAGGCTGACCAACAGTAACACTGGGATTAACATGAGTAACATAAAATGGAATTAATTCTCAGGAGAGATGTTTTGTTTTTCTTTAAACAAAAAGAGCTCTGAGATCAATTTCATAGCACCCAGCACAATGGGATCCTGGTCTTAGATACAGTGAGAAAACAAATAATAAATCTCTTACATAATGATCTCCACCAAAATAACTTGCAGGTCTTCAGCCAGTGAAAGTTTTCCTCTTCATTCCAAATAATAAATATTTTTACCAAGAAAGTACACTAATCATATGTTTCGCCTGGGGTGATGTTCTGAGGAAGTCAGACATAAAAATAGTCTACAGATGTGCCCTTAGATCTGAGCTTTGATCACTTGTTCCTGCCTCTTGACACATATAACATATAAATACTCATACACACAAGGATATGGGTGGGTATGTTATTCTCAAAGCTAAGGAAGTTTGAGGCTAACGAAGATACTCTGCTTTTTTGGATCCCCAAATTGTTATTACAGACCTAAATTACACTTCAGTTTATTATAACCCTATAGCACATTTCATTTTCTGCTATTTCAAGTCTGCATCTTCTTGTCTTAAACTCACCATTTGGTCAGAACTATTTCCAATATGAAGGGAACGATTTGTCAAGTCAAATCCTCCAAAGCTACAGGTTCTCTGCAAAAGAAAGGATGGGTGCAGTTCTATCAGAATGATTGGCTTACTCAAAACAGCTGTGATTTGGAAAACACCGGTGAAAACACAAACATCTGCAAAAATGGAAGCAAGCAAACAAACAAAAGGATGGGAGATTATAAACAAAAAAATCACTTATAAAGCAACTTGAGTAATGTGGCTTTTCCTTCGCCTAAGGTCTGCTGCTGTTGAGTCATCTATTGCCTAGCCTCCTTTTAAAAAAGAAAAGAGACTTTTTGATCTCATGAAAATATTTATCTTATGCATCAAGTTTTCCAGGGTGCTGGCAATTCCACCTCTGCAATCCCATATGCCTTCATAAACAAGTTCACAGTAGCACTGAAGCAGACAACCACCAATCTTTTAAAGTACTGAGCAACCTACCTTCTGGGAATAGCTGCATAGACTCCATTTCCACTGAGATACAGGGAAATGCTAGAGGCCTAGCAGAGCAAGACATGGGGTAAGAGAAGGGAAAAACCAGCCCAGCTATCCATAAGCATTGTGTCCCCGGAGATTCAGCAAGCCCTGCCTGTTTCCAGATCAGCTATTTACCATCCTGCCTCTGGTGATACATGGCAGCTCTGCTGCTTCTGGGAGAAAGTGCACTATGCTTACAGTGCCACAATCACCTAGTCAAGTGACTCAGTTTTGGCTGAATGCATAGATACAGCTTATCATAATCATCCTGAATAAAGAAAGAAAATCAGCTCTGTGACACTGCTTCCCTCCCAAGAACGGAGGGCAACCAAACTCAGTACAGTTGCATTTCCCCAGCCAACCAGTGTTTAACTGTGGCAATGAGTCTCTGATAAAGCTTTGCTATCATTTGAAAAAAGGCCAGACACTTAGGGGACTCAGAGAGCTCTGCTTTGCAATTCAGAAGGTAAACCCTTTGACTTTTTAGTTGGCCACTGAACAACCAGTTGCATGGTGCTCAAACACGTGGCCCTGCCAGAAGTATCACAGGGCAGTCCAGGGGAACAGAGGTATGGCAGTTGGGCTCTGAGTATGGAATGTGAGACAGGCAGATGTCTGTTTTAAGGATTTTCTTCAGAGTTAGAGTTGGGACAAACAGGAGGCAGAAGATAACCACTTGCAAACTGTAAGTTCTTAGGGTCTTAACTATGCAACAGAGTAACTTCAAAGACACCCTAAGACTCACATAAGCATTAGATCAGACCTACAAAGGACTACTAATCAGTATCATGAGTGTGTACTTGGGAGTCAGTGAAGACTGCCTGAGAATTACCAGTCTGCTTTAACATTCTATTAGGAAGAAGGAAGCTCTTCAAACTACGACACTTAATAAACAACTATGTCAATTAGTTCTATTAAAGTAAATATTCTTCCCGCCTTGTTCTCTGCTAATCAGCAAACATATATTATAAGCTTTAAAAAAAGTGTTCTTCTCTAGCTTTTATATTTGCTGCTGTGTACCTAGTGTTTGGATGACAGTTTTTGTACTGACCACAACCCCTCTAGAACTCAAAGCCAGCTTTGTCTAGGCCTCACACACTTTTAAAAGAGCGCTGTGATGGAGAATTTTTTCAAGTGTTCGTTTTTTTTTTTCCCAGAAGGCAATGTGACTATGGCTTAGCTTTTAAAAATTGTTTTCAGAAAGCATTTGAGACCAACCACAAGTATTAAGAACAGTTTTTAACACACAGCACGTTTAGCTATGAGTAATGCTGTCCTTCTGTGAAGAGTCCATTCTAACTAATCCTACAGTGTATGGTAAACCCAGCCATGAAGAGATGACATCTGGAACTGCTCTGAGAAAACTTGTCTGTCAAACCAGCTCCTCTTAAAGCAGTCTTCCCAGAAAGCAAAATGTTTGTTGGTTAAAAGCTTCTGAATAAATGTACCATCTTAACAATGCTTATTGTTTCACTATGGACCTTCCCATATATTTATCATCTGACTTCTGCCTTCATATTCCAGTAGTGCAATGTGGCAATAGTGTACCAAACAAAAGGTCTGCAGGAGCGGAGAGGGATATCCAATGGAATGGCCATGCAATCAAAAGTATTATCATTTTGGGAGAAAAGAAACACTGGTGTGATCTGAAAATTTCATGCATGTCCAGGTCACCGAAACAAATATAAATGACACATATGAATGGCAAGGCAAGACGGAGTGACCAGTTGCACTGAATACATCGGCATTACAATTTCCCTGAGGTTGCAGCAAACATTGTTCCTAGGAAGACAGAGTGGCAGTAGGTGAAGTTAGCCATTTTTTTTGGGATTTCAGGAAGAAGCGTGTTGAAAAAGTTAGTAAGAGCAGCACATCTCCACTAGTTATCCCATTCAAAGGCTGGAGGAACAGGTTCTCAACAACAAAATGTTAGCCGTTTCTTCTACGTTTGTATCTTTGTGAACAAGCAAAAGGTGGTTTCCATAATGAAGTTACCATTGCAAGACTGCTTATGAGAAAACCTGGAAAGTTTGTTACTGTCATCTACATTTACAGAGATGGTTTTAGAGGGTATTTTTACTTATGGGTCATCTCCAGCACATATGCTCTTTTGCCTGAAATATTCCTGCCATTCACAAGACAGAAGGACAAAAAAGGTTTCTCTTGTCATTGTATATATGTATGGGAAAATAATGAAAAAAACCCCCAGTGTCCTGTGAGTGGCAGAGCAAGCAGTCAATGCAGAAGAAACTGTGAAGCTGCCAAGAATGTTCATAGTATTAGGTAGAAAAAAACCCAACTATTTTCAGTCCAACAAGCAAAAAAGCTTGGTCACCTCTGACAGGTTATTCAAGCAGACCAAAGTTGTGACTTTTATGGAGAAGACCTAGCGCCTGAGGAAATTAAACAGGATACCTCTCAAAATAAAATCTATAGTTCAAGAGGAAAAGTTGTTTCTGCTGTATTGTTCATTGCAGTATGCTGCTTAATACTGTGGGTGGCTGCTGCTTCCATCCACTGAATAGGGAACGGGTCTGCGTTGTCAGCTACACAACAGATTAGCTGTCTCAGCTTTGGAGATCGCAGTGGCCGTAAAGGCAAGTTCCTAGGAAACTCAGCATCGTGGTTAAGGGAACTGTCAAAGCTGGGTCACATAATCAGGAAGCAGCTTTGGCTCTCTCTCGAGTGCTCAAATCACTTTATTTCCTATTGTACAGCACAATTTCCTTTTTTGACCACCCCTTGCTCCCTTTCCACTATGCTCTGAGGGAAGCTGACAGCTTCACCCCATGCTGGAAAGCAGCAGTAGTGGCCAAGGACAGAGCAGAAGGAGCACTTCTGGTGGTGGTGAGCAGCAAGCACGAGAGCAATGTCTACAAAACATAAACTCCTGGTGTTCCTGCATCTTTGTGTGTAACAGACAATACAGAGTTAGGTGGGTGTACTGATGAGATGCACATTGAGAAGTGGAGGGCGAATCACAGCAGGAGAGAAAGAGAGCACAGTTGACTAAGGGTGCTCTAATCCTCTGAAATTTTTGTTCAGTTCTTGGTATCCTTTTAAGCAAATACTGATTCCCAAAGCATCACAAAGAACATGTTTATAGCATCTCAAAGCTCCTCTGTTCACTAGTGACCTTGATTTCTGCACTAGGTGAACTTAAAAAGCAGCATTTTGCCATATTTGCTCTCTCTCACTGAGTTATTTTGTGTACATAGAAACTGCAGATTTGATAAAACTCCTCTCTGATGGAATTGTATCAAACTCTTCCCTCACAGCTGAATTGAAGCACTGATTTTTAGATTGAAGTATAAAGCAGAAAGTGTTTACTGCAACCTCACAGAAACTAGAAGACTGCCTTCATGGCAACTCTTTGACTCACAGACTTTTGGTGTATTCTCAAGAGAACCCTTTTAGTACAACGATCGACTGTGGCAGCCCACTTCCTCTTGGCCTCCTCATCCTCCTCCAGCAGGCATCTCCTCAGGTCCTGCTTGTCGGCCTTGCTCAGGGTCCTGTCAGTAACGGGGCGCACCAGCTGAGAGAGGTTGAGGTGACTGTACAGGCTTCTCTCCACCACATAGGTAATATTGAACTCGCTGACAGAGGTGCGCCCTCGTAGCCTTCTGTTTGGGAAGCCACAACCTCCACCCCCTTTTGTTTTGTGACGCAGTAATTGTAGGTCGCAAGCTGCAGGGTACGCTCCTTTCCTAGCAGGGCGCTGGCAAAGAAAAGCTCTGGAACAGGAATAGTTAGTATCCATTTTCTTCAATCGGATCTGCTTCCTTACACTCTGAATCTCCTCCAGGGACACCAGAAGATGGTGCTTGTGCCTGTTGCTGTCATAAAAGCAAATGCTTTCTGTACTTACCCCATGGCTCAGTGAGCCAAGGCTCTTCTTCATTTCCCCATCTGTCAAGGAGCGGCAAACTTTCTGGGTCTTCTCCTCTTCTGGGTAAGAGAAAAATGTCCCCAGTTTCTTGGGAGGCTTGATAAGGCCACGGCTCTCCGTTTTGCTGAAGGTCTTCACCAGCTTCCGGTTAGCTCCCCATATATCGAGACTGCTGGATGAGGGAGAAGTAGTGAGTGAGCCTGAGTCGTCCTCTGGCTGCTTTTCACAGGAGCCATCAAAATAGAATTGCTTCTTGTGAACTCCAGAGTAAAGTGCCGATCTGTCATCCAGTATAGGAGAGTTGTCAAGTGAGTGCTCTTCCACACCTACAGGGGACAAAAGGAGTACAACACCCGTCACCATTCAGAATTCTCCAAGATATTTCTCTGTAGAGCCTTACTGTATTTATTTAAGATATCACTCACTTAAGTGGGAATAAAACTCTCCCTGATACAAGCAGCCGAGAAGGCATTTGCAAGTAGATAAATTCCATTTGTGAAATGAGAGCTCTAGGATGAGTTAACGGTAGACAGACTGTTAGTCAAATCATTGTTATTTTCATTTTCTCTCTTTCATCTGCATCTAAGTAAGACCACAGATGCTCTCACTAAGAACATCTTAAAAGCTGAAGCTGGGATCCGCTTCTTCTGTTGTCCTTCTGATACTTGCACATGATGCTCAGCTCTAGTGAGATGACAATAGATCAGAAGTATTATGCAGGTATTAAAAAACAAACAAGTGTCTTTCAGGTCTACTTTTGCATTATCCAGTGCTGCTGCAGAAAGTAGTCTTTTTTTCAGTTTTTCTTTTTTTTGGCTTAAAACTCATGCAAAGAAAAAGAACTTGGTCAAGTAGAGGGTGTGCCAAATTTGACAGTGTCCTGGTAATGACAGAAATACTTGCTTTTCACCAGAAGTATATTTTACACAAAGGGAAGAAGATTTTTTGCCATGCAAGTTACTGGTTATGAGCAAACAGTCAGAGCTCTTTCTCAGAGCACAGAGAGGGGACTAAAGGACCTGAAATCCCTCTTAAAATGGAAGAAAATTTTATCTGGTAGAGCAAAGTATAGGCTCAGGTATTAGATGCAGCTACAAGGAAAGAGTCAAACAAGAGTACACATCCTCCTCAATCTGGCCTCACAAATTTCATAGTATTCATTATTATGTATCACAGAGAGAGAGAGATGTGTTTGTATTTTTTATTTTCCAAAATATTTTTTTGCTTGACCCAGCTTTTCCTTTGTCTTTGATTGCTTCCACAGACTTACAGCAGAGCAAAATTTGAACTAATACTAAACTCAAAAATAGGGGGAAAATTTTTTCACTATGAAAGAAAACTCATTGCTGTGTACAAACTTCTTGTCTCACCTTCAGTTCACTGCTGGCAAAACACGTTTGACATGTTATTGCTGAAACCTAAGATGCTCTTTTACCAAGCTAAAACTCAGTGTTGCCAATGAAGGATAGTGGATCACATCTGACACAAAACTTTCACTCTTGAGAACTTTTCTGGGGTAGGTCTCTAGACTGGAGTCTAATTTTGATGCCACTTTCATCAGACTGTCCAACTATCTCTTATTTCCCTCTGCCTCACAACTTAAACAGAAAACAGACATTCTCCTGGGACTCAGTATGTGCTGATAAACAATTTTAGTCCACTGAGTAAATATGTTTTTAAACAACTTGTAAAATATGCATTGTGCATCAACACTGCAACAGATGTTATTTGGAGTGAATCCATGACACAAAGCCATAATGACACAGATGTAGATGTGATTTGTTTTTAAATGCTATATAAAAATGGTGCCTAGGAATTAGGAAGTTTCAGTTATTTAGCTCTCTAGCAGCACATTAAAACAAAATACACACAAACTCAGATACTGGCACAGTCTAGTGATCATCTGTATGTATATTTAGTGTGAGAATAGATTTTTTTCAGTAGAAGTGTGGGAGACGAATCTATGTCTAGTGTATTTTCTTTAAAAACTATAGGAATGTATAATTTGGAAAAGTTGGTCTTTGTGAAGAAATTTCTGAAGATAAGTAAGAATCTTTCTTCTGGGGAACCGAATGTCAGTTTTCAATCCAAGCTTACTCTCACGTTTTGTTAAAGGCTGTTGAACACTGCTGAATTTATTGCAGTTTTACTGATGTGACTCCATCAAATTTCACAGCCAGCTCCCCCAAAACCTAGCTATCTAGGATTTCATATTACTTCACATTTATAACACAGATGCAAGTAACAGCAACAAGCAGCTCAAGAGTTGGTCCAGTCAATCACAGGTAACTTGGAAGGCCAGTCAGCAATCCCCAAATCTGACTGGAGTATTTTTTGTGATCTTGCAGAGCACTCTGACATATCCAAATGGGAATACAGAACTACATTACGAGATATGGTGATGGACAACATTTATAAGCATTTAATTTGCCACGTGAAAACTTGGGTGTGGGGAGAATTTACTGAAAGAAAAGTCATAGATAGACTCCTAATGTAGCCTTGGCTACTTAATAGCCTTCTACTTGTGTAGAAGTTATGCAGAAGCTATCCACTTTGTTATTTAGGAATAACTGGTTTTGATACTGTTTCCCAAGAGCCCAAAACGAAAAACTGAAGGAGAAAAGGAAATAAGGAGGTGAAGTGCTATAAGAGGGAATATAGAGCAAAAAAAGACAGTTAACATGCTGAAGAGAAAGGCTGGACAAACTGTAAGAAGACGTCTGCACACCCAGCAGTCCCTGTGATGCTGGCAGCCGCTCCCACTCCTGGAGCCTCTGGCAGCTTCTTGCAGGCCCATAGGGAGGGAGGGGGTGTGACAAGCCTCTCTAAGGTCCCTTCCCCAGAGCAGAGGAGAATTAACCCTGTTCTCTCTGCACTTTCTCATAAATCATGTTTTGCGTCCAAGATAATCCAGCTTATGCTTGTCCTATGAAGCGATAAAACCTTTTCAGACCAAGACAGCTGCCCAGCCCAGAGCTCTAGACTGGCTGTGCCTTTCATGCCAGCCAGTAACACCCTCACCACGCAGGAGAGATGTAGGCAAGGTCATAAATCTGCTAACAGTTTCCTGGCAAATACCCAGAGATGCACACATTCTCCTTCACCGGCACTAGGAAAGAATCGCAATACAGCTGCAAAGCTGAGGGGAATCTGCATACAGTCCCAGGAGGGCCACTAGAATAGAGGTGTGCTCACAATCCCAGTGAGAACTCAAGATGGGTTAGTGCAGAGGCTCCTGTGGCTCAGGCTCCATTAATCTGAATGCTCACACATGGGTACAGGTCACTCAGAGTTAATTCTGTGGCATGGCTTCCCAGGAGCTTAACTCTGCTTCCTGTTTCTCCACCCTCCTCCTCCTCCCTTCTCTCCCCCTCTTTCTTGGCAGCAGGGCTTATTCAGCAGCCAAACTGCAAGCAGGCTGCCCTAGAAGTAGGAGTTAATATTACATGAGGCAGTTGCTATCCCACAAGAATGTCTGATGGAGTTTCTGTACTTTTGCCACAGGATGATGCCATGTAGCATAACTGTACCACCAGCAAGCCACTACCCTCTCAAAACTAGCTTCACCTGTGTGCTGTTCAAGGCCTTAGAGAAAGGCAGTTCTGCTTACCTCCTTGCTGAGCCTGTGGGGCACCCAACTGGGATTGCTCCTAGTATTATTCCCTCCCCAGCATGAGGCATAAAACATAAACCAAATTCTAATCTCTTAATGAGGGACTCTCCAGTGCTGCTCTGGGAATACCAGGAGATCAGCAGTAACCACATTGCAGCCTGTCCTTTTCATCCTTCCACAGCCTCAAAACGCAGTTACTTGGGTAAGGCACGCACCACAGACGAGGCAGTTTTTCCTACTATCCCTTAGGAACACTCCACCCCCCTTCCCCAGCCCTTTGCTTTCTCAGCAGAAACATATTCACACATGCAGTTTTAACCATATGCACATTGCTTTTTACCTTCTGTGCTGGGTTTTTTCATTTCTTCCACTCTTATGAGTTTCTTCCTGACTCTTCGAGTAGAATTCACCAGCTTGTGCAACCTCTTAAACTTCACTGACTCCTCTGTTTCATCATCAGATTGTTCTCTTGACTGGCAAAGAAACAAAGGGAATATTAATAAAGTAGTACATCCATGGCTTGCTCCTTCAAGTTAAGTTAACCCAGTTCATCTGCTGCACTGTGTCAATGCAGCACTGTAAACTGGTGTTATATTTTCAGCTCAGACAGAAGCAATTAAGTTACTGAATATTTTTCTTTTTCTGAAAGCATGACATACCATTTTGATTTCTAAATCTGTGCAACGTAAGATCCTAGGCAGTTAAATGCATTCCTGCCCTTGTCTTTCTTCCCATGCATTGTGTAATAACTACTTCCACGTCCTCTCTTAGTACGTTTCAGGCAGGGCTCTTTCCCAGGGCTCTTCTTACCATACCAGTTATGCTTCTGTGGTTTGGGTCAGTCACTGGTCTGTCTGGCATCTCAGGACTTGCTGTTTAAACCTGGTTATAAACAGCTACTCCAAACTGCAGCTCTGTTATTGACGACTTCTCTTTTTCTTCCCCCTAGTTTTCCCAGAAAATCAAAACCAGCAGCACAAGAAAGGGATGGGAAGGAAAAGGAAGGAGGAGACCTCATCTGCCTCGCTCACGAACTGCCACAGCTACAAAATATTCCTTTCCTCCTCCCTGCTCCTTACACTCCTCCTGAAGGCTCTCGAGGCTGGAATTAAGATGGACACAGCATTCCTCCAGCACTCCTCCAGCACTGACCAAGGGAAAACTCTGACCTTTTCAGATATACAGTGCAGTCCATATTCCCCAACATCCCGTTTCGTTTTGCATCTGATCCAGTATGCTGAGTTCCAGCTGTTTTCCCTCAAGTATCAAACATTACAGAGACCAAAAAAAAAAAATTCCCCGTCTCTCCAGCAGCAGTGACACAACAAGCTGAAACAATCCATTCCTTGTGAAGGAGAAGATGACTCCGATTTTCAAGCCAGATCCAACATTCAATGTGCTACTTCCTCTGTTTTAATCAGTTCAGAATGTGGAAGGTGGGGGAAAGGAAAGGTGGGGGGAAGGGAAGGGAAGGAAAGGTGGGGGGAAGGGAAGGGAAGGGAAGGGAAGGGAAGGGAAGGGAAGGGAAGGGAAGGGAAGGGAAGGGAAGGGAAGGGAAGGGAAGGGAAGGGAAGGGAAGGGAAGGGAAGGGAAGGGAAGGGAAGGGAAGGGAAGGGAAGGGAAGGGAAGGGAAGGGAAGGGAAGGGAAGGGAAGGGAAGGGAAGGGAAGGGAAGGGAAGGGAAGGGAAGGGAAGGGAAGGGAAGGGAAGGGAAGGGAAGGGAAGGGAAGGGAAGGTGGGGGGAAGGTGGGGGGAAGGTGGGGGGAAGGGAAGGGAAGGGAAGGTGGGGGGAAGGGAAGGGAAGGGAAGGGAAGGGAAGGTGGGGGGAAGGGAAGGGAAGGGAAGGGAAGGGAAGGGAAGGGAAGGGAAGGGAAGGGAAGGTGGGGGGAAGGGAAGGGAAGGTGGGGGGAAGGGAAGGGAAGGTGGGGGGAAGGGAAGGGAAGGTGGGGGGAAGGGAAGGGAAGGTGGGGGGAAGGGAAGGTGGGGGGAAGGGAAGGTGGGGGGAAGGGAAGGGAAGGGAAGGTGGGGGGAAGGGAAGGTGGGGGGAAGGGAAGGTGGGGGGAAGGGAAGGGAAGGGAAAGGAAAGGAAAGGAAGGGAAGGGAAAGGAAAAGGGAAAGGAAAAGGGAAAGGGAAAGAGGGAAAGGGAAAGAGGGAAAGGGAAAGAGGGAAAGGGAAAGAGGGAAAGGGAAAGGGAAAGAGGGAAAGGGAAAGGGAAAGAGGGAAAGGGAAAGGGAAAGGGAAAGGGAAAGGGAAAGGGAAAGAGGGAAAGGGAAAGGGAAAGGGAAAGGGAAAGGGAAAGGGAAAGGGAAAGGGAAAGGGAAAGGGAAAGGGAAAGGGAAAGGGAAAGGGAAAGGGAAAGGGAAAGTTGTGTTTTTATCCATGGTACCAGCCAATTTGCTGCATTCTTAATGAACAGCTCTAAAAATCCTCAATCAACTTCCTGTCAACTTAACTACATGGATTTCCACCTTATTTTTCTCCTTCCCCTTAATAAACTTTGAAAAAAACAAAAACCCTTAATGAATGCAAGCCAAAGATAAAAAGCCACTGTTTCCTTTTCCCCAGCAAAGATGCTGTTTTCTTATCCAGAGGCCAAATATAAGATAGCCCAAATACCAAAAAAGCTTTCTGCTTTTCTAATACACTTTAATATCAGGATGCAGTAATAATGGTAGATGCCATGGGGCAGGACAGGAATTAGCAGTTGCATGGGTACACTTTAAAAGGAGCAAACAGTGCCTGAAGGAGCTGCTATGAAAGCTTGCCTCGCAGGCATACACTCCACAAGGCCAGCAGAAACACACCAAAGCAAACTTCAGCCACTTTCTGCAAAGGCACTGTCAATTACTGATTTCCTGATGAACTTCATCTTACTCCAAAACAAGGAATACCAAATGAGCAACATATGGAATTACCATTCCGTTATCCAAGAACCACAGGAATGCATTTATTAGGGGTACAGGCTGGCTAGGCAATTAATAATCTTCCTTCAGGAAAGAAAAAGGGCTGTAAAGAGGAGTACCAGACTTCTTTAGATAAATTAAGCAGCAAGATGAGCATTAATTCAGAGATTATGGCTGGGATAACTTAGTGACATGTCAGCAAGACAGACATATTTAGATAAGATGATGGATAGATTATTGACTTTACCAAGAAGTTTAGTCAAGATGCCATTCTTAGGCCATTAAATGCATTCTGGCAAGCAACCACCACGCATATTCTGCACTTGAGATATGTTTATTTTCAATGTAATGACTCTAAGTCATTGCTTTCCATCATTACTTTTTGTACACCCCTGGATTGCAAGACTACTGTTTATAAAACTCTGAGCTCTGCAAGTCCTAGAGAATGGTCATACCTGGTCCTTTCACCCAGGATTTCATCAAAGAATAAAAAACTACTCTTACTTTCGCACTATGTATTGGCATCCAATAAAAAGCAGTCCCCTGCAGGGTTATGAAGACTTAACAATGTCAACAAAAGCTTTTACAGTATCTGACATTTGCATTCACAACTACTGTTGTGAAAGCAAGCACCAAACAGCCTCAGAGCAAGGCACCAACATCAAACATGAGTTGGTAGTACAAGGAGTCCCCAGCACACCTCAGAATAAATGAAATCTCATTATAATAAAGTGTCGACTGGCTTTCCTTGCAGGCTCCCAGCGCTCTCTGAGCTGGGGTTCTCTGCAGGCAGCAATAAACATTTCCTAGAGTTGATGCTCAGGTAAAACAGGCAAGAACAGCTTATGTTTAACAACAGGGGCCACCAGAGAATGGATTGACTACAAAGTCAGTCTTTCCCCAGTAGCCTATTTCCTATCATATTGGGTAGCATTTGGCAAGGAGAAGTGAAGGAAAAGGACAGCCAGTAGGTTTATGCAAAAAGGCCTAAAACATTGGTGACTACCCCGGTGGTGCCACTTAGGAAACATCCTTGTTAGGTCATTCTGATTCCTTGACAACTACACCATTTTGAAAAAACAGGCTACTTTTGATTTGCTTCCTGTTTTTGAAACTGTTTTTTTAGAAAGGTCTTAAATTATCAGAAGTTTCCATTTTGGCACATGGGAAACAGAGCTTAATTTTTCCAGCTCAAGTAATGTTTTCTTTTACAGCTAATATTAAACAGAAAACAGAAATGTAAAGCATTCAGGCCATAGCCAACATTTTTGGAAATCACTGAACTCTGGTGCTTTGACTTCCCTGACCCACTCTAACCACCCTACTTCCATGGTGACCAAATTGGGCTTTTTGGTGGCTGCCCCTGACTTCAGATGGGAAAAATCATCCCTGTTTCCCCAGTGTGTGGTGGGCCAGGCAAATGGCTCCTTGACAGCTCTAGCAGCTAGGCCTTGGCATAGGGCTTTGATGCATCTGGCTGCCAGCCCCTCTTACCCTCTCCCTGCTTAACATGTGCTTCTGTGAGCTGCAGCACCGCAAAAGGGTAGACACAGTCTGTGAAAGAGAGAACGATGCAGCTGCAAGAGACTAGGCTTGAGGCTCTCTGGCGCAGGAGGAGGACAACCTGCATCCCCCCACTCTGACAATGCTTCCTGGCCCCTGGCACATGGCCAGGTGTCCTGTTAGGCCAAGCCACAGTGCTGCTCAAGTGCGGCTAAAACAGCCAGGCCCCTCCATCTCACTGTGCCCCCACACAATGCTGGAGCAGGCCTCTCCCTGTGCTCCAAGGGGAAAACAAATGGACTTGCAGTACTGCAAATAGGAACAACTTCCATCTCCTTCACTCCAAATTTTTCCATCAGAAAGCCCATATGGCTCAACTTTTAATTATTTTGGCTAATGCTGTATGTAGTAATTCTGTGGTGAATGCTTAAGTGTTTCGTTTCTGGTTTCCAGGGCAACATTACATCAGATTGCAGACAGCTGGCTCCACAGCCTCAAACCATAACAAATTGGCCAAGGCCAATGCACAAAAATCGCTCTTGCTTGTAAGAGAGTGAAGGGCTCAGCCAGGCTGCTGGGGACCCAGCGAAGCCTACAGGGCCCCTTGGCGGGGCTGGCTGGGTGGAGTTGCTTTTCCCCATGCCGCTTGGAGCAAGTGCATCCCCAACACATCTGCAATGCTCTCACGGTACGGAAACCTGCCAGCTTGGAGAGCTTGGCTGCACAAATGTGCAAAGGACTACAGGGAAACAGGGACTAAATTAACAGCATCTGGAAATATCAAGGACTGCATGCAGAGGACTGCAGCCACCACGTACCACATGGCTGGAAGCCTGTGTAGAGGCTAAGGCTTGTCCCCACCACCCAGCTCTTCACTGCTGAAAAAATGAGACCACAAATCTTGGAGAGATCAATTCCCTCACCCACCTCTAGCATCAATTCTGCTACGAAAACTTTTCCTACTCATGCATCATTAAAGGCCACACTTTGCATGATCTTGTATCCAAGATCAAAGTAAAAAGCCTTACATTCAGGAACAAATACTAAATTAGCACATGTGCTTTGATATTCAGAGAGCTTGCTACAGCTCTGCTCCCAGTGCCCTCTTTGCTCTCTGTCCCACTTTTCTCAGGCTCTTTGCTGCTGCTGCCTGCTCTGGAGGCAAGGCACATGCCTTACTCTGCTGCTCTCAACATACATCCCATTTCACATGCCACAGAAATAACAATCCTAATGCTGCCTTTTAAATTACTGCTTCACACACATGCACACAGAAAGAACTAACATTTATTAAGGTACTTGGAATTAATTGGCAAGATGTAAACCAGAAGTAATCAGCTTTCGGCAGGACTATGCTTGGAAACACTTCAGAGTTATAGCAGCAGCCCTTAAAAAATATAAGGTGGGCAAAGCCCACAAACACACAAAGCTCCACAAACACATGTGACTTTTACATGAGCTGTGTGAAGCCATTTAGAGAGATGTTAAAGTTACAGAATTTGCCTTGTGCTCTGCTGAAATCTCTAGGAAACTTCCCTTCTAAGAAACAAGGAAAAATCTCTTAATATCCGATTAGGTCCAAACTGTAACTATTTTTGGCTATCAGACAATTCTTGTGAGTAAAGGGGGGCAAGCCCCTGCATTCAGACACATCACATCCCTCCCTCCTGGCTAGCGCACTTCAGAACTATGAGCTCCATCATAAATACAAAGACATTTTGCTGTTCCCTTTAGGAGACGTGGATACATGTGTCCTTTCTTCTTTCTCTGTAGCAGGCATTATATCCACCAAAACCCCCAACCATTCTAACTTTTTTTTTTCAATTAAAGATGCCTGGATAAAATCAGAGGCAGGAAAATAGAATAGGAAAGAACTTAAAAGCCCAAAGAAAAGAAAAGGAGAACTGAAAAAAGCTATGCATGCTGTGCTGTTCCTAAGAATAACCACAAAAGCCTTTTCTCCTTCTCCCTCTCAGAAGCAGGAGGCACATCCTTTCCACATCACTCTACATGCTCAGTGACTTACCAGCTTCGGCATTTATAAGCCTAAAGCTCAGCTTTCGAGTAATTCCCCCTGAGTCCTCAACTGCTGTCAGCTTCGTAACCCTAAAATTTAGGAGCAGACCCTTCTTCTTAAGTATTGTATTAGCTCCGAATCCTGCGCACAGAATGCCTCTTCTCTGGAGTTACATTATCAGACACCAAACTGGCTCCAATTCCAGTGCTGAATATGTAAAGAAGAAAAAAGTGTGATGCTGGACTCAATTAGCTGTTTTCTGCTCACTGATTGATTCCCCCAGTTACTCGCTAGCTGCATAACTTGCAAGAAAGGCATAAGTCATCAGCTCTAAGCAAATCTTCTATTCACCACAAGGAAAAAAGGGAGTGTTGTACATGGCAAACAATCCCTGTTTTCACTGACGAAGGATTGCTGACCTCTTGCTGGCCTCCAGTTCCTTAATTACTGTCTATGGAATTTCAGTGAAAGAAAAAAATACAGAGAATCTCTGCAAAGCTAGGAGGAAGACTGACCCTCAAACATAACTGCCAGAGTGAAGCCTGTGTCTATAGGAAATATAGCTTAAGCCCTTGACCATTTTTTTTTACTTTTACTTTTTTTTTACATGCCCCCCCCCAAGGATTTCCCTTTGTAAAGGGCTAATTTGACAGAAAAATAAACCTTGCTTAAATGTTTCTTAAATTAGCAAACTTAGATACTTATTTTTCCCCCCTTAATTTCAGTGCTATAAAAGAGAACATCACTAAGGCCTGGAAAGGCAAATAATGTTCAGTTCAGGAAACTCAGACTGGTCTAGAATTAGCCATGTTGTGGCTTTATGAAGCATCGTAGTGTAACTTCCAAATTCTCCTCTTAGGCTGGGTTCAGACTTCCCTTTCTGAAAAACAGACTCAGAGATACTCAAGTAAATGAGCACTCCTCTTGCAGTCAACCTTACCTATTCTTGGACTTTGGGACGAATCTAGAATTTGGACAATGCTTCTCAGAGCAGAAGAAAACATGGACCAAAACTTCTAATGACAAGTACTGCTATCCAGTTGTGGAAAGCCTTGGGACTTACCATCAATGGCCCATTAATCTGGATTTGCCTCTGTGAAATCACAGCTGGACTACACATCTACTTCCTTTGATGATTGGCTGATTTTAATGAGCCACCTAGCCAAATACTCTTTTTTGATTTCTCCATCTTTGTACTAGTGACCGCACATAGCCTTTCTACTCCACAGTTGTTATGTAAACTAGATTTACTGGTGTGTTGTAGCTGGGTTCTTACTCTTGAATTACTTTAGCCTCAAAACTCTGATGTAAAACCCTATGGAAAATTCTAAGCTTCAGATAAAACTAGCTAGCATTCTCCAATTTCAATAACATACCAGCCCACATCAAATGAAACAAGACAGTCATTTCCTTGAAATGTATTCCAGATTCCCTTAAAAGTTGAGTGAAACAGTCTAAGTTTGGGGCTTTGTAACTTGAGGTTTTGGGTTTCATTAAAAAAGCTTTGCAAACTGAAATCCTTGCAGAGGTTGTTTACAGAAAAGCATGAAGCTCAGATGTGATAAGCTGTAGCACCTCCTGAGATAGCAAGTAAAGGCCTCTAAAATTTTAAAGAAAATTAACAAAGGTCATAAATGTGGGGGTTTTGCCACTTCACATAATTAACTTCAAGGGCATCAATTGCAAGGTCTGTGTATGTCTAAAACTTACAACAGAAGTGTCAGCCACCCCAGGTATCCATGTTTGGGTTTGACCTCTGACTACTTACAAGGAAATCAAACGCTCATTCAACGTCTGGTTCGGTGAAAGATCAATTGCACGTTACCTGCTGACGACACTGCTTGCTGAAATTAGTGGGAAATATTTGTCATAACTGGAGTACAAAAATTTAATTCTCCCAGGAGGTCTGACTTGATACTAGAATAGCTGCTTAGGAAAATTCCTAGATGTTAACTGTTTCCAGGTTTTAGTAAAATGGTTTTGAGAAGCACACTGCCAATGTTTGCATCTGCAAGCCAGACACATTTCCTCATGGCAAAGTGTTTCTCTCGCTGATTAGCAGAATTAATTTTAATGACATTGCAACTGTATTCATGTACCACTTGTCATAGTTACATGTAGCAAAATGAAGCTCTGTATTACATTATTCTCTATCTGTTACAATACAGCATTCCTTTCCAATTGTCCTGCAGACTCCTCTATGCATGGGAAAGAGTTTCTAACAAGGCGCTCTCAGCTGCGTTTTGTGTTCTGGCAAGGCTAAGAGGGCCTGGGGAGAATCCTTATTCTTTGGTGTAGGCTCTACTATTAATGAAGGGAGTACACCACTGGCACTGCAGACTAACCTCTCCACGTATCAGAAAACCAAGGGTGCAACAGCAATACATGAAATACAGTAGAATCAATATCAGAGAGAAAAAAATAAGTAAAGTGTGTAGTAACTTAAATTACATTCCTACAGTATTTTCAAATAATTAAACTATTAATGTTAGCATTCTAAGTACGAGGAAGGAAACGTGAGCAGCAGGGACAGGAGGCTAGTGGTAACTGACAGGAGTGCAATTAAAACTTTCTGTTGTACCACACGGAAAGATTATTCAGCCTGGGTCTGCCAAATAGGGCAGTGAAACACATGGCTTTTGAGATTCCCAAGTCTTGATCTAAGCAAGGCTTTGTTGCAGTTTAATAGGCTTGGTCTCAGAAAAGATGGGGGCAGGGAAACCACACCATGGATTACAGCATCTCCTGCTGGCTGATGCATGCAGGGAGAATAGGAAAAAACTTGCCACTTTCCCCACCCCTCTAGCTAATAAACAGAGATATTAGACAGCTACCTAAGGGCAAAAAGGCATAAAAAGAAGCCAAGTAATGTGCCAGACTTAAATTAATTTGCCTTCCCGTCTCCCACCCTCCCCAAATATATGGCCAAACATTTTGTGGTAAAGTAAGTCAGTAGATCTTGTCTGAATGCAGTCAAAACAGAAGTGGTTTTGAAATCGCTTAATCACAGTCACTGCATGCGTGTTACTGTAAGCTCTCTTCCCTGAGTCATGACAGCAGGAAGACTTTTCTCAGATACCTTATGACAGACTTATTACATCCACTCCTCACATCCACAGGAGAAACTTCTACTGACAGGGAGCAGGAAGTTTACTTGGTGTACATTTCTGCCAACTACTCAGTACAATCCTGTGGTGACAATGTTTAATCCCACTAGGGACACAAACAGTAAAGCCATATCTGGTAACACCATGGGCAGGTTGTGCACCGTAAATAACTCTTAAAGAAGTGCTATAGTTCTATTCCTAAATGAGTGCATTTCTCCTGCCAATTCTACAGTGTCCTGGAAAGAAATCATTACAGTGTTCTAGCAAGCCAAATATAAATATATGGATTGTCTTTTGCTCTGCTATCATTATTACAGTTCCGACTGTACTCAAATCTTTGTGTTGTGTCCTGGGAACAGTAATGATAACTTATGCTTCTCTCATAAAGGTTTTTGTATTACAGTACCCATGGGAAATCTTGCTCTTATGCATGGATCGGGAAGGAGAAAAAGGCATAGCAAAATTTGCTGTAATTCTGCTGCTGTTAGCTTTCACTGAGAGGTGGCAGACATCCCTGAGATGAGCAGAGAAGGAAGGCAGACAGCACTTCCCAGGATAGGTCCTTTGGGAAGGCACATAACAGGGGAATTTTGAAGCCGTATCTTATTACAGGCTCTTTCTTCATTCTAACTGTTACTAAACACTGACAGTATTATAGGAACTTGGATAGTAATAATAAATACAACATCAAATGCAACAAGATGCTTTCTGGAAATCTTAACAGAAGTTGGGTCACCAAACTTTGGAGCAAAGATGAAAGCTCTGCACTCATTCATAGCCATGCTCAGTGCTCCATCCTGTTACTTCACAGGATATGCAGGGCCTGGAAGTGGCAACAAGCTCTCCAATGACTGAAACATAGAAACATCCTCTTCCGCCCTTTAGCCTTCCATGGAAAAAAAGAACCTTACAAAAATTGTTAAGTCCTGTGAAAACAGAAAAAAGGGGCTAACAATGCACAGCTTTCAAAATGGTAAAAATATCCTTGTTGCTTTAGCTTAAATTAAAAAACTCCTCATCATACCCAAGTCTCCGTTAATATCCAATGGCACTGATTCTCAATAGGCGCCAGCTCTGAGCTTAGCTGTAACAAGTCAAACTGACTATAAAGCTGCTTTTTGTTGTTCACTGTAACACTCCTGCAGTACAAGTGCTAATAATGTTACTAAATGGTTAAACATTTCAAAAATCCATCAATAATATGAATAAAAATAGATTCATAAAATACTGTACCTGGCAAGCATCCACACAATCTGAACCAATGAGGTACAGTATGACCCTGAGTAATGTGGGTTTGATGTAGATTTACTTTCAAGGTGCTGTAGCAGTTATACTGTAATTATTTCTTTTCTTTCTACTCTTCAACAAGTAATGACTGTTGTGAGTCACAGATAGTTCTGCCAGACTTATTCTTTTGTCAGACTCAGCTTTGTACCGCAGGTAATACAAACTTAATTCAACAGCTTCAGCAGGTCTTGGATTGAAACAACTACAACCCAATATCCATTCCTGTCTATCATTCTGCCTTTGAGAAATGAAATACTGCACACCCTTTCAACTTTTAGCCCCATTCAACAACTTGGTAAATGAAAACATTCTCAGGAAACAATACAAAAAACAGAAGAAACAAAATGTATCTCACTCCAGCTAGGGCTGCTGCGGCGTGGACTTGACTTGCTGCTGTCTGTTACAAAGCGGATCAATAGAAATGAGCAGCAACACAAGGGGGAGTTTTTACCCTGCATCAGCCTCACTGCAGGTGTGGATGTATACGGCACCCCTCGAGGTCTGTGCAACTGCTGCCATACTCTCCTCAGTAAAAACAAACAGGGTACCAGTTTCCTACTAGTAATGGTGCCATGCTGATATTCCTGGGTAAAAAAGCGTTGGGAGGGCAGGGAGGTAAAAGAGCACTGCAAGCTTCCCACTGCCCACCTGTGGGCCATACTATTGTATGGACATGCTGGGTTTGTTCTCCCTGCTCATAATTTTTTTTGGCCTCTCTCCTGAGGCTGCTAAGGCTGCAGATGGGGAGGGCTTGGAGGACTGTGGCACAGCTCACTGCTGCATCCTTCAAATAAAGGTTGGCTACACTACCTGGAAGATTGTGTTAGTAAGTTCTGGATGGCTGACCACTACCTGCTGATCAAAACTGAAACACAGAAGCCAAATGAGACCAACAAAACAGTTCAGCCCAGGGATAATTGAAACTTAATTTAACTTGCATCTACAGAAGCTGTCAGGGAAGTTAATCACTGGCAGCACACATATGATACATGCTTCTCTCCTTTTACCCACTCCCACATCAAGCATGGCAAGCGGTACCAATTGGCAGTCTTTCAGCAGAAGGCACAGGACAGAATTTATACTGATTTCTCCTAGTGCTGCTGGGCTGGAGCTGTACCAGCAGGGCTCTGGGAACGAGGCAGCCCTGTTTGAAATGAACTGAGAATTTCAGCTCAAAAAAGTTATCAAATGAGCTTCTATCTTTAAGAAGCATAAAAAGGCACCTCAGTGCAAAGAAAGAATGAAATACAATTTTGAAGTCCTCTCTTTCACTGCAATTTCTTACTCCTAAAGACAAATAAGCCCTTATCTAAAATCCAGAAAGGGATCCATTTGTAATCTGCACCTGCTTTACATCCCAACGCTTGGCTCAAGGCAATGAAAGCTTGTCTAGTGTTACTGCGAGCAGCCTTCATTCCAACAGAGATGAAACATAAATGTTTAGAAATGTCTGTAAAAATGATGAGGCATTTTAGACTTTTGATACATTTGACTAAAAAGAAAACCAGTTTCAACTGCATTCCCACTTTAGCGAATAAATAACATGCATACTTTGTTGTGAAACACAGGGACCACAGTAGTGAGACTGAAAGCTACAAACTGCTCTGAAGTGGCAGAGAACCAAGCCACCTACTGACTTTGTTTGTTTGCTCCTTAAGGGTAAACAAACAGGACATACAATTAACAGTACAACGATGACAGGGGGCTGCCTTGCTTTGGATGCTGACATGATGACCGTTCAATTCTTTACGGTTAATCTTCAGGGTTTAGTTTTGTAAGGGTATGAAACGCAAGTTTCCATTTCCTGGTACAGTAATTTAGAAGAGGAGCAGCTGGGAAAAAGTATCCTAAAATCAATTAAAAAAACCCAACCAACCAAACAAAAAAACCCAAACCAACGAACCAAACAAACCAACAAACCCCCACCCAAACAACTAATGACATTTGCCCTTTAGATGTTATTTTGTGGCTGTTCTTATGCTGTGGGCAGAGACTTGAAAGCAACAGAATACCTAAACACAATACTCCAGACATTCTGCCTTCAATTTTAGATTCTCCAATTGTTTAGATGCTAATATTATTTCTTTGAATTTGTTTTCCTGAAATGTCGACACTGGGCAACACTAGACAAAAACCTAGCGACCCACCTTCCCAAGGGCTCTTAACTACCAGCAGCCATCTCTGCCTGTGAAGGTTTTAAGAAAAAAAGCCATTGTACCAGTGTCTTGGTATCTTTTAAATCCCCAAGGTTACCAAATGCATAGCAAGTAAATGAAAAACTACTATTTTCCTAAATTCCATCAATCTGCAATTATTCTGTAATTCTCTTTTATTGTTTGTGTGTACAAAGTGTTTACAACATGATCAAGTATGATCACAATGTTCCATTAAAAACTGTCTAATAACAATTTGGCCATGAAACTGAAATCAGGAAAAATGCTAACAGAACCAAAAGAGCCGTTGCCCAAGGAGTTTTAAATCAAACCAGAAAGTTCTATTTCAGTGCATCATTTTCAACTAGTTTCTGAGGTTAGAAGGCAGTTGGTTACATAGCAGAACGTTTTTAATAGATTAATAAATGTCTTTGCTTCATAGCCCCTGTTAAATGAGTAGTTTTAAGCTGAGATTCCAAATTCGCAGAGTACAAATCACACAAATGGCACTGAAAGTTACACCATTCAGCAAAGGAAGGGCTTGAAAACAAATCATGTTTACACATATTGAAAGACGGTTAATAGAGATGTCTTTTGGCAAAGCAGTCTGGGTGAACACACAGTCTTTACACATATCTGATACTTTGCACCATTTCCTTTTCCATCTTGCACGTCAATTATAGCCCAAAGATTTTCACCCCATTTAACCCTAGTTTCTTTCTTGTCCACAAGAAGGAAGTGAAGCTGACTTTCATTCTAGCACGAACTTTGGTTTCTGCAGATGATCTGCTTTTGCTTTCCAGGCAAGCAGTTTCACAGCCTCTTTTAAATATAACCTGGACAAAAATAAGGAGCAAGGGCAAAAGTCTTGAGAGGTATCTACAACAATGGAACAGAGATGCCCCATTGCAGCTGGTAGGTAGATGTCTCAAATCACATCAGAACAGCAGAAAGAGGCAACAGAGATCTTGGCTCAAAATTCAAAGAAGGCTTAGGAAAATAATTCCAGAAAAAGGTGCCAAATTGTTCCATTAGGGAAGAAATACTGAGTCATGCTCACTGCTCTAAGGTATACACAACTTTAAGTAACTTCTACACAAGTGTAACCCCTTATCAGAAGATTTAAGGGAGAAATCCAGTATTCTTCTGAGATCTGACCATGGTAAATAAGAGTTTTGAGGCTATAGATATCTTGGCCAAAGGCCTTAAAAGCAGAGTCCAGACTATAAATCCTAATGAGGAGAACATCAAGATATCTTTCAGCCAGCTAAACACCAGAGCAAGAGTCAAGATCCTTCCTTCTCTGTTCTCTGCACATTTCTAATCTAAAGGGTGAGAGAATAAGGCAGCACCAGTCACCATTTGCTGCCATCTAACTGAAGATGGGCATTTTTGAAAAACACAAACAAGAAAACCTTTCTCCACCACAAAATATTTTAAACATTTCATAAAATGACACAGCACTCTTCTTTTTGCTTAGGGGGGAAGTTAACTGTCTGCTGCAGTTAGCAGGAAATTCCACTGACAATAAAATAAATCAATCAATGGTCTCAAAAGCCTATGAATCAATTATATGGGTTACAAAGAGCTTGGATTTGACAGCCAAATGTGTTCTTCTCTAAGATTTATCTGTGAACATTCAATTAGAGAAATCAAGTGGGATAAACTACTCAGTGAAAATGCAGATATTTGGAAGGAAAAATTAATTAATTTGGTATGGCATGATACAAAGACTGTCTGGTGCCCACAAAAAAACAGAAGCTACACTAATGAGAAGTAAAAATGAGAGAGGAAAGCTGCTTTACTGCTTATGGGTCTGGCAAAAGCTGCAAATTCTCTGGGTTGAGAGCAAATGCAGAGATAGAACTGTTCACAAGCAGCAGGCAGCTATGACTTAGCCAGACCCTCAATTAGAATGTGTCAAACAAGGGCTAGAATGGCCTAAAAATATCTGCTTCTCAGTTACTGTGAATCAGCAAAGTACAAGGATTCCCTCTAAACAATCTAAAAACCCTCTCCTGTGTGTTTTGGAACATGGGCATTTTTGCTTAGGATCACTTGTGTTGCAAAAGCTTGGTGACAAAGGACTAGATTAAAAACCAAAATGAAACAAAAACAGGAAAAAAGGAGACATTGTACCTGAAGACCATTCAAGACTACAATAACAGACCCTAAAGATTTATAACCCATGGTGAACATTTTCTGCAAACAGAACATAGCATCATAAGGCCAAATGATACACTTGTTATTAAGGAAAGCGTCAGGTAAGTCAGGATACTTCTACACTGCAATAAAAGGATTTAAATATTAAATGATACTGGGAAGCTCTATGAGAATGGCAGGTACTTACATTACAATTGGAAGACCCATCAAACGTTGAGTAAGACCCATCAGGCCATTCTGTAGCATCTACGCTGCTCGATTGCCTGTGCTGTGCTTCATATTCCTTCAGCTGAAATTTGAAAAGACAAAACATTTTCCAATAAGAAGCAGCTTTCAGTCTTCATTGAAACAGCAAGAGTCAATGTCCTTGCAGGTTTTTTTCCCTAGTATCATTGTGAAGCTGATTAAATCACAATTTTTGTCTCACTGCTCAAAATAATTTGGTTTAGAACCAGAAGTTTCAATGGGATTATTTTTTTCTCCTTAAACAAAAATGACCTGCAAACACTGAGTTTTGACAAACACTGAGTTTTGATGAACTGTCATTGGTCAAATATAAATTACACAACCCCAACTCAGAAGCACATTTTACAGCAGACACACTGAATTATAACGGCCTGCCAATTTCCTTCATAAGGAAAATGATCTGCAGTAAGGACTAGGAACTATCTGTAATAATTTTACAACAAAAGGACATCTTCCCCATTTTCCAATAAAAGCCTTATGACATAAGAGCAATCCTACTGGAGTCAAACTGCTGAGAGGATCATCAAGAACTGGTGGTATTAGGAATTTTCGAAAAGTTGCAGCTAGTAGCTCAGACCACTAGAGGGAAATGGTACCAGCACAGGTACGAATAACACGGATTAGGTACAACTCTCCCTCCACGTGTTTTTTAACAGCAAAAAATTAAAAAGAATTCCCAGTATTAGCACCTGGTCATTTTGAAATTTTGCCTTTTTTTCATGATGTGATTCCAGGCAAGGTAGTAATTTCTTCAGACAACAATGCAGCCTTATATTCTATTCAAGACCTAGTATGGAGATTTACCGGAGTGCCAGTTCGTGGCCTTTATAAAATGCAGAACACCCTGCATATCACCAGGGTATTTTGCACAAGGGTACAAAAATCAAAAGTAGCATGGAAACTTCAGCACTAACCTTTGGAGTCCAGAGCAATTAAAATCTCAGCCCTGTTGCTGCACAAATACAACAGCTTACATATTTTTCTTTGTTTGTTAACACATAGATTTTTAAGAGAAACCTTGTGACAGCCACTGTACTAATTAAAATGACATCTGTGTTGATTTAATGTCAAATGCCCAAAACAAAGGAACTGGTACCTAAATTATTCTACCTAGTGCAATGGGACAAACAGGCAGGCTTTCTCTCCTTTTTCATAGGAAAACTCCGGATTGGTATAGCCTAATCCTAAAACACGTTTCTCAAGGAAAACAAAGTATATACATATCATACCCTAGCAAGTGCTTCCTCAATAGTGATCATCTTCTCTTTGACCATCATCATCAGCTGGATCCGTTCCTCATCACTCATGGTGATCTCACTGGCCACATACCCGACATCTTCTCCTGTAGTAAAAAGCAGTGATAATAAGCACGTGTAAGAGGTCACGCAGAGTGGGGTACAGTGCAACTGGTTTTACCCACAAGGATATGGCTGGCCAGAAACAGATCTTCACCAGAGCAGGCTCATAGTAAAAATTTCAAAAGACTTAATAATTTGGAAAAAAATGATCAAGAAAAGGAAGTAAATTAGGACTAGAAAGCTAACTGGCGCTGAAAGAAAGAGAGCACGACAAGGAGAAATAAAAAGTACTGGCATCACACAGTTATTGACACTGAAAGACAAGAATCCACAGAGAAGTGCAAATGCCAGAAGTCTTGCACTTAGCCCTGAGGAACACTGTAGTTAGCTGCCAGAGCAGATGCAAAGTCTGTTCAGGAACAGTGTGCTGGACCCCTCATGGCTCTCTGCAGTTGACTGGCCATATCCTCCCATCTACCCAGGCTATCTAACTGGCTGCTAAGCTGGCACATGGTGCTGGATGTACTGGGGTTTTCAACTCCAGGACCTCTCCTTTCCATCTGTGCTTGGCCTGTCAGCATGGACAATAAGGCCTTGACTTGAGAGCCAGCAAGGACTCATGTTTTAACTGAGAGTGTAAATGTGCCCTTTCGGACCTCCTAAGTGGATTCCTGTCATCTTTCACATTCTGTCTGAGCACAGAAACAGCGACATGGAGAAGTATCTGTTTGCAACACAAGGATCCAACACATGCACAGGGAAACAGAAATTTTCTGTATGAAGAGAACTACTTAAAGCGACACACAGCTGCACCTCTTGGAAAAGAGCTAAAGAAAGACAGCTGACTGTTTAAGTGGAATTTATCTTACATTCATACTAGTCACCAGATGCAATTCTGCTACAACTTTTTCTATTGTATTCTCCTGTGAGAGACTGGATACAAGCCTGAACCACACAGGTCAAAGCAACCCAATGCCAAAGAAAGGAGAAACATATGTCTAATTAAAACAGATCAGCATTAGTTTTATTGAGTCAGGATTAGAGGAAAGAAAGAGTCTTGTTTATTTACAGATATTAGTTATAAATATGTATCAACCACATCACTTTATGTCTGTGCCATTACTGACAGTCAGGATCAAAGGCATCTCAGCTTCATATCTACAGTCTCACAGAATAGGACTTGTCTTTCTAAGCTCTGTCATGATGAACCAAACCTGTGACAACACACCCAGTTCCACAGATCCTCACTGCCACACTGATGCAAATAAATTCTACTCCTTTGTGATGCTGACTCCTATTTCATATGGACAGGTTGTGTGTCCTTAAAAAAGATTTACCTTTTGAAGTTTGCCTCATTAGTCCTTTCTGGTTCTTTCGGAAATTCTGCCAAAAAAACTTATTTTTCTTTTTCCAGTCTGCTTTCCCTAAAAGGAAAGAGGAGAGGGAGGATGAAGGGAAAGGAAAAAAGAATTTCAGAAAGAAACATTAATTAGTAAGTGTCCAAGAAGCTCTCAAGCATTAAATTATATTTTCTAAGTCAAAAACAACAATAAAATCTCAAATGTTCTGGTTTTATTTATCTGTTCTGTACTAGAGCTATGCTGATGAAGCTATTCCAGAGAAATGCATCCTTTTGGAATTGCCAATGATATACAGGACTGAGATAAGCCAGTAACTTAACATATTTTGAATTATAAACAGAAAATATTTTCTATTCATTTTGATATCTGTGGAGTTGCTAATGTCAACTCTGGAAGCATGTTAAGCATTTTGTTCATTCTCTTTAACAGAGGCATAATTAGTAAGTCTAAGCCACAACTCGAATGAGTAATTTTCCAATATGTATGTGTGCATATCTATACAGAAAATGCACACCTCACATACATATAAATGCACAGACACACACGCACAAACACACATTCTGCTACTTGGCATGGTAAATCTTATGACACCATCAGCTACATCTTGCTATCTGTATGCCTGGACTGTACAAAGTTAGATCTCCATGTCCATTAACATCAGATCTGTATATGGCAGGATGGCCCAGAAGTAATTTTTTCCTAAAAAAGAAACAGGATCTGGCCCTGGGTAGGGCATATAACTATGTTCTGTTGAATTAATCAGGGCACATGCTATAAAGCTTACACCACCAGCAAGAGAACATATTATGCCCAATTTGGCAGAACTGCTAACGATAAGAGCTACTTCTTCCCCCTGCTTTTGAAAAATTCAAAAGAATACAGTTTATACTGTGCCACACAGTTTCAGCACCTGACTATAGCATTTTCGGGCCTTGCCCTGGAAGACCTAGAGCTGAGGTTACTGACTCTCTGAAATACAGCTTACATTTAGATTAAAAGAAGCAAAGAAAGAAAAAAACCTTCACAGCTTTTATTTTCCTTTCCAATAGGTAAATAAAATTTCTCCAGAATTGCATCAGCCCAGCTAATAAATTAAGATAGCAATATAAACTAACTATAGTAAGTTTTTGAGGGTTTTTGTTCGTTCTGGGGTTTTTTAGTGTACAAGACAATAGAAAACAAATATTTAAGAATGCAAAATATTTTAGAAACAAAGGAAGAGACTCTGGTGTGACATGAACAAAAACAACAAAAAAATCCCCCAGTTATTCACTGCTGGTGGTAATTTTCAGAATGCAAAGGGATAGACTAGCAGTGATTTAACAAGCAGACTTTTGAAATTCAATATAAGAAGTCAAAAGATGTTTGTCTACCACATGACAATGCTGGTTGGGCAATCTCAGTAATCACTGAGACACCCAGCGTCTAACTGCAAGCTCCCGAGATTAACCTCCCCCTCCCCCACAAATCCTGCTGATTTCTGCCAGTATTGTGTTTACTCAGCTTTTCACATTCCAGCACAAGCAAAACTCAAAAGCTGTTTAAGAATTCCATAGGAGTATCAAATAAAATGAAATATACTGACCTACAGAGCCATCTTCCGAACTTGATTTATGAATGGAGAGCCTAGGACAAAAAGAGAAATAGACTTATTGATGTAGGCTTCTCACATTTCTTATGAGCTGTCTGATTACAGTAAATTATAGTTTCCAAACAATATATCATCAGCTGTTTTCTCTTCCCGTTTCTTCCCAACGCAGCTAGTTGGAAAGAAAAACTGAACCCACTGGTCTGACCACAGTAACTGAGTTCCCCTCTTAAAAGTGCCTTTTGTGACCAGCACAGAAAAATACAAACTGACAGAGACCTGTGTTTAAGGCAAAGGAGTCTATGCATCCCTCAGAAAAACACTTTTTTTACTGACCTTCCCCCTTTTCATTTCTAAAACAGTAAGATGGCAGCCTTAGAAACTGTAGCACTGGGATGCTGTATTTGTTTAGCTCTGTAACAGTTTTCAGTCTATTTGGTTTTCATCTGAAAATGCTTTGTGCTTGCTACACTTTCAGAAGCCACTGTGTGGAAGAGAGGAGTTGAGATGTAAAGACAAGGTAAAGAATGCTAGTCCAAATCCTATGAAGTGTGACCACAGATGCCTGGAGACTGACTACAGCTTCTCTCTCCTGAATCCCCTTCTGTGTGCTTTCCCACCAGTATATACTCTTTCCCTCAAAAGCTAGCTGCAGAGACTTATTTTAACAGAACAGGGACTTTACAAACAACTCCCTAAAATAGCAAGTAAATCTTTTGTTCTTGGTCTTTATGTCCATTGAACTAGTTTTCCATAATGGATTCCAATTCAGTGCCAGCAGTTCATTGTGGGGTATCTGATGAGACAACATCATTCCGCTTCATTGCCTTTTTTTCCCTGTCTGTATAAATGGAGCTAATAGAAATCACCAAATCTTGTTCTTTTCTTTGAAGCCTTCCTATGGGAATCACTATTTAACCATGCTGTACCAAGCCAGTGAAATGACTTCTGCCAGCTTCAATGGCTTTTCTGGAGGCTCCAAGTGCAAAGCATTACTGCAATGTCTTTTCTGAGAGCTCGGCCCCGTGACACGACAATGCTCTATTGTGCGGTGGCTGTAATGCAGCCATGCAAAATGGAAACATGCACACCCCAGCATCCCAAGAAGACCTCAAGCCCAATCATTCTTTGAATGAGGCTATATAATACCACTCGCACGCCAGACCCCTTGCTGTTCGCAGTGTCTGCACAGGCTCCTTGCATTTTCTTAGACTCCCAGAAGAGGGCAACGAAGAGTTTTTGATCAATTCAATAAACCTCGTGAAGGGAAATTTTAGTTCAGATTTTAGAAGATGTAAGCAATTATTGGCCAGTGTTTTGCAAGCATGAGAAACTTGCTCGTCCATTCGCAAACGTATCATCACATGGGAAATGAGACAGAATGAAGTTTCCGTTTGATTTAGTAATTCATCTAGATAAGGAGGGTTTGGCACAGTGAATCTCTGAAATACAGAATCACACAGAATCACAGAATCAACCAGGTTGGAAAAGAACTCAGAGATCATTAAGTCCAACCTATATAAGTCATGTGTTTTCTGCCTAAAAACCCAGAATCACAGAACATGTCTGGTTGGAAGAGACCTCCAAGCTCATCCAGTCCAAGCCTCAACCCAGCACTGAAGGGTCAGCAATAAACCATGTCCCCAAGCTCCACAGGCTGCTTGAACACTCCCAGGAAGCAGAGACGCCTGAGAGGAACTTCCATCAACTTCAGACTAATTAGAAATTTAATCCAGCAAAAACTGAAAACTACTGAAGCAACCAAATTTCAGATTTGTAGTGCACCAGGTGGAGGAAGATATTTATCATTCTCCTTGCTAATAAAGTTTACCCTTAAAGGGGGAAAGTTATAGATATAGGTGTTATACTAACACATGTAGATAAGGGATGACCAACAGATGTAATCTATCTGGACTTCTGTAAAGCCTTTGATGCAGTCCCCTGCAACATCCTTGTCTCTAAGCTGGAGAGATGGATTCAATGGGTGGACTGTTCAGTGGATAAGGAATTAATTAGATGGTTGCATACAAAGGGTAGTGGTCAATGGCTTGAGGTCCAGATGGAGATGGGTGACAAGTGGTGTCACTCAAGGATCCATATCAGGGATCAGTGCTGTTCAATATTTTCATCAGTGATATAGGCAACAGGACTGAGTGCACCCTCATCAAGTCTGCTGATCATATCAAGCTGAATGCTGCAGTTGACATGACTGAGGGATGGGATGCCATCCTGAGGGACTTGGACAGGCTAGAGAAGTCAGCTCAGGAGAACCTCATGAGGTTCACAAGACCAAGTGCAAATTATTGCACCTTGGTGAGGGTAATCCTCAATACCAACCCAGGCTGGGGGATTATGAGATTGAAAGCAGCCCTGCAGAAAAAGACTTGGCAGTACTGGTGGACAAGCTGGACGTGAGCCAGCAATGTACACTTGCAGCCCAGAAGGCCAATCACATCCTGGGCTGCATCAAAAGAAGCATGGCTAGCACATCAAGAGAGCAGATTCTATCACTTTTTTCTGGTGAGACCACAGCTGGAGTGTCCAGCTTTGGAGTCCTCAACACTGGAAGGACGTGGAGCTGATGTAGCTGGTCCAGAGGAAGGGCCACAAAATGGTGAGAGGGCAGGAGCACCTTTTCTGTGAAGACAGGCTGAGAGAGCTGGCATTGTTCAGCTGGAGAAGAGAAGGCTCTGGGGAGACCTCACAACTACTTTTCAATATCTGAAGGGGACCTACAGGAAGGTTGGGAAAGGACTATTGCAAAAGGAGTATGGCTTATAGCCGTAGGATGAGGAACAACGGTTTTAAACTAGAGTTGGGTAGGTTTAGGTTGGACATTAGGAGGAAGCTCTTCACAACGAGGGTAGTGAAATACTGGAACAGGTTGCCCAGAGAGGTGGTGGAGGCCCCATCCCTGGAGACATTCAAGATTAAACTTTATGGGGCCCTGAGAAACCTAATCTAGTTGGGGATGTCCCTGCTCACTGTAGAGGGGTTGGACAAGATGAGGGCTGACCTTCAAGGGTCCCTTCCAACCTGATGCCACCTATGATTCTATGAAATGCTTAGTTTTTAAGAAACCTGAATAAAACTGCAGGAGGAAAATACAAAAGTCAAGATTTCTCAGTAAAAATTCCATTAAAAGTACTGTCAAAAGGTAAAGACTTTTAACAAGGCCAGGATTTCATCCAGACACTGAAAAGTAAAGTTGTCAGTGGGCATTTTTCTAAAAGAAGGTAAACTGGACACACAAAAAAATATGTGGACTTGTAAAAATAAAGCCAAATTCAGTTGGAACTGACAGAATTAACCCACTACATGTTTTGAACCTGAGCACAGACCTCACCCATCAGGCAGTTATTCTATTTATTTCAAATGAATTTATTATCCACAAAATCCACCAAATCACTGTCCTTTGAAAATGAAATTTGTTGATGATCAGGACTCTGCCTCACTACAGAAATCAGCATAAAAGTGTAGAGGCAGTCTCTTGTGCTCTTCAGCTGCATTTTAATCCTTTTTGTCTCTTGCTCAGCTGCCAACAATGATATGAGTGTCAGGTGTAAAACAATGTTTGTGATGTGGACGTTTATTCACTGGGCATTATCCTGAGGCCACCAGCTTGTCAGACACTGGCCTGCAAATAGGGGAAGAGCAGTAGGAGCAAACTTCTGATGTGCCTGAGCTGGAAAGGATGAGGAGAAGAGTACAATCCACAGCAAGCAGACCACCTTCATTTATAAGTGCTTTAAGAGCTACGCTGAGTCTCATCAACAGATGCAAATTCCGATTATGATGTTATGCATTCCCTAAAGAGGAAATCTTCCATGCCTGGCCTGACCTTGAAAATGCTAACAGCTGGTCTGAAACGATGGAAATGCCAACAAAACTTACCACATAGGGCTTGATAAGGTACTTGCTTTTTCGTTCCATCAGGCATCTCTGATGTTTAAAATCTTCAGTGAGATCAATCAAGTGTTTTACTTCCTACATGTCTCATGAAACAGTCCAGAGTACCTCAGAGTCACTGTATGTTTGATTTGCCAATTACCCTCCCTTACTCTGTTAAAACTGAAGATCCTCTGTGAACGTGCACTGAAAATGATTTGTGTTCTTCCATTCACAGACTGATAACTTGTACTGAAAGTTAATGATGCAGCGACACTTGGCAGAAGTTTCAGCACTGCATGTCTGAAAGGGAGCCAAATGCCATTACTCTGCTGTGGAGGCCTTCATTTTTGTTGTGGTCTGATGTGCAACTTTACTAAAAAGCTTTCATTTGAAATGTACTGTCACAACATAGAGCAGAAGAAATGTATGGGTGTATATACAGACAAGAGGGAAGGAAAAAAGTTTTATGGCCACAGAGGAGGAGTGCTTTCTCATCAAACCATAATCTCTGGAAGTGAGCTGCAGAAGAGGTCAAAACTTTAATCCATTAATCTCACAGATTCAAAGCCATCTCTTGGCTGATACTTCATGCCTGCCTCTTGGAGCCAAACTGATGAAATAAACAGACGAGGGGAAAAATCCCAAGCACAATAGATAGTCTGTAAGTGGAGCCACTTTTGTCAGTATCCAAATATTACTGCCTTAGATGATGGGTTTCAGTGGAGTTTAGTAAATGACATGAGAACACTCAGTGATTAGTGACATAAAATTTAGTCACAACAGCCAGAGTGGAGAACTGGGCCCAGGAACTCGCTGATTAGAAGGACTGGATTAACTGAAAGGAGTTTACATTCAAGACTACAATGTACAAGCACACAAACCGGACTGACAAAAAAAGTCAGTCTTTCAAATACTGAAGGTTTGCAAACGACCTGTGGATACCAGCTTAAAAAAGGATGACTGAGGAAAAAAGCATGACAATCTTGACAGGTATCCAAGGGCAGCAAAAAGAATATATAAGGGAGTAGCTGTGCAACTGTCATTACTCATGCTCAAGAAAGATGAATTCAAACCAGAAGTTGCAGAAAGAAAAGGTGTTAGTATAGTTAGAAAACTGAAGAGCTAATCTTATGCGAGAGAGCTAGAATGGTTTTCCTGTTCAGTCTGTTAAATTGAAAGCTGGAAGATTATTTTGCTGCCTACTAATAAATCAGGGACAGGAAGTAGACGTAAGCCAGCAAATACTAGAAAAGAGGAGTTAACATTTCCTATCTATTTGGACAAACTTCCAACAGTAGGTAGAGAATGGGAGGACAGCTTTAAAAAAAATAACTCCTTTTAAGAGGATGGTTGAAAGTTCAAGACTCGACCAGACATCTTTGACAACAAAGATCTGGCCATGAGGACTGCCTCTGGAGGGCACTTCTGGTTCTTCTTTTGCAACTTGTGAGTTTTGTACTAACAATAGCAAAGCCAGACATGCAAACCAGTCTTTCAGTCTGTCTTTCCACAACAGTGGTGCAGTGGGGATAAACTTGCTATACCTAAGCAATCCGTCCCTTTTATAAATTAACTCTTGAATCCTGGAGATGGTGCTCCAGAACTTGGGGGTGGAAGGAAGAACACACACACACATTTGCATCACAAGCCAACTGAGAGACTAAGCTGCCTTGAACTAATGGGCTACAGCTTTTCCTGTTAACTCTGGATTGCCCAGAGCTTATCTTGCATACAGAACAAGTTGACTTTACAAGAGATACAGTCATACATGCCCGGAGATGTGAATGTGCTGATACACCACAGAACCGGGAAAGGAAACAAATGACGCCATGTGCTGCTTTCATGAATGTGCCTGTCGATTTCTGAAAGATCATCATTCTCAAAACAGAACAAACATGGGAACTGAGAATGACAGGATTTCTGACGGGGTGTCTATTTCAACACTTCAGTATTTTAAATACAGATATGCTTTAGCACATGGCCACATCTCATTTATGGACCACAAAATCAACAGGTGCATAGTAAACATCTGATAATGAAACCACTACTGTTATGATTTTCAATAAAATGACAGTGGCCCTCTTATTCCTTCCCAATGACTATTTATAGCCCACCAAGGAAAATGCTTTGGATAAGATTTTCAATCTACAAATACTACGCAGATTCACAGTGGTGAATAAACTGATGCAGAAGCCCGTGCTGCCGCTGCTGCAAAGTCATTTGTTATCTGTGTGCATTAGAAATGGCCCAGTCACATAATTAGTATGAAAAACTGACAGACTTTTAACTACTCCTGACTGAATACGAGATAATTTATCTAACTGGAGCTGGCACAGGGAAGAAAACAGGCCTTTGATATTTTTATCAAATTTGCATGAACCTGAAGAGAAAGCAGGCCTACAAGGTTCTGACCTTGCTAGCACCACTGTGAGAAAGGGATGGAAAGCAAAAACGTTTCATTCAATTATCTTCTCATTAGGTTTCCATGGCAATGGCTCTTTAAGCAGGTCAAAACTTTCTCAGTGGAAACAAACACTGAGCTGCTTGTGAGCTCTACATGTGCACGTGTGTTTTGTGCCATCACCAACACGGATGCCACCATGTTGGTCCCATGGACATAGTCGGGTGATTAGCAGAATGCAGATAAGGCTATGTCACAAATTTAATAACTGACTGTTTGGTCCCAGCCAGGAAATAGATAATCGCCGGCTGACAAAAACTCCTTGACAGCAAAGCGCAGGACCCAACATACTGCACGCAATGCACCCGGTTCTGTGCGCGCTGCTCACTACATGCCATGTCAACGAGCTGCAACGAGTTAGACTTTCTCATGAAAGCTGCCCTTCACGTTTCTTCCTACAAAATTACCAAGCTTGAAATCTTCTTCCAGCTGCTCAAAGGCCCACTGGTTTCCCTCCTCACGTGTCCCTGGCGACGTTTGGCTGGCCTCTCACTCCCATTGTGAGGGTAATTGTGGGAGTTTCCTGCCCTACTTCTTTTGAGAAGGCTGTTTAAAGACAGCATGAATAATTTGGCTTTGACTAAATCAGGCCTCAAACAAGCGAAAACAAGGCCGTACACATTCACCGATTCTTTTCAATTCCTGCAAGCACAGGGTATTAAAAAAAACACATCTTAAATACAGACAGCTGAAGTGCAGCAAGCTCCTACTTCTTTTACTTCAATATTCTTTTCCATTTTTAAACTCTGCAAAAGGAACAATTTAGTCTGCAATTAAGTGAAACCTTTAGCATCCTCAGTCTGTGGGATTTGTTTGTTTTCTGCTTTGTTCTTCTCAGTTTCTGGCCTTTCTCTGTCTCACATCCTCTGTCAGACCCACCCTCCTGTGGCTTTGCAGGTGAGCTTACAAATGCCTGCCAAAGTTAATTTGGGCACCTTGAGAAGTTGCCAGAATCAAACGTAATAGAATTTAAGCCTCCCTCATCCATGACCTGGAGGGATGATTTAATAACCTCCTTCATTGAAAGCCTGACCTGCAGTTTGGATGCTGCAGGGGAAGGGATTAAGAAATCTAGAGTTCAAAACTACTGGCAAAGGCCAGTAGATTAGCGTATCAAAGTCAGCAGAATTGAGGCTTGAGTGAATCCTGATGCAAAATGAAACCTGTTTCTAAAGAGACTGTTGATTTCACTGAACAGCACTGTTGAAGATGGGAACGCTGAACTGCAGGAACACTCCCAGCCTTAGGCTCATTTGGAGTTCAAGTTTACACCACAGGGCAGTGACTGGCTTTACTATGCCACATCCATTCCATAAAATCCTTAAAAACCGATCCAGTCAGTAGTCTCTCCTGCAGAGACAATACCATGCAAATAGCAGCCACTTTGTGGTCTCACTGGTTACCTGCTAACAACCTCAGAGAAAGCTGTAATACTCAAGCAGTGAACAACTTCTCCTCTAACATTCCCAACAAGACATCAGAGACCTGGCCAAACTGTATAAATTCAGCATGTGAGAAGCTCAGTTTAAGGTCTTTGTCCTGCACACACACAGAGGATGACAAAGATGTTCACCCTGTGGAGCAGCTGAAGCAGAGAGACAAGGGCACAGCTGCACAGCAGTTCCCCCATGCCAGGGGAATGCAAAGCTCCCAAGCAATGCTGCCCTGTGCCGCCTGCACCCCACACGTGCATGCTTTTCTCCAGCTCCTTCTCTTAGAAAAGTCTGTTTCTGCTCAGTGCCTTGCTCTGTCAGAGTATGGGATTTAGGTCCTGAGGATCACAGGGTAGTGAGTGCTTAAAACTGTATTATGCCACAGACTGAGGAGTATAGCAGGATGAATTTTGTGGTGTTTAGTATGAAGTATGACCATTTACTGGGTCAGGAGTGTCCTTGGGTGGTACAGTTCAAGAAACGGCAGGTGGTTCTTGTAGGAGGTGACAATTCGTAACACACTGCCATGTGAAGGTGGTGAGAATGCCTGTGAAACACCAGATACAGCCACAACTGTTACCTCATGTGTGGTTTTTTTGTCTTTCCCTTCTCTAGCAGCTGCAAGGAAGAAGAAAAAGTATATAGGATTGTCTGTCCCTCATCCTATCTGTATGCAGTGCTCTTGGGTCTCTCACCCACTTCCTTCACTTTCCTGGCAGTTCTCCAATACCCCATATTTGAAACTTGCTCAGAGGCTGCTGGAGCAAACAGTGACAACAAATAGATCTATTTCCCATGAGGGAAAACACAAAACTTCCCCTCTGCAACATCCACAGTTCTTCTGAAAACAGGATGAGAGTCAGGATACAGAAGCCTGAGTTCAGGGGACTGGGTTTAACCTGGATTTCCTGTCAAACGTGCAGAGCTCATCAGTCTGTCATGTAGACTTGAATGCTCAAAACCGGGAACAGGCTGAAAGTTGGGATACATTGTTCTAAACACTCTGTTTACAATTATGAGAAAACCCTGCTCAGTCCCCTGCCTAAGTAAACATCCTTGGGGTGTTGCCGTCACTTGGAAATAATAGGGATTGTATATACAATACATCCCCAGATCAAGGTGGTATGGGGACAAAGAAGCAATAGTAACTGCTAAAAGCACACTTACTGCATATTTGTTACACTGATGATTCTTCCAGCAAAAGTACAAGTCTGTGTTTCCATACAGAAACACCTGCAGGTCTGGGGAGATTTTTGTTTAATCTGAATAGTGTCACTGTTAAAGATGCTGTTGTGACTTTGCCAAAGGCACACTAAGTATCTGCAAAGTTACACTGGTACCACAACTGACAGCAAGAGTCTTGCTGGAATCTTGGAAAGGGCAGAGGGAAATGAAATTTATTATGAAGAGAGGAAAACTACAAACATAACATAACATGCTTTGTATTATTTGCTGAATATTATGATTTGGAAACCTGACCAACCGTTTCAGTTTACAGAAGGAACTTCTGTATGGCCAAAAAATCAGATGAATTGTGAGGTGAAGCTTGAACAAACATGACTTTGTTTTCTGATGTTTACAGATAGCTTTTCAGGCCCCATCCATATTCTTGCTGTTACTCACATAAATTTCAGAGGCATTTGCTACTGCAAAGATTTTTATTTCTTTGCCAGAACACATTGAATGAAAACTATCTTTGGTAGGGCACAGAGCAGGTTCCTATGCGTGGTCTTTCTGTAGCTTCATCTAATTAACAGGAACAATGTTGTCAGCAACAAAGAAAGGTGATTATTATCCCAAATGCCTTTTGGAGGGATTGTGACTTAAGTCACAAGCAACTCTGCCTCCAGGCCTGTTTAATACCTTTTGCCTCCCTCCATACACTACAACTGCTCTTCTGTGTTACAGCACATCACCCAATAGACAGACACTTGCTGAGCAACTTGATGGACTGAGGGCAATGACTAATTTCACACTGACTTTGAACAGCAGGGAAGACTGAGTCTTGTCCCCTCAAAGAGGATTTTTTCCTATCATGTTTTCAATGTGGTGCACATTGGATCCTGTCAGGCCCTCTCTTCAGGCACCACATAAAAGGAAAAACAAATCCAGTTAAGACAAATATAGCTTCTTCCAGACTCCATCAAAGCCTCTTTCTGTCTGGAATCTATGAACTCTGGCAAATCAAACAACCATACAGGGTGTTTTATTTTAAAACTTTAGACCTTGGTAGCATTAAGCAGCAGCACTGAGTGAAGGAGCTACCAAGAGTTACCATGTTCCAGATGGAGACTTGCTTTCTCCTCATTATCCCCAAGGTTCTTCCTTGGGACTTTCTTTCCTTACTTGCTGAAGCAACCCACTCAGAACACCACACTAGAAACAACTCACCCCACTCCGGAAAAGTATTTTCAATATGAAGAAATGTAACTTTTCTTAGGGAAGCTTTGACTCAGGCTTTGGAAGACTACACACGACAGCAGATGTTTCAGTTCCTGAAAATCTGGATGGCTGTTTTGGAACAAATACATCCTTTTTTCCCCCCAAAAAATATTCTTCATGAATATGAGAAACCCATGCACATCTGCATCGAGTCTCAGGTTTGGTGAACTGGAGTCTTCTCACAACAGAATATGTTTTGTAAAAGTTTTACCCCAGATCTTTCATGCACCATGTGGGGCCCACAAAAGCAAAGTCCCTAAAGGGACAAGCTTCCTGTCTCATAGCATGCCTACCACAGCAAATTCAGATGAAAGCCACAAGCTAAACATTGAACCCAAAAAACCCTCTAGGACAAACATACTGCCCTCCTTTGGAAAACATCAAATTCAACATGTTAGTAACAAGTACAGACCTATCAGGTGGGTTTGATCATTTTTCTGCAGATTAATTGTATAAATGGCCTCTTTGGAAAAGGCACTCCCATGACAATTCAGCTCTCCAAGCTAGAAGGATGAAACCAGCATTGCTGTGGAAGGCTGTCACTAATAGGCACAGGTTTTGAATAATATGTATGGTATTGAGTAGATACAATTTATTTTTTCAACACCTTGCCCAATTAGCATGCATCATGTTGCCTTGTTTCTTATTGCTCAAGTGTCTGACTCAACCTACCCTGTGCCAGTTCCACGTATCTGGTTCTATTAACCACTATCAGATTAATCAACTGACAGATAAATCCTCAAACAGGACAATTCCATTCTTGAAATGTCCAGAAAAATCACAGGTTCCTTCCATATAATAACACAGTAAATTTCCTTTTGGTGAGGTAAACGGGCTCTCTCATAACAGAGTCACTCTGAAGATGTTTTCACGTAGACTGTCTTCTCACCCAGTTATTTGTGGTACACCACCTACCCAGAGACACAATTCAGGAAGCTGGCTACAACTAGTTTATTCCCAGTTTTGTGCTGTGAGGTCTATACCTTATCATTACCTGAGCTGGGATGATGATATTTATCCATGGGGAAAGTGATTTGAGGCTGAGAGTACTGAGATCATAAAATAGCCTTGGAAGCTTACTTCCTACATTACAGATCTCATAATGTTCCCATCCACTTGGCACTTCTGGGTTAATCATAATGTTAGACAGAGAAGCTATCCTCGAAGAAAACATTTTCATGTTTCACTATCTGAAGCACTAGTTTGAAATGCTAAGCCTTCTACGCTTTCTCTGTTAACAGCATGGATCTTGGAGGCAGTGATGCTACCCAAGGTTAAATTCACCTTATCTGTTTTAAGATGGTTTGAGCATTAGCATCTACCTCAAGCAAACCATCATGACTTTCTCTGAGTGCAGAAGAGAGACAAGGTGCCTGTAAAAGATAACTTACTGCTTTCCAAATTCTGTAGCACAAACCAGCTTTCAGACAATTCCAGAGAAAGCCCCTCAGCAGCTGTTCCCTGCCATACAACTAACTTCTACATGGCTGGCACTCAAGCAAGTCCCATTCCCTGTATCCATCACAGCTCCCTCTGGGACTGATGCTCCTTATGCTGAACTAGCAAGAACAGGGACAGCAATTTCTTAAACCTTCTTGTTACTGTCCAGTATTGTCCACTGTCCATTTGAAGATACTGAAACCTTACAAAAGTGTGTCACATTACAACTGGATTCCACGAACTTACTCTGAACCAGTCCATCTGACATACCCTATGAAGTGAAGGTAATTGGAAATAGGGATGTCAGTTGTCTTCATGCACTGCTGCATTCTATCCATAGCAGTAGGGATCCAAGATCTTGGGATCAAAGGAAGGAGACACAGAAAACAAGAACACATATTGCAGTGGGAGGTGACAGTAAACAGAAACCCTCTCACTCCTCACAGAGAGGTTTTTATTAAGGATTGCTAACATTAAAGCTCCTTTTAACTTGGTTTTAAATACTTCATTCTCTTGGCATCTTCTTCAAAAGCACAGTTACAAACCCAAAAATGCACAGGAAAAGGAAAGTGATTTACATTTGTAACTGTCCCTTCACCTCACCTATCTCCTTCTGGCTGCATTTGGGTCTAGTCATAGAAAGTTATTTTTTAAGCAGGTTTAATGTGCAGAGAATGTAAAATCAGTGATGTTCCTCAAAAACAGCTACCAGACTCCTTGGTATATACACACCCCAAGTGTTCAAAAGGACAGAAAAAAGTGCTCAGAGGGAAAAAAAAAGACAACCCTCCCTTGACCTTATAAAACAAATTACTAAGAGAGATTGAGAGAAGAAGCAAATTCCAAAACAGGTTTCATTAATAGTGGTTGGATCTGAAATCCTGAAACACCAATACAATCTAAAATTAATTTAATCTAAGGGGAAAAAAAAGATACCATATTCCCCACTCCTCCTTTCTCACTTCCTGTGCCTTCACTTACTTTCTTTCAGTGTCAGGTGTTGATGCAGTGCTGCTGAGACCAAGCGACTCCTGCAAGAGAAGACACATAGCAGTGAGAGCAGACGTAAGAGCAACCTTTGCCCAATTTATGCAGAATATCAAATTAAAGAATAAACAAACAAAAATGGGTGATCAAAAAGTGCTTACCTCAATTTGAGATCGCAGCTGTAGTGATGTGGGGCTGGCATCAGGTTTCTCCTAAAACAGAACAAAGGATAGGTTAATAAAATACCACACACTGGAAAGAAAAAATCTGAAGGAGAGAAAAAAAAGAAGAACAACCAGGGCAACAGAACCTAGGACTACATCAACATTATTCAGACAGCAAATATTAACCTCTTCAGAAGAAATCTTTCAGGATAAATTCTGAAGTACTTCAGAAAACAGCTAATTCCATCCTTATTAATGGAGGTTACAGATGAAGGTAAAAGAGCCAGACAGAAGTGATTAAAAAAAATAAAAACAGAAAGAGGAATGTCTTATTTTCACTAGATCATCACAAGTGCCATTTCCCCAAATTTACCTTCCAGAAGAACCTACCCAGAAAACATGGCAGTAGAAGGGCATTCTTTGAGCTAAAAATACTGAGAAGATTTCAATCATTTCAGCACAGCCAGTTTCTCACACACAGATTTGTCAACAGGATGGAGTACAAATCACCTTCCTTCAAACACTTAGGATATAACCATCTACTCAGTCATCCAGTCTCCCTTTGCAGTCAATGGAGAGACAGTAACTCAATGGGTTTCAGATGCCTCAAGTCAGATGAAGCAGGTCCCACTGGTGGTATCTAATTTAAGACTGCAAGCCAGCTGCCTAAAAAGTACATAGTATTAACAAGTCTGCCTGAAGTCAGTGGGAAACCTACCATTAGAATGGGGGAAGAAATTATCGTTGTCAGTACTGAAAACTACGCTTTACTGGACGTGTGAAGCCAGTCCTACTCCTTAGCAAAGTTACTATAACGCGAGTACTGTTACTGAAAGGCAATTACAGCTGAGTAAGCAACCACAATGGTATTTAAGCCCAAAAGAAAATCCAATAACAAACAAACAAAAATGCAAAAAAACCCAACCCAAACCACCAGCAAAAAACCCCAAAAAAAAAAAGGCTGTGAGGATGTGGAATTATTTCTTGATACCACAGGTCTTTTTGTTCACACATTCCCCAATCTACAGGTGAGTCTCTTATCACTGTGAAATTGTGCTTCCTATGCCCTTTGTTTACAAAAAACTGACAAAATGTTAAGATTTAATGCAAAAAAGAAACCCAGACAATTTTCTAGAAATGCAGCCTTTTAATACTAATCAGGGAATTACCACTGATTGCCACAAAGCAGTGTTGGATTAGGCTGCCCAGAAAGTACTGTGTCCAGTTCTGGGCCCCTCAGTTTAAGAAGGACAACGAGACACTTGAACGTGTCCAGAGAAGGGCAACAAGGCCTTGAGCACAAGCCCTATGAGGAGAGGCTGAGGGAGCTGGGATTGTTTAGCCTGGAGAAGAGAAGGCTCAGGGGTGACCTCATTGCCCTCTACAACTACCTGAAAGGTGGTTGTAGCCAGGAAGGGGTTGGTCTCTTCTCCCAGCACCAGAACAAGGAGACACAGTCTCAAGCTGTGCCAGGGGAGGTTTAGACTCGAGGTGAGGAGAAAGTTCTTCACCGAGTGAGTCGTTCATCATTGGAATGTGCTGCCCAGGGAGGTGGTGGAGTCACCGTCCCTGGAGGTGTTCAAGAGGAGATTTGATGTGGCACTTGGTGCCATGGTCTACTCGTGAGGTCTGTGGTGACAGGTTGGACTCGATGATCCTTGGGGGTCTCTTCCAACCTTAGTTATACTGTGATACTGTGATCTAGATTAGAGAGGAGCTTCTGTGCAATCAACAGAACTGAGCCACAGCAGCCAGGACACAGGCCAGCTCACAACTATGTGCATGCCAGTAAATAGGCTGACACACGGTCAGTGCCCAGCTGAGGATTTTGCCTGACTATGCATGGTCTACATATCTACTTTTGCTGATTTTATAGCACAAAAAGGGAAACAAGAAGAAGTTGGCATGAAAAGGCAACCCCATTCACTTAATGACAAATCCAGCAGGACTCCTCTAGTCAAGCAGAAGCTAAACTGAGCCCAGGGAAATTCCACAGATGCTCACAGATCAGGAAAGTTAAATTAGCTACTTGGCACCAGGAATCCCTCTTTTTCCCCCATTAGCTCCGTCAAATCAGAATTTGAGTATGTTTTGCATCTGAAAAAGACTGCAGTCACATTGCTGCAAATCTTCCTCGGGCACTCTCTCAACTCACCTAGCAGTCCACAAGGAGGGAAGGAAAGACAAGCCCCATTCATGTGCTCGTTAGAGCACAGACTGCTGCACAGATGAAAAAACAGGAGCATTTTATCAGCTATCCCATCTTAAAGTTTCAGTATGCCAGCCAGTAGAATCCACTGTGGCCCCACCATGCCTTTAGATTCCAACTTCCCCATCATTTGTCTGTTCCCTTAGCTGCCTTTTCTTTTCTTTTCTTTTCTTTTCTTTTCTTTTCTTTTCTTTTCTTTTCTTTTCTTTTCTTTAACTATCATTTACAAGATGCTGTCTAGGTTCCCAAGGCTTTATAGAAGTCTTTTGCTTGAGCACTTGCTTGTAAAGTTCTAGTCCAAGATTGAAATTAGACGGAAAGTTACTACTTCCAGCCTAAAACTATTCAGCTGCATAGTCAGCCACATTCTGTGCAATAAAATCCTAAAAAAGCTAACCATATTTGCTTTCTTTTTTCTCCCTGATTTAACTTCAAGCCCACCCTGTTAGAACAGGAACAGTTTTATAGGATAAAGACAACTGTGGAAGGCAGAAGCAAGGACAACTCTCCTTCTCCTCCTTTAAAGCTGTACTTTGCAATGCTGAAATGCAAAATACCTGACAGTCTTGTACTGCTGTGATGAATATTCCTACTTGCCTTTCTAGCAGAAGGATATTTTTCTTATTGCTATTTAGACAAAAGACTAAAGGTAAATGTTGAGGAAATACTATTCTTGACTGAACTTCAGGCATAGATCTGTGTTACAGATCACAGAACTTTTATCAGCCCTGAGAAACTCTATTTATTTAAAATCCATTAAACCTCACGTTAAATCTCACATTAAAAACCACAGGTCGTTGACTTTAATCTGCTGGGATCAGGGGCATTTTTATACCAAAGGCTAATTCAGGAAGGCTGAGCAAATGTACTGCTGGCATGTTCTCAAGTACACTATAACATCTACAAGAAAGCTGGGGAGGGACTTCTCAGGATCTCAGGTAGTGATAGGACTAGGGGGAATGGCATGAAGCTGGAGGTGGGGAGATACAGGCTGGACATGAGGAGGAAGTTCTCCACCATGAGAGTGGTGAAGCCCTGGAATGGGTTGTCCAGGGAGGTGGTTGAGGCCCTGTCCCTGGAGGTGTTTAAGACCAGGCTGGATGAGGCTCTGGCCAGCCTGATCTAGTGTGGGGTGCCCTGCCCATGGCAGGGCTTTGGAACTAGATGATCCTTGTGGTCCCTTCCAACCCTGACTGATACTATGACACTATCTTTTAAAAAAATATTTTCAAAGACCAGTTTTATGAAAGTACATCTCTCACCCTTCTGAAACAAACCTTAAAAATTAAATAGAGGAGAGCTTGGGTTTATAGATACAGTGGTTGCAATGACAGACCTCCCTAGCCTGCATTTCCAGGACTCTGGTCTAGACAAAGCAAGCATCAGAGCAATAGGTATTTCTGTCCTCACAGCCTGCTCCCCTACATAACTGTCCTCCATGTGTGCCCAAAAAGCCTGTCTGAGGTGTACCAGACCTTCCTGCCACTTATGCACCATCCAGAGTTGGTGCAAGACACACAACTATCTGAGAAAGTACGCAATCAAGTGCAGACTCCTTAAGCTATGTGATTACATCCAGTGTTTCCCAAAAGCATCTGAGTTATTTGCATGATTTCCAGATTTAAAAGGCCCTGCCTATGTCTCCTATCCTATATCCATGCACTAGCAGAGCATAGTGGCACACATTCAATGCAGCTTTAAAACCCAACAATTAAAATCTGAAGTCTGGAGAAATGCAGATATTCATAAATTGTACCCAACCCCCAGGGAACACAGAAGAGGGAGGGCAAACAGCAGTTTAGCACCAGCTTGTCCAGCTCCCTTCAAGGGCCAAGGTTAGTGCAGCGCAGAATCTCAAATACTGACAGTAAAGCCAGAGGGAGCTGTTAAAAATTAATAATGCTATTATGCTATAGAGTAAAGCCCACTGCATCATCATGGCCACCCTAAACCAACTGCAACTTACAGAAACGTTTTGTTCCCCCAGCTTTAATGGCATATTCTTAGCAATCTTACTGACCTTCCTTTCTCTTCCTTCACCCCAAGCTGACGCCATCAAGGGGATGACTGTGGGATAAGGCCCTGGCTGACACTGTGATCCAGCAGCCGGAGGAAGTGAAGGGCAGCAGGCACCACGCTGCCCAGTTACTGTCTGTTATTACCAACCCTTTTGTACTATGGGCACTGCAGAAAGCAACTGTGGAGCCGAAGATAAGGTTGGGAGATCTGAGGTGGAAGTGTGAATTGGCAAAGTGCTTTCTACAAACCTCTCATTCTGAAAGCTTAACAAGCAGGATTTGTGGCTTAAGCTTCAAGCATGAAGTTGTTTGCCTCAGGGCTGAAGAAAGAAGGCTGAAGAAAGCCTCCTTCACAGATAGTTTTTCTGCTTCCTTTGTACACTGTGTGATTTATGTGATCATTTGGACATTTTCTATTCAAATGATTGCAGGCTTCTAAATGTTGTGATTTTGGTTTTATAGAGCAAGTGAGTTTCCAGTGTTACAGATTAGTAGAAATCCCATTTTGAGTCTCAAACCACCTCTGGACCATCCCTTTAGCAGAAGCTCCATTACTCTCGCATGTTAGAGCCAGAGCTGATATATGCTAAATGATAACATCCAGCAGCAGCAAAGACACTGTGGGTCAAGGAAATGAGCTATGTGGGAAGAATTTTTTTTAAAAAAGTAATATTTCAAATGTGAAATAACAGCCCAAGTGTCTCATGCAGCAGTGCAGACATCGGTAAATAACTTAAATCCTGATGAAATCCTCGTTCAGAGAAAAGATGCTGCTACAGCACTCATGCTCTTGCTTTTAATATCAATATGCCTCTTCTCTTGATGCAAATGTTGGAATCTATCACACAGAATGTATCATGGAGGGAAGCATCTGACACTTACCCTTTTGCCCACAATAAAAACAGAAGGCTTTTTTGGTCCATCCCAAATACATTGCATTCAACACTAACACTGGAAGCCACAGGGGATGACAAACATTCCATGATTATTTTGAAAAATATAATTAATTAGCAATTATTGAAGAAAATGCACCTCTTGTGTAGCCCTGTAACAATGAAAAGCAAGGCCATACTAACTCATAAATCCAGTTTTAACCAATGGAGGCTGAATGCAGTGAATTCACTGTGCAAAGACAAAAAATCAACAGCAATAGGTGCCAGAGAAAGGAAAGTCAATATGGGAACAGTATCACAGTATCACTAAGGTTGGAAGAGACCTCAAAGATCATCGAGTCCAACCTGTCACCACAGACCTCATGACTAGACCATGGCACCAAATGTGATGTCCAATCCCCTCTTGAACACCTCCAGGGAGGAACACAGCATTCTGCAGCAGGGAAATCAAATACCTTCTGATCAGTTTTGGCATCCTGGCCTGCATCAGAAATAGTGTGGCCAGCAGGAGCAAGGAAGTCATTCTGTCCCTGTACTTAGCATTGGTTAGGCCACACCTTGAGTACTGTGCCCAGTTCTGGGCCCCTCAATTTAAGAAGGACATTGAGATGCTGGAACGTGTCCAGAGAAGGGCAACGAGGTTGATGAGAGGTCCTGAGCACAAGCCCTACGGGGAGAGGCTGAGGGAGCTGGGATTGTTTAGCCTGGAGAAGAGAAGGCTCAGGGGAGACCTTACTGCTTTCTTCAACTACCTGAAAGGAGATTGTAGCTAGGTGGGGGTTGGTCTCTTCTCTCAGGCAACCAGCACCAGAAGACACAGTCTCAAGCTGCACCAGGGGAAGTTTAGGCTCAAGAAGAAGAGAAAGTTCTTCACAGAAAGAGTAATTGGCCATTGGAATGGGCTGCCCAGGGAGGTGCTGGAGTCACCCTCGCTGGAGGTGTTCAAAAAAGGGTTGGATGTGACACTTGAAGCCATGGTTTAGTTTTCATGAGGTGTTACATAATAGGCTGGACTTGATGAGCTCTGAGATCTCTTCCAACCTTATTGACTCTATGATCTCTTTGATAAAAACACATTAATATGTGATTGCAACTCAGCAGGTATTTGGTGTATTTTATAACCATTGCCCAAATGTTACAGTAGTAAAGTGCCCTTTTGTTGGCACAACCACATCTATACTAGAACTCCTGCTTGCATAAAGAGGATGAGTAAGACCGTTCATCTTTGCCTAAAACTCCATAGGTCTGTCAGCATCAACAGGTGAGGCCAGAAAACATTTGTGAGGAAAAGTAATGATGGAAAACATAGCAAAAGACATGTGTCTTCAGGGAGAACTTTAAGTGAGGGTGTTTGTAGCACCATCAAGAGCTGTAATGCTTCAGAAAGATGAAAAAAAACCAAACAACCGCATCAAGAATGGTTAAACGTGAAGCTAGAAAGGGCTCAGGAAATGATGTGTGTGAGGGAGGCACAAGGCAAAGCCCAAACGAACACTGGGAGCCCTTATTGTGTAGAAGCTGACAAGGGGCCTGGGGAAGAGTTCCTCCAAGGGGAGGGTTTTGGCCTGTGGGAAAATAACACAAGGGAGAAATTAAATTAATTAAACTAATAAAAACATTGATTGTTACAGTGTACTTTGAGGTAGAAACAGGCTGGTTAGCCAAGTACAGGCCCCTCACCAAGCTGTTGGCCCTGCAGCATGGGTGGCTAGGGCTGCATGCACGTACTTGAGCCTCAGCCACCACCTGACACAATACTCTCAAATAATCAGGACGTCAGCACCTCTGTGAACAGTGTGTCCCCTGCCACCATCCTGCGCTTTGCTTTCCTGTAATTTCAAGGCCAGGAGTTTAGTGTGGTTTTGAAGTGAAACACTCAGAGTATCACCAATAAGACAACAATAATCACAAGCAGCTCCTTGCCCTGTGGCAGAGCAGGCCAAATTTCTTTGTAGGTATCAATGGTTCTGATAAAATTTAGGATACCCATTCCTCAGGGTCTGTGATGTTCTCTGTTTCCCTCTGTGAAACACTTCCCAGATCTTACCAGGTTTTCATTTTCATTTACACAAAGCTGTACTACGTTAGTATCAAGCTTATTTGCCATTCTCTTAATTTCTCTAGACTACTTCCAAGAAAAGTAGCGAGAAGAGCATGCTCAGACTAAGACCAATGCCTCTAGAAATGTTCTACAGCAGTGCTATAAACCCTTTCATATGTAGCATGGAAATGTAGGCTAACACAAATCTGCTGTATATAGTATTTGTGTTGATAACTGTATTTGTGCACCGACACACCAATATTTGTGCCTCCAGCACACAAAATTTTAGATGACCTATTCTGCAAATGAATGAAAACTTTTGCACTGAATCAACCAATACACTCAGAGCTAAGGGAATTGTTTGTTACTGTAATACTGTTGATTTTCTCCAAGTATACTCCCTTCCATATCATTGTTTATTGCACTTGCTAACATTTGCAAACTCTGCACTGTTTTCACTTTACATTGTAAGAAACAGTAAGTTGCCAATTAATTATTCAGAAGTTCTGTAGCAGAAAACACAAATTACAGTTGACTTTTGAGTTACTAAAGCCTCAAAAATTCAGGTGAAATTCAGGAGTAGGTAAATCAGAAGAAAACAATCGTCATTAAGGAATCCACAACAGCTTTTTCTGTTATTACCACAGATGCATAGGGGATCAGCAATGAAGTCTCTCACCTCAGGGGTGAAATAATAGTTTGCATTAATTTAATTGTGGGAAAGCATTGATTTGCCTTACTTTGTTAAAAAGGAAACAGATTGGGGGAAAATTACAAAGGTTATCTAGTGGAAAGCAAAGGATATTTAAGTTTAAACTCTCCCCCTCCCTCCCTCTGTTTTTTTCCCAATTTTTGGTAAGCCAATGACTTGTAGTGATTTTGTGTCAGAAACTTCCATCATTACAGTTACTGTAAAGGGCAGCTTGGCTGCTGAAAAATAGACAGTTCTCTCAACTTCTTTCTGTTGCATTTGTTAGCTGTGGGCAAAACCAAAATTCAGAACTCAACAGCACAGTGGAAAAAAGCACCAATTCAGAAGAAATGCTGCACCACCCTTGTTTACAACTTCTACCCTTTTGGCTGCCCATTTCTGCTACCAGGCCCCGCTGTTCAGAGCTCATAACCTCTGAGTTTCACAAGTCTCTGGGAAAATCTACACATTTATCAAAATTTTCAATTTTAAAAGGTCTGTATGTATAGAGGTGTATGTATTCTATGTTCTGGACTAAAAGCCTTTATTTAATTCAAGAAAATCTACCAGATTTAAGACTTTCTCAAACCCAGCACAGAATTATGGCATGTTTTGGGGCAATACTGCAAAGGAAATTGATTTTTCTTTTTAATTTTTAGAGAATTAAAACAAAAACCAAAACCAAACCACACAAACAAAAACCCCCAAAACCAAAAAACCCCAAACTCAAACTAACAAAACCAAACAAAAACCCCAAAACAACCAAAACACAACAAGAAAAAGGCAGCAGAAAAATGTAACAGAAAGTTGATTCTTTCTTTCCAATTGCAGTAAAACTGCATCTCTTTTTTCCCTCTTTCAGAGGTAAGCTGAAAGATCAACACCAGAGACATCTTGCACTCAGGTCCTCATCATCAGAAAGACTTGCACCTGTCAAACCATCCACTCTCAGTGTTTTAGTCTCTGTAGGCTTTTTCTGCTGATCTGCACTTTCAGTTTAATGTTTTTAATCTCGTTTTGGTCTCCCTTTGTGACTCCTACATTCATTATTTTATGAGAAGATTCAAGTCGGGAAGCTGTAGCAACATGAGGTACGTTGCATATTTCATGACTTACAAACATGGGAGTATGGTGGGGTCTGACCCTCATTTCAGTCTCTTTGATGGCAGAAACAGCAGGAATACACATGAGAAAAGGTTTTGAAAAACCTTTCTGCTGGACAAACTTGTGTTAGCATGTGAGGAACTGACTATTGACTAATATTTTTTACAACAATAAAACCATTCTGAAGAACTAGTTTCCTTCAGGATCCTTTTTAAGAAGGCACACTTGGAGGGAAAGGAGGAAAAAAAGGAGGGGAAAAAAATGGTCACACTGGCAAAAGTTTTAACACTAAAAGAAAAAAAAAAAAGAAAAGAAAAAGAAGAATGAATACTTAACTTGAAATCATTCTGGCTTTGTTTACTACGTGGGTACCTGAAACTGAACACCTGAAAATTAAGATGGATAATATGAATTCATTCCCTAGAGCTAGGCTCTCAACCCGCATAAATGCATTCCAGGAATGTGAGGGGGTGAGGGAAGAGACACAAAGGCAGATAGTTGGATGCTAACTTCAAAGTCTCCTAGAAAGTGAAGGAGAAGTTAATTTCTTGAATAAGAGAACTGAAGATAAGTTAACCATATTAATTCAAAAAGGGATTAGCCCACAAATTGCTAGCCTGTATTTATAGATGCTCCCTGCTATAAACTGTCTTTGATAAAGAGACTTTTAAATTAACCATTCTCTTTTTACCTTTGGGCCAGATCCTTACTAATTTAAGTCTTCATCACTGGCCATCACTTGTTATTATCAAACTGAATTTCCAATCAACTCCAATGCATTGCAACATTTTTTGTTAAGCCTAAGACAACATGAAGAGAGAAAATACTGAAGGCCATTATAACATTTGGCACGATTCTGTCTATTTACAATACATGTTTGATAATAAGAAATTGTTGCCTTCTACACCTTCATAATACAAATGTGTATGTGCACAGCTATTGATAGAAATATTCTTAATTTTCTGCTTACATTTAAAATAAGACTGGACTGGAAACTTGGATGCCATAGATAGCGTAGTTAACAGCAACAGTCCCAAATGGTGGTGCAGTAAATGGAAGTCATGCTCTGGGATTACTGCTGCTGCAAGTTTTGCTTGGAGCAGTTAATGGTGCAACAGTGACATCTGACAGCTCCAATACTAATCAGCACAATTGCTGGTAAGGAGTTAAATTAAAGGCTTCAATCACACCAATAACAGCTCCTGCTGTTGGGCCAGGCTCCAGCCCAGCTGCAGAGCTTCAGCCAATTTTTGCAAAGCTCAGCTATTCTGCTCAAAAGACACAAGTGGGCTCCTATCACATGACCAGCAATTGAGATAGAAGGTGGCTTTTGCCCTGGCACACTGGACAGACCACAGGGAAGTGCTTAATACAGATTTCTGTGATTCTAAAAGAGCAACAAATTCAGATTCTGAGGATCCATCAAATAGCTGTAAAACACTCATTCCTTCCTTTGTTCAAAGAAGGAGGCTCAGAGATTATTCCCAGGAGAGGACAGTAAGGACCAGAACCCTCTCCCCAGCCACGGCAGCCTCCTCGTGTGATCAGGCTTGTGTGATCACAGCTGTGTCTAGGTTGGTTTAGACTGGAAATTAGGGGGGAAAAAAATCACAGAAAGAGTGGTCAGATATTGGAATGGGCTGCCCAGGGAGGTGGTTGAGTTACCGACCCTGGATATGTTTAAGGGTTATTGGTTGGACTTAGTGATCCTGAGGGTCTTTCCCACACTGAATGTTTCTGTGATTCCTGGAGCTGAATTCCAATCCCTCCAGTCCAAGGACACTGCACCATTTTCAGGCTAGCGCAGGACAGCAATGCACAATTTTGCTTTGCTCGTGTTTTTAGCACTATGCAGTTATCCCACCACAGGCCATGTAGGGGTCTTTTCCAAACAAAAGGCCAATCGCTGAACGATGAACAAACTTAGTTGCACTGTTACAGTGCTGCTTACAAAGCGCTCAACCTCAGCAAACAGACGTCCTTCAGTGGTAACAAAAGACCTCAGATCTGAGGACACTGCAAAGAAAGCTTCCACTACTGCTCCAAGCAAATCACCTGCAATCACCATCCATAACTATTCACCGGAGAATTAAGTGTCCAGGAAGGCCTTACAGATTATTATCTCATGTAACACTTTCTTCCTGTGCAGTTAGACTACGTACTCACAATTCATATACTCATTCCTTTTTTATTCCTGAAGCAGAAACTACAAAGAGTTTTTTCCCAAGCTCCACTTGGCAACTTTAGCCTTTCTCTGTACCAGACTGTGAGTCACACTTTAAGAAGGACACACAGAACTGGCAATGCAGAAGCAAATGAAACACAAGTAAGTACAGAGAGAAGACTTGCACTCCAAGACACATCCAGTTTTTCAGTGTGTAGGAGTAGCACATACACTTCATCGCAAAACCTATAAAGCTTTGCAGTTTTACACCTTCTTATTTGCCCAAGCCACTCAGCACTATAGTTCCCTATTAAGGAAGTATTTAATTCACAGGTAATCAAATGACAGCATTAAAAATTCTGGTGTGCATTGCTTTGAATTTTTATTATTTTGCTTCCAAGTGTACCTAAAGTGAAACAAGAGCTCTCAGCAACCAATTACTATTTTTGTTTGGAGTTATAGTCAAAGCCCAGCATTTTTGCTAAACAGTGTGCTGATATAGGCTATCCAGCATCACAAGAACTGGCCATCAGTTACAGGGATGTCCTGACCAACCAAGTAAAACTAGTGAATTAAGTGAGTATGCCTCATCTGTACTGAGTCAGGGGAGGTTCACCCCTCCACATGCCTCAACAGAATGGAAGGAGGTCACTTACAACTGTAAAAGGAAGAAATGCCTTTTTAACTCTGGAGGCCAGCTAGAGTGAGCATGCTCCACATTAAGCCCAGTTGATTTCAAAACAATATAAAGGCCATCTTTTACCATCTTGCTGCAGAAACTTTGTGCTTCATCATAAATCCTACCTCATATAGCCAAGCCTTCCCGATCACCTTCAGATGTATACATTGAACAACAATGGCCCAAAGCCAACAAACCAAAAACCCAGAGGATAAACAAAATATTATGGGCAATGAAATAATAAGACTGGAAGCAACAAAGAAAATGTTGACAGCTAGGATGCATGTGTAGAAAGACCAAAGCAGACTGTATACTTCAACCCTTAAGGTAAGAATGTTAAGCCAGAACTCATTCAAGAAACATAAAATAAATGGAATAAAAAATCATTATCAAAATAATTAAAAACCCCAAACAACTGTACAAATCCCTCAAAGATAGTAGCAAAGTTACAAAAGAAGCATAAAACTCACAAACATCTAGTAAATCAGACCTGCAAGTCCAGAGACCCTGTGCCTCGTAACAACATTGCAGTATGAGTGATATCAACTCTCAATTACTATTTAAACCAAATGGCATTCAAAAGCTTTAGATAGCAAAAACCTATTGAAGCCGAATCATTTCAGTTAAAAATTTGCTGCCAAGTACTTTCAGGGCTGCTTTGTCATTGCTGGCAGGCCTAGGGAGCAAGCACACTGCAAACTGCCTGCCTGCAATGAGCCAAGGGTTTGCTGCGGGACAGTGCATGCTGCATCTTGTCTCCTCTTCCTTCCAGCAAATGTAAACTACGTATGCAAACCCCAGTGAACAAATGACCAATCACCCCATCTTTGCAAACATCTTTGTGTAAGTGTTATGATTCAGGTTGCTGGTAGGCCCTCCAACTAAACTAATTTACTGTGGAAAGGAAACCCTGAGCAGAGTAAAATTTAAGCTGTACAAACACCTGCAAGAGTTTCTAAATGCCTGGGTTTTTGCAGCCAAGACTGGCTTGTTTGGGCAGGTGCTGCCACTGTTATGGGAGTGTCCATGGTAGAAATTCCTCTGCAAAACGGTCTTCAGAAGGAAAACTTGCTCTTGGAAACAAGTCTGCTCTAATCACAACGTCAAGAAAGTGTCTTGATGGAGAGCCTCATTTTTTTTCTGCTCAGACGCCCATTAGTATCCTCATGTTTTTTCCAGGTTATGGCCCTAAGAGGGTTTAGTTACAACAGCCTGAAGCTCACATCAGTGCACACACAATGTATTTGAAGTTTTTCCTCTTTAAAATCCAGTTGTAACACAAATTGCTCCTCAATAATACTGTCTTATATACAAGATTATGTGTACTCTGTGAATAAGTGCACGCTGATTAATACAGAATGGGGTTTCAAATATAAAAGATTTTGTTAAAAACAAATGAAACAAAAATAGTACTTTAGTGAATGTAGCTGAAACTACAGGACAATCTCTCCTGTGTGCTACATCAGATTTTCACCAACAGGTCCCACTACACGAATCAGATCAAACATACTGCAATGTATTCAGGGTGCTACTTACTTTCATAAGAAATAATTCTATGGTTTTAGGTACTTGGAATGGCTTTCAAACTAGACCAGAGAGGCACAATTCAGATCAGCAGCATCGAGTTCCCTGTCTTTCTAGTCTGCTCTTCATTTAGCTTAATCTAAGATCATTTTTAAATATGGTTTTTTTTAGTATCATCTTTCAGAGAAATTGAGGGGTTAGGACAACAAAGTATTTAAGCACATGCCTGGCAACAGTATTCATGTGTTTAAAATTTGTCATGTTTTTGCATGTTTTACTGGATGGAGTCCTGATCCCACAGAACAGGATACAAGCAGTAGGAAAGGTTAGTGAAAAACACAGGCTATCTTAATTTTTCATTGCACAGGTCTGCAGATCCTGTAGAAACCGCTGCTTTCATGTTTCACAACACGTAAGATGCAGTTTCTACATAACCAAGCCTTCAGAGGGCAGACAAATCTTTTAAAATGTGGAAAAAGAGTAAATCACTCAGTGTCCAAGCATATCCAGATTGTCAGTTTATGGGATCACATGAGGGAAAAAGACAAGAGGGTGGAAAACAGTCAGCACTAGGAACAAGCAGGGGCTTCAGCAATAACAGGTAGATTCTCTGAATCTAGTTTCATTATTCATCATTCCTCTTAAATATACACAAATCTTCACACCTAGGTATACTCCCCATGCACTGAAATTCTGTGAGGGCTCCCACAACTGCTAAATTGCAAATCTGGACATTACATAATTTGTTAAACATCAAAGACCTACTGGTGCTCTGCACTTCTGAAAACAAACTCCAACTCTTGATGAAACCAAATGCCAAAACCAGATTTACTTCTGATTTCAAACAGTATTTCAAGTAGAGAAGAAATAAAACCCTCAAAACCAATCTACTGTTTGCTGTTCACTTTTCCCAAACCCAATGATGACACCAGACCAAATAAGTTATACTTGTATTCATAACTGATTTAAGTTCTTGTGTTTCCCTGTCTTTGACAAGTGTTCAATTGTAGATCATTCCAAAAAGCCATGGCAAATGTCTATACTGAAACAGAGGCCTGCTTTCAAATCACATGTAGTTCACTAATAGTTTAAAATGCAAAAATTTAAGCTTACATAAGGCAAGAGCATTGATTTGACATGATCTTTATCTTAACACATTTTGAAACAATAACTAATATGGCCCCCAGCTGTCAGCTTGAATTAGACACTATTCATTACATAAACTCAAGTAGTAGCCTTTAATATTAACAGTTTTGTTTGCTCACTTCTTCAGTGCTCTTCATATCTAATTGAGGATCAACTTTTAATCACACAGTGTTTCATGTTTCAGAAGGCATGAACTGAATGGATTGTCACAGGTCTTCTGCAGCTGTACCCTCGACAATGCCTTGAAGTACCTGTAAAGATTCAAAATCCTGTCACTGGTGTTTAGGTACTAAAATGCGAGGTTATCTCAGTAGATTGCTCCCACTGCAGTCAGCTATGCAAGATATCTGCTGTAAAAGCTGTTCTTCATGGCCTTTGCCTATTTACTACTAAATTAATCTGTTTTCTTTGCATGTCCTTGGCTTCTCCTGCACTGCCAAATGCTTGTCCTTTATACCATCCCTTTCTGTTACTTCATTGTTAGAGGACAAAAAGAAGACATTCTGCAGTTAAGTGAAAAACAAAAATGTTAGCTGGTCAGAGTGAAAATTATTTGTTTGCTTTAATATCTTGAATATTCTTGGTAAATATCCTTATCATTTTAAACAAGCTTGAAAATAATGAAACTGTTTTGGTTAGTAGTCCCTTGTAAAATAGGAGGAGCTATAGAAAAAAGACCACTGGAATTTTAGAGGCTTGCATGCAAGTCTAATTTGAGCCTTTTTCTTTCTTTCCAACTGCATCTCTCATCTCTCTAATTCTGGGAGTACCACAAGCCACACATTTCGATGTCCTCCACACCAGGAAAAGGGGAAATAAAAGTCTTCAAAGCAGAAAAAAAAAAAAATCTCTTCCATAGGAGGAGATAGATACACAGCAGGCTACTTCAGAAGATAGAGCTCCTTGGGGATAAACAGCTTAAAGCTTATGTAGATTACATGTAGATTACATATGATATTACTTAGATTGCTGTGGTCTTCCAATGGACAGCAAGGCTCCTCACTCGTAACTGCTCCTGCTGCAATAAACTAGCTCACCACAGTGTTGAGCACTCTATGATAGGTTCATTCACCAAATCCACAAAACCAAAACCAAACCAAACCCAAAAAAACTCTTCGCTATTTTCATGTGTTTTGGCTGCACACACTCTGAGAAAACCTCTCTAGGGTCTAGATGAACTTTGGATGTCCCTTACAATCCACACCATTCTATGATCCTATGATTTAGGAGCCTGTAGGTAAGTGGTAGTAGTGTCTGTTGTCTTAAATTGCAAAAATTATTCATGACATGCCTCCTACAATGCCAAAAGACTACACTGAGAATCATTTGTTACAATGCTGAAATGCACATTCCCTAGGGATTGGAAACCAAACCCAAAAAACCCAAATCCACCACAAATGCAACACAGAAACTAAAGCATTTCTCTTCTCACCTCCTGTGAATGGCAGTCCCAAAACAGTAAAAGAGAAATGTAGACACTATAGTCAGCCACTCTTCCAGTTCTGCTACTGGTTTCCTCTATTAACTCAAGGGAGTTACTTAAACTCTTTGTGCCTCAATATATTTGCCTGGAAACAAGAATTGTTACCTACTGTACACTTCATGGCTTTGTAAAAGTGGGATTTTTCGAAGATGCCTAAACGTCTCAGGAAAAGTATATGGAGGTATAAATCACCAGAATTATAGCACACATCCCCTTTCCTTGGTGCCCTATGTTTGCAGCTGATGGCCATCAACACATGCAGTCTCTATTCAAGACCATGGCACACAGCTAGCTGCCCAAAGAGGATTCTGCTACTTCAACCACTCCATTGCCATAAACCATCCTTGAAAACTATTGGCAAGATGACTGAGAAGATAACCACAAAACACTCTGTATCTCCCACTCAGTCCCAGACAAATGTCTCTATATTCTTACAGGGATGTGTCTCTGCCGGTGTATTTTATTAGACAGACTAGATTTTAATTAGTCTCAATCACTAAAAGCAAGGGGCAGCTATCTCTGGAAGTTAAAGAAAGCAGAATGAGACAAGAGAGAGAGAGAAGCTTTTTTTATGACAATCCAATTCACTGAAAAACCATTCTTCTCAATTTGCCCTGCTTTATTAAAACTGTGTGTGCCAAGTTGAGATAACATCTCTAACTGTTATAACTTTGATCTACGCAGCAATTCATTATTTGCTTATTGTCAACTTTGGCTCTGATTGTGGATACACACGAGTAGCACTGCAGACTTCATGGACTGTGACTATACTTTCATCATTCACATAAAACCCCCAACAGAATTATCTAACTTAATTTTCCTCCTCAAACTTCCTTCACTTTTGAAAGACAAAACCAACCAAACAAACCCACAAACAAGTAGTATTTGTGCTTGGAAAGCAGACTTTGAGGAGTATGTGTCAGCAGTTAGCACTGTGCCCCTAATTAAACCAACATATTTATGGTATCCATAAATTCCCTCTGAGGCCATAATGTAATTGTTTCTATATGCTGATTTCACAGTATGTGCAAATGTTTTCATATTGTAAGTACTGCCTTGCTGACTGCTAAAGATAAGGACCTCATCTACCAATGGAATGGAGACTTAGGCTTTGTCTGCCATATATTAATGAGACATGGGAACCATCCACAGAGAGCCTTCTGCTCCTCCAGAAAAATCTCTCCTGATGGCACCTTTTCTAGATTATTTAAAGGCACAGCATTATGAATATTTTCTTCTTCTGACCTAGCATCTCTTAAACAGAATATACTTAATTTTTATTGCAACTCCTTCAAATGCTAATTTATGTTCCTTTGGTGGCTGTTGCTTTCTGCACTTGGAAAGCCATCTGATTGTGAATGATGGTAACCAAGATCAGAGAATGAACACTCAACACGTACAGGCTTAATTTATTTTCTTGCAGTTTTGAGATCTATCTTGGCAAAAGAAAATACAGAAATGGGCCACAGCCAACTGTCAAGAAAATGTGGAAACCAAAAGCAGCAGAACATCCTGCATGCCAAACATCAGTAACATCTGTATGCTGCGTTACTTCTCGGCATCTTTGAAGAGCCATCATTAGTCATTAGTCATATCTGGTCACTGTCCCATCACATTTATGAAAACAGATCATAAAATATTCTGTGAACTAAGAAAGTGGTAGACAAACAAACACCTGGATTAAAAACAGCAGACTTTCCCCCATCATAAGACATGCTCAGGATATTGTTTTTGACGCAATTAAAAACCAAATCGGTATTTTAAGATGCAATTCCATAAATCAACAGAATGCCAACATTGGGAAGCAAGTTACATGAATAACTTTGTTTCACAAAGCAATTATATAATGGCAAATCTATGTAATGTAGCTTGTAATATACCTTGTCATCAGGCACAGGAGAAAGGCAACTGTATTTAGTCTGCAAAAGCCTCACACAAAATACCTACAAAATAGTAGGCATTAACATTACATGAAATTGAGGGGGAAAAAGCCAAACCCACACTTAATTTTAGAGCTCATTTCTACTGAAAGGATGGTTGGATAGCAGTTTTGATACAGACTAAGCTGACCTCTTGTTTTTAATTTACTATAGCAAGCAATAAATGAGGCCTTCAGGGTTCAAGATCAAGTAATTAATTACTAAATTTATGGAAGGCTCCCCTATAGAAATCAATAAATAGTGGCTAAAAAAGGCATTACGAATAAACCAGCTTCATAATACTGGTAACTCTACTTGAAAGGATGGCAAAAAATGTCTGCATAATAAGTATAAAACAAATCAATCTATGGAATATCATTTGCATTGAATAATCTATTTAACATTCTGCACATGACCTCAGTGTTGAGACAGGTTAAGTTTTCTCTCAATTTTTGCAAGGTTACATGGGGTGCTTGGTGCCATGGTTTAGTTGTTTAGGTGGGTTGGATTGGTTGAGGGGTTGCACACGATGATCTTCCAACCTTTTTTTTATTATTATTATTATTATTATTATTATTATTATTATTATTATTATTATTATTATTATTATTATTATTATTATTATTATTATTATTTTACTTACAGAGTGACCTTTTTCTACCAATATCCATGATAGCACAGGCTTTTCAGAAAGAGTTAAAATGAATCTACACCAATTAACAAAACTTAGAGAGCACATAACGGGACTGCTCAATTAAAAAGCGCTACCTCAGAACCTTGCCTGCTTTGTGCCAAAGCTACCATCATCTAGGCAAATACACACATACACACTTTTATATTATATACACAAATATACATATTAGATCAGTAAATTTATGCTTGATCTTTGCTGATAGATCAAATGAGAAAGGAGAAAATAAAGATAGTTGTCTACTTCTATTACCAAGGAGCAGAAGGCTGTAAGGTACTGTCATTAACCACTATGTAGACAAAGGCTGTTTTCATATTAAGGTCCATTCCACAAAAGCAAACCTATCAATCCACCACCATTGCCAGGGAAATAACTGATGAAAAAGCAAGTTATCCTGCCTTCATGTTGGGAAATCAGATGCTCTTTAATATGGAGAACTGAGAGGTTTAAACAGAATTACCCATAAAAAGAAATCCAGGGTGGGGAACACATGGAGAGCTAACAGGAGAAAAGGATGTAGAGATTATGGTGATTCATGAACTAAGCATGAGTCTTAGTATCATGCTGCTGTCTAAGGAAGCACCATTGTATTACAGATCTAAATAAGATAATGGTGCTAACAACCCTTTCACTCCAAGACCTCAAGTGCAATCACACACTCAGATTTTGGTACTGTTGCTCAAAAATGAGGCAGCAAACAAATCAGAACCCAGAAAAAAGAGTGACATCTGTGAATGCTCTAAACAAAATGTGGAGATGGAAGTGAGCAGTTTAGTCTGTGAGGAGGAAAAAAGGAGAAGGGGATGGGGTGAGAAAATATAATGCACTTCATAAATTTGAAAAAATTATTTTTGTCATTTATGGAACACAGCAAATTAAAAAGACATCTCTGCAAGATACCAATAAAACACACTTAGTGGTAAGAACTACACACACTGGAATAGTTTGCCTGGGGAGACAGTGGAATTAGCATGCTGAGACATTTTTAAGGACAGGTCAGATCAACATCTGTCAAGTGATAAGCAGAGCTGAATCATCTTGTGGCACAGGATGCACCAGGTGATTTTCTCAAAATTATTAAATGAAGCCAAGATAAATTCCATGAAGTATAACAGAACTGAAAAGCAGAATACATGTGGTAACTCATCCTCAACCACAACAACAAAAATTCAAATCTTGCTGTAATTGTACTTCACTTTTGGTTCATACATTTCACACAACTACAAAGAGAATTTCCATTTCCCTATTTGCAGTAACAGGCAACTTCATCCCAGAGCAGGTGTTGCAACCTTAAGCTGGTGTGATTAAGATCCAGACTGCTTACAGTGATGTCTAAGCCAAAACTGGGAGATTTCAAATACAATCCTCAACTCTTGAGTCTTCTCATCTTTCGATCTTTCACTTTCTTTCTATTGCTACACTGCAGAATCACCACAGCTGGTTTCACAAAGCTCCTGCTTTCCATGAGGTATCAATATCCAACTGAGGGGCAGAGGTAATTATGAGAGAAAATAAGAAATATGGAAGGGTGGCAGAAAATTATAGTGCAGGAGGTACTCAAAGAAAAGAGAACATTAAGCATGTGGGACAAAATGAATGGACAAAGGATGCTGCAAGGATACTTCTCCTCCAAGTACTGAAGACAGAAAAGGTTATGAAGCTTAGAAAATGGTTGGAGTGAAATGAGGAGGAAAGGAGGGCATAAGATGATCTGTTAAGGGAAGGGATGGAAGAGGAAGATGATGAGGACTAGTAAGAAGAGCCTTGAGAACAAAGATGGTGTCACAAGAGAGGCTTCTCTCATAACTTTGTGTCTGCTGTAACAAGGCAGTACAGAGGCACTATCTGGACTATCATTGAGAGACAGATAATTCTGCAACAACACACCTTCCTCAAGAATCCAACCCTACATCCACTTTGGGAAAGAGACTGACAAATCCAGTCTTGGTACTCATCATGTGCCACTTGACAGCTCTGTAACAGCTGCAGAAATAAAAGTCTTATGCTGAAACCCAAAGATAAAAGTCATTAGAACGGTGTAAATCCCTAACACATGGCAGTAGTCCATGACATTCATTATTTGTTTTTCACATAACTTGCCACTCAACAGAACTGCATGCAAGTCACTCTGAAGCTGCTGGTAACAGAAGGGGTACAAAGGTTGACACGCTTATGCTTCAAGAAACATTTTGTGCATGTGTGTGAAACCCATCACTGCAGGCTTATAAATAATTAGAAAGGCTTAGCATGTTCTGAAGATAATGAACCAGGTTAAGAAACAGGTCTAGATTCTGTAAGCCTTGCTCAACTGTTCAGTTCTCAGATGAGCAGCAACGCCAGCTACTCTTAGGCTAAGCAGTATGATTCATGCTAAGTCAAGTCAGTTTTCTCAGTATGATATATAAGGTGAATTTTTTACACCCTAATTATGGATATGAAACTCCAACAAAGCTGGAGACACAGAGAGTCAACAGGTTCCTTAAAATCTTCTCAAAGACCATAGTTAATAAAAAGAGCTATTAAAATTACATTAAATACTCATGAGTCACGCTTGTTCACAAGAAAATGCAATTTAATTTTCATTAGACTTTTCAGACAGATGAAAGACCAATTTCTGCAAGACACCCTTTTACCTTTACAAATCTCCTTTGGTGTTAGTTGTTAAATGAAATGTGCTATTTCCCTCCAGTTAAAAAGGTGAGACAAAACAGTGCTCATCTTGCATCATTCCATTTTGGGCAGATTTGAGGTATGAATCATGATAGATTCTATGTGCTACGTGATCAGCATTTCTATGTTACCAGTAGCAAACTACCTAAAGCACTCCCACAATGGAATATGTGTTCTTATACAAAAGGGATTACATGAACATTGACTGCAAATTTTTAGGTTTTACTCATTGACAAATTGTATCTCCCTGCAAGTAAATGCAGCTGATAACTTTCAAGGTGTCCCTCAGGTAACAGAAATCAATCAGAGGAAATTGCATTAGTAGCAGCAAGAAACAGAATGGCCCTGTCTTATGTGTAAGATTAAATTGGGATTTTTTATTTTTTTTTAAGAAGGAAACTGTTAGGCCTCAGGTGCTAGCAAACTCTTGTGATCTCATACAGAAAATATTACTGCTTCAGTCTCCTAGGGGGTGAAAAAGGGCGATAGTAATGCAACAATAAAGGGAAATGAGTGCAAAAAACCCAAACCGCTTCCAAAAACCCATACCCCAGAGTGACTCATCTGTTTTTCTTTACTCCATCTCAGTTTTCTAGTGACCCACTCACTAAACCTTCTAACATTTCACTCCTCACCCTTGTGAGCAAGTGATGACCAAATTCCATTGTTTCCTCTTATTCCACATGACAAACACAGTGAGAGGTCCTAGCTCTGCGACACATGCTTCAGACTCTTGGATTCCTCATTCTTCCCTCACTGCCCTAAAGCTGAGGCTCCTTTCTTCAGTACTCATCAACTCCCATGCCTGAAAAGTCTTAGTATCCCAACAAAAACTAAGAGAGGAAAACCTGAGCAGGCAGCTGCAAAAACCACATCCAATTGCCCACGTCCAACTCTTCTCTCCTCCTAACCTCATTTAATCCCTTTGGATCAAGAATGTGGTAGAAAAACTTCATGGCTACTTATCTTTTGCAATAACTTTACCTTAGCCAAACTGAAAAACACTGAGAAGAATGTATATAATTTTTTTCCCCTATTTTTAACAACATGTTCTGCATCTACCTACCACTTGTCATGAAAGGCTTTCTGTGATACTTTGTATTTCCATGTTTCCAAAGACAGATGTTACTAAGAGCTGATCCAAATCATTGCACCTTTCAATTTCCACTGTTTGATGAAACTCTGAAGAACTTTAACATTTGTTTGCAAATTAGGTGACTGATCCAAGACATTTGTATATTTCAGGAGCAAAGGTGTTAGTTTACAGGTACCACCTCCAATTCAAAAGCCACAGCAGAATCTAGCTACTCAGCCTAAACATAATTCAGTTCACAGGAGGAAAATCAAAGTTACAAAATCCCCCGAACTGCTCACCCAGCCTAGCTTTAAGCTAAATTCTAGTGTTGCTGTTAACTTGGGAGGCTACTCATAAACAAAGAGATCAAGAGTGGTAATTTGCCAGCTCTTCTCTATTATGGAGTCAAAACTTAGCAACCCGGAAAGATAAATTAGAATTAGAATTGTGCCAGCAGGTCAGCAGCTTGCCTCTTTTTTTTGGAGTATCACTCCAACGTGAAGTAACAAAAACACACAAAATAGTAAGAAAGGAGCAGATCATTAGGCTGAGATTCATATTCCTAGTCCATTCCTAATAAGGCTGTTGAATAGTCCTTAAAATATTTAAATTATATAACCTGCAAGAGAAGAAGAAAAGATTCACTAACTTCATGGAGAAGATGCTTACTGGGAAGATGAGATACTGGTATTCCCATTGTCACACCAGGAACTGTTTATATGTGCTAATAGGTTGATCAACAGATAAGGTTAAAATGACTATAGAATATTATCTTGCAGAGCATTCTGCTTCAAGATAAAAGTTCCAGTTTCCTCAGGCACGGGAGAACACTAAACTTTGGTTTAGAAAACCACACCACTGAATCAAACCACCATCTCCCCTTCTACTTTGCATACTATACCCCTCATGGTTTACCACAGGCGTTCAAAATAGAATATTTAGTTTGGGGCTTAATGAAATAGCTTTTCTTTATTTATTTTTAAAATCCATCACCAAGTGACATCATTCCAGTGACATCAGCACATTGCTGAAGAAACAGGAGACTGCTCCACAGTGAAATAACACATCTCTTTGCCTCACTTTTATATTTACTTTATCCCTGCTATACTTGATACAGTGTTTAAAGTGAAGGCAGGATGGGAGGAAGACGAAATGACTGGCAGTGGGCCAGTAAAGCCAGGGCATCAGTAAAACTAGACTCTTCAGCAGACCTCCACAGGAAGATAGGACTCTTCTGTGAAAGTCACTAGATCAGGAACAGTGTAATACTCTGGGGACCACTTTAAGATATATCTGACATATTTTTTTCAAAGCATAATCTAATGGACTGGACTTTCAGCTTGAGTCGCAGGTCACCTAGACTGACTGTGACTTGCTGCTCATGCACTGCTTAATGAAATTTTATGGTAAGTATTTGTCTACAGCTACACTGGGATACGTCCAGACTAATGCCAGTCTGTCACTAGTTGTCCTGAATGTACTATAAATTCCATGCTACTCTGTTGTAAAATAGTTACAGACAGGGAATTAAGGAATGACATAGGCAAATCTTCACCAACAGCTGAACCTCAGGAAGGTGAGGCCTAACAGGACTAAAATTACCAACCTCAAAGGATGCAACAAAAGCTAATGAATGTTTTTAAAGGTTTCCAAGGGTGGAAAGTGCTACACGAAGAAGAAAGAAAACATTTTTGTGAGCCTCTGTGTAGAGTAGCAACTGAAGGCTCCAATTATGCAGCTTCCCACAGATAACCACATGAACATAATAAAGCTACTCTGATGATTGACTTGCTCCTTCTCATTTGCATGACTTTCAGCACCTCCCACATGTTGCAAAACTTTAAAAGCTCTCTTCTGTCAAAACAGACTTGAACTATGGCTTAACCTTGGCTGGGATATCAGAACAAGGAGAAATCTCAGTGGGTCCGGGGAAGCAGACTGAAACCTGAAACCCCCTTGGAGGTGAAGAGGAGATGGACTTTTTTCAAGTACTGTTTAATTTATACTCATTAGTTTGTCTTAACAGAATCTTCCAAATTCTGATTTTTATTTTGCTAGCTGCCTGGATGGCTTGTGAATCAAGCCTTATACAATGAAAAGCTTCTCTGTTTTTCCACACCTATGCCCACTGACATGACATTATTCCTGCAGACGTCATTTTCATTACATCCTTAAAAGAGCTTGGGTACACAACCATACTGCCATGCTTTTCATTTTGAGCCTAAACCAAACTATTTTAACAGTGGTCTGGTCTTAGCAGGAATTTCAATTGCAACAGGCAACTATGAATTCCAAATTTTGCTAATCATTCAATATCTTCCTTAATTAGTTTCTCATTTGTGACTGATTCTGGTCATCATTCCCAGTAACACAAGAATTTAATTCCTCTCTTAAGGTACCCAAACCAAATCCTTTGCAAAATATTAACCCACTCATTTTCACAAGGATTTTTTTTTTTTCACAGAATTATTGCCTTCCTCAACTCAATTTGCCTGAACAGGCAAAAAATACTGAAGAGTCAGGAAAAATCTGGAGGTAGTCATGCCAAATTACTTTGTTCCTTTATGTAAGATACAGCTGCAATCTAAACTGTTGGGGGAAACTCGAGAAATATAAATCAAAAGGTATGCATGACACATGGGAGTCAGGAAGAGGGGTTTCCAGAGGACAGCCATTCTTTTTCACTATTTTGTGGGAAACAGACTAAGCAATCAGCAAACAAATAACATCTCTTCAAAGTGCCCAAGTTCTCCTTCAAACACAAAATTTACAGACTACCTTGTTTGAAACAGAGCATTTCTTCATATGCTTCAGGCTACACTGCTGAAACAGGAAACCTACACAACACTAAGATCAAAGGAGAGTAGCTGTGCAGCATCAAAACCTACACCACGAAGAACAGGGCCAGGCTGGCAAAAACTAAAACAAACAAACAGAGGGCAAAAAAACCAAAAAACCAAAAACAAAAACACAAAACCAACTGCTTTGAATTCACAGATGGAGGCCTGTCTTCCTCTGAGCATCTTTGCTGGAGGAACATCCTTCTGCTATGGTGAAACAGACATTCCAAAGCACATCCAGATGTGCAAATACTCATGATGTGTTTCTCATTCTCATCACAACATGTTCCTCATTTATTCTTGGTTAAGACCTGTTTGTTTTCCCTGATGACCTGCAAAGCTGTTACGGTTCTTACAAATGCATTTTTTTAATACCTTGCTAATTCCATGACTTCTATCTTGAGCAATATCTTTAGTTGTTCCCCTACCCAAGGACTTAGAAGAGCACAATTAGTTGACATCTGAAGCTGCTGTCACCTGTTTCCAGTACACATTGGTGGATTGGAAAGCTGTAGTTAGCAGATAGAAAGAAGAGTACATAGAGGCTCCATGGGGAGTCAAGCTGAAGGTACAGAAGGACAAAGAGGAATAATCCAAATACAAGATATTATACATTCTAGGTTAATTCTACTGTTGGTTTAGCTGCTACTACATCACAGAAGTCTGACACTCTTCTGACCCAGCCAATACATATTGCTGTCCTTCCCAGAGTAATGCCACACAGCAGCTTATTTTGGATTCTAGTCATATGCAAATGGTAAGCTGGGCTGCATGCCACAGCAAGTGTCCAGTACCAAGTTTGGTTGACTTCACCTGAGGTTTTTTTGTTTTCTGGTTTTGTGGTTGTTTGGTTGGAGTTTTGTTTGTTTGTTTTCTGGATTGGGGTGGGTGGGGAGGTTTGGAATTTTTTTGGTTGGTTTGTTTTGACTTGGGAGTTTTTGTGTTGTTTGGGCATTTGTTTTGGTTTGGTTTTGTTTGGTTTTATTCTTCCCTCAGAGATGCACCTTTTAAAAAGACAATTCAATTTGCTTTCTTTTTTTTAACAATTGTTATTTGCAATGAAATTTGCCTAATGGTGAAGGTAGCATGACACCATAAGTTTCCATTTTTGCTGTCATTTTTAAATTCAGAGGGAAGAAAGGAGGAAAAAAACACACAGAGAGAGCTGAAGCTAGTTAACCAATTCCCCCCTCACCCAAAGTCCTCAGCCTCTGATGAGATTGAATCACAGTTAATACAAATCTAGTCTGTCAGCTAAAGCAGATATGCACTGCTTCTAGGATAAAAGAACAGCATTGTAATATTCAACTGATCTCAGGTTCAAAGTAAAAGTCCTGCTGAATGTAAAGGGACACAAAAATCACTACAGATGATGCTAAAAGAGTATTCGCATTTTAAAAAAATCCCATAACTCAGATATTGCCAAAAGTACATTTTCAGAAAATCAGAAGTGCTAAATTGAAGATCCTGCGCCCAAAAAGCAAAGACCTTCAAAAAAGTATGAAAGGAAGACAAGGTCATCCAAACCAATAGAGCTGTGCAGTCTGCTGAGTCTCCAGCTTATAAACTCTGCCTATAAATAGACATTTTGCTTAAGGGATTATTCATAAATGGACTTCCAACAAAACCAGCAGTAAGACTGCTGGAGATCATTAACTTACAGCAAGTTGAGAGATTTTTACTTAGTCTGCTGGTCCTAAGTGGACTAACAACCATTTAAGAATAGCATTCACTTTGCTGTGTACAGAACAAGCCTCGCTTTATTTTCATGCTTAATGCTAGCTCTGTATTTAAATGCCTTTGCTATCTTGGTGTGTGATACATGAGACACTAGAAATAGCCCATCTGTTCCAGAATTTCCATTGTGTGTAGCTTTTAAAAGCTCAATTAATGATAAAAACCTTACTATGAATTTAACTTAGAAAGATAAAACCTAAAAAGTTGAGAGACCAAGACTGCACACATACTCTAGTGTATATTTTCCATGTAAATCTACTTTATCCATCTCATTCAGGCAAAATTCCCTATTACAGGCTAAAGAGAAGGAAAAAAAAATATTAAATGCTTGAAAGTCCTTGTCTTTTGCTGTTGCTTTTTCTTTTGTGTGTTTGCCTGATAAAGTCTGGAAAGTCTCCAATATTCAAAAGTCTTATCTGTGTATTCTCAAGTTTGGGGTTTTTTTTGGTGCTGTAGATACCTTTTAATCCAACTCAGATGTTGTTTTTACTGTGGAGGCCCTCTTGCAGCTAGCAAGACAAAACAAAACAGTGGGATCCTTTCCAGCAAGATACAGAGGTGTCCTCTCAGGACAAAGGTAAAAGCAGGCAGTATTTCATTTGCAAAGCAGAGCAGCAGAGCTGATCATTTCGTGTCAGAGAAGCCTATGTTACAATTTAATGTACGTAAGATGCAAACAACAGCAGACATGACTAGAGCCAGCTTAGACAGCAGGCACAGGCTGATTCCAAAAAGATGTTTAGCATCTTAACTCCAGCTCGGTGGCTGACTCCTGCAGAGATTTCTTAAAAACATCAATCACTGACTACAACAGTTCTGGGTATTTTAGTCTCCTCCAGTGGAAGTTGGCTTGTTTCTCAAGGAGTCTTATGATATTGCCAATCAGCAGTAATGTATCAGCCAAAAGACACCTTTGGAAAGGTTACAGCCAAATTACTCTATCACTCAAATCACTAATTACTCTACTTATGCTACTTTCCCTCCACTCTGCCTTGCTGGACAAATACCTTTTATATGTGATGATTGCAATCAAACAACTAGTTGCTAAGCATCTTTCAAAACCATGCTAAACAGACTTAGGAGGACTATACACATGTTGGCCATCAGGGCAAGAAACTTGTGTTGGTTTTACGCTGACTTCTGTTTTCTGACTTTGCATGTGTATGTGTGCAGGTACCATAAAAACCCCATGGGACCAGGCTAGTCAGTTTGTCAAAAACGTGCACTCTGCCCACTACGTATATAGGGAGATTCTCAACACTTCCCCTTTTACACATAAAAATTAATTAAATGGATGGGGGGGGAGAAAAAAAATGGGGGTGGGGAGGGGAAAAAAAGGGGAGGAAAAGGGTGGGGGTATACTTCATTTTAAAATGTATGCAATTTGCAAGTCAAAAGATTAATGTAACTTCTCGGTGCCACAACCATAGCTGTCAGAGTCCATTAGAAAACCTCAAGCTGTTCTTTGACTTCAGGATCATCAGCTACAACACAGACCTTAGGCAGCAGCAGTTAGCTGGCTGCTGGCAGTGATGGATGAGACAACAGAATGCAGTTTGCTCTTTCACAGCTCTATCAATGATATCATGCCCAGCTGACAGGCAAGGCAAACCTGGTTTTGTCAGTGAGCCAGGCAGATAGGATCCCAAAGACACAAAGGAAGCAGATATGAGCAGTAACAAGGCACCATCCTCAGAGTTACTTTTCTGGCCAAAACTGCATTTTAGCAGATTTCTGGCCCAATAGCACCAAAGATACATCCATTATGGGTCTGAAAATCCACTCTATCTACTGCAACTGCAGTTCTTCCTCAGCCAAAAAACCACATGGTTCACAGGAATGGGCCAAATGCTGGGAAATGTGGGCAACTCTCATGCTGTTCACAAACATTAATGTCCAAAACCCAAGCACATTCTCCATTACAAAAACAGAGGCAAAATTCCAAATGCAAAAAGCTGTTATCATTATTAGAGACAACTAACAACCCTTGACAGCATTACCATTTGGAAAAAACACTCTGTGGTCAGCTCCATCTGCAGCTACTGTTTTGTTACAAGATCTGCTGCTCTCTCAAACAATTTTACCAAGTGATTTTAAAAAATTGAACTCCAGAGCAGGATATCTGGCCTGAAATGGCCATAATCCAATAGGAAAGGCTGTAAAGCTGATTAGAAAGTACAATATACGATCAAGATATCAACACTCACTCCCAAACAGCTTAAAATGATTTCAGACTGTACAGAAACAGCAATGACCAGTTCATATTTCTGTCATTTCAGTGGACACACTACAAAGGGCAATCTGGGTGAGACGGCGCCGAGTACACGTTCCTTGGCAAAGCTCTGTCAGCTCAGGCACTTCTTTGTTCTTACACTGCTCCTCCTCACAGCCTCTCTGTACAACTTTTAGAGGATGCTACAACCCCTGGGGTGACCCACTCTTTGCCTTTGTTCAGAGCATTCAGTAAAAGCAGCTCCAAATCCAACTATGGCCTTTTGAGTCTCTGCTACAGATTATTTATCACTTATACTGCATTTCAGAGGAAGACATCAGAACTGCCATTCAAAAAATCAAGCTGCAGTCTCCCATCTGTATTGCAGCTGCTGATTGCCTGATCTCTCATGATTATAAAATCTAAAAATGCATCCCCATATTTTTGCTTTATAAATTTTTTTGCACATGGGATCTGCAGTTTTCAGAGAGCTGTTTACAGTTTCTCCTCTTTGCCCCCTTACTCCACATTTTTACCAAATCTCTGTGCAGAAATTGGGTTTACCATACGGTACACCCTTCTCATGATTCAGTAACTTTCACTTCAGCAAAACCCTAGATATTTGTACTAGTACTACATGCATATCAGCTCTGCTCTGTTGTAGCACTTTGCCAAAGAGAGAAAGCAGGCCACTGGAAGCAGAGCAGGTGGGAGGGGAAGGTGGGGAGAGGGCTGGGAACAGGGAAGAGAACAGAAGTACTGCTCGCCTCCAGCTCTGGCACAATACCACTGATGGGAAGGGAGGGTATATAGACAGAAAAATCCTTCCTCATCCCTGCTAGAAGAACAAGGTATAGGAGAACAAAGCCGGGCTAGGCTAAGAGCCCAGTCATAACAGTGCATGATAATTTTGGGGCGGCACACATTTGCTATCTGATGCATCTATTTTGCTACCATAGAACACCTGGGATATGCTTTGAATCTGGCATTTTCCCCAGCATGACAACCCACTCACTAATCCAAAATCTCTGCTAACACATCACCTTTCCTCAAGCTGTAAAGAGGAAAAATATCACAACACACATTCTTCTGTTCTGTCTCTCATACTAGTATTTTTGTAACAACTTTGGCAGCTGTGCTGTCTAAACCAACTCCTTTTTCTACAGCAGATTATAAAACAGGCATACTATTCTATCACACTGAAAATGCACTCTAGTTAACATGGCTATTTCCTGCTCCCTGTGTAACCATGTCAAGCCTAATGAAAGCAAGTTTCAGCTGCAGTCAGCACTGTTGGGATGCTGTTGCGAGTGAGCCAATATCTTTGGTCTCATATGTTACCAACAGAATGGCTATCTGGTGTACAGAAACTGTATTATAGTGGTGATAGACACAGCAAAAAGTAAGCATTAATTTAGTTTCAATAGGAATATCTTCTCTCCTGAGTTCAAAAGTCACGACTGGACTTCTATAGTGAGCAAACTGAATATGAGAGCCACTGAAGAAGAGTCTCCAGGATGTCTTTTCACACAGCCACTTTTCCAGACTACAACTTCCCTTGAGCAGAATGAGCTAGTGCATCATTCACTGATCTGTCTTGGGTTAGCTCACATCTATCTAAACCAGCATGAAGTTCTGCACCTTTGATGTAAGTTAATTCAGCTCACATGGCTTTCCCCAGCCTGGCTTCTGCAGCTTCTGAAGCAAAGGGAGCCAAATTAGGCCCATCTGTCTAAATGGAAGGGAGTCCTCTCTCGCCATAAGGTGCATTTCATTACCCAGCACAGAAGTTGCCTTCCAAAAGCACCAGGAAAGGAGGTTTCCTTCCTGCCAACACTACCCAGAATACTAGGCACACCGAGAGTGGGGGTTTTCACATAACCGGGATTCTGTGCCATGAACTTCTTTGCACAGAAGCCTCAAGGGTTTGCCTACAAAGGGATTTCCTGCAATAACCTTTCGTCTAACATTTGGAACTTCTGGGTGGCAACAGATCTGCAAAAAACATGTGATTTTTTTTTCATTTAAAAATAAAGAAGGAACTAGCAAACGTCAGAGAGCAGAGACGATAACTCTCTCTGACTTGATCCTGCAGGTGTTCATTGTGCAACTGAAGTTCGTAGTCATAGAATACATAGAATACATAGAATAAACCAGATTGGAAGAGACCTTCAAGATCATCGCGTCCAACCCATCAACCAATCCAACTCCGCCCAAGCAACTAACCCACAGCACCAAGTACCCCGTCAAGTCTTCTCCTAAAAACCTCCAGTGATGGTGACTCCACCACCTCCCCAGGCAGCCCCATACAAGCTCTGGAAGCCTCTCACTTGCTAAACTGGAAATCCAAAACTGAAAGTAGCCTTAAATCATCAGGTACAGATGCTAGAGAAAGGACATAAACCACTCCCTGCTGCTACTCTCTGGGATCTAGAGAAGCAAAGTTAGAAGACACAATTGCACAACTTCAGGTCCCAAATCTGACTTAAAGGATTTATCTTGAAGAAGAACTGCAGACTACGATCAGACCCCATGCTGGCTCTGCCACAGCACTGTGCCCCAGTAGCAGTACTAACCGTACCTCAGTTACGTGTTTCCATATGTGTTATACAGAAATTACCAACATTGCAAAACCACAAGTGACAAAAAACTAATTCCTTCAGTGGCCTGTTTTCTGTGAGAGAAGATCTGAAGGAGGTATCTCTAAGTCTGCATGTAAAAACACACGACACTTTTGAGAAGCACAAGTTTACCACTGAAGACCTAACAGAGCAGACCTAAAAGCTTTTTTCCCTATCACATATGTTCATTATGAAGTGGTTTGAAAACTAACCAAGAAGTTGACAATGAAAAAAGGCACAGAAATCTGTAAGACATACCCTAAGCAGTGGCAAACATTAATTTTACAGGAGGTAAAGAAGTTGTCCAAAAAATAAAAACACACTATATTTATGTGACAGACCTCTTTGGAAGTTCCGTCTTAAACCTAACAAAAATGAGGTATGGAAATCACCTGCATCTAGATTAATTTTGGCTAAAGTGGGATTCCCCAGGGAGTCCATGCAACTGAATAAGCAGCTAATTGGATTCTAAGAGTAGTGTTTAACGTACCATAGTTGGAGGCCAGTTACAAGCAGAGTAGTGCAGGGGCCTATCTTGTTAGATACCCGAGAAGGAAACATCATCAACAGTCAATGCATTTGTGGGCAAGGCTGCCATTCAGAGTGGCCTGGCAGGAACTCTATAAAATTCAACTTGGACCACTGCAAAGTCCTGCTCTTGAGCAGCAGCAAGCCCATGCACCACCACAGGCTGGAGGCTGACTGTCTGGACCAGTCTGTTCTGCCAAACAGGCCTAGGGAACAGCAGGGTTATCATGAGCCAGCAGCATGCCTGGGCAGCAGCAACAGCTAGCTCCATCCCACACCATGTCAACAGCCACGTAACCAGGAGACTGAGGGAAATTATTTTTTCCACTTTCCCTGGCACCTCTCAGGCCATTCTTGGACCACCACCTCTGGCCCTGCAGTCCTGCATGCTAGGCAGGCATTGATAAACTTGAATAGGTCTGGGGGAGGGCCAGCAGGGCAGTTCAAGAACTTGAGCCCTTGACCTGCAAGAAGAGATGGGAGATTCATCATGGAGAAAAGACAGCTTCAAGGAGACTTACTAATAGCCTGCTGGTACCTATTGGGAGGTTATCAAAAAGATAGAGCCTGCTTCTTCACACTGGTGCATGGAATGAGAATGAAAGGCATAAGGTGTAGATTGCTATTGGGGTACCTCACAGAAGATCAGAGAAAAAGGAAAAAGACAGTAAAGCAGTACCACAAGTTGCTCAGAAAGGCTGCAAAGCCTCTGTCCTTGGAGGTCTTCAAACCCATTCAGACAAAGCCCTGAGCAATCTGGTTTGAATTCAATGTTCACATTGCTTTGAGACAAAGGTTAGATCAGAGAACTCCTGAGAGGTCCCTTCCAGCCTTATGGGCTCAGTGACTCAACATAGCCCAGCTTCTGTAATGAATAATGATGCAAAAGGGCTCACAAAATTGAGGATTGCTTACATTTGGGAGCCTGAAAGCAGTATTCGCACCTTGGAGAAGCAGTACTCTTAACAGTTTGTACAGTGCTATTGAAAAACATCACATAGTTTCACTGTGCTCATGCTGGGAACATCTTAGAGCAAGGAAGCGATGCTTTCACCAGACACTATCTTGCCTCCAAGAGTGGAGTTTTGCAAGCAAATGTGTGCAAGCCAAGGGAACTCTAAAGAAGAACTAAGACACATGGACACCAAGGCTTAATGAATCATAACACTTAGAAAAAAACCCCTAATCCTGGTAATTACCAAGTGTTTTGTTTTGAGTTGGCTGAAATGGTTGTGTTTATGAACAGAATCACAAATATTTATTTTGCTTGGTAGAACTCTTCAAGCTGAATACTGATCCTTTATCTGGAGCACAAAGGGCTATCAGTTTTCAATAGTCATAACTTCTCTACATACCATATCAAGGTCTTGGGAAACCCTCCGTTTGCGCAGCTCTTCCATCCTCTCACACACATCCGTGAAGCAAGTGTTATAGTAGTCTGCATACTGCTGTGCCAGGTCATCAATATTTCCCAGTGACCCATCCTATGGCAGAAACAAAGAGAAAAAGAAAAAGAAAAAAGAAAAAGAAAAAAGTTAATAAATTTAAAAATTCTAATTGAAAGGTAACACCACAGCTCTTGAAGGAGACCCCCATTCCCTGCAGCATATCCAATACACAGCTCTTGGGTCATCCTCTCAGTCCCTAGCCCCAAGCATGCTATCACACAAGGACAGCTGAGAATTGCAATACCACAGTAGCTCTTCCAAAACAGGACCTTGCTAATTTCTACACAGTGAAAAAAGGCAAGGACAGCAACACACAGCAGCAGAACAATATATCTGCAGGCACTGTCTGCCGCAGTTCCATACCACCTACTTCTGTTTCTCCCAAGCAGCTGCCCATTCATCCAATAAAGAGTCATTACAGGTGTTTCACTGACCTTATCTACTTCTGAGTAGCCCCGCCTTCCTTGACAAAGACTAACAGCAACTTAAAACATTAAGCTTCTTGCGTTCAAGCATAATCAACCAAACTGCAAACAATTCCAGCCAAATGACTTTAAAAGGTATATTTATGCCACCCACAAAGATGATGCTAGTTAGCCTTTTAAGATACACTGGGGGTGAAAACATGGTTTATTACAGTCCCAAATGTCTAGTTTGCTAGGCAGGATTGCCACCCTGTTAACTACATGGTTACAGCCACAAATCTAATTGTAATCATCTGTTATTTAGTGTCAAAACTCATACTTGAAAATTTCAAAAAATGAAACAAAACCAGACTACTTTTCAATTGGCATGAAAAATCCTTCTAAACTGCAGACACTTATGCCACAGAGGGCCAGGCAAGGGTGTGGGCAAGATGAATTAGCAAATTCTTTGGTACAAAATGAATGTGCTTAAAATAGGTCCAAAAGACTGGATGGAGTATTTTTATTTCTGTATTTGTCTAACCAATGAAAGAGCACATTATGTTATTGCATACATTCTTTAAAAGGTAACAATCTACACCTTGCACTGAATGAAGAAAAAGTGCTGAACTGCTCTGTTAGTTCATTCTTGCTTGCTGCTCATAGATGCAATGCATACAAATAGAAAATTACGTCTTGAATATTAGGAAAAATCTAAGCAACCAAGAACTCATTTAAAATAATTATGTTAACATAAGTTAGCATAATGTAACATAAGTTGCAATATAGAGTTTTAGCATGAGAGCTAGGAGGAAATCTTTTAATTAGAAACCAGACCTTACTGAAGCTGTTGCCATTTAGAAACAAGCATGTGATCCTGCTCTCAGGGGTCTTGACTATATTGGAGGCAGACCTGCTCTAATGAAATATGAAGTCCAGAGAACTGGGAAAAAATCAGTTTAAATCAAAGTGTAAGTCTAGTAAACCTTAAGAGTATGTGAAACACACTCTCTTATTTTTTGAAGTGCAGTTCCACATGTGCAATAGGTAACTCAGATTCCCCAGGAAATTTTGTACAGCTTAAATTCCCAAAAATTCAGAACACTTGCAGTGTCTTAAAACTGTTGTGCACGCTACAGGTGGCAAACAACTTGCACATCACTTTTTGGAGCAGGGGAAGTAAAATAACTACACTAAGTATCTATCTAGACACACACCCTCCTCTATATATACCTGTGTATTTTTTACTGTATTTCCTCTTTCTCAACCTGCCAAAGGTCTCGTACAGGTGATGTTTCAAACATCAGAAGATAAGGTTTCTTTAATGCAAACACATTTCTGAGAACTTCAGGCTCTCCAGAGCTTCAGACAAACAACTTTCCACACCACTATGCCAGTGTATAGTTCATGAGGACAAAACAACACCTTTTGAGAGAGTGACGGTGCTACCTTCCCTTTCTACTGCAGTAGCAGTGATACCTGTTCAGTGGTCAGCCAGCATACATCTTCCTTCAGGAACCTCCTCACCATCCATTGCTTCCCAACAAGCTGGCGAAGAAACTGCTCGGCTCTGCCTGTGCCACAAGCTCCACACACCTGCCTGTCCAATGGGACACTTCCAGTAGCTGAGGGCCCTCTGGCCAAGCCCATGCACATAGCAAGCTGCACACTCTGTAAGGGCAACTGGTGCTGCAGCACTGGGGACAAAAGTGAACACCAAACCGGAAAAGCAACTCCAAAACTTAAACCTCATTTACTCACTGCTGCAGGCAATAAGAAAATCTGTATGACTTCCAAAGAGATGACACCTGAATCCCAAACACTCCATCATAAGAAACATTCCTCTAAGGGTTACCAAAAATTCCACTTTGGAGTATCTTCTCCAGCCACAGCTTGTTTATTCCTTGATAAGCTTTGCCACTTCAAAGTATGGGAGCTAGAAACAGTAATGATAGAAGGGGAAGGCAGGAAACTATTACCAGAACAATATGAAATCTGCCTATTTACTTATCAGTCCATCTCCTTCCTCAATTTTGGAAACCATTAAATTCCATATAATAAAACTGCTTGGAAATAGGTTAACTTGTGACAGTAAAGTCATGACTCTGCAACTGAGTGATACACTCCAAATCCAAACATATCACATAAACTCCAGCTTAGCTGAGAGCTGACTGGAGTTGAGGTGATGATAGCAGCATGCTCCATTGCTCCTTTGCATGTGTACCCATATTTCCTCAGGTTCATGGTCACAGATCACTTGCAGGATAGCAATGGTGCTGTGCAATGGATCAGACAAAGCTGAACAAAGGCTCCTTTTCCCCCCCCCCCCACTTATGTTGGCATGCACTTCACTGCACTTTTTAAAATCATGGTCTCTACAAGGCTGAAGGCCTGTTATCAATCCCTAGAGAAAAATTAGCTTGATTGCAGTACCCCAACTAATGCCCCACCATTAGTGACTTCATGACTGCAGCGAAAGACCTATTCAGAAGTGACCAAGGCCCACCACTGCCACACAGTCCAGAAAAGTTGAGCTGCAGTCATCAGCCTGACTGACTGAGTGAAGGAATTTCTCTCAGTGCTTGGGACTTATGTTAAGGTCTATGCTCCAAATACAGCTCATGCCAGCTTTCCCCAGGAAGACCAGTCCTGTCTGAAAGCAAGCCTAACATCTAAAAAAAAAAAAAGATGAAGGAACAGAAAAAAAACCACAACTTCTTAAGAGAGGAGAACTGATAAGTGAAAGACAGTCATTGCAAGTCTGCCACACACTTTTGCTAGGCTGCCATACCAAAAGCAGCATGCAACCTCTTAACTAGATGCAGACATCTTCGGGGTTTGAAGTCTCTAGCTTTGATACATGAGAACAAAAATACAAACATTTGCATTTACATCTCAGCTTGCCAGGAAGTTGTAGTGAGAAACACTGACTGAATCATTTGTGTCTGTGGCTAAGAGCTTCTTTCATGAGTTTATGAATGTGGATATCCAGAATGCATTGCTTTTGTCAAAATTAATAGAGATAGACAAATGAACTCCAGCCAAAGACAGCAAGTATTTTACACCTTGCAGCATCCACTCATGTCACATGTAAAGATTCTATGATTGTATGAACTGTCATAACTAAAAAAAGGATTGTGTATCTGATTTATCAGATTTTATCCCTGCATATAGTTATCTAAATACCTCTTTTTCATTCTTCTAGTACTATTAAAAATATGGCAAAATTAAATAAAACTAAACAAAACAAACAACAGAACATGCTTCATTTTTCTACTGCACTGATAATGGCTGAGAAGCCCTACTTTCAGTATCATCAACTGACAAAGCTCCGGTGTGAGAAGTCATTAATTTCCTTACAAAGACAGCCAAACAAATTGTCCAAAATGCTTCATAAAAGTCCTTAGCATTATTAATAAAATAGAACCCAAAAAAGCATTCATAATTCATAGTATTTTAAAATGTTTCACTCTGATGCATAAAGAATAAGAGTTAATTTTCCTAAGTTCCTTTTCACGGAATTGTAGGTGTTGGAAAAGACCTCCCAGGAAGGTCTAGGCCAACTCCCCTGTCAGAGCAGGTTCACCTAGATCAGGTTGCACAGGAACGTGTCCCGGCGAGTTTTTGAAGTCTCCAGTGAAGAGACTCCACAGCCTCCCTGGGCAGCCTGTTTCAGTGCTCCAACACCCTCAAAGGAAAGTTTTCTCTTCCTGTGTACTCCTATACTAGAATGTGCTCCTTACCCCTTGTCCTATCACTCTCCCTATTCAAGTGTTCTAACACTTCCTTGCTTTCATATGCAAGCTAAAACCTAGAGGATTAGGATAATAGAAATAAAAATCTAAGCCTGTACATTTGCTCATTTTTTATTAATAGCTCTACATTGTGGGCTTGATTCCAACACTGATAGCAACAGGGTCTAAACAAACCTGGACTGCTATTTTAGTTTTACATGTAGGAAAAAGTATTTGATACCAAAAATAGTAAGCCAATGCTATTTATATTTATAATAAGACATAGTTTTTAAATTTACTCTTACTGATATACCTGTAATTCAGTAGTCACTGATGTGTTCTTAACTGCTTTAGGCTAGCAATAATTTTAACACCAGGACCTTATAACAAACTCTCATTTTGTTACAAATTTAATAGTTGACCAAAGCCCTACCATGAAGACTGCAATGTTCCAGCTACATAATCCCACAGATCTTCACTGGTGGAAAAAATTTGTAAGCAACACAAATATTGAGCAGAAATGCCATTCCTGAAATGCTTCAATTTATTCATAAAAAGTCACAACATTTTTCTCCTCAGACTTTACTACTGCCTGATAACTTTCCAAAAAACAGTCCAGTAGCCAGGGATAAACCCCACCCACTAGTTTTAAAGGGTTAAATGTGAAATTAAAATTTAATAACATAGTCTAATGAAAGCAGAAGTTATCTCAGATTTCTATTTTTGGCTGTCAAGTATGTCCCCAAATTTCCGTGTTATAATGTATGCACGCACCATTTTTCAGCATCATAGAACACAGAATAAATGATGAACTGCTCTGGAATTCCCACAGAATTAGTTCTGATATGCATGTGAATACCAAAGGAATCCACCGGGATTCCTGTTAATGGAGTGACTACAAAGGAAAGCTGGAACGATTTGACACTTATTATAAAGTTGGGATTTATCGGTCACCGCACATCAGTTAGTTTAATGTGCTGGCAGAATCCTTTGTATTTGACATCTGAAAGTGTAAAGGAGAAAAACGATTTGCCAAAGAGCTCTGCTGTCAATAAAATTAAGTAAAAATACATTCATATTGTAATAATAGTAATAAAATACAAACACTATTAGCTGAAGAGGAATAATGAATCTGGCCGAGTAACGTACACGTAAACCTGCATATGAACCCAAAATACTCAGCGCTGGAGCAGCATACATACTTTGTGCACACATTTCTGTGTGGAACAAGAGCTTCAGAAAAAGCTACCAAGAATACTATTTGAGTTTGTACTTTTCTGTCTCAGATTCTGAAAAACATATTACAGAGCTGTATATTCCACATATCCTACTCATATTCCAACAAGCATTAGCAGTAAGCACGTAAGCATCCTGGCCTGTATCAGGAAGTGTGGCCAGCAGGAGCAGGGAGGTCATTCTGCCCCGGTACACTCAGCACTGGTTAGGCCGCACCTCAAGTACTGTGTCCAGTTCTGGGCCCCTCAGTTTAGGAAGGATGTTGACTTGCTGGAACGAGTCCAGAGAAGAGCAACAAAGTTGATGAGGGTTTTGGAACACAAGCCCTATGAGGAGAGGCTGAGGGAGCTGGGGTTGCTTAGCCTGGAGAAGATGAGACTCAGGGGTGACCTTATTACTCTCTACAACTACCTGAAGGGAGGTTGTAGACAGGCAGGTGTTGGTCTCTTCTCCCAGGCAGCCAGTACCAGAACAAGAGGACACAGTCTCAGGCTGCACCAGGGGAGGTTTAGGTTGGATGTTAGGAAGAAGTTCTATACAGAGAGAGTGATTGCCCATTAGAATGGGCTGCCGGGGGAGGTGGTGGAGTCCCCATCATTGAAGGTGTTCAGGAGGAGACTTGATGGGGTGCTTGGTGCCATGGGTTAGTTGATTAGGTGGGTTGGATTGGTTGATATGTTGGACGTGATGATCTTGAAGGTCTCTTCCAACCTGGTTTATTCTATGTATTTCTATGTATTCTATGAATGTCAGGAAAGAGGTCTTGATTATCACATACACGGGCTCACTCTCTAAGCTGCTGGGTGAAATTCATCTAGCTGCATGAAACTCAAAAATATTAAAAAAGATGTGCATGCTACAAGCCTATTTGGTCAGCAAGGCAGATGGGTGCCCACCTGCACATGGTAAAACAGATCATAGCACACAACACAACTATACGAGTTCTGAATTCTGAAACCACTCCAGCTTTGCCCACAGCACATCCATGACCTGGGAGTTAAGGAACAGGTCAGAGACTGTGAAAAAATAAAATAAAATAAGATAAAAAAGTCTTTCTCCTATAAATCTACATGGAAAGGGCACTGATAAAGTGAAGACACTCTTTCACAACACTCTGCAAGCATGCCTTGGCAAAGGCATGTTTTTGACCTTCACAGCTCAAAATGAGAAAAATCCATTTCCGTGGTTGAAACACAGAACTACTGTGTGGAGAGTCACTGCAAATATTAGCAGCTTATTTCTGGCAGTTAGATCTCAACAGGGACGCCTACCAAAAATTTGTGGAACACGACCCTGCATTTCAATAATACCTTTGGTTTGGATAGCTGTTAGAAGTACATAAATGAAAGCCAGAACATGGGCCAGAGCAAACAGGCCTGTTCAGGGGAAAGGCTGGGTAAGGAGGAGGAGGGACCAAGAAAGTGGGGAAATGAGAACATCTGCTGAAGGGAAACATGTTTGTGCCTAATAAACACAGCTTTCAAAATGTATTCATCTACACAGCACACATTGTACAAGATGTTTAAAGTTAAACATGCCTAGAAAGCAAGGGATGATCTTTTCAGGTATTTTTTCCTAACACAGACTCATAGAAACTTGAGAACCTTACACATCCTTTTCTAGACAACTTTGGACTGGCAGTCTGCTTCCCTGTACTGCAAAACATCCTAATACACAAATTGAGACTACAGGTGATTAATCCAAGAGAGACACTGACTTTCATATTCTTCCACAGTTCTTTCTGTGAAGACAGATTTAAATCAGATCCAAACCTTTTTCAAAACAGGAGTTAAGCCTGCATATACCTCTCTGGCTAGGGCTTGCATTTCAATTTGCTACAGTAGTACAGACTCACACAATGAGAACAGGCATCCATAGGCAAACCTGTGGAGCTTCACAATAATTATATCTGTTACACATTTCTGATCTTCTTGTCACTTGCTAGGAATGCATTTCTGCCAGGAATAAGGCTGGTGTTTTGCTTCTGGCTTAGCTGCAAATGGTTGCCATTAAAAATAAACCAAACAAGCTGCTAGAGAAACATTCCCTTCATTTCCTAAGGCTCAAAAAGGACAATCTTCTATTCAGCAGAACTAACAATTCCACTATCCATGAAGTGACAGGTTCAAAGTCTGCCTTGACAGGCAGCGAGGTCAGAAATGTGAATGAGACAGAAGCATGAGGCCAGTCGGCCTTGATATTCAGAGGAAGGCATAAAATAAGTCAGTGTAGAAGTCATGACATTTTTATATTAAGAACAGCTATTTTAGAGGATGCTAAAGAGTTGTCATGGTTCTCCTGACCTCTCTATGGCTGGACACTGCAAGAACAAAGAAGATACAGATCAGACCAATTCAACAGAAGACTTTCCATCAATTTTTATGGCATCTGAGAGTTGAGTCATCAAGCTGTGCAGCTTTACAGAGTCACAGAAATAGAGCTAATAAAACTGTGTCAGACTCTGCAGCATGGGTAAAAGAGTTCTAAATTCCATACAGTAAGTAGAATGCACAATGGTATAGTTTGATATAAAAGCGTCAGCAGCAGTTTATCTGAAATAACTGAGTACAGAGCACTCTGTACCCAGAAAATATATATTAAACCACAGAGCTATATGAAACCTTGTCTGATTTTCACAAAGCAAATTCTTCCCCTTTTCAAAATTCTACAAACAATGTCGTTCCTTCACCATCAGCACCATCATGTTTTTCCCTTTGGTTTTCACTCTAAAGCCCCCTGAAGTTGTGAAGAAAGTATAACAAAGCATCTCTGGAAAGGCATTCTGAATGTGATACATGTTTTCCCCTTTCCCTTATAAATTAAAATCAATTTGAAAGCATACTACTGGGATCCCTCTCTCTGGTATGTAACCAAGGAAGTCCTCTATGTAAAAAATACAAATGTGTGTGTGTATATATATATATATATATATATATATATATATGCAAGCTAATGTGTTGCAAATGTACATTCCAACACACTTAAAGTATTTATCACAAGTAGAACCAGCTCTTTTACACGCTTATTATCTTGACAGACAAGATTATGTGCAAATTTTATTTATGAGAACTTAGTTCAAAGCACTCTTAATGTCCAGTTTCCCTAATAACAGTATATTACCTTCTATCCTCCTTTCCCTGAGGTGATCTGCACAAAGCTTATCAAAATGTAACTCAAAACTCTTGTCTGCTTCAGAATGTGCCAGGCCACCACTACCCACCAGGCTGGTCAGCAGTTGGGCATAGGTTACCACTGCCAGCTTATAAAACAGAGTAAGCTAATAACTCCCTAAGCCATGTAATAGCTGTACCTGACATCATCTCTCATTACTTTAGTTTCCATTACTTTCATTGCCTCTTCCTTCTGCACTCTGTGTTTGCTGAGACTCTTTGTCAAACTGAGTGGAAGTGTGTCTCATCATGCACACACTTGGAAAGGAAACAAGTGGCACACAGAAGAACGGCAAGAATTAAAAAAACTAAAGTATATGTGATTAAAGCATCACCAAGAAGATGGAGATGAATTTCTTGTTTCAGAACGTGAAAGTATAGTATATGTTACGGGGTTGCTTCATGTTTGGGTTAAGTGAGACCCCACCAGGAGAAGTGCATCTAGTTCTGGAGCCCCTATTACAAGAGGGATATGGACGTGCTGGAATGTGTCCACAGAAGGGCCACGAGGATGAGCAGAGGGCTGGAGCACCTCTCCTATGAGGACAGACTGAAAGAGTTGGGGCTGTTCAGTCTGGAGAAGAGAAGGCTCTGAGGTGACCTAATTGTGGCCTTCCAGTATCTGAAGGGGGCCTACAAGAAGGCTGGGGAGGGACTTCTCAGGATATCAGGCAGTGATAGGACTAGGGGGAATGGAATGAAGCTGGAGGTGGGGAGGTTCAGGCTGGATGTGAGGAGGAAGTTCTTCACCATGAGAGTGGTGAAGCCCTGGAATGGGCTGTCCAGGGAGGTGGTTGAGGCCCCATCCCTGGAGGTGTTTAAGACCAACCTGGATGAGGCTCTGGCCAGCCTGATCTAGTGCGGTGTGTCCCTGCCCATGGCAGGGGGGTTGGAACTAGATGATCCTTGTGGTCCCTTCCAACCCTGACTGATACTACGATACTAGGTTAGAGTATTACAAAACAGATAGGCAAAAGCCAAACATCTTAAGTAGATGATGAAATAAATCTTTTTATCTCAGTGAGATGGCCACATAAAGTGCAGTAGTGAAGATCTCATTTAAATTGCTGTATTTTCTTTAGTAGTAACAAAGTATGACAAAAAAATCTTCTGTGACATTTGGGTCTGCATAACTGACATGTGAATCATTGAAAGAGTAGTCTGAAAAAAAAAAAACTTACAAAAATTATGCCAAAAAACCTTAAATGATTTTAGATATTTAAAGAGAAAAACTAAGAAAACAACAGTAACTCAGGACAAGTATGTCAGCTCAGAAAGTCTGGTTTACATTATTTCCCAAGGTGGTAAAGTAGCATGGTAGATTCAGGGGAAAAAAAATCAAACTTTGGCCATGTTTCTGCCCAAGCTGGTCAAAACTCCTTTCTGCTTTATACCACTAATCACTAAGGGTCATTCCATTATAGGTAGATGCATTGGTGAAATAATAAAATGCACTAATTCAATGACCAACAGGCACTGAGGTCCCATCTAACAATGAATCTACTATGTGAAATTCTGTTTTCATTTTCAACTGAGAAAAAAGAACTCAGAAAGTACCATAAAATTAAGAGTTTCACCATGAACATACTCTTGGGAGTATTCTGAGCAGTATTTGAAGTGTGATATTATTTTAGGAATAGGCAATTATTTTTCTACCGGTTTGACAACTCTGTCTGTAAGTCAACCTTCATACATGAACAATAGGAACAATACCCACCATCTACTGATACACTAATATTCTACTACATGGGATTCTATTCTAACCTACTCCTTTCATCTGTAAATGAAGTATCTTAACATGATAAAACTGTAAGGAAGACACCTACTACAATTCAGATTTGTGAATCTCTATTGCACATGGCAGTAAAACCTTCAGAGCACTCTATACCCTACTCCACAAATTCATTCTTGCCTGAAACACAACATACACAGTTCCCAACAGGTACAGGAGTATAATAATAATAATAATAATAATATTAAATATCATTTTTACCTCCCTACCTAAGGCTTGTTTAGTAAAATAAAATAATTCTTCCTTAAATAGTTTCTCCAAATAAAATGTGCTACATCTGTTTTGGCATCTGAAATGTTTGCTTTCCTTTTTTTTTTCCTTAATACTAACAAACAGTTACAGATCCTCAGGTCCTGTCTTGTGAAACTCTGATCTTCGTTCCTCTCCTTTTTTTCTCCAAATGTCATGGCAGTGAGAAAAAACACCTTTAAAATTTGCTGTGCTTTTCATGAGAACAGATTGGCACAAGCAGAACATACCTTACCCACTAAAAGGAAATTTAAAAAACCAAACAAACCCCACCAAAAAAACCAACCAACCAACCAAAACCCCCACAAAAAAATAAAATCCCTATCCTTCTTTCCCCTCTCCCCCCCCCCCCACTTTCTCTTGCTTTTCCAGCACACTGTTCTGTGCTCCTTGTCCCTTTATTTCTACTTCTCTGGGTTTGGGGATTTTTATCCCCACCCTTTTCACAAACCAGGTCTGAAATCCTCAGCAGATCTCCTGCTTGGCCCTTCCTAAGGACCACGGCTTCCCCTACCTAGCTCACTGAAACCTACCAGTACTGGCACCAATAAGCAGACCTCTCCACACCCTCTCTAATTTCGTCACCACCTCAGCAGCCGAATCCTACAGTGGACCTTTCCCCACAGCTACAATTACCAGAAGAAGAGAAGAGAGCACAGCCCCTTCCCACTCTGCAGGAAAGTCAGTACCCAGGAAAACCCATTGGGAATGAAGTCACTCCAGGCTTCTTATAGCTGGATGAGTCTACTGCCTCACCTGCACTTACACTGCAAGAGCTATGGGGCAGCACTGCACCTTTACTTAGGACAGAAACAAGCTCAGCAATGAGCATCTCAGCATTCAGAAATGCTGCTATGCTATTATGGGTGTGATGGTAAGCACAACTACTTATTCCTCTATGTACCATTTGAGAGGCTTACTTCAAAGAGACAGATGCACTCCTACTGTACATGTGAGGGTTTTAGAAAGGAAGAAAGGGAATCTTGGAGTATCTGCCTTCATTTCAAAATCCGTTTTTACGAAGTGTGACAAAGTACTTTTCTGCCCAGCACGGCTTGACAGGGACTCTCCTCTGTTCTGGAAGTAGATATGGACATTGGCTACCCTGGTTGCTGTGTCCAGTGGCACAGGGTACTGTGTGTGTCCCAGAGATGTAGCCCTTGATGTAGTGCAGCAAGCACAGAGGCCAGCCTAGCTGTCAGCTGTGCAAAACCTGAAAGTCAACCTTTTCTGAAACTCTGCTATTCTTCAAGTTTATTTTTTTCCTGGTGTAAATTCAGCAGCCTTCAGCCCGGAGGATACACCCAACACTTCTGCATATCCAGAGACTAACCTCGCCCTCACTCCTACCGCTTCCTGACAGGCCACCTTTTACCAGGAAAGGAAACAACTGCAATTGAGCATGGCAGCAATCCATGTTTCCTCACGCAATCTTAACACATGGTTTCCTATAACTCCCATGAGCAAGCAGTGCCCAGGCCCTCCCAAAGCCTATCCCACCTACCCAAGCTCCCCCCTGAAAACCCCCGCTTCTAAAAGGACCGGGTGCCCCACACTGGTTCCCAATCTTTGATGGCATCAGTAAACTATCTTAAGATGATGTCCCACATTCATACAAATTATGTAAAACCAGACAGACTGACTCTGCCCTGAAGCACTCCAGCAAAGCTTTTGACTCTAGCAGAGGTACAGTGCTGTAAAGACACACTCTCAACCACTGTGGGTAGCGTACAGATGAACAAAATATAAAGCTGCTCATGCAAAACTTCATGGTGCTAGGCTCAGGGTTTTTTATCGCTTTAACTAAGCATCTTGAAATCTTTGGAGAATGTTTTATTTAGGAGCAGTAATGCACAGTTATCAGGGGGGTTCAGCTCATTTAATTAAGTTTAATACCATTACACCCCAGTGGGTCTTAAAATGCAAGAATCTATTTAAATATTATTTAGATGCGTATCTTTTAACTACTACAGATTGCACAGGGCTTCATATTTCCATCAATTAGGGATATCAACCTAGTAAGAAGAAGTAACTCTTGCCAGCTTATAATCCTTTCTACTTTGGGATCTTGTGTTTTATTTGCTTATTTCCCTTTATCCATGTATAGTGAAGACACACTTTCTGCACTCCTGTGTTCTCATATGCTTCATCACTGGCAAAGCCCTTCCTAATTAGGCTGGATAGGCCTCTTACCCAAATAAAAGAGAAATATTTTTGCCTACCTACAGAGTCTAGACTTGAACAACCGTGTGGCCGCAGTATCTCCCAGGTATTTTAAGTACATGATGTTTCTCCAAAGGGGCAACATGAACTGTATAACTTACAGAAGCTCCCCCAGCAGCAGGTTTCTATGTGCTTGCTTCAAGGAAGTGCTTAAACCCATGTGTGCTGTCAGTCCCATGGCTCTGTTCACTAACAATAGACATGAGGATATAGAACAAAGCTGCATTAAAGGAAGTTCAGACTGGACATTAGGAAAAGATCCTTCATTGAGAAGGTGGTTGGTCACTGGAAGAGGCTCCCCCAATTAAGTGGCCACAGTACAAAGCCTGTCAGAGTTCAAGGACTGGACACCACTTTTAAGTCATATGGTTCAGTTTTAGGCAGTCATGTAAGCAGGAGGGAGCTGGGCCCTTATGGGGCCCTTCCAACTTGAGAGAATCCATGATTCTCTGTTGCTTTTACTGGAGTCAGTGTATTACTCAAGTACTGCGCATCAGAGATGCACATGGAACTGAATCATGAAACAATTCAAAAAGCCCCGTGTGGCTAAAGAGACCATAAAAACCAGAAACTGCCAGAACTCCAGGATCAACAAAGCTTGCAAAAATTGTCTCTCTACAAAACCCAGTTGCTGGTTCTGACTGACCTGAAGCCATGAACCAGAGGGTCAAAACCAGTAACTAGATAAAAACACTCTGACTTGGAGAGTAAGCTGAGTTCTCACTTGAGCAACTTCTCTATGCACAGCAACTTGAACATCAAAAGGAGAGCATCTCACTAACTAACCATTTGTCAGAAGAGTTGTCACGGCAAAGAAAAACATCTCACCTAGTTGTAAAATAGACTGTAACACGAAAAGAAAGTCTCATACAGGGGGAGTTTAGTCACATTCTCCTTTTGAGATGCAAGAAGAGACTGAAGACTCAGGGAACACCAAATCATGAACCCAGCAAGAGCAGGAGGACAGCTTATGTAATCAAGATGCATACAAAGCACCACAAAACCAGCAGGGGGTTCTCTGAGCCAAAGGAAGATGTTACATTGCTTTTCACAGCATGTACCCTTATCAGTATAGCAAATAATCCGTCTCACACATAAAGAATCACGACTTGAAGGAAAACAAAGATTTTGCCCTATGACTCTCTCAAGGAGAAAGGAGAGTCACACATTTTCAGAGGTGATTTCTTCAAAGCTTGAAGTACAACCTGAAATGCAAGGGCTAGTTCAGAACAAGTTACATGCGAATAAGCTTTCAAGGCATCAGACTGTCTCCAGCAAAACAGTAAATTACACTCTTATCCTCAGCCTGTTTTAGCTAACCAGCCCTCTGCTACAAATTACCCGTTCGAACCACCTGCTGGCAATACCTGAATGGTATAATTTCACATGACTCACACACACATCAATGGTTACCCACCTATAACCTGTATTTGTCTTTAAGCAAAAACAAAACAAGGTGCAACCAACTAGACACAAAGGCTTACTTTGCTCACTGATATTCCTTCTCAGGGCTTGAAGTAAGTCCTGTCATTTCTGAACCAGGCTTAAATCTCCATCATTTACTTCCCACATGATCCCTGTGTGTCCACACCATTCAGTCATCTCCTCTGGGCCTCCCCTAAGCCAGTCTGTGTGCTGACCTTCCCTTGCCAAGGTCTTGGTGCCTGCTCCAGCCATTTCCTGACATGAAGGCAGCAATTCTTCCTTTCATGTGATCTTCCTAAATCCCTCTTCCTGGCTCTTGCAAGATACCCTTCTCAGCTGGGATTCTCTTTTCACTTTTCTAGCCACAGGAATACATTTCTGGATACTGAGTCATTGTACCTCCATCCCTTGTCATTCTCTATTTCCTCTATATGAGAAGCATCTTCCTAAGACAGTCATGAGTCTGGAGAAAAAAACAAACAACAACAACAAAACCCACAAATAACAAAACAACAACTCATTACTGTTTGGGTTGGGGTTTGATCTTTGTTTGGAGTTTTGGGGGGTTTGTTGTTTTGGTTTGGGTTTTGTTGTTGTTGGTTTGGTTTGGTTTGGTGGGGGAGTGTTTGTTTCATTTGTTGTTGGGGGGGGAGTTGGTTGTTTTGGTTTTGTTGGTTGTTTTTTGGGGGGGGGGGGGGGGGGGAGGGTTGTTTGTTTTGTTTTGTTTTTCTTTTTAAACCCACACAGCAACAGATCTACCTAAGAAAGGCAGAAGGACCATAGAGGAGCTAACACATTTCTTTTATGCTACTCCCCTCTTTTTCATGGCAGTTTACAAAATAACTAACTATCTGTAAGCATTTTGCAGTAGCTGCAGTTAGGTTTGGCAGATGAAAATTCTATTGTCTCTGTTTTGGCAATTAGGATCTCAACCTCCACTGACCGAACCCAATGAGACTCATCATGATTAGGTCTGTAACAAGGATGTGCAAGAGCATCCCTTTCCTTTCATTTATGCATGAACAGACACCAAACATAGTATGAAGCTATTCATCATCATCATGCTAATATTTTGATTAAGTCCTTGACCTTATGTTCTCTCTTAACTTCCTGAGTTTAGATAGCTATCATGCAAAGCTCAGGTTTTACAAAGACTATCCATCCGCACATATATTCTGTCCCAGACATAAAATCTAAACAACACATCACTAGATCTGGACTCAGCAAGACACAGTATATTTCACCACACTCATCCTAGTATCTCTTCAATTCAGTACATAACTGAACATGCCACCCCAGTGGAGAGATACACCAATTCATGTCTCCTCATAAAATGTTCAGAATAAAGGTAGCTGTAACTAAAGAGGAAAACAGACTTTCTCAGGACTGACAGTCATTTTGCACTGTCTACAACTGAGCAGTCTCCATTGATGAAACAAGAAATAAAACACACCTTTTCCCCAAACCTCTCCAAACAATGAACAGGACACATCATCACAAAATAAAATATAACAAGAATATGCATCTTTCCATTTTTATTTATATAGTACACAGTATCACACAGTATCACAGTACCACCAAGGTTGGAAGAGACCTTGAGGATCATCGAGTCCAACCTGTCTCCACAGACCTCATGACTAGACCATGGCACCAAGTGCCACGTCCAGTCCCCTCTTGAACACCTCCAGGGACGGTGACTCCACCACCTCCCTGGGCAGCTCATTCCAATGACAAACGACTCGCTCGGTGAAGAACTTTCTCCTCACCTCAAGTCTAAACCTCCCCTGGTGCAGCTTGAGACTGTGTCCTCTAACATCCAGCCTAAACACAGCAAACAGAGTGGGTACTTCCACATACAAGCTGGAACACTGACAGATAAATGTTGGTAATTAAAAGGAATTTGCTATTTTCCTCTGTATGGTAGTAAAAAAAACCCAACAAACCCACAAAGAAAAATGTTCAAAGCATTTGCTACATATAAAGATTCACAGCATGCACTGCCAGCAGTCAATCTGCCTTTACTCAGACCTTTTTCTCTATCAAAAAAAAACCAAACCTCCATGTGGCTCCAGCCATGCAGGTGTATCAGTGCCTATGCACCTCACTGCAGACCCCAGAGCAAGCTCTGCTGTCAACATTTTTCAGGTGATATAAACAGCCTCCTCTTACTTCCACCAAAACCAGAGGCAAATGGCAAGTGACCTCATGGAATGTAGGAACACAGACAGCTTCTATGGTGGAGATCCCCCTTGCTGTACAAAAAAGATGCAGACAGGCTGGAAAGCATCCAGAGAATGCCACCAGAATGATCAGAGCACTGGAAGATCTGCCATAGGAGGAAAGGCTGAGAGAACTGGGTTTGTTCAGCCTTGACAAGAGACAGCTTAGGGAAGACCTTATTACCACACACCAGTAAATAAAGGGCAGCTACTAGGATGATGGAGACTCCCTTTTTGTGAGGAATCACATGGAAAAGGCAAGGGGTAATGAGTACAAGTTACTCCTGGGGAGATTCTGATTGGAATCCAGAAGAAAATTTTTCACAATGAGAACAGACATTGGAATAATATCCCAAGAGAAGCAGTAGATTGCCTTACATTTGTCAGTTTGAAGACTCAGCTTGGCAGGGTGCTGGGCCATCTTGTTTAAACTACACTATCACATAGAAAGGTTGATCCTTGGGGTCCCTTCCAACCTGGCACTCGGTGCAAGTTTGCTGTGCTGAAAAAATTGCCACATTTATATGCCAGAGAGATAGCAAAAAGCAAACACATGTTCTGAGCCTAATTAGCCCTCCATCTAACACAAAGCATCATGTAAATCCAGTGCAGAAGAGGGCAGAAACTGGCCAACATGGATTAGTGCCATAGACACTAGCATTCCTGCTCCACTGCCTATCCACTGCTGTATTTCTTGGTACACCAAATGCAAGAGTTGGCCATGAGCTTTTCATTGCCTGACTAGAAATTTCTTCACCTTACCAGTTTTTTGGGCTTTGAAATGCATTATCAGTCCTCATAGAATATTACATGTGGAAATCTGTTCTCCCCAGCTTTTGTACATGACACATTACCACAAAATACTCTGAAGCCCTGAGTTTTTAAAGCATAAACATATGGTCACCTTGAAGATGGAAGCCTGAAGACAGAAACCACCACTAACGTGCAATGTGGAGTCTGCCCCTGCCTTTTCCCATTCTACAATGGTTCTTTATGAATTCCCAGGTGAGAAAGAAGCCTAGCACAGAGTGGAAATCACAACCTAAAAGTTTTATGTATGAATAAAAATACAGTTATGTACAAACCAGAATTTTTCTTATTTTCATTTTCACAGAGTACACATTTCAGTTCAAACGTAATGCATTTGTTGTCAGCCTTCAGACCTACTATCCTAAGCTGCCTGACCACTGAAAGCTCCAAAACTCTAAGAACTAAAGATTATTCTGTGTAACTGAAGGATACATTAAAGTTTATAAAGTGATATTGATAAAAATATAGAATATGTCTCACAGAGATGGTAAGACGAGATGAGCCTAATTTTAGCAGCAGAAAATAAGTATCTTCAATTTGCACTCTATCCTTAGAACCCTAGAAATTTCTGTTGTAAAAAACTCTTTCAGCTGATGTGGCATACACAGGAAGCCCCTGCTGGAAGACTGCAAGCATAAAATCCAAAAAGGGTTAACGCGCTGGAGAACTGTAACAGACACAGATAGATACAGAACACAAACACCCAAACATCTCCCTAGCTCTAAGTGCACAAACCCCACACATTCTACAGAAATGGCATATCACTTATGACCTGTAAGATACTATTCTGTCAAGTAAAACACCTTAAAAGCCTAAACTGCTCTCTTCCCAAACTGCAGTGAAATGCCATGCAACTAGCCCCAGTACACTCACCGAAAACCCTTCTAACAGTACTGCCATGGTGCAATAAGCATTAATGACAAGCACTCTCCAATTTGTATTTTCCTGCATCAAGTCAGACTATGGTTACAGACAAGTAGAGAGTGAGCTCTGTACAACAGGGTCAGCTTGGTGCTGGCACTGAGAGGACCAGGAGGCTCAACTCCTCTGAATTTGTGAAGGAATGACAAAAGTTGCTTTTTTTTTTTTCTTTCTTGTTGAAAACCTAAAAGCCATACACTGCTCCACTATAAATAAACTTTGTGCCCTAGGCTCACTAAGTTTTTATGTAAACAAGGAAGAAACTAGGCCTTTTATCTTTTGTTCTTTACTTCATCTTTTTTTCCATCACACCCATTGGCTCTGCACAAAGCATCTTCAGTTGCAAGCAAGAGGGTTAGGAGTGTCTCACAATCAAGAGGTTGCTCATGTACTCTCTATGTTGTAACAAGCATGGTACTGTTTTCACTACCATCTAGTGACTCTCATCACGCTCACTGCAAAGCTTTCAAAGTATTGCCTTTTAAATTGTATTAACAGCTACCCAATCTCCTTTGCAAACACACTCCCATGCACAGAGAACATACTGAAGGTGGAGAACACTGGGACACAAAATTTTAATATGGTGTAACCAAAGAGCATAAAGCAGTGTATGTCATCGTAAACACGGCGACAATAACGAAACCAAAGAAGATGTGTTTATATTCCTGATAATTATATTACCATGCTTGTAAGCTTCAAGGCGTGTGTTTACCCATGCACATAAGAACAACCATATTTTTTCCATCTGGAGGCCTGATCATGTAAACAGATCTCAACAGCATATCCCTGTGCTCATGGCAGGGCCACAGGGAGGTCAAATCAGCAAAATCTAATGAGCCTGTAGCAGAGCAGATCTGCAACAGCGCTCCAACCAGATTGTACTTGGATCACAATGCAGCTGTAAGGAACCACTTCTCTAATTTATTGTATGACTTTCCATAAAAAAACCTGTGATTTATAAATCAGTTTTGTATTATATTCTTAAACTTGTCCATCTGGTTATACCCTGCTTAAGACTGTTTTCCAGATAGGCTGTATCATCCCCACTCTTGATTTCAAACTCCTCATAGGAAATGTGCCTCTAAAATAGGTTCATAGCTCAAACATTCTTACCCAGGTGTCATTAAAACTTGAAGCATTTTATTATAGCAATCTTAGTTCAAATAAAAATAGTGAATTGTAACTTTGTGCCTCAAAACATGGCAGTGGACATGAAAAGTCTGCTCTTACTGTAAGTCAGGAAAAAACTTTATGTCACCTCAAGAAGATCAAAGCATGCCCACATCTGACCCATACCACAGCTACTGCACTGCAGTGAGGGAAGCTCCTTCTGTTTTGTGTAGTTACTCTCCATAACGGAAATCTGTGTTGCAAACTCCTGGGTTCAAATGTGTTTCAGAGAACTCTGCTAAATTTTCTTCCTGCCAGTGGGACAGTTATGTCTCCTGATGACAGTTAGAAATAGAAGCCCTCCATACCTCTTTATCTTATCGTGCAACATGCATCCATATACTAGTTTAATATGAACATGCTTATATAGCAGAAACATAATTTTTGAAGACTTGCATGTATTAAACACAGTTCCTTCTTTTTGTTCATTTCTTCAAGAAAAACCTGGAATCCCAACTCTTGCAAATCCACTTCAGCATTCCAACAGTTGCAACAACCACTTTCCTCCTCCTCTTCCCACTACCAAAAAAGGCTACAGAGTGACAGGTTCATTAGTCACCACCAGCATCACAGGATCTCAAAGAGGAACATTATTAGCAGCACTTTCTGTTAAAACAAGTACTGTGACAAATCACTTTTCTGGGTCACTACAAATTAATTTCTATTCATCCTGTGTTACTGAACCTCCTGACGTCTGAGCACAACATGTGCTCCACAACCATTACTACCATGTCTACAGGTTAAGTGGAAAAGGAGGCGGCCTGTGCTGCTGCGTGAAAAAAAACCAAAACACCAACAACCAGAGATACTGAATTACAGAGGGAGACCTTGGAAGGCACAGGAAGCAGGACTGGGTGCATCAGCAGCTTCCTTTCCACCATGCCACCTCCAGAGAGAAAAAAAGTCCTGATGAATCCAAGACCAGGGCCAAAGCTGGAGCAATTCAACCACAGTCTAGGAGATAGAAGTCTCAAAATCCCTTGTCCTGAACACTGTGTGTTTCACCCATCCCTCCAGTCTGCACCAGGTCCAGCAGTGACCCTGCTCTGCCATGCCCTGGTCTCGCAGGTCATGCAGCTTAACCTCTCCGCTCTCTGTTTGCACAGCATCTCATGCAATCTGCACTAATTAACAGAGATTTCTAGACAGCATTAGAGTAAATTAAATGTTAACCATTAGTTCGTTCTGTAAAATATAATTTGCCCCAAGATACACTAAAATAAGTGTTTATCTCCTGACTATAGAAAATGGTAGCTACCATATGTAGCATAATACATTGCATTCCATTAAATAAAACTCCTGTAAGTGCTCATTGTCCTGCATGTGCAACACTTTTCCATTTTCCACACCGATTTTAATTTGCTTTCAGTTTAGAGACCGCCATTCTTTCATAACCATGAAAGAAAGCAGGCATCATTACGGGCGAATTCTGCCAATCTAATATTCCAATGCTCTTAAAAGACAGTAAGAGCTTGATTGACTTTCAACTGTGGAAAACTATGAAGAAAAAGTATTGCCAAATATTGATAATGGAGCTGGTATTCATAGCAAGCCGGTAACACACTGGAAAATAAAATTTTAGTACCAAGACTCACATTTACCTCAAATTTAGTTTCTCTAGTAAACAACAGTTCATAGCAGACAAAGAACAAGTATGTAAAAATCTTCCTACTGTTCCCCCTGAATTCAGAGACAAGGGAAACCTGGAGTTTGCTTTCAAGAAAGCACAAGAAGGGCACCAAACACCAAACCTCTTATCATTCCTGACTGTGTAGGGTCTTGTGGGGACTAGTCTCTGATGGAAACATCTGTTTTATGTGACCTGACGTGCAAGAAAAAGCCAAGACCAAAGGTTATCTCTATAAGCTGTCTTTCTTCAAAAAGGGATTAAAGTTTCTAGGCATAACATTGCACAGAAAAAGAGAAGGAAAGGAGACCCAACAGGTTAAGTTTAAAATACAGAAGTAAATCCAACACCTAAACTGTCAGTCACTCTCCATTTTGATATCTTTACTTGAAAGCAAAATATACTACAGAGTTTTGTACAACAGAAAAAAACCCCCAGTACCTGCTAGACTGAAAAGCAGAGTCCAGGCCTTCTGGGTTTATTCTTACTGTCACAACTGGGATATGCTTTAAAAATGCACTCCGAAGTAGAAGTCAGAAATATTTTCCATCAGAACATCCCAATGTGCTCTTTGAGCAGTTTATGCAACGTAACAACCGCATTACAAACGTGAAAAAAAGAAAACAAATCAGAAAAAATTAGCATGTTGCATTTTCAAAAGCACATTCTACCTGGAGCAGCTGCCTGCGCTTTTCAATAGAGCCCTGCTGAGCGTTGACGGCTTCAGCAGGAGTGGCCTCTTGGTGCTAAGCAGACAACAGAGACATAAAGCCACTCAAATGAGACACTGAGAGAGGAACGGAGCAGAGAGGGTTCCGTGAGAGGTCATGGCGAAAACGATGGTTTAAGGAAGCACAGTCCTTGGAGAAATCTGCAGCTCGGGTGAGCTGCCACAACTCCTCCTGGCAGTCCTCCAACTGTTTTTATCGGTCAGGGATCTACTTTCCAGATCTCTCCAGATATCCAGGCTCCTTGGCTTAAAATCAAATTCCTCTCCCCAAAGTATGTTAGCCAGTATGTAATTACATGTTATCACAGTAGGATTATCAGCTGGCGTCTTTCTCTCTTTTAGTTTGTTTCTTTATCACTTTGATAAGAAATTCAAATAGTCACTGAAACATGGAGATGAAGATAGATTACGTATGTAAATACTAGGGTTCCCAGAACAAACCCAAGTGAGCTTTATTATCCTCAAAGTACTCTGTTCTCTTCAGCCATCTGTAGATGGTGGGAAAGCCCTGGTTTTCTCTTAACATAACTGCAAAATATTATCAAGCCAAGAATTTTTTTTTCCAGATCTTGTAACTGATTCAATTGTTTGAAACAAACTAGCCATCAATTTGAAATAAAATGGAAAGACTTCTAATTTCATTGCATCTCTTGTAAGAAGTTCTGTATCTTTTTGATATTGACCACTGAAGACAAAAGCTCCTCATACAAAAAGACATCTTCTTCAGTGAAATCCCTGCTCTATTAAAACTGATCAGAGTTTTGTCAGTGATTTCCTTAATGTCAGTATCTAAGCCATATACCTGTTTGAGTTACGCTGAGAAGGAAGAGCATCCCACAAACAAAACAAACACTGGAGTGTCTTCCCTGCGCCAAGGTGAACAGTCCATGTTTTGAAAGCCTATCTTTAAAAGAATAAAGTTCATGATTTTTATCTCATACTACAATTTGTTTTCAGATATGATCACATAAAAACCTTCAGACTCTCAGCAACGGAGTTTGCTAACACTACATCAATATATGTTTCTACACCAAAAATAGCCCTTTTTATGATGTTGAATTTTAGGGATGCTGAGAATTTCTATATTACTACTCATGATCAATGTTCTGTACTCTCTATCCAAAACCTGAATATACTTCAGAATCACCAAGATCACCAAGTCCAACCTGTCACCACAGACCTCATGACTAAACCATGGCACCAAGTGCCACATCCAATCCCCTCTTGAACACCTCCAGGGGTGGTGACTCCACCACCTCCCTGGGCAGCACATTCCAATGGCTAACAACTTTCTCTGTGAAGAACTTTCTCCTCACCTCGAGCCTAAACTTCCCCTCGTGCAGCTTGAGACTGTGTCCTCTTGTTCTGGCGCTGGTTGCCTGGGAGGAGAGACCAACCCCCTCCTGGCTACAACCTCCCTTCAGGTAGTTGTAGACAGCAATAAGCTCTCCCCTGAGCCTCCTCTTCTCCAGACTAAACAATGCCAGCTCCCTCGGCCTCTCCTCGTAGGGCTGGTGCTCGAGGCCTCTCACCAGCCTCGTTGCCCTTCTCTGGACTTCCACCATTCATTGTTGCTTTGAGACACTGCAAATTAAAATTCACCAATACATTCCAACATGTGCTTGCTACAGACTAGTATGTTATCTAGTGAGCTCCATCAACAGCACAAATAGCTTTGAGGTGCTTATACCACAGCTGCACCTATGGAATACTTCATTAGAGTAAGTACAAAAGGGAAATGTCACATTTATTTCAGTAAAATCCCAGTACAGCTGCAAGTACACTCAGTATTTGTCAAGTATAGAGAAAGTTATTAAGTGACTTCAAAGTCTGTAAACCATGCTGTTCACAAGCAGCACTTGAAGAATATTTGCTTCCTCTCTGGACCCGGGATCTACCATCACAGGCTCCTGACAATGAAGTCCTATTTTAAGGAACCTAACTGGACATACACAAACAATGAAACACATTTATCCTCTGAGTTAGAGGGACTCAATTTGTATTTTAAGGAACTGGAGCACTGAATGCCACCTGAGCTGACATCCATGGCTTTTCCTCCTACATCTGCATCTAGAGATACCACCACAGCCACCGCCATACACCACAGAGCTTCCAGCAGGGCCAGTGGGAGGAAGGTGATACCTTCCCTTCCTCTTTCCCACTGCTGCAACCTGAATATGAGGACAGTATCAGGCATTTAATCATTTTTACAAAGAACATCTTTTTCACCATAGGGACAGTGAAGTGGTGGAACAGGCTGCAAAGAGAAGTTGTGCAGTTTCTGTCTCTGGAGGTTTTCAAGACCTGACTGGATAAAACCCCAGGTAACCTCACTCAGCCTTAGACCTCTCCCTACATCAGCTCGAGGCCAGGCTAGATGCCTCCTAAGGTCCTTCCTAACCTGCATCATCCTATGATTATTGCTTAAGAACACAATTTTCTCTCTCATACTCAATCAATAAACTTTTGAGGATCACTTTTTTCCCTTCGTTTTAGTTTTCCCCTCCCAAGATCCTGGCTCTTCCCTCCTGCCTCTTCCCATCTTCTATTACTTTCCCCTTTGGTAGCTTTAAAGCTGTTGCAGGACCACCTAGCTAGTCTATCACTGCACCACCTTCTTGGTTCACAAAGTTGTATCCAGTGAATGACTCCAGTGTCCACTCTGTGATTCCTAGTTATTTTGGATCATGAATTACTGTAAATCCCAGGAATTTAAGACTCTCACTTAATTGATGATGCGAAAGAAGTAAGTCAGCTATGCAGGCTACTGTTGTGGTCTCATGGACTATAAGCAACCATCTACAAACTTCTATTTGGAAGCCACAAATCTATTTTACTGTTTGCCTTTATCAGCACATTTTTGAAAGGACAAAGCTCTATGTTCCACAAAAACAAGAAGTGAAAAAGGCACTGAAACTAGCTCTTCCTTGCCTTCAGACATGGACAGAGCACTAAGCAGGTTTATACTTGCTTCATATTAAGACATATTTAGCAGCTGCAAAGACTAGAAACTCTTAAAAAACCTCTATCTGAAGAAAGCTGACAGCTTGTAGTGAGATGAACTTCGGTCTCCCCTCAGGTGAGTTAGTATTTGAGACCCAACACAAGGGTGTCTCTCTATATTTGTAGTAAGGTTGCAACACAAACCAGTTCACTAAGAAAACGTAACAGTGCTGGGTGAGGTTTGCAACCAATATAAACTATCAACTTCATAGTTACAAGGTAACTCCTTCCTCTAAGTCAAATTACTTTAGCTTAGTTTTATTAGAAGACAAATAATATTTAAATAGCTCTGTTTTCCCAGGAAGGAAACTAGCTTGCCAATTCACATTATTAGTTGAGTGAGAATCAGATCTTTTCCTGCACTGAGCTCCAGCATGCTAGGCTGTTGGTCTGGCCTCCTCAAACACTCCTTCCCAGGCATCCAATAGCACTTTGCTCTTACTAAATGGAGTACTGAAACCTGCCAGAAAAGGAGAAAGAGACACTGTTCATAAAGTACCAACTGTGTGCTCCCTACAAACTGGCAGAACTGACTCTGCTTGCGTTCTTCGATTAAAATCGTTAACAGTGAAAGAATGTACACAGCAAGGTGCTATTACACTCAAGTCCCTATCAGGGGAGAATTTCTGTGAAGCAGTGAGACAAGTTTTTTAATCTCACTTTTAATATTAACAATAAGTCCATGTGGGGAAAAAAAAAAAAAGCTGGAAGAAAAATGCTAATTAAATTCTCTGTTCAACTCTGTAACACTTCTGAATTAGATCTTACTGGGTATACTATTCCTTCTGTTCCACAGCAGTTTCCCAAAAGGCATTTCTCATAATATTCTTTCATTGTTGTTGGTTAAGCGTTAATAACAAAAATTCATATGCATCAAGCCTGTTCGTTTTATTTTTAAATGAATAAACAGGCATTCCATTGTTGATTACCACATTCCTGTATCATTGGAAAACTGCCAGCTCCAGTACATATACAACCTTAGCATTTGGTTTTTGCTGAGTGGCACTCCTCTGTGGTAATTATCATCTTGCACCCAAAGTAAATATTATTCTCTTGCTGCAAGTAGAAATAAGGCATTGACTCCTCCTGTATTTTACTACTTGCCATCCAGTCTGTCCTGTCGGTATGCTACGTGCCCACTTAAATATAATTCCTTGAGCCCTTGTTACTGGGGCCATCTCTTTTGTTTGTAACCAATGAATTATGAGGATTCTTCTTTCCTCAGAAGCTCACCAGCGCAGAAACTACAAGGACCGTAACCGAGCAACTAGTTTCCGAAAAAACTACCGGGAGTAACAGCTCCAAACCCGGCACCCGATAGTGCCACAGGGCACGGGGCAGCGGTGCTGGGAGGCCGGGCGGCCGCGCCCCGAGTCCAGGGGGCACACGGGGGTCGGCAGCGCCCTGCGGGCGGGGACACCAAACACGTGCGCGGAATGTAAAGGCAGCAACACACCAGCCTTTCGCCCAAATTTAACTGAATCGGCCGGAACGCCGGAGCAACGGGAAACAATGCGCCCACTCACCAGCCTGAACAAGCGCTTCTGGCTGTGTAAACAGACGCACGATCTGGTCTGCTGCGGTAAACAGCTCTAGCCCCGGTCCCTCAGCGGAGCCCTGCCGTCCCGCCTGCAGTGACAGCCGCGAAAACTTTAATCCAAAACTGTGATGGAAAGGGTCTTGAGTTTGTCCACGGAATTACTTTTCTCAGTAGTTAGGAGCCCGCGCGGTGAGGACACCCTCCAACTTGGACAAACTCCGCAGCAGGTGCCGGGAACTCAGCGTCCCGGCAAGAGCAGCGCCGCCCGCCGCTCTCTGACGAGGGGAGCAGCGCAGGAGAGCGGCTGCCCGCAGCCCACCTCGTCGCTACTCCTCTGTCCTGGCCCACAGCCCCCGGCCCAGCCGCACTCACCAGGATGCCCATCACGTCGGCCCACAGCTGGGCGAACGCCTCCGACGTGCCGCTCTCCGCCGGGGCGGCAGGGCTGGCCGCCCGATCCCCCTCCATGCCCCGGCCAGCCGCCGGATCAGCGCCGGCTCCCCACCGCCGCCGGCCCGCCCCGCCCCGCCATGCCTCCCCCGCCCCGCGACACCGCGGGCCGGCCCTGCTGCCGCCGCCGCCCCTCAAACTTTGGGCCCAGCGACAGGGTGGCCGGCGGCGCGGCGGTGCCACTGCGGCGCGGCGGGGGGGGGCCATCCGGCGGCGACAAAGCCCCTCCTCCCGCCGTCGCTGCGGGCCGGCCCCGCACCCCTCGCCTGCCCGTGGGCTCGCCCGGCACATGTGGCCGCCCCGAGTTGCCAAAACAGGGCCCCAGCACCGCCCCGGCGGGGTCCTGATCACCGCAGGCTGCCCCCGGCCCTGAAGTCGAGAAGGTGAGGTCGGCGCTCGTGGGGGACGGCTGGTTACTGATCACGCTCCTTCAGTGCCGGCGTCTCACCTGTCTGCCGGCATCTCCGGCGGCAAAGTCAGCAGCATTTTCTTAACGTCGTGCACGATTAGCTAGGAAACGGTGCCAGCAGCCGTCGTTACAAGGCCAGCAAGGGGTGAGGTGTCCAGTTAATTCACTCTTATAGTTTAAATTCTGGGACCGCATCATTCTCTTGAGGAGAGTCCTGTCATGAGTCGCCTTCTAAAAGGCAAAGCTCTCCTTGGGGTGGAACTGTGGAAACGCTGCCTCCATCTATGCCTCTTGCTTCCCTATTGCTACACTGCCACCCCTCCAATTATATTGAAGTGAAATAATCACCGATTACAAAGAGCAGTAGGGATGCTCCTTCATCCTTCGTAGGAAACAGTCAAGTGCCCATGCACACATATATTCACAGCACACTTGTTAGGGAGGGTACACTAACAGTGGTCAAGCCCCACTGCCCGTGGGTGGAAGGAGAGGGAGAGGTCAGTGGAAGGATGATGCAAAAGCCTGCCTGTCACCTCACACTTCCTTCCCATCTTTTACTGGGATCAGCATGAAGGCAATCTTTTACTCCTCTCATGTCTAAGATTTGAAATGGGTAGATACATATTGAAAAGCAACCATTTCGAGCTCTTGTTCACTGGAAACACCTGTCTGCACCAGGGCTGCGGGAGTGAGGAAGAAGTGAAATATTCAATGGACATGCAGCTGTCATGCACTGACCTTAATAGTGCACATCTTTGAGCAGTCAGTAGCTTCTTCAGCATCCCATCAGCCCTGCTTGCTGCTAGGCTGGATGCTATGTGCCTTGCACCACTCAAACACAATCACACAATCCAGGGCTCTGGCCTGGCACCTGCTCTCTTCCCCTCCCCTGCCCCCAGGCTCCCTGTTCAGTCCTGGGGTCTCTTGTCACCAGGCTCCCCATGGCCAGCCCCACAGCTGACAAGGCTTACAGTGATTGTGTGGCACTGGTGGCCCGGGAGGGCTAGAGCAACAAATGATGCCATTTGCTAACAGAGATAAAAATAGTTGCTGAGAAGGCATAAAGCAGATGTGGGGTAACTGCACTCCTCATCTTCTCTCCACATTCCCAGCAATGCTCTTTTCATGTCCTCAAAGCTAAGATTGCTTGCACCAGAAAGAAAAGATGGTCAAAACATTCCCTTTCCCAGCAACTGGTATGCAAAGAAAGGGACGAGACTTCTAAGCGCTGTCTTACTGCAGCTTTTGCTGGAGTGGTGAATGACACATACAGAACAAGGAAAAGGACACAGATAGAAAAGCTAAAGAGAATTATGCTGAGAAGAAGTGGTAAACCACTGATGCTATGTAAATATGCATATTTTAATTGACCCTTCTTTAGGATGCACATGTAAGTAACGGACCATGTTATTGATTTGTAATGAGAAATACCGAAAGGTCCAAACCATGTATAAAATCTGTACCAAGTGACCTTTATACTGTATGCAACTATAAGCATAAGAAGAATAAGGCTAAAGGTGTGCCAGTGAAGTCTCTCTGCACTGTAAGATAGCTTGCATAACTCAAAACTGATTTAATTAGTCAGGGGTAATTTACTTAGTGACTCTCTGAAATCCTTGTTGAACCACTTACAATAGCAATGTCAACCTACTTTCAAAATATCTGAACAAGCTGCACAAGCTCAATATTTAAATATTCCAGGGTCCTCTTGTGCAAACTCTTCTGTTCACTGTCTTTTCTACAGTTTAGGGGCATACTTAAACCAAACCAAACCAAACCAAACCACAAAGCAACAGCTCTGCCTCACAAAGTCTAAAACTCCCTCATTGTTCTGACTCAGGCAGCAACAGATTAAGATCAAATAGGTGCAAGGGGCAGCCCTCCCACTTGCCTTGCCTCTCCCTGCTGATGGAGGTCATTGTTCCTTGTGCAGGGATGACTACATTACTTACAGAAGCAGGTCCTCACTATCTGCACTTTTCAGCCATGCAGTGCAGGTAAGAGAAACTAGGTTATAAATTGTAGTGGTTCAGGAGGTGCTTCCTGAGCCATGATGTCATCCCTTTTTCTGGAGATAGCAACTTTCATCAGAGGAACATGATGCATGGCTGCAGCAGTCTTCCCTTCAGCCAGTTGACTTTAATTTATCTGAGACATAGAGCCTCTGATTTTAAACAAGCAAAACGCGGAAAAAAAGATCTTGCAAAACCACCTGACTCCAGCAGCATTTGCTTTAAGAAATAAACTGGCCTGAGAGAATTGCAACAAATCCAAATGGCAGTTTATGATAGTTGTCATCTTCTGTGGTCTTTGAAGTATAGAATCTCTTGAGACATTCAGAAGAAGCCATTTTCCCAAAACATTCAATGACTACGACATACTAAAGTGTTCTCTGCCCTCCTTTCCTCAAACAGATCTTCCTTCTCCTAGATATCACAAGGTTCCTCTCTTTTAATGATGCTAATGTCCTGAAGTAAAAAAGTCCCAGAAGCATTGTAGGAAAAAAAACAACCAAAACAAAACAAAAACCCAAACCAAATCAACCAACAAAACCAAACCAAAACAAAAAATCCCACACAACACAACTGCAACAGGATTATAAGAGTTTTAGAACAAGCAGAAACTCAGATCTTATAAGGGTTTAGAAGCCCAGCTGTGACAGCTTTACTTGGTTTGCATTACAGAATTATAAATTAATTGACATTTCCTAAGTTAGAATACAGGTTTTGTTTGCATTTTAATCTGTAGTTGTCAACACGGTAACTCAAGCATCCCCAAGAGACCACATCCTACAAGCATGTTGTACCCGACCCCTGCACACTACTGGAAAAAAATAAACCTGGTCAGTTCTCTGGGATTTTTGGGACATCTCACAGAATCAGACACTTTGCATTTGTAAATCTCAGTAAATGGCCACTGTGCGCCTACAGGTCAGCACTAGGTAGTGGGGCAGTGATCCTGACATGATTCCCTAGCGTGTCACAGCCACAGAGCATGAGTGTAGCCTTCTATCACACCATCAGCTACAGTTAATAAAAGTTACCCACATCTACACACCAGGAAACATGAAATAACTTGGGGAGCACTCTTCTGTAGTCAAGAGAGACAGACTCTTCTTTAAAGGGATACTAAGAGCAGGATCCTTGCTCCAGCTTTAGGTGGCTGTAGAAAAGCTCATCTTTCTCCTTTCTTTACTGAGGTTTTAGGGAAATTGTGTTCATCCAGACAGGCTCTTTCCCTATGAAAAGCACAAACCTCACAGGCAAGCCTCTGAGTCATTAAGACGAAAGATGACAATCTTTCTGTCCCAAAGTAGTGTGTATCATCTCATCACAGTGTAGCATGAAAGTGTGGTTTCAAAGCATTCAACAATAATAAATGGAAACATGCATCAAAATAAACTGGAAAAGCTGATGTGTGCCATCAGAACCGGACTATCACAACTACAGGCAGCCAAGTAAAAGGCATTTAATCAGAGAAATCTATACCATGAACAATCTCAAGCACATGGATATCAATTTTAAGCTACATGCAACAGGCCAGGAGAGATCAGGGTGCCTTGGAAAGTAGATTGTGCCCCACGGTGTAATGGACGCCAAACTTTAAGGGTTCCTGAGGGAAATGGCTCAGAGGCCTGGCAATTAACTGTGTTCATGAACAAAACAAACGAGGTTTCCCAACATCAACAGCATCACTAACAATACTCTGAACAGTATATCATGTCTAAATCAGAACATCAAAGCTTCAGAGAGATAAATAAGCTGGCCATTGTATGCACAGAGGGTGCAGGGGAAAGGAGAAATAAAAATTCCAGCTAGCCCCTACAGGTGACCTGCAAAAGCCCTAAAACTCTTAACACAACCAAATTACAATGCAACATACTATTAGCAGTGATTTTATCTCCTTTCTGCTCTCTCCCTCTTTCTCTTTGGTGGATGTCATCAAATTGAAACACACAGAGCTTCACATCACAGCCTTTGATTGAAACTGCAACCCTCCTGGTTGTTGGTTCCTTCCCATCAATATACTATGGTCCATCCTGGAATCAATTTTGTCTCATTACTGTACTCACTATATTTTTTTAAAAAGTAATTCTAAAACATAATTTCTTTAAATTCTTACCAGTTACTTAATTTTAAAGGTATTTTCCTTGAGAATTAAGTGTGGTCATTGTTTCTGGCAGCAGGCTCCTTTGGAGTGAGGTATTCTGCATCAGTCCTATCAACCAAAGAAGAGAGCAGACATGCCAGCAGCCACTCCAGAAAGCCTCTCGCATGGGGCAGGATGCGGCTCGCACACTTAACCTATCTGCAGATCTTCTAACCAGGCTGTTGCCCTGTCTCAGACACTCTTTGTACAGGCATAAACTAAGAGAGTGCTAGATGCATCATCTACCTTTGCACATCAGACTGCTATATATTCCTGAAATTGTGAAATTTAAGCATCCTTTGCCAGTCAGATAACTACAGAAAGCATTCCTATATTAGAAGTGGTATACCCTGTGGCTTTAAAACAGACAATATTTAGACCCTATACTCTGGTGTACAATCAGAAATCATTATTTAGTCTTTTAAAGGCTTAGCTGTCAGCTCCCAGTCCTGTTGCAAATCTGATCACTAGAGCATCACATCACAGTGAGAGCAGTACACTAATATGCCCAACACAAACCAGATGGAGTTAAGTCTGTTTAATTCTATCAGTAGAAAGCAGTTAGGAACAATTAGTTGTTTTATTCTGATGCAAGTCTGAACACTCCACATTACACCCAATCCATTGTTACCATAGATATGAGTACCCTACTAGATTAAAAAATAAGGGTGAGAAAGAGACACATGTCCAGAAAAATCATGCCAGTAGTCTTAATGCTTTGGGGGTAACACCACACTCAGTGGGAATAGAATAGAATAGAATAGAATAGAATAGAATAGAATAGAATAGAATAGAATAGAATAGAATAGAATAGAATAGAATAGAATAGAATAGAATAGAATAGAATAGAATAAACCAGGTTGGAAGAGACCTTCAAGATCATCATGTCCAACCTATCATCCAACACCACCCAACCAACTAAACCATGCAATCAAGCACCCTGTCAAGTCTCCTCCTGAACACCTCCAGTGATGATGACTCCACCACCTCCTCAGGCAGCCCATTCCAATGGGCAATCACTCTCTTTGTGTAAAACTTCCTCCTAACCTCCACCCTAAACCTCCCCTGGCGCAGCCTGAGACTGTGTCCTCTTGTTCTGGTGCTGGTTGCCTGGGAGAAGAGACCAACCTCTGCCTGTCTACAACCTCCCTTAAGGTAGCTGTAGAGAGCAGTAAGGTCACCCCTGAGTCTCCTCTTCTCCAGGCTAAGCAACCCCAGCTCCCTCAGCCTCTCCTCATAGGGCTTGTGTTCCAAGCCCCTCGCCAACCTTGTTGCCCTTCTCTGGACATGCTCCAGCAAGTCAACATCCTTCCTAAACTGAGGGGCCCAGAACTGGACACAGTACTCGAGGTGCAGCCTAACCAGTGCAGTGTACAGGGGCAGAATGACCTCCCTGCTCCTGCTGGCCACACTGTTCCTGATGCAGGCCAGAATGATAGAATTTTGCTGCTCTTGCAGGCTTCAGTTAAAAATATGGTGGCTATTACTTTGCATGACAGATCATATAAGGAAAAGTAGTATAAACACAGCAAGTATCACATCCCGTCTGGAAGGATACCTTTTGACTCATAAGGACAAAGGAAAGGTTTGTTTCCTTCCTTCCGGCTTTCAGATGGCTCCACAAAGGCCTCTCATATCCTGCCCAGTTCTCTCCACTGTGGAGTCCAGTACCATGTTTCTTAACTGGAAGCCAGTAGCACTAGCTCAGCTAATGAAGGGGCTTACAGAGCCAGAGTGTAACCAGCAAGGAGTGTATATCCCCAAGGACACCACAGCCACCATCCTGTTTGGGTGTACAGCACACCACTCCAAAACCACCTGCAAACTAGGCCTCCATCTGCCTTCTGCCATGTCAGGCACTCTCTGGACAATTTCAAAAATTTACAAAGACTCTCATTTCTCCATATGACTGACTTCTGACTTCTCCACCCAAACTCAGCATCCCTTCTTTAGGTGCATGGCAAAGCCAGCTTTGATGCTTTATGTCCTGCCCACATTTAAATAGCATCAATTTTCTATTACTTTTTTGAAACACTTTTTACAAAATGTTTTATAAACCTTAATTAGTTTTTCAGACAGGAGCTCAGCATCCTTTGGGATGTCTAGGGGTAGTCTCTACACTATTGCTCACAGCTGAGCTTGCTCAACTTCTCATATTCTACTTGTGTCTGCTAGAAAGGATGCTTACAAATCTTTTTTGTAAGATACTTAGAAAATCCATAGAGACAGAATTACTTCGCTCGGTGTCCTTTGGCTGCTCTCCTCACGAAGAATTTTAGAACTGGGAAAGTGAAAAGGGCAAAAAGCAAGTCTCAGAACTAGGAAATAGGACTTCAGCCTCTCCCTTTTCCAAATGTGGTATCCTTTGATCCCTTTGTTGAAACTCTTAGTAAATTACTGATGAAAAGGAGTCTAATGATCTCATCCTAAAGCACATCATAAAGCCAGCCAACAATAAGGCACAACTTAGTAGCATGTGATAGCTGTGTATTTCAGAGATGATCAGCACTGACATAAATATGCCAAGCTGGCTCTGTTGAGATAGGAGGAGCACCAAAAGAGATGGCCAAACTCACACTGTGGCTGGTTTTTATACTATTCATTTTATGACCAGTGAAAGTAAGAATGGATACACCTCAGGGGAGATATCTATTGCTTCTCCCTTTGAAAGAGAAAATATCTTTCCTAAAAGCTTCCATTAATTACCTCTTTGCAAAAAGAACCAATTATGAAATGCATAAGACCTAGATCTTAAAAAAGTTATCTGCTTGCTGACAATGGAAAGATATGAATTTACAGAATTGCTCTTGGCAAAATATTACAGCGAAGTACATGACAGCCATGCCAATGGTAGAGACTTGCAAGAAAACAAAAGAGGAAGAGCTGCTTAGCTTCACTTCTAGAACAGACTACTTCCACCCAAAAGTCACCTCCTCCACACTCAACCTAACACCTACTGCTCAAATGTTGCCCCAAAATAGATCAGAACACAAATTATTTCCTCACCTATTTCTTTAAAGTTAACACACCGCTCTTCTGAATAAGTAGCAAACAGATCACACCAAAGCTTAACCACAAGGATTCAGTACTGAGTTCAGACTTTACACTTGTTAAGTCTGTGTCTCAAGTCACATAGATATATTATTAATGAAGGAGTAGCTGGGGCAAATTTAACAAAGAAACCTGCCTGATTATCTCAGTTAGCCAAAGGTGAAGATAACACACCTGACGTGATTATGTGATGTTTGCTTGCAGATTGTGTCAACCTAGGTCAAGCCTCCCTACTGAAGCCACTTGAGAAGAACATACTGGCTTTGACCTCTTCCTTCAGAGCAGCTTTTGCCGGCTAGCTTCTCTCACCTCCATCCCTGGAAACAGTTAAGACTGGATATTTCAAATTTTTTTCCCAATATTCTTTTGAAAGCAGAACTTCACATGTGTACCAATAGTTCTTGATTAAAGGAGGCTGGGGAGGGACTTCTCAGGATATCAGATAGTGATAGGACTAGGGGGAATGGAATGAAGCTGGAGGTGGGGAGGTTCAGGCTGGATGTAAGGAGGAAGTTCTTCACCATGAGAGTGGTGAAGCCCTGGAATGGGTTGTCCAGGGAGGTGGTTGAGGCCCCATCCCTGGAGGTGTTTAAGACCAGGCTGGATGAGGCTCTGGCCAGCCTGATCTAGTGTGGGGTGTCCCTGCCCATGGCAGGGGGGTTGGAACTAAATGATCCTTGTGGTCCTTTCCAACCCTGACTGATACTATGATCAGTGGGCTCTGATGTATGCAGAGCACCCAGTCTTCTGTCACTTTCCAAAGAGGTGCCCTACCTTTCCTTTTAAATGCATCCTACCAATTTTCTGGAGTACCAGATCAGATCTATTTCAGTGTTGTGACCCTGGGTTAGCTGACCTATGTGCCACCCAGCAAGCCCAGATGTGCACATTAAGATATTATTTACGGAAAACCAAACAGCAATTGACTAGCAAGCAGTAGTGGTATATGTGGTGTTGCAATTTCTGCTATAAGGGTAAGTGTTCAAAACTCACAGATGGCAAGCACCTGAAAATTACACTTGAATTTATATATAATGGAATTTTTGAAGTAAGCCTTTTGGAGTGCTTCAGCTTCAATTGCCTGAGTCATCAGGGTGCACTTAAGTCACATTTTCATACTTTTATTAGAAAACAAGAACCAGAATTTGTATTTTCATTATTAAAAAAAACAGCAGCAAATTGAGATTTTTACATCACTTGGCTCCAGGTGGTAGGATGTTAAATAAATCATCGAGATAGTGATGAAATCAGGAGCATTCACAAGACTGTAACAATGTAGTCAAGATGATAAGCATTCGTTTCATCTGTGGTTGTAAACACAGGCGTCAGCTTGATTCACGGAGCCTGTGCTCTTCTGGAGAAGCCTTACTCTTCACTACCTTGCCAACTGTACAATCATTCAAGACTCCCTCAGATCAGAGTTTCAAATTGCCATGGAAAACCATATCAAAAGCCTACTCTATGCTCACTAACAAGAGTTAACAAGGAAGTGGAGAATTGTATCCAATCTGTATATTTCATTTTCCCTATATTGTTAATGACAACTTTCACTTCATAAAACTTCATTAACTAACAGGAAAAGGAGATAAACATCTTTCTGTATCCAGGCACATCTGAAGCCCTGAAACTGTGTGCTTTATGTCCATAAATTCATTGAAGGGGCGTGAGATACTTATTACTTCTGCAACACAGTGAGGAGGGGGAATAATTTGAAAAAGCAGCTGCTTCCAGTTAGGGTAACTCAGCTGGAAAGCAGAGGTGCCTGTCAAAATAATTGAAGCGAGGAGAAGCCGCCTAAAATCTAAAGCTCCAGTTTTTAAGCACTGGCCAACCCACTCCCAAAATGTAATTAAAAATAAAATTAAAAAAATAAATAAAAATAAAAGAACAAAAAGCCAAGGAAGAGAGACAAGTGAAAACAGGCTTAAGCATTGCTGAAAACATACCTCCAAGCTATTCTTGCAATAAATATTTTGGGACGTTTGTGAACAGAAGGATTATTGTGACTGCGGTAGTGTGAGTGGGAGGAATTTACCCTCCACAACTCAACCAACTGCATCGATGATGATACAAGAGCCCTCGAGGGCAATGAGCTAACTGCACTGGCCCCATGTTGATTAAGTTTTACAAGGAAGTGATTTTGTTTAAGTGTATGCAGAGTAGGCTGGTATCTCTAGTTCTCAGAAAAATGAATCTTCATTCGCAAGGATTTAATAATTAGGCAATTCTGTTTGAAGATGGCCAAATACACTTCTTCAGTAAAGCATGTATCCTGTAGTAACATATGCCTAACAGAAAGCAATTGAGATTTGGGGTTTGAAAGTCACTAATACACTTTATCCCAGAATTGCATCATACATTCCTTTTCACTTCTGTGCGAAGATGTGATTTCTGGGAATAAATTAAACAACTGTTGCTTGGCTAGATGAAGACTAACAGGACTGGAAAGGGTGCAGTGACTATCTGAAAGCATGAAGGGTGTGTAAACACCAAGAGGAAAGTCAGATGGCTGAAGAAAGCTCAAGAGGGTGTAACTCAGGACAATGAGATAAATGTATGCATTTTTAAGCCCTGAAATATTGGCTCCTAAAATGATAACATTATTTGTGTATACAATAGAAACTTGGATCATTTCAGTCATTGCTGTTTGTCATTGAGAACAAAATATGTGAAAGGGGACTAAAAGGAATGAAAGAAACTTGCTGTATTGGTATGGAGCACATGAGAAATAGCAGCAGTACCTCTGTATTTTGGGGGCAAATGAGGTGACCTTCTGGAGTCACCCCTGAGGAGGCAGACCACAAAGTAGTGAGCCCACAAACCTCTGGGCTAGGCACAATCTATGACTTAATTTCACATGGCTTGCAGCTACGTGAATTATTTTGGGTGGCTTTAATGAATAATTCTAAGGGGTGTGCTACCTGGGCAATTGCTTAATAAGTCTGAAAAAAGCCTTTGGGGCCCTTTGGTTCCTCATGATCACACATGTGGCATTTAGAGGATACACAAGCATGTGGTAAGATGACAGCAATGTACTGGGCCTCATTTTCATTACTCACCAACTATCAGGTTTTCATATAGAAATTTAAAGCTCCAGGAGATAAAAATCATTATTATGTTTATTGCCTATTACCATTTATTTTTTATACTTCTATATTTAAACTGCATGAGTAGACAGAGCTAAGAAAATAATTTTAGCTTGTTAAAAAGACAAATTCCTTGCCTTCTAAAAGCATTCCCCAAATGCTGTGATACCTTTTCATCTCCTGGCATTTTCCAAGTAATATTATACCAACAGACATGGACTTCTTATGTTAGAAGTAGTTACTTAAAGCAGCTTTCAATGCATCAAACATGATTTAAACTTACGACTTCTATTGCCTTTACTTGCCCAGCTATGGCTCATCATTGTCTACAACCAGAAAGGAATTCAAAGGATCTTGTTATTTGCAGCACCCCCAAACATGCACAATATTATCCTAATCTCTAACAAGTTCAAATGCATCCAAAGACTCTGGCAAGGGAAAAAGAGTTTTAAAATAGTTTGGCACCTACTATTTCCCAAAGAAGTGTGTAGGTAGGGCTGTGTAGAAGGGCTTGCAGCAACAGGCTGAGGGACAATGGTTTTAAACTGGAGTAGGGCACATTTAGGTTGGACATAAGGAAGTTCTTTACAATGAGAGTGGTAAAATACTGGAAAAGGTTGCCCACGGATATGGTTGAAGCCTTGTGCCCAGAAACATTCAAGATCAGACTTTATGTGGCCTTGGGTAGCCTGATCTAGTTGGAGGTGCCCCTGATCACTGCAGAGGGGTTGGACAAGATGACCTTTGAGGGTCATTTCCAGCCCAATGGAATCTCTGAATCTGTAACAGAGGTTAAATCACCAAATTGGTTTCATATTGCTATATGAGAAATGGCTGCAACAGGCTCCAATGGACAGCTACGAGGATGACTGTAGGACTTGAACATCTCTCCTTTGAAGAAAGGCTGACAGAACTGGGGATGTTAAGAGAAGAGGAAGAGAAGAGGAAGAGACGAGAAAGAGAAGAGGAAGAGACAAGAAAGAGACGAGGAAGAGTGAAAAGGACATCAATAGTCTCTTTTCGATGGTGCCCAGTGATAGGACAAAGAATAATTGTTCCACCTCAACATAAGGAGATACTTTATGATGAAGGATAGAGCACTGGAACAAGCTGCCCAGAGAGGTTGTGGAATCTCCTTCTCTGAAGACTTTCAAAATCCACCTGAATGTGGCCTTTTGTGGCCTGCCCTAGTTGATCCTGCTTTGGCAGAGGGGTTGGATTTGATGATCTCTAGCGGTCCTTTCCAACCCCTAACATTCTGTGACTCTATGATTCTGTGATATGACAGAAAATTCATGTCAGTATCAAAAGGCTAAACATTATTAGAGGCAACTTAGTGTGCCTGGTGGTTTCAAACAAGCTTAGCCTATTAACATTCATTCAAGAATGCCCAGTCTTGGCTTTCAGATACAAAGATTTTGGAAGTAATAATAATTACTACTTCCATCTCTTGTTCTCACTCCTGAACTGTGGTAATTACAAATGGGGGCTCATGAAAAGGAGAGCTCAAGAAGGCTAAGAGAGGGCAAGCACAGGGCTGTAAAGATACACAGACGAGTTATATATAATTTCTTTTCCCACCCTATTATTCTGTAAGAGTTTAAAAGAGCCAAACTGATTTGTCAGAAATTAACTGTGTTAAATCTAATTTCCTTCATTGGAGGATAATTGGTACTGGATAAGAAGAAGCAGCAGATAGAATACATATTGAATTTAATAAATTCAATAGTGTGGTACACAACTGGTTGAAAAAAACCCCAAAACAAAACCACAAATACAAACAAACAAACCCCACAACAACCAAACCATCAGAGATTAATTTTCAGCAATTGGAGGCCAAAGTGAAATAATGCATTGAGGGGGATCTGTTTGTAAATACTTTAATTAATACTTTTGCTGGTAGAACAGAGAACACGCTCACAAAATTAACAGATGACAGAAATCTCAAACTGCTTGAAAATAACTACTGAACATTAATCAAACAAGACATCTTGTTGCAGATCAGTTAAGCTTCATAGTAGGATGTACCTAGCGCAGCCTGTAGGATACACAAAACATGTAACACTCTATAAGATGCTCCCATTACCCAAGTCCTCAGCTGGAGTATCGGGTTGTATTTTGTCTCAGCATGCCCTAGACCTCATGACAGACATAGACTAGTGGGAGAAAATGTAGAAGACAACTACATGGATGAGATGTTTATGAGTAGGGACTGAAAGGAGAAAAAGATTACCAGAGAATAGGATAATAATTGTCAAATATATGAAAATTTTCCTTCACTAAGAAAAAGAAACTCCTCTACCAGGGGCAGGGGAAGAATGAACAGGTTTATTGCAGCAGGGGTGATGCTGTGCTAAGCATTAGGAGAAGTCTTCTAACTGCAAAGTTCATTAAAATGTTGGAATTTGTTGCCTGGGGTCAGTGTGTGCCTTCACCACTGTCTAACCTGCTTCCAAGAGTCTCCCAACATTGCATTATTTTGGTACAACTGATTCTGCTCTGGGCCTTGGGGTTGGCTAAACAACCTCTTAAGATTCTTTCCTTTTTGTTTTGGTTTGGTGGGGGGTTTTGCATTTGGGTTTTTGTGTGTGGTTTTGTTTTGGGTTTTTTGTTTGTTTGTGTGTGTGTGTGTGTGCATGTGTCTGTGTATTTGTTTTAATTCTTTAAAACTGAAAACCCTACCTACACCATTTATTCATATTATTTGTCAGCATTTATTCATAAGGGTATCTGAATGGCATTCATGCCAGAGGGTCAACACATTATGCCACAAGTTAGAATTTGACCTTATAGGTAGCGAGGATACCATGAAAAGCACTGAAATACTTTCTATGCCAGTGCACAGAACAATTATTGACATCTGAAGAAATGGAGAATCTCTATACAGATTGATTGAAAATCCTGTGATCCTGAAGATCTGTCCCAGAGTTTGCTACCACCTGGCCTGCTTTTAATATTAAAATTGGCACAAGATGTTTGAGTGGCTGTGGCAGCACGTAACTGATATGACTGAGCATGACAGTTGCCAGAGAGACAGGCTGCTGCACAAGGAAGCCAAGAATCTTAAACTCAACACACTTCATAAGAATAATCCTAAAAATTACAGCTGCTCAAGGGCAAGGGATTTGTTAGTTCATTTATACTCCAGCGCAAATGCATCAAATGTTTGGGTTTTGTATTCCTACCCATCTCAGTCATATCCAGTGATAATCACCATACAATACAGCCTAGCTGCTTTTCCAAACGTGAAATCACTGCCTGCTTCCTTCAAAGAAGCAATTTCTGAGGCAACTTATGTGTTTATCAGGATTTAAATGTTGGTAGCACCTGGCAAACGTGATTTTCTTGTGTAATCTAAGCCTGTCAAGAAGTGTACAAGCTTTAGCAGAAGTTAACCTCAAAACAGTTATTCTATGTTTTCCATCTGACACACTTAAGTGGAAGGACTAAGCATGATGGTGGCATCCAAGATTAGCAGAAATGACTGGGACAGCTACGTTCTTCTCTAAGACCTTCAGAGGCACCAAGTTTTTTGGAACTCAGACCCTCACTGTGTCTGGAATCCCAAAACTGGCCATTCAGAAAATCGTTCCTTTGGGAGCTTGAGACATGGAGGAGGCACAGAGAAGTGTCCATTCACATATCCCCAGAGAAAGCATTTCACAGACATCTTCAAGTATCCTACACATATTCAACTATGTATGTCATCATGTGATTGCACAGACAGACAACACTGCTATTTACATTAAAATATATGGGTACAATAACACCTGTGGCTGCAGATATACATAATACAAGGTATGGTAGCCAAATCAGCAGCAAGTGACCAATCAGCCAAAATGGCAAATTCATCAGTAAGAAATAATTTCCCTGAGTCCTGAATTCCCAAAAGGCTTCACAGGCCAGTTAGCAAGTTACTGCTCTCACACTTCATCCAGCAGTAAGTGAGTTAAGCAAGTTGCTGATGAGGAAAAAGTGCTTTCTAAAACTCCACAGCCCACACTTTCCAAGGCAGGATGCATGGAGAGAGTTAGTAAGGTTCTGTCAATTAGATACAACAGTAAAATGGCATTCCATCTGCTCTACAAATGTCAAAGAGCTTCATGGCACCTGTCCGAAGGGAAAGAATATGAACAAGAGCTTACCACAGGTTTGGATACTCCTGTGAAACAAAGGACTCTTTGTACTACTGCTTTCCACAGCAAAAGTCCTTTGGAAAAGTTTGGAATATTTTTGGCAGTAGTATTTTGTATCAGAGGTTGAAACAGGAGAAAATATATGCAAACCCTTTCCACACTAAAAGCCTTGCCACAAAAGTCAGAGTGGATTTTGTTGTAACTTTGAAGGTGAAACAACTGTAGCTAGACTTCACTGGTAGAAAATGGCTCCCTTCCCATAAATACAAATGTTGAAAGAGGAGTGAGGCTGTCAAGCATCTCACTTCCCTGCCAGAAGGGTCTAACCCCATTCCTAGTAAATTCTAGGAATGGGTTTTTGCACATTGCAAAAAGTACAGTGCCAGTCGTAAATCTCCCACTCACTTCCCCCAGAACATGAGTGGTTTCTAGAAACACAGCAAATAAGTACTACAGTCAGAAAGGAAATAAGGGTCTTCCTGAGTTGCAGTCCTGGGCACTGCTGACTGGACCACACTGTACTCCTCATGCTGTAAATAGTCATGCACCAGTCCAGGCTGCACATCACATGCTCCATGACTCTAAGAAAGCAAAGACATCTTAGGAAATAATCTGTTTTGCTGGACACCTTTTATAACATGAAGCATAACAGAAATAAACCTGTCAAAAACATTACAGCAACAACCACAGAAAGCACACAGTTGTAAGCAGACACTCTTGTAACTGGGAAGGGGAAACTCCTCTGTAATGAACTCCCAAACCAAAGATTTCTGTATTACAAAGTACATGCAAAATGCAGAGTTTCACAAGAGACTGAACTGAAATATCAAATCTTTTTAAAGTAAAGGGGTTTTCTTTCCGGGAAACTGAAATATAGTAATCTGAGGAACTTTATCAGCAAGCGCAGCGAGAGTCATATTTCAATTGAATTTTCTATATGAAAGTATATTTATTTTATCATAGCAATATAATATATATTTATTATAGCAATATATATAATAAAAATTATTATTATTATGGAAGTAACAGACACTGTATCATAGTGAGCCATGGTCCTGGTTTCCTGAAACAGTGCTAAAGATGAAGAATCACAGAGTAGTCAACTGCAACTGCATTAATCTATGTTTATAAGAACCATAGCTATAGAGTTTTTTCTCTCTCTGTTTCAGGTTCTTGTATCTTTTTGGATTTCATATTACTTCCACATATTAAAAACTATATGCCAATGTGGTGAAAGGGGAGCAAGATAGATGAGACAGAATAATCTAACTCCTGAAGTCCTTTTCATATTGATATCAGTGGAGTAAACTAATTGCTTTTGAAACCTCTACTGCTAATCCTCACTGCTTAAATAGCTAGCAGATGCCTTATTCTTAATTACTAGCAACAATGCAGGTTACAAACACTGAAATCACAATTAATTCCTAATATATTGTTTCTGAAGCTGTGGTTTTCATATTGTAAGTCACAGACTTCTGAGGCCTTACTAAGTATCTTAATGAAGTCCCTAAAAGTAATTAAGAAAATGTCATAGTTTTTATTAGCCTAAATTCACCACATCATTTTGTATTGATGCCTAGATGACAGAAAAGTTGGAAATCCCTTTTGCTGATTTTCAGCCAGAATCTGAAATTAACTAGGTTAATATCAATGGTTAAATACGCAACATACGCCACTAATTAATGTGATATACTAAAGGAAGTCACACTTAATGTTTAGGAATTGTTACAAGCAAAAACTATGTTGGATAATTACTTATTCTGGGACAGTTTAGTGGTCAGTTCAACATAGCAAAAGTCCTAACAGTTAGATGACTGGCAAAGAAGCCCTCAAACACATGTAAACTCTGCTTACTAAATCACAAGATCTTTACAGGAAGGACCATGTCCTTCCTGTGTTGACAGCTCTAGAGACGTACGCAGTATTCCAGGTAAGGTCTCACCAGAGCAAAGTGGCAGATTCACCTCTCTTGATCTGCTGGCCATGCTTCTTCTGATGCAGCCCAGGATGCAATCTGCCTTCTGGCCTGCACGGCTGCTTTCTATCACCTCATCCCCCAGCCTGTATTGATAATGAGGATTGTTCTGACCCAGATGCAGAACACTGCACTTGGTGTTGCTGAACCTCATGAAGTTCATTCATCTGGACCCACCTCTCAGCTTGTCCATGTCCTTACAATCCTTTACACTGGAAAAGACCTTTAAGATCACAAAGTCCAACCACTGACCTAGCACTGACAAGTTCACTACCAAACCATGTCCCTAAATGTCTCATCTACATATCTTGGATTCCTAGAGAAAACATGACAAATTTAGATGATAACTGGGCTAAGGCAGAAGGTTTGTTAAGGATCATCTCAGACTCCACCAAAGTAGTGTAAAAGGCCAGGCAGAAGACAGGGATACACGTGGACGTGTGTGCATACATGCACATGCACACATTGAGGCTGGACGCAGAGGCCGTGCAGAGGATGCTGCCAACAGTGCTTTGACTTCTTTGAGCAGGGGATAATGGCTCAACGACAGATTCCCTGCTATTTTGCTGTTATCTGTCTAGTGAAGAAAGACAGAAAACAACAAAGTGAACTAATTCCTCCCCTCTCAACAAAAACAATGCAGACAATGGTCAAAATCCAGGGAAATGATGGAAAGGAGGAAAAAAAAAGAGCACAAATTCTCAAGAGGGGAAAGAGATACTGGGGTTCACTATAAGGTCACAAGAGACAGGAACAAATAGCAGTTCAGTCGGGTGAATGTATTAATAGACTATGCACTAATAAAAGAGCTATGAAGAATAAAATGTGAGGAACTGGAAATCTTAATGTGTAATAAAGTATGGGATTTAACAGGCATAACAGAAACTTACTGAGAATTCACACAACTGAAATGCTAACAGAGAAACAGCGTAGCTTTTTTGGGGATGGCAGGCAAGGGAGATGCCTGCATTTGTATTTCAAAAGTAAGCTACACTTGTCTCAGACTATGGAAAGATGGAGCCTAAAGTCCCATTGAGTGTTTTGGGGCATTAATAAGAAAGAAAATTAACACAAGGTCTGATACTGTTGATCATCTACTACAGATGACTACATCATGTGTAAAGTAGGTTGAATAAAAATGATTTCTGAATAGAACCACGAAAAGCAGAACTTGCTGGTAAGCAGAAAGATGTAAGTAGCCAAATGCTGCTGAGATGCAAACCCTGCAGGCCACTAAGCATCTCTTTGGTATGTAGGTGAGAGAAAGTGGCTAGAGGTGGTCACAGCAGATGCAGCCTGGGCAGGAAACAGGGAGAGAAACTAATCATACCCACCTCCAAAGAAGTCACCTGAGCAGTCTACGTCCCCCCAGGTTAGCCAGCCCCTTGCAGGGCTGCCCCCAAAGCTGCCCTACTCCACACCGACTCAGCCCTCAGGTCTGGTAAGGCCAATAGCACAGATCCAGACACGAGAATACAGATGGTTAATGTTACAGAAGGGAAAAAAAAAAGACAAGTAAGTGTTCATATTTGTGAGCCAAAAGTAGGTATCACAGGGTCCCCACTGATTTCTCAGTCTAATGTAAATTTAAAGGAAAAACCGCTCAGGTATCAAGAACCACACAAGCTATTTGTAAGCATGTAGATTCAAAGGTCATGTGCCTTTGTGGGAAACAATGTAAATTACCACCAAATAAAGCTAATTTTTGTTCAATAGTACAATGATATACCTTAGAAATAAGGAGGAAGGAGATGAGCTATATCTCCATTTCCATATGGTTCCTAATACAATTTCATGTGACATATTCATGAAAAGAATGGTCTGTATGAAATGGTCAGTGTATGTCAGCGCATGACAGGGAAACCATATCAGAAAGTATTTATCAGTGGTTCATAATTCAGTTGGAAAGATGCATCAAGATGTTTTGACACTATTGAATATTTTTACAGCATACTCATTTAAGGGCTATTTGCATTTTGAGAGTTGTGACCAAGATGTTAATTTTGAGGCTCTTCCAGTACCTGGGCCTGCAGAGGCCAACAGGAAGCGCTGAAAACCATGAGTAAGAGGAGGCGATGTCATAGGCTACTCTCCGATGCATATGATGAAAACAGACTTTTGAGTTTTCAGATGGCACAAAGCTAGAAGGAGCTACCAGCATATCAGAGAATTATTAAACACACAGATGGATATGGAAATTGGAAAAATGGGCTAAGACAAACAGGAGGCAACATGCAAAAAGGACGTAATGTTGCCAAATACTTGACTTGGAAAGAAATAATTTAGGAGGATGATCATGAGATAGGAGACAGCAGGCCCTGCGGCAGTTCTCACAAAAGGATCTGCAAGCTGAACATGAGTCAGCTTCTTACTTGTCACAGAAAAGCAACCGTTATATAAAGATTTACTAACAGACAACATAACATAAATGTTTTGCTCTCCTCAGTGTTGCAAGACCTCCATCAGCTGGGCTATGAGACTCATCACTGAGACTGCACTTCAGAAAAAATCTGAATCAATTGAGAGAGGTCACCTTAAATAACCTAGAGGCCTAGTTATTAGGTCTACAATACATGTCCCTGAAAACCAAACGAAACCAAAACCAAACCAAACCAAACAAAAATTCCAACAACAACAAAACCATGAAAAAACAACCATGAAGAAAACAACCATGAAAAAAACAACCAAGACCCAGCTGCCTAGGAGATAGTGCTAGATCAGTTAGAAGGTCTTCAACCTAAGAATTTGTCAGGTGGCATTTCCTCACCACTCTACAAACACAGGACGTTACATGGACACAAAATATTTTTTTTTAAAATGGAAATGGAGATTGGAGAACAAAGCAGGGATTTATAACCCTCTTGATTTTACAGTCCATAAAAATACAGTTTTGTCGTATTTCAAATACTGAAAAAAAAAAACCCACCTGGTATAAAAAGATACTGAGTGTATTGGGGACAATTGCTTAAAGAAGAATTCTTATTATTCATGAAGCCTAACCTAAGCTTGAGCAGCTGAGATCAAGAACACCGCCTATACACAACTGTTTATAAGAAGAAGAAAATTTCAAGTATTAAAAAAGATGTTCATATTTTATGAACAAAAGAGAATAAAGTCCATTAAAAAAAAAGATAATTATTATTTTCCCTTAAAATAGGCAACCTTCACTTGGAGATACGTATTATCTCCCCTCTCCCCACAATGATCCTTCATACAATGTTCAAGTGGTATCTTTCAAATTCATTTAAACCAAAGGTATAGAACCACTATATTGCATTTCCTTTTTATTTACTTCATCTACTGTCTCTGTTCAGAGATATACTCATTTAGCTTCAGTCCCTTTAGGGCACAGCACTTGCCACCCATACAGTGAAGGACGCAGATAGTCAAGTCTTCATCAAGCAGAATGACTCAAGTCTTATTTTTGTTGACATCATTCTCCCTAATGGGAGTGCCATAGGGACTTTGAGAACACATTTTCAGTACTTTTCAATGGGGATGTGTTATGTTTATCACCACTGAAGGAACAGTGAAACTGAATAGTCTAGATTTATTTATTTATTTATTTAAGTTTTTAGGCACTACTACAATAATACCACACTATGTGAGTTGATTACACTTACAGAAACCTGCTTATTTAGTTGGAACAAGAGTCTCTGCTGGAACTTTAAAAATAACTTGATTTGGTTCTACACATAATTCTAGGAATTAAAAATCTTAACCTTGATTTTCTACCATCCACTATAATATACATATACTGTAAAATACTATATACTATTAAGTCCACTTTATATTTTAAATATTTTTAGAATTCATTTTGCTGAAGAGTAGTCTGCGATTTGGTTTTGGAAGCTAGGCATATAACTGAGCAGCTAGCTCCTGAGTTAAAGTTAACAATTAATTTATATAAAAGGCACTGACACTAAGAAAGTGACAACTGCTCATTTCAGTGCCAACAAAGAACCACATTTTTGCAAGCTTTCACACACAGAAAATCTGTAAGCCATGTAAAAGCTCCAAATGAAAACCAATCATGTTTTGATTTTTAGTTTCCTAATGCCCTTTGGTTTGACACCTAATTTAATTCTAGGAGAGTGAGAAGGGAATAGTCTGCCTTGTTTTGCTCAGGGATGTTAAAGCTCGGCATGCTGCTAACATCCGTGCATCACTGGAAACAGGCCTTGCATGCCCCTAGGCAATTTTTAGTTTTTTTTTCCCACATCTTGACTGCATTTTCTCAACTGAATTGCCCCCATCCATTTGGCAGACAAAAGGCTCAGGGGTATGATCTGATTCAAAGGCTTTCCTTTGTAAGGCAAAGTCACTCTTAATTGAATTTTCATTTCTTGTGCTATCCCCAGCTTCAGTCACTCAATGAATCACCGAAGTTTTATACTCTCTGATATGGGTGCCCTGAGCAGAAAATTATATGTAGACCAAGCAAATACATAGCAGCAATGTTTAGTTTCCGTTGGCTTCAAAACAACGTGATTAGGTGAGTAATTAGAGGATGCACCAAGTGAGAAACGGTCTGAATTCAAGGTAAGTTTACTAGTTTTTAAAGCAGAGGGAGGAAAAAAAAAAAAAAGCCCCCAACAAAACCAAACACAACTAACCTTTATCCACATCCTGCTGCTCCACATCTGTAGTTTTTGTTCTCTTTCCTTTCCATTTAAACATTCCTCACCTCGTTTCATTTAAAGGGATAAATTAAAAATACAAACCAACGCTGAAGTCTTCACTACAGTCATAACTGCCTAATTTTATTTCTTACCTTTCTGGGATAGGAAGAGAGCAAGCAGCAGAACATTTCACAAACAGGGCTATCACAAGTAATGCTTCTACTTAGGGTGAAACCGGTTTCACAGTAACTGTTTTCAGTCAAATATGCAATGCCCGTTACTATTAAATTAATCTATAATTAACCACACAATAGCTTTTTTAAAGCACCAATATAATCCAAAAGCCGTTTGGAAACATAGATAAAGACCTACAGAAATATATGAAGATGGAGTGATTTAAATGACTTACCATCTGACATCAATGAATAGCAACTTTATCGATAGGGATTATCAACTTAATTCTTCTTTATAGCCTACTCTGTTCTCCAAAGCATCCGTGCCACTTACTTCTGCACCAATTTCCAGACCCAGCAAGGGGAAAACCCCCATCAACCATCAAAACAGCAGGTCATGCTCCAGATGAAAAGTATCAGCAGGCCAAAAAGTCCCTTTCCTGAAGAAAAACCATGCCTCCTGAAAATGCTGAGCAACCACTCCCTAAAATATTTTAAAGTATATTTACAGGTCCATACAAAGCTCAGGGGAGCTGAGCTGACTCCTTAGCGCTACATTTCAAACAAAGGCGAAGCTGCCCAGCTGCAGTTATCCTGCTGCTGGCCTTCCTTTGACAAACACCTTTTTCCCTTTCTGCTAGACGTGTGTCATTTCCACCTCTGCACGTCAGTTACCCGCTAAGCTGTGTCTGGAACACGAGGGCTCACCGGCTTGCAAAGGGAGCAGACAGGCATCACCCCAACATGACCCTGAGGGTGCTCCTTGCATGGAGGTCTCAGCCCTGGTGCCCAGCCCAGGCTGGTCCCTTCACAACTTCCCCTCCAGCCTGGACCAACCCAAGTCCTGCCCGTATGAAAAGCACTGATACGGATTGTACTGCCAATTTGTCCTGGCTATCTGAATCTTATCTAGGACTAAATACAGCAAAAGCTTTGTAACTCTGCAAATGAAAGTGACCTTGGAATGCAGAAATCAGGCAAATGTGATGAAAATTGTGACCTGTTCCTATACACACAGAGAGAGATTTCTATACATGTGTTCCTATAGGCACACATACACTCACTGAAGATTATCAGTGTTAGGCCTTTAGTAAGATCCCCAGATGTAGTTTTCTAAAATATTCTTTTAGTTCTGTTTGGAAACAAAAAATGAAATACTCTAGCTAAGATATATAAATTCAAAAGGGGTAAAATGATTCTGAGATGGAGTGCCATATATGAACTCCCACCGCACTAAGTCACTGATATTCTTAGACTTTCCCATTTCACCATGAATTCTTTCTTATAGGAGTAAAAATGGCATTGGTGTTTTGGAGTACTGGAGGGGCAGAAAACCATTTTCTACAGAGGATGGCGACTGTGGTGCTTTTAAATAATTTCCCCACACTCCATGACTTTCATTAGCTCATCTTTGCAGCTCAGCAATTCCTGCATTTGCAAAGCAAAGCTATGCTCGGCAGCAGCAATAGCTCCACGTTGCAGTCACTATAGGTGGCGTTTCCACCTGCAGCTATTAAATTGGGCAGTTCCTGGAACCTCTGGTTCTCCCACCCTCCCAAGAAGAAAAGAGGGCCTGACCTAAATATTACAGTGAGAAACAGAGTGGGTTTGAGCTGCACACCATCCTGACCCCACCAACCATCACTCCTCATGTGGAAAGAGAACTGAGATTGAATGAGCTGCTTATAACAGTCACAGTCCTCAGGCTCTGGGACATAGACTCACACTCACATTTAGAACCAGTGGCAGTGGCCCTGGGGCCAAAGTTAGAGTGCATAACCTTAGCCCATCCAAGCACAACACCGACTCTCAAAGGGAGGTGAACACCGAAGGGTACAGGCTAAGGACAGCGGATGGGATGAAGCAGGGGTGCAAGAGGGTCGAGGGTTGTGCCAAAATCTGAGGATCCCTGGCAGGAACAACATGGGAAGGAAGCAGGAAACATGCTGTCACTTATTGTTGGGATTTCATTTTGAGTCTTGAGAATCTCCTGTTTTCATTAAAAGAAAATGAAAGAAACCACTCTGTTTACTCCTTCTGGTATCAGAGGAAAAGATAAAAGTGAGAAAACATTAAATGCTTCCTTATGCTTCCACAGAGTTTAAAATTGAAAAAGTAAATACAAAGGCTTTACCCATCTATTTTTAACTTGTGATTCAGTCTGATTCAAGTGTTTCAGATGTTTGTATATGGCCATGGAGACAATAAAACCCTCTTAGCTAGATTTCCATATGCTTTATGTGTGTGGTAATTTTATATATGTTTAGTGACAAATGTCCAACTAGACATATGCATGCATTCAGAAGCACAGCACAACTGCCCCACACTAGAAAATCAATATCAGAAAAGGGACAAAAAGACAGTGTACACTGCAGAATTCATAATACAGTATGAGATAGAGGGAAATTTGGGATTTCAAGGTGATGGATTTCTCCATTGAAAGCAAAGCTTTACAATCTCTGCTTAACAGACTAGAAAAAAAGGCTTAAGCTTTCAAATTTAAAGTACAAGTGAGAGTAAGCCAGCAAATTACCTTTGACTGTTTGTCCCACCTTACACTCATACACAGTCTATATCTTGAGATTTTATTGGTGTCAGTCTTGTGAAGTGCACTGCTGCCGAGAGTCTCACTGTGTATGCTGCCTCTGCTATGCATCAAACAATAATGGACAATGAGCCTGAACTTCTTCCAGGGCCACACAAGAGATTCCTGCAGCTGATCATGGTATCCTCATGCCTGCAATTCTGTGTGTACCCCATTGTCCTCCCAGTGTGGGCTTCTCTAATTCCTCTGTGCCATCTGCCTCTCTGTGTCCCAGGTATCTGGGTCTGTAAGCATGAGACATTAGCCTCTGTGTGACCACTTTCCCTCTGTTGTGCCTCCATCCCTTGACCCTCATTGGATGCCATAGACCATTCTGGCCACAATGTCCCCCCTCATCTTCCCCTTCTTTCCTTCTCATGATCACGGTGCTTTAATGCTCTCCTGTACCAGGACATGTACCTCTCTTGCTGGATGCTTCTGTCAGCCCTTGATTCCACATTTTCCATATCTCTCAGCCAAAGATTTTGTAATGCATTTGACCCACCAAAAAAGAGTTCCTCATGCTTCCTCCTTCTCTCATGCACTCTGTTCTCCTTGCTGCTTGTCCTCTCCATTTTCCCATTTCCTACTACAAGAGAACAGCACTCCTGAATTTGCAGGCATTGGCTTCTCAAACTGTATCAGGAGAGTAAGTGGGGAAGTTGGTTTGCTGGTTGCCATTAATAGATATAACTCTCAGCCACTTATTTATTTATCTGTCAATAAAGTTTCCTGTTATCTATTACCTGTTAATAATGGAGAGATATTCTGTGGTTCCCTTTAATTCTTCCATTGTCAGCTTGCTTGCTTCAGGCCAGCACCCACAAACATGAACCGAGGTGTTCGTGCTATGTTTACGCATTTAAACATAAATTTATGCATTGTTTATGCATTTAAATGTAAACATAAATGCATTAAATGTTAAATGCACTTAAACACTGCATTTAATGAATCTCACAATGTTTAAATGCTACAGTTGTGTAAACAGAAATGGCATCTAGTTGAAAGAAAGATCTTCCAGACTGCCTAACTACAATGGGTTTTACATGCAGTCTTGAAAGTGGAATAAGCATTTACTCCATGTGTCCTCCTGGAAAATCGCAAGTGCAGAGATCAAAACAAAAATGGCACGGACAGCCCAAGAAATCATCTCTCTAATACAATGAATCAGTAACTAACAATTTTTTAAGCATACAACAATTTTCTACCTAATGATCCTGATGTGCTCTTTCCAGGAGCAGGTTCTGGATAGCAATTTTGATTACAATAATAGTGCATCTCATTGCAGTGATGATGGCTTTATTGCTTATCCCTTGTTATGGCTTCCCATATCTGAATAAGTCAGCCTGAGGAGAATGTGAAGGTTTCAAGTGACCCTCCCTCGGCTGTCCCACAGGCGTACTTCTTCCCTGCAGCCATACCTCCTCCAGCTGGAGGAATGCTCCCAGAAGTCTTCCTTGGCCAGATGAGAAGGTTACCATGCAGACCAGACAAACTGATTACCCCTTTGATACTTCAGCAAGCTCAAGGACATAGGCAGCCTTTGCTAGACTAAGGAGAAAAACATTTCCCAGAATCCATGGTGGCTTTTCTGTGTCCAGCAGACACAGTATGGATTTTCAGTACAAATCTCCATTCAGGGACAAAACAATTTTTCTAAAATTTATCTAACACAAACTCTTAGAAGCCTTACTGGGTGTGAGCCTTGCAATAAACTGCTGTCCAAAAGCCCTGACAGCTTTGTGCATCTTTCCAACTGCCCTCTGGCCATGGGCTCCCTCCAGGTCCTCCATGCCCAGCAGAGATGGCTAGGGCAGAAGCCTGCCTGGCAGCCTGCCACAGATGGAACTCACCACTTAGCACACTCAGATGCAACAGTGTGCATCCTCACTGCAGCCTGCTGAGCATCCTCCCATCTAGGGCTGAAATGGAGAGGGCAGTAGATATACACACACACATACACACGTGCTCCTTTGTACGACTGTGCAAGCCCCATTGTCCAGCTGAAGAAAACTCTGCACATTGAATGATCAATGTATCAGTCTTGGTAAGTGATGGCTTATTGCCTTTTGGTTATTAGTGTGTAAAAATCCTGGACAAATTGATCACGCAAGTACGTAGGACTTCAGGGCCCAGCTGATTTAAACATACAGCTGGGGTTAGGGACCTGGGGGCAAAATGGTTCCAATTTGTAGCGCCGACAAGACCTTAATAGTGTCCTATAGGCAAGCACAAGCCCTAGGCTGTCTCATTTGTATTACTCCTTGTTCTGCTTTCTCTTTCTTTTTAAATAAGGAACAATACAAAGAATGAGAACTCAAAATCCAAGTCATGCTGTCAGGAAGAATAATGGATCTATTCTGCACAAAAATGCCTGTATTGTTGGTTTGTTTACTTCAGCTGTTTCATGGCCATGCTGCTGTCAAAGCTCTGGATACAAAGCCCCAGCTCTGAGCCTGCTACTGGGTACTGAGCAGGGAGATCTTCCCCCTCTGCTGCTTATACCCGTGTGGCAAAAGAAATTGGTGCTGGAGCAACACAGTCCACGCACTCCATGAGCAACGCTGAAGAGAAGATCTGTGAGATAAATTGGAGACATCTAGGCTTCCCATTAAATCCAGCCCTTCTATAAAGATCCAATCTTTAAATGGCCCATGGGGATTTATAGGCAAAAAGCCTATTAAGCATGCAAGGGAGTTAGGCATGGGTAGCACAGCTCTGCACATCTGTGAGGAGGCTTAAAAGGGCGTCTCCAAACACGATACTCTGCTTCATGTCACCCCAGTAATGACTAATACGCTGTCGGAACATTTCTGTTAGAGAGTCCCTAGTCAAATAAATAACTCAACAAAAATATCCTGTTAGCCTGTTCCCATATAGCTACAGCAACCACAATCTGCTAGGAACTTTGTAAATAAAATACAAAGTTACGGTCCTACAAGAAATCTAAACAAAGACCTAAATAAGAAAACAAAGACCAGGGGTAGATGAAGGGGCAGATTGCACAACCCACAATGAATCAGAACAGTGGACTGACATGCACATTAGTGTCTGACTCTTCTAAAATCTATTTTTAAGCATTTTTCTCAGTTTCTGGAATGGCAATTAAAACAAAAAAAAAGTTCTAGGCAATGGGTTACAAAACTACAAGAACAATGATTATACCTGATTGTCAAGTTAAATCCCAGAATGGAGAAAGTGGTTTCTGAATCTCAGAACAGCCTATGGAAGAAATAATCCTGTTCCTTTTTAAAAGAATACACTCTCAGTCTCGTTAAGTAATCTGAGCTTCTTAAAGGAATAGTGTCACAGCTATTGCTCTTTTGGCTAAAACAGGAATAAAAACATTTTCATAATCAGTTTCTCTAATTGCCAAGAAAAATTCTAAATCTCTCCTCCCCCCAGTGCCAATGAATTAGCTGTGCTGATGCCACGTTTGTGAAACAAGGAGGCAATAGAGTGGATGGAGATGCTCTCTCTGCAACACAGAGTGCAACACAGCAGAGCTGTAAACAGGGCAGGGACCCAAAACAAAAGGACCAAACATTTTGTTCTAAATTTGATTTAGTTCAGCCAGCTTCATGCAATGCTATTTTAATTCAGTGCTACAAAAATATGCCTTCATGTGAAGTATTTTCAAATGCCTGTGACAATGTTAATGTGAAAATTTCTTTAACTCATCCATTTCATTCCTAGATGATGTTTCCTGCCAGCTACTTCCACCACAAATGCTGTCTGGTAAATAGCAGCTGCAAAGGAAGGATAAGGATGCCAGGGTACACTTCAGGAAACGCTCCTTCTCAGTGGCTTACTATATCCTTGGCCAAGCAAGATAATATACATTCACAGACATGTTTAAAATTCTCAAACACAGTAGGACTTTGCTTTTGTAACTCCCCTGAAGGTGAGGACAGAAAATCAAGATTAAGGGCACGCCCATACTTGGCGCTGCCTTTGTGTAGAGAGGCTCAGCCAGGCAAGTTGGGCCAGCAGCCTGCCTGTACCCTGCTGTTGCTCAGAGGGTATTTGCCTCGCACGACTGTGGTTACGCTTGCAGCACATTCTTGCAGCAGCACGTTGCACGCTGGCTGCACACCCAGGGTGGCCATGCTCCCCCGCCACCTATCCCAAGCTGTTCAGGCTGCCCCCTCTGCCTTTTGACTGGCATCACTGAAATGTGAAGGCCTGGAATTAAACTGAGTTATTCTCGTGCCTCTTCTTGTTTCCTCACCTAGCCTGTCTTGTTTGCACAAGCCAACACTTTTTTCCCACAGGGTGCCAGGCAGTGGGGAGGAAATCAGAGTGAAGATCGTGATCTGCCACAGCCAGGGTGGCTGAGCACGTATCCCTCGGCAGGGCCATAATGGCACCCATCAAGGACTAGGCTGTGCTTGTGCAACATTTCCCAGAGATCTTGTCCAGAAGCAGCTCCCTGGGGAGGACTACTGGAGCCAGACAAGCCGCAGTGACCAGCCTGGGTTACTTTTGCAGGCAGCAAAAGCCAGAATGAGAGAGAGTTTCCAGGAGCCAGAAGCCACACCTATGGGGATAAATACACACACAGGGCAGGCAGCTCTCCCTGGGGAGAAGATGATTGCCCGCTGGAGTCACCGCCTCTCTGCCAAAAGTTCTCAGTCTCGCAAAGGCACTAAGGAAACTGCCGGTGTGAATGGCCCTAATCTGTTTCTTTTGCAGCCCTTGATAACTCAGGGAGTGGTTGGGCAAACATTTCACAGTACCCTGAAGAGCTGAGGAAAAACCACCGTTTGCCAGCATGGAGAATGCAAAAGAGCAGGATTTGTCCACAGCCCCATGCAAAGTTAGCCTACATCTATGGTGGCTGAGCACTGTACATCCTGATTTACCCCAACTGTGGTTTTAGTTGACCCCAACTTGCACAGGAGCCAGCTGAGGGAACACTAGTGGGTATGCAGTGCTATCCAGGAGCTCTTTCTTCCCACATCAGTACTGACTTTACAAAGCTGAAACCTCCCCCTGCCTTCTCCCTGTTATCTACAGTTATACAATTGTTTCCTAAGGTGGTTGTGTGCCAAGTTGTTTGACTAACCAGGCAGTGAGCAAGGTAGGAAAATTATGGACTGCAAGGAGAAGAGACAGGAAAAGTACGGAGAAATAACATCATCAGGAAATTGGATGACAGATTTTGTCCCTCAACAGGAGATGAGTTGGAGTGACTGGAAGTCCTGGTCCATAACAGGAGCAAAGAAATTAAAAGAAATGTATGTATTTATTTTTTTAATCTGATAAAATAAATTTAAATTTTGTTGCTGCCTCCTCTTCTCCCATTTCTCCCCTGTCCCTGCAGAAAATACAAGAGACAGAGAAGCAGACACATCAGCGACACTTTCAGAAGCTCACAGGGAAGAAAGCCTGTCTAACCTCCTCACCACAGCATTGCTGTAACCAAGTGAACTGCAGAGAGGAGGAGAATAAATACTAAAAACTGATCACTCCAACTTGATGAACCTTTGCTTCAAAGAACTTTTTTGCATCAAACCTAATATTGAGTGAACATAACTGGCTTCAACGTCTCAGCCACAATCTTGGATGACAAATGGAAGGTGCGAAAGGAGACTCTATGATTGCTAGTACAGCACCAGTGTCTATACAGCCCAAGGTACCCTGGTCATCAGTATTGCACTCCATTAGTTAAACAACCTAAAATCGTGTATAAAAGAAACCCATGCTCCATAGCTTAGAAGCTTTTTAGCAGTGATAGCCATAGTAATTACTGGCACCTCTTGAATAGTACCTTGTGACAGAGACTTTAAAAGCAATTGACAAAAATTAGCTAAATAACACAAAAGCCCTGTAAATAAGAGCAAACTTTCCCACATACAGCAAAGACTCACTGATAGGTACTGAGGGGAAAGCAGAGGGGGAAATGTGGTGATATGATCACATAAAATAAAATTACTTTTATGCTGCAAAACTTTCAAGATTTTTTTCTGCCTTTCTAGCTACCTCTCCTATTTCAGGTGGCTGAACCCACTAAGGATACCATTTCTAGCCATGTCACCTTTTCCAATAGTTTTACTAACATTTATTACCTAAAATATAAAAGTCGAAACAGTTCAAAAAAAGAAAACACGGGTCAGGAGAGCTGAACAAACCCAAGAGTGTGGGAGGAAAATAGTCTTATGAGAAGCTGCTTTGGCGCTAGACAAATAAAATCCCCTCTCTGGATACAAAGACATAACTCTTCTTTATGTGAATGGGAAACATACTTGTGCACTGAGAGGGGAATAACTACCATAGATCAGCAGAGTGACTGCACTGGAGATAGCTGAAACCAGACGACATGTGCAACGAATGTGAACACTATTTCAGCCACCTAGGCTATGTAATTTTTCACAGAAGGTTTTGAAGCTGGATGGACCATGTTGCCCCACTTTTCCCCAGCATTTCCCTACCACTTGCAAATTGTTTTCTGCAGCCTGTAGGATGGGACTCTATGAAAATTTAGTCTGTTCCTTGCTGCCATCATCCAAAGTGTTCAAAGAGAGCTCTGTAGTCAGTTTTCCTTCCAGAAGGAGTCTGCAAAATGCCCTCTTCGGTTGTATGCAGCCACCTGGTAGGTGTTCAGTCCAGTAATACAATCACACATGGATTCCAGTACAACAACCTCCAGAGATGGGTTAAAACCCCTCAAACTGCAAAGAGGTGTAAAATGCTTTTTCTTGGGTACCTAAAAAGCACACAGCTTCACTGACCCATTAAGATATAGGGATGCTGCTCTTAGTTGTTATAGCTACCAATTGTAACCATCTCCTCCCCTCCATAAAAGCAAACCACCACAAGAAAACCAAACCAAACCCAAGAAGTTCTTATTGATTCTCAATCAGCTGCCTCAGAACAGTTTTGCAAATCTGAGGCGTCGATAGAGAAAAGTGCATGCTAGACTTCTGAAACTACTGATGGTTTAGAGTTTGTTAGCTGGATTTAGCAAGGGACATTATATAACTTTTAAAATTAATTTTTATTTATTTATCATTATTTTATTGGGTTTTTTTCTTTATTAGATTCTTGCAGAATACCATGTCTCATGATGTGGTAACTCTGGTTCTAGGGCACATAGTACCAAATAAAATCTAGCTATTTGACATGAAACAGTGAACCTGCCCCAAAGTTACCTTTCTGGTTTTAAAGTATGTCTGGAGGATAACTTTTGTTCTGGCAAGCATTGCTCCTGACTAGGAACTGTCTGTCCTCTGAATAACATAAACAGAAATCTGAAATACACACTGTTTTGCAGGCTTGGACTAGTTGAGTAACCATGTGCCCAAATCTGACTTGGGACACATCTATGTTGCCAGTTGATCTGAATTTGGTATTGCACAGACCTGATCTAAATGACAAGGCAGGTAAGCAGGATGGATGTCTGCAAGATTACAGTGCTAGTGCCATCCATTCCGATGGTTTGTTTTATCCACATCTGGAGGTTACTTTTTTAGAGGCACAAAGCTGCTTCTGGATGCTATCCAACAACATAATGTCGAGCAACCATAACCAGTGTGGTTCATAACAATGGCACATTGAGAACAGCTTACATAGAATCATAAAATAGAAAGACCAGGGTGAGTCTCATATTTGTGTGCAATGTCTTCCTCATTTTGTAGAGGCGCTTCATGCACACATGGAAAGCAGCTGGCAATCTAGACCAGTGCTTTTGCACTTCATACAGCTAGGACTGTGGTTCTTGGAGCATTTCTCCGATGGGCAGGATAGATGAAACAGTCCTGGCTCCCCTTCTCCTCTGGACATTTCTGCCCACCACACTCCTCTCCTGTGCTCTGCCAAACCCAGATATTTATGCAGCTGTGTGGTGAAATGTACCGAGGAGCAGATCTGGTTGGGGAGAAAAGAAACCTGAAATAAAATTCTAAGTTTTCCAGCCAGATCACTTCTGTGATCAGGTATGTCAGGAAGCCGTATGAACACTTTTGTTGGCATAGCCTGTAGTGGGAGAGAGGAAAGAGAGAGGGCTACTTTAGGGTAGGTGTTATTCAAACAGTGCTGCTCCTGGATGTGGAGCCACAGCCAAAGCACTTTCCTATTTGCTAGAGAAAAAGGATTTGTGTGCACAGTTCAGGTATTCATTAGTAATAGCTAGCCTCCCTTTTTAAACTTTCCCTCCTTCTCAAAGGGGTGTAGGGGAAATAGGCTCATGTAGTTCTGCTAGAATTAAGTTAAAGTTTTGTAAAGCTAAATAATGCTAGGTACAGTTTTTATAAGCTTGTTAATTGTGCCCTGTGAAAACAGGCCATGTTTACAACTAAGGCAGCTTCTAACTGCGTCTTTAAGCTGTGTCCCAAGTCTGTCACACTGCTATTTTTAAAGGCCTTTGAAGCAAGAATGGTCACTGTTGCTAAGCTAGGCAGTTTTATATCTTTTAAACTACAGCCATCAAAGAGGCAAAACTAGGTAAGCATTTTATATAACCTGTAGGATACTGAAGTAGTTGAGTCTTGCTTTATGACCTATCACAGTTACAATTAATCTCAATACACAAACCCAGCTACACGTAACGGGGAAGCTTGCCTCATTGCATTCCCTCCCTTTACTCCAGAAAAGTGTCTTGTGTCTACAGTTATGTACAGGAAAAACAGAGACTGATGAGGAAAGAAAAAAATCTTTACTTTTAAACTCTAAAAGCTCAGCTTCCAAATCACTGCTTTTTTTTGAAATAACTAAAGCTTGTTAGGAATAAGGCTGACTGTGAAGGGCTGTCTCAGTGACAGGAACTGTTAAAAGGACATTCTAGTACAATGTCAGAGGCTACATGACCAAGTAGAGCTGAAACCTAAGCAACAAAAAGAAAAGGTGGAAGTCCGAACTTCCGTTCATTTGTGATATGGAAACACATTTTATTTAAAGGAAGCAAGAGGTGTTAGACAGTCCAAACGTTTTACAACTAACAGAATCTGGCAGTAGCAGTTTTGCAGATGCAGCCTGAAAGATTATAGGAAGAGGAGAGTAGCAGACACATGCACCCTAGTGGGACAGAGATCAGGAGGTGTGCTACAACTGTTTTGAAACTTAAGCAACAAGACCATACAAACCCAAAGAACCAAATATTTGCTCTCCTGCTCCTACCACAGTTCACAAACAGAAAACAATTCACAAGCAGTGCAAGCTCCTGCTGGGTCATTTATCACTCGATTTTTTTTTCTAGTCTGGAAACCGTCACAAGCATGCAAACACAACACACACAAAGTTCATTGCTTTTCATGTGTTGGCTCTCTTCTTATTTGGAAATAAAGCACTTCTCCCTAAATAAACCATCACTCCTACATTAATCTTTGATTTGTTGTAGCATTTAAGGACTTCTGAAGTAGTTGGAAGATGACATATAAACTGATAGTTATGTATGATAAAGCGAGATTGCTGCACCGAAACCTAATCCTCTGCAGGGCAGAAAAGAGCAACCCCTTCCCAGCTGGTGCACCACCACCCAGCCCTGATCGGCACAGCGGTAAAAGCAAGCAACAACCGCTTGGAAACATACAGCACTTGGGCAGGCAGCTACCTCTGCGATGCATTATTTAATGCCAGGCAGCAGAGTGTGGCTTTACAGTGCTTGCAGCAGCACAAACTGGCTTGCGAGTGGAGAGGGGAGGGAGCATCACTTCTGGCCGTGCAGGGCCCCCTGGAGCACGAGTTCAGAACTGGGACTCAAGAATATCTCTGTCAAGCAGCATTCCTGCTCCCTGCCCTGGGCTGGTAATTCCTGCTCCAGTCCAGATCAACATAGTTTCTTGAAGAATTCAGCTGGAGTTTTGAAACTGCCTTGCACACAAACTGGCCATGCTCACTCACAACTCTCACTCTCACATTAAGTCTGCATTTTAAGATTTTGAGGTTTTTTTGGTCTTGTTTTGGTCCTAGAAATGGAAACAGATTTGGCCTCAAACACATTATCACCCCGTGTAAATCATACCAGTTTGAATTCTTCAATTTATTAAAAAAACCCACTGTTTTGATTTCCAAGGCTATAGTAAAAGAGCAGGAGAATGCTGCATATCACTTTTAACATGGATTTGGTGCTATCTGGAAGTGCCTGGTCCCCCAGTGCACAGATGTGGTGAGTTTGCTACTGCTGTTTGCTACTCTTGGAAGCTAGCAAGGAACAACTGGTCTGCAATGCATATACTCCAGATTGTGGACAGTCCACTCAAATACTGTAGCTTTCACTTCCCAATGTTCTACAGTGGCTTACATTAATGTGTAAGAGGCAGATTTTAAGGCTCTTCTTCCATTCAGAGTTTTGCGCCTCCAGAGTATATGTTTTCAGAGACTTAGCAGTAGCGAGGGCTGAATTTTGCCACTATAGCAACTTCTCATTCATTTTATTTTAATGAAAACTGTCCTCTTCATGGAATCACTACACTCAATATTTAGGGATTAGCAAAAATACAAAATATCATGAGAAATCTTAATAAACGAAAAGAAACAATGATATTCCCATCTTGTTCTATACTTCTACTATTCCTCTTGCCAGTGGATCTAGGACAACAGTTTAGATAATGGAACACATTTGCAAAAAGATCTTCATGTGTAAAGATCAATTCACTTTTCATATAATGGAATTCAGAAACTTTTTCCTGACAGTGTGGGGCAGTGCTTCTCCAAAGAAGCTTACTCTCAGTGCTTGCACAACCTTACATGACTGGCAGAAGATCTGCTGGCTCAGAAAACTATTGCAGTAGCCAAATTAGTCAACTGCATTTTTGTACAACAGGTAGGAATAGCTGCTTAAAAGATGTAATTTCTGGTTTCCTAAGAAAAGAAGAGAGTATCAACCACTTCAAAAGGAAGCCATGCTTTTTCCTGGATTCCTTACAAAATACCTTTATAAAATAAAATACTTCCTATGTTTGGAGGCCTAACAAGAAAGTACAGTAGATTAACTGTAGGGACCAGGAAATGCTTTGATCCACAGTTCAAGAGGAATGTAAAGCAAAGAGGCATTACAGAGCCTGCTAATGCATTTAAAAATTTTGTTGCTTCTGTTTTGTTAACCATGTTAACTGTTATCAGGGGTCTAATGCTATTAAGATGAGTGACAAAGGATTGAGAATTCAGGTCAGATTAAGAAAACAGAGAGGTTACAGACTACTTAGATAAATTACCTGTTTTCAAACAGGCTCGTTCAGGTTGAAATTTACCCTAAGGAAACCAGAGAATTAGCTGGAGAGATCTCAACTTCTTTAGCAAAGCAGCTGGATCCTCCTGAGCAGAGGTTGGCATTCCAGGGACTACAAAAAGGCAAATGCAGCATTTCATTTTGGTGCTTCCCCTTTAGACAGCACTTTATTGTCTGTCTTTATGTTATAAAATTTAAAATGTCACTAGTAATTCCTTTGAAAGCCCTTGAATTTAAATTCCCCTTGGGTTTGATAGTCTGAAAAAGATTAGTTGTTTTGCAGACCAGAGAACTTTTACTTTTGACAAAGCAGTAATTGCAATGATGCTCACAGTAATTGTAAAAGAAAGAATAAATGTAACTTATTATTATCTATGTGCATGCACAATTTTACATACATTCTGAACTTTAAAAACTGGTGTACTGATAAACAAGCAGAGGTTTAAAGTCTCTGAAAGCATTACAGAATACAATAGTATATAATTTACTCCTAAGCTCCTGACACTCATTTCTGCTTTAGGTCATATGGTCTGTAAGTGAATTAATGAAGAAAAATCATTCTGATAGATGTAGTGACCTTCTTCTAAGGTACAAACCTGCTTGCAAATAATGTGGCATGGCTGATTACTAATGAAACATAGAGAGTATTAATTAACGCCCGTCACCCATTTCCCTTTAGTAATGCTGAGATGGTAAAAAAATCCTTCACAAATCTAAAATACTTCCCATTGAAAATAAGTATCTTATTTTTTTTCAGAAAAGACCCTTTGATAATCAGATACATATTGATACATGTCTTATAGAAAGTTTTGGTGATATAGTCAATAGAAAGTCACAATCTAGTTCATTATCCTTATTCTTCTATGCTACATTCTGTAGTAAAAACTAGAAGGCTACTCTTTGTTGAACATCAACCTGTCAAAAGCTGAGAGAATGTGCATTGTTACCTTTGGCTGTAGAAAGAAGCTAGCTGTTGAGGATGAGTAGAAATAAGGTAAGGCATCAGGAATATTCTTCATCCCCTGTAATGGCAGTTTAACACACATGAAACAAAAATTCTGTCAACCAGCCAACTGATCAAACAAGGAAGAAAACCAGCCAGCAAATGGAAAGACCGGGACCTGTTAGCCAAGGTCCAGGGGAGGGCTGGAACACTTCTCCTATGAGGAAAGGCTGAGAGAGTTGCAGTTGCTCAGCCTGGAAAAGAGAAGGCTCTGAAGAGATCTTACTGTGGCTTTTCAGGACTTCAACAGAGCCTACAAGAAAAACAGGGACAGACTTTTTAGTAGGGCCTGTTGTAACAGGATAAGAGGTAATGGATTAAAACTAAAAGAGGGAAAGAGAGTAGATTTAGACTAGATATAAGGAAAAAAATAATTACTATTAGGGTGGTGAAACACTGGAACAGGTTGCCCAAAGAGGTGGTAGAAACCCCATCCTTGGAAGCATTCAAGGTCAGGTTGCATGAGGCTTTGAGCCTGCTAACTATTTCTTCTGCTTGCAGACTACAGAATAGAGGTGACTAATGCCTAATGACAATATGTAAAGCATGCAAGGCCAGGAGTAACATTTTTGGGATTTTGCAAATATTTTAAGCCAAGTTCTATGAAATCCAGGTAACCTTACCCACACAAACACACAAGTTAACTGTAGAGACAAAACAAACAAAATAACCATAGAGAGGTTAGTTCTCACAAATTCTCATGAATTTTGTCATGTTTCTTCAGTAGTGGCATACATGTGAGCCTAAATTAATAATAAGAGTGCGGCAGATTTTCTTTAAAACCCCATCTTGTGCAATGGTAAAACATTCAAGTAACTGTTTTCTTCCTTTTGCATAAGTAATGCCAAAAAGAAGTATCTGAGCACAAACAGTATGTCCCTATCTCACCCCCAGACAGCGCTATCTCTCTGTCCTTTGTGCTCCTCTGCCACGCTGAGTTGTCAGCAGCAGTGCCAGTGAGGCAAAACCAAGGCATCCAAAAAGGAATTCAAGGACAAGATGAATACAACCATCAAAAGATAACTTTTAATTCCTATTGATCTGGAGCCAGCTGGGTTTTCAGAGATGGAAGGCCTATCCATTTCCTTAATTGACGCTCAACAACCCATTACTCAAACAGTGTGAGCTTTTGGCAAGCTGTTAATTCTACCAATCAACTTTTTTGGTACTTCAATGTTAGGTGAAGTCACATAAACCACCAAAACAAACAAAAATTTGGTTGATCACAGGACAAAGATGATCTCATGGCAGTTTTCAGTCATTTTTGGCATACAGTATTTAAGGGATGCTGGCAGGTTCTCAAAATACAACAACATTTTGGATCCTCTATAGAAAACATCACCTCCTGCCCACTATGTAGTTACTTCAGTTATGCGAATCTCAATTAACATAAATTCTTTCAACATTATCACAATATTTATGATCAATGGATTTAGAAAACAGAAAGTGGTAGCTGACTAGATCAGATTTTGTTCCTACTTTTCTGATAGCTCTTGAACAAAGTCAGGAAGAAAGTTTCCCAGTGACTCTTACCTCAGCTTCCCAAAACCTTCTTAGCTCTCATTATTTCTCTTACAACAAATGAACAAATTTCCTTCATACCACTTTTGTCAGCTATCTGGCTCCTGATCCTTCACATGGTCTTAGTCATTGGATGTAACTCATACTTCCTGCATGGAGTCAGTCTTTGAATCACAGCCTCATTTCATTAAAAATTAGACTTACGGCTTCCCATGGTCTTCTCCTGTCCCAAGCAGACAGTCCAAAAGGAATCAACAAAGTGGTTGCCCCATTTCTCTTCATGCTAACTGCTCCTTAAACTCAATATTTATCTTGATGATTCAATGGTAATTTTGGTCATGTCTGTCCCAAATGCCAAGAAGAGACTTAATCTTAAATGTAAATGCCAAAACAAGAACTAAAATAGCAAACCAGTGTACTTTATTCATAAACTTTTTCAGGGAAGATGAAACAGTCAAGGGCAGCTTCAAAGCTCAAAACCAGGACTCTTTGCAATAGTGAAATGGTTTGTGCATTGCTCAGTCACCTCTAGCATAAGCTGGTCCTTAAAAACATCAAACTGCTGAGAAGTAAAACAAATGAAGAAGCAGAAAAGCCAAACTACTTAGATAAAAATTATAGTAAGTTTTATATAGTTTTTTAAATATCCAGATACCAAAATACTGCATCTTAGTTTGCTGAATAGAATAGAATAGACCAAGTTGGAAGAGACCTTTGGGATCATCACGTCCAACCTATCATCCAACCCACCTAATCAACTAAACCATGCAACCAAGCACCCTATCAAGTCTCCTAAACACCTCCAGTGATAGTGACTCCACCACCTCCTCGGGCAGCCCATTCCAATGGGCAATCACTCTCTCTGTGTAGAATTTCTTCCTAACCTCCAGACTAAATCTCCCTGATGCAGCCTGAGACTGTGTCCTCTTGTTCTGGTGCTGGTTGCCTGGGAGAAGAGACCAACCCCTTCCTGGCTACAACCTCCCTTCAGGTAGTTGTAGAAAGCAAGAAGGTCTCCCCCGAGCCTCCTCTTCTCCAGGCTAAGCAACCCCAGCTCCCTCAGTCTCTCCTCATAGGTTTCCTATTGTGAACAAAATTTAGGTCAATTTTTAGTTTAAAATTAGAAAGGGCTATGGAAAATTTGCCTTGCTACTGTATCTTTAAAATACATTTTGATGGTTACCAAGAAACAATTCTGACTTCCGTGGCCTCATTATGTGAGAGAGGTGAAAACGTTCATTCTGTAAATATTTTTTTTGGCTTGTACCAAAGATAGATCAACTTGAGTTAAGAACGGTACTGTCAGACTACAAATACATGTTGGCTCTGCAGAGTTGTAGCTCTTTTGCACGGTAAGAACAAACCTAAAATGCATACTGGAGCCTGATATGAAGCTATTGAGACACCAGCACAATTAGAGACATTAGGCCACCTTTTCAGCTAAGGAGGAAGTAGTGATGACCATTTAACTGACTGAATATGTACCCTTGCTTCAGCCTCATGGGTGAAGATGAAGCAAACAGCTCCTGATGTCGTGCAGCATGTATTTCCTTGCTAGTCCAGTCTTCCTACCTTACCCTCTAAATAACAGTGAGAGGTATTTCGGAAGAACAGGATGAGTATCTTTTATATCTGTTACTCCAAGGAAGAAGTTAATTGCTTATCATATTCTAATAGAAAATGTACTTCCCAACTGACTCATTTGTTGTGTTTCAGCAATACCGATGTAATGCTCTTTAATGCAGATCTGTTTTCAATTCAGGACAGATCCAAGCTGCTTTTTTTTTTTCCTCCCCTCAGTCACAGAGATAATCAAATCACTCTTAGCATGGTGTATAAGACAGAGAAATTGAGTCCTGAGGCTTACTTAGGATGCCATCAAACTATCAGTAACTGTGCAGAAGAATTAAGGCTTACACAGCTAACCAATTTTAAAGAAAAAAGATGCACTGCACAGTGTATCCTTTTAAGAAACAAGTAAAATGTTAAGCTCTGCTATTAGGTGCCAGCCACACTGTACAGTTTAAATGTGTTCAAACCAGATGCTAGGAGTCTGTTTTAATATAGTTGAAAGAGAACACATTTCAGACCCAGTTACATGGTCTCGCAACACCAGCTCTATTTTCAAAATCAATTAAAAACCTCACTGCTCGATTTTCGAAAATCACGACTAGAGCTCTGAAGGCACTGAAATCCTGTTTAGCATCATAGCTGATATTAGGTTTGAATAAAAGTGAATGCCTCCAAAATTCCCATTTATGTAAACTGAAAAGGGTTTTATATATTTTAAAATGCCCTTGCAGCCATAAGTATAGAAATATTGACATATTCCTACAGAAGCATCCATGTGTTCTTTCTGCCTTCCTCCTGTACAGAACAAGTCAGTAGCCCTCATGAAAAAATATGTGTAAAATAACTTTGGGAAAAATGATCAGCATTTCTGAAAAATTGTATAATTCTTTCTTATTTTTTAAAAGTGAAATAGAGACGTTACTAATAGCTGCTATACACTGGGGAAAAAAAGCACACAAAAAGGAATATAAAATTGAAGATGGGTCCATTTCTTTTTCTGATATGTGAAAATACAGCTCTGTAGACCTAGCCATTTGACTTTCCATGCTTAAAAAGAAAACAACAACTGCATTTATTATAGTAAGATTACATGACTAATAGAAAAATATTACTTACATGTTCTAAAACTATGATCAGTGTGGCACTTGGTTCTTTCTCTTAAGATCCCAAATCCCCCTAGACCCCTTCAAGTGCCCTAGTTAAAAAGCAATTGTGATCTCCTTACTTAAGACTGTGCTGAAGCACCATTCCCTCCAGAACACAAGCTCCAAGTAATGTTTCTCTGTGTGGAATGCTGCTGCAGCCAGCCCGACCTTGTTTCTCACCAAAGGCAGGAACAGGCTACATGTGTGCTGTTAGGCTTGGAGACACTCATTTTTCAGAGGCTCAGAGGGGATACAGAGTTTCCAGATAGAAAGTTTGTACTTGTAAATTACTTATGGACAAAGAATCACAGAACAGTAGGGTCTGGAAGGGACCTCTGGAGATCACCTAGTCCAAATGCCCTGCCAAAGCAGGATCATCTAGGACAGGTTACATAGGAATGCATCCAGGTGGGTTTTGAAAGCCTCTAGAGAAGAAGCCTCCATAACCTCTCCAAACAGACTGTTTCAGGGTTCTATCATCCTCACAGTAAAAAAGTTTTTCCTCACATCGAGGTGGAACTTCCTGTGTTCCACTTTGTATTCCATTACACCTCATCCTATCACTGGGTACCAATGAAGAGACTGGCCTCTTCTTGACACCCACCCTTAAGGTATTTGTAAACATTGACCATATTCCCTTTTGGCCTTCTCTTCTCCAGGCTAAACAGCCCCAGGTCTCTCAGCCTTTCCTCATAAGAGAGATGTTCTATTCTCTTAATTATCCTCATAGCTTTCCATTGGACTCTCTCCAGTAGTTCCCTAGAACTGAGGACCCCAGATCTAGACACAATACTTCAGACGAGGCAGAGTAAATGGGGAGGAAAACTTTCTTAGACCTGCTGTTCACACTCTTCCTAATGCAACCCAGGATACCATTGGCCCTATTGGTCACAAAGGCACATGGCTCTCTCATAGCCAACTTACCATACACCAGGACTCCAAGGTCCTTCTATGTGAAGCTGCTTTCCATCAGGTCAACCCCTAACCTGTACTCGTGCATGGGGTTATTCTTGCCCAGGTGTAGGACTCTGCACTTGTCCTTGTTGAATTGTATTAGGTTCCTCTCTGCTCAACTCTCCAGCCTGTTCAGATCTCACTGAATGGCAGCACAGCCTTCTGGTGTGTCAGCCAATCCTAACAGTTTTGTATTGTCAGCAAACTTCCTGAGGGTACACTCTGTTTCCTCATTCAGGTCACTGATGAAGATGTTGAACAAGACTGAACCTGATATTGAACCTGGGGATCACCACTAGATACAGTCCGCCAACTGGACTCTGTGCCACTCTTCACAACCTTCTGAGCGTTATTGTTTAGTCAGTTCTCAATCCATCTCACAGTCCACTCATCTAACCCATATTTCCTGTCTTATCTACAAGGATGTTATGGGACATAGTGTCAAAAACTTTGCTGAAGTTAAGGTACACAACATCCACTGCTTTTCCTTCATCTACCCATTCAGTAACACTATCATAGAAGCTATCAGATTAGTCAAATATGATTTCCGTTTAGTGAATTCATGCTGGCTACTCCCGATAACTTTCTTTTCTTCCATTTGCTTTGAGATGACCTCCAGAATGAGCTGCTCCATCACGTTTCCAGGGACAGGGATGCAGGTGGGCTGACTGTCCTGTAGTTTGCTGGGTCCTCCTTCTTGCCCTTTTGAAGACTGGAGTGATATTGGCTTTTGTGACAGTTTGTCTCCTGCACCAGAGCCAGCCTTGGCCGTAAATTTGCTATTTGTGAAGCCCTTCGTTAGTGAAATCAGGATTTCTCTGGATGAAAGAAGTATAAATAAAATAACCTTTGTATATGATTATTTGCTTGTGTAAATCCATGCAAGCATATGCACAGGACTGGATCATGGCCTTGAAGAACCTCGTCCCCAGACATTTGCAGCCTACATCAGAGCAAACATGGACTTTGTGAAGTGCAAATTCTAATGTGGGCCAGCCACAAGAACCTCAGTGTTTATGCACTAAAACAAAAGAGAATGGCACTGGGCCAAAGACTTGGAAAAGAAAGTAGTTCCTATATCTGCACTGTTACTGTTTTCTACCATTCACCTTTTGAAAACACTGTCTACTGCCAAAGCTTTATGCTCCAGCACCTTTTTTTTTTTAATGCTTTGAAAGGCTTTTTGCCTCTACTGGAATTTGCAGCTGGGAAGAATGGCCCACAAACTATGTCCATACGGCGAACATTGGCATAAGCAAAGGCAGGAACATCTGCTGCCATCATGGACAGCTTGTTGGCTGAATTCAGCTGCAGAAGAGTGCCAAGCAATGGATCTGGTTTCCCACCTCTCTAGTTTGGCTCACAGATTCCATGTGAAGCAATCTAAAACACTCAATACATTGAGCATAGCCTACTTGCTCTAGGCAGGACTGATCACAATGGCATTATTTAGATTGGTTCCTCCAGAAACTGAAGATTCAAGGATCTGTCTTTGCGTTCTGCATTCTTCAGATCACCGTTGATTTCTCTGCCTTTTAACTTTAGCTTTACTGCTTATTTTACTGTTGTTTTCTTCTGTTTTCTTAAAAAAAATATTTTTGAGTCTTTTTGTTTCTATCTATTGTAGTCCTTCTAACAGTGAGCACCAAATCCTAATTTCATTTGTGGAAATGGACAATATTTTCTGATTTATGGGTGTATCCTGCTTCAAAAGTTTAGTTCAGGCAGAAATAGGAATGACTTGGTTAACTCACACCTTAAATATGCAAAACATATGCATTCCTCAAACTGCCTTCAAAGAGTTTTTACTGAAAGTGTAAAGATACAAGATTAAAGATACAAGATTTAAAATACACATGAAACATAGTCTAGGTGACTGAGATGGCTACATTGCTAAGAAGCATTGCAGAGTTCTCCTTTTGGCTCACTAATGACTTAATGCATGGATCTCTGGAAAAAGCTGAATGGTTGTGTCCCTTTTCCCACCTCCTCTATGGTGGTCATAACATTTATCCCCTTACCCTGCTGACTTATTTGTAGGAATGCTTAATTACGTACCCCTGTGCTGTATTTTAGGTAGCATACATGGCAAGGATGCTGAGCTTGTTTTACTCATTTGTATGAAAGACAAACGTTATGGGTAATGACAGTTTGTACTTGCATGCTAAACAGTTATACAATGAATGTGACTTACTGTTGAGGTTATATTCTTCCACTGATTGCATTAATTGCATAGACTATGGAAACAATCTTCCTGTCTATACTCATGTCTCCATTGCTTCTATGTACATGGAAATCTCATAATATTATTAAAAAACCCCCATAAACAAACAACACAATAACTAAAAAATCACCCATCAAGAACAAAGGCAGCACTGATACAGCTTGACTTGTCCAGCTAGTCAGCATCCTTGCAGAAAATCACTTGACATCCTGTTGGACATCAATTTAACAGAGGCCAGTGATGCACTCCCGCAGTGATGGACACTAGCTGTATCCCAGGTTGCATAAGCAGGATAATATCCAGCCAGACTATGGAAAAAGCTCTTCTCCTTTCTCCAGTACCCAAACCCACATCCAAAGCACTTTGGCCAGTTTGGCCACCCAGCACAAGAAAAATACTTATACATTACCCTATGAGGAGAGACTAAGGGAGCTGGGGTTGTTTAGCCTGGAGAAGAGGAGACTCAGGGGTGACCTTATTGCTCTCTACAACTACCTGAAGAGAGGTTGTAGACAGGCAGAGGTTGGTCTCTTCTCCCAGGCAACCAGTACCAGAATAAGAGGACACAGTCTCAGGCTGCACCAGGGGAGGTTTAGGGTGGAGGTTAGGAGGAAGTTTTACACAGAGAGAGTGATTGCCCATTGGAATGGGCTGCCCGAGGAGATGGTGGAGTCACCATCACTGGAGGTGCTCAGGAGGAGACTTGATAGGGTGTTTGGTGCCATGGTTTAGTTGATTAGGTGGTGTTGGATGATAGGTTGGACTTGATGATCTTGAAGGTCTCTTCCAACCTGGTCTGGTCTGGTCTGGTCTGGTCTATTCTATTCTATTCTATTCTATTCTATTCTATTCTATTCTATTCCATTCCATTCCATTCCATTCCATTCCATTCCATTCCATTCCATTCCATTCCATTCTATTGAAATGCAGCAGAGGCTGGCCCTAACCCAAACACAGCCATGTTTGCTGAGTTCCCTACAACAGGGTTGTAGGGAAGATGGAGCTTAACTTTTCTCAGTGATGCATTACAACAGGACAAGAGCCAACAGTCACAAATTGCAACAGGAGAAATTCTGGTACGACACATGGATGAAATCCTTCACTGCAAGAAGAGCCCAGAAATGGAAGTGGCACCCAAGTAGTTAGAACCAGCATCCTCAAAGACAGTCAGAAGGTGACAAGACCTGATCAGCTTCTGAAGTCAGCCCTGCTTCAAGTAGGTGGTTGGGACTAGATGGTCTCCATGAACCCTTTTCAACTTAAATTATGTGGTTCTATAATTTATGACTAATAAGAAGCATCATTAATGTTCCCATTATTTGCTCTCTCCTCTCTCTCCCACCCCTTCCTTTCCCTGAGGGGGACATTGGCTCAGCAAGATGCACATAATTCTCTAAGAATATGTGAAAAAGTACACACTGTCCATGTAAGGTGTCAAGTATGAAACACTGGTGTTGGCAAAGAGCCAGATGCCAAAATGTAAGCTTCTAGAGCTCAGCTGGATTTTTTACTTCTCAGATCAGTGTCATAATTGCTGTTTATCCACATTCTTCTTTGCTGACATTATTTGCAGTCTTGCAGTCCCACAGATTTAGCTGGTCAGTTTGTGTCTGTAAGGAATGTTATTATTAAATATTTTGATTTAAACCCTTCAAAAACATTAAGATTATTTGCCAGTGAAGAAAGATGGGAAGTGAAGAAAGATGGGAAAGATGACTTCTCAAAGTCTGTATTTATGCACTAACTCTACATGTTTAAATGAATCTAAGAGTGTCTGTCCCTACTGGCAAGTATGTTTAAACTGAACATGGTTCAGGAATAACTCGGTAGAAAAATGTATATTCTAAAATCTGAATACCTAAGTTTTGGAAATTACTTAAATGAACTCTCCAAAGTATGAAAACTTAGCATGAAAATGATATTCCTACTTTGAAATAAGCATGTCTACCTCCAGAATGTTAACTGGGAATATTTTACCTGAAATAAGTCTTCTTTAATTATTACTGAGGCAATTATTATCCAGAAAGATAAAACTATCATGCACTCTATAGATGCAATTCAAACAAAAAAAGACAAAGTTCAAGGACAAATAACATGACCATATTATGATATTTTAGAAAGCCCAATTTAAAAGCTTAGATGCCCAATTTTGTTTCTTCCAGGGACAATGGAGGACACCTGCTCCAACCAACTACCAAGACTTTTCAGGCATTTCCAGCTCTCTTATTCCAGCCTGAGAAGATACACAACTTTTTTGGTATCTTATGTCTGCCAGATAAATGTCACTGTATTGTTAGCAAAGAATGAAATAGCCTCAGAAACAAAGAGGGAAAGCTAGACCTGTAATAGATACGTTTCTTTAAAGAACTCAGTCTGATACTTCGTATTTAAGTTTCAGCTCAGAGGCAGGCAGAGTTATTAACTCCTGAAAATAGAGCTCTGTAATAGAAATGCTGACAGATGCTTTAGTACAGCGGTGTTATTGGGCACTCCTATAGTCATCAGTTTTAATGAGAGCTGTTAATACCACCTCAATCAAAATGGTTGCCCTGGGCTGATGTCTTGGGCTGTGCACAGGTGCTCTCAGCCAAAAATGTAATGAAGGTTATTATATTATCAATGAGGCACAGATGTACATCCCATCTGAACTCAAGGTGGTGTTACTGCCAAGCAGGCATCTCTTTCAGCAGGTCCCAAGTCTGTTTATATCAATATGCTGTTCCAGCTCAATGAAGCTGAGCACAGCCTTCTGCTTCTCCATTGCATCGCCAGTGAGAAAAGAAGCAGTTCCTAAGAACACAAGGATTTATCCACCATGTGCAGGTGGATCACAAAAATTAAACCCAAACAAAACCAGCCCTGGATTGGTTTGATAGTCTTTGAAATTGGAATTAATGCATTTGGGTCTGCACTGCTTCAGTATTCCAGAGGAGCTCCTTCTTTTTTACCAAGCACAGCAACAATATTGGCTTGAGGGAAAACTGTCTCTCACATCTGTGTTCCCTCTTTTTTGTCTCGTCTGAAATCCAACATACTTTTCCTTGGATTTGCATACTTTCCAAGCCATATTTCACACTTCACTCATTAGTGCTCATGCTTGCTTCACTATACAAATCACAAACAAGCAAGTTACATTGCTTTTTGATTATTTTTTTAAGCATCTCTTGCTTTTATAGTAAACACACAACATTTTCAGGAACATCCTGAGTAACGGGATCTATACTGGCTGACATGAAGAGTAGAATGGATTACATTTCTTGTAACATGACACCTGGGCATTCAGAAGCCAATTTGAAATGAGCCATAACCTTCACTGAAACCATCCTTCTTCCTTTGCCCTCCCACGACCCCAACCTGAGGAATGCAGTAGTGCAAGAAGGCTGATGTAAAGGAGAAATGGCATCTCATCAGAACAAAGAACACATTTGCTTTAGCAGAGGAGGACAACTGCTCACAGATCTCAGCTGCCACAGTGATGTTACAGCGCTCCTCAGAAGCCTATGTTATACCTGGAAGGACTAATATGTAAGTAAAGCAGCCAAGCAAGCATCATGAATTCTATTGTATCAAAGTCTGAGGGTGTATGCATTTGTGTATGTGCATGAATAGACATATGTGTGCGTGCACACTGTGGCAATCATAGCAATAAGTGGTATGAGCAATCTGGCAATATAAGCTTAGAGCATGATATAGTGGTAGGCCATGCTTAGCATAAGTGTAGAAGTAGCTAGCAGTTTAGCAAAATAGTGCTGTGCTAGCAGCATGTAACTAAAGCAAGGTACTGGTGGCTATAAACACAGAGAATTACCTTGGAATAACAGGATGCACGCGCTGATCAACAACCTCGCGTGATATTAGTTGTTTAACCAATAATGTATAACAGTACGATGTGTGGACACCTGTGTGGAACCAATGAACTTATGCCAACTATGCTCTGTGACTCTATATAAGCTGTAGATGTTCCTTAATAAACTGAACAATACTAGATCATACTGGGCATCCGTATTGATTCCGTACTCTGTCGTCAACAGCACACAGGACAGAGACAGAGCTGGCCAAGGCAGCCACTACTGCTCAGGTATCCTAAATATAATTCCTGATAGATTCTGCCTGGAGGATGATGAATGTACTACCTTCTCCCTAGCCCCTGTCTTTGCCCACTTCAGCCTTTACTAACCAATGTAATCAAAGTGCTGAAGTCAAGCTATTTATGGTTTCACAACTGTCCCTGCATAACTTAAGGGACGGACTAATAGGAACACTCTCCACCAGCCTGCATTTGGGATCCCTAGCAGATAGTCCTCATGATGAAATCCCTGGCACTTTATTCTGCAGATGATACCAGTGACTCCCTTGACACGAAAATCTGTGCTCTAGAACCATGCTGGAGTCTGAGTCAGTGCAATGAGAGGACGACATAGACTTGAACGGAGGAGGCAATCAAAGTGGGTGCAGTGCGAAATAGGTTGCCCAGAGAGTTAGGGAAGTCAGCAACCCTGGAGGTGTTCAAGAAACATATGGACATGGCACTTTGGAACATGGTTTAATGGTCATGGTGGTGTTAGGTTGACGGTTGGGCTCAATGATCTTAGAGGGCTTTTCCAACTGAAACAATTCTATGATTCTATGCTAAAGGTAGCAACAGGCACCCTAGAGATAGAAATAGTAGTTAAGGCATGACTGGATCATTCAGCTCTGCTCCTGGACACTGAAAGTGCAAATTAAGCTCTGGTTCCCCAACACAATATTTAGAAATGATCTGACAAGTCAGTCTGGAAATGCAGCAAGAGAAGAAATGAATGAGTAATGTGTTTGATGGTTTGAGCTTTGAAATAGGTTTTAGATAATTATTTTCCTTAATATCAGCCTTGTTCTTGTAAAGAATTAGATGACTGTGATAAGCAAAACTGTGTTTAGGTGAGCAATGCTACAGCTGCAAGGAAACAAGACAGGAGCTATTGCTCCAAACAAGAATAAACAATAGTGCTACAGAGCACTGCTTTCAAATGAGGAAATATGGGCTAGGGCTGTTTTATTATGAGTAAAACTGCAGTGTCCCATTCCTCCTTCAATTGAATGCCTTTGTGGAGAAATGTTAGATGAATGGAGATGCTCTCATTCTGCATTTCTCAGAAGCAACTATAAAATAACCTACTTTCAATTTATTCTGGCTACCCAATCATGCTCCTATATTGTTGCTCTCCATTTGGAAAGAAGTCAATCTGTCTTAGTGCGCACGGACCTCCCCTCTGCCAGCAGGGAGTCTGTGTGCGCAAAGCCCTGCCTATGCCAGCATGTACACACAACTCCTGGTCTAGCCCTGAAAAACAGTTCCCCACAAGACAACATTGTACATTTATTCATACATTTCAAGCACGACTTCACAGCAGACAGCAAAACTTAATGCAAGTGACATTTTCCTAGCGGAAACTTATGTTAGAGAGTAGTTGCTGCAAAAGAAATGTTCAGCTGTCACTGAGTACCTTTCAACCTGGGGCTGAAGGGACAAGGGCAGACCTTTGCTACTCCTGCTTCTCCACAGCTGCCACTTTTATTTGCTATCTGGTCTTTCAAATGCTACAAATCCTGCACAGTGACCAGGAGGTGGCCAGCAAGGGGGTTGACTGCAGTCTGGTTCAGGAAGAAAGTCATCAAAACTTTCTAAATTACCTTTTCCCCAAATCATTACATACATATGAAACAGGCAACCCCAAACGTTATCTACAGCAAGTACAGACAAGCACTTCAAAACAACAGTAGCACCAGCATCAGTTACAGCTCCCTCTCCAGCCCAATATAATAGATTGCTTAGCAGGAAATGAGACTGTGATTTTCTTAAATGAAATATAATATCCTGATTAGCAAACAATGCTTGGGTTTAAAATTGGAGGTTTCTGGCTCAGTTTTCTTCAGTAATTACAATGAATGCTGTAAGATGATCACAGCACACAGTAAAGTCAAGGAAATCAAAACTGCAGAGAAAAGCATTTGCTGAGGGAGGGGCAGGAGAAGGACTGACTTTCCTAAAACTTTTACATTTTTATTTTCTTGAACCTGCTGTGTATGTTCTGCTTCAAATAGTTTAAAAATAAAGGGCACAATCTGTATTCCAGACAGCCTGCATGAATAATTGTCTCTTATCACAGACCAGCCATAACTGTCCTTGGGTATCTAACAAGAAACTGCAGGAATTGCTCCAGCTGCCTGCTGGAGGTAGCATTAAATTTCTAAATACATTTTAGCACATTAAACTCAACTGCACTGCAGCCTCTCCTTTGCTCCAAGTCACTGAAAAGAAGCAGTATGTTCATCTGTGTGTTGAAATAAGACAAAAGGCACCACATTCCTCAAGAATTTAGATCTGTACTGTCACACAGTAGACCAATTTCTACAAGTATCCCACCTGCACCAGGAATCTCTTTCCCATGCTAACTCCTCTGCTTCTTACATGATGTGCTTTTGCTGGGAGCCCAGGCACATCCCTGGAGGAATTCACTCTGCATGGGGCCTGAAATGCAGAATGGTGTTGCAGCCTCCTCTTTCACCCCCCTACAGCTCCTTGGGATCTCTGCCACTAACCTCACTGATGTGGGTGTACTCCAGAAATTTTACAGGGAGCAGAAAAGGATGCCCCTGAACAGAGGGAATGGAAGGAAAGTGTGGCCACCCTCAAATCTCCCTCTGGAGCAGAGAATTTGTAAATGCCATGAAAATTTGGAAACTCCTAATTTCAATTCCATCTACCAACCAAGTCACTATGCTGACATAATATTGATGCAGGTCTATCAAACAACTGTCAGGCTATCCCACTTGGATAGTCCATAATGGTTCATTAAGAGACAACTTCTCAAGGGTGACCTAGACCCCTCATTCTGAAATGGGTCAGGAACTGGCTGGAGGGCCAGGCCCAGAGAGTGGTGGTGAATGGTGCCACATGCAGCTGGCAGCAAGTCACTAGTGGTGTCCCCCAGGGATCAGTGCTGGGCCCAATCCTGTTCAATATCTTTATTGATGATCTGGGCAAGGGGATTGAGTCCATCATCAGTAAGATGACACCAAGTTAGGAATGGGCTGCCCAGGGAGGTGGTGGAGTTGCTGTCTCTGGAGATCTTACAGAAAAGACTGGATGAGGCCCTTAGTGCCATGGTCTAGTTGATTGCATAGGGCTGGGTGATAGGTTGGACTGGATGATCTTGGAGGTCTCTTCCAACCTAGCTGATTCTGTGACTTGGCAGACTTTGTTGTCAGTCCTGAAATAAACAGCCATGATTATCATCTGTGTAGCCTAAAGCTGGTAAATTCTGTTACGGTAAAAATTCTTGTAGTAAACAACTCTATGTAGCTATGTTAACAGTGTCTGAGAAAGAGCTTTTTCCTGAACTGTGGTCCAGAAGGCACCAAGACTAATACTACCCATCATTTGTTTGTGCTAGTGAAATAACTAAGACTGAGAGAAAGACTGACATGCATGGAAATTCAAGAGAGGGAGCTATCAGGAAATCTAGCCCCCCAAAGAGGGAATACAGGCATAGCCACATACCAATTACCTACTTAGGGTACTAACGTTTTGCCTTACATTTCCTTGCCTTACATTTCTGGGATCTTCCCATTACACTTTTCCTTAAAAAAAAAAAATTCTTTCTCCTACCTCATTGTTATCTGAAGGACCTGTACAATCCAAGAAATAAAAGCCATTTCAACAGAGCTATGGCGTGAAATGTGAGGCCTTCTACAGATCTGTGTAAGAGCAGCTTAAATCAGCTGGCAACTGTTTTAGTTGCTGGGAGTTAACACTGTATTAATTTCATAAAAAACCTCCAAAGAAACTGTTTAAGTACGAATCAGTTATCCAAGAAAATCTGTAGTTCTTTGTAATTTTTTATGAACTTTACCTTTCCCTACAAAAAATTTCTAGTGCTGTTGACAACACCACTCCTATTTCAACCACTCCAGCCCACTTTCAGGGTGTGTGTTTGATTTCTTCCCCCTTAGCCACATCCAAACCACCTCCAAGTCACGACACTTATTTATTCAGCAACTTGAAACCCACCCTTTTAATCTCCATCCTTACAGATCAATCCTTTGCTTTATCTTTCACATGCATCCCATTTTTATTCTTGCAGCTTCCATTCCTCCTTTTTGGCTTCCCATGTACACAAAGGGATACAAATCAAAGTGCTGCCAAATAAACATGTATTTCTTGCCTGGAAGTTTGACCACCTCTTTTTGTTCCTCTCCCCCTGTCTCTTTCTTACCTTCACCAATGGCTTCCCTCCAAAATAATAAGAGATGTCAGCACCTTCTGAGCTCAAAGCAGTTCTGGGTCCTTCTAATTTGTCTTCCCCTTGCTAAGCTTTATCTTAACTTCCCCCATATTTTCTCCCAGCCTTCCTGCCTGCCAGGTTTTCAGAATTTCCTGGTCTTTTGCTCCATATCACTCCTGTTCAAATTTCCCCAAAAGCCATGCTTTACCTGAACCTGGCATATCCACTTGCAATATGCTGCTTGTGAAAATACACTGATTTTTAAGCTGTACAGAGTAATAGTATTTCTTTTTGGCTTGCCAGTTGTCCAAGCTGCCATTCTCAAGTGTTTAGAGACTGCCAAACATACAGCTGGCACTCCTGCAAACACTTAGCAGCAGTGACCTGGGTACAGCACTGAGAACTGATTAAATGATACGTGAGGAGATACAGAAAACACAGCTATCCTCAAAATGCTGTCAAATGTGTGGAGCAAACAAGGTGGAAGAAATTAATAGAAGTAAAAGCACTTCAAATCCATTTAGACACAGGAACTCTGTCTTCTATTTTTATGAAAAAAATGCTGTTTCCTTTTCTGAGAGTATGAATTATCTCTACCTTCTCTGTTTATCTAGTAAAACTACTGTGTATATCACAGCAATTAATTTCTCTTCCGTGTCTTAATCACACTTCTTCAGGCATCTGTTCCCCTTTATACTCTGGTAAAATCCATGCTAAAGCCACTGACTCAAGGGAGTTACTCTGCACTTACAGCACTGCAAGTGTTAACACAAGCTGACCCATACTCGTAAGGGAATGCAAAACTATGTCTATGACTCAAGATACCCACCCAACCCTTTATTTAACAATTAACATTAATCTTCTGCAAGTCCAACTCAGAAGTTGCCTGTTTAGATCAATACATGCATGAACATATCCATGAGTGTGGACATTCAGACTTTCTACCAGAATTCTGTAAGGCTGCTGCTTTTGTCTGTGAGTGATCACTAGGAGTCAGACCTATACCAAACTAGTTTTGCCTTTCAAAGGCTTTATAGTAAGAATTTCAGCCATTGTAGGAAAGAAAGCCCCACACTTCTTATTTACAGCTATTTAGGGCCTCAAAGGGGAAAAAAAAGAAAAAGATATTTGCTTAATAATCTATTCCCCTGCTATTGGACATTTCAAAACCCCCACTAAATAGCCACCTTTAAAATGAGAAGCTTAAGGTACCTTGGATTTGAAAATCTGAGATCAAGTCACTTCCATTCTTTTCTCAACATAGCTTTTCAAATCCTGTTAAGCTATGCAAATTAATACCCAAAAGGTGTCCACTTTTAAAACCATTGAGAGCCCCCACAAAGTACCATCCTTTACTTCAGCAAATAAAAACACTTAGAATAGTTCTTCAGCCCCTGTGGCAAGAGATTAGTTAAACAATGTTTGTGTGGCCTAACGGGAGAAATTGCATCAGTCCTCCAGATTTAAAACCTCAGGAGCTTTCAGCATTTCCTCTCTTAAGCATGAGGCAGCTGTTTCTCCTGGGAAGGTTTCTGGAAGAAGTCTGAGATGAATACAGGAGGCTGGAATGTGAGATGGACAAAGGAACGCCAAGACATAACTTCCACTCTCAGGCAATACCCCTAGCTCTCTGTTTAACAGCATTCACAGCCCTGCCATGCTGCTAAGCTTCTGCCCTTATGTGCACCACATCCTTCCCCAGCAAGTTTGGAATACAGCTAATTCTTCTGTCAATTGGCAGAGCTCTTCAGCGTACACTTTCCTCCAGAGACCAGTGGGCAGACACAGAGGGTGGAAGAAGGCCAGCCTTGGCAAGAGCCCTGCGCTGAGACATCCTCACATGGTCACCCACTGCAAAGCAACCACCCAAGGCTTCTATTAGGAACTGCACAGAGGTGATTTTTCAATGATCTCAAGCTACCCAGTTCAGAAGGACCAAACACAACATTTGTTTATATGTATGTCTGTATACACAGAGACAGAGTTTATATATGCACCGACATGTATCCCTGTGTGTACATGAATACTACTACACTGTTAAAATGCCCTAGCATGCCATTCTCAGATGCATGTAGATTTGAGATTTGAGATTTGAGATTTTTAAAAAAACATATCTAGAATTACTTAGAAGGATAAAACTAGTGAATCTGGATTCAATATAGAGTTTTATTATAACAGCATACCTCACGCCTTGTGTGAATACTGCTGGCAAAGAGGGATGTAAAAGGGAAGAATGTGCTTCATTGTCAGTGGTATGTAGCTGCAGGTCATTTCATTTCAGGGGAGAAAAAGAAAACCCATGAAAGGATATGACTACAGGACTGCAAAATACAGTACTTAAACCAATAGGAACAGCTGCTTATAAACTTGCATCCTAAATGCAATCCAAACATTTGGTGGCCAGTTCCATAAGCAAGGAGCTTGTCCTGCTCTGCAGCAGGCTCTGCAGGGGTGCGGCAGCACCCGAGGCTTCACTGTTGCACGGCAAGATCGTTAGCACAGACCATGCTGTGACAACCAACCACAGCCCCAAGCCAACCTTTTTAATTTTTTGTTTCAATACAAGTGGGGAAAAAAGGAATCTCCCTTACCTTTTTCTGTCCTGTCCCTCCCTTCCCCCCACCTTTTTTTTTGAGTAATGTTTTTATGGTTTTGTTTGGTTTTAATCATCACATAGTGCTGCAGAGTGGTACATAAAAAGTCTCCTTCCTTACCCCCTTCACACCAAGGAGGAAAAGCCTTCATCAGAGGGATCTGACATCAGCTGCTATCAGACACATCATAGAATTGAATGCTTAGGGCTGATTTGGGTTGGTGGAACTGTAATTGAACCTAGGTTTCACACTTTTTTGTCCCTCTACCAAGCAAAGCTGCCTTCTACATCTGAACTGGTGGATTGTGCTGGCAGAGGAACAGAGGGAAAATCCAAAGAGCCCACTGGAGGCATGAAGATGGGAATGTGTGTACAAAAATGACTTCACAAGAAATTGCCTCATTGTCTCATAGAACACATGTAAGAAATTCCTCCTTTAATTATGGAGTGGGAAGCTAAACCCCATGGGAATTCCTCCCTCTATTTACCAGTAAGGCAAGATATGAATTCCAGTGATGAAGTATTCCATTAATATTAGTGCTAGAGGAAATAAAGTGACTTAATTTTAAACTAATGACCTCATCCTAACAAGCAAATTCTAAACAGAAAAGGCCAGAAAAGAGCCACCCTACTTTCAGCCATGTTGCCAACTTATAAATTAACCAAATGACACCGGGATATAATTATACTGATTAGTACTGATGCCATGCAAAGTCTATTTATGGATATGCATTCACCCCATTTCTAATCCTATAGCCTAAATCTGAAATAGTATCTCAATCAGAGCACACTTTGGAAAGTCAGTGTTATTGTTTACACCATTGTGGATCTAATTTAATCAATACCATGTTGTCATTAAACGCAAGGTCTGTTAAAGATGTTCCTTTCACAGGCCCCACAAATGAACTCTATTGGATTTGTCTTATTACATTATTGCTCTGGGTTCAACTATGCATCATTAACAGAAATAATACACAAATCAAATATGAGCCTCTACAGATCACCTTCAAATGACAAAGTCACATGTCAGTATGGTCATAAGTGGTTGGACTGATAAAAGCTGGCATACGTCATGACTGTCGGATGCCTCTTGGCTCATTTGTATCAGAAGGGATATCTGAATTCCTGGCGACATTTGTACTGCTGAAAGGGAAAATAATGGGAAATGGGCTCCTTGTTTCCCAGACACCATGTTGCATGGGTTGATTTTTTTTGTTTTCTCTTACTATTAGAGAACTCTGAGAATTGCATTTCTTAACCTGAATTTAGCCTACAGCTTTTCACATGTAAGTCACAAAGAAAGGACTCTAGGCCTATGGAGCAGTAGGTTGGTCAACACGAGGTATCTTTATCACAACATCTTGAAGGGATCAGCAAGCTCTGTATCTTGAACTACTTGAAATAAAAGTAAATTAATTTATTCTCTTACTCCTTCCTAATTAATACCAGGATGTGTATTATATACATGAAAAGTGTACCAGCATTATTTAGCTTTGCTTTTAGATATGACCATGTGCTCCTATTTGCCATACCTACCATTGCTCTGCTAGTCTATGTGCTGTTCAGTGGCAGAGTGGCAAAAATGCACCACATATGGGCCTGTCTAGCATACATCTGGAACAACCATGCATAATAGAGCTGTCAAGGAAATTTTTCATTCATTTTGTTACAGCATTAAGAGACTTTATTAAAACATGCATTGCCTTGTCAGCAGCCATTCACTTAAGTATGCACTTAGTTGCAAACCTCTAGCAATCTACATTGACTTTCCCAGGTTTGGGGGGTTTTGTTTTGATTTGTCTGGTGTTTTTTGGTTTGGTTTGGTTTGGTTTGGTTGGGTGGGTTTTTCCCCCTTCTTTTTCTTTATGTAAAACTGGCCAAGAAGGTCTGTGTTTACTGAAAACATATATATGGAGAGAGATGGAGCACATGCAGAAAACAGCAGAAAATGCTTCCTGATCTAAATACTTTTCTTGATATTTCTGCTGACCATTTCCACACAGAATTCTTCACTGATTGTAATTGCTAGAAAATTGCATGTTTTTGCTTGTCCCTTTGGACAAATGAGCTGAAATTAGTGGTTGCACAGATCTGCAGCTGATTCATTACAACATAAAGTAGCTGACTGCAGGGCTTGGGTTTTTTTTTTTGGATCTGTTATTTTAGGATGGAAATTGCTGAGTTGGCAGGCACTCTGACCATATAAATCAAACAACAACTGCATACTTTTAAAATTACACAGTTCCTAATCAATTTAACATGTGATGTCTGAAGGAAAATAGATTGAGGATGTACTGCTAATAAAACTGCAACCAATGGTACCTCTCAGGTCACTAAGGGCAAAGCCATAGGCCAGTGTTTATAACACCAGACAACTAGCTCTTTCTTAATCAGCCTGCCTTTCTTTGGATGACTTCTGGATGAACAACAGCACCTAGCAGGACTGATATAAGTAACAGGAAAACACCAGTGGTATCTAATGGAGTTATTTGTTTCATCAGCACTTGAGGATGTACACAAATATTACTAGAATGCAAAACCAGCACATGTAGTCCTGCTGCAACTCTTTCTTGAAGATCTTTCCTCTACTCTGAAATACGAAGTCATGAACATCTCTACAGTATCATCTCTCAAGTTTTCTGATTCAAAGGCATCTTTTTGACTAATGCATTAAGGAGAAGCAGAAAGCCTGGAGGGAACATGCATCATTCCATTCTCCCTGTGGTGGAGTGGCTTGAACTGCTACTTGTCTTTCTGGTGGCATCCTGAGGAGAAGAGGATTCAAGGGGCCCTGCTCACGGGAGTAAATGTGTCATATAACACTAAGGACCAGCAATGGTCAAATCAAGCCTTGGGATGAGTTCACAAGATTTTATATGTGGGGAAAAACACAAGCCTTACTTCCACATAGAATACTCTCAGACAGCAGAACTGACATAAATATTCTTAGGGTGGTCCCTTCAGGAGCATGGAGTAGGGGATGGTTGGAACCAATGAACTGAAAGATAGTGCATGATTTTATTGACTATGGATGCCAAGACACTTTGTGAGGGTGAGAATTTTCAGCTGGAAAAGTATTAATAAATAGAACCAGACTGGGGGAGTGCACACTGAGACCCACAGCTCTTTCATAGCTATTACGTGGAATGGCGCACATCCAGTAGGACTCATGAAACTCCTATTGTCTGTCTTGCTATCTGGTCCTGTATACAATAGCTGATTAATGAAATTGCTCATCCTCATGTTGCAAATATCAAAACAAAAATCTGCCCATATATAAATGGAATATATGTTTCTATTCAGTAACTGGAAAAGTAACCCCAAGACTTTATTTAAGTTTTATTAATTTCAATCAAATTTTTCAAGTTTGATTGAAATTGACAAGCTGGTCTAAAATTTCACACAGAAAAAGAGCAGAAAGTTAATGCATGGTAATAATCTTTGTTCAGCAAATGTATTTTGAAAACAGAACTAATCAATTTAAAAATACAGGGGATGAGCCCCTTTGTTTTCCATTAACCATGCATTGTGGAAAACATAGGGACAGATATAAGCCAACACAAAACTGATTTCTCATTTTGATTGAAAAGACCAAGGTGGTGTTCAGTGCATGACACTTGGATTTCGACATCAGAGGCACCAAACTTGAACAGATCAGATACAATCTATTTCTTGGATTCAAATATTGGAGCATAGAAACAAGACAAAAGTCCTGCAGTTGCCAATGTATTTGACTGAAAAGCTAAAAAGGTTTAGGGGAAGGGGAGAGGGAATCAAAACTGAGTGATGCAGATTCACGGTAGGAATAAAGTGTGTTTGAGTTAAAAAAAAAAACTATTTGAATTTTAAAATATCTTTTTCAGTAATTTATTTCTAACATCAATATAACAGTAACAAATAAACACTCAAATACATGGAGGTATTTTTTTGGAGTCTCCCCAAAAGCAAAAGATACTGGGAAAACCAAAGAAACAGGGAACCAATAACCTATTTAGCCTGGATAACTTCTTTAAAAATAACACCTGCTGTTAAAAAATTAAAATGAAAACCCAATACTTTTAAGCAAATGAATGTCCTCCTAAGATCCAACTATTTCCTTTCCTTCTCCAGAAAGCCTCTTAAAAATGCACAAAGCATATTTTAAAGAGGAAAAATGTTGCTTTCTAAAATATAATTCCCACTTAAGCATTCGGTTTTAGTGGTGGTAATGGACATAAAACAAATCAAATGTTTACAAAATGGCTTCCAGAAATAAAAAGCTTTGTGCACCACTTTCTACTCTCTCTCTTTTCTTTTTTTTTCATGTTGTTAACAGCACTATTCCCTGTTAACCAGAGACAAAATAATATTAGTGTAAGTGGCTTCATTCATTCATTCTCAAAAACTAAAAGGAAGATTTAAGGGAAAATTATCAAATGCTGTGAGTTACAGTATCACAGTATCACAAAGGTTGGAAGAGACCTCAAAGATCACCGAGTCCAACCTGTCACCACTGACCTCATGACTAGACCATGGCACCAAGTGCCACGCCCAATCCCCTCTTGAACACCTCCAGGGATGGTGACTCCACCACCTCCCTGGGCAGCCCATTCCAGTGACGAATGACTCGCTCAGTGAAGAACTTTCTCCTCACCTCGAGCCTAAACTTCCCCTGGCGCAGCTTGAGACTGTGTCCCCTTGTTGAGCTAATGTATAGTTAGTAGCCTTCAGAATGGTTTCGTAACATATCCCCTCAAATCCCCTGAATAGGATATGGTCATTGATATACCCCTGATATCCAGGGAAACAGCTGTCACTGCACACAAATTCTAAGTCTGTGCAAGAACTTCTCATTTCTCTAATTCTTTATCCAGCACTTGACAGTTTTGCCTTTAAAAGTCATATTATTTTGTCATAGCAGACATTTTGCAACATCTATTGCTACTAAGTACCACGAAAAATATGAACTAGCTAAATGAATAAACCTTAAGAATCCAGTGCATGCATATCTTGTTTTTAGAACTGATTTGATCTCAGTTATTTTAAATCAAATCTTCAGAAAGACAGAGTAAGCAGTACCTGTTGATCAACATTTGCTGACTTTATTAAGTGCAGTGGGAATTACTGTGTTTGTCACAAACTTGACACTCCAGTTCTAGGACTGTAATTAAACCTGTTATTTAAATTACACTTACTCAGTGCATCAGCTCAGTTTCTGCCCACTCCACAGGACCAGACATGCATATGTACGAGCAAGCAAGCAGCTGGCTCTTGCTCACCTAGGTGGAGAACATTTTTCTTTAAGTTCAAAGGATAAACTCAGGCAAATCATACCTGTTCTACCTGCTTTTAGATGAGATTTCCCCTCTGCCAAACTGTTGCACTGATGATAGATGCAGAATTCTCATTTGCTACAGCTGTAACTCAGCATTCACATATTTTTTCAAAACCTCTCAACTGAGATCTCAGGATTTCTGGATTCAGTAGGACCAGTTTTCTAGTAACTGAATGTATGCATCCAAACCCATACATTCATCCACAGGCATCTCTTACAGAGGGAAGAATAGCAACTATCACACTGCACAAATACCTCTAGTGGATCCTCTTGATTTTCATATCTTTAGAGCTCTTAACTACTTTTACTTTCTGGACTCATATAATTTCTATTTCTTGTTCTTAGAGGATGGATTTTCCAGAGTTCAAACATTTTGGAGAAACATGAAAGCCTGAATGTTATTTTAAGAATTTCTACCATTTCTTTCTGAAGAGCTTTTATGCCCAAATATTTAGCAGAAGAAAAAATATTTGGCACTGAAATATTATTTAAGGAGCAATAAGATGAAACTAACAGCTTTCTGGTGAAAAAAAGATTTTGTCTTGCCTAAGTCTCAGATTTCAAACATACATGCACATAGTAGTGCAGCCTGCAGGCCAACCACACAGCAAAATGTTTAGTAAAGCTGGGCTGCTGAAAACGCTCTGTGTGACACTCTTCTCATCAAATAACACAGTTCAGAAGGTGCTCAGGGGAAACAGCTTCTTTATAACTCAGTACAGTGTGTTTGGATGTGTCTTTCTCAAGACTTTTCCCACCCAATAAAGTCTGTGAATTTTCCACTTCTTTCCCTTGAAAAATTAGTTTTGAAAGATCCGAAAGGAATGTATCCATGCAGATATTTTTGGCTGACATGAGACTTAACTGGGCCAGTGATTTCAGAGTGAAAGAGGTGGTGGGGAGAGGGAGAGGGAGAGGGAAAGGAAAGGAAGAATTCTCAGGGTCCTTACTGTTTCTTCTTCTAAGAGGCTGCAATTCAGAAAACTAAAAAAATCCACAAACTGAAAAGTGTAACCAAGCTGGAAATGTATCCAAACCTCTTAAGCCATGGAGAAACGACAGGAGGCAGCTCCACCTCCTGTTCTCATCACTATCAGTATAAATATGGATGAGGAAAAAAAGCCTGGGGTTGGGGGTGGGGATTAAGGAATGGAAAACTGAAATTATCCTTACATGCACCAAGAAGCACATACTATCTCCTTAAGTCAGGAATTAGGGTCATGACAAGCATCCCTCTATCAGACAGGGGGACTTACAGTATTATGGGAAAAACCCACAAGAACAACAACAACAACAAAAGGTAAAAAATGGACCAAAATCGATGTGTGAAAATCCATTAGGGTTAACTATTTCATCTTTTCAACAAAGAGCTGATTTCTCCCTTGTGCTTTTTTGTTTGATAAAACAAAACAGGTCAGAACCATTACAGTGACTTAAACATAACAAGGATATTGTGGTTGGTTAATTTGTGTTTTACCTTAAAAAAAAAAAAAAAAAAAGTATGATTAACTAATAAATATCTGATATATGTTACAATGCAGCAATCTCAGGCAGTATTTTTGTTCTCAACAAAGAGACCACATCTGTAAACTTACAAATTAAGCAAGAACAACAAAGCGATGAAGAAATTTAAAAGCACTGGCATAAGGGAAAAGAAAAACAACAACAAAACAGATTTTCAGCTATGCTTTGAAATTAGATGGTGAACAGATGCTTCAGAAAGATAAAGGAGGGCTCCTTTCAGGCAGCACAAGTTTTAGGCAGCCCTTGGTAGGACCAAAAGGCCTCTGATGCTAGATGAGAGAGGCGAGATCAGACAAAAGCTGTGCAAAAGCAAGGTGACTTTGAAAATGAGGGCCTTAGAGGAGAAAGAGAAATCTGTTGAGAGAGCTGCCACACATCTGTCCCATTTATGTAGAACTATCTGCTTTGGGCTGCCACCTCCTACTACTGCTAGCAAAGGAGTAGATGGAGAGGCTTTGTTTTTCTCTGGCTTAGCTATCCTCTGTTTCCATCATCTCCACCCTAAGAGCACCCTGCACCCCCCAGTTTCACAGGAATCATATCAGAAAGGCCCTTTGTGTCAGCTGCACATGATAAAGCCTTTGCAATAAACCGAAGTGTATCTTGCAGGAGCACAAGCAGGGGGAACACCATACATCAGCTTCCAGAGTGCATGTGCAGGGCTCCACTCTACTTGACTAGCGCTAAGGCTAAAATCATCTGTTTAAAATTTTTGTGCACTGTATCCAAACCCCAAAATTTAAATAAGGCTTTGTGGATGAAACTGCCAGAAAGCCTGTAAAGGTGAAACCCCCTCAAATCCTATTGAACAGACAACATTCCTTCTCTTACTTTTCATTGGACCATTACATTGTAAATAATGAAGTTTGTCATTAAAAGATAACCAATGGACAAAGATGATAGCCTTGAGCCTATTCAGCTGTTTGCAGAAGAATTTTGTACTTAGTTCAGAGCAAAAATTGATCTGTTTTATTAGCCTATTAATCCCGCTGAACAGTATTCATCTTTCCCACATCATTTTATGGTGAACTATAACACAGTGAGATTTTTGAAATTTAATCTAGGCAGCATTTTACCCAAGGTTTCTTTCTTCTTTTCCTTCAGACAAGGAATTTAGAAGGCTTTAGGCCATTTGCTATAGCACGTCAATGCCACTGCTCAACCCAGGTTATAGTATAGTCTAGTCAATGTAATTCATCTTGTGTCTTGAGCCTACTCCTTAACCAGTCAGGGAGAAGAGACTACTAAAGGAGATTTTATCTGAATTTTGCATGGGTTTGAAGGGCCTGTTTTTAAGAGAAGAGTCAACTGCAATTTTTTTCAATTCATATATTTATATAAAATGTTTAATTTGCCAACAACAAAAGTGATTTGTATTTTCTCTGGCAGTAAATTTTTTTGAAAGGATTAATAATATTAGACCAAAAAACTTGGCAAAACAAGGTTCAAAATGGGAGGGAAAGTGATGGAAAACAAAAGGAGATGTTATGATTAATGCCATATTTAGTTATATTTAGTTTGTGAATTTATGATGCTTCTTAGGATTTAGCCTTTCCATCCTACTGAGAATTAAAGCCACGTTGAAATATAAATTCTCACTGCATTAAAGGCTTAAGTCTCCACCATGACCAGTCAGAAAAAAGCCTTTCTAAGTACAGAAAGCTCTAAGAGTTTGCCTGTGTTGCAGCAATCTATTACCACAAACCTTGCCTTATCTTGGGGTGCTGTAAGAGGATCAGCCTTTCTTCTGATTCCCTCTCTTTACTGAGTACTTTTCTTTCAGCTTTTTTTGTAAGGACCTGTTGGGGACCGCAATACTGGCTTCTCTGTTTCCTAAGGGAACCCTAAGCTTTGGCTGTGCTTCAGTCCTTTGTTTTGGCAAATGTTTTAGGTAAGCATGCCATCACATCTTTTGAGTAAAGGTGTCAGCCATGCCTAAGGGTGGCCAGATGTGACATGTTAAATGGGCTGAGGAGTTACAAAGGGCTGGGCAAGATTTAAGGCAAGTTATGACTTCACTCATTAAGTCAACAGTAAGGAGCGCCCGTAACATGTGGTAGCAGAGTGCTTCTGCCATCCTTGGCTTGAACTGCATAACAAAACAATTTGGAGAGATACTAAATGAAGTCCAAAGGCAGGGTATGTCTAAGAAGGCAGAGATATTATTTTGATTTATAGGTAAGAAGGACATCTTGTCCTCTATACGAGTTTCAGATGCAGTATGTCACTGTAGGGGACATGTAGGGGATGGGTGCTTCAGTGAAGTTTCACCTCTACATTTCTGAAAAGAATACATATAGACCTGGAAAAGGATATGAAGGCAATTCTTGGTTGGTTGGTTGGTTTGCTTTGGAAAAATAAAAGGTTTTGTAGAGTTCCCAATGTGGTAAAATTTACACAAAGGATGAGATCCTTCACTGAAGGTAGCACAGAAATTCAGCATCTGCATGGGATCCCAGCTTTGATTCATACAGGGATTATTCTTAAACTGTTTAAAAAAAAAGCACATGCAAGTGGCAGCGTGTCTTCCCACAGAGAAATGTCTGTTGCAGCTAGAAGAAATTAACTGACTTATCCCAGCACTTTCTTGCATGTCAGTATCTAACTTTTAAATCAGAATCACCCTGTGTAATATGGAAATTAGGAACAGAATCATTTTCAGTAATTACTAGAAACATACACATTTTCCAACAGGGTGATATTATGCCATGAATTCTCTTGTCGAGAGGAAAAAAAGACGTATCATAGTTGAGAAGGCAAAGTGATAGATCTGTCATGAAGCTAATCATCTACTAAAAAAAATATAAAGATCACCTACTATTATCAAATTCCTGAATTTCAGAGAAGGAATTAATTTTCTGCCTGAACAGGAAACGAATAACTGAGCCTTCAGTTATCTTCTCACTTAAGATTCATTTATCACTAACTACTAAACCCAAGATATAAAAATGGGCAAAATCCCCCTTTGAAGTAATGTCTTAGAAGACTGTTAAGTCAGGAGGCAAAAGAGGGATTTTAAAGATAGACTTTAGGAATTCTTGTAACAGTTGCAAGTTTTTCACAGGGGATCTGCACTGCTGGTTTAGTAAATGTGTTTGGGTAAGTTCATCACGTAACAGTAGAAAGTGGTTTGGGGGTGGTGGTGCTTTGGGGTTAGTTTGTTTTTCCCAGATAAAAAAGGAGCAAAATTAATATAAAATGAAGGAAAATGCAGATATAAAAAGATTGATTAATGGCACTCCAAAGTATAATTCATGTTGCAGGAGCTTCTCTAGGATGAGAGTTCAAGGACATTTTATATCTAAAACTTTCCATGTTAGAGCAGACCATGTGTAAGCTTGCAGCTATGTGAACCCTTCTGTGCTCAGTCCTGAGTCTATCAGAGCCTTGCTTAGGGCACTGCTCAGCTGTTTTGCACTCTCAAGATATGGAGTGACAGCCATGCTGGGGAAAATGGCCCAAAATGCATTTGCTATGGTACTGTAGGGCTTCAGGCTGCTCTGAGGACCTTGGAGTTCCAGTGTTGCTGAGCTCCCTTGCTAGCATCTCTGCTCTTTAGCAGAGCTACGGAATGGAGCATTTCTTTGGGGGGAAAAGAGGAAGACGTGGGATTTACACTGAATTCTTCTCTTGCCTTGTTTCCCCTCCCTTGTCTTTCCAACAAAATAAGCCCTCATATAATCAGCCTGTAGAAACATGGAAAAGCAGATCTCTTACAGATAGAAGACAGAAGGAGCAGGACTTTCTTCTTTAGAGTAGGATGGATAGAAGATCTATCCAAATTCCCTCATACCTCATCCCTTGCTCAACCTTTTCTGGCACCACAGGTAAAACCTATACAAACCATCACTGTTGGAGGTGCTTGCCTGATGCTAATAGATTCACTTTTGCAAGACTATTGCATAAGTACATTCACATCACTCACCTGAGTCCTGGCAAAGGTCTCTGGGTAAGTCAATGAATCTAACTTCCATGAGAAGACTTCTGAGAAGTGTGCTTCAACAATTCCAGGACACTAGGATTCACATCAAGGCACACATTTCTGACATTAATTGGTTCCATACTTTCCACACTGTCTTGCTGGGATGCTGTCCAAACATAGCTTCTTGCTCTGACTTGCTGTACTAAAGCATGCGTATGGGATTTCAGAGATGACTCTCTTAGATTTTAGCCTGTTGGTCTGAAGCCAAAATGCAGACAACACCTATGAAGTCCCAAAGCTAAGCAGTATTAGTATGCAAGCCTGCCGCTGTGCAGGACAGGCTCAATTTCACTGGTTTGCACAGCTGGTAGCAAAGCATAGGCCCTTTGCAACTTACTTCTACCATGTTTGCTAATCTATGATGCTGCAGGAAGGGGTGAGTGTAAATTCAGTTACTGCACTGGGACATGTTTTATAAAGTCAACAGTCCATACTGATGTCCTCCTAGTTAAGCCAATACAGTGAGTTTCTTCTACAGCTGAAGCTTACAAATTCCCTCCTTAGGAAGCAGAGAGATAGCTTTCAATAGCAAATTCTCATCTTAGTGTAGTATGAATTAAGAGCAGGACTTCAGGAAGAGCAGAGGTATTAATGGCATCAAATTATGTCACAGGTCAGCAAATCAATTTTATTCACTAGGTGATTCCTTGATACTGATTGCTGGCAACACAGAGCTGCCAACAAACTCATCTATCCCTAGGCAGCAACTTAGAAGTAAATATTCAAAGCTGTTTCTAGAATTTTGTTTAGTAGATATTGAAACTGATTCTTTGCTTAACATAGCAAACAGCTAGCAAGAAAAAAGCACGAAATCAAGTTCTGTAAGTCCCTTAAATTTGTTTATGCAAACTATTGTCAATGCTCACAGAACAGCTCTGGCAGGCAAAGGCCATGGCAAAATGTAGACTTTTTAAATAGAGAACAATTTTTCCTAATGGCCATTTTTGTTATCAGTTGTTTTACACTGATTTCTCTCCATGTAGATCCAACTTTAACCTGGGCAGAGCTGCAATGATCCAAGAAAGCTGAAGGAATTTGTCTCTTCTAGTGAAGCAGAAATGGGGCAGGAGATAGTACCTATCAACATTTTCCTGGCAGAAGCATGTTGCAAGTTTTTTCCTATAGCTCTGATGTAGATCAAGCCTGCATTTATGGCTTTTCATACAAATATTTATGGTAATTCCATTTTTAATCCCTGGCAAGCAAGATGAAATTCACACTGAGATGCATGCTCTCAAGTAACTCTCCATTCACATGGGAATGAGCTGACTCAGCACATGAATTATGGAGTCACAACTGCATGGTGCCATATCACAGCCCTTGGATTTATAAGAGAGATTTTTCATTAATTGTAAGCAGCGTTGCTTGGGCTCTACAACACAGACCTGCATCTACCTGCAGCCCCACTTCATTTCTTTGCTGAATTGGCACATAGGATGTGCCCTGCAGGTCACTCTCAGAGGTTCACAAGTGCCTATTCATTTTTGCAGGTCCCTTCTTCAAAACCCTTCTGGTCACTGCACAGTCATTAAAGAGAAATTATAAGTAGCCAACATAATCATGGCAACAGAGCATTTATTGTACATGAGGAGAGGAAGAGAGGCCGTGGACTATAGTAAACTGGAGTCTGAGATGGAGATCTGTTCACACAAAGCAGAGGGACGAAAACTATTTAAGTTAAAAACCTCTCTGTAAGACAACCACAAGGGCATCCAAATTAAAGGCTTGTTGAAGCAATGAGTTTCAGGGCTGCCAGCAGAACTACCAGTATGGCTCAGAAGGCTCCTACCAGTCCCTCTGTTTCTGTGGAGCTGGAGCAGTGGCACAGAAGTACTGTAGATACATTAAAAAAAGTAAAATGGAGATCACAGAAATCATTATAAGAAATTAATCTGTCATAATTTTACAGCTTTTCTATGAGAAAGCTCCACCATAACAGGAAACAGCGTTAGAAAGTGTGATCACTTCTATTCATACTACCTGTCAATGCACTCTGAAGTCAGATGAAATTCATTGAGCTTTATTTACCAGCAAAGCTTCATGGCAGATAATCTATCAACTGCAGGAAACTTGCAGTTCTTTTTGCTGATGAGCATCATTAAATTATTTTGTGACAGGAAGAATATGCCTGGGGAATACCCCCCTAAAGATTTCATCTTCCATGGAATATGCTTTTATGAGATAAATCATAGTAAATATTACGTGCCGATTGTCTAACCTATTAGGAAAGAGCAGACACACCAAACAACTTGGTGAAAATATAAGAGAACCTGCTGACAGGCACAGAAATGGTTTAAACACCATTCCCAATCTATAAAGATCTGGAAAATCATAGGATCATAGAATGGTCTGGGTTGGAAGGAATTTCTGAAGGTCATCTAGTCCAACCCCTTCTGCAGTCAGCAGGGGCATCCTCAACTAGATCAGATTTCCCAGAGCTCTGTTGAACCTCACTTTGAGTATTTCCAGGGATGAGGCCCCAACCACCTCCCTGGGCAATCTCTTCCAGTGTTCCACTGCCCTCACAACAAAGAACCTGTTCCTAACATCCAATCTAAATCTGCTCTTCTCTAGTTTGAAGCCATTGCCCCTTGTCCTGTCACCACAGGCCTTTGTAAAGAGTCTCTCTCTGTCCTTCTTGTAGGCCCCTTTAAGGTACTGGAAGGCCATTATTAGGTCTCCCCAAAGCCTCCTCTTCTCCAGGCTGAACAACCCCATCTCCCTCAGCCTGTCCTTGTAGCAGAGGTGCTCCAACCTCTGGACCCACTCCATTAGTTCTGTGTCCTTCCTATATTGAGGGCTCCAGACCTGGATGCAGTACTCCAGGTGAGGTCTCACCAGAGCAGAGTAAAGTGGCAGAATGACTTCGCTCGATCTGCTGGCCACCACATCTCTTGATGCAGCCCAGGATGCCATTTGCCTTCTGTGCTGCAAGCACACACTGTCTGCTCATGTCCAGCTTCTCGTCCATCAGCACCCCCAAGTCCTTTTCCACAGGGCTGCTTTCTATCACCTCCTCCCCAGTCTGTATTGATAGTGAGGATTGTTCCAGCCCAGGTGCAGAACCCTGCACTTGCTCTTGTTGAACCTCATGAGGTTCACCTGGGTGCACCTCTCCAGCTTGTCCAGGTCCTTCTGGATGACCTCCCATCCCTCTGGTGTATCATCAGCACCACACAGCTTGGTGTCATCTGCAAACTTGCTGATGGTGCACTTGATCCCACTGTGTGTATCATTGATAAAAATACCAGGTCAGGTCCCAGTATGGACCCCTGTGGGACAGCACTTGTCACTACTCTCCATCTGGACTTCAAGCCATTGAGCACCACCCTCTGGATGTGACCATCCAGCCAATTCCTTACCCACTGAACAGCCCACCCATCAAATCCATCTCTTTTCAACTTGGCAAGTAGGATGTTGTGGGTGACTGTGTCAAAGGCCTTGCAGACGTCCAGATAGATCACATCCATAGGTCATTCAGAGGGTGAGGAAATCAGTCCCTCTGAAGAGGAAAGAGTGGGACACAAATCTTTCTTGATTCACATTTTCATTGTGCTGAGTACCCAACCAGAATGTCTTTTTCTTCTCCCACTTGGATAGCTGTCATTGGACATAACTTCCTTATCTCCCCCCAAAGTCCCAAACCAAGCTGTCAAAATCTCCCCATTAGCTAAGCATGTGAGAAGAAAGCTCTACCAGTTTCCAAGAGGACAAGGACGTTGTGTGGTAAATGAGGATATTCGGAATACATCTGTGGACACGTACTTTGTCATTTGCTACTCAACGCATCTCCAGTTCAGAGGAATGGATTCTCTTACACAGTAGCAGATGTTATTGTTTGGGTTGTAAATAGTCATAAGCCATATGGTATAGCAGAAGAAAAAAATAATTCACATTTTCTCACATGGACCAGTGTTATTATTGCAAAGCATAAACACATCAATATACATGTCTTTTCCCTGAGGAAGCATATAGCCTTCAACCTGATTCTAAAAAAAAATAATGATCACTTCCAGAGGGGCAGATTATTTCTAAATACTGGGCTTGGAGGTTTAGAATTTACATGACTTGACAGAAAACAAAGGTAGGTAGGTTTGCAGCAGATACTGTTTCCAATTCCATAGATGGGGTGAAAAAGAAACACAAAATATAAATGGAGGGAATGAAAATTAGGAGGAAGGGATTAAAAGACATTCTATATGCAACTACTACAGAAAAAGATTTCAGTATCTTTTTCTATTTACTGCCCAACTACATAAAAAGTGTCAAGACTCGTGGCATACCATATCAGCAGTTTCTTCATGCATGTGAATTTGAACTTTCTACTTGCTTAGTGATAGGTTAAACATTTCAGATGTTGGTGGATTGCATGCAGACGAGGACAGGCCTCTCAAAAATGGCAGGACCTCTGCTTGGCAAGGGGAACCGGCTACGATCAGCATTTCCAGTGCTTGGAATAACAGCAGCTTACTACCTTGCTGTGTCTGAGCTTACAAATCAGGCTTTCACTCCTCTACACTTGAGACTGCAGAAGACCTATTGAATTCAGAAGGGTTGCATTCTTTTGAAACTATGATTTCTGCAGTGTTCTTGTTTAAAACCTGCTAGTGCTTTTATTTATATTATTGCTAAAGTACTTGTTAGCTTATCTTTTTACTTTACATGCTTTAATTAAAGGGAAGCGTGATCAATCTTTCCATTGTTTGGTGAAGCTGGCAACACACAGAGTTAACTTAGAGTTTTACAGAGCTGAGTTTCTTAACTGTATCCCAAAAATGTTAGCAGAGTAACACACCACTTGCCAATAGCAAACATTGGCATATCCTATTCCTATGGTTAGACAGATTCCATGAACCTGTGACCGGGCAACTCTTCTGTTACACTCTTCTTCTCTCTGCCCCTTTCAAACACAGCACTGACACCAACTGACACACCCTAGCAGTTCAGAATTTGTACAAAGACACACCCCCACCCCCCACCACCCTGCCTTTCACTACAAGACTTTGTAAGCAAATAAATGCACCACAAATTAAATGATTCAGAAGATGATAAGAATAGTAGGGTCTTCCTGAGCCTGCGAGAGTAGTGGCTGGGCTTAGAACACCAGCAGCCACAAAGCAAAGTCAAGAGACCTTTTGCATTCATCAGACCTTACTGAGAGTCACAGTTCAAACTGGACCCATAGATAGGGAAAGAAGTATCAAATGATCATCAAACAGGAAGTGAACAAAAAAAGCAAACCCAATCCTTCCACAGGATTAAGTTGCCATGCATCAAAGAACAGTTTTGCTTTAGTGACCTCTCTCCCACTCTTCAGTTTTCAATATAAGATGATTATAAGATTAAAAAGTTTTCTACTACAGTTACACTTCTTATGACATTCTGGTTATCATAGAATAGAATCTTGTATTTCTCTGCCAAAACTCAAAACTGGAACTGAAGTAAGCAAAATGCCTGTGATCAAAGGAAAGGAGGATACTGTCCTTGAAAAACTAGCATGCATGTTTTTATATCTCTGACAAGGGATGTGACTCAGCCTAATCATCCAATAAAGACCAGCTTCCTGTCACTCTCACCAAGCTGGCTAGATAATGCCGTTCTCAAGACACATGGGGAACCAGCTCGCCAGCTTTCAGATTTGAGATTTCAGAGTGGCTTCAGAATCCCCTCCACATCTCAGTACAGCAGCATTAATGCACACCTCACTACCAATGCAGACATTGATGTACCTTCTCTGTGGCAATCAGCTGGCTTCTTCCACAGGAATGAAATGCATTTGCTGTTTTATTTTGGAATTACAACCAAAAGTTCCAGGCACCTTTCTTCTAAAATCATTCCTGAAAATTAGGGTGTTCACACAACCATAGCCCTATTTAAAAAAAAAAACCCACAACTTTTTTGCTCCTTTGGACATTTTAAATTATGAGGCTGTTTTAAGTGTAGAAAACCATGAACAAATTTAATTGTCCTACAAGCAGCTCTCTGTGACTGGAAACCTTAAGGAAGCATGTATGCTTATTTGATTGCAAGAGATGGAAGTCCCACAGTGAGAAGTTTTCATTGAATCTCCTTTACAAAGTGTTTATAAAGCTTAGCTCTAAGCACAGGGCTCTGCTCTTGGCAGAGAGAGCTCATCTGAGAGGAGACTACAGTTCACTAATTTCCATACATGGGAACCTGCTCAAAATATATCTTCAGACTACCACAGAGGTAATCTTCACCTACAAGCTTTACATGTGGCTTACAACCATGGTGCGGGATCACGGCCTAAATGTTCAACAGGACAACTGCTTGCACTCGCAAACCTGCTCTCATGAATTAATGACATTTGCACAGATCATACAGACAAGGCAGCAATATGAAGAACTTCACAGCTTGCAAACTAAGTTATATGGAAAAAGATTAGCTTAACTTGTACATCTGTAAATCACAGGTTATGTACTCTGACATCTTCAGCAGCTGGACAGCCAAGCAGATAATTTAGTTGCCTTTTTAAAAACAATAAAACACCAGTAAGCCCAAGCAAATCTGAAAGTTTTATATTAATTACTCTCTAAACTGCAGTGCTGTCTATGGAGGAAAGATCTAGAGATGGCTGAAACAGCACCCTCACAGACTAAGCAAACAAACAAAGAATCGTAGGAACCCCATGAAGGAGAAAAAATTTACTGATATTTTAAAACTATGGAAACGGAAAGATGAGGGAGGGAGTACTTTAAAATATGAATAAAAAACAATTCACTTTATAAAAAAGTGTAGTAAAATTGCATGGTAGCTTCCTCAAACTCACAGAAGGCTGCCTGTGGCAGTACGTGAGATGATAAGCCTGACACACTGATTATACACCTCACCAGCTAGATCACGCTGCCTCTCTCCCTCAGAAAGAGTGTTCCTCAAGTTACTTTAGAAAACCTCTGGTTGATATTTTCTTTTCATTAGGCTAATATGAATGTCCTGATTACTATCAGCAACAGAAGAAGGCACAATAAAACTTACTTGTCCTAACCTGCAGCTATGTATATGGTTATCTCCATATACTTAAGCAGAATTATTTTGTCTGGCCCTTTTACTCTTACAGGCAAAACTAAGATTTTAACACCACCCTCCACCCCCCTTGGGATGAAATTGATATTTCAATGACCAAAGTACTGTTTTTATTCCTACGTTAAAAAAGATAAAATAGAAACAAAAGATATTGGCTACTTACAGAAGACTCAGAACACAGCGAATATAGAGAATGCAGTTTCCAGAAAGAGAACAATCATAATCAGTAATTTATAAAAAGTTTTACCCCATCTGAAATAAAATCAGGTTATGGTTTTATTTTCCCTTCTTTTAAGCAATCCTGACTATAAATATCTAGAGAGCAGCGCCACAAATTATTTGGAAAATCTAGGTTCCTATTATGTTAAAAGCAGCTCCTCAGATAAAACACAGCTTTGTAATGAACTGACATGTCTCCCTCTCAAAAAGAAGTCCGATGAACTGACTGTGAATCATATTTGTATCTTGATACTACAAGAGAATTTACGTTCCACTTTCTCACAGAACACGGCAGCCAGCGTGCCTGTTACTGTCTGACACTCTTTTTGAATCGTTATGTTATGATTTCTTCTTAATATAAACCATATAACCTTTTAGTCAGACTACCATAATCACTTCCATTTTAGTTTGCAGAAACTGCTGAATAAACCTCAGAACAAAAATAATCCCTCCTTCCCCATTCACTTGGTTTACTCACCATCACTTTATTCCAAAATTCAGTTTCCCTTGAAAAATGATCCATAACAATAAAATGATTTGGGTTTTTTTGGTGAGAAGTATAGCTTCAATCATTTAAATTACTGAATGGAGAAAAGGAAACATTGTGCTCCACACAGCACTCTAAACACGCACTGTTGTTTTTGCTGATGCAATGAGGCTTCTAAGCAAACGAGTTAGCAAGCAAGCTGGGTAGTGGCATTTTCCTTATGATTCAAAAGTGAAGTATGCCTCAGCTAACTGAATGCTTGCACAACATATAATAAAGGAACTGAAGGATTCATACACGTCTCGAACAATAATTTGTAAAACTTCAACTCGTGTTACCATCTGTGACTCAGCCACACCTCAGAAATGACGTGCCAGATACAAACTTTTACTGGGTGCTGTGTGCAGCCAAGAGAAAGATAGCTTTAAGCCAAAGACTTGCATTTAAAAGTCTCTGATGTCTGAGTCCCTAAGGTGTATGAAGTTACATTCCGTGTATGGAACATAACTGTTGATTCCTGCTTGCTGTATATAGATCATGAAGTTCATCATAAGCCACATATTAAAAACATCTATTCTGCCACAATGCATTACTAGATTAGTGTAGGAAACTTGTGATAGGAAGAAGTTACAAACCCGTATTTAAATACACTTATAATTGCTGGTTTTTAACAATTAAACACCCCTTCCTCCTCCCACCTCCTCTCACCCCCCAAAAAAAGAAAAAAACACCACAACAAAACTAAACAAAACCCAACCAAAACAATACCAAACCAACAAATCCCAAACCTCCAAGAAAAGCACAAAAGATGAATTTGCAGTGTATTTTTTTGAGAAAAGGGGATAACAATATATAGGGATAAACTAAATGCTGCATCATCTCTTCCACAGACAGACACACCTGTTTGCACCTAGAGAAGAGAGGCTGAGAAGTTTAGTAATAACTTTCTGCACTGGATTGAAAGGAGAGGAGGGGGGGATATATATGTAACAATAGAATAGAATTAACCAGGTTGGAAAAGACCTTTGAGATCATCGAGTCCAACCTATCACCCAATACTATCTAATCAACTAAACCATGGCACCAAGCGCCCCATCCAGTCTCTTCCTAAACACCTCCAGTGATGGTGACTCCACCACCTCCCTGGGCAGCCAATTCCAATGGCCAATCACTCTTTCTGTGAAGAATTTCTTCCTAACATCCAGCCTAAATCTCCCCTGTCACAGCTTGAGACTATGTCCTCTTGTTCTGTCACAGGTTGCCTGGGAGAAGAGACCAACCCCCACCTGGCTACAACCTCCCTTCAGGTAGTTGTAGACAGCAGTAAGGTGTTCTCTGAGCCTCCTCTTCTCCAGGCTGAGCAACCCCAGCCTCCTTCAGCCTCTCCTCATAGGGCTTGTGCTCCAAACCCCTCATTAGCTTTGTTGCCCTTCTCTGGACACGTTCCAGCAACTCAGCATCTTTCCTAAACTGAGGGGCCCAGTACTGGACACAGGACTCAAGGTGTGGCCTAACCAGCGCTGAGTACAGGGGCAGAATGACTTCCCTGCTCCTGCTGGCCACACTGTTCCTGATACAGGCCAGGATGCCAGTGGCCTTCATAACCACCTGGGCACACTGCTGGCTCATGTTCAGCCTACTATCGACCAGTACCCCCAGGTCCCTCTCGCATGGCTGATATCCAGCCACTCTGACCCCAGCCTGTAGCACTGCATGGGGTTATGACCATCTGCTAATTGTGAGACTTCAGTGCAAGATTTGTCATTTATTTAATCTGCTTATCTTTAAAGGTTTTGGTCAGCTGCTGTCACAGGTAAACCTTGTGAAGTCAGTCTATGCATTGTGACATTTCCTAATGAGTTGGGACCACTGCAGGTGCTGTGGCTTGGAAAGTGCTCAGACAATGTAGATAAATGTTCTCTACAGCATCGCATTTTAATATTTAAAAGCTTCTATTTTCTGCCAAGCTCCTATCTTTAACATCTTCTTCTGATGCTGTTGCTGTTCCTGTAGGTTCTTGTAACTAGAAGAAGTGGAGGGGCAAAGCCAAGTGAGTTAGTGAATTGAAGCTGGAGGGGTTCCTGGGGGAGCGTGAGCACCCTCTGCTGGGGCCAGGCTGCCTGCCTTAATGGGGGGCAGGTAGCAGCAGTTCATGCTCTCAGCCATGGCGACCCCTCAGCAGCTAAGGGCGAAACACCTACCCCAGGGTTTTTGTTTTGTAAGAAAGCTATAATGCTATTGCCTCCTAAAATCATTAAAAACTTAGGAAAAACCTTTCACCTCCTCACAGCTTATGAAATTCTGCCTATATATATATATAACATCTAATAATATAATATAATATACATATAATGAAGTTATATTTATGCTGTTAAAGTCTGAATCACTTAAACATTTAATTCAATCAGTGGGATAAAATGAAAAGGAGAATAAAAATGCCATGTTTACACTTGATAGAGACACCCAGACTAGTACAACAGCCACACTGCATTCTGACTGCACACTTTGGCCTGGGATATACTTGCACTATTCAACCAACGTGTAAAAATCTGATTTCAGATTTCCCAAATTCTCAATTCATCCTCAAACAATGTGGGATAAATTTAGGTGCACTTTTAATCAGCACTTATTCTCAGTTAATCACTTCAGTGTTCTACTTCAACAAACAAAATTAAATAAAACAGGATGCTGATCATCCTGTCCAGAAATAAATAACTAGAAAGGATGTTGTTTAGCAATAAATCTATTATTAGCACTTTTCAAGCTCTTTGATTTGCAAAAACTAGCAAACTGTTTCTTATTGGCATGTATGTTTTCCCTGTTTTATTCTACAAATCCTGCAACTTGGCAAATTAATACATTTCTTCCTGGCATTTTGTGGAACACAGACATCTTTGTCCTGTTGCAAAGGATCCTTAATCCTCTGGGCTTTCCACTTACAACCAGGATGTCCCTAATACTTTGTTGTTTTGAACCATGTTCGTTGAACTTGGTGGGTTGGAAATATGTCCTGTCACTGATCTCCACTTCAAGCTCTAAGGAATTCTGTTAGATCCATTAATTTATCGTAACAATGCTACTTTATTTTACTTTATAATTTTATTTTGAGGAGAATTTGAATTTGTGTTGTGAAATTTAATTTACACGGAGAATTACCTCCTTAGTTATTTCAAAAAGACTTAGAAATACTGTGATAAAAAACTGCAGTGAATCATAGAATTGCTTAGGTTAGAAAAGACTCTATAGATCATTGAGTCCAACCATTACACTAGCAACACTTCATGACTGAGATCTTGGTTTCACACGAATATTTGAAGAGGTGGATGAAAAAGAAAAGCAAAGGGCAAATGATGGCAGCTTGTGCAGTAATGGATCCCATAAGCATGAACTCAGGATAGAGATGACAAGGAAAACCACAGAGGTGAAGCAGCACACAGAAGAAACCATCTTTAAAAGTCTCTTTCTCTCCTTTCCTCCCCCCCCTATGATTATTGTGCTACACAGCATAAAATCTTCCATAAGGATCATAATAAACATCTATCAAAGATCCTCCTCTGCTGCACTAACAGAAGGCCAAATAATTCAGAGACCAGTTGAAGTTCAATTACATTTTTCTGCAGTAAGCTAGAAAAAGGTAAAAAGTAAATCCCCTTCATGTACTCTTCCTGAAGATCTTTTATATTGATCCCCTCCCTCCCCAGAAGCATGTTTTGAACATTTTTACTTGTCCATCACCTACCTCCATACTTTTGCCTTTACCAGGCAGAACTCACCCCCCAACTTCATATTTTAATTTCATTACCTATGTAAATAACTACATTTTAAAACCATGCACCTGTACTTATCTTTCATAAATATCTTCTCATAGTGTTTCAGCACACTTTATCTGCTTTGATCTGCAAGAAATATCTCAGAATTTTGGTCCTTCAGGAGGTGTAAATATATTCTGGTTTTAATGAGCTATTTCTGAAGCAGACCTTGGTACCACAGCCACATACTAGTAATGGGCCACATCTTCTCTCTCAGCTGTGGAAGTGCAACAATTCACCCCAGTAAGGGGCCTTCTTCGCCTGCTGGTGTAACTGCAGGTTTCCTTTATCCTGTGGGTGATTACAACAGCCTGCTGTGATATTACTGTGCCAAATACAACATGAACTCATTTCTTTGTCCCATGGTTTAAATCACATTATTCACCAGTATCTTCACTCCAGTCTCACAAGGCACATGAAGATTTCACATCTGATTTACTGGGTGAGGTCTGGCAACATGAAATAAGACTGCAGCTGGACTTGTGTTGACTGATGAAGTCTTACACTGGCACAGAAGTCCATCATCCTGACAGTAAGGATCTAAACCAGAATTATTCTAACAACTGACACAAGTGCATGCATTGCTTAATACGATAGTTAATATTTTTGGACTTCACAAAAAAACAAATGATGTGCTCCTAAAAGCATGTCTGTCATATACCTCCAGGGATGGTGACTCCCCTGCCTCCCTGAGCAACCTGTTCCAATGCTTGAGAAAGCTTTCTGTGAAGAAATCTTTCCTAATATCCAACCCGAACCTCCTCTGGTACAACTTGAGTCCAGTTCCTCTTGTCCTGTCACTTGCTGCATGTGAGAAGAGACTGACTCCTACCTCACTCTAACCTCCTCTGAGGTAGCTGCAGAGGGCCTCTTTGGCCTCCTCTTCTGAAAACTAACCAGCCACAGTTCCCTCAGCCGCTCCTCATAAGACATGTTTAAGGCCCTTCACCAGCTTAATTGCTCTTCTTTGGATGTGCTCTGACACCTCAATGTCCTTCTTGTAGCGAGGGCCACAAAACTCAACACAGTACTTGAGGTATGGCCTCACCAGTGCCAAGCAGAGGGGAACCTGTTGCCCACACTGTTTCTGATACAAGCCAGGATGTCGTTGGCCTTCTTGGCCACCCGAACAAACTGCTGCCTCATATGCAGACAGCTACTTGCAACTGCCTATTTTACAACTGCTGATTATACCTGCTGAACAGGGCTTGATGAAGTTATTCCAGTATGTAGCACCAGTGGTTTGAAATTCCTTTCCTTAACGGCTTTCAGAAACTTTCAGAATAGAATAGAATAGAATAGAATAGAATAGAATAGAATAAACCAGGTTGGAAGAGACCTTCAAGATCATCGCGTCCAACCCATCAACCAATCCAACACCGCCCAAGCAACTAACCCACAGCACCAAGTACCCCGTCAAGTCTTCTCCTAAAAACCTCCAGTGATGGTGACTCCACCACCTCCCCAGGCAGCCCATTCCAATGTGCAATCACTCTTTCTGTATAGAACTTTTTTCTAACATCCAGCCTGAATCTCCCCTGGCGCAGCCTGAGACTGTGTCCTCTTGTTCTGGTACTGCTTGCCTGGGAGAAGAGACCAACATCCGTCTGTCTACAACCTCCCTTCAGGTAGTTGTAGAGAGTTCAGGCTAAGGAGCACTGTGTTCCAGGAGTCAGACTCGAATTAGCAGCATCAGAAACCCGGCACACTTCTTCTCCCACTCTACGCATGAAGCAGCGCAAAGCCTTATCTGCAGCAATGCAGGGTGTGTCTCACTATGAGAGGAATGTGAGACACACTGAGGCCCTCATGTCACTCTGGTTTGTAAAAAATGCCACTTCATAAAAGAAGAGACTCAGGATTTGGAAATTACATAAAGTGGCTGAACCCTTCCAATGTATGCTTTAGGGGAACTATAATGTAAATAAAGAACATTGCACAGTGAGGGCTGAAAGCTCAACTGAAAGATTCATAACCTCCAATAGTAGTTTAATAATCCAGACTTTAAAAATAACATTGAACACCTGCTGACACTGAGAGCTGACAATACCTCCCCAATCAGTGCTAAATAATGCATTTATAACAACTGTTTCTCGCCTGATTATGTTAATGCAGTTGATACTAGATGCAATTCAAAGATTATTGATGTCAGTGAGTGTTCTCCATTAATGCCAATGGAATTTGGATCAGACTCATCAAGTTAAATGTGAGAGGAGTTTGTGTAGCAGAGGTATAACCAGAAATGGTTCTAGATATTGCATATTAAAAATTATGATGCTCACCATGTATGACGGTACAAGAACCTTGAAAATAGTTGGTTTGGATTATTTGTGGCAAAGGCAAGTGGTCAAACACAACCCTGCTATAAATCTCCATTCTTATCTGTGTGCATGATCACCTTTGATGCTAAAAAATACTCTTTGTGTCACAAATTACCAAGAGACTTTTGATCATAAGATAGAATGGAATAGAATAAACTAGGTTGGAAGAAACCTTCAAGATAATCGCATCCAACCTATCACCCAACACCACCTAATCAACTAAACCATGCAACCAAGCACCCTATCAAGTCTCCTCCTGAACACCTCCAGTGATGGTGACTCCACCACCTCCCTGGGCAGCCCATTCCAATGGGCAATCACTCTCTGTGTGTAGAACTTCTTCCTAACATCCAGCCTAAACCTCCCCTGGTGCAGCCTGAGACTGTGTCCTCTTGTTCTGGTGCTGGTTGCCTGGGAGAAGAGACCAACATCCGTCTCTCTACAACCTCCCTTCAGGTAGTTGTAGAGAGTAATAAGGTCACCCCTGAGTCTCCTCTTCTCCAGGCTAAGCAACCCCAGCTCCCTCAGTCTCTCCTCACAGGGCTTGTGCTCGAAGCCCCTCACCAACTTTCTTGCCCTTCTCTGGACACGTTCCAGCAAGTCAACATCCTTCCTAAACTGAGGGGCCCAGAACTGGACACAGTAATCAAGGTGTGGCCTAACCAGTGCAGTGTACAGGGGCAGAATGATCTCTCTGCTCCTGCTGGCCATACTGTTCCTGGTGCAGGCCAGGATGCCATTGGCCCTCCTGGCTGCCTGGGCACACTGCAGGCTCATGTTCAGCATATTCAGATCCTACAGATTTGAATTCTAAGTAAAATCTCTAGTACTGGATTCGATTTTACAGTTGAGAATTATTACATGAAATGGTGACAGTTCTAACTACCATGTCAGGGGGTGATAAAAACTCTTTTTTCCTGTGTATTACAGAGCAGTACATGAAAATACAACAGAAAAGACTCTGGTAATCGATAAAATAAAGAAGAAATAGGACAGAAAGATCTCCAGCATCTGTAATAGTGACTCCAAATGCTAGAGTAAATTAGTAAATCTGAACACAGTTGTGGTAATGAAACCTTAAATTTAACTGGTTGTCCTCGCTTGTTATGATTGTTTTTAAAGATCAGGAAAAACCCCAACAACAACAAACAACCAACCCGTAATGGCTAGGATAAAAATTACCACTCCTTTAATATTTTTTCTTCAGTCTCTGTTTTCATTAATTTACACATAGTAAGAGCATGGCATCTTCAGAGGGGTTGGGACACCTAAGAGGAGATAGTAAAGTTCATGGCATGTTTGGGAATTCATAGAAGTCAGCATCCTGACCCTCCAGGAACCCCATACATAGATCTTCAGCATCAACAAGTACCAAAACTTTATCATGTTCCCAGATAATTCCCAGGAAGAGAAAGGAAATGCTGCATTCAGCTTTCTATTTATGCTTTTTTTCCTTCTCCTTCCTCCTCTTTGCAGGAACCATGCTGCTTTTTGAAAACAGGCTGGTGACAGGAAGAGTTCCCATTGCTCTTTTCATCTTTATAGATCCTGCAGCAGGAAACCCTGATACGAATAAAAATTTGCAGTAGCAGGTGTCCTTTCACTGCTGAAATGAAGTTGTGAGATCAAGATCAACTTCTGTGTGAGGTGTGAGAAACATTTACGACATATTGCAAGCAGAGGAGCACAGAGTCATTCCCCTGGATCAGATCTATGGTTTCTGGGGCTGCAAGTTAGATGTAGCACGTGCCATTGCTCTCCATCTGGAGCCAGTATAACTCAAGACATTTATTTGCGCACATACACACATCCCATCCACAAATCATGACACTTGGACACTAACATGAGTAAAATAAGGATTTGTGTGGAATAAAAGAGTGCACAATAAAATATTCACTGTTTTAAAAATGCATTTTTAGTTACTTTCCAAGGAAGTGGCTCAGTATTTCTTCTTTAAGCAGAGCTCGCCAGCTTGGACAGACTGACAACAGCAATCCTAAGCTTAATTAAAGACCAAACTAAAGCAATTTGAATTAAAAAAAAAAAAAATTGAAAATACTTGATATCTGCTGTCTGTTTTATTTTCATCTGACCAATGTTTTGTGTACTTAGATTGTTGACAATATACACTGTTGCAGACAACATACACAGGGCACCTCCCACTCCAGAGGGGAGAGGAAAAATCGTCAGGCAGCACTGCTGTGTCTGCAGGAGTGATGCAAATTATCTCTTTGAAAAGTGGGCTATTGTGGTAGGTTGAGAGAGGGCTTAGCTCTCCCTCCTCCACAGAGTAAGAAACCACAGCTAACTCAGTCGAAGAGCAAAAGCTATATATTTACAAGCATATATGGAAAGCAGGTTATATATAACACAATATATACAGGTATTTACAATATATACACAGAAATACACAGCAAAGACAAATAACACAACAAAAATCCCTCCCTCAGGGAGGGATCCCCTCTTTGGAACCCCCTCTCTCCCCCCCCTTACCTCCCTTTTTCCCCAAAAAGGGGTTAGAGAGAGAGAAAGGCAAGTTACTAAGGAAAAGAGTTGTTAGCAAGCTTCAAAAGCCCATGCAGGATTAGTGTTTGCTTATCTGAAGGCCAAGTCCAGCAGTTCGCAGAAGAAGCAGGCAGGGAGAACAGGCTGAAACACCCAACTCCCCCAACTCCCAAACCGAACTGAACTGAGGAAAAAATTTTCCAACCGCTTCACAATCTAAAGCTGAATTTTTGTTTATCAACCAATGAAATTCGTTTAGAATATCAGAATGTTTTGGTTCTAGTACCAAAAACATTAGCCAGTGTGTTCCAGCAGTGTTTGTTCTTAAAGGCACAGCCTCGAACGACCACAGTCCACCCCTTTCTAAACAATTTCATTGGCTGTTCGTACTGTCCATCCAATCCAGAACAATATTTACAGTTCGTAAGTTAAGTTCATCGTCCATTCCGGCTATACTCAGATGTAGATGATTCAGAAGTCCAAGAAAATCCAAAATCAAGAAAATGGAAAACAGTTTGTCTCTCCGCAGACGAAGCGAAGAAAAAGGGAAACAGGGACTCAGGGACTCTCAGTTGACTCAGGGCTCTCAGGGTTCTCAGGGTTCGTGCACCGTAGATTCCTCAGGGACTCTTTCCTTTGGACGCGCTGTAGCTGTACAACATTCTGAAATTAAACTCTCTCAGCTAAAGTTAAATCTCTTTGTGGAATACACTGAATTTCACCATTCTCTTGCATTACCCAATAAGTGTGACCCGGACCTTCTGCTGAAACCACCCCTCGGACAGGTTTAGCCTCTCCTGAGGGCGAAAATACCCAAACAGTTTTACCTAACAGATTCTTTTCCCTAACAACAGGAACTCTATCACCTTCTACTTTCTGTAGCAGATCAGAATGTGCAGGTCCAGCTCGGTTCACTGAACCTCTACTGTTCACCAGCCAGGTTGCTTGTGCTAAATGTTTCTCCCAGTTTTTCAAAGATCCACCTCCCATGGCTTTGAGAGTGGTCTTCAACAAACCGTTGTAGCGTTCAATCTTCCCTGCAGCTGGTGCATAGTAAGGAATATGGAAAATCCACTCAATACCGTGCTCTTTTGCCCAGCTCTTTACAAGGTTGTTCTTGAAGTGAGTTCCGTTGTCTGACTCAATCCTCTCTGGAGTTCCGTGTCTCCACAGGATCTGTCTCTCCAGACCGAGAATGGTGTTGCGTGCAGTTGCATGTGGAACTGCATAAGTTTCCAGCCATCCGGTGTTTGCCTCTACCATAGTAAGCACGTACTGCTTACCAGAACGAGAACGTGGTAGAGTGATGTAGTCAATCTGCCAAGCTTCACCATACCTGTATTTGGACCATCTGTCACCATACCACAAGGGCTTAATTCTCTTTGCCTGCTTAATAGCAGCACAAATGTCACAGTCATGGATGACTTGTGTGATGGCAAGCTGGTGAGGAGGGAAAGCAGAGCCAGGCCTGCGGCGCCCAGGCCGCGCTGTACCCCAGCAACCCGGAGATGAAGCGCAGCGACTCGCCGGCCGGCGATTCAGACGATGGCTCCATGGAAATGTCTATGGATCTGTCACGAGCCCATTGGTATGTTGCATCTCTGCCTTGATGTCCTGACGAATCGTGAGCCCACCGAGCTAAGAATATCTCACCTCGGTGTTTCCAGTCGAGATCAAGTTCAGAGTCCTTGTCTACTTGAGAAACTCTTGCAGCTAGATCTGCCTGATGGTTGTGCTGCTGTTCCTCAGTAGCTTTGCTCTTGGGAATGTGAGCATCAATGTGTCTCACTTTCACTGGAATTCTCTCGATTCGATCAGCAATGTCTTGCCACAGTTCAGCTGCCCAGATGGGTTTTCCTTTCCTCTGCCAGCCATTCTTTTTCCAGTTCTTTAGCCAACCCCATAGAGCATTGGCTACCATCCATGAGTCGGTGTAGAGATAAAGCTTTGGCCATCTCTCACGTTCAGCCACGTCGAGAGCTAGCTGGACAGCTTTTACCTCTGCAAACTGACTGGATTCTGCTTCTCCATCCTTCGCCTCTGCAACTCGGCGTGTTGGACTCCACACGGCAGACTTCCACCTTCGCTTGTTCCCGACGAGACAACAGGAACCGTCTGTGAACAAAGCATATTTCTTTTCATCATCAGAAAGGTCATTGTAAGGAGGAGCTTCCTCAGCACGAGTTACTCTCTCCTCTGGAGGTTTAGCACAGTTGGTATCTTCAGGCCAACTTGAGATCACCTCCACCAGACCAGGTCTTTCAAGATTTCCCATTCGAGCTCTCTGTGTTATCAGAGCCATCCACTTAGACCAGGTGGAATCTGTGGCATGATGTGGTGTGGAACCTTTGCCTTTGAACATCCAATTCAAAACTGGCAATCTGGGAGCTAAGAGAAGTTGTGACTCAGTTCCAATTACTTCAGAAGCTGCTTTCACTCCTTCATAGGCAGCTAGAATCTCTTTCTCTGTTGGAGTGTAATTAGCCTCTGAACCTCTGTAACCTCGACTCCAGAAACCAAGAGGTCGTCCACGTGTCTCACCTGGAGCTTTTTGCCACAAGCACCAGGTTGGACCATTGTCACCTGCAGCCGTGTACAAAATGTTCTTAATGTCTGGACCATCTCGCACAGGTCCCAGACCCACTGCTTGGACTACTTCTTGCTTTATCTGGTCAAAGGCTGCTTGTTGTTCAGGTCCCCAGTGGAAACTGTTCCTCTTTCGAGTCACATCATACAGAGGTTTCACAATCTGACTGTATCCAGGAATGTGTAGTCTCCAAAATCCCACTATCCCCAAGAAACGTAGAGTTTCTTGCTTGTTCGTGGGATTTGCCATGGTAGAGACTCTATTTACCACATCCACTGGAATGTGTCGGCGTCCATCCTGCCACTGCACTCCCAGAAACTGGATCTCTGTGGTAGGACCTTTCACTTTGTCTCTCTTGATGGCAAAACCTGCATTCAGAAGAATGTCCATGATTTTGTTACCTTTCTCGAAGACTTCCTCAGCAGTTTTACCCCAGACGATGATATCATCGATGAACTGGATGTGTTCTGGAGCACCACCTTCCTCCAGAGCATCATGGATTACTGCATGACAGATGCTGGAGCTGTGGATCCAGCCCATTGGCAGTCTGTTGAAAGTGTACTGGATTCCTCTCCAGGTGAAAGCAAACTGAGGCCTGCATTCCTCTGCTATGGGAATAGAGAAGAAGGCATTAGCAATGTCTATGGTAGCATACCATTTGGCCTCTTTGGATTCCAGCTCATACTGGAGTTCCATCATGTCTGGTACTGCTGCACTCATAGGCGGTGTTACTTCATTCAGGGCTCGGTAGTCCACTGTCAGACGCCAGTCTCCATTCGGCTTTCGCACAGGCCACACTGGACTGTTGAAAGGTGAATGAGTTTTGCTGATGACTTTCTGACTCTCCAACTGACGAATCAGATTCTGAATGGGCAACAAAGAGTCACGGTTGGTTCTGTATTGTCTGTGATGCACAGTCCGAGAAGCAACCGGCAACTTAATGTCCTGAATCTTGTGTTGTCCCACAACTGCAGATTCATCAGAAAGCTCAGGTCTAGCAGACAGCTTCAGTTTTTGTCCATCAATTTCTACAGAAGCTACTCCAAAAGCCCATTTGTAACCTTTAGGGTCTTTGAAACGCCCTTCTCTCAGAAAATCAATTCCCAAAATACAAGGTGCATCAGGTCCGGTCACAACTGTATGCTTTTTCCATTGTTTACCAGTTAAGCTTATATTAACCTCCACTTTACTTAACTCTTGAGATCCACCAGTGACTCCCAGAATAGTTATGGACTCTGATCCCTGATAATTTGATGGCAATATGGTGCACTGAGCTCCTGTGTCAACCAAGGCCCTGTACTTCTGAAAGTGTGAAGTGCCAGGCCACTGGATGTACACATCCCAATAGATTCTGTTATCTGTATTACCCCTCTCCTCCCCCTGGCGGGAGGCAGGGCACCCCTAGTTATGGGGAACATGTCCACAGGTGCAACGAGCACACTGTGCAGTGTTAGAACTGGAGCCACTGTTGGAGCTACTAGAGTTGTCCTGGGGAACTGTAGAAGTAACAGCTACCCTTCTGGTATTGCTACCTCGGGTTCTGCCACTTTGCAGTTCTCTCAGTCTCCTGAAAAGATTAGAAGTTGGTTGACCATCCCACCTGTTCATGTTCTCACCAAACTGATCACGCAGGGTAATCCAAATAGTCCTACGTGACTGCCTTGGTGGTCTGTTTTGGTTTGATCTGTTTTGGAATGACCTCCTTGGAGGATGTCTATTCCTCACAGATGAAACCTGTACCCACCTGGAGGAAGAATTGGAATCATCTCTTTGTGCCAATTGGGAGATGGTGTTTTTAAATTCATCCTTCAGCTCTTTCATGCAATTCTCCAGTTTTCCAGACAGAGTTTCAATGGCTGAAACCAAAGAAACACGTGTCATGCTATCATCCAATTGTCTCAATTGATCAGTGAATTGGCCAACCGTAAGAGGAGCTCCACCATAATTTCTTGCTACAATTCTGCTTGCCAGAATGTTTGCATAATTAGAAGGAGCAAGCTTGATGAGCTTTTTAGCAAGACCATTTCCTACAGGAACATCATCAGGATTCAGAGATTCATGTTCACCATAGAGTACCTCTCTAACAGCAAATTCTCTCAGACGCTTGATTCCCTCATCTATGGTAGTCCAGGGCTTAGGATTCCATGGAAGATCATCTCGGGAAGGGTATCTCATGAGAACCGCCATTAGAAGGCGTATCCACAGATTAACCTTACCGAGAGCCTTGCCTAGATGTCTATCTATTCCATTATCCTTTGAGAGAGTTCCTAGCTGGGCTGCTGACTTGTCTCCAACCATTAGAGCTGGAGCACCTGTATCATAACATCTACCAAGCCAAGCGAGAACTGGCTCCTTATCTGCTCTGAGATAGTCTTTTCTCACATTTCTAAGCTCCTCACGTGGTGAAGAGCAGTCGGTTATGTCATCTTGTTCTTGCTCTTCTGCCTCCTGTTCCTCAACTTGTGGTCCCAACAACCTCTCAAGGATCCCTTTAAGCTGAGAAGCACCACCACTAGCTGCTGCTGTCCTACCAAGAGATGCATCTCGATCCTCTGATGATCTCAATAACTCAGCTATATTTTTAAGACAGATTTTCTCTTCCTCCCCAGCAGAAGAACCTTGCTGTGCATCCCCGTCAGCTCCTGAATCAGCTTTAGTCTTACCCTTCCTTGTTGTTAAAACTGCTACTTGCTTTACTGGAGCTGTGTTTGGGTTTCCAGCTGCCTTATTATCAGAAGCTGATAAGCTTTGAGACAGATTAGTTGCTTTGGAGGACGCTTCCGCTCCTGCCATGGAAGAAGGAGGAAATGACTTTGCCTTGTTAATGGTGGCTGCCTGGGACACAGGAGCCGCCATGTTTGGGGCTACTGTAGCCCCTGGCTGCTTGCCAGAATCATCACCATTGCTATTCAGAGCTGCCTTGCCGATTGACTTTTTAGCTTTATCTTTAACTGACACAGATTCTCCATTATCATCCTCACTGGATGTTCCTGAAACAGAGCTAGGGTGGCGTTTTCGTCTCTTAACCCTCCGTTTTATAACAAAACATGCCTTGGACACTTTTTTCTCCCGGTACAGTGCTACCAACAAATACACATTACTTATCACCAGCAGCAGGACTACACACATCAAGAAAATCAGCTTTGGATCCCAGCCATCACTTAAAATTACCCTTTCACCGAGCGGAATCTTAAACTCTTTTATCTCAATAGGGAGTGTGCTAGATGTAACATTCCTGTACTTTTTAACATAAAAGAATTCCAGGCACTGATCATACAGAAGCCGAATCTTGTACTTAAACCACAAATATAATTTTTGCATTATATATTTACCTATCTTATCGATAATCATACCCAGGCAATACTTGTAGATCAATACACCAAAGACCGAGAAGAACAGACGCTCAAAAAGCCAAAACACCTTCATGTTTGCTCGTTCGACTTAAGCAAGCAATAAATCAAACTAATTTGTCAACAAGCCCCGAGTTGGGCAGCCAATAAAATGTGGTAGGTTGAGAGAGGGCTTAGCTCTCCCTCCTCCACAGAGTAAGAAACCACAGCTAACTCAGTCGAAGAGCAAAAGCTATATATTTACAAGCATATATGGAAAGCAGGTTATATATAACACAATATATACAGGTATTTACAATATATACACAGAAATACACAGCAAAGACAAATAACACAACAAAAATCCCTCCCTCAGGGAGGGATCCCCTCTTTGGAACCCCCTCTCTCCCCCCCCTTACCTCCCTTTTTCCCCAAAAAGGGGTTAGAGAGAGAGAAAGGCAAGTTACTAAGGAAAAGAGTTGTTAGCAAGCTTCAAAAGCCCATGCAGGATTAGTGTTTGCTTATCTGAAGGCCAAGTCCAGCAGTTCGCAGAAGAAGCAGGCAGGGAGAACAGGCTGAAACACCAAACTCCCCCAACTCCCAAACCGAACTGAACTGAGGAAAAAATTTTCCAACCGCTTCACAATCTAAAGCTGAATTTTTGTTTATCAACCAATGAAATTCGTTTAGAATATCAGAATGTTTTGGTTCTAGTACCAAAAACATTAGCCAGTGTGTTCCAGCAGTGTTTGTTCTTAAAGGCACAGCCTCGAACGACCACAGCTATCTAGCACATTATTCCACAATTCATCCATACTAGAAGGTAAGACAGAAAGCCACTGATACTCATTCTTCAGTCAGGTCTACTTGCATCTGAACTGGGTGTTTTTTGGAAACAATGCAGTGAAGATTGATACTATTTTTGTTTTTCTTCTTTTTAAAAAGAAATTACTGCCTCACTTACCAAAAAAGACAGAAAGAGAGAGGGAAAATTCTTACTCTGAACTTTCCAGCAGCTCTGTACATTATGTTATTCATGTTGCCAGCTTCCTACACAGCTTTTATACCCATTATTAGAGGGCTGCTATTAATTATTAGAGTTAATATCCCAAATCCTAGAAGCTAAAGTGGCTTTTAGTCAGCAGATCTTGACTGGAAACAAAAAGAAGTGGATTTGTTCTTGTATGAAGTCTCCCAGCAAACAAGAGTAAATGCTTTTCCTCTCCCATTCAGACATGCAAACAGAGAATCTTTCAACCAACATTTTCTCATGCAAGCTCATTTTCTCTCCATCTATAGCAGGCAGTCCTTGTGCTCAACTTAATATAGGAACCTGGCAGCATGAGAAGAATGTTTATAGCCCTAGCTGAGTTTCAGCAAAGACTGATATGATTACCTGTCAAAAATAAGCCAAAATTATATGAAGTATATAAATAATCAGCAAGATATTTATCCCTGACAGTACTATATGAAGGATAAATCACAGTTTAATAGCTGATGAGAAAAAAAAATATCCAAGGCTAGAAGTCAGTATAGTCACAACTTGTTTCCTGGCAAAACAGTGATTTATTCCCATCCCTCCTCCAGCATCTGGCTTTAATAGAACAGTATTTAGCATATAGTTGGTCAGATTCATTCCTGATTATCTATATATAATATCCATATGTGCTTTGATAACTAAAAATGACACACAAAACTTCAAACAACAATACTACAATCTTAGAAACAACTTTCATCATGTTGAGCTTTCTCAGAAGTATATAGCTGTAGCATTCTTTTTAAAGCTTCAGCTCCTGGATTCACCAAGGCTTAACCAACCTAGAGGCTTTCTGGAATGGAGTGACTACATCAGTGGACAAGAGAAGACCGATAGATGTCATCTATCTGGACTTCTGTAAAGCTTTTGATTTGGTCCCCCATAACATCCTTCTCTCTATACTAGAGAGATATGGATTCAATGGGCAGTCTGTTCAGTGGATAAAGAATTGATAGGTTGGAAGGTTGCATTCAGAGGGTAGTGGTCAATGGCTTGCTGTCCAGCTGAAGACAGGTGAGAAGGGGTGTCCCTCAGGGGTGTGTCAGTGTACCCACAGCAGGTTTCCTGGTGATACCAAGCTGAGTGGTGCGCTTAACATGACTAAGGAATGGGATGTCATCCAGAGGGACCTAAACAGGCTGGAGAAGTGAGTTCAGGTGACCCTCATGAAGCCAGGTCCTGCACCTGGTTCAGGGCAGTCCTCAGTACCAATACAAGCTGGGGGATGATGAGATTGAGAGTAGCCCTACCAAAAAGGACTTGGGGGTACTGATGAGCAAGAAGCTGAACCTGAGCCAGCAATGTGTGCTTGCAGCCCAGAAGGCAAACCGTATCTTGGGCTGCATCAAAAGAAGTGTGGACAGCAGACCAAGAGAGGTGATTCTGCCACTCTGCTCTGGTGAGATCTCAGCTGGAGTACTGTGTCCAGCTCTGAAGTCCTCAACACAAGAAGGAATGGACCTGCTGGAGCTGATCCAGAGGAGGGCCACGAAGATGATCTGGAGCACCTTTCCTATGAAAACAGCCTGAAAGAGTTAGGGCTGTTAAGCCTGCAGGACAGAAAGCTCCAGGAAGACCTTATCGATGCCAAACAATTCAAAAGAACAAATTGAATGGCTGAATTATTTAAGCCACATTATCATCTGTACTAGAAGTATTTAATTTCTGGAACAAAAATGGCAAGCAAAATTACAATTATTAGCTCAGGACAAGATGTCATCCCTTTCCTCTATGGCATGTTTAAATTGTGATCCCTTATGTAAACAAATCTTGCTTTCCCTGCTTCTTCAGCCTGTTGTGGTTAAGCTGTCCTGTGGTTTTCCTCCCTTTTTTCTTCATTTTGTTGGGGTTTGGAAGGGAAAAGAAGTAGGAGAGGCTGTTTGGTATGGGCTTTTTAGCAGACACAAGGCATTAATTCATCAAACGTTAACTTCTCTTGAAATACAAAAGCAAAATACAATGTCGAAACAACAAAGCCCAGTCACCGTTTCCGCTGCTCTGGGCAGCACAGAGAACATCTCTCCCCCGAGCGCTGCCAGCGTGTGGGAAGCCTCCTCTCTGCGGGCCTTCCTTCCACAGACAGTTAATAACCAATCCCGCCTCTCCCCAACCCAACTAAAGCCTAAAGCCTATTTAAATGCAGAGGATATTTTGTAGATTTTTTTCTGTTGCTGCTGGTCTGGGTTTTGTTCTTTGGGTTGGGATTTGTTGGGGTTTTTTAAATTAAAGTGCCGAAGTGTCTGCGGCCGCCAGCAGCACGAACGCCCCGGCACGCACGGCGAAGCCCAGCGGGCGAACGACCCCGGGCGGTGCCCCCGCCCTATCGCCCTGGCCCCGGCGGTCCGGCGGTGGCCGCTAGGTGGCAGCCCGCGCTCGCGGAGCCGCCCGGCTGCGGCAGGGAGGGCGGCGGCGGCGGCCCCGGTGCCGAGCGCAGGCGGGGCGCGGGGCGCTGCACGGGGCGGACCTTTTCGAGCCGCCGCGACGGCATAAACTCCTCCCCAAGCCCAGTGCACGTGGAGCGGTCATTGCTGCAGAGGACGTGCTTGGATGAAACTTGGTACAAAACTTAGCCCCGCTCTCACCTATAATTACTGTTACTCCCACAGGGCTGTAGAAATGCTTTGTTAGGTGGTTGGTTGTTTTCAGTTTAGCAATGCAAGCTTTAAATCAAACATCCCTACCGTCGCTGTGTAGCCCAACACAGCGACTAAGCAAGCAAGTTCCATCATCGATGAAACTGAAGAGATCAATCCTATGAACACTGAATATAATGTGCGCTTTCCCCTAAAGAACTACAACTGCAAATCATCTCATATTTTATCCACATTTGAAGAATATCTAGTGGATTGGAGACCCAGGCTGACTTTGCCACCCTGGTTGCCTCTTAACAAAAAAGCAGCAAAGATACCTCAGTGGTCTGAAAAGAGCTGACAACCACTGAAAAGCACTGGTTTGCTTTGCATTTGAAAGAAACAAGAGGAACAAATTGTTTGAGGATACTCACCAGAGCCAGCTTTTAAGGAAAAACAGAGCTGTCTCAGTTCCAGTAGAGCGCAGATTCCCAAGAGCTACTCACTAACCAGGGAAGGGAGAGAAAGGCAGCCAAAGGTGAATAATGGACTGCATGCAGCACAGTTCCAACTTGCTAAGCACATCTCCATCAACTCATCCACTATTCTGACCACAGATTGTAGTTGAAGAGCTAGAGCAATGAATGTGAGCCAGCATGTGTGCTCACAGCCCAGAAGGCCATCATAAGAAACATATTCAGCAGATCAAGGGAAGCGATGCTGCCCCCTCTGCTCTGGTGACTCTCACTGGACTACAGCGTCCAGCTCTGGAGTCCTCAGCATAAGACAGACATGCACCTGTTGGACTGGGTCCAGAGGAGGACCATAAAAATGATGAGGGGGCTGGAGTACCTCTCCTATGAAAAAAGGCTGAGCATTGGCATTGTTCAGCCTGGAGAAGGAAAGGCTCCAGGGAGATGTTATTGAAGCCTTTCAATATTTAAAGGAAGGTTATAAGGACAATATTCTTAGCAGGGCCTGTTGCAATGTGACAATGGGTGAGATAGTTTTAAATGAAAAGAAGGTAGGTTAAGTGCACAAGTCCATGGGACCCAATGGGATACATCCACAGGTAATGAGGGAATTGGTGGACGAGGTCACCAAACTGCTCTCTGTTATATTCCAAAAGCCATGCAGTCCGATGAAGTCCTTACTGACTGGGAAGGGGGAAACATAACCCCCATTTTCAAAAAGGGAAAGAAGGATGACCCAGGCAACTATAGGCCATGCAGTCTCACCTCTGTGCCCAAGAAGATCATGGAGCAGATCCTACTGGAGGCACTGTTGAGGCAGAAGAATAACGACACAGTGATTAGGTATAATTAACACGGCTTCACCAAGGGCAAATCCTGCTGACAAACCTGGTAGCCTTCTATGACAAGATCACAACATCAACAGAAGGGGAGAGCAGCTTATGCCATTTACCTGGACCTGAGCAAAGCCTTTGACACTGACCTGCACGACATCCTGATCTCCAAGCTGGTAAAATATGGGTTATATGGATGGACTGGTGGTTGGATAGAGAACTACCCAAAGAGTGGCTGTCAATGGGTTGATGTCCAACTGGAGGCCAGTGACAAGTGGAGTCTCTCAGGGATCAGTACTGGGACCAGTCTTGTTTAACATCTTTGTTGGTGACATGGACAGTGGCATTGAGTGCACTCTCAGCAGGTTTGCTGATGACACCAAGCTGTGTGGTGCAGCAGACACGCTGGAGGGAAGGGATGCCATCCAGAGGGACCTTGACTACCTCATGAGGTTCAAAAACACCAAGTGCAAGGTCCTGCATCTGGGTTGAGGCAATCCCAAGCACCAATATTGGCTGGGCAGTGACTGGCTTAAGAGCAGCCCTGAAGAAAAGGACTTGGGGCTGTTGGTAGATGAGAAGCTCAATATGAGCCACCAGTGTACACTTGCAGCCTAGAAAGCCAATTGTATCCTGGGTTGTGTCAAGAGAATTGTGGCCAGCAGGTCAAGGGAGGTGATTCTTCCTCTCTACACTGCTCTTGTGAGACCCCAACTGGAGTACTGTGTCCAGTTGTGGAACCCCTGTTACAAGAAATATATGGATGTGCTGGAACATGTCCAGAGAAGGGGCATGAGGATGATCAGAGGGTTGGAACACCTCTCCTATGGATACCAGCTGAGAGAGTTGGGGTTGTTCAGTTTGGAGAAGAGAAGGCTCTGAGGAGACTTTATTGTGGCCTTCCAGTATCCAACGCTGCTCAAGGGACTTTTAGGGTGTCAGGTAATGATAGGACTAGGGGTAAAGGATCCAAGCTAGAGGAGGGGAGATTTAGATTAGACATTAGAAAGAAGTTCTTCACCATGGGGATGGTGAGACACTGGAACAGATTGTCCAGAGAAGTTGTGGATGTCCCCTTCATGGAAGTGGTCAAAGCCAGATTGGATGGGGCTTTGAGCAACATGAGTGGAAGCTGTCCCTGCCAGAAGGGAAATCTGGTCTAGACAACCTTTAAAGGTCCTTTCCAACACAAACTATTCTGTGAAAAAGCTACAGCTTGTCTCTCCCATTGCCAGGCATTTAATGCTGAAAAAGTGGTATGGCTGGAAGAGGGAACACAAATGAGTAGGGATAAAATATTAGCCTATCCCTTCATTTTTATGTCTGGGATATTTTATGCCTATAGTTACACAAGCAAACAAATTCTGAAACACAGAAGGTACACTTACCATGAGCATATATGTTTGTTCATGAGGATTTCTTTCTTTATAGAGTCTGCAAACCACAGCAGAGCATTTCCAAGCCTGTTGTAGACCAGGAAAATGACTGCCATATTACACTGTAGAAATAAATTGCCATCTAACTTTCAATGTTGCATTTAGATGCCTTTTTTGCAATTCTTTATGACACAAATTTGAGGCTATATAAAGACGTTTGATTACCATCATTGTATATCCTTGAGCTAAACTCACAATCTGAATTGTCCCATTTCAAATGAAGTAAGGACTGAATAGTAGGATTCAAACAGCTGCTTTTAACAACTGTATAATAGAGTTCCCACATAAGATATGCAATTTTTGTTTCATTCCCTCCTCAGACGGAGATTGGTGTAAGACAAGTAAGAGGAAATTATGCAAGCTGATTAACACAAAATATTTAGCAGTTCAGGAACACCCCTCAGAAAACAGTAACCAAATAAATATTTCCAGTCCAGACAAGATCAAGTATGGGAAGCTACATGTGGATAATTAAGAGGTGAAAAGCAACCTAGCTTTAGCTCACATTTAATATTGGTGTAGCGCCTACTGCTCTTTTCTTTTTACTATTCTCTTTCTTGGTATCCATCATTAATACCCAGTGCTGCAAGTATTTCAGAGCCTGTTGTTAGCAAACATTGACAGTAATAGCAGAGCCTGTCCCATAATGCACTGTAATATCTTGTACATTGAAAAGTCAACTACTTTAGAACATCTCTGTCTGAATGAGATTTGTCTTTCTCCAGACAAATCTTTGTAAGACAAATGACTTGAGAAGTGCTATGAATCTTCCTGCTTTAAATTTCTTCACAAGGTGTTTCAAGGGAATTTATCCCTTTTCAGAAAGATATTTTGACACTTTTTAGAGTACTAAGACAAACAGAAATGTGCTTTGGCCAGTTAAGGCTCTGTAAGACTGTTCAGTAAGGGAAGGGGAGGAAAGACAAGGTGGATTTTCTCCAGAAAGGCAGCCTGGCTGGGGAACGAACAACTTTTCAATCCCTATATCCTGAAAATGCACCACAGCTACGATACTGACCTGACCACTCATTCTGCACAACCTATGCAACTCACCTTCTCTGACCTCGTTATCACAATTCAACTCAAATTATACACATGCTGCTCCTCAGCTTTTCAGGAAAGGCATCAAACCGCACAGAGACTGTCTTACCGAAGACCATACAGAAAGCCTGCAGCAAAGCAAAGACCTGAAGACAAGTCACCCATGCTTCCAGCTAGACATCTCATGCCTTTTCCTCAGTCAGGAATCACTCTGCAGCCACAGGCAGGGTGGAGAAAAAAGAAGGACGGTAGGGAAGTAGTGTGGCAAGAAACCAAGTTAAGGATCAAGCATCAGACGCTTGATGACTAGTAACAAACTAATCTCTGTTTTCCCAAATTGAACTGTGAAAGAAAGCTCTGGTAGGTTTTCAAAGGCAGATGGAACTTATATACATAGGAAAATTACTTGATTTATGATGTAAAATGTTTATTTTCAGGGTGTTGATGGGAATGTGTGTCCTGCCTAAGGCCCTGGCATAGCTCTGCATTTTTTTTTTTACTATGAGCAATGCTGTCCTGAGCATCTCAGATGGCAGCCACCTGGCACACACCAGCTGGCAAATGGCCTCACTGTACTCGTATCACAGCACATTGCTGCGGTTACTCTGGTATATAAACTCCCTGTCTGGGCACTCCTCCTGAAACAAGAATGACGGAGCAAGAAGTTATACCTGTATAACTAGAGGAGTTTAATTACACTGGCAAATTTTCCCTGCAGACAAGCCCCGAGAGAGAGAATTCTGACTTTTTTTTTTTTTCAGAAAAAAATAATAAAAATCACCCTGGCAGTCTCTGAACCTTTATGACATCTACGAGTGCTTACAGTGCCTTCACCTGTAGTATGAACAACCTGCAACCCCAGACTTCACAGTTTCTATGATTTTGGTTCAGAACACCTGAAATTCTTGTACTCCCAATTCTGCAATAAGTATTCTCTATTTCTCAGAATACTGATGCTCATCAAGAAATACTAATAAAAAATACTAAAAGAAAGAAAAAGACAGCCTCCCCTCCCCCCAATACTACATAAAATCCCCAGTACCACATATTTTGAGGAATTCATATAAATTTTTTTCATTATTATTGTTCTGAGAGGCTTAATTTTATTATCTATTCAATTTTATAATCTATTTCAATTCTTAAAGAATTTCAGGAAGCCAACAAAGAAACTAAGCAAGTGGACACAAGAACCCAAACAAACAAACAAATCCCCTGAAATACATCCCTGACTTCTTCTCTTTCAGCCTGGTACTGGTTCAGAACAGACTCAGCCAAAATGGCAGGTTCTGAGCTGACACATACTCACCTGGTTTCAGCCAGGTGATCCTGACACTTCTATTTCTTACTGCTAATTTGGAGGAAACAAACTGAACACATCCCCCCAGACATTGTGCCTGAGACTGTTCACCAGCTTCACAATTTTAGGAGCAGTGCAAGCTACACCTCAAGATACTTAATGCAGGATCTTGTACTCACACTAACATTTAGGTTATCACCTAAGTTTTGACAGTTACCCAGTCAGGAGCTTTCAGGTAGCTGGGCCAGCTTGAAAGCTTGAATTTCTACAATTAGGGTGAATGTATCAAACACCAGAGCTGATCCATTCCCATCAGTTTAGAGCCCCATCTAATCCTATACAAATATGTGAAAAATTCACTTACTTGTATACTTGCACCTTGCTATAACCAACTCTAAGCAAATAGTTAGCAGAGGCTGAGTGGAAAGTATCAGGTTTTACATGCAGTGGCTCTCAACTGAAATTCAAAGTGTGAACCCTTGATCATGTGCAATATTTGGACTACTTATCTCAAGTAACGGAGATATTTGTTGGGGAGAAAAATGCCAACCCCCATACAGCCTGAGACTGAAAAAGTAAACTCCTTATTCAGGGATCAGAGTTTGCTGGCACCATTCCTTGTTTGAGATGATGGTTTCTGTGCTATGAAAACATAAGTACATAATTGATTTCTCTGGAAACTACTTAGGCTTTGTTGACAGTCCAGTTCAAGGAAATATTATGGGATTCTTTTCCCTGGTTTTGTGTTCCTTCACAGGTGAACGAAAAACCTGCCACCAAAAGCACTTTTAGCAAATAGTGGAAATGAGCGTGACAAGGGCTAACCTGAAGGTAATGGCAACACTGCCTGCATGTGCTGTATGCTGACAAAATTACAAGAGCCTTACATGGAATTACTAAACTGTAGAAGTGCTCAGACTTTGGGCCAAACCATGATCTACACTACAGTAATTCTACTAACTTCATTGGATCATTCCAGTTCCAAAACCAAGTTTGTGTTAAAGTCTTTGTATTTCTCCTTATCATTATAACTTTCATGCATCATCCATACAACAGCAACAACTTTGAATAAAACTCTCTGACATTTTCTTTTCAGAATAAAAACTATTTTGGCAAGAGTAAAAGGACCTGAGATTTATGGATATAAAGCAATGCCAAGTAAATATCATCTTCTTCTGACAGAAATTTTTCATGGAGAACAATGGTCAGACTAGGCATTCATCTAATATTTGCCTTTGCAGGACCAGATGTTCTCGAATTTCTTGGAGGTTCACTGATGAATACAATTTTCAGGATGATGACATTATAGAGACATACAAAGCAATTATTTGTTTTTGAATACCCTTCTGCTGGTTTTGGTTTTGAACTGGAAGATTCAAAGATTCACCTCGTTACAGTAAGGTGAACAGAAAATGCATCTGCTTGCAGCAGGGAAAGAAAGCAGAAGAGCTACAGCTACAACCTCTCAGAAGCAACTTTGAATTGGGAAGGAATTGCCAAAAAGGAGTAAACAAGCTTAAAACTAATAAGCTGTCGCTGATGCCAATACACCCTCCATCCAGAAATGGGCACCAGATCCTTGTTAGCAAGGGGTGACTGAAGCTGCTGGAAGAAGCTCAGTATGAATGCAGTCCAAGAGGCTGTTCCAGAGGGCAGCCAGACAGCCTGCCAGCTGGGAGCTCTACCACATTTTCACATGCAATCTATAAAGCCTAAAAATTGGGATTGCTGAGCCTGAAATTAATATGTGCACAACTTGCAAATCTTTATTAGAGAGGAAAGAGTAACATCCCCAAGAGACCTTGAAGCTTTAAGGGAAAACAAACCAAAACAAAAAAACATACTTAAGTTTTGTGGTGAATTGAAAAGGAATTGTGCTTCTCATTGCTCAGCTGAGTAGGGACTGAAACACCAAGGTAACATTTCAGTTTAGTGCAGTGTTTCACCTTTTCATCCAGTGACACTGTTACGTTTGCTCCTGTTTACCCACAGTCTGATTTTGTGTGTAGATTTTAACATGTTAGAAGCGGAGAAGATACCTGTCGTTTTGGAATGTAGCACTAAAATGTATGTGGGACTGTTACCGTGATTTGTGATACTCATATTAGTACATAACTGGCAGCTGAGAGGAAGTTTTTCCACTACTTCTCCCTATAGACATGTATAGAAAGTAAGGAGGGAATGATTTGAGTCTACTGCACTGCCTTCACTTCAGAGTTACTGTTCATCTTCTGAAATCAGTCCACTGACTTAGTTGTTTGAGAATGCACCTGGTCCTCTGATGAGTTTATTTTAGATCAGAAGAGCTTACACATATGATCTTTGGTGTTTCCAAGAAAAGCTGAAACAGAATTTCTTTCTCTTTTCAAGGATGCTAGAAGTCTCTTCATTAGCTCATCAAAGTCAGTTGGAGTTTTATTGTCACTTTCAGTAACACTTCATTACTTTTGGATAATGATTTTACTCAGAAGACTAATTGTACAGGAGAGCTACAGCCCCACTCTTTTGTACATTCTTCATTAGCTGATCTCAGTTCATGATCAGTAGAGATCATAGGCATTTAATTAGAGAGAATTCGAAGGGGAAGAATTATTTGTGGTTTGATTTTCCTTTTTCATTGTTCTTCTACCATTCCATCTCATACTTCAATGAGTTCTTACTAAACTAAAAAAAAAAAAAAAAAGTGTCTATTTTAATGGTGGTTTAATGGTTTTAGATAGCTGGCCCTGAGTATCAATGTGTTGTCACTATGCTCTGGTCTAGACTGTTCCAAATAATGACTGTATTTCTCAAATACTTTTAACCAGCCCAACAGCAGTGTTGCCTTTTAAAGAAATTTTTGGTTGTTTGTTTGTAGCCTGCAGCTACTCCACAAACACAGTAAGAATTACAGTAATGATCTCATTCTTGCTTAGGGAATGTACCTAAAAATACTTAAAATATACACCATTGGAAGATAACATTTTTGTTGATGCAGGAGAGCAGAAGGGCAACAAAAGAGAAAGACTTAAAACATAAGAAATCAACAGTTCCAGCCCACGCCAGCCTGAAACATGCCATATGACTATGCTCTTTTTTCTGCAGTAGTGCAAATTAATCTTCATACCTCTGATACTATGATATGCCTTAATGAATGCATGAGCACTTCTCTGCCAGTTTCTTTGCATCACAGACACTAACTGGTTAGTAGTCTGGAAGAAAGACAGTGAGCAGCAAATGCTATCTAATGGTTTGTAACGACACAACCCTTGCTAAAACAACCTCAATTATTCCAATATCTAGTCTCTAGATAGACTAGAGGTAATGCTTTTAACCTTGTCTGTCCTACAAAAACTACTATTAAGTTAGTCCTGTTCAGTTTGTCAAAAAAGCATTGGAATAATGTCCCAAGAGAAGCACTGTATTCCCCTACACTGGTCAGTTTTAAGACTCAGCTTGACAGGGTGTTGGGCCATCTCATTTAATCTACACTATCACCTAGACAGGTTGGATTGGATGATCCTTGGGGTCCCTTCCAACCTGGCACTCTATCATTCTATGATTTGTGCCATATAGCAACTTTGGAAACTGTAACTTAACTCACAGTAAAAAACAGAACGAATTTTCTATTAAGAAAATAAATTCATTTTACTGATATAAAACTAGAGGCTCAGGACAGAGTTGCCATATCTCTTTGCCCAAATCACTGTAACTGCATAGCCTTTGACAACATTCATTGATGATGTCCCTTTCAAGAGATTTCTTTCTACACATCATATCTTATGAGATAAATAATGACTTGGTGCCATGGTTTAGTTGATTAGGTGGGTTGGATTGGTTGATAGGTTGGACGTGATGATCTTGAGGGTCTCTTCCAACCTATTCTATTCTATTCTATTCTATTCTATTCTATTCTATTCTATTCTATTCTATTCTATTCTATTCTTGGTATCTTCTACCAGATGTCCTTCAAGGCACTTTGAGTAACATTATTCAAATGTGTGAAATACCTCTGCAGTATCTAAAATAAAGTTGCCAACCTAATGCAAGGACTTGAGATGCCCATATTTGCGATTTGCAGTAACAAAATGTCTGCAGCTCCCAGTAACACCAGTAGCTCCCTGACACCCCTAGAGCGTACAATGTGTCTCTGTGCAAGCTCTCTCTCTCTCCTCAAGGCAAACCATCCTCAAATACAGAGTAACTGTAAACAATTGAATGATCTAGGCAATCATAAGTAGATCTAAGAAAGATAAAAAAATGTATAGATTTTCTTCATCCCAGTTGAAACATTTTAAAGGCTGGGAATTAAACTGAACTGATTTACTATATCTCATATCTGAATTAGCACTGATAATTAAAAAAAAAAAAATAATCCCAACAGGACATTTTTTACAAGCTTCAACTTCACTGCTCTGAGAGTTCAAATAAAAAGAAGGAACTTTCCTTCTATTCTTTTGGAGTTTTTTGCAAAACCAAACCCTGACTGACAAGGTTTTAGAAACATAAAAGCTCCCTTGGGCCATCTTAAGTGCTCTGATTTAGTACAGCTTTGCAGCTAATAATTACTTTCAGAGGGGAAAAGAAAGGTAGTTCTAGTTTGTAAATTGTAGCTTCAGCAGCCAATATGGCTCACTAAAATGTACTGCTTTAATACATTGCAAAGCTAGGACCTGTAAAGGAACAGCTTTAACCTCGACCAAAGCCCTCAGACCCTAGACAGCTGCTTTCCCAACAGCAATACTGCATGCCTCACCAGGGATGATTACTCATGGGTAGGAATGACAGCAAGCCATAAACCAGAGAACCATAATTACAGGTGCTAAAGGAAACCATTTGGCTGATCTACTTCTAATATTTCCTAAAAATGTAGAATAGAATAGAATAGAATAGAATAGAATAGCATTAACTAGACTGGAAAAGACCTTTGAGATCAAGTCCAACCCATCACCCAACATCACAGACATAAATCTGCATCCAGATAATTTTCTCAAATAAGACCTTCAGAAATATGATTTGATAGTTAACATGTAGACATTAAATATAGTAAAGGTGGGATATGGGCAGTGCTGTTAAATGAATTTGACCTTCCTTCCGCACACCAAAATAAATTATGCTCCTAAATAAACAGCAAGAGGGAACTTCACAGACAGTGGAAGAAGGGACAGGTAGCCTGGGAGGAGTACAAGAACACCACCCAAGTGTGCAGAGATGAGGGTAGGAAGGCCAGGGTGGGGCTAGAACTGAATCTGGAAAGGGATGCAAAGAATAACAAAAAGGGCTTCTGCAGTCACATCAACCAGAAAAGAAAGGTTAAAGGAAGCATTCCCCCTCTGAAGACTGTGAATGGAGAGCTGCTGTCAACAGACAAGAAGTCTGAGGTACGCAGTAACTTCTTTGCCTCAGCCTTCACTGGCAGTCTTGCTCTGTTCCCCCTCCTGAGTTGATGGACCATCAGATGCAGACCAGTGAGGTAAAGTTCCTCCCACTGTAAGAGATGGTCTAGTTCAGGACCATCTGAGAAACATGAACATTCATAAATCTATGGGACCTGATGATATGCATGCCAGAGTTCTAAAGAAATTGGCTTGTGCAGTTGCCAAGACACTCTCCATAATATTTGAAAAGTCATGGCAGTCAGGTGAAGTCTCTGGTGACCAGAAGAAGGGAAACAACACACCCATCCAACACAATGCAATCCATGAAACTGTCAATAATATGCACAGAGTTAGCAAGGTTTTATACTGAGTCATTGAATGTATTGCAAAAAGAAAGGACATATGATGAGCTCTTTACAAACACTGGTTTGCTTTGGGCCAGTTATCATTTTCCTATATTATGAGAGGAATGATTATGCAATCAGAATCATTAACAATATCATATGTATGGGAGTCTGTTGCAACCCTACCACCAGAGTATAGAGGCACTGCCAGATGTGTTATTTGTGATTTTAGCTGGTATATATACCTTGCTGATTTCAGAATAACTGAATGCAATGCTTTGTAAAACTTAGTACAGAAGCTGTTGAAGAATGGTGCCTGGATAATGGATTTATGGAAAAAGCAAATACAAGAATACAGATGCTAATGGAAAAGGCAGCCTGTTTCATGCTTATTAAACTTCATGAAGCAAAGAGGACATAGTCTCAAGCTGTGCCAGGGGAGGCGCAGACTGGATGTTAGGAAGAAATTCTACACAGAGAGAATGATTGCCCATTGGAATGTGCTGCCCAGGGAGGTGGTGGAGTCACCATCATTGAAGGTGTTTAGGAGGAGACTTGATAGGGTGCTTGGTTGCATGGTTTAGTTGATTAGGTGGTGTTGGGTGATATGTTGGATGCGATGATCTTGAAGGTCTCTTCCAACCTGGTTTATTCTATTCTATGCTATGCTATGCTATGCTATGCTATGCTATGCTATGCTATGCTATTCTATTCTTTTTTTTCAAGTTATAAGGATATTTATGGTTTTTTATTTACCATTTTTGGAAACATAAGATTTTAGTTCTGTGTGAAGATAGTTCAAAAGATTTATAGCTTTATACATTCTGTAATAGCTTTCAAAATAACCTGTCTGCTACTCATTAGAACACAACCACAGAGAACATTCCCAAATCATTATGCCACCTCTGTATACGTTAAGACTACATTGAACTGCCTAATTGCATCCACTGCAGCAGTTTCCAATAACTAGAATAAAAAGGTGAAATAAAAGTTATTACCACCAAAGTAAATATTTCCTTGCACAAAATGCAAAGTAATCACCTAATAACTCTAGGAAGGACAATAACTGTTCTGAAATAACACTCGTCCCATTATTTCTTGCTAACAAGTTGTTTATGTTCTACAGAAAGAGGTTCTAACACTATTCAGATAGAGAATTCTGACAGATTCTCTCTCAAAGTGCTTGTGATCATTAATACTTTGCTTATAAATGAAATTATAAACATTAGACAAAAAGAGCAAATCAACATTCCATTCCACAGAAAAATAGCAAGAAAAAGTGGATGAAATTGGAAGAAAAGAATATATGTACATATCTCCCATGGGAAACACCACCATTTAATCTTTTGCCCTTCCTTCAAAGACTGCAACTATGTAATTTAAATTTCTTCTCTTTCACATAGAAAGCAATTATTTTTGGAACATATAATAATACACTGCAAATAAAATCCTAACTCTTTGCTATGGGTGAACTGTTTGTAGGTGGTATTCCTAAGTGAATTACACAAATCCAACCAGTAGAGAGAAATGAGGTGTATTTGTATGATCAATGACCACCAGCTAACAAAGCCTGCAGGCTGAACATCAAATACTTTTTAATCACAAATTGCATGCAATCTGAAGAGTAAAAAGATCAAAAAACCCCAAAACAAACCAACAACAGAACCAAAAAAACAAACCACAAACCAAACCAAACAGTGCAGAAATTCTAAAGGACAACTAAATTTTCAGGAATTATAATACGTTTAAGGACATTTGGTGAGCAGACACAGAAGCTAAATTCATCATGAAAATTATTCACTCAGCATTAGCATTACAGCTGTGTTTTGCCTCCCAAGACTTTTGCCTTTATTTGCAATTGTGTTGATTATACATATGCAAAATATTTTATCTATTCTATGTATCCCTTTTACCCCTAAACGATGCACTAATCTGTAATGACAAGCACAGCACTGCACATTGAAAACTCATCTTCAGGGCAAGGAAAGGCACTTGGTTTATATGTAGCAACTTACAAAAATCTGAACGAGCAATAAAATTGATATAACTCTTCTCTAGCAATATAAATGTGCCATGTTATACAAGAGAGATGCTCTGGTCTTAAGGAACAGTTGTGGTATGTCAGCTGAATTCATCACTGATTATTCTGAAAGCATGACTGCAGCAGCAAACCAGCACTTCAATTTTAATTTGTGAGCCTTGTGCGAGGTGACAGACATTTGCATAAGAGTGACAGTAACTTTAATCCCCCTATACCCTTGACTTGTGTCTTGGTTTCTTTGAATGCATTTCTAAATCAGCAAAGCTCCAGTCAATTAGGAATTATAACACTTCTTCAGGAAAAAAAACCCAAACCTGACACCACGTTTTCAACCTTAGTACAATTTTCCTGAAATAAATTATTTGCATAGAGCACAGACAGTGTCAGTAAATGTATTAAAATGCCATTGATAATTAAATTGTATCCATTAAAGCCTGACAGTTTTGAGCAGTAAAGGTGGTGAAAGTGTTAAATACATGTATAATTCCAAGCAATATTCTTGACAAATATTTGCTGAATATTTCCTCACCAAAATGCATCATGATAGCTATTTTCCTATTCCTACATACAAAGGGGCAAGATGACAAAAGCAGCTGTCTGATTAGGGGCACTGTTGTCCTGAATCAATTACATCCCCGCAGCCGACAGCTCCACTTATGCACCTGTTTTTAAATAGAAAGCTTCTGTAGCTCCCATGCCTTGTACAAGGGAGATGGGGGGGAGAAACCATGAGTGAAAGAAACAATAATTCTTCTGAAGGTCAGCCAGGGCATCCGCATCCCTCGCTCTCTCCATTCACTGATTGCCTCTCAATAGGAAACCTGCCTAAATCTCCTGTTACGATCAAGGAGGGGGGATGGGGGTGTGTGGAGATTTGTGTCGAACATGTGCCATTTTCAGTTGCTTTTGAAGGAATGTAATTATTGTGTTTAACTGACAGACATCTTTTTCCCAGAGCTTTCTGAGCCAAAGGGTGGCAGAACTGATGAGTCTGAGAACGGGCTGCTCCCACTGATTGCAGTGTGCCTTCAGATACCCACTAGTGCTTCCTCATCTTGCTCCTCTTCCCTCTTAGCCTCCTGGCCAGGGCTGCTCCTTCAAACTCCGCTCACGCAGAAGTACTCAGGTACTCATCTGCCTCTTTGCACCTCATGCAGACTCAGGCAGCTCCTGTTCACCTTCTACCCTCAGGTGGTGTGCCCTGAGAAATGGCTGCAGACTAACAAAACCCCACTATCTGCTTACTTTGATGATCTTAAATCTTGAACATGTGACTTTAATTAATGCTGTCCCACAGCTTCTGCAATTTCTACAAGAAATTCACTACCAGTTACCACCCAAAATAAAAAGAAGACTGTTTATGCAGTCTTTTACTATATGCATAAAATTTTCCATTTACTATGAAATATTTCTCTGGCATATTTCCATTTACTACCTCTACCCTGTCTAAGCAGGATCACAGAATCTGAGCAAGATCACAGAATCACACTTAGGGCACATTGCTTGCTTATTATCTGAATGCATGAAGGAAAAGGTAATTGAACTGATGAAACAGAGTGCGTAGGGCAGCTGTTCTGCAGTTAGTGCATATATTCTGTTTTCTTTTCTACCACTGGTGTGAAAAGCACCCAAGCTCCTGCTCCCATGCAAACATAGCAGGGGGCAGCCAGGCAGCTACCTTCACGAAAACTGACATACAAATAGCGCAGAAGGAAGACCCCTATCTCCTCAGATATAAATAGATGCTTTAATATAATTTATGAATGCTTTTCATTTTCCATTTTGCGTTCACATGCTAAAAGGAGCCCGAAAAGGTCTTTCAGACTTAAAGCCCAACCTTATGGGCTTTGCAATAAATATGGACAACAAAACTCAAGGCTGAAAATTTCTTATACATCATTTCTGAAGAGCGCTATCAACATGATCAGAACCTGGAAGTCTTTCCTCATGAAGAAAGACTGCAGGACCTAGCTTGTGCAGCCTGGAGGAGAGACAGCTTCAGTAAGACCTGGCAGCTCCTGGTACTTAAAAGGAGGTTATTTAGAAGGTGGGCCATCTCTTCACAGCGATACATAGCAGGAGAATGGGAGACAACAGGCTTAAATTGAAATGAGAGGTTCAGATTGGATATCAGGCAAAGGGCTTGGACAGTGAAGCAGAGGAACAGATTGCGCGGAGAGGCTGTGCGGTCTCCATTCTTGGAGGATTTCAAGACCAACTGGACAAAGCCCTGAGCAACCTCATCTCAACTCATAGCTCACCCTACTTTTGAGCAGGAGGTTGCAGTAGATACCGCTTTCTTCAAACCTCAATTATGCTGTGATGCATTCAAATGCAATAAAGGAAAAGAAGACCAGATTATTCTTGAATATTAAAACAACCCACATTTTCTAAACTAATGATAACTGTATAATTTTATATGTAAATCTCATTTGTACACTTGCCAAAAAATTAGGTACTTTGCAAACTTCACACCAACTGTCATGTGAAATCTCACATGTTGTGGAGAACAAGGATGACTTAGGCCAACAGGCAAGACAAATACACTACTTGGAAGGAAGAAGGCATATTGGCTTTTCTAAATACTCAAGATGAGATTATTTTATTCATCTTTCTTTGCCTAGCAAAGCTCCATAAAACTGAGACCATAAGTGTGTTTTAAGTGCCACTTATTGTAAATTTCTGCAGCATATACAAACTACATGTCAAATTAAATTACAGTAGGTTTCTCAAAGCCCCCATTACATTAAAGGCAAATTGAAAGAGGGGGAAATCTGCTTGACTAGACAATGGCAAGCAAAGTATAAAATCTATGCTGCTATACAGCCTGACACTTTACAAAAATGGTGTAAGCATTTTGCCCTGTGAAAAATTTAAAGTATTCTTTACATTAAGTGTCTACACAGAAATTTTTCTGTCATTTGGTAACTCAGTCTCAAATGTTGAAAGCCACAAGTTTGAGGGTACCAAGCAGCATACAGCCAAAGGCAATATGCACAAAGCAGAGGTAGTTCAAATACGGTATCACTCACTGTCCCACAGACATGTCTAAGAGGTAATTTGCACTGCCTCAATTTTAACATGGATGATATCACAACACAGCTGTATTTAGACATAATAATTTAGACATATAGTCCTCTGACAAGCTAAGTCCTTGTATCATTGAAAATCTAAAACTGCACTTCAAGAATAATAGATATTTGTAGCATTCAGTCACTGCAAAATGACTGTCATAAAGGGACACTTTCAGTCGCCTATTTAGACAATTTGAGCATCAGTCTTCTTGGCAGATCATAGCTATCACTCAGTACTAACCTCAGCAGTCAAAATTAGAAACCCAAGAGATTACACTTCCAAGAAGATTATTTTGTATTCAATTCATCTGTATGCACTAGCTGTAACCTGTATGTACTTTCAAAACCAGATTAAGTGACTGACAAATCTGTACGAAAGGTTCTAGGGATTTAGGGGTCTAAAATATTTTGCAAAATCTATTTAATCCAATCCCTTCATGAAAAGGATCCCTATGATGAAATAACCTACAGTTTTCTGTCTGGACACGTAGCTTGTACTTCTGCATACTATCTTCCAAGTGAGCAGCCAACACAAGCAGGAAGTACATCTTGAACAGCTAAGTGGCATTTGAGACATTCAATGACTCTTCACTAAATGTGAAAGGAAATGAGTAGAATAATATTTTTCTATTTTAATTATCTATTTTAGTAACTGTGATACCATTTATTTTTTCATGGTAATAATAATGAAATATGTCAGAGCCAAATGGAAATAAAATTAGCTAAAATAATGTACAGAAGAAATAGAAGAAATAATCCTTAAAATTACAGCTTGAAAGAAATATATAAGAGCCATTCTCCCAGTCAGAGGCTCTGAAGCTGGGTGCACAGCAACAATAATATGTACATAATACATGCTGGTCTCTGCACTTTTTTGAGGTTTGCTTGACCAGATGAGGTTGCAGCAATATCTGTAACTGACCTGCAAGAAAACTGTGCAGGTGCATCCAGCAGTCTTTTGCTCTGGCACAGACCGTGTGATAGACTTTCCTTTTAATTTCAAGTATCCCTTTATAGGAAATTTTGCCTGAGTCACCAAAGAAACCCCAGAAAAATGTGGTAGCAGCTCACTGGTAATGGACAAATTAACATGAATAGAGAGTTAATACAATTTAAGATTGCCCTTTTACTAAGCTTGTACCATCAGACTGTAGAATTCCACTTGGATGTGAAGTATGTCTGACTAGGTAGCAGTGCAAGTAGTTGTAGTCAAGAAAGCATGAACTGAGTCAGAAAGCCAGTATCATTAGATAGCTAGCCTTACTTAGTCAACAGCAGTAAATACCTGAGCACAGTCTAAGCCAACAGTGTCCCATCTCCCCAGAAGATGTCCAGCTATGTGTGGGCAACTGCCCTCAAGGCTTGCAGCCCAGCAGCACTGCGACCCACTCCAGCCACCCTGGCAGAGGAGTGAAGCTGCAGTGCAGACACCACAGAGGTCAGGCCAGGCCCATTGTCAGAGCAGGGCTTGTGGCTTGGCAGAGCTGTGCCCAGAAAGTGTTTATAATCAGAATCTGAAATTCAGCTACAGAAACAAAACCCAGAATTTGACAGGTTGGGTTTCATCACTGAAGACAAGACACCCTGCAGCCTGAAGACCTGATCCCTGGATGAAAGCTTTTTCTCCTCTAAGACTTGGTGCTTAGGGACCATGCTGCCATGCTCAAGGAACTTCTAAACCCATTTTTCAAAACTTTTACTTCTCCCAGACAGCACATCTCTTCTTTCAATGATATATGGGGATTGAAAACATCATCAATAAAAGATGATAACCACAATGTGTCAGCCCTGACAAGGTTACACATTTTCAGTAATTCAAACTGTTCCCATGGGAGTCCAAAGTATGTCATGCTATCATATCTCCTTTCTTCTAGAATTGTAGAATCATAGAATAGTTTGGGTTGAAAGGGACCTTCTTTTAAAGGTCGTCCAGTCAGCTGTCCTCCACTAAGCAGGAGCATCTTAGCTAGATCAAGTTGCTCAGAGCCCTGTGCAACCTGACCTTGAATGTGTCTGGGGATGGGTGTAGTGAAGGCACCATACGCCCACAACTATGCCCCAAACACTGTAAAATTTGTCCCAACATGCTTGGCCACATTCCCCCTTCCACCCTCCTTTCTGGAGTGGGTACTCAGCCCAGAGCTGAGGGGGACAAAGGCCAGGGCACCAGCCAGATGTCAAAAACAACCCCACTTGCCTTCTAAGGGGTAAACAACTACATGCACCCATTGCATGGGATGCTTGTGCTACTGCTAAGTAAGGGCATAATTCTAGCTTCACACTTTCTATGGGCTAAACCTGATTTTTACAAGATTGCTTGTTGGCCAGATCCAGCCTCAGCCTGGTGTCATCTGCAGACTTGCTGAGGGTACACTCAATCCCACTATGTCACTGATGAAGACATTAAACAGCTCCAGTCACAGTACCAACCATTGAGAGACATCACTTGCCACCAGTCTTCATCTGGACATTGAGCCATTGATCATTACCCTCTTGATGCAACCATCCAACTAATTCCTCATCCACAAAACAATCTCTCCATGAAACCCATATTGCTCTAAACTACAGAGATGGATGTTGTGGGGGATTGAGTCAAAGGCTTTATAGAAGTCCATATAGGCAACATCCATAGCTCTTTCCTTGTCCACTGATGTCCATTCCATCAGAGAAGGCTACTAGACTGGTCAGGCAAGACTTGCCCTCAGTGAAGTCATGTTGGTTGTCTTGGATCACTTCCCTGTCCTCTGTGTGCCTTAGCATCATTTCTAGGAGGAACTGTTCCATAATCTTCCCAGGCACAGAAGTGATGCTGGCAGGTCTGCAGTTCCCAGGGTCATCCTTTCTACCTTCTATAAAAAAGGGTGCAGTGTTTCCTTTTTTCCCTAATCGCCAGGGCTTTCACCTCGAAGCAGTGAACAAGTCTGATGCCTGCCTCCAAAGTCTGAGCTCAGTTTCAAAACTCCTCTTCTGTTCTCCATGTAAATGTGCTATTCCCTGTAGCTGTCTGTACTCTTTTCAACCCTGTTGTTGCAGATCCATTATCTCTGGAAGTTGCTTTAATACCTGCCTCCTGCGCCAGCCCAAACAAGAACATCTGTTGTGCAGCCTGCAAGGTCCTAGGAGCCACAGTGTTTTCTGATTTGCCTAGAATATAATGAATCCTTTCTCCTTGAACATGCTGGGCCCAGAAGAACTCCCAGGGTTCTGCTGGGCACTTGTTTCACTCCCCTGACTCCCTTTGTTCCTGCCTAAGCACGGGGGCCAGTCCCACACCAGCTCGTGCCACTCACTGCCTGAGAGGTCAGAACAAAACATCCCTGAAAATGGCTTGCAAAGACATGCCAAATTCACAGCAAAGGCTGCATGAAGTTTCTAATTGTGGTCTATGTGACAGATCATGATGTTTCAAACTCCTTGTCATTTCCAATTTGATTTTTCAACAGATGTCAGGGAGTAGGTTAGTGACAGGCAAGATCTTCTTAGTAGAAAGTACATACAGGACTTGGGGCCAAGGCTCACTTACACTTCTGTGCATTGCCATTCACCCGGTGCTTTGCCCTGCTCCTGGTCTCTTCTATATTCTTTTTGAGTCCTTCTCTTATGCAGTATCTTAGGCCTCTTTCCTCTTCTCACTTCAAGATTAATTGGCACAGTGGTAATGAATTAATTTATCAAGATGATAAAAAAAGGATGGGGGTGGAATGAGGGAGTTGATACATTCATGTACTATGCTACAGACCATCAGGAACATGATTCTGAACCTTTGTCTCAGGATTGCCCTTGGATTACCTTAAGATTTATCCTTTGGCTTACTTTAAAATTTGCACTTGTCTTACCTTCAGATTTGAGAAGTTTAAAATCAGAATTCCTAGCAGTCTGAGAAGCAGCAGTTGTCTGTGGAATACAAAAGTTTTTCATACAAACCACTTGCATATTAAGGAGGACTGAGAAGGCTGATACACTTTTATCAGTCTGTCTTTGTGGATATATTTATTTGTTGTATTTTATGACTGTTCATCTCAAACTAAGGAGGAGAACTGGAAGCTAGCCACAGAAATGGCCAACACAACTGAACAGGCATAGAACATAAGAATAGACTAGACTAGACTAGACCAGACCAGGTTGGAAGAGACCTTCAAGGTCATCGTGTCCAACCTATCATCCAACACCACCTAATCAACTAAACCATGGCACCAAGCACCCTATCAAGTCTCCTTCTGAACACCTCCAATGATGGTGACTCCACCACCTCCCTGGGCAGCCCATTCCAATGGGCAATCACTCTCTCTGTATAGAACTTCTTCCTAACCGCCAGCCTAGCATGTTAGAAATTAGCATTGCTTTTAAAGGAACTGGGAGTCAGAGCAATCCTTCCAATAAACAATTTCCTGCCTCATCCCTGGCTAACACACATTTCTTGTACAAAAGTGCAGAACTGTGAAAGTTTCTATCATTGTCACAATGAAGGAAGCTCCCATCTGCTTGAAAGACAAAGTAATCCTTAAAGAATTGCAATTATTAAGTAGGTAATGCTGTCGTTATATATGACTACTTCTTTGAATTTAACTTCAAACACAAAAGGAGACCATGGAAAGATTCAGGACTCCTCACAAAGATCATGCAATTTGTGTGTGTGGGTAATTCAGAATGAGGAAGTCTGCATGGAGACATTTGTCATTCATAGAGGCTGCTGATGTGTCAAGCTGGCATGGTTTGGAGGTAAATAATTTAGAGGCTTTTGAGGGAGACGTCATCACTGTCTACAGCTACCTAAAAGGATGTTGTGGAGAGGCTGGTGCTGGTCTCTTCTCACAGATAATTAGCGATAGAACAAGAGGGAAGGGCTTTGAGCCGTGACTGGGTGGGTTTAGGACATTAGGATTTTTAATTGTTTTTTTTCATGGAAAGAATGGTCAGGCATTGAATGTGCTGCCCAGAGAGGTGGTTGAGTCACCAGCCCTGGATGTATTTAAAGGTCATTTGGATATGGTGCCTGCGGATATGGTTTAGGGGTGAACCTTGCTGAGAAGGGTTATTGTTTGGACTTGGTGATCCTGAGGGTCTATTCCAACCTGATTGTTTCTGTGATTCTGTAATGACAAAGGCTCTGCTTCAGCCTCGAACAAATTACTCTTTTGTCAGACTAAGCTTACAGTTTACTTTACATCTGGCCATGATTTTCTACTGCTACCCACACAGGTGAAATAAAAACATCCAAACATCTTTCTCATTGCAGCTTTGTGTCTACATCATCTGTGATTAGTAAACAGCAATCATTTTTAATGTTCTTTGGAAAATGTTTTGGCTGCATTTCAAGCATTTTTGTGCATTCTTATCATGATCTTTTTCTGTAATTAAATTTAAGATAATTAACATTTTTCTTACAGTCTGTATCTGCACATCTTTCTATGTCCCAGAACATTACATTTAGTAAAACCTTCATTGCATCCTAGAAAACAACTGAATCACTGAAGATCAAAGTCTTACTTTTATTTCATGTAAATAATAAATGCAATATTTACTCCAAATTCTCAAATAGCATTTGACTACAAATTGGTTTTATATAGATATTTACTTCTTTTAATATCTAAGATGTACCAAAGGTACTTTATAAATACTGAATGTGAGGTGACTCACTAATTCAACAGAGCAATCCATTGATACTATGATAATGCAACTTAGACTAGTTCAGCTGTATTTTTTTAGTGCCAAAAGATGGAAGAAGAGAATTTAGTGCCAACAAAAAAATCAATAGACACATCAGAAAAAAAAAGCAGGCTCCAACATTTGCATATTTCAGGATTAAGATTTATCTAATACATATTTGTGTATTTTAATGTCATTTCAACTTTAACATATTGCAGCATTTCCAAAAAGAAGTATCGTGAGTTGTCTTTGTTGAAGGGAAGCTTAATTCCTATACTAGTATTCAAATTCACAGACTCCACTCCTACATTTACAAGTGTTGTAAACTAATTCTCCATACAATGGGCCATCTGCATTCAACAGAACACTAAAGCAAACACAGAAAACATTCTACTGGTAATTTTCAGAATAAGTTCTCTATAAATCTGATTTCACTGCAGGAGTTGGTACTGAGACCAGCACTATTCAATATATATACATCAAAGACTTGGATGAGAGAAGAGAGTGCACTGTCAGCAGGGCTGCTGATGACACAAAATTGGGAGGAGTGGCTGACACATCTGAAGGCTATGCTGCCATTCAGAGAGAGCTGGATAGGCTGGAGAGTTGGGTGGGAGAAATTTAACGAAATAGAACAAGGATTAGTGTAGAGTCTTGCATCTGGGAAAGAACAACCCCACGTACCAGTATAGATTGGGGACTGACCTATTAGAGAGCAGTGTAAGGGAAAAGGATTTGGGATTCCTGGTGGATGGAAGGATGACCATGAGTCAGCAATGCGCTCTTGTGGCCAAGAAGGCCAATGGCATCCTGGGGTGTATTGGAAGAGATGTGATTAATAGGTAGAGAGAGGTTCTCCTCCCAATCTACTCTGCCCTGGTGAGGCTGCATCTGAAATACTGTGTCCAGCTCTGGGTCCCTCAGTTCAAGGACAGGGAACTGCTTGAAAGAGTCCAACAGAGAGCCACAAAGATGATTAAAGGAGTGGAACACCTCCCTTATGAGGAAAAGTTGAGGGAGCTGGGGCTCTTTAGGCTGGAGCAGAGGAGACTGAGGAGTGACCTCACTTGTGTTTATAAAGATGTGAAGGGAGTGTCAGGAGGATGAAGCCAGGCTGTACTCAGTGATGTCCGATGATAGGACAAAGGGCAGTGGGTGCAAGCTGGAGCACAGGAGGTTTCACATAAGCATAAGGAAACAACTTTCTCACTGTGAAGGCAGAAGAACACTAGAACACTTGGCTGCCCAGGGAGGTTGTGGGGTCTCCTTCTCTGGAGATACTCAAAACCTGCCTGGACGTGTTCCTGTGTACCCTAGTCAAGGTGATCCTCGTCTGGAGGGGGTTGGACTAGATGATCTTTTGAGTTCCCTTCCAATCCCTAATATCCTGTGATTCTGTGGTATATTTTAAAAAGAAATAATTTCACAGCATTGCTGCTAAGATTGTGCAAATAAATCACATTTATAAATACCACTGGTAATTGTAGTTATATTTTGATCAATTTATATTAAAAGAAAAAATAATATAAAATTACTTTAAATAGCTAATGTTGCAGAAGAAGCTTTAGTAAAAAGCCTTTAATCAGCATGATTATTGTAAGGGTGAAAATTAAATGTGCAAAAATCTGACTTGTCTGTGATGAGGGTAACTCAAATATTTTTCCAAAATTTCCCACAATATTTAAACAATACACAGTCCTCACAAATATTTTAAACACTGAAAAATGGCCAAGACAGGTGAATGTATTTTTTTGCCCACGGAAGGCAGATATATCTCTTACAAGCTGGTAAGTACTTATATTTAATAAACTACAAGGAAGAGCAAAAATAGGGAGAAATCCAAAGATATGCACAATAACTTCATTGGTCTTTCTATTATTCTGCTGAAGGTTAACAAATTTTCCAATTTATTTTCTAAACAGTGTGACAACCATCATCTGAATTTATACCAATCCAGTGACTGAATATTCAAAGCAAGTTGTGTAAACCCAGAACATCTTCTAGGGATTTTATCCACCAGCAGCAACACAGAAAATTCATCCTTTATCAAGGTGCAGGCTGAGCAGCAGTACAGTCAGAAATTCCAGTTGTATTTTCATTAAGTAAAGGCTCATCTTTCAATCCTTCCCAACCACCCAAAGGTGATTTACTTGCAGGCATAAATATTCTGGACACCCCTTTGAACTCACAAATCTTGATACGTAATTATTTAAATAACTAATATATACTAGATAACTATTCAATTGAGAAAAGTTCCAAGTCACCAAGCATACTTAGCTATAGCTTTAGTGGTTCCTCTAAAATGGAGGATTTTATTATTCAAACCACCTAATTCCTTCTTTAAATGTTTGCATATATGTAAGTGCAAATCATTCCTTGAGCTCTCTAACACTGTCAGAGCTGTCCATAATGCTGAAGTAATAATCTTTTATATTTTATTATATCCTTCCCCTTTTATTTTGAAGAGATGTATATATATATATTTCCCCCCAAAGCTGCAGGCATTGGTAATGTCAGCTGGAACTCTCTGGAAGATGGATGCCTTTCTCTTCCTCAAGCTAACATTAAGACTGTCCTGCATTTGTGAGAAACGTGAGCCAAATATTACCTGCAGATCACACCTAAGAAATACAACAAAAATCATATTAGTCCTGCCAATGAGTTGAGTGAAGATGCCCTAGCCATGGGTGAGACATGGGATGGGCTTCTGCAGAGCCTGAAACTCCTCCTAAGCACATGATCCCATCTGGAGCACTGATTCATAACAATTCACCCAAGTTCCACACAAACCACTGGGGAGATAGCAATCTAAATGCAACACAGTGGAAGTTTGTACAAAGTTTTCATTCTCCTCTTTGTAATACTTATGCATTTCTCCTGATTAATAAACAAAATGTAGCTGTGTTACTGAGACAGAGCTAATACCTGTCATAATAATGTAAAATTGATTTCTGTTCACTAGTATCTGCTGATTTAACATTTATGCTGGTGCTCTTGTGAGGGGTCACTACTAATCCTCAGACAGCTGGGCCACAGGAATCAGTTCCCAGGAGATGAAAGTCTCAAACAGATGTGTATACAATGTTCTTGTATGTCATCTCATATTTCTATGTGAAATAACTTTCTTGTAACAGCATCCTAAGGATTGGGTCCCATGAAAAACAGCTTGATCAAAGCTGTGATACCAGAAACTGCGTAAGAGAAATTACCTTTCTACCAGATCAGTGATAAAGACTTCTGCTTCCCATCGTATAGAATACTTAGGGTTGGAAGGGACCTCAAGGATCATCCAGTTCCAACCCACCTGCCATGGGTAGGGACCCCTCATACTAGATCAGGTTGCTCAGAGCCATTCCCCCCCAGCCAGGGCTTGCAGTGTGCTCAATTAGTTGTCCAAGGATATTTTTTTCCTACTCACTTTTTGATATGGAGACAAATAAACCAGTAGCACTAGCAGCAGCAGCTTGCTACGTGCTGGTACATTTTCATCTGACACTGTCCTTTGCACCACAGTATTCAATCTTTGCATTTGCAAAGCAACATCTAACAATGCCCCTACTAGACCTAATGTTACAGTTTCACTAATCTGCCTGTATGCAATGTATGAAGTACAGCAATAAGCACTCTTTTAGCAATGCCTTGGTGCATGTGCAGTTAATCACATACTCCTGGGATTCTACCACATACTTTCCTGGCTGGAGAAAGCAAAAGATCATTGAAGCTGGAAAGCCATCACTTGAGCTGAAGTGCTCTAATGTAAGATCAGAATGATCTTGAGCTACATCCAATGTGGAGTGTCTAAAAGATGAGGGGGGAGGAGAGAGGCTGATGTTTGGAGCAGTGGAATGTATTCAGAATAATACATAACAATAGCTCTTAGCAGTAGATTTAGAAAACAAGATTTTAGAGTTGTTAGAAGACCCCACAAACACATGTCCTGCAGTGAAGGAAAACCAAGGAGTGACATTTTAATAGCAGAAAAAAATTAAAGAATTAAATTGGCTGTACCTAGGCAAGAGCGAGAAAGCAGACACACTGTAGAGCCTGGATGAAAAGGCAGGTACAGAAGTATGATTTAAACAGTCAGTATCTGCCCCAAGTTGGGCTGATGAGCTCTGTGCAGCTCTGATAATGTCTCACATGGCAGGAGTATGTAGTTTCCCCCTGGCACAGAAGCTGGAGAACTACTGACTTGTTTGTACTGTGGCACAGACACAAACTCTGAGACTGACAAAACCTCTTAGAACATGTTATAGTGGGACCTTAACACAATAACTGAGTAACTGTTCAGCTGGGATTATTTTAACAAGACTGTAATAAAGCTCTTATTATTGTTCAGCCTGAGCTATTAGAGAATCTTCTCTCCATCCAGATTCATTTAAGCTTTTTCCTCCCTGCCCCTCCACCCCTTTGTCCCCAAGTAAATCCAATCAACTAAATAGCCATTTAGTTAAAATCCTCTCAGGGTCAGAGCCCTCAATTCCTTCAGGACTCTTACATTCCCATCATAATTTCTTCAACTCTGTTTTTCTAGATCATTGATTTTTATTTTTTTTTTTTCCTCCTTTCCCAGGGCCATTTGAAACTGCTCCTCTGGTAGCATTTGTGTAATAGCCCAGTGCGTGGTGATCATTGCCCAGGTCTGACACACAGGGTTCCACACTAGAGTGTGCCTCTGACAGTTAACTGCGGCCAGACTCCACCACAGTGAGAACTGCATGAATTTTGATTGTTTTATTTAATTTTTTTTGGTCTCTCTTTGACACAGTGTAATGGGTTGGGGCAAACCCCCTCCCCACCACGCACAGAAATAACGACTCAGACAAACTGATTGCAAAAGTAGTGGAGAGTTTAAATAGAGAACAGTGAGTGTGCACAAAAGGAAACATAGTGACAAGAAAGGAACCAAAGTAAACCCAGAAAGACCCCAAACCCTACCTGAGGGTGCATCCAAACCCCCCAGGGCTCCCCCCCCCCCCCCCCCCCCCCTACTAATTAGGCTGGTCTCAGCTGGCCAGATCTGAGACTGCCCATCCCCCTGTGGCCTTGGGCCCAATCAGGCCCATGGCCGGGAGATCTCTCCCCCAGTTACCAAGTCTCAGAGAGGGAAGGAAAGAGGAAGTGCCAGACCCCACCACAAAATTTATAGTGGTGCAAGGGATTATGGTAGAAATACCTAATTTCCTGCGTCCACCCACTGGGCTGGACTTCTGGACACAGGAAATACCCCTGTAGCAGAGGGCACCCAGCCCAAACTACGACACACAGAAATTAATGTTGTAATTCTCTGAAGTCCGTCGAATAGCCTAGCGAATGTGCATGAGTCTTAGGGCTGACAGGTGACTCTCACAGTCATTCAGCATGAAACTGGAGGGCCCACTTAGAAATGCACATGGATGTTTCTGGCACTTCAGTATACATTGGATCTGCACAAATATCTGATCTAAAACATGGGCTGAGCAGAAATTATCTTAACAACTACTGGATTTTTCTCAAATGAGGACTGCAGGGAGAAGGCTTGCACTGCTAGAAACCAACATCAGACCTAGCTAGGACTAGGGCAGTAACTAAGGAAAGAGAGAAGGCAAAACCCAATATCATGTGGGTCTTGGAGGCTGCCACTAAAGCAAGAAATGTCTGTGATGGGACACTACGACCACAGATAGCAGGAGGTCACAAGAAGTAGGTGGCATTGCAAGCAGTAAATGGCATTGTCCTGAAGGGTCAAACCCCAGAACATGTCCTAGCCCAGACAATGGGCTAAGCACCTGTGAATGTGCAAACCTGGACAGTTCCTGGAGTCCAGATGGTCCAGGCAAATGTATAGCACATGTGGTTAACCTTGTAACACACCTGCAAATGTGCTAACCTGGACACCTCCTGGGGTCTAGATAAACATGTGCCACGTGTAATTAACTTTGCAACACAGCTGTGAACTGTGTGTGCCCCTGGCCATGTTTGGATATGCCCCATCCTATAGGTCCAGTTATCAGGGTTCTGTGTTACCAAAGGGCATTAATTGTCTTGGGACAGTATTTAAACCAGCCAAGAAGTTGGGCAACTTGCCTTGCTCTCACCCAGACAGCAATAAGAGCCAAATGCTGCCTAAGTAGCATGCTTTTATAAATATATTAATGGCAAAAGGAGGGGCAAGGACAACCTCCACTCCTTAGATGACATGGAGGGGAATATTCTAACAAAAGTTTAGGAAAAGGCAGAGGTACTTAATGGCTTCCTTGCCTCAATTTTCAGTAGCAGGATAGATTGTCTTCCAGACAACTGGCCTCCTGAGCTGCCAGATGGAGTCAGGGAGCAGTATAGTTTCCCTGTGATCCAGGAGGAAGCAGTTAGAGGCCTGCTCAGCCACTTGGATCCCCACAAGTCCATGGGACCAGATGGGATCCATCCTAGGGTACTGAGAGAGCTGGCAGATGAGCTGGCCAAGCCGCTCTCCATCATTTTTCAACAGTCCTGGCTCATTGGAGAGGTCCCAATGGAAGCTGGCCAACGTGATGCCTATCTACAAGAAGGGCCAGAAGGAATTACAGACCTGTCAGCCTGACTTCAATGCTAGGCAAGACTATGGAACAGGTCATCTTGAGTGCAATCACACAGCACTTACAGGATGGCCAAGGGATCGGCCCCAGCCGGCATGGATTTAGGAAATGTTAGATCTGTGCTTTAATCATTTAATTGTCTTTATATGTGGAATGTAATACCCACAACTGAGTAACTGAACCTGTAAATACACTTTGTAAATAAGTTACGGCAGTGTCTGAAGATACCACTGCCAGGAAATACTGATTATAAAATGTATAAAAATGTATGTTTTATGACAGGCATCTGCATGAAGGCATCAACGAAAATAGTCCCTTTCTATGCAAAAGTAGGTGGTGATCTCTTTCCCGTATTCCAGAAAACAGGATGCTGTTTTGCTCCAGAATGCCTCTGGTAAAAACTACAGCAGGTGAAAGCACTGAATGAGAGGCACAAGCAAAATTACCACAGTTAAGATGGCTCACACTAGTTTTACTTTTGGGTAGCCCCATCAATCAACACAAAAAAAAGTGCAGGACCCCTCAGTAACTGATTTCCATTTGGTTGCAACTGATGGATTAATTGTAATTGTTTTCTTATGTTTTCCAGTGGTATTGCTATTGTGTTTGGCTAAGAAATAAAAAGGGGAGAAAGTGCTGTTAATAGGTTCTGGCATGAGCTAATTGGAACAGCATGTTGTACAATAGTGCTTATTACACTGCACTGCCCAGCCTGATTTTCTGGTATGGCACAAAGTACATCTGCCAAGCACCTTCCTTCCAAGTAATTATCCTCTGGCATGAGAACAAGAGTAGCCACAGCAGAATTTGATAGGTTTTTAGCACATTTGTAACTCCAAATAACCGTCTCCACTTCAAGCATACTTCTGAAGTGGTATTAAACAATGAGCCACAGGCTGAACTTCTGTCCTCTCTCAAATTGCAAGAGATTGAAAACCATCTACGTTAACACAAATGGTGTTTTACCATCATTACTGGGTCTGTGAGGCAATTGTAACAGCCTGGTCAAGCTCTAAAATGTAAATTGCCTTAATGCAGCCCTTAATTTGGGATGTTAATAAAGTTGATAAATATTTAAAAACTCACACAAAGAAACGAGTAGCTGAAAATGCTGTTTTAAAAGCAGAGATACTGTCATTCTGTCTTTGTGGCCATGTACAGATAGAAGGATCAGGTTGCTGAAATTTGCTGCCCATTACTTCTTTCCTATCTGGAGTATACTGCATTTAAATGCAACAATGAGCTAACATCTGTATATTCCACAAAGGAGAAAGCTGATAAATATTAATGAAATTTTCTCTTCATCTATGTTATGAATTTTTATGTATTCTTTCATCTAGGGGCATCATTGTACAACTTTCACATAAATGATTGCAGAGATCCCATTTCAACCTTGAATTTCCACTTTGCACACAGGCCCCCGCAGAGGGAAAGCCAACAGAGCGCTCACTCGGCTGACAACTCTGACTATTGAGAAGCCTCTAATGCTTGCAGAAGAGGCCTTTTCTCATCTGTTTAAAGAGCAGTGGTAAGATGAATTCTCTCCCTAAACATATTAATTTTAACTAAACAGCAGTGGAATGAGTCCTTAGTAGATTGGCTTTAGATAAGCACACTGCCCTCTACACCTAACCGTACAGCTAGCCACCATAAAACTGATGCAATAGATCAACAGTATTAAGCTACATTTCATGGTGTGTAAGAGGAGAGAAAGTAGAAAATCTCTACTGGTAAAAGACCACCTTTGAATACACTGATATCCCTCAAATGATAAATGCTCTTCTCCTTGCCTGTATTTTCCCCCTTTCTGAAGCCATTCTGTAGACTCAGCACTCATAAGGCTTACATGGAAAAAAGCAAACCCCGCTTATGATAAATGCAGCCCGCTCCAGAATACTATGTCTGTCTGACCTCTGCAGAGAGAAGGTTATAAATCTGAAGTTAATCTTTGACCAAATGCAATGTGTACCTTGTGGTTTTCGCTCTAGACATCCAAGAACACTCATGAAGATAATCATTCAACTTCAGACATCAGGGGCAGACCCAGTGAACGTGGAGGAGTAAGAGCAGACAACAAGGATCATGTGCAGATACATGAGGAAGATCATAAGGATGATCTTCCTCACATATCTCTAAAATACGTTGACTTGTATAGAACTTGTTGACTCAAAATTATGCTATTGAACTAGGGTGTTTTCAAAGGTAAAGCCAGCTGGAAGAAAGTGCAATGGAAGCCAATTTGTTTTTTTTTTTTTTTAAAAACAACCAACCAACCCACCCATGCCAACAGCTATAGAATAGAAATATTTCTTACACAGTCATAACCTTACAATTGATTAAAAACTTCTCAGGGGAGACCTTATCGCTCTCTATACCTACCTGAATGTAGGTTGTACCCAGGTGGGGGTTGGTCTCTTCTCCCAGGCAACCAGCAACAGAACAAGAGGCCACAGTCTCAAGTGGTGCGGGGGGAAGTTTAGGCATGATCTTAGAAAGAGGTTCTTCACAGAAAGAGTGATTGCCCATTGGAATGGGCTGCCCAGGGAGGGGTGTGTGTGTGTTGGGGGGGGTTAATGTCCCTAGAGGTGTTTAAGAAGAGACTGGATGAGGCACTTAGTGCCATGGTCTAGTTGATTAAATAGGGTTAGGCTTGATGATCTTGGAGATCTCTTCCAACTTGGTTGATTCTGTGATTCTATAATTCTGTGATTCTAGACAGGTTCAATACTTAGGCTGTTGGATGATTTCTCTTTTGATAAGGTACTTTGTCTCTTCCAAAAATGCAATTTCTTTTGACTATTTAAAATAATACTGATCTCCACTCCTGAAACATATTTGTCCTTTCAATGAAGATATACAAGGGAAAAAAAAAAGTCAACTCACCAAAGTGTTCACAGTATCACAGTGTAACTAAGGTTGGAAGAGACCCCAAGGATCATAAAGTCCAACCTGTCCCAACAGACCTCACGACTAGACCATGGCACCAAGTGCCACGTCCAATCTCCCCTTGAACACCTCCAGGGACGGCGACTCCACCACCTCCCTGGGCAGCCCATTCCAATGACGAATGACTCGCTCAGTGAAGAACTTTTTCCTCACTTCGAGTCTAAACCTCCCCTGGCACAGCTTGAGACTTTGTTCACAACAAAGTGTTCACCCCTCCACTATAAACAAGCAATTTCCTGAAAATTATCAGGGCATAGGCAAAACCCATCAAAATCATTTCAGCAAATTCTGCCTAAGATATTTTGATTTTCTAATTCTTCCAAACTGAACAAAAGATATCATCACAGTATTTGTGCAGATATTGTAGTAATAAAAAAGAAATTGTATGAATTTTCAGCAATGACATAATAATAAGGGCTGAAGTATGCCACACTGAAAAGATGACCTTCCCCCCTCCCACCCTTCACCCTTTAACAAAGTATTGTCTATGCAGTGGACATTAGAATAGAATAGAATAGAACAGACCAGGTTGGAAGAGGCCTTCGAGATCATTGCGTCCAAGCTATCATCCAACCTACATAATCAACTAAACCATGCAACCAAGCACCCTATCAAGTCTCCTCCTGAACACCTCCAATGATGGTGACTCCACCACCTCCCCGGGCAGCCCATTCCAATGGGCAATCACTCTCTCTGTGTAGAATTTCTTCCTAACCTCCAGACTAAACCTCCCTGGTGCAGCCTGAGACTGTGTCCTCTTGTTCTAGTGCTGGTTGCCTGGGAGAAGAGACCAACCTCCATCTGTCTACAACCTCCCTTCAGGTAGTTGTAGAAAGCAAGAAGGTCTCCCCTGAGCCTCCTCTTCTCCAGGCTAAGCAACGCCAGCTCCCTCAGTCTCTCCTCATAGGTTTCCTATCATGAACAAAACTTAGGTCAATTTTTGTTACTTCTCTCATGAAAAAAAAAAAAAAAAAAAAAGGAAAAAATATACAAAATATGCATCTGCATGACTTCCATCTTGGGAATGAAAAAAGCCTAAGAAGTAACCTATATTTCAGTGCACAAGATGCAGGCAAAACCAGGACTCCTCTCACTTTTAGCAGAGACAGTGCATTTCTTTTTCTTCTTCCAATAGCTTGCTCTCTAGGGTAACTGAGAGGTTACTGTCAGACAGCTACTGTCTTTTTGCTACTATGACTGATGTGTGCAGCTGATCTGAACCTCTAAATATTCCTCAGTTTCCATGGAAGCTGTGGGAAGAGCAATGCTACCCCAATATAATTACAGGACCTGATAACCAAAGACTCTAATAATGAACTTTGTATCTGCTTTGAATGATTGAGCATGTCAGATTGAAACAACATAACAAACTGCCCATTCTTACCTGCTGACATTTCCCCATACAGATTCTCTAGTTAAAACTGATCCAGATTTTCATTGTGAATGTGATTTTGCCCAAAGACAAAGCTAAAATGTTTCCATTAGTTTTAATTCTTTTGTAAACCTTTAGACTCACACTTATTTTGATACCATGTTACCGTAGCAGATTTTTAGTAAGCTGATTATTCAGCTGAAAGGGGCATTTTGGAGACAACTTTGAATCTTGAAAAGTAAACTCATTTCAGAGTTTAAAATCAACACATTTTATATAACCTTCACCAGGGCTGAGGAATCGCCACCACGTATAGACCAAATCCTGCAAGCACCGAATCTGTCAACACACAGCCTGCACAACAGACAGCATGTTCAGAAGCTGAATATCAAAGAACTGCATTTTTTGCATAAGACCAGTGTGTAACACCTGATTTAAACATATTCACAGTATGGATACCTCTTGTAGGAACATAATTGTGTTTTATCATGAAGATAAAATAGATTTCTTTATACAGAACACATACTGTCCAGTTCTTTCCTTATGCTGTTACATATTCACGAGAAGGCACTACCAGCACTACTCTATCAGAGCAAAATTTGTGTTAGAAAGGAAGATCACACCTACAGCATTTCAACTATCCACTGTAACCTTAGAATATTGAATTTTAGATAAAAATGGATGATGGTATTTTTCAGCCTCTTGTGGTACGTAGGTCTAACCGGTAAGATCCTTAAAAACTTAAACACCACACCCCAGTCTTGAAAAAGTGAAGACAATGTAATTTTAGTTGAAAAGACTGTTTGTGTTTGACACCATTACATAAGTTAAACAGGCTTCCAGGCATGCATTCATATTGAAATTCTACACAGGAGTTTGCCTTGGAAACTGTGCCCAGTTTCTGACAGTTCAGAATCTGTGGGAAGTCAGACAAAAATTAATATTCCCACAGCGTGCCCCCACATTTCTAATCCAAACTGACTACTAAACTAAAATCCTAGTAAATTAAATAATGTCAGCATTATAAAACATATCATTTATATCTATTTGAACTTATGATACCCTTTTGAGTAATCATTGCTGATATATTGTATATCAATAGTTAAATGTCTTCCAGAAATGTCACTGCTTATCAGAAAATTACTTAGTTGGGAGCACATTTGATTTATAACTTACCTAATATTTATCTAAATTTGTGATCCTATTTCTTAGAAATATTAGTAGTGAATTACATGTTTAAACCTTAGACCATGAAGCTGCAGGGGGGGAAAAAAAGGTATAGCATGCTCTGAAGACCATCGGAGGTATGGTTCAAAAGATTATGGAATGAGCATTATACAAAGATTTATGGGAATAACTGTAACAGGTAAATAAAAAGTAACAACATTAAAAAGAAGTCTCAAGAATATTCTAGCAGCATCAGCATTATTTATTTAGTTGCCTACAACCAGGGTGAATAATCATTCTTGTCTTTCAACTGGAATGTATCAGGCTAGTCATGAGGAGAAATATGTTTATGAATTAGCAGTTAGACCTTGCCCTGTTATGAAAACAGAGTATTTTTAAAATGTATATTCATTTCAGGAGAGGGCTCCAAGGAGACCATATTGTGGCCTTCCAGTATCTGAAGGGGGCTACTAGAAAGCTGGTGAGGAACTTTTTAGGATGTTGGGTAGTGATAGGACTAGAGGAAATGGAGCCAAACTGGAAGTGGGTAGATTCAGATTTGATGTTAGGAAGAAGTTCTTCACCATGAGGCTGGTGAGACACTGCAACAGGTTGCCCAGGGAGGTGGTGGAAGCCCCATCCTTGGAAGTGTTTAAGGCCAGGGTGGATGGGGCTTCCACCACCTCCCTGGGCAACCTGTCTCACCAGCCTCATGGTGAAGAACTTCTTCCTAACATCAAATCTGAATCTACCCACTTCCAGTTTGGCTCCAGGGTGGATGGGGCTCTGAGCAACCTGATCTAGTGTGAGGTATCCCTGCCCATGGCAGGGGGGTTGGAACTAGGTGATCCTTGAGGTCCTTTCCAACCCTGACAATTCTATGATTCTATAATTCTACTTTTGAACAGATACTGCACAGAACTGACTTCTAAAAGAACTAACCTTGCAGAATAATTAATAATGGGATTTGGCTTTTATAGGACTAATATGAAGATCTACAATTACAATAAACAGAACAGAAATACTTCAAGGCATCCTGGAGTTAGAAAGGAACTTTCCATTAGAGCAGCTTATTCCATAATTGTCCATGGCAGGAGTTTCAGCACTTTTCTTCAACATCTAATACTCTCCACTGTTGGAGACAAAAACCACTGGGGCAGTTATATAATTGTGTGGATCAGATTTTGAAATGCCTTTTTAAAAAAGAAAAAAGGTAAAGGCTTTTCTATCCACTAAATTTTTTTTTGGCAGGAATTGCTCACAGTTGTTTTGAGGACACAGACCAAATAGCAAATCATGACTGCTAAGAAAGGTGTAAGCACAGCTGTCCTCCTGGCCACTGCCATTAGTTAAAGTCACTTGTCAGCCAACTCTCTCTCAACTGTTTTATAAACAGTTCCACTCAGCACAGTGTGTAAAACAATTTGCACTAGTTGTAGCTGGTCTCTCCCATTTACTCACAGAGCAGATTAAGCTTTAAAAACACAGTGGCTCTCATTCTTGTAAGTTTCCCCTGTCATGGGGAGAACATGTAAACTTAGCTATGTAGAAAAGCATTTTAAAAAACTGGGATGAAGAATACACAAATAGTGTTTGCTGAAGGGAGATTATCTCTGAGAATATAAATAATTTCCTACTCATTTATAAACAAAAGTACACTTGAGAAATATTAATCACCTGGAAGCAGAATCAAATTCTACCACAGTCAATATTAATTTTATTCCTTTCCAGTTTCTCAACATGCTAAGAAACTTCAAGTGCTGCTGTTTCTGCTGCTGAAATTCTATGGGGTATTCATCAGAAAATGTCACAACAGGCAGAGATGAAGCTAATGAAAATGGAAGTTATTATTGTCTTATCTGAATGATCCTCTTTGTTAAACAAACAAATATACAATTGATCTAGTGCAAGCATCCCTATTTTGTAAAAGGAACCCAAGATATTAAGACTATCTGAGAAACAAATGTAGTTATAAACACTGCACCTCCTAGCCCTGGGGATGAAATATTCTGATGCTTGCTGTGAGGATATTTCCATTTTCCCAGTTCTGAGCATGAGTACTGCAGGCACTGAACCATCTTTACTAACAAATACATAAAAAAAGCACAGAACATAGCTGCCATCCACAGTCCTGGGGAAGGCTCAGCATATTGCATAACTAAGGCTCATTTTTAAGACATGCATGTGAAAAGCATGTGTGAAATGTAGAGTGAAGGATTGGATTTCAGAAAAGATTACTAAAAACTTCACATTTAATTAAGATAGTAAGCTTAACATAAGACTTCATCTGTCTTTACATTATGAGTAGAGCAGCCTAATGCTAACACTTCAAACCAAACACTAGCATAGACCCGTTTATCAAGTAGGAGCTATGATAGGTCTGAAAAAGGCAGTAAAATGGCCAGAGATTAGAAATGCTCTCATGTCCTCCTAAGTTCTGCTTTGCCTTCTTAAGACAGATGTTTCAAAGCCCAGGAAAAACAAATAATTGCTCTCCCATATCATATTGCTATTTCTGCACTCAGACCAAACCCAGTCAAGACATTCACACACAAATGTCCCTGATATGCAGATCAGTCTCTGTGCCTAGAAGAAAGAGAAACTGCTGGAGAATCTAGAAAGACAGCAAAAGTCATTATTCTACAGTATAAAGAAAGCACACAGCAGAATTAAAGAGTACATTCTGTATTAAATTAAAGAGTGCAGAGTGCATTGTGCATGATTTTGAAAAGACTTTCATGTGAGCTTAGAAGGAATCTCTGACATTCCTGGGGATAATGCCTGTTTCATTTTTGAGTCATGTTCCACCACTGACATACTTCAGACAATCCTTCCTTCATTGGGGTTCATTTTGCCAGTGTTTATTACTATCAACAGCAGACACTATATTTCTCTAAATTTTATCTGGCTTTCAATTGTTGGATACATTTATCAAGGGTACTGCAAAGACCTCTAACACCAAGCTTCTATTCTCTGTGTTACTACTAACTAATGTTTTTTTTCTCAACCATTTTCTTAACCAGCTGAGATTCTTCAGTCAGCCACTGCAAGAGTCTCACTTGAGACCTTCCAAACTTGCCAGTTTCCTTTTTGTACTGGGGACCTCAGAGCGTGACACAGCACTCCAGCAACAGTCATACCAAATTCAAAATCTAAAGTTGAAGAGTATCCGGATTACATTAGACTCACTGAGGCCTGGGGACATTACACCTAACTGGTACCAGCTGGGATTAAGAGATGTAGAATCACTGTTTTCCCAGACAACTTTCCTCAACCAGAAGAGGGCTGCATATATTTCTTTTTCTTTTCACCATTTGAACCCCACCTCTGCAAGGGTAGGGAAGATTTTTTTTCTACTTAAGTGCAGTCACATGTTTCTTGGTTTGTTCACCTAAAGAAAAATCTGATAAACCCAAGACTCAACAAATATGAGGATGGATGAAATTAACCTGTCTAACCTCATCTAGCTCCATCATATAGGGAAGTCTCAGGGCTGTATTAAACAGCAAGGCACTTACTCTGCCCTGTTAAGAGGGCTTTTCCTGAAAAGGACTGACAAGACAGAATGAGGCATAAGTGCGATGCAAAGGAGCATCTCAGCCACGCAGAGTTTCAACAAATGGCTGAATGGATGTTTAAAGGCTAAAGGAAAAAAAATCCTAGAACCAAGGAAAAACTTCAGCAAATTTCACAGTTAAATTCTATGTAACTTGGCAGTTGTAGACAATTGCTGAAATAATTTACAGATCAAGAAAAGATGAAGGCATATGGTGTGGAGGAAAAACCACAATGTTATGAGACTCAGATAGCTGTGCAAAATACACTGCTCCCTCCCCTACGCCACATGGGTAGCAGGTTCACTGCCTAATAATAGCTTACTGCTGAGCTGGTTAAAAAATTCATGGCCATTGGTTTGGCACAGCCAGGCGAGAGACCAGGTACAACCCGAAGTCCTGCACAAGGGTAGCAATAAAGTGTGTACCCACAAGAAAAGGAAGCTGAACCCACATCCCCACCACTGCACTGATGATCCACTGTCAGGAGATGCCTATTCAAATGTTTGCAGCTTTTTGAAAACATGAGTATCTCTTGAGGTTTAATGTATGTGTGACTAATCTCAAGCAGTGTTGAAAGTTGCAAACCTCATCTCTGATTTGGAGCGCTCAAAACTGATGAGAAGCACTTTAAACATAAGAAAGAAAAATACTAAGCAAGTACTTGAAAGTGAATTACAATGTCTTAACAGTTGGGAAAGACTGCAAATGGATTCTGCAGGCAGCTGCTGAGGAAGTGATGTTTCAAATATGTATGCTCTTCTCCTCACTTCATGTACACAGCAAAATACTGTCTTATGGCAGCCCAGTTCCTTTCTTCTCTTCTAAAAAAGGAAGTCACTAATAGTGATGTTTGAAAGCTTGGCATTTCTCCTTGAAATTTCAAAGGTGAGGACAATGCTGGGATTTTGAGTTCTGCTAATCACTTGTCTCTTTTATGTTATAAGGGGACTAAGCTGCAGGAGCTATACTGTAACTTGTTTGTGCAGCTCCTTATTTGGCTGAAGCATGACTTTTCTCCAACATATATTACATTTATCAGCAAAAGTATTTTAGCATGCCCTACACCTGCAGAGCAAAAAACCCTATATTCAATACTGCCCCTTTAACTATTCTATTCCTATTTAACCAACTGTCATTCATTGTCCTCAGGGTACTCATTAATTCTGAAGTTTAAAAGATATCCATCAGGAGTATCATAAATTCATAGATAGCTACAACAGAAATGTCTCTTCCCCAAAGCGTGACTTTTTCTTTTATGGTTTAACCTCTGTAATTAACTCACACTTTCATGTGTCTTGTAGCAACCTTTATGCAAATGGAAGAATTTCTTATAGAAAGACCTTTTCTTAGTAATTAACACAGCCTTACTTGTCTCTTGTCTCCAAAGCACAGAGAAATGACATTGACTACCTAGCAGCACAGAAGCATGTGAACAGCTAGTAAAACACATAAAAGTGCTTATACATTGGTGAATTTCAGTGCCATGTCTGGATTAAGTTTCATGGAATCATAGAACACCAGGTTGAAAGGCGTCTTAAGGCTCATCTGATCCAAATTTTCTTGGCAAAACCATGGTCTAGATAAGATTGCCCAGCACCCAGCCCAGCTGAATGTTAAAGCTGTCCAGCACAGGGGATTCCAGCACTTCCCTGAGGAGATCATTCCAGCAGCTGAGTGTTCTCATTGAGAAAATCTTTCCTCTTGCACCCAATCTTCTCCCGAGAAGTAACTAGTACCCATTACCCCTTGTCTGATAAAAAATGTTAAAAAACTTGTTCTAGGTGAACCTGCTTCAGTGGATTAGAAGATCTACAGATTCCCCTTCCAATTCCTACCATTGTGTGATTCCATGAGAATTAAGGACTAGCTCAGATACACTGAGAAATTACTGAAGGCAGTGGTGTAGCTGTGTAGCCAGAAATGCACAGACTTCCCCTACCTTTGTGTTTACTTTCAAGTTAATTGCACCATATTAAATTATTTTGAAATACCTGCACATAGAAACATAGAATGTCTTAAGTTGGAAGAGACCTTAGATCATTTAATTCAACCTCTTCACCTTGGGCAGGGATGCCTCTCAACTAGACTCAGCTGCTCAAGGCCTCATCCAACCTGGCCTTGAACAGCTCCAGGGAGGAGGCATCCACAACCTTCCTGGGCAACCTATTCCAGAGTCTCACCAACTTTGTACTGAAGAACTTCTTCCTAAGACCCAGTCTAAACCTACTTTGATTCAGCTTCAAGCCATATCCCCTAGTCCTATCACTAGACACCCTTATGAAAAGTCCCTTTCCAGCCTTCCTGTAGGATCCATTCAGGTATTGGAAGGCAGCTATACACAACTTTCCCAGATTGAGACATTAGGCTGAACAGCTTGCTTCAGTTCAATTATTATTCAAGTACTGATAGTCAGAATTATCCCAGATGAAATGCAAACCAAGTGAGAAACAGATTCCACATTAAAAAAAGCTTATGAGCAAAAATAAAGCTAAATAAATCCTCAGAGTTTCAACCCCTTAAAACAATAGGGAGTAACAGGGCTGCCAAACCACAGTAAACCTGAAAAGAAACATCTTGCAGCTCATGATTGAAAGAGAACATAAAAGGATGTCAGATAGATGGATGCTTTATTGCTATTTTATATTTGAAACCGGCAAACAAGGCCAGGTTGTACTTGAAAACCTGAAATTGCAACTCTTCCATCTATTTTAGGAGACCTGGCTGATACTGCTAATGTTGTTGCCTGACGATGATCACACCCCTTCATCTTTCCCATACACTGATCAGCTGTTTCCTTTGAGAGTAACTTGTCACTAGCATCTCCAGAGATTTATATTTATATATGTGTCCTTTTCTCTCCATTATATTCTTATTACAAACAACCCATGAATACAAATATATTAGTAGTGAATATAGCTGCGTATCAGGAAGAAACTGATACCAAGCTCTTATCTCCAACTGGAGAGACTTATACTGTCTCTTTATTTCTAAAGTTAGGTTATCACAAACTGTGGTGGGCTGATGCTGTCTGGCAGCTCCCAGTCCACTCACACACTTCCCTCAGTGGGACGGAGGAGATAGAAAGCATAAGTTAGAGAAACGTGCTTTCATTCTTGCTGGTCAAGATAAAGACAGTCTAGCAAAGAAAGAAAACAGACTTTAAATTACAAAGTGATACAAAGTCTTACCAGCAGACTGATGCCCAGCCAGCCTCTGAGCAACATCTAGTTTGGAAAAAACATCCACCCCTACATTATTGCGCTGCATGATGTTACACAGGCTGCAATATCTCTTTGCTCAGTTCAGGTCAGCTGCTCCAGCTGCTTGCCTTCCCAGTTTCTTGTTCACCTCTCCCACCCTACTCAGTCGGGTAGCAGAACAAGAAAAAGAAAAGGTTTGAAGCCACGCAGCTCCGATCAGCAACAGCTAAAACATGGGTGTGTTATCAGCATTGTTTTGGCCACAATTCCAAAGCACAGCACAGTACATGTTACTCTGAAGAAAATTAATTCCATCCCAATCAGGTCAAATACAAAAATCTATCCTGCAGCACTCTCATCTTCTAGTTGGCCTTTCCCTCAGAAGCACAGACAGCTCTCTGCTATGTTTTCCCAATTCTTACTTGGATTTCTCCAACCAGTTATGTTTTGGGGGTTTTTGTTCCCCTGAAAACCAGTGTGCTTCAGTATTTCAAACACATCTCATTTTCATTTAATAGGAAACAATTTTTTTAAATTAAGGAAAAAAAAAACAACAACAAAAAGGAAAGGAGAAAACTAAGCACCTTCATGACTGCATAAAAAAGCTGCCTGCTGAGGGAGTCTACAAAAACATTTAGTACATTGCCCTGTGACCTCTCCCATTTAAGTGAAGAGCCAAATACATCAATAATCTTACACAGTCCAGTTCCATACTGAATTAATCAGGAAATTAATCACCTATATGCACCAGAATGTCAAATTCATTGAAAGGGGAACAGTGTAATCTAGGCTTTTTTCTTTTCGACCTTCCCTAGTGGAAACTAGACAGAAATACTGACATGAAAGTAGTCATAGAATTCTCCAGGTTGGAAGGGACCTCAAGGATCATCTAGTTCCAGCCCCTTGCTATTGGCAAGGACACCTCACAGTAGATCAGGTTTCTCAGAGCCCCATCCAGCCTGGCCTTAAAAACTTCCAGGGCTGGGGCTTCCATCACCTCCCTGAGCAAACTGTTGCAGTGTCTCACCAGCCTCATGGTGAAGAACTTCTTCCTAACATGCAATCTGAATCTACCCACTCCCAGTTTTGGTCCATTCCCCCTAGTCCTATCACTACCCAACACCCTAAAATGTCCCTCCCCAGAGTTCTTGTAGGCCCCCTTCAGACTGGAAGGCCACAATAAGGTCTCCTCAGAGCCTTCTCCTCTTCAGACTGAACAGCCCCAACTGTCCTCATAGGAGAGGTGCTCTGATCATCCTCATGGGCCTTCTCTGGACACATTCCAGCACTTACATATCTTTCTTGTAATGGGGGTTCCAGAACTGGATGCAGTACTCCAGATGGGTCTTACCAGAGCAGAGTAGAGGGAGAGAATCACCTCCCTCAACCTGCTGGCTATGCTTCTCTTGATGCAGCCCAGGATCTGATTGGCTTTCTGGGCTGCAAGTGCATACTGCTGGCCCATCCACCAGCACCCCCAAATCCTTTTCTTCAGGGCTACTCTCAAGCCAGTCACTGCCCAGCCTATATCAGTCCTTGGGATTGCTCCAACCCAGATGCCGAACCCTGCACTTGATCTTGTTGAACGTCATAAGGTTGTCATGGGCCCAACTCTCCAACCTGTCAAGGTCCCTCTGGATGGATCCCTTCCATCCAGCAGGTCTGCTGCATCACACAGCTTGGTGTCATCAGCAAACTTGCTGAGGGTGCACTCAATGCCACTGTCCATGTCACCGACAAAGATGTTAAACAAGACTGGTGCCAGTACTGATCCCTGAGGGACTCCACTCGTCACTGGCCTCCATTCAGACATGGACCCATTGACAGCCACTCTTTGGGTGTGGCCATCAAACCAGTTCTGTATCCACTGAATGGTCTATCCATTGAACCCATACTGCACCAGCTTGGAGACCAGGATGTTGTGCGGGACAGTGTTGAAGGCTTTGCTCAGGTCCAGGTAAATGATGGCAGTTGCTCATCCCACTTCTGTTAATGTTGTGACATTGTCATAGAAGGCCACCAGGTTTGTCAGGCAGGATTTGCTGTTGGTGAAGCTGTGTTGATTATACCAAATCACCTCTTTGTTATTATTCTGCCTCAGCAGCGCCTCCAGGTGGATCTGCTCCATGGTCTTAGTAGGCACAGAGGTGAGACTGACTGGCCTATAGTTCCCTGGGTCATCCTTCTTTCCCTTTTTGAAACTGGGGCCATGTGTGATTTGGAACCCAAAGGCTAAGAAACTGCAAACTCTGAACTCTGACACAAATGCCCCTTTCCTTTTTCCAAGGGACAGATTTTCATTTGTTACAGACTGAATACTGTCTTCAATGCCTCAGAGCTATGGCTGAGTAATGAAAAAAAAACACCAAAACCCAGAACAAAACAAAACAAAACCCCAACCAAAAAAACCCAACAAAAATCCTTTGCTTCTTGAGACCACCATATGAAGAAGCTTTTCCCCTTGAAGAGAAACATGCACACTTTCTTGAATAAAAGGAGTCATGCCTCTGGCTACACACATCTGGTCTTCCTCTTTGCTTATTCATAGAGATATGACCAGAAAATTGTCTGACCTGAGACAATAATGGAGGTGTGAACTTACATGTGCATGCACATGGGTAACTCGTAACCATGCTGACCTGATTCCTTTTGTTAGTGCTTCCTCAGAGTGTCTGGGATACCACGAGAACCTTCCAGTGCTGCAGAAAGGCCTTTGCACAGACCTTACCAGGAGTACAAATGGACTGAGCTCCAGTAACGTCATGATGGCATTAACAATCAGTATCATGGGTTTCACAAAGACATATTGTGCTGTTACATACTGTACTGTTACATACTGTATCCTGCCTTTTAACTTAGAGAGTAATGAAAATTCTGTTTGCTTTTATGCTGTCTATAATGTTGACCTTTTCTAAAGAAAAGAAGTAGATACCTGCTTTGATACATGTGGGATGCAGTTTTATGATCAGCATAAATCCTGAGAGCAGTTCACTACAAAATCCTAAAAGCAGTTCACTACATGTACATGATGTCCCTCTTGTGCATAGGAACACAGCACTGAAAACCATTAGCTGTTTCTTCTCAAATATTGTGTTGAAAAAAACCCCAAAACCCAAACACACCAAAAGAAAAGGTGCTGTTATCAGATGTGAAACTTTCAATTTTGTTTAATGCTTCCTTTTTCCTTTCTCTAGGGGACTCTCAGCTCAGCATACTGGATAATGCCTTCACTTTCAAAGCTGACCATTTCTGACTGACAAGTCAGTATCTCTACCATGTGGTGACACATTCAACTGGAACTGTTACCCATGGTTTTTACTGGGAATAAATAATCTTCACTTTTTCTGTTTGGCCTATTTCCCAGCTAGTATAATGTGAAAACAAAAAACCAAACCAACCCAACCCAAAACTTTCATGGAAGAAAGAAAAGACATGGAAAAGGGTAAAATACTAAAACAACAAACAAACAAACAACCCCCCCCCACAAACAAACAAAAACCCAAGCAAAAGAGTGGGGAAAATGGAAATTAAAACTTTAGATTGGAAATTTTGCAAGACTTCTAAAGGAAAACTCCTTCTCAGAAAGGGTTAAGAACCTTTTCAGTGAAACATTCTGAACAAACTACCTTTTATAAAGAATAACCAAAAAAAGCCTCCCTTAACAGAACAGGCTTCCAGATAATAGACTAGGAACGAAAAAGTGAAGCATGGCTGGATATCACATCTTTTGTCTACTCATCTAAGGCAAGCAGGGAACAGTCAGTGAATCTCCACAATTGGATTGTGACTTGGACTGGATTTCTAACGCTAAATTGATAGGTGTTCAGATACTAGTGTGATAAGTAGGCTGCAAATAGACAGAGGCTGACAGCTTAAATAGTTTGCTAAAATAGACAGCTCTAGGAGCTATTCTGGATAACCATTTATCTATCCATCCATCCAAACTCATTTGCTAAGCTGTTGGTCTGAGTTTTCAGACAGGATATTTCAGACAGGATAGCTTGTTGAAATACAGTTATAGCAGCTGTAACAAAGAGATAGATAGCTAAAACAGATATGAGAGCTGAATTAGATACTGGGTACTACAGAGAGAGAGCTCCAGGAATTGTGGTGGGGAAAAAAAAAAAAAATAATATTTTTTTTAAGAGGTGATTATGGAAGACTGGAGAAAAAGTTTGCACCTAACAAAAGAAACAGAAATAAAAATCCTGCTTCTGTCAACTACATTTTCTTGTAGCTTTCTGTTCGGAAAGAAGGTGCCTTGGAATACCCACCTTCAAAATCATACCAATCCTATATACAATACATACCAATCCTAGATACATCATTCCTACCTGCAATGTAGGGTGTGCATGGGTTTGTATGGCCTGTACATCTGTACCAGTGCTCTGAGTGACAAGGAAAATCATTATCTCACTTGTTCCCTTGCTTTAAATGTCAAACATTTCCTTCAGCTCAACTTTTCCCCCCTTTCAACTATATTTTTCTGCAGTTTGCTGTATCTTATCCTTCTTTTATATTTGTCATGTGGCTTCCTGCTCACTAATGACAGTGTAAATGTGTCCAGTATGACATCCCTGCCACCATTAGGAAATAATTTCAGGACCCCTGCCTCCTTTCAGCTCTTCATAGACTTGAATCCCCAGAGAAACCTTAAAAAAATTAAAGCCATAAATGCATTTTACCAGCTAATTGGAGTTCTGGGTCTTGAATAAATTTGTGCTATTGAATAATAGCTACATTTTAAAGTAAATCACACTACATCACAGCTAGGTAGCAGAAGACACTTAAGGGTCTTCTATATAACAAGTTGCTAGTTGCCAGCTGTTTTTCTGATCTTTATGGTAAATGCTACATTGAAAGATTGCTGCCTAGAAGGCAGACTTGAATCTTCTGGCTATCTCTATGGATCAGACACCATTATTACCAGTGCAATCAATAGTCCATTCACGTCTTTTTTTTTTCATTTTTCTTGGAAAATGTAAGAAATAATATGGAAATGTACACATATTGATAGACTATATGCTGTACAAGTTTCAACATAGCTTTCTGATGGACTGTATATAGCATGCATACACACTCATGCCACCTAATTTTTAATACCCCTATCTTTCACCTAAATGATACCATAAAGGTGTTCATTTAATGGAGTAATACTGGTATAGGCACTGGAATTTTCCTGCTCCTCCTTTAGCATTTATTATTTTAAATATAGAAAAGCATGTGTACTTTTTCCTTTTAATGAAGTAACAGCTATTCTGTTACAATGGTGATACTTAAGTTTTATTATGATCTTATACAAGTCAGTTCTGAGACAGAAAGTTTATGGATTTTCTCTGCAAAAATCCAGAACGGCAAGAAACAGAAGATCTGTCTGCTTAGTACAGAGAAATAAAATTGTGGAGCTGCTATTGTTAATTGGAGATGACATCGAGCACAACAGAGGCTCTGAATTTGCAAAAGACCAATAAGTAATTTTGTATTTTCTCCTGACATGCCAAGTTGCACCACAACACCATTGTCTTCAATAATTTGACCACCCATGTCAGTGAAATGGAAATATGGAGGTGATGACCAAATTAATTTGTTAATGAGAAGCAAAACAATTTTGAATTATCCATTATAGCTAGTTTATACATATATATGTCTAATAACTATCCAGAAACAAGGCAAAGATCCATGCATTTACACAGCCCAATTAAAAAACACACTTAATGTCGTATGCACATAGCTCAGAATGGGTTAATGGTTTCAATTCTCAATGAGGCTTTTAACTAGAGAATCTTGAGATAGCAAAACATGTGTGCTTAGATGTAAATGGCAAACATGATATATATAAATGTTAAAAACCCCACAACAATCAAAAAGGTAAAAAATATGTAGCAAACAATAAAATGTTCAGATCAGAGCTGTTAAAAAAAAGAACCTTTAAATATTTAAAGAAATACAAGTCACAGAAAAAAACCAACGAAACCAACCTCTCAAAGACAGCAAATCATTAGAGGGTGCTAAAGATTTCTTAGTATATTATTCCACCCTTAGGGCTTCTTGAATATAATCCATTTCTTCTCCATTTTCTAGCACAAATAAAACTACAGATTAGATCAAGACGATTCTTATGCCAGTAGTATTGTTCTGCCAATACCTGCTAAGGAGTATAGTTTGAGAGGATGAGTGAGTCACAGATATGCTGCACAAACTGCTCATGAATTCTGCAATCTGTGGTTTAATCTAATGCTACATTATGCATGCAACAGTGAAAGAAGGACAAAGCTACAGGTTAGATCTACATGTGTTTAAGTCAAGGCGTCAATATAGTCTACTGGAGACAGTGACATTTCTAAAGGCAGAAGTATTTAACATGTATCTCTACTCTCATTAGTAATTTCTATTCCACACTTTAATTTTGACTCAAAGTCATCAAAAACTTGGTGCCTCAGGTCTTTTTTGCTAGGGCATTGCATTGCTCACATCACTCCTCTGCATCACGTTTACACTCAAATATACTTAAGAACGCTGCTGCTCCTACCTAGACTGCTTGCTTCTGGCACTGCATCATTGCCTGTCTATTCTTCTTTCAGTAATTTTAAACTTTGCAGTGCTTCTTACATGTACTTTCTTTGTGCTTCACATTTGTCTGTATGAGGTGCCTTCCCTAAGGTTAATTGCAGGACCTTCTTGTAAGGCCCACTCCATCATGCCAGCACATGTCCGTAAGGCGAAGAAGATGGCTAGCACTGAGATGAAACCTTATTTCTGTGTTCACAAATGGCTAAACAAGGTACAAGGCATCAAAGATCCTGAAACTAATCTTAATAATGCTATGCGTATTTGGGTACAGTGTGTGATCAACAACAAGGGTAGAGGGCAAACAATATTTCTGAAGGGGAAGCTGTCTCCTGAGCTGGGCTTCACTCAGGTGCAAAAGCCTGAAACCTCACATGCAGAGGAGACATCTACAGAAAAGATTGTGGGATAACAAACAACTAGAAGTTCCCTTAACAGACATCTGCATCTACTACTTTGCCCCTAGAAACTGGACTTTCTTAAAGAACTGTTTAGCAGGAAATTGCAAGCTGGAAAGCTTCAGTCAGGCTGTGTGTATTAAAAAATTAGAGATGGAAGGACACATTATGTCAATCTTCCATTCTGTGTCCATTGGTAGATTATTCCCTATTACATACTCTACCATTTTCCCTGGGAGACTTATCTATTCCACAGTACAGCAGATCTCACTGTCAGGAAATGGCCTCCATTTGCCTTTGCTCATTCTTACCCCATTACTCCTAGTTACGGTAGTTTTTTCCTGTTGTGCTTTGAATCACCCTTATAATAGCTCTTACCCCAGAATCAAAGTGGAATAACAACCATAAATGGAAACCTCTTGCCTTCCACTAAGTACTCCCTTGTTGCCTTGCTCCCACTGCCTGGCACAACACCCTGGGAGAGGCACTCACAGTTGCAGCAAGTGGGACCTGGACTAATGCCACCTGAGACAGGCCACTGCACAAGGTTCAGCCATAATTACAGCACAATGGGACAGAGGGAACTGTGTGGAATGAAAGCAATGTCAGCAGGCAGGGACACTTCCTTTTAACCCAGGCAGTCTTTAAGTTACAGGCTCAATTTTGTAAATAGCCCAATTTTGTAAATGGGCATTAATCACCTTAGTGAAACCTCTCATCAGCATCAGCCCTCCTGCATGATGTGCCTGTGGCCTTGCTCCTCCCTTCTCATCTTTTTGCTGAACTGCAGCCAAACATTATGCTGCAAACTGTATGACTAAACTTTCACTGTTTTAGGAGCTCCTAGAAGATTGAATCCAAATGCCAGCTCCACTTGTTTTTCAGCATGGCAAAGGTGAAGGTGTGCATCAGTGTAGCTTCCCAGTCTCACATGACAGAGATACTCTTCATATTAGTTAATGATTACACAGTGTTTTAAAGATAAAGCCTCCAAAGCGGCAGTGAAAAGCTCAAAAACATTGCCAGATGAAGAAAAGCAAGGTGTGCTCTAACAGATATGTCTTTCATTATCATGTGAGATGAAGATATGATGTCACCCAGGTATCAAAGATGTAAGAAGTTGGTATCAGCAAATCCAGAATTTAACTACCAGTCCATGTTTTCTCCTAGACTGATTTTTGGGAGTGAACTAGATATGGGTAATTTTATTTATAGCACAAAAAGCATCAGAAAAAAAAGGAACTTTACTCAGATTCCTCAAGAAGTCCAGACACAAACAACTCCATTTCTTTGTATTTTTCTAATTTAAGATAACTTCTGGCCCTTCTGCTGCTCATCTCTTCCATTCATTGCATTACTTTTAAGTGTTTTGCTGATGCTATCTTACTCTGAAGCTTGGCTACTTTCAAAGGTGGGGTTTTTTTTGAGAGTTTTTGCTTATTGTGATTATCCTCTACCATAGCCCATATTGATTTATCCACAAGTTTCCCTGTGGTGTTCTTGGAAATACCCTATCTCTGTATTACGATCTGGGGAATGACAGAGTAAAATATAGCATAAATATTGATGGTGAGTTGTCTGCCATGTATTATGCTCATTTTACAGACCTGTGTTTTTATTAACTCCTGGCTATATTGCTATTTCATGTAAGAAAAATCAAGCAGCCAAAGAGCTGGAAAATATATTTTAAAGTTGTATTTTAGCCCTGAATAAAAAGTATCAAAGCAGACAGCATAGGTAAGCGCACGCTCTCACACACAAAGAAATGTAGGTCCTTTCCCACTAATTAATTCATTTCCCATCCACTGGAAGGTGCACAGTCTTTCAGTACCAGATGCCAAGTTATTAATTTTAAAAGGCCTCAAAATATTTAAGGAAAAATACGACTGAAAAAAGCACTTTAAACACAAAGAAAAGAAAGCAGGAACAGTCCAGGCCAAGAAGTCTTGCACTTGAAATGCTGTGTAGGCAAAGGAAAGCAGTGCTCCCACATTCGCTTTCCTGAACATTTTTCTTATGTATACTAAGAGACAATCAAAACAAAAGCAAGAATATTTTCTGTTGTGTCTTCATTTGTTTCACAGAATATGAGGAGTGACTGCAGAGAACAGTAGTCAATAAGAAGTCCAAAAGGAATGATTAACACGGAAACCCAAAAATCCATAGCATAATAACCTCTCCGAGTAAGTGGGACAAATAACAGGGAATATGAGTAGTTCAGCTCCATATTAAGATGAGCTCTTTTATGGCTACATATTTCACATCATGATACTGTTCACTAACATTCCAAAGGCCTGAAACACCATATGTTCTTTTCTTCTATATGCATTAGAAACCCTTACATTTTCTTGAAGAGAAAGGCAGTATTTGTTTCTACCCAAACCCAACCCCTAAACTTCTGTTATTCTCACTTGGTGTAAGGTCAGGCCTGTAAGATTTGACAAGCAAATCCTGATGTTGTGTTTGACACAAAAAAATGAAAAAAGAAAAAAAGATGCAATGTAACTGCTTTCATTTTGGGTCCTTTGTTTAGCGTGTCTACAGGACACAGATTCACAACTGCTCTCTCTTCATTTTGATTAATTTACAGTCTTGCAGGCCAGAAAAGTGACAATATTGTTTTGGGGACCCTCTTCTGCTTCTCTGAAGCAGATAACAAGGAATAAACATAATCTTGGTCATTCATGCGTTTCAAACTGTTGTAAGCGCTTTTGATACATACAAAATGTACCTCAGGTACTATTGCCTTGCTTCTCTTTGCTCATCACTCCATACAAATTTGACATTTCCCAAGCTCCAGGTCCAGCCCCTCCTAGGCAAGATTATGGAGCAGGGTAGGATCTGCACTTACACTGGGGCTCTGCCACTGCAGAAAGTGAAGCCATGAAATGAGTGGCTCACTACCCCTTTGATGATTTGATGACTTGGTGTGAATTGTATGTCATACTATTCACCGAGGATTTGCAAACTAGCTGTCTGGTTTTGACAAGAAAAACTGGGAGTGCCGTCCAAACTGACAAGACAAGAGAAGTGTATTTTTTTTTTCTAAGCCTTTTTTTTTTTTAACATTTAGTTGATATGTATAAATAAACATGAGGAGAACATTGTGGTAGACATCTTTATTAGTCTAGTGGAAAGTACTGTATTGCAAATACAAACTTCTTTTGGGAGATTGATCCTGACTGGCCAGCAAACCCAATCAAAATTACAACTTTTTGTTTAGCTTAATCGTATTATATGTTTTATCACCCAGTGTCTTGTGTAATAGATGTTACTGAAAAGACCAATTTAGGGCTTGAATTTATTTTAATTAGTCTTTGTAATACTGCAGCAGATGTTAGCCTGTATAAAAGCAAAGCTGCACTTGTAAAGAATCTCAATGAGAAGACCTCCAACATTTGATATGCTCAGACACACTATCTCAGATTACGACAACAGACAGGAGGGAAGAAAGGAAGCTAAAGAATGAACAAGAATCAGGAAGGTGAGAAGAAAGGGTGGCAGAGATTCATTTTGTTATAAACATGTCCTATTATCAGTCACAACACTGGAAAGGTGAGGCTGCAGAGCACCACTAATAACTGACAGTTGTAGTTAACTACCAGAGAACACTAGATAACCTTCCTGAGAATATCTGTACCCGCATCTTGGGCAGCGAAGTAATGAGTCCCAGTGGAAAGAAAGCACTGGCCATCTTTGTTGTAGCTATTGATCTGCTGATGTGATTTAGACAAGGGAGGAAGAGATAATGGCATTGATTATTCTATTTAGGAGCCAGACTGAAACTAAACTCAAGTACAATACATAAAGAGGAAAAATCCACACTCAATCACTTCTTGTCTGCTCTTTGTAGTTCAAGGCAATCCTAGGTGGTCACAGCAACAGGGACACACATCTTAATAGACATGTGGGGTTTTGCATCTGGGACATTTTAGTTTTAATGAATATATGCTGAAGGGGTTTGATTTGTTTCTTCTTCCTTATTTTAACGAGCAGTCATTGTTTTCATAAAGCAAAGAATAGGCAGAATAGGTTGTTTTTCTGTCAAGGAGGTTGTCAGAAGTCAATGATGGAGATCTCAGGCTGACAGCAGGACATGCATAGCTAATTTTACTTCATGCTCCTCTCCCCCATTGTGAAGGGTAGTCAGCTCAGGTTAGGTACTTTACAAGGAAGAATCTTGAGAAAACACAAAGACTGCTTCTGCCTATCCACAGCAAGGTGTAATTATTCTGACAAGCCTTACCTACAGGTCACCTGGAGACACAGATTAGAGCCTCAGGCCTCACCTCAAGTTTGAAAAGAATCCCAGATATGTGGAACAGCAGATATCAGTGAGATTTAGAAGTACCTTAGAAAAAGAAAAAAAAACAACCAACCAACAAACCAAAACACCCATTTCCAATCTTTCTAAAGCAGCTGATCTTAAACTGCCTCTGAATGTGTTGTTATTGAAGTCCCAGTGATGAGTAGGGTGGATTGATGGTCATACTCTATTTTATATTCTCTTCTATGCTCCCTCCATATTCTTTGGAATACTGTCACAGACCTGAAAACCTGCAGCATATTAAGGGCATGGGCCCCCGAGGTATTGACGATGACTTGATGAGACCTACAGAGAGCTCAGAAATTATCTGTTTATTGTGACAACACACAAAGCTTATATACTCTTAGTTGAAAGCAAGCCTGTTTCTAGCAGTAATTTCCCACTTTAGCCACACAAAACTTATCTAAATGGTCATTGGTCAAGCATTTCAGACATGCATTTGCAGGGGTCAAGAAGAGATGGCCTTTATCTTGCAGGCTCTCTACCCTACTGCCTCCCAAGGTTTCGTTTTAATGACTGCTTCTGTTTCTTTATCAGAAAGTTGTGTTTTAGGCTCAAAAGTTATTAATTTGTCTCCTTCAATCCCCACATCTACCCCTTTTTTATGTATAAAAAAAGCATGCTTCAAAATATGATTAGCTATTGCTTGCACACAGCATAACAGACAAGGAATACAGATTAAAATACAAATAAAAATTAACAAACATTCCAAACCAAATTTTACCAACTGTAAACTCCATCCTTGCAGTCCTCCACAAAGATTACCAAGCAGATTAAAGCCATCATCTTGTCTGAGTTTTATAACTCGCTTCTGCAAGTCCTGACTACTCCCATGTATAGAATCAGAATGATCAGAAAGATTCATACAGTCCAAACCATCAAGATAGATCTTGACAACCATGGCCTGGTGCTAATAATAAAATACCCATAGCAGCCCTATTTTGCAGTGTTGCATGCCTAACCAAGACAATGTCCACTTAAAGCTAGAGAGGTAGCATTACTTTGTTTAGACAACCAACACCCCATATTAAGAGTTGCCAGTGCTTGAGTGGTTGCAATCCCAAGTGCTGCTATTATTTTTTCAGGACCCCAAAAATCTGTAGTATCTTTACAATCGGGTTGACAGGCATGAATATTTTGTTTATGCCGTTTAAGTTTATGCGATATAATCATTGATATGTTAGGTGTTTATATTGTCAGCCTTCCTAAACTACAGGGTCCATTTTTCATATCTGAGGGGACACCAGTCTATGCTCTGTCCCCACAAATAAAAAAGAATCCAGGGGGTAGGCTTAACGGACTGTTACTGGACCTTGGTAATTTTACAGCAGTATAATTACACCCAGCACTACTATTTCTATAAGCAGCTAAGCTAGTGTTTACTCATTGACTCAGTGACCAATTTTTTCCACTATAATTAAAATAGAAACAATAATCCATTTTAAGTATCCCTAACAAACCTTTTTCTTGTGTTTCTAACCCACTATGCATCAGATATGGTGCACACCTATCCTACACTTCAACAAGATTTTAAGGATTGATAACTAGAGCTTTTTGTGCAACTGGTGTCTTGTCCTGTCATGACAGCCAAGGCGACCCATATGTTGGACTTAGGTTGTGGTGGGACCCAAATTGCAGTGGCCGTTACAATCAAGACAACACAGGATATGAAGAAAAGAATGGTCTGACCCATCATTCTGGCACCCACTGTAGGCCTGTTTCTGTAGAAACACAAGCATAAAACCTCTGCCCCAAGTTATGATAATATGGCCCTTCTCACTTAAGGGAATTTAACATGACTTGAGCTTTCTCTTTTACTGGTTGCAGATTACTACTACAAAAATGTTTTTGAATTGGGGACCCAGCACCTGTCCAATGATTTAAGAAATTGAGAACCTAACATGCTTTTGCTACCCTCTTCTGAGGCAATATAACCACACCCCCCCTTCTTTGCTTTTGTAACATATTTTTTAAAGTGCCATGAGCACATTCAATTATTGCTTGACCTGTAGGTGAGTGTGGCATGCCCTTCAGATGTTGAACGCCCCAGTGCTGAAAAAAGCTATTTGCTTTACCAGCAATATATCCTGGCCCATTATCTGTTTTGATTGGTTTTGGTACCCCTCATGTTGCAAAAGACATCAAAAGGTGTCTGCATACATATTTAGCTTTTTCACATGCATGGACAGATGCAAAAACACAAGCAGAAAAAGTATCAATTGACATGTGACCGTAACACAACTTGCCAAATTCAGGTATATGAGTAACATGTGTTTGCCATAATTCCAGAGCACTCATCCCTCCGGGATTAGTCCCAACTGAAGGAACTAGTACAATACGCTGACAGTCAGGACATGACTGAATTATTTGCTTAGTTTGTTCCTGTGTCAATTGAAAAGCACACTGAAGAACTTTTGCATTGTGATGATAAAATTCATGAGATAAATGAGCTTGTGCGAATCAATCCAGCAAGATCACTGCAGCAGCTAATCTATCAGCTTCTGCACTGCCTTGTGAAATAGGTAAAGAGGTGTGAGAATGAACATGCTGTATAAAGTAAGGATTTAAGCGATGCTCTAAAAGCCATTGCAGCTGCAACCAAAGTGCAAATAACTGCAAATTAGTTGTTTCCTTTACATAGGAACGTTTTAGTCATGTCACTAGCCCTGCAACATAAAAGAATCTGTCACAATGCGAAGAGGCTCTGACTGTCGTTGAAATGCACAAACCACTGCTGAAAGCTCTACTATTTGTGGTGAGCTGGTGGTTGCAAGAATGTTGCTGTTGCACACACTAGTATGCTCATGCCACACAATGACCACATGGCCAGTTTGTCCAGACACATCTGCAGAGACAGTTAAAGCATTCATGATTGCGGTCAACGCAAACTGAGATACGGGCAGGAGGTATAAAGAGCCAACAGATTGCAAAAGTTTATGTGTTGGAAAATGTACGCTTATCTGACCTGGAAAATCCATAAAGGCACATTGAAAAGCTACTGAATGATGAAACAGAAATTCTATTTGTTTCATATCTAGGGGCAAATAGATAACATCAGGTTCAGTCCCTTCTAAAGCTAATAATCTGTCAGAACCTTTTTGAATCACCACAGCAATCATTTCACTGGTTGTGATTACTGTTTTTCCAAAATTATGAGGTAAAAAAATCCATTCCAATATAACTAAAGGATCTGAATTTGCTGAAACCCATTGTGCTAAAAGACCATATGGCTGAAAAGGTGGGTTAAACACAAAAAGACTAATAGGTTGCCCCATTATTCTATGACGTGCTGTTTGTTGAATCATTTTTGCCATGATTTTGTTCAGTGTGTCCTTTCCTTCTGCTGTTAAGATGTCTGGGCAATGTCAGCTCCATATCTCCTAACAATTTAACGAGAGGATGGAGTTCTTCAGTAGTGATTTGTTGTGACCAGTAAATCTCTGGTTTCCTGGTGGACCCAAAATTACCAGTCCCTCTCAGGGATAGCAAGCATGCAGGCACTTGTGGCACAAAATCAACTAACTGTGCGATTCGACTACCCGCTGGTATGGTACAAGGCAGCACTGGGGTCCATGCCATTATTTTGATTTCTCCTTCATAGTCTGTATCAATGATAACACAAATAATCCTGTTTGAGTAGTAGAAAAATGTCTGAGCAATAAAGCAGCCATGCTTCTCCCTAATGGCCCATATACCCCATCAGGATAGACATGACTGAAGTGTCTTCAATTACTGTTTCAACTGATGTGGCCAAGTCCACCCCGGCACTGCCGCTTGTGCTGGTGCATAGACTGCGGATGCTGTTTCAGGGGACCAGATCGAGGGGAGATTTGATGTCATCACGTGACCCCTGTGCACACTCTTCTTGGAGTTTCCTATTTGTGCAAGCAGCTGGCCATTTTTATTAAATTTAGAACAGCATTGACTTGCAAAATGTTGCTCTTTCTGACAGCGCGGGCATGTCCCTGGTGTCTTTGCAGCATCTGTTTTCGCTTTAGGACAGTTTTTGTGGAAGTGTCCAAGCTGGCCACAAGAAAAACATCACTGCACTTGGACAGACATGGCTGCAAAAGCCTCTGCTGCTAAAGATGCTTAATGTTGATGTGTGCCTATACAGGCTGTAAACGCATCATTTGTAGTAAGATTTTTTTTAAGGCACGTAAGACTGTCTGACAATCAATATTTGCATTTTCAATAGCCAGGTGTTTAAAAATAAGGTCTCTACTTTGCTCATTTTCCACTTGCTTCTCCAAGGTATCTTTTAGATGATAAAGAAATTGCATATAAGGCTTTTTGTAGTCCCTGCTTAATGTTGAGAAATGATTGCTTTTGTTTAGCAGCGTCAGGCACCACTCTGAGAGCTTGCATCACCAAATGTTTAACTTGCTGTAACCCTTCTGCTAGAATCTTAGCCTGCTCTGCCATATTAGTAAACTGTCCTTCGCCCATTAATGCATTTACACCAATATTAGACAGTGGGTTTCACTGTCCCAAAGTCGAATTTTGTGCTGCCTGGGCTTGAGCTAGCTCTCTCCAATTAGCCATGAAGAGACTAAATTGCATTTCAGTCATTATGAGGTGGCACAGCGTTTTAAAATCATAGGGAGTAAGCATTCTATCAATGCATGTAAGATTGTATCAAATGCATGGTATAGGGCACTCCCAGTCCATGATCTGTAACTGTATAACAGAGATCTTTTATCACAGAATAGGAGAGACCCTCCCAGCGCTCGTCTTGCTGCAGAGTGTAAATTACTGGAAAAGCTGTTAAAAGTTCCATATTGCCTTCCTTTTTTGCCTGACTCACTGCAGCCCAATTATCAGAAGGATCAGAGAGATAAAGATCAGGCTGCTGCACCTGCTATAGCAAATTGATGTTTATGGAGAAGCTAAAGAGTATATTTGAAACATACAAATTTTAGGTCCAAACTGAAGTTTCTTACAAACTGTTTTTCTGAGAGTTTTAGTGTGAACATCTAAGATTACAAAATTACAAAGAACTCCCATATATTTGTGCACTGCACTACCATTTTTCCACTGGATTTCAGCAGCCTAAACATAAACATGTAGCTCTGATGGGGAGACTACCGGCATCACTATAGAGAGCACTCAAATGTACTAACACAGTCACTGTAAGACACAACACACCAAGTATCACTGGTTGCAGAGAACGCTGGACAACTGCTGAGAAACTACATTGGCAGGCCCTTGAATCACTATGAAATAAGAGAGCAGAAGTAGCAAGATCAACCAGCTTCACATAGGCAGAAGCCCAAACTGCAATGTTACAACTTGAACTTCAGAGCAATCAGTTTATATGGATCTAGTCAATTTATGGTGGAAAAAACACACCTCTAAATGCATTGCCTTAATAACACAGTAGAAATACTGACATTTCTGAAAATAAAAGAACCATAGGTTTTACCTTTCAAAAGGAAATTGATTGAGCCATGCAGGAAGGATAGATTTACTCATGTCCTTAACACAGAAAATAGGATCAGTAGCATTAGTGTTTGGAATAAAAAAAGTGCATTTCTATACATTTCCCTAGACTCCAGGGGTTGTGCCGAGGAAGCACGAAAGATTTTATAGTAGGGGAGGAAATGCCTGGCATGAAAATATACAACTTGGAATTTCATTACTGTAAAGTAAAAGAAGAAAATACACAAAATCAACAGCACGAATTCTTGGTTTTCCCATGTATAATTACAAAAGTACTATGACTGAAAAGTGATTTATGAATAGTATATCCAGGATTTAGATACCAGCTGAGGTAGCCCCACAATCAGAAGTTATATTCTATAGTTCCTGTGAAAGACCATTAGGATAAGCTCGAATCCTAGGCATAAAACACATGAAAATTTGGTAGAACCTTGAATGTCTGAAATGACATATTTTTAGTTCTGAGTAAGATGGAATCCTAATTTCAGAGTATCTTTAGAGTAACACTACAGCATCTGTATTGGTCCAAGAAACTCAAACCTGATCTGCTGAAGGATTTAATTTTAGATTTATTTTAATTCTGATACAGAAAATTATTTTCAGGTGAAAGATGCCTATAAATGTTTCTTATACTTCCAGCAATTTGGAAGATGATTTTGTAAAGTGTTAAAATGAAGCTGTGCAATTGAACTGTCAGCAGACACAAACCAAAACAAGGCATTAGATTAAACCAAAAACCTGCCCAGGGGCAATTTCAATTCATTTTTCTTTTTTTTTTGGTCTTGCTCTAAGGCTATTTGTGAATGTTTTGACTGTATCACCACTTCTTTTTCTTTTGCTGTTTGACAGAGCTCCAGAGTTAAGTGAGTTGTTAAAGAGATAATAATTAAAAATATTTTCTGAATCATTAAAGAAAAAGGTGAATTTCTTTACTACTCTTTTAGAAATGGAGTCAGCAGCTACAGGCACTAGAAATTCTAATACCCATTTGAAATTCTGATTACCCGTTTGTGCTTTGATTTTCAGCCACTTCTAAGTCAAGACATTGTTTCAATACAACTCTTAAAATAATACAGACAGTGGAAGTGATCATGTTTCTCACAATATTTTTGGGGTTATCTTCTAATATTAATTTCATTTCACAAGGAATACTTCCCCTCCCCTGCCTTCAATATTTTGCAATTCCTAAGTAAGAAGTCCCGGGTATATGTTTAAACACAAACTGGCTATCAACTAACCTTCAGCTGATAAAATTAACAGATGTTTTATCTTCTGCTTAATTGCCAGTAACTGCCAGTTACTCCAGCTTCCATTTCATGCTACTGAAGCGATACTGAATGGTCTGGTCGGGCAACAATTAACCAGTTTGGTTAAGCCTTTCAATTAGTTTTGGAGATAGTTAATATCTAGAAAATACTTCTGTTGCTGGGCAAATGATGAATAGTTACAAGGGAGCTTCCCAGTCCAGTTTGCTTGTAGTTTTTGAGCAAATAGTGGAGATGTTGGTACCAGGCTCCTTTACTAGCTGTTGGGTTTAATTGGCAAATGCCTTTTGGATTAATTCCTTTTGTTTAATGTTCCAGCCCTTACTAGTTTCTAGGCAATCTGAATAAACACTGAATCCAGCACTAGAAATGTGCTTTCATGCAATTCTCTTCAGGCTACCCTCAAACCAGATAAAGTCCATAGAAACAATTGTTCAGTGATCACCTGAGAAAAGGTGCTCATCAAAATGCTATTAGACCATGGCATTAATTTTTAAATGCCTGTTTTGTTTTAAAGAAAGATACAACAGTTGTCCTAGAACCATTTCCATGGGACATGAGGGAGTCATAATGCTATGTAAAATGAACAAAAAATTGTAGAGGTTATTATTTATGTTGAAGAGAAACAAAAGTACATATTTCTCACTTTAGGAATTTTTGAGAAAGAGGGAAATTGTGCTAGGAATAAATATAATCTTTTCACTTTTTTACCTGCCTATGTATTGAAAGGATGAAAATAACCAGTGAATAGACATTTAGTCTCCAAAGGAACCATATTTTTGGTTTATCGTAAAATGGCAATTGAATAATCACAATATTAACATTTATTGAAACTTAAAGGCCATACAAATGACTACAGACAACATTCCACACATTACATATGCATGTGGTAAGGGCAATTGCTAGCAAAGATCACAAGACACTATGTCTTAAGTTTAATAATCCATTTAATATTGCCTTTCAATTCCATTTCATGCTCAGTAAAGCAAGAATAACCAAACTTTTCAACAATATTGGCCTTAGATGGCCAGCTTTTGTTTGGAGGGCTTTGGTTGCAATGCCTTATCATGGTTGACAATTAAGGCCTTGTAGCAAGCTCCAGTGGTAGCGTTACAGGAACTGCTTCTGCACCTGAACAAGGTTACTTCGTTAATGAGCTATTTTTCTTAACTGAGGTCATACTAGCTGCTCATGTGCCTAGGGAAATGGTATGTCATGCAGTGCCTTTGTCTTTTTCCACCACATTCCCTCATTCTTCTAATGAAATACAGCACCTGCAAATGGGCAAGGGGTGAAAGTGTGCATGACATGCTGAAGTAAGCAAAACACAGCCACTGTCCCATCAGAAAGGTTAATGGTGAAAAGAAGCAAGACATCTAAACTCATGACATGCTAAAAAGCCACTTTAAAAAGGTTAATGGTTATTGCTCCCAGTGCTTGCTTAAAGAACAAACTGTTTTGGGACTCAACCAACCGAAAGGAAAGAATATAAAAAGAATGAGCAATGGCTTGAATCGAAGATTACAAACTGAACCCCTACCAGAGCAGACAGCAAAGGTTTATAGGTCAGTTCTACACACAGTACAACATATCATTGTTTTATATTACTCATAAACAAAACTATTTTATCAGTAGATTATAGAAATTGTACAGAATTTTTTACTTTGGGTCTATCCATCCAGCATAGGCAAGGTGACAACTCACTAATTCATCAGGAAATTCATAGCATATGGTTTAGTATTTGCAGCTTAAACTGTCGCCAGTCTTTAAAGAACAGTGGGTGCCATATTCGCTGTTGCATAACCTACTGAGAAATCTTGTGTTTCACCTTGAAGGGGCAATATATAGATCAGTAAAATTAAAATTCTGTAACTGTCTCAGACATACCACAATATCCTTATTATAACCAACTCAAAATGGAAAAGACTCAGTGATGTTTGCTATAAAGAACTACAAGAATCAGGGAAAATTATTTCCTCCTGTGTATGCAACCTAGCTACAAATTTTGGCAGTTTGAAGACTGCACAAAAGTTGCAGTATGACAGAGGGTTGACCTATCTTCCGTGCAAAAGGCCAAAATTCTTGTGTCTTGTGTACCTCAGTAAGTCACAGTTCTGCCTTGTTTACATCAGAGATACCCACAGACTAGAAAGCAGTGCAGAGAAACCAAAGCACTCTCAGAGAAAACAATTCTTTGTTACCATCCCAGAAAAGTAAACATTTGTCCTCTATTTTCATGAAACCCTCTTGCTGTACAGTTGTCAGTTTGTATTTGTTGTTTTTTTTAACCCCCCTCTACCTTCACAAAAAAATAAATCAATCACTATATCTGTACTTATCATAATGCTTTTCCCCTTTTTCTGGCGCAGCTCTCCTCAATGCCTTTCCCACAGATGGTGCTTCCCCCTCTCCTCCTACACACTCCTTCTAAGAAGACAATAGTTAATTTAACCATGTGTTCACATTTCCCCAACACACGACGGTCCACTCAACCACAATGTGCAATACTGCTACAAATTCCCTCCAAATTAATATGCAGCCTTGCAGATGTGACACCTATCAAAGGACTAGAGAGGCCATAGAGGATTCCCAGCTAAACAGCAGGTGAGTGTGCATCAAGTCAGAAGGGGGAAGGAAGAATAATAATACAATAATTGATCAAGTCGGACTTTATATGCACTCATTTAACATAGGTTCTATTACTGCTTCCTTTTGATACAATCACCTGTACTATGCTTTGTGCAGTGACAAATGTGTCATATTAAGGTGGAAACTACATTTGTCAAACTGTCTTAAAATATGAAGTCAAACAAATTTTGGCTGGAAAACACATTCTAATTCACATTAAAAAAATAATCTTCGACTCTACGAAAGAAATAGAAACTGTTTTGCTCCCACAGTGCTAGTGCTATTAGCAGAAGCAGAAGACCTCAGTTCTAGGAAGGGTGTCACACCTTGAAACCTTAGCAGCATAGGACAGACAGGGTTTTAAAAGCTTCTGTAATTCTATGAGCATTTGCATCAAGAAGCTAAATGTTTAAAAAGCTACATATTTTTTTTTCTGCTGAAATGCCAATCTGTAGAGATTGCTTGAATCAATTAAGACCAACTATCTCAGCTTCTGAATAATACAGAAACCACATCATGTGTGGGGAAAAAAAACCTAAAATACCAACTGATATGAACATGAGCATAGTAAATCCCTCTGATCTAATCCATGCTTTTGAGAAGTGTTTGACAATTCTTATTTACTGGTAAGTAAAGCAGTCTTTCAACTATATCAGATATGACAAAGCACCTATTCTTCATGCTGCTGTTCTCGTTTGAGAAATGGCTTAGACCTCTCAGAAAAAAAACAGGTGACCTTCTGATATTTTGTTAAGGCACTCTCACTTTAAATTAGCAACATATTTGGAATTAAGGCAGTTGAAAAGAAAGGCCAAACTTGTTTTCATACAAATATGTAATTTAATGTACGGCTGCAATCTGTGAACCTTTATAGTTTTCTTCATAAATTTAGCAGCTTGTACTTTTGATATATACATCAAAGTCAACAAATTAACCCAAATCCACAACAAAATAATTGCTGCCTAATTTGTAAAGTGGAAAGGAAAGCTATTAATGATGATAATGTCAACAGGCAAAAAAAACGCCATGGTAAAGAGAGGAAAACAAAGGGCTCAGCAATAGGACCATTTAAAAGAACTTTCTGACATCTTGCAATAGTCTAGGAAATTAAAAAAAAAAAAGGTATTTTCAGATGGAAGCTTCTTCAGATTTGTAAAATCAGGTATAAATTCAGAAATAAGTCAAAACTAATCCAGTGCAAAGGGATTTTCATGACTGCTCCCTGCTTCTGCACCATTATTTACTTGCTGTAAACTTCCAGAGAGCAGACATTATTGTAGAACTACAAACAGTCCCAAAGTGATACTATTCCTATATTGAACCATTCACTGCAGAAATTTTAACTCTTCAGTAGTTCTGCTGTCCAACCCCCTACACAAGAAGCACTGTTGTGCCAGGTCTCAGCTAAGTCCCACACCACAAGCCAGGAAAAATGGCTAGCAGGGCTCCTTCCCACCACAGGCAGACCGACAGCCAAGCAGCCTTCCTGGGCCACCCCTACCTTCTGTCTGCTTTGAAAAACAAAACCCAAGTCACAAACATGATGAAAACAAACCCTAGGTATGATCAATGGCAGAGGGACTGTTTAAAATACATTTTTTTCCCCACCAGAAAAAAAAAAAGGGGGGGGGGGGGGGGAGGGCTCAAAATAGCTCAGGTTATTAAGGAGCATGTTTTTGAATTTTTACTTAAACTGCACACTGGAGAGCACTGTCTTCATTCAGGTATTACAAATACACAGGCTCTTCAACAGACCACAGTCCTATGCAACCAATTATGCCTACATAATTTAGACTATAATTTGGAAAGAAGACTATCTGTGATTTTAGAAGTTCCTGTGGACACTTGTATCTTCAATCTAGTTATTTTTTAATACTAAAAATTAAACCCTGCTGCCGAAAAGGAGTCCAAATTTTCAAGAGAAAACAACCCATTTCAAAAAGCATACAAAACAGCACAGAGTCACATGCCTTTCATGAAGACTATGAGATATATGATAATGTGAATGTGGTTACTTATACTGACTTCTCCCTTAGTTGGTTTTCAGTTTGTTTTTTTGGTTTGTGGGGGCTTTTTTGTTTTGGTTTCTCCCCCCCCCATATTTTGATATTTCTTGGAAGTCTCTAGGGAAAACATGCATCATCACACATAATTATATTGACTTATGGTTTTGGCTGGTAACAAGATTTATTAATTGTTGAAATACAATAATGTCATGGATTTGCTGATGTCAATATCTCTCGCGCCAATAAATCTTGATATTGGCAAGAGAAGTCAATGCCTACTTAGGATTTTCCCCACCATTGACAAAACATCCTTTTAATATCCGATCTCCAATCATGTAACATGCGGTTCCTCTGATACTTCATTCCGGCAATGCAATCTGTTTTACTCAAAAAGCAAATTTGTTTCCAACTTCCATCTTAGCTGCCGATTAGCTTTCAAGCATAGAGTCAGGCAGAGTGGGACAGAAAAAAAGTGCATTGCTTCTGTATTTGGATAGGGATGAATGGTACCTTCTTTTGCATAAGCAAGGTAGATAGTACTTGTTGGCGTGCCATTTTTGGCAGTTCCTTACAAGCCTAGCTTAGTGAGACAGCTTTTGAGATATCTGCTTAGCCTGCTGGTATATAAATGCAAATTCTTCAGTGTGATGTCTTGCACATGAAATACTCTAGTAAAGACTTGGCAGATACAATTTATTTGGATGTAATGGCCAACAACTGGAAGAGCAAATAAAAGCTCTCTTTCTTTGAGGATAAGCAAATCTGAAACTCGCAGAGATACTTTTGTTGAAGTCATGCTTGCTTGTTACACTTGCTTCAACAATGCAAACAGTGATACCTTTGATACAAAATAAAATGATGACAACACAGTAGCAATAAAAATTTGGAATGAAGTTTACACAGCAATTTTTCCACCTTATTTGTTCACACCCAATTTCACTCCTTCATTCCTTCATATAACCAGTTGTAACTTAATACGAAAATTTGCCCTTGTCACCTAATCTGACATGACCTTGCTTGACAAAATAATCTCTTCATAAGAGGGGAACCCATTTTACAAATAAAATCCTAACTTTCTTGAAAACTAAAAATTATCAAACTTGTCAAAACACCTCAAATGTTCCAACAGTTTCTAATTTAATTCTACACTTACCAATCTGTATAACAATATATAGTGGAAGTCAATGTCTTGATGGATCACTCATGGAAAACTGAAGTAATTACCCTCATTCTAATATTCCTATTTAAATGCATGGAAAAATGATTAGCTGAAAGTTCTTTATGTAGCAGAAATGGCATCTGCTTAATATTTATGCTAATGTGAAATACCTTTTACCCTAAAGGTTAGGGGTGATGCATGAATGAAAAAGGAAACCAAATAAAAAGAAAACATATACACATTTCTGCTACTCCCTGTCCTCTCCCCCCTGCAGCACAAATTTGGCATTCTTTCTTGGGTGTAATTCAGTTAACTGGAGATTTAATTTGCTGATATATAAACAAAATCCTATGAAGTTGTTTGGTTTGGTTTGGTTCCCCCCAACCCCCCTCTTTCTTTCTCCCTCGCCTGCTGGTAATACCTATGAGACCTAAGCTGGGTTTAACCCAAATAATATCTGATAGTCTCTTTAGGGCAAATTCAAATCCATTCTACATAAGAGGGTGATGTAAGAAAAGACTAACGTTACTCTCCTCTTAACGTTTGCAATAGCAAAGTATAAAAATGCTCCTTTAAAGGCGCTTTCTGCCAATCATTCCAATTGACAGGGTGTTCTTTTCCTCTTTCTCCCTTACACTTTATAGAATTACATAAATGGGGAAAAAATAATATTAAAACTGACAGCTTGTTTCTAGTTTTCAAATAAATGTTTGAAAATTTAAAATTAAAATCCTACTGGTTGAATTTTAAATAAAGGGAAAGTGAGAGAATGTAATCAGGGTTTAGAAGAGTCCCTCTCTCCTCTTCTCCCTGTGCAAAATATTGGAGAGAAGCCTGTTTTAGTGGCACTCTTTTCTTGATCTTTGCTGTTCCCTCCCTTTGCTCACAAATGACCCAAGACTTTCTTCTTTGATAATGAAGTTACAAATAGATTAAAACAACTTCTCTAAACAGCTTCCCTTTAAGGGCAATAAAGTTATTGTACATAACAACAAAGTAAATTACAACTAACAGAACTGAAGACTGAGAGACCACCATGTTTATTCTCATCCATGGAAGGATGAGGATGAAGCAAGTATGACAGAAAAGGAACATAATCTAGTCCCAAAGCTCATTTCCAGTTCCAGCCTTCCCTAGCCCAGGACTTGATATGGATGTGGGATGTGGGAAAAGAGAGAGATCACAACTTCGGATGGAAAAATGGGCCAATCCTTCATGGAAAATTTAAACAGTAATGAACACAGCAAAATAAAGTAAGAGCAAAAAAAAAAAGCTTACTGAAAGAATAGTAATTCTTGAAGGGCAAGAAGGTCTACTTTAAATTACAGCTTTCTTTCAGCAAAACAAATATATGGAGAAGATTTTGCATGTCTTTTCATTCCAGATTTCTATATTTCATTATCAGTTTATACAAGGCATTTAATGAAAAATTAGGTGGGAGTTTTACACCACAATAAGAGAACTAACATTTTCTTCTTTCAAAGAATCACAGCCTGTTTCCCTCTTGGTAACATCATATTTTTGACAGCAGGAACATTTTTCCTATTTTAATACTGTTTGAATTTAAGTGTGTTTGTTTACTAAGAAAACACAAACTAACAAAAAACTTTGCTCTTTTTCCACAATACTGCTAAATATTTTCTGGTTTAGTGAGAGAAAGTGGAGTGAAGATAAAAATATTAACTAGCAACACAATAAGAATAAATTCTTAGAAGACCCAACTAGAAAATACTGCCTTGGGAATTATCCTCCATTTACACACACACACTGGTTAGCAATTTTAAACCTATTCTGTGTATACTATAGTAAATCTTAACTTTTAACCATATAATTTCAAACCAGATGCCACATATAAGATTGAACAGTGAATCATAACATCATCAAATAATTTAGGCTGGGAGCAACTTCTTAATGTGAACTTATCCAACTGCCTGCCCAAAGCAAGGATGCCTTTCAAGTTTTGATGCATTTTCAAAGCTAGACAAGTTGCCGAAGACCTTGGCCAGCCAAGTTTTAGAAGCCTTTAAGCATAGTGAGATGACAGCCTCCTTTGTCTTCTGTTCCTCTGTGAAACCTTCCTCCCTCACACTTTAACTGAAAATTTCAGTTCTCTTCCTCAGTCTGTAAAAGCCACCTCTCTTTACCTCTCTTCCTATGTTATACTCACCAGCCCCCTAACCATTTTAATCATCCTCTGCTTTTTTGAGCTTTTTAGTATTATTCTTTTTTCATCTTTGAAGCAGAGTGCGATTAACAAGAGCATGACTGACTTTTGTTTAGCAAACATCTCTCAAGTTTCACTTTGAAGTTCAAGTGTCCTAGAAGCAGAGCCCAGAAGGGCAGAGCTGTTTGTTACCCAGAACTACTGAATGTCCCTGTAGAAATCTGAAGTAACAGTGTGCTGGGTTTGACTGGTCTAGAGTTAATTTTCTTCATGGTAACTGGTATGGGACTATGCTTTGCATTTATGCTGAATACAGTGTTGATAATTCAGGGATTTTTTTTTTTTTTAACTGCTAAGCAGTGCTTACATAGTCAAGGCCGTCTCTGTTTGTCACACCACGCTGCCAGTGAGTAGGTTGGAAGTCATAAGAAGCTGGGAGGATACACGGCCTAGACAACTGACTCCAACTGATAAAATAGGTACACCATATCATATGACATCCTGCTCAGTATATAAATCTGGGGCAAGAAGTAAAGAGGGATATTCAGAGTAAACGCATTTGTCTTCCCAAGTAACTGTACATGTGACAGAGCCAAGCTCTCCTAGAGCTGGCTGAATCACTGTTGATAGAAAGCATTAATTCCTTGTTTTGCTTTGCTTGCATGTGCAGCTTTTGCTTTACTTATTAAACTGTCATTTTCTCAAACCAAGTTTTCTCACTCTGCCATTCCACCAGCAGAGATGGAGTGAGCAGCCATGTGGGGCTTAGTTGCTGCCTGGGGTTAAATCATGACAAACAGCTAGGTTAGTATTACATATATCCCCTGCCCAAATTTTATTCTTTTGGAGGGCTGATGTTATTGTAGACTACCCACCATCAAACATGTGCTTTAAAAACTGCAAGGGATAATTGCAAGTGCTGGGAAGTCTTCTTTGTCACATGGTAGATAAAACTTTTTTCAAGAAGCTTGGTACATTTTCCATGATGTATATTGTTCAATTTGTATTTGCTATTACTAACCTACACTTTGTCAACTCCTTTTAACTGGCTTGCCTTTCTGATAATCTGGATGTATGAGGCTATGGGAATTATCTTTTACCCACAGTAAGGCAGCTGTAGGCTCTTCAACACATGACATGTCTGTAGGCAGTAGGTTTCATTGTTAAAACTATATAAACTGCTAGAAGTCCTTACTCAAAAGTCCTTCCTTACAAGGACTGAGTACCTCAAAAAGAAGAGATATCAGAAGAGATGGTGCTTTCCCCCCAAAAAGATCAAATAGGAGGGCTCATGGGAGTAAACAAAAACCACCATGAAACTCAGAGCATTCAGAAGTTGAAAAGAGCTATGATTCATCTGTAGAGTCCACTGAAAAGAACACTTGTGCAAAGCTTCAAGAACCAGAAATGAACAACAGGGTTCAGAAAGAATTAAAATTCAGTGGTTTTCTGGAATATCACAGGACTGAGAGCTATGGAATTGCTATGCACTAAATCAAGATAAGTTGAGCCAGAAGTTACAGTGAGCACAGAGAATACTGTATGAAATTTGGGCAGTAGGAGCAAGAGTTATCCCAGGATGGAAAATGAAAATGTGACAATTTTTAACTAAGCTGAAGCTAATGAGTAAGACATAATAATGAAGATTTCATGGGAAGGATCAGATAATGATTAGCAACAAAGATATGAAGAAGCTACTGAAAAGCCTGGAATTGGGAAAAGATATGGAGATGTGTGCAGCTCTTTAGAAAGAAACAAAAATGCATGAAGTCTTTGTAGACACTGTGCCTGTGTGTGTGATAAATACCGCATTTTCACAACATCTCCAGGCTTAACATTTATATGATCACAAATGGCAAAAAAGGTTCAGTAGTATTTACATACAGAAGTGACATTTTATTATTATTAGTTATATTTCCAGAGATTGCACGGAAGAGAAATCTCACACAGAAATATATCATAGTGTGCACTAGATCTCTATGATCAGTGTGCTGGAAATAGTAGTAACTGATAATGACTTTAAGCTCAATGGCCAGGAATCACAATTTGCCATTTTAACCTCAACCATCATCAAACATCTTCATTCAAAAGGTCTGAGGCATAATGGGGTTTAAACTATTTTTTTTATATTGCTAATAAATAAATAAAAGGCTTTGAAATTCTTCAGAACCAATGGTCATCAGCCAAAATTTCACTTTAATATTAAAGTTCAAATTCCTATTCTTATCAGAACCTAGAAATTAACTGAGTAAGCAGAGATAAGCTGTTGAAGCTCATTAGAGTTCACTAGACCTTTTTTTCCCCATTTCTTGTTTGTAAAAAAGCTATTTTTCATGGACTTTGCTAAATGCAACACTGAATTATAGTACTGGAAATTAAACTGTATAATTTTTAGCAACGAAATACACTAGAATATACATTTAACATACAAGAATATAAATGATAGCAACCACAATCCCTCCAAAGTGACAGTTGCTAGCTGGCAACTGTAATAGAACTGAAATATAAAGCTTTCTAGAATATATGCAAAGTGGATTAATATTTTATTTCCTCACAGAGGCAAGAACTCACACAGTAACAAAGATCCCAAGACAAAATTCCACTCACTGGGAAATGCTTTCACAGTTCACACGGAGGGTTCAGTGTTTTTGAGTTATGAGAGCTTATCTCACTTCAAAATCCCAGGTGCGCCCTTTAGGTCACCTCTTTCTAATCTTTTCAGTTTGATGTTAGCAGGTGATAATCTTGTGGATTGAACGCCAACACTGTAGTGGTAGGTCATGTCAATCATTATGCCTATTGTGCTGAAGAAGTCTAAAAATCTGCATTTTCAAATTCAAGCCTGCAATCTGCTAAAATGATTGCATTTGCCATACAGTGTTTCTGTTAGACACTGAATTGTGAGGGGCCCTTATCACGTACATTTTACCACAAGCAGGTTTTTGATGGGTTAAAGTGGCTTTCATATAGGTGAGGATGTTGCTTTATGAACGGTAAAATCGGTATTGAAAGCAACTTGGCAAAGGATCTTAGGCCCTGGTTTAATTAAAGTTGAGCTTGTTGTGCAAGTAAACAGCACACAGTTGGGATTTGCTCTCTGCATAATTTACACATCCCTGGTTGGCTTGGTCTCAAAGCAACAGGGACTAATTCTAAGCCAAGCCTTACCTGATTTGATTCGGAGGTCATGTCTTTGGAATGAAAAGAAAGAAAAATCCTGTATTGATCTGCTTAGCTCAAAGTTTCAGAAGCTGCACATTGTTAATCATAATACACAGACTAAATGACATTTGGTTTGATAGTCTGCAGTGGAAGAGTTCAGGATTCTGTGCACAAAACAAGTGAAAGATTTATAACAGTCTTATTCGCTTCAATAATATAGCACATCAGAGATGTTTAGAGTGAAATTACTACTTATTCTTACATTATTATGGTTATAGATCCTTGTGTGATCATAAGAATTTAAATAAAAAAGCTACTGCAAATAGATTTTTATATCAAAACCCATGTACATCAAATGATACCTTTAATATTTTGTGAGTCAAATGAGATCTTATGAGTCCAAATGCTAGCAAAAAAATAAGAAAGTATTATTTTATGCGTTCTTGGGCCCCGGTGTTAGACAGTTTGATGCTTTTTGTCTTTTCACTGGGATAATGAAGTTATTATGCTCTCCATCTGTTGTTTCTTACTCTGTTGAAGTTTGGAAACTGTCAACTCTCTTAAATAAATGCAGTATTTAAATACAGAGGGTCTTTAAGATATCTATCTGTACTTGCTGGCAGAGAAAAATATTTTCAAGTACTCCAAGCACAGAAGAATGAAAAAACCCCCTTGGATTGTAAGCTGAGCTCATATCACGTAAAAGTAAGTTACAAGTCTGTAATGTCATGATGTTTTAGAACCAGAACTGTACTTTTAATTGATTTGAGAGTCAGTCAAAAGGGAGCTTTTGCGGAGACTGCAAACGCCTAAATCCTTTACTTATAAAGGACTTATGCTACAAAATCGGAGGGAGAAACAATGTAGGTGCAATTGTACCCGGCAGTATCAGACACAAGGCGTAACCAGTGACCACTTTAGGGTGTTACAGATCATTTCCACCTCTGTGTCAGCTCAGGCACACTGACTAGCAGAAAAGGAACCATGAAAAAGGGTGTTTAGTTCACTTCTCTTCAGCACTGGCTTGCTCCTTACTGGGGCTATAAATTAGGACCGAGGCCAGGAATGCAGAAACCTTAGAGGTGCTTCATAGTCTTGTGATAATGGACACTCACCACAGCCTGGGTCAAAAAAGAGCAAGGTGATTCTTCAGTATTAAGTTCTACACGTGTACTTGAAACATTCATGTGTGAATGCTAATGTAAGATTCTATGCAGAACAAAAGAAAGAATAAAGCTTTCCTTTTTCTTTTAAAGCTTTTAGTGCTGTAAAACAGATACTGTAAAAATATGCGAGCAAATATGTAAAAATGATTTAAACTCAGATAAAGAACAATGCAGTTAAGTAATTTAACTGTATAAAAAGAGACCATAAAAAGAATACACCATTGGAAAAGATTAATTTTTTTTTTTCTATTATGTGCTGATCACAGTCACAAAATGAATCATGATTTATAACACAATCTTAGCAAATACTCTGTGCGTTGGATTTTTCTAACAGGTCATGTTTTTTTATAGGACTCCAGAATTCTCCTTTCATAATAACAAAACTTAATATACAGACCTTGAGATTACTACTTGGTCGTAAAACAAGGTGATTCCTCTGGCTTAAAATGAATTCATCTTAGAAAGTCATTCTCCTCAAGATAAGAGAGACAATTGGCATAGATCCTGCTGCTCATTCTTTTGCCCTCTTCTCTGCGGGTCATTGCTCAGATGGAATTTCTGTTTTCATACAAAGTGACTGATGTGAACATATTCACAGTCAACTTTTATAATACATTTCTCACATAGCAGCAAGGGACTGGAAACTGCATGTAGACCACACAGCATCTTAAAGGAATACATTGCAGAAAATACCAGATGACTTTAAAGGTCCTTTCCAAACCTATATACTGTATGATTTTGTTTCACACCCAATGCTCATACAAGCACACCTGTAAGTGACAGCAGTATCCCATGTAGACCACAGGAGAGCAATGTATACATAGTGGGAAAACCATCAAGTTAATCTAAGGGGAATTAATACAAATGCTGTGGACTTGAGGCACTCTGGACTTCCTATTCTGCAAGCCAGAGATCAATCTCTAACCCAGGATTTACTATTGTAGATTCAATTAATTATTTCCTCTTTCACCACACATCTTCCTAATATCAAGCTGTCTGGTTTTGATGCTGTTGCACCAGAGCCTGATAGTGCTAAGCCATACCCTTACTACAAAAAGGTATCTCCAGCATGACAAGTTGTTGGGTTTTTTTTAACCAAAACGGCATGCTTGTTTGGTTGGTTGGTTTTTTCCTATGTCATATAACAAATCAAAACTTGTTATTGCTTGTCTGTATTAATGGTTGCTTGGTGTTCTGTTTCTTATTTTATCTCCAGTTTAATGCAATTGATGTGTTGGCTTTCCCAAGAAAATTACTACTGAAACTCCTTACTCAGCATAAGCAGACTTACCAATGAGCAGTGATGCTTTCCATAGATCTTCCTTGCTATAGTCAAAGACTGCCATTGATCACTGAGTAGGTTGGGGGTTACTACCCATCAGTTTTTTGTTCAGAAGTTATTTAAATTTTACATAAATCTGAAATGTATTTGAGAGATATTTCATATGATCCACAGTAAACGCAAATTTACTTAATCTAGATAACTTTGTCTCCGAACTACAGGGATGAAAGAATATAATGAAACAGAAGCCATTGCTCTTCATCTAAGTAGTTCCCCTAGCTTGTTGGTGACCAAACTGATTAATTCTTTTCAAGCTTATGACTTCATCATACTAAAAACTAGCTTTAAATTACTGAAAATAATGTTATACATAATGCAATGTTTGGTAACTTGTGATTTCTCAGTTATTTTTTGCATTAGCCATACACAAGACTCACATTCATTTTACTGAAATGATTCACCTTGTTAAAAGCATACACATGTTCATATAGTTTTAACACTAAGGTGACCAATTCAAATTTATTTCCAATGATTATACTTCTATGTAATACTTGTAAACTTTGTTCAGTGCAATGTCTCAAGTGGAGTTTCAAGTTTCATTTTTAATGTGGTGTAAAGAAAACATCTTAAGACAGAGAATCAGGCACAGAAAACATCAAAACAGAAACGTACGTCTGGTAAAACTATAAGCTACAGGAAGCATGCTTTAATAATGGGAAGCATAAGGCAACTTTACTTCCTTGATACCTTGCCTAAAATTATTCTGACAGAAGCAATTTTCCTATGTCCCCTTCAGGACATATGCTTTAGGGGATGAAGAAATAATTTTATAAAACACAGTAACACCAGGCCATATTTTGGGAGAGGATGTGATTACATTGTTTTACATGAATTGCAGCATAGTCAGGGAGCAATTATGTAAAGTCAGATTTGGTCTGGGCATGAGTAGTCATCACTTCCAAAAGCAACTTACAAAAGGTAAAACAAAATGCCAAAACTTTAAGTGACTGATCCTCAGATTTACAACTTCTCCAAGAGAATAAATTTGGTGTAGTGTTCTCTTAATACAATCACTTGTGCCCCTTTGCCCGCACCAACCAAGCTCCTGATAGATTTACCAACCAACCACTCATCAGCCTCCCAGTGTGCCTTATTCTTTAGCACAGTGAGAGACAAGACAACAAAACACAACAACACAGTGTATTTTTCTGTAACATTAACACTGACCAGTAATATTCAAAGAGTAGTCCCCTGACCAGTACTTGAAGAAAAGAATAGGTCTGCCTTGTGACAGACATTCAGATATTTCACAAAAGGAAGAAGCTTGTGTATCATATTTTTTATCCTTATTTAAGAAAGATGTGGTAATATCCCTCTTGAGTTGCCCAGCTCCTCCCTCAGTATGGATTCCTATAGGCCATAGCCCTGTTACAAGGCCATTTAAGCTATTCCTTTGAATAGGTTCCTGTTGCCTAGTTTCTTTTTTTGTTTGGTTAGTTGCTTTTAGGTTTTTGGTGGTGGTGGTTTGGAGATCTGTTTTGTTTTGGGTTTTTTTGTTTGTTGGTTTAGTTTTGGTTTTGAAGGTGCTCCTTCAGTAACATGCTTTGGTTTGGTGGCAGGTATATATCTGCTCTTTCTCTGCAATTACCTCCATTTTTAACCCAGGTGTCAGCAGCTGTGTTCTTCTAGTCATCAGCCACAACTACCTTAAATAATCTGCAGGTCTGAAAAAATATTGCTTAAATGAATTAGCTAGCAAGAGGAGACTAATGATAGGGTGGACAAATTGGTGCACAGGCTTTATTTCAGACTTGCTCCATTTTGCCTACTAATTCTTCTTTATTACAATTTGTCTCCAGGGAAGAATAAAATGCAAATGTCTTCCTCTATAGACTGTAGGTGACATTGCAACAGGAAAGATAATTTCCTATCATGACCAAGTACAATAACTGGAATAATCTCTGGAAGTTTATTAACAGGAGAGGCACATGAATATTTTCATTTAACCAGAAAAGGCCCACCTACTGGAAAAAAATAATAGATACAATAGCTGGCATCAGATCAGTTATAGGTGCTTTCTTTCTTTTTTATTTTTTAAACACAAATGTGAGTTGTGTTTAGAATTTTCATTAAATCAAATTATATTTTTTGTAGGTTTGTTTGGTTGGTTTTCTTTAATGTCAGTTAATGATGTACAAGTACCTGCGACGCTTAAAAATTGGATGGCTTTATAACTTGCTGTTTAATGATCAGTTGGTGATTCATCTCCAGGTATCTCAGTTCTATCAAAATGCTAGCCTGTTAGATAGAAGGTCTGTAAGGGAAATACTTAAATACCAGAATAAAATGTCTGTGATAAAACCAGAAGCTCTGAATTTCATGGTACTTTAATGCTGTCTCTGAAGTAATGGAAAACCCATTTTCCAGCACTTGCTTCAAGGAATCCACTAATAACATTTTTCACAAAGGACCTATCTTTTCTTAAATAACTTATTTTGAAGTTATTCTAAAGTATTTAAAGTCATGCAACTAAATTTGATTGGAACTTCTCAGCCTTTTAATTCTGTTTAATGAAAGATTTCTTAAAGATTTATTTTTTTAATCATACTTTCTACTGCAACTTGATATGCAGTGCAGTAACAAGAATGGTATAACCAAGCTATTGCTCTAGCATCAACTATGATACTTCTGTGTAACTTACTTTGCTGGTCTATCATCATGAACTAGTTTAAAAATCCATTCCTGGCCAAAGATGAAAACTGATTAGGCAGCTTCATACGAATCAGTTTCATCTAACCTTCGCAGCAAAAAAACCCTCCAAACAACAACCATGGCACTTGATGTTTAGCAGCTATTGCACAGAAATAAGGAGGGCTTGCATAGTGACAGAGCTGTGTGTGAAAATACATATAAATGTTTGGCATTTCATAGTATAGTATCATAGTATCAGTCAAAGTTGGAAGGGACCACAAGGATCATCTAGTTCCAACCCCCCTGCCATGGGCAGGGACACCCCACACTAGATCAGGCTGGCCAGAGCCTCATCCAGCCTGGGCTTAAACACCTCCAGGGATGGGGCCTCAACCACCTCCCTGGACAACCCATTCCAGGGCTTCACCACTATCATGGTGAATAACTTCCTCCTCACGTCCAGCCTGAATCTCCCCACCTCCAGCTTCATTCCATTTCCTCTAGTCCTATCACTACCTGATATCCCGAGAATTCCCTCCCCAGCCTTCTTGTAGGCCCCCTTCAGATACTGGAAGGCCACAATTAGGTCACCTTGGTCTGCAACATGGACAAAAGAAAAGCAAATATTATAATGGAAAGTCCAGCAAATTCTGTCAGCAGCAACATGCATGTCCTGATAGCTCTATGTAGAGGATACACCCCACTCACCATTTTATCACTGGGACACACTGCAACTGTGTCAGAACTGCTCACTTTAAGCAGCTTATTAACTAAACCATGTTTTATTTTGGAGGCAGCAGCCAAAATTATACTGAATGATTTTTTTTTTTTTTAAAGTAGAAATATAATTAAAAGGATTCTTCAACAAATGCTGACTTTCCTTTTTACAAGAGACTGCAATTTCTAGCACTGAATACATAAATTTACTTCGAGTCCAACCCATGAGGCTTGAATCTAATCAAGATTTAAAGACTCTGGGCCTGAGGACTGCTCTCTCAAAAATCATCTGATGAAAAATTATTCACAAGCTACCATAACTGCTCTGAGAGACATGAGATCCAGACTCTGCTCTGCCTTCCAGGAATTTTAACTGATGCTTAAGGGCCTTTGGATCTCCCTCATTCAACCTACCCAAAGAATATAAAACCATGCTGCTCCTTCTTCTGACTTACAACCCTTACCTGCATAGAGGTAAAGGCACATTCAGATATTACTTTCCAAACCAAAGTGTTATATCAGTGGACATAAAGGAGCAAACAGCAGATGCATTTGCTTGCCTCCTGTTTGACAAAAGAAAGAAGTGCAGCTTTTCTCCTCTGAAGTGCCAGAACTTCCATGCCATGCATATTTTAACTCTAGTCTGAGAGGGTTAAAGAAGGAAATTATCTTGAAATTCTCTCCCGAGACACCAAAAGGCAAGTTCCCTTAAAATCCTCTGCTTATCTCCTTGTTTTCCTTCCTTACATTTCAGTAGCAGAAGTATCAAACAATATGAACCCAGGCAGAACCAAGGAAGACTATAGCGCCCTAGGGGTGCAAATGAATAATACGGATGCCCAAGTTACCTTTGCCTCCATTTTACCAGTTGTAGGAGAGTGGGCAGCCAGAAATAGATCAATAATGAGTATCAGCTCCTGGCTGTGTGGCTCGGGCTGTCACAAGGGTTTTGGGGTTTATGACAATGGGATTTTCTTTTATGACTATAACCTGTTATAGAAGGATGGAATACACCTGTCTTGAAGAGGTAAGGGATTTTTTGGCCGCAGGCTGGCCAACTTGGTGAAATGGGCTTTAAACTGAAGGACTAAGAGGGTGGGATCCAAGATGGCAATCCTCATGCCAGCCCACCCACCCAGGGAGTAAGCCATTCCACCCAGAGCAGCAACAAATGTTCCTTAGCTGCTTTACAAGATGAAAACCACAAGGCCAGACATTTCAAGGGTGTATATGGCTATGGCAGATCCCCTTGCATGTCTCAAGACAAACATTTCTTGATTATCCCTCTGAAAGGCAGTTGAATGGCCACAATCTCATTGCAATTACAGAGGCGTGGTAAGACAACTGACATGACTGGAATGGTGTACTTTTTGGGAAAGATGTATTATCAAGGTAAGATTGTGGAGTGAGAGAGAAACTGGAATGTATCAAACTCTGCCTTGGGTGAGATGAAGAACACATTGAAAGCTTATTTGTAAGAATTAAGGGGCTGGCTAGTACAGGTGACACTGTAGTAGTTGTTTTCTAAAGGTCACCTAATCAAGAAGAAGTCTGTGAGGCCTTCTACAGAGACCTGGATCACAGGATGTTAGGGGTTGGAAGGAACCTCTGTAGATTTTCAAGTCCAACCCCGCTGTCAGAGCAGGACCATATAATCTATTGTGGGTCACAGAGGGACACATCCAGACGGGCCTTGAAAGTCTCCAGAGAAGTAGACTCCACAACCTCCCTGGGGAGCCTTTTCCAGTGCTCTGTGACCCTTACAGTTCTTCCTCACATTGAGGTGGAACTTCCTGTGCTGTAGTTTATATCCATCATCCCTTGTCCTATCACAGGGTGCAAGCGAGCAGAGGGTCTCCCTTCCTTCCTGACATCCAGCCCTCATACACTGATAAACATTTATTAGATCCCTCTCAGTCTTCTCCCCTCCAGACTAAAAAGCCCCAGTCTTTCAACCTTTCTTCATAAGGCAGTGCTCCAGTCCCTTAATCATTCTTGTAGCCCTCTGTTGGACTCTCTCAAGTAGATCCCTGTCCCTCTTGAACTTGGAAGCCCAGAACTGGATGCAGTATTCCAGATGGGGCCTCACTAGGGCAGAGTAGAGAGGGAGGAGAACCTCCCTGTATCAGCTGAAAATAGTCTCCTGATTACATGCCCTGATTCTCATGGGGGACTTCAACCATCTTGATACATATTGGAAAGGCAAAACAGCAAGACGCAAACAGTTCAGGAGGTTCCTGCAGTGCATTGATGATAACTTTGTGACACAGGTGGTGGAGGAAGCAACAATGAGAAGTGTATTGCTGTCTACACTTCCCAATCTTTGAACTGCTCTGGCAGATCCATCATTTTCTCATTAATTCAGAAATGGGCAGCACTTGGTGGCAATATGAAAGATACAGAAAAACATCCATGATGAATAGTTAGCCATAGTTTTGGTGCTACTAAGATAAACTGGGCTCGTAGTAGCTGAAAAGTTTGCTTTATAAAAATGCTAGCATGGATTAACTGACCTTTAAGGGGCGAGTATTTTATTACATAACAGGAAAAACGTATCAACAAAACAACAACCAAGAAAGCAACACAGAAAACCTTTGAAGGTTGACATTACTAACAACATCTATTTAACATGCTATATGACAAGAGGAAATTTCCTTGCCATCTACATGGTCACACTAACAGTGTGGCTGTTGTGTTTGACAAAATGACACTTTCAAATTGTGCATAGCAAGAGCTAAACAATGGTGCAGTTCCTGCAGACAGTGGGTGCTCATATGCCTCTGTACACAGCTAGGCCTAGTGGCAATTGCAATTAGAATCAGTGATCTTCTGAGCTTACTTTGGGGAACTCTAAAAGCAAGAGCCATATTAAAGAATCTGTGAATACTGGCTGTACAAATATTTTGTTATACCATGTTAAGAATGAGTTCTCCTTTAGGCCTGAGCCAAAAGACTTTAGAATACATACATAGAATACATAGAATAAACCAGGTTGGAAGAGACCTTCAAGATCACCGCGTCCAACCCATCAACCAATCAAACACCGCCCAAGCAACTAACCCATGGCACCAAGCACCCCATCAAGTCTCCTCCTGAAAACCTCCAGTGATGGCGACTCCACCACCTCCCCAGGCAGCCCATTCCAATGGGCAATCACTCTTTCTGTATAGAACTTTTTCCTAACATCCAGCCTGAACCTCCCCAGGCGCAGCCTGAGACTGTGTCCTCTTGTTCTGGTACTGGCTGCCTGGGAGAAGAGACCAACATCCGTCTGTCTACAACCTCCCTTCAGGTAGTTGTAGAGAGTAATAAGGTCACCCCTGAGTCTCCTCTTCTCCAGGCTAAGCAACCCCAGCTCCCTCAGCCTCTCCTCGTAGGGCTTATGTTCCAAACCCCTCACCAACTTTGTTGCTCTTCTCTGGACTCGTTCCAGCAAGTCAACATCCTTCCTAAACTGAGGGGCCCAGAACTGGACACAGTACTCGAGGTGCAGCCTAACCAGTGCAGTGTACAGGGGCAGAATGACCTCCCTGCTCCTGCTGGCCACACTGTTCCTGATGCAGGCCAGGATGCCATTGGCCCTCTTAGCTGCCTGGGCACACTGCAGGCTCATGTTCAGTCTACCATCGACCAGCACCCCCAGGTCCCTCTCAGCCTGACTGCTCTCCAGCCACTCTGACCCCAGCCTGTAGCTCTGCATGGGGTTGTTGTGGCCAATGTGCAGAACCCGGCACTTGGATGTGTTCAATCTCATGCCGTTGGACTCTGCCCATCTGCCCAGCCTGTCGAGGTCCCTCTGCAGAGCCTCTCAACCCTCCAGCAGATCAACTCCTGCCCCCAGCTTGGTGTCATCAGCAAATTTACTGATGATGGACTCAATGTCCTCGTCCAGATCATCAATAAAGATGTTAAAGAGCATGGGGCCCAGCACTGATCCCTGGGGCACACCACTGGTGACTGGCTGCCAGCTGGATGTGGCACCATTCACCACCACTCTCTGGGTTCGGCCCTCCAGCCAGTTCCTAACCCATCGCAGTGTGCTCCCATCCAAGCCATGGGTTGGCAGTTTGGCCAGGAGTTTGCTATGGGGAACGGTGTCAAAGGCCTTGCTGAGGTCCAGGTAGACTACATCCACAGCCTGCCCCACATCCACCAGGCGGGTCACCTGATCATAGAAGGAGATCAGGTTGGTCAGGCAGGACCTGCCCTTCCTAAACCCATGCTGGCTGGGCCTGATCCCTTGGCCATCCTGTAAGTGTTGTGTGATTGCACTCAGGATGACCTGTTCCATAATCTTTCCTGGCACTGAGGTCAGGCTGACAGGCCTGTAATTCCCTGGCTCATCCAACCAACTTTAGCTCCAGTTACAAAAGGGCAGTGTTTTGTCAAAGCTTGCCTTTGACCTAAATGAAAGTCATAGTCTGAAAGACAAAAATACATGACATGAGAGGACAAAAGAGCCAACAGAAGAACACACATCCACAAGACACACTGCTGGAAGAGCTGTGCCCTAGTGATCTGAAAAAAAACCCCAAATATTTCTTCCCACAGAAGTGAGAGGTATGGCCTTCCAGATTACTCACATACCAAAGTAACAGTGCCTACACAAAATGAAAGGTACAAATCACATCTCAAAATATTGCATTTTTTACTAGGATGTGGGAAATGGCTCATTTGACACTTCACTGCAGATCAGCTAACCAACAGAACTAGGAGTACTTTAAAAGATTATTAAAGTAGTCTGAACACTTTTATAGCACACAGCAAGCAAAGAGCGAGGAAACACCCAAATGGAGCATAATCTTACAGGAGTGAAAATATCTGGGAGTAGCAACATCTATATAAAAATTTATTTTTAATTAATATAAATGCTTTTTCAGACAACTTCATGAGATGGTTTCTTTACGCTTGCTGCTCTCCAGCCCTATCATACTACATTTAGGGCTGCCTTAGAATGTGAGGGAGGACAAAAAATTTCAAACAGTCAAGTGCAATAATTGTGCTGATGAAGGAAAATGTTTACTATCACAAAGGAATCAATAATTATCAGGTTTCTTAATACAAAGTATTCCACAAAAATTCACATTATAATAATAGCTATTTGAGAGGAAATTTCTGAGCAGACAAATCAGATGTCACACAAAACAAATTAATCCATAGAAAATACCAACAGATTTGATTGCCATTTTCAAATATTTGCTAGAAGCTGCTTATTGACTGAAGATGCATCATTAATATAAACAAACATTGCAACTGCAATTCATCATGAATAATACAGGCAGAATAAATCAATTCATCTAGGAATTTAAAGTTTCATGCAATTGATTATTATTTAAAACCACAGGAAATGAAACATCCTTTAATACAAACACAGAATTTGAAATAGTCTTCAGATATTTCCCACATTCTAGCCAATTCTGCTAGACCTCTTGTTAGAAGACTGTCTTTTGTACTGTGCCTCAAGAAAACCAAAATCAAAACCAACCAAGACAAATAAACAAAACAAACCACAAAACAAACCACCATAAAACAACAAAACCCCAGCCCGAAGCCAAGACCCATTTCTACTCCTTCAGTATCTTCCCTTTGACCTACAGAAAAATGGCTTTCCACTGCTCTTGGGTGTTTTGTTAGCTTAGTCACCACTTGCAGGTAAGTCTTACAGATCCTACTGATGTAAGGCAGATAATAAACAAGATTTATCACTTTAGCTGCTAACTGCATGATATATCTTTAAAATTGACCAGGTACTGATTTTCTTTACTCTGTATGTGAAGTGGGGGTGGGTATCATGTACCTCCCCAATTTGTTTGAGGCTTGGGGTTTCCCCTACCTTCTCCTTCCCCCTCCTCCCACAAAAAAAGATGGACAAATACTGCAGAGGGAGAACAAAAAAAGAAATGTCTTAAGGGTGTTGCCATGGTGAATTTAATTCTGCATTTACATATTCACTGTTTGGGAAGTCAGAATACTGGACAAATCAGAACCTTAATTTTCACAGATGGTTAAATGTTTGTATTTCACAATGGTCAAGGTCCCATCTGAAGAGTCTGGTCCTTGTATGTGGAAGTGATGTAGCTCCAAAATTCTTAGCTGTGAATCCAAACAGAAGCTATATTTTGAGCCAAACAGTATCCTGAGAAGCATGATCCCAAATATCTTGGACCAGCTAAATAAATTTAATTGCTATTTTGGACCATAACCTATTTGCCTCAGATCTGGACTTCCTACTACTCATAGTAATTTTTAATGCTTTTTGTGATAAAACTCTGAAAAAATGGATCTTCAAATGAGGGTAATGATACCAATACCATTTCACAACAGCATTGTTTATGTATCTATTAACATTTAAATGCTTAGACTGCATAATGATAGAAGTCCTTAGAAGGATGTAAACTGTTCTCTTTGAAGAGGATTTGAAGCATGTACAGTAAAGCAGATATAGGGACTGTACACAAAGAACAAACAGGACAGGGGGGAAAAAAAACAATTCTTCCTGAATTAAGAATTTGGAGGTCAAAAACCACAGTGCATGTAATATAATTAAAATGTATATGCACTAGAAGATTAAATGAGACCATGAGGAAAATGTTCACAACATCTCCTAGTTCCTGAAAGATAAATTTTATTACCTTAATAAAACTGTTGCATATATTATAGAGTTTTGGTTTATTTATGACTTATATGAAGTCCACATGCACTCATACATTCCTCAACAAACATACCCTGACATTATTATTTCACAGAGCATATTTTATTGTTTCACTTGCACCTGGAATATTTTGGTTTATGCATCTGCCAGGTGCAAGATGAACAGCAGATTGCAGTGTACTGTTACTATTACAGCATTTAAAGCAAGTTTGTATGATTTCATACTACACTGCATTCAGTATACAGTGCAGAAGCAGTGCAAGTCAGAACAGTATCAATGGTCTTTACTGTCACTATTCCCTCCTCTGCAAGCTCATTACCTAAAATGATGCTGCCGTTGCCTCATTCATTTCCACAAAGCTATCCAGACAGGGCAGAGACTGATCTAAGGAGTCCAGCAGAGTTTACAAGATCTACCCTAACACTCCCCTCAAATGCTGCTCTGCTGGCACTAGCACATACTGGTAGATATGAGGGTGCTGTGGTGCATCCTGCCTCTGTAACCTTGCATTTTTCCCCCATCTCTTCATCAGATCTACGAATGACCTTGGGTACCTCCTTTTAGCTCACCACAACACTGTTTTTACTTACCATCTCTGCCTGATCTGTTTGTGAATTTTTGGGAGACAGATGCTCGTTAACATGTGTAAGGTCAAATATGATAAAGCTGATTTTGAAAGGAGCCTCTAGGTGCTACTATAATACAAAAAATAAATTGTTTTTTCCTCTGTTCTTGATAAAGATAGGACAGAGCTGCTGATGCTTTATATGCAAAGCTCCAGAGAATTTAGTATATTGAATCAATTTTCCTCCTTTACTACTATTGCTAAAGAGAAGCTTAAAAAAAAAAAAAAAGAAAAGCTTTTAATTACAACATCAAAGAACTAAGGAAAATAAATTTTGCATTAGGAAGACTGTGTCAAAAACCATTTCCCTTCAAACAAAGCACCACACACAGAGCTGACAAAATGAGAGATTTAATCACTAATTAGCATCAATTTCTTTATCGAATTATGATTTCAAGAAAATGTTGTATGATCCACTGATTTAAATACTGTTTTCCCTTCCAAACATGGTTTTCTTTGCCAAAATGAGTTCTTAGATTTATAAGCATACATTTGAAATTCTTTTTTTTTACAGATTAGCCCATGTTTGCACATTTACAACCAAAGGCTATGAGGACTGTGTTAATCACAGAATGCATATTCAAGATCAGAACTGTTACTGAGTATGCATGACTGCACCTCTGTATCACATTTCTATCTTTGTACACAGTGAATGAGCAACACAAAAGGTGCCATCTTTACTCTCTTTTAACTACCCATTTGTCTCAATGATCACACAGCTGTCAAGGTTTGCAAAAGCATTACATGTAAGTTCACATCTCCTTCATGTGATTCCTTTTTCTTTAACATTCTAGGGTGAAAAACAGATTTCATGGCTGAATGACCTTAGGTGAAGGGGAAGCTATGGATGCTTCTTCCTGTACAGCTTTCCCAATACATAATGAGAAAGGAGATTTATAAAAGTAGATAAAAACTGGCCCAAAACAATTTTGTGACAGGGTGCCATACACAAAGTGAATGCTGGAAGTCTCAGTTATCATGGATTACAAGGAAGTGTGCGGTGACCGAGATGCCAGAACATCAGACAGGCACCCAGGGGATGAGCTCATCTCTATCCTAATAAGATTTCCTTGACAAAAGAAAAATATGATGATACACACAGTCTATATATAATTTATGAATCCTTGGCACTGTTATAATGTTGACATGTAATTGCTTTAAGGAGGAGTGTGTGTCTGCATGAAAGGGGATTGTAACATTCCTCTGTGGGAAGCAGGATAAAGTGAAGTGATTAACCTTGCTGCCCTGACCCAAGAGTAGGCAGGATAAACAAGCTGCCTGTATGGACAACCAGTTTGCCAGAGGTTTTGTGTGAAAGGGTGCTGAGGTGATCAATGGAAGAGTTGCCAGTGCACAAAGGAACTGAGCCCCTAAAGAGCATTGGTGCAAAAGAGAAAGTGAAAAGCCTGCTTTGCTACCAGGTGGAGTCCTGTTTAAGTACAGGGTCAGCCAAAGAGTGAAAGCAAGTGGGAAAGGCCTTGAGGCAACTGAAAATATACATTAAAGGGATGCCTCTTTTGGCAGCCCCGGAAGTTTTTCAGGCCAGGCTGGATGGGGCTCTGAGTAACCTGGTCTTGTGTGAGGCATCCCTGCCCATGACAGGGGGGTGGGAACTGGATGATCTTTGAGCTGCCTTCCAAGCCTGACAATTCTGTGATTTCTTGTGCAAGATAAGAAAAAGTTACATTCTAATCCTATGAAACATGAGAAAATCTGTATGTTATAAATCTGTTATAACCTACTATACACCCCTAAAAAAGATAATTTGTAAATATGGAGCATTCAGGGGCTAGAGTACTAGAGTAAGTGAGTTTGAAAGCACACCTCTCATGAAGGGAAGGCAAGAACGTCTACTCAATCCTTTAAAAAATAAATAAATTAAAAATGGCAGCAGCAAACAAAGAAAGACTCCTGTTGCTTCAAATGCCAAGAGAATATTCAGAGTACAATGGTCTAGTAGGTAAACTCCAACAGTGTGGAGCTAAATTCTGACAGAGATAGGATAGGATAGGATAGGATAGGATAGGATAGGATAGGATAGGATAGGATAGGATAGGATAGGATAGGATAGGATAGGATAGACCTAGGTTGGGAGAGACCTTCAAGATCATCGCGTCCAACCTATCATCTAACACCACCTAATCAACTAAACCATGCAACTAAGCACTCCATCCAGTCTCCTCCTAAACACCACCAATGACAGTGACTCCACCACCTGCCCAGGCAGCCCATTCCAATGGGCAATCACTCTCTTTGTGTAGTAGTGACAACTCCTATAATTTGATGGCACAAAATAATACTATGCCGGCAAACAACAGCAACTAGGATAAGTTGTCAAAGTCATGGTCATAACTAGCTATCCAAACAACATACAGTCTATGTTCCTGACAGAATACTAGGCCAACTTTTAGATCTCAATGTTTTCAGAAAAAGGAGAGGTAACAAACACCACACAAATAAAAACCCAGAATGCAAGGCCCTGGTTGATCTTCCTGTCTGCTAAAATGAGTAAAGTTTATTGAAATAATTGAACGATGGCTTATTATAACTTACATTACAGAAATTAACTTTTGAAATAAAACACCTTATATATTTCATATATACTAAGCAGCAAATTCTGAGCTGAATTATGCCTGCAAACCACACTATGTTTATCTAAATGCACGAGAACATCTCGTTCTATTAATATTCAGAGTAAAGCAGGCAGAGAAATACTGAGGATTGCTGCAGTCCCTGATCAACTCCATTTGCTTTACCAGTTGGTATGGTTATATGCTTACTGCTCAGTGTCTTTTAATCACAGACTGGCCGCTTCCTACACCATGTAGGAGGTGTGCCTGGCTTTTTAAACTAGTGATCTGCAAAACCAAATAGAACATTGTTTACCAGATCACAGAGAATACTCAAATGATACAGCAAAGCACAAACCTCAAAGATAAAAGGATTATTTCAAATCAAACAATCACAATTCATTCTCTGCAGTTTAAACCACTGCATTGTATGTCTGAATATTGAAAGCCTCCCTCAGTACTTGGGTCATAATGAGCTTTATGACATCTCTAGGTATTAGAATATCCTTCTCCCACATAGTAATGGGCTGGGACAGATCCCCTCCCCACCACAGGCAGAAATAAGGACTCAGACAAATGAATTGCAAAAGTGATGGAAAGTTTAAATAGGAAAACAATAAAAAACGACAATGAAAGTTTTACAGAGAACCACAAGCACCGTGACAAATAGATCCCAGACTATACCCATGAGCATCCCATCCCCACCTGGGGGGTACACCCAACCGCTCCCCCAGGGCTCCTTCTCCCCCCTCTGCCAACCCAGCCTTGGGCCTGGGCAGGCCCAAGGGAGGCAGCTCATGCCATGTTACCTAAGCAGCAGCAGGGGATGAAAGAGGAAGTGAAGACCCTGTGCTGATCTATTATAAGGGAGCAGGACATTATGGGAAATGGAATACCTGGCTTCCTGTGACCATCCCCTGGGCTGGGCCCACCCCTTGGGACCTCCCAGGTGTGGTCTGTGCAGTGGCATCCAGGCCAGCACCCAGCCTAAACCACCACACGCATCTGGGGACACATCTATGACTTGTTTGAAAAGGTACAAGTTCTGTTTTGCTGAGTGATACTATAGTTTTGACCTCTGGTTCCTTCGGAGACCATGAAAAAATGTTTTGAATAGTTTCAAGTACAAAGGAACAGACAAAAGAAAATAAAATCAGATGGCATAATGCACAGCTGTTTCAGAGGACTTGTCCTTCCAACACGGCCAGAGATGTCTAGACTTGCAAGAAGCAAAAAAAAAAAAGTCAGGAGCATAAATGGTCTCAATCCCTTAGAAGTATTTTTCAACTGGCAGTTGAAGTTTATGCTGAAAAGTCAAAGCTATTGAGATAAAAATCAACCTGATTTTCATACTGAAAGCCTCACACTGCTCTTGTTTTCCAGGGAAGAGTTTAGTGGTTTGTATTGCTGAGAGAAACAGGCAGATAAATGCAGGTGTTTTTCCCATATGAAGTTAAACCCCACTATTTATGCTCAGCTGTCACTAAAATGCCAACATATTTGAAAAGTAAAGACACCTGATTTATCCAAGAGATTACTATTGACAGCAACATCACTTGGTGAATAAGAACTCAGCAACCCACAGAAATGCCCCTCCCACATCCTCATGGGCCAGTAGTGCAGTTCTAGGAAATCAATGTTGAAAGCTTAGTCCTACATCCACTCTTACTTTCCAGAGGTAGTTTATGTCCCTCAGAGTATAAAGTCTAATGTTGTAGCTTGAAATGCCAACCAAAACATCCAAGGATAGTGGCTTTTTGCAGCACTTCAAAATGATATAGTTGACCAACGTACTACTTTTCCTGTGCAGTGGAAAAGGATGGAGAGAGACTGTGCATCATCATTGATGGAGAAGACAGGTCAGGCTCTCAACAGGGCAAAAAGTAGCTGCATGTTGTCATGCACACAGAATTGTAGATGAGCAGTAAGGCTTAGCTACACATATATAAACCCCAATTCTCCACCCCACACCCTCCACCCTGATACACACCAATCGGGTGGAAATTTCTTAGAGTTACTGCAGTTTTGCTGACTGTTAAGATTGCCTTTGTGGTACTATGAAGCCTATGTTGCTTGCTGAGTAGAAACTCTTGAACCTATTTTTTTTTTTTTAGTTTTGATGGGTGTGCTTTTTTGGTGTGGGTTTTTCTTTTTATTTTTTTGCTCTTTTTGTTTTTTATAAGTAAGAAAGTAGTCAGCCATATAACCAAATTTGTTTAGTTTCAAAGAATCACATTATACAATTGTTTCAGCTAGAAAAGATATCTAAGATACTCAAGTCCAACCGTTGACCTAACATCACCATGGTCATTAAATCTCTGGCACCAAGACAGCCCCCAGCTGTTATATTACCCATGAGTCCTTTTCTGTTCACAAATGACAGGTCCAGCAGAGTTCCTTTCCTAGTTGGATCCCTCACCAGCTGTTTCAGGAAGTTATCCTACACACACTCCAGGAACCTCTAGAACTGCTCCCTCTCGAGATGCTGTGTTGTATTTCCAGCAGAGGTCAGGGAAGTTGAAGTCCCCCACAAGTCAAGGGCTGGTGACTCTGAGGCTTCTTCCAGATGTCCAAGGAATATTTTACCTGTCTCTTCATCCAGGGTGGGTGGTCTATAGCAGAATCCCACCAGGATATCTGCCTTTTTGACCTTCCCCCTGATTCTTACTCATAAACACTCAACCCAGTGCTTCAGTCCTGTGAGACACCCCACCATGTTTCTGTGATGGCCGCAATTTCATAGGTTTTCTGATAAGCGGAAGGAGCTGGACGCCATTGTGTGTTTCCAATTCTGTGTTCATTAGTGTATGTGCACTTCAGTTAGTATAAAGGTCTTGCCACCCTTTTGCAGGGCAAAGTCCTAATTCCTATCTGTCTGGTTTTGGGTGCTCCTGTGGTTGCCAGCCCATGAATAACCCTTATGTCTTTGCTGTCATGTGAGACTCCATACCCTACCTCCACTAATATAGTAGATCGACACACGCCGTTAGCACACCATCCTTCAAATATTGCTCTGCTGCCCTGGGGCTTATTTCTAGCAAGCCCTACCCCCTTCCAATCTAGTTTGAAGCTCTTTCAATAAGCCCAACGGATAGCAAGTATAAGGAATGTATCAAGACTTGCTTTCAGAAGTGCAAATAAAAGTAAATGAACACTTTATATGGTAGTTTGCTTTCATGTGCTAATTTCAGGTTCACAGTCGATAATATACATTTGAAACTTAAATAAGGCATAAAAAGGTTACAAAGGACAGACTCCACTAAGCAAAAGCCAACATATCTATGTAGTTAAGCTACATGGGATTAAAAAAAAAAGAAAAAATGACATCAAAGGCACTGCCTTGTTCAGGCCTTTCAAAATACTTGTCATTAAAAGATGGTTTGTTGAAACTTCAGACAGGCTAAATGTATGCCGCATTTTGAGTGAAAGAATTACCTTTCCAGGGTTGCAATTATGACTGTACTTAGTTACCATAGCAACCTGGCAACATATAGATGTTGTCAGATGAAGACATCAAGGGGCAGATAGCGATTTTCAAATTGTCACATGCCAAGTGTCATTTTTCATGGGTATCTCTGCGCTCAGTTCAGAAAAAGAAAGTTAAAAAATGGAAAATTAGCATTTAAAACCAATGCTTTAATAGCCTTTAGATTGCATTATCAATATCCAAATTAGCTGAGCTATTTTAGTTTTTTTAAATTAGCATCTGTTTTTTCTTCCGCTCCCTCCCCCCCTCCCCCCAGCTAATGTGTTCTAAAATACAAGTATGGCATGGGGAGTTGAAAGGCAAAGAGGTTAGGCTCGGCTACAAAGGTCATCATGCTTTCATGGATATTTAAGTTCAGCTATTATTCTCCCATTTTTCTCCTGGTTTTAATTGTCCTCATACCTTGACTTGGGTATTTTCAGCCAGATGCTCTTTTTGACCTGTACTCCAATTCTTTTTGAGAGAGCAAAAGGAAAAATGGTTCTACACTAAAAGCCAGCACGGAGCATGTCCTACTGATACAAAGTTCTGCAAATATTCCAGCTGTGATCTATTCCTAAAGGTTGAGGCACCATGAAAAAAAAAATCCAGTACAAACACAGCTTTCAGTTCTCTTCAACAGGCAGCTCATACTGTGGTGCTGTCATCTATACTGCTATTTTTAACTTCTACTGACCCAGGTAGCTTAGCTCTATTTTATCTTAAGCCTTCCAACAATGGTGCTTAATTTATTAACATGGGCTTCTCATAACATGATGCTGTACTCATTAATGCCACAACATATATAGCCTGAAGACATGTTTGTGCATGCTTCCATCTAAGCAGAGAGAGCATGCAGGTCTTTATGCTAAAGCAAGGCAGAAGCACTGTTCCAGGATAAAGTCTGCCTGAATATCAAACAGTATAAGCAAGCAGAAAGCACCCAGCACAATCCAAACCTTCTTTGGACCAAGCTACTAATTTCAGAGTTTTAAAATAAATTTTCACTGGAATAGATTGCTCATCATTAGCATGATAGAGATGGTTTGGATCTAGTACCAAAGCATCTCAAAACTCAAATTCACAACCTTATACATCACCATTGTATATATAAATCTGCCTGGTGCCTTGAAATACCCACATAGTGCAACACTAGAAACTGGAAATGCAGAGTGGAAGCAAAAATTTCTTTAACTTATTGGTTAAGCATAATGTGAAGTTACTGCATTTAATGTGTACAGATTTGCTAAGAGAAATGTCAACACAACTGAGTTTGTTTTGGTTTGCTTTTGTGTTTGTGGTGGTTTTGTTTGTTTGTGTCTTAGTTTTGTTATGGCTTTTTTTTCTTGTGTTCTTGTTTGTTTTGTTTTTTAAAGTAAACTCAAAAGCATTTTACTTTGCTATTCCTAAAGATCTTCAGTAATCTGAATGACTTAACACTTTTTCTCTTCTGCAAAGAGTTAAAATAACAGATAACTAAAACTCAAGGAAAATTTGTGTAATTACACACTACAAAACAGTCTCATTTAGAATAGAATAGAATTAGCCAGGTTGGAAGAGACCTTTGAGATCATCGAGTCCAACCTATCATCCAACACTAATCAACTAAACCATGGGAAATAGTTTTAGTTAGCATTTGTAACAAAAGCATAGACTGTTCAAAGTATCTAGAAGTTTCTTCATAAAATTATGTGATTTACAGAATTAGACAACTAGTTTTGTGGTTTCAGATTTTCACTGGATAGCCAAAAAAGGTAAACAGCACTCCAACATATGTCTTTTCAGAATCATGTCTTTAGTCTCTTAACAAGTGCTTCAGAAAAAATACATTGCTCTATTCAATTCTATCATCTCTCAAGCTTGTAGAAATGAAAACACTGTTAAATTAAAACAGTGAACACTTTTTCTCTTCTTGTGCAAAGAAAGGCAATTTTATTAGTTCAGCTTCACCCAGCAGAAGAAAAAAAGATGTAACCTAAGGAAGCTCACCAGAGCCCAGGTATTCCATTATGCAGTAGCCATCATCAGAAAACAGAATTCAGTTCATTCCTTACCAATCACTGCACAAGACAAAAAGCAAGAACACTGGAAGTATGCATACATACTTCCAATAGTATGCTGGTAAAAAGCATGCATGTGTGTGTGAAGAAAAAAGCAGAAGTCTTTTATTAGTGTTAGCTCTAAATCTGACTTGCAGTCATATTTGAAATTTCACTTTAAAATTAAAATGCACTAATCTAGTCAATTATTTGAAATGTCAATCTGACAGGCCCTTCTGTCTTTCATTAATGAGTGCTGACCAAGTCAGATGTCTGTATCTATTTTTTAAACCTATACCTCTATCAGTTCTCCTCTTCTATTCCTGATTTGACACAAAATAAAACAAATTTAAAAAAAAAGGGGGGGGGGGGGAGGGAGGGAAGAAATGCTTGGTTTGGTCAAAGAATGAAGTACAGCCTTGTTTAGGATCTTGAGGACACTTTACACAAATCCTGGCTACACCAATGCCTTTGTCAGTAAAACAATCTATGAAGATATAGGCATCTATCAACCAAAGTTTAGTGTGAAAGAGATACCTCATTTTACACAAGCCTCCAAAGATCTATCAGACTGTACTGGCCCTCTGTTACTACCAGCTACAATGGGCTACAAGTTGTCTCCACATGGAGTAAGTTATTAAGACTATGTGTTTCTGTGGCCAGTCACAGGTCATTCTTAGCCTGTAGGTTTTCTGGGATTGCATTTAGTCACTTAGATCATTTGATGGACTGTAACTTTTCGAGCTGGTGAAACAGCATTTCTAAAAATGTACCAATCTGTCTTAATTTCTCTCCATTAGGAACTGTAGGAATTGACACCAACGTTCTTTAAAACAAGGAACCTTAGTAAGCTAGCACATTTCAGCCACGGCCTGACCTAAGGTACATGACAAATAGGATAAATATTAGATCTAACAGAAAACTCTTTCTTCCAAGCTGGAAGATACAGAGGAAAATATAACTGATTAAGAAGGACCTGTAATTTCCAAGTGGGATCAAAAAAATATTCAACAGAGAAAAGTAACTGCAGGTAAATATATTACTCAAACCCTCTAATACTTCTGACTGAAACAGAAATTACTAAGGGCCAGTTAGAGTACAGCTGAACTCTCTAGAAAAGAAGCAGACAGAAAGCCTCTCCTCATGCCACCCCACCCGTTTGTGTAATTAAGAAAAAGGACACAAAAGCCTACTCAATTAGGAAATAAGTGAAGATTTTAGTGAGCTTCATGTGCTCTTTTTCTCAGAAATAACCTCTCTTCAGTTTGACCTCAGAATCAAGTGTTGCTACAGAAGAGGACAGAATGATACAGGAAATCAGAACACAAAGTATCAATAGAATTTCCAAGACATGTTTGAAACTTGAAAAATATTACTTTCTAAAAAATTGTTTGCTAGACAAAAAAGGTCAATATCTTTGACATTCAAATGGCATCCATTTGGACATTTAATAGGTTAGTCTTAAAATCCTGAGACCGGCTTTAATAGTAAGCAGTTCAGAAGAAATTGTAACAGAAGGATATCCACATTGCAAGTTTTGGCAGTATTACTTCCAGTCTCAATAAAAACATACAAATACATAAGCATGGGAATATTTTATGTAGAGAAGGAAACAGTTCCAGAATTGATTAAAATCAAACACTTGTTCTATGAAACAGTTTTTCCTCAATCCTAACAAATGTGACTGAAGAGGCCCCCGATAAGTTGTTCCCACAAAGAAGAATTCATTTGGCGTTACTAGATCACATCAAATTGAATTCTACCCAGTTATCCCAGTACAGAGTAAGGTATCTTGCACTTGACTTAAAAGATGCTCTGGCAATATGAGAAAGCATTAAGAAATTTTTCTAGCTTATGTGCCAACCAAGATGTCCTTCACCTATTGGTGCAGCCATGGATTTCATCCTGCAGGATCATAGAGAAAACTAAAAGGCTTTTTATAAACAGGTAAGGAACTGAAATGGGGGACTCCGAAATTTTCAGCTCCTGAGACTCAGCCTTAATGACAGAACTTTATGCTATGTTACCCTTCTCTTACCTCTGTACAATTATCAGACCTGTATGCCTATCTCAAACTTGCATGCAGAATTAACTAAATGCTTTTGAAATCTATTCAGGGTGAAATGAAATTATTTTTTACATGTGTAATTGTTGAGTTTGGGCTGTTGTTTTCTGGTGGCGTTTTGTTTTGTTTGTTAAAAACATGGTGTCCTTCCTTTCTTCATGCATCAGAAACACCTGCAACTTTCAACTTTTCTCTAAATATTGTGAGAGAGCAGGTATGTTACAACAGAAGCTGTCAATAATTCATGTCCCTATGCCAAGTCCAAACTCTTGCAAGGCAGAGGTGCTGTTGAGATGAGCCAAAGCCTTAAGTATCACGTAAGAAACAAAAGCACTGCAGAGAGAAGCCACAACAGAAATGAGAGTTATGAAGACGAGATTAAAATTAGGACCCTGGTACTTGGCAGAAGAGAGGACTGATCTTAAATCTCCAGGCACAAACAGTACATACTGCCAAAAGCAATAAGAACTAGCAAGGGAAAATTATACACCTTTCCTCAATGTGCACTTTTTGAAAATTAAGGTGTCGAAATTCTATTAATCCTTTTCTGTCAGCATCTTTCTTCAGCTTTCATTCCTTTTCCCTTTGAAAGGCATAGAGGTCTCTAGTGTAATTTACAAAGACATCTTGGCATAGGAAGTTACAAATCATCTACGTAGGACACAGAAGTACTTCCATGAAGCAGAGGAACTTACTAAGTAATCTCTCAATCCATTTATCAAACTACCTGCAGGACTAATTTGAAGTCAGGTGAGCTAATAAACTTCAGCAAAGCAGCCACCAAGAGAGCATTCTGTTTTACTAAAAGGATTTGTAGCCTTTCCTCCCATCCCATCCTCCATCAAAACATACACACTTACAGACTCTTATCTCACTCTCTACTATAATAAATCAGAGGCTGAAAAAGCTAGTAGAAAGCAGAACAATAGGGTGGGAAATCATGACCTTTGTGTGTAGTAATTGAAAACCACAGAGAGTTCAGAGTGCAGAATGGACTTCTGGACACATCTATGCTGGGAGCTTTGAAGCCTGAAATTATCCACTGTGACAGCTCTAGGATTACACAGCAGTGCAGTAAACTGGGAGTGGGTTAAATAATTATCGTTCACAGCATTAGTAGGTAATTGCATAATCAAAATTACTACACAGATTTACTATTATCTTATTTACAAAAGCATATTATTTTTTTCCATCTCTTGGGACAGCTAACGTTTGTACCATCTGCTAGGATGTATAATTTGTGGAGTGTACAGACCAGCTACCGAGACTGTAAATGGCTTCAGAGGGCAGATGTGTCTTTCCATACCAGTGCTCTTACCATTACACTGTGCAGACAGAAATAACACTGGAAACATTAACAAGAAGGAGAAAAAAAAAGATGGGGGAAAAAAATAGTTTAAAGTGTAGTTAAGGAGAAGAGTGACTGAGTATTTAAGACATAATTCGCTGTTACCACCTCACCCTCTCTAACTCTATTCACCAGTAACTATTGTACTACTGCCCAGGCATAGTGTGTATCACCAAGCAGTAAAAAACTCCAAACCCTGCAACTTCTATGTTTGCCACCATAAGAGGCATCAAGTAGCTTCTGGCTTACCTAATGTACTCCATACGATCCTAGTTCTTCACGTTCAGGTCACTCAAGTTAAACAAAGAACCCTCCCGCCCCCAAAATCCTAAACCATGTAATTGCCTTGGCAATCTCATAGTTAGAAAATCACAATCCCCTTCCCTGCTACATCTTTCAGTATAAACACTGAAGGTGTTTGACTGCAACAAGACAATTTATGACCAAAAGGCTGAATGCCTTTTGATTTTTCAATAATAAATTTCCCTCTATTGAAGACAATCTTAATAGGCAAATGAAAAGCTTCTGGGGATGACTTTCCTGGCCTGCATTAGGAATAGCATGGCCAGCAGGAGCAGGGAAATCATTGTGCCCCTGTACTCTGCATGGGTTAGGCCACACCTTGAGTACTGTGTCCGTTCTGGGCCCCTCAGTTTAAAAAGGACATCGAGACACTTGAACGTGTCCAGAGAAGGGCAACAAGGCTGGGGAGAGGCCTTGAGCACAAGCCCTATGAGGAATACATAGAATATACATAGAATACATAGAATAAACCAGGTTGGAAGAGACCTTCAAGATCATTGCGTCCAACCCATCAACCAATCCAACACCGCCCAAGCAACTAACCCACAGCACCAAGCACCCCGTCAAGTCTTCTCCTAAAAACCTCCAGTGATGGCGACTCCACCACCTCCCCAGGCAGCCCATTCCAATGTGCAATCACTCTTTCTGTATAGAACTTTTTTCTAACATCCAGCCTGAACCTCCCCTGGTGCAGCCTGAGACTGTGTCCTCTTGTTCTGGTACTGCTTGCCTGGGAGAAGAGACCTGGGAGAAGAGACCAAAAGGAGAGGCTGAGGGAGCTGGGATTGTTTAGCCTGGAGAAGAGGAGGCTCAGAGGAGACCTCATTGCTCTCTACAACTACCTGAAAGGTGGTTGTAGCCAGGAGGGGGTTGGTCTCTTCTCTCAGGCAACCAGCAGCAGAACAAGAGGACACAGTCTCAAGCTGCACCAGGGGAAGTTTAGGCTTGAGGTGAGGAGAAAGTTCTTCACAGGGAGAGTTGTTAGCCATTGGAATGTGCTGCCCAGGGAGGTGGTGGAGTCACCATCCCTGGAGGCGTTCAAGAGGGGATTGGACGTGGCACTTGGTGCCATGGTCCAGTCATGAGGTCTGTGGTGACAGGTTGGACTCAATGATTTTTGAGGTCTCTTCCAACTTTGGTGATACCATGATACTGTGACTTCTGTCTTCCATGTTGTTCACCAAGAGGGTGCTGAATTAGGTAATTGGATATTTCTATATGAAGCAGAGCTAACCTCTAATTTCTAAAGACTTGAACAATTAAATTAAAAAACTATTAAATTGCAAACACACTTACTGCAACAGAACGAAAAAGCTAATAGACAAAAAATGTATCAGGAGAAAACATTTCAGAATTAGATTACTTAATCAAAATGCTAAGCACAGTAAAAGACTGAATCTGAAGCCACACATTTTCAGGGTAAAACTAATCATGCTTGATTTTAAAACCTGCATTATTACCATTTTAGTGCCCCAACCTCACACCCCCCTGCCCCAGCTTTTTTTTATTATTATTATTATTTTTAACCAATTACTTTTCAAGAAGGGTTGGGAATGGTGCCACATCACACAAAATTGTCATAGTCTACCACCAGCTAATGAAGAGCAATAGAACAATAAGCTAGCCTCTGTTAGAAACCCATTTAAGCTATTTTGGTCTGAAATTGTTGCAAATCAATACTAGCATCACTAAAGTCAGCACTAAATTTCAAATTCTGCAAATTAAATAAAGAGATGGCATTAGAGAAAGCTCATGAACTTTCTCTTCCTTGGCATCTTCAACAGGAATCACTTTCCTTTTCCAGGGAAAATGCTTTCCCCCATATTCTGGCCCTTCCTAGTAAAAGTCAGCAAGTCCACCTACTCCATTTCTAGTTGTATGTAAACCCATTCAGACACCCTGACTATACGTACCACATACTCTCACCAGGTGAGCTGAAAACTATGAAAAGTGTTTTTTTTGCATAGTGGTCCAAGGATCTGAAGTACCTATGTCATACATGTAGAGTCAGACTTCCAATTCAACCTTCCTCCCTCAAGTTGAAGGCTCCTTTACTTTTTCATCTCATCAGTATCTCCATTCATTTTTCCCCAATAGTTCAGAAATTAACCACTTGATGGAATATGTAATTTCAAACAGTTTCCCCTGAGGATGACTAAGAAACCACATCTTGGATGCAGTTCTTTTACACCATCCACATCCTAGCATTTCATAGACAAGTCTAAACACAATTTCCTAATTTTTTAAAATTTGTTTTTAATGTATGGTAACACTACAATTTATAGAACATAAGTAATTTGCTTATATCTTAAAAAGAAAACTCTGTTTTAAAACAGGAATGATAACTTTTCTTATATAGAATCATAGAATCAATAAGGTTGGAAGAGACCTCAAAGATCATCAAGTCCAACATGTCACCACAGACCTCGTGACTACTAAACCATGGCACCAATCCCTTCCTGAACACCTCCAGGGATGGTGACTCCACCACCTCCCTGGGCAGCACATTCCAATGGTTAACAACTCTCCCTGTGAAGAACTTTCTCCTCACCTCAAGCCTAAACTTCCCCTGGTGCAGCTTGAGACTGTGTCCTCTTGTTCTGCTGCTGGTTGCCTGAGAGAAGAGACCAACCCCCTCCTGGCTACAACCACCTTTCAGGTAGTTGTAGAGAGCAATGAGGTCTCCTCTGAGCCTCCTCTTCTCCAGGCTAAACAATCCCAGCTCCCTCAGCCTCTCCTCATAGGGCTTGTGCTCAAGGCCTCTCCCCAACCTTGTTGCCCTTCTCTGGACACATTCAAGAGTCTCAATGTCCTTTTTAAACTGAGGGGCCCAGAACTGGACACAGTACTCAAGGTGTGGCCTAACCAGTGCTGAGTACAGGGGCACAAATGTCCCCCCCATCTCTACACTTGTCCTTCAGACTGATGTTCAAAAATGTATTTCAATTAAGATTTTAACACAATCTTTTCCAAGATGATACTCAAGAGGAAATAAATTATATCTGCATCCTCTGAACAACATATTATTCACAGCAGCATTTCACTAATCTTTTTAAGACTTAATCTAATGTTTGCATTTTACTGCTATGGAAAAAGAAAGTCAAGTAAAATTAAGAAAATCTAAGTCCACTGACTCCATGTTGATTTTAAGAGAAACAACCCTTTTGATCTTTACATCCTTAGCAAAGCTGCAGTGTTTCAGATCAATGAAACCATCAGGAACAGAAATGTACAAATACACTGCCCATTCTCTTCAGGTGCATCACTTTTAACAGACAGAGCTTATATGTAGCAGTATTTGTTCCATGTTCAGGCTACAGTACAGTAATACTATAATTATCATGCCAGCCTCAGACAACACATAGCTGTTGCCACATTCACCATCGTATCACCATTGGTTTTATGCTTTAAGAACTGACAGTAGGTTCTAAATACTTCCTATACTTAGCAGTTGCATTCAACATTGCTTGCTAAATCATCTGAAGCAGTTTTGATTATAAATTATTATATATTGCAATGCCAGACTATAGTGAAATGTTTGTAATATGTAGCATGGTGTATGCAAATCTTGGGAACAGAAAAGAAGCTGGAGAACTTGATACACAAATGACAGAAGCTCTAAAACAGCAAACCTGAGCGGGCTCATTTCTATTAGTACAAAACACAGAATAAAAGAAAAAATGGCATGAAAACACAAAATCCTTTGAGGATGAAAAAAGTTGAAAGAAAAATTATATAGCTTTAAAGACAGAATATGGCATATCAACTGGGCATCCAAGTGCAGCAGGGAGGCATACAAGTAAAGGGCAGTTGTCAAATTCCTGACATTGAAGTTGGGAAAGGAAACCAGAAATCCTGTGTTTAGAAATGTCACTGATGCAGTCTCTGTATCTTATTTTTATATAGTTCAAGACATGCCACACAATTTTGAAAAGAAAAAAACATACCTACATGCAGTGACCTGAGCTATGGGACATGCAGTGAGGAATCAAATTCTCAATAGTATGCAATTTACAAACCCATAATTAATACAGAACAGGTACTAGACTATACTGCTTCCTTAGATCTATGAATCCAGCTCTGCCATGTTTTCCTCTTACACAATTTAAAATGCTTTGGAAGAACCACCCATGGTTCCTGCTCGCTGCCAGCCATGATTTTGAGGGGATCTGATGAGGTGTTTGAAATACAGGATAACAATAGTTTTGAAGGAGCAGGCCTGTGCAATGCAAAACAGAAAAAATGGTTTGAAATTCAGATGTTGATGGTTTAGCTTCCTAGGAGTTTCAGTCTTGCACCTGGGTCAGTTGCAAGCCATTTGAGAAAAGATAGAGTTGCCTTCAGCCATTTTATTCTCATTGATAAGGAAAGACTTTGCCACATGGAATAAGAGCTATAGAGATTGTGTGACATGAGAAGATGCTAGAGTTCAAGCAAGAGTATAAACAAAGAAGGTGGTGATGTGGCTAAACAGACAACTGTTTGTCTGGACAAACAGACTAGCCTGACAACTGAAAAATGTAGCAGAAGGGAAACAAACAAGCAGGAAGCAGCAGACTCTACACCTGCCTTTGAGCTGCAAAAGCAGATTTATTAACAGTTCAGAGGAAGGCCAAGAAGCATGAACTGAAGCAGCCACACAATATATTCACAAGTCCTTGGCATAGGTCTTCTTGAGGATTCAGACAGGTGTGCAAGTGTTGGTAGGGTTTAAGACAGAACAAAGAGGCTGAAGGAGCTAAGGATCTGTGTCACAATGCCCATGCTTTGAGAGGCATATGGAAAGGTCAGGACAAGTCACAGGGTCACTGAAGGGCAGCTCTGCTAGTGCCTTTGCAGTATGTGGGGAAGTATTTCCTCTGTCGTTCCAGAAGGAACACTCGCCTTCCACTTGAGCTGAATGCCACAGATGAAGAAGTGTGCTACTTAAAATGTCATGTGGAACATCCTTGACTTGGCTCTTATTTAGTTTTAACCCAAACTTTTTTTTTTCCCCCTAGAAGACATACTAGAATGCTGAAAAATTACCATGGTATACAGTAAGTAACAATGGTTCAGCAGGGGAATTTCTGTTCTACTCAGTATGTAGAGCAACTGGCACGAACCACAGGGAGTGCTTCTGTATTGGTGTTTCTGTTAAAATTTCCACTGGTAGGTGTTAAGCTATCAACCATTTCTATATATGCACACACACAGAACTTCCTTGAGTGGTGCAAGGTTTTTACAAATCTATTAACAATAAAAAGAAAGCCAAGGAAAACGTCCACCCTTTGTTGAAAGTGGGCATGAGGAAAAGGCCCAGGTACTTGATGTTGTCTTTACCTCAGTGTTTGATCTTCAAACCCATTATCCTCAGGGTATTTAGCCTCCTGATAGGGATGGAGAGCAGCATCAACTTCCGATAATCCAGGAGAAAGCCACCTGGACACTCACAAATCTATGGGGACAGATAGGATTCACCCAAGAGTGCTGAGGGAGCTGACAGTGAAGCTTGTAAAGCCGCTCTCCGTGACCTATCAGCAGTCCTGGTTAACAACAGAGGTGCCAGATGATTGGAGGCTCACCAACATGATACCCATCTACAAAATGGGCCAAAAGGAGGATCTGGGGAAATATGTATGCAACTAGACAATTATCTGGCCATAAGAGGGACTAACTGGAACACTTCAGATTTGGTATTCCAAATGGTATTGAAATTAAATGTTAAATAATCCTTAAGATCACATTCCAACATATTTGACAAACTAACAGATTTTAAATGTGTGTTTTTAAAAGTATACATTCTTCCATCCTTTATTTCTGTTCAGATACCATAGGCAATGGGTTCCCCGCTGGTGAAATGACTGACTGTGTACAGTCACTTTACAGAATGTTATGCAGAACAAAATTCTCCTATACTGAAATTCACCAACCCCTTTATCTAGATGAAGCTACAGGTGTCAAATTAATTTTGAAGGAAGAGTCAGGCTATGTGAATCACAAAATCTACCCTGTACAGGTTCTTGTTTGATCTTTCACAAGTACTTTTCTTTTCCCATGATCAAACAATACGCCTGAGTGCAACGCAAACACATTGCCTCTGTCAAAAACAACAAATTAGTTTTTACACTTTTACAATAATTTTCTGTATTTCCATATCATGTTACAACATGACATATTCTCAGCTGCAAACAGATTATTCTGTTACAGAATCTTACAACATTCCTTATAGCTTCACTTTATTTAGAATTATATGATGTGAGTATTCTAAGTATGAAGGCAAATAAGTTAATTAAAGAGAGAGCGAGCTCCAAAACCAGAAGCTTGCACTTTAGAAATGTTCAGTGCATATTTTTTAGAGTAATAAATTCAGATTAATGTAACATATCAATCATGTATTTTAAATAAATACATGGGAGAATATATTTTAAGAATGCAGGCCATAATATTACAAAGTAAAATAAAGGTATGAGAATAAATAGCCTACTACTTCTGCCCCCTCTGCTCCCCACACCTAACACCCCTTTTTGAGCAAGATAATTGAGAGAAATCTAATAAACTTCAAGCAGACTTTAAAGCGGAAAACAATCTTTTACTTCCACTTAATTTCTGTTTAGTATCACAAACTTTGGCATTTCAAGCTCTAAGTTCCCTTGATTTTCCTTACACCAAAAGAAGCAAGAATAAAACCAGCCTGGCTTGCTGCTATGTGACCTACTACTTTCCTTTGGAGGAGATGATAAATAGCTGATGGGACAGCTCATGTTGTGCAGTTAAACAAATGTCTCCGTGAGGCATATATATTAGCAGACATTTAATACCAGAGCTGCCACCATGGTCACATATGAGGCAAAGTAATGCCAGAGGCACTTCACTTCATCAACATAGAGTCCAAAGTGTCCAATCTACATGGAAAGTATGGGGAAATTGTGATACTGCTACCATGGCCACTAGTCTGCCGTAAGAAATCATCCATGTGGTTTCCAGGATCTACTGCTGTTTCCAGGGACAATTCTGCACCATGTAACAGATTCTTAGGTTGTCATGGGGATTACTAGAGCATCCAGTACCTGTGTCATTCCAAAGCATATTTTGGCTAAAATAAAATATCTATCTGCAACAAACATGCTTCTTGGAAGACAGCACAAGAGTAGTTGCTAAGATGTATTCGCAATGGCACTAGGATGTCCCATTTCTTGCACAAATATGCATTCATCACACTTAAGACAAAATGTCATCTATGTTGATGATAGATGAATCTTTCTCTAAACAATAATTTTTTCATTTTCTTTGTGACACATTCCAGTGGCTTTCTAATTGTGCAATGCATTTCCTTGTAAGCAATATAAATAAACATCTGACAGAGACCATTAAGTCAGCTATCATTTCACTTTGCAGGACTAAAGCATACCAAAACAAAATTTTGAACATACACTTCATTCAGAAATTTAGCAATTTCAGCAATTTGCATCTATTGAGCAAATACATTTAAAGGAACTGAGGCTGGCTATCAGTTCTCTAGTGCTATCTATTAGAAGCAATGATGCAGTTGACTAAAGGTGAGCATGTTTGACTCAGATGACAAACTAGGGTTTGAGCTTTCTACGCAATATATTGCCAAAATGCTCTCCCTTTTCTTTTTGGCCTTCTTTTAAAAAACAATTGCTAGAAATAAGAAATAAAGGTTTGAGGGTTTTGTGGTCAAAACTTGAAAACAAACAAATTTGTTAAGAAAAAGAGCTGACAATCTTGCAAATTTGAATCCTACAAGTTTATAACGTGCAAGTTTTACCATCTCTTTGAGTGTACTCCTTCAGCAGGGAAAAACTAGTTCAGTGGCCAAACTTCAGCCTCACCCAGCAAAATCGTTCACAAGAAGCTCTGTTAGCTTCTGAAATGAGGAGCAGCAGCATAGTTAAAAAAAAAAGATAAATTATTATTCTAAGTCACACGACCAAGGCAAATGCCCAACAGATTAAACTTGTGCCTGAAAGAGTATAGGCTGAACTAGCACACCACCAGCTTACTCAGAATAAGGTTCGTTAGGTATTTTAGTCCAATCTTAGTCCTTTTTTAGACAGCATTCTTGTCACATTGATTGTCTTTACAATTTACACAAGATTTTAGCCTACTCCTAAAAAAATTTAATTGAAAAGGAGAAGGAAGTATAAAGTATATGTAATTATCAGGTATGTTTGAGTAATAGCAATACCATGAAACGTAAAAGTACAGAAACACTTCAAAATTTCAGTAGATAGTTCCAAAACCTATTAATAGGCTTCAAAGTTGGCACAAGAAACTAGTGTCATTAAAGGGCACTACACATTGCTAACATTGATCCTTTGTACAGTTTGAACAATCACCTTTACTGATAAACAGGGACATTTAAATCATTTGCTACTTCTTCCACACAAATTAATCCTATCTTGGCAAAAATAAACTAAAAAGTAGATGATCTCTGATGATGAAGATCAACAAAACAGGCTACAAAAACTGTAAAAGTTGCCAGTAAAAATAGACAGTAAAACACACTTTCACGTGCTTCATATCACATGCCTGAAAGAGTAAAAAAGAAAAAGAAGTCTCTCAGCCACGATCTTTGTCATGGAAATAACTAAGGAGCAGCCAAACTGCAAATACATTTTAAGCTCCCTTACCCACTTCCTACATGCAAGAGTGTGCAGCGGCACAGCAGATGGCTATCAAGAAAATGAAGCTGAGTGCAAACTGGCTGTAGATGTCCATAAAGTTTGAAAAGTTATTTTTATCTTCTGCAAAATTTATTCAGGTTTTCCCCACTGAAAGCAGACAAGTTGGTCATATAAATAACTTCAAGTATCTGGGCTTTAATGAATAACCAGCAGGTTATTGTAGATAATGCTGATTGGTAGCAGGCACAGCAAATGATCAGGGAAGTAATTTCTGAACTCTTGAAATAAATAAATAAATAAATAGAAAAGAATAATCCTCACTACCAGCTATCTTCATTGAGTGTTGGTAAAGAAGCCTACTTGGGCACCCCCACAGAGCCCAGCACTTGCCAGGCAATGAGAAGGTCCCCAAGCCACGAGTAGAGGCTCCTCTGGAGGGAAATCTGGGGAGGAGAGCCTACAGACAACTAAAAAGGAGGACCAAAGGAGTAGTTAGTTTATGCAAACATTTCTTTGTCTAAATAACTTCTAAGCCAGTGTTGTACTACTTTAAAGAATAGTACTCATCAGTACAACCAAAAAAGAAAGGTCAAGACTGTTTTATAGGACATGTCTGATACCTGACAAGAGTAAATACCCCAATAAAAGAAAATAAGTTTCCAAGGTTTAGTCAGTCTTCAGCTAAGGAAGTTCTGTTAGATTTTATTTTTTTTTTAAAAGACATGTATGTACCAATTCAATCTCTATTATGTTGTTTGAATTTAAGAAAACTTCAATATCTACACATTTTCCATGACCAGCATGCTCACACAAAATGCTTGAGATAGGTACATTAAGCAGATTCAGTTTAGCTGAGTCTAGTCACTGGGGACAGGTAAAAACTTGGTGAGAGGAAGTGGGACCTGGGTGAAAATGAGGCTCAGGCTGACAGGCAAGCCATGGAGAGAGGTTTGACAGATGCTCCCCTTGTTCCCCAAGTCCACAGCCACAGTTCCTGTATAAGCAGCTTCCCTCACACTGTTGAGTTTCTGAAAGTATTTCTAGGTTACCCTTAAGAAATTCAACCAGAAAACTGGAACAGCCTAGGACAATGAGCTGGCACCATAACTGCTGCATTTAATATCTACATAGAAGCAACAGCAGCTGAAGTGTTAAGCAGCTGGTTGCTTCCATTTGATCTAATTAACACCCAACACTGCAGTGAGGAAAACCACATTTCAAGATAGCAAAGAGTATCTACAAAATTCCAAGCTTGAGATCCTGAGCTCCTAAAAAATGAAATAAAAAAACCCTCTTTAATTTTTCCAAACTATTATTTTGCAACAGAGGTTACAGACCACACAAGCAGAGAGGCAGACTCAGAAGTTTTGCTTCTTGCTTTTCTGTAAACTGCAGGTTATACCAAAAATACAGAGCTGTTCGTAAGTGAACAAGTTGACAGAGGAAAGGTCAGATTGCTAAAGAATAAACCTACGGAGACTTCTCCCTGTCATTGAGATTCAGCAGAGAGCTTTATATCTTGGGAATGCAGGAATATATAATCATGGATGGGAAATCTGCCAAGAACAAGTCAAGAGGAAGGAGACGAGAGAGTCAGCGATTTTGCTTGCTGCTTTTATTGTTTTATTTTAGATGAAAATGAATGGAGTATTTAATGCTGTCACAAAATAACATCTACATATGGGGCTTTCTACATTCTTCTGGCCAATGTTAATATATTTTCTTGAGGTACTGTTCTTGTTCTGAAATTGTTATCAATTCAGAAAATAATTATTTAAAAAGACATCATGAGCATGAAAATAAGTGTTTATTAAGTATTAATAGCTTCCTAGCTGTCAAATAATAATACTAATAAAGTAGAATTATCCGGAAGACCTACTTACTCTTTTAATGTCTTTCAAGTCCTGATATTTTAGATACAGTCAAAGTGACCTGAGGTGAGCACCATTTACTAGGTAAAATGACACACACTTCATCATGTTATTTATTTATGTTGGGGTTGCTTGAAAATCAGATTTTTAAGAGGTATATAAAAGAAACCTATAAGCACTTATAGATTTCTTTAAGATTAAAGCCATGAATGTTAGTCCTCCTTGCCAAATCTTCCTGAAGTCTACATACAGAAAGGGCACTAGGGACACAGCCTTCTTTTTACCTTTTCCCCATATGAGCACTCCACTCTTTGAATTCCTCTGCTTCCTACAGTATCACTTATAGAAGCAAATCTGAGAAGGAAGAATGTATGTGGAAGGAATTAGCCTGTTTAGGGCTGAATTAAATTACATAGAGAGAAGATGGGAAAACATGAGGTAGTGGCCACCTCTTTGTTTTTTTCACATCATCTTATGATCTTAAGGACCTGCAGCTTGTCACTAGGATGGACAGCCTCAGGTTTGAAGCAATGCACTGTCATCAGAACTGTTGCTTGCTCTAATTTCAAAATGCTAAGAATCTTACCAGTTATTCACAAAACTGAATCATGTACTAAGAATTGTGCAGTCATCTGGTGAATGTGCTACAGATTAAATATTACAGTAATTTCTGTGAAGAAAGATAGCAGAGGAGTGGTGACGCTTCTTTTATTGGAGATGTTTGGAAAACTGGTCATTTCCAATTAACCCAGCAATGTCCTGTTTTTCAATTAGACAAGAATCTCATTTGTGTGTTCTTGAAGACGACGGGATACTTTGCTCCCTGCCACTTTTAAATGGTGCAAAGTTAACCTTATTTGTGCCTGAAAAAACATTTCATTCACATTTTCAAACAAGGTGCTAGAAATACCCTTCAATGCAACAAGATAAAAATGTATCAGATGCAGCAGGAGAGACAGTTACAATCTCCAGTCCTGCACTGAATTTAATTTCCTGCCATAGCTGCACAAGAGCATTGGGATGGGAGTGGGAGGCATGCAGATTTGGACTTTACGAGAAAGGAAATCTATCCAGTACCCAGTTTTTGCAAATAAGTACCTCCATATTAAGTTTTATATCTTATACCTAAAGTTCAGGTTTTCAAATGAAATACATTCCTCTAACAAAAGCAAATTATATTTATGCTGCTTGAGTAGTATTTTCAGATCACAGAACCTTTAAATTATATTTAGCTCTTCCAAAGCCTAGGGCAGCTCTAACTCCATAATCATGCTCCTTCTTGTGCTCATACTTCATATGCTTCAAAACTTCCCTCTTCTAACCAGCACATTTGAAATACATATGGCAGAAAGATGAATCAATAGGAAATTCCCATCCGCCCTTTGCTAAGATTTTGGGGGGGAGGGGGGGGGGGGTTGGGGTGGAGTGGGAATCACTTTCCTGAGGAGATCGAGAAACTGGTTGACTTCACCTCTTTGCAGCACTGAAGATGTTCTTGTATTCTGTTCTAACGTTCATGTGACTCAAAGACCTGGAGCTGTGCAAGAAATCCCTTCGGTTTTCTGTTCAAATCTCATGAGCATTGCCTTCACAATCTCTCAGTGGTGTTACCCTAGTTCTCTCAGGTCTGCTTTAAGTCTTTTCTTCCTCCAATGCTCCACTTCGAGCGGAAGTGTTAACAATAGTAGTTATTCATTGCATTATAAAATACTTAGTTGTGTCACATTTAAATATGTTGTTTGATTCTCCCATTATGTAAAATTACTGGGTAGATGGGAGGGAAAGATGAGAGCACTATTGCTGAATTGTCATGCATGTGCTGAAAAAACCCCATGACTGTAAGGCCCAACAGGTTTTCATTCTGCTGAACTGGGACCTATTTAAAACAAAATGATACATTTAAAATGATTTCCTAGTGGATTCTATTATAAAAATAAATTAATGACTGCTATTAAATAAAACATTTTGGCACTGAATATTATGGCAACTTGATTTGCATAATTTAACAGTCGCAGGGACTTCGAGAAATAACAATGTAAATGAGCACTGAAAGTGTGCAGTAATGAAAGAGCAGACTTTATCATGCAAAAGACTCTCCCTCATGATTTTAAGGTTATCTTTTCAGTTCTTAATTATATTTGTAAATAAAGATTAAAAAAGCATTGCCAACCCTTCTGCTGTCATTCCCTTCTGCTATTGTTGTGGATACCTACAAGTTTCTCTTCCCATCTCTTTTCCGTAAAGGAAAAATTTAGTTCTGAATATAGAAGAATGAAAGAAAAATCCTCAAAGATAGAAAAACATATCTAATGTAGATATATAAAAGAAGACATTACTAACAAATTATAATATTTTTTTAACTGGTTCCTGTCAAACAAACCCTGAGATTTCATATAATTATGAAAGCATTAATTCAAATAATCCCAAATAAGAATGTTTGACTTAAATATTTCATAAATAATTAAAAAATATATAGATTTCAGTAACAGTTCATAGATTTATCTTTGTTTCAAAAAAAAAGTTGTATTAGTAAAATACACAAATGAATACTTATGCAGCAGTCAAGAATATATGTTTTTTGCATGTACACAGCAATTAAATACCCTGGAGATATCCTGCTCCACAAACAATACTATGATTCTCTTTTTTTTTTAACATCCAGTTTAGATACACAACACCAGATAATTTGGCTTTCAGTTTGTCCTCACTAGCTCATGGAAAAAGCACTAAAATACTGAGATACTTGAAAGCTTCATAAAATATTTAAGGCTAGCCACGGTCACAAGAACATGTGAACTAGGAGATTCTTAGTTTCAATGTCCTGCTTTGACTGACACAAGTAAGGGCAGGTAAATATTGAGGTAAGTGCTCTCAACAGAATCTAAGGCATATGTGAGAGGTCCAATTTAATGCGATACTGTGTCACCTCCAACTTACTGCACACTGGGTTTCACAAGAGACATTGAACAATCCAAGTCAAACAAGTAATCTGAAAACATATGGCGCAGAAGGTCAATATTATTGCTGCCCATAGTGGTTCTACTCATTCTGACACAGAGAAACAAAACTTGCTATGGAGAATCATATGCATCTTCTGGGAGTATACTCATTATCTCCATAATAATTCAACCTTCATTTTCAAAACCAAAGGGGGAAAAAAAAAAAAAGTGCTGCAGCTACCATCTTATTATTAAGCCTTCAAAATAAATTTAATAGCCCCAAAATAACACTGATAAGCTTCTGACTGCAATCCATCTGGAATGGACTTCTGACTTAATGCAACTAATGTGCTTTTTGCTTTATGGAATGCAATTCAGACTAATTCCCAACAAAACCATGGTAAAGTAAAGGGGAGGTCATGGACTAGAAGAGATCAAAATACAATATCAAGTGTCTGTACAAAACCAGATAAGTAATGTAGCTCAGACAGTTAAATAAACAAACGGGAAAGTATAATCCAGCTAGATTAGCATCATAAGCGTGCTTTGTTACATACATGTTTAGTCACACATGCATACATATATTCACATGCATATAGTGTCAACATTTTAAGATTATTTATTTTAGTTCAACAAATAAATCCAGGTATTTCTCAGTAAAGTCTGAAGGTTTTTTGACAGATAAACTTAACCAGCCTGCTGTAGAAATAAGGCTGCTTAGGAAAACCCCAATAGTATAATCATGAAAAGCAAAGTTATATGTTATTTCACAGATTAATGCAGCAGAGGTGAATTTATTAGAAGCCATCTGTCATTGCAAATTTCACTGACTGAGTAGTTTGGGCTTTTTTAGCAACTTATACTATCAGAAAACGGAGGTCTTATTTACTTCCTTCTTATTCATGAAACATCTTGAAATGCAATAAATTATCCCTTAAGGTAAAAGCTTTTAAAAAGTACTTTATAGGGATTTTTTTTTTTAACTATGCATACAAATGGAGTAGCAAAAACATTCTTAAAAAATAGTTTGAGAAATGTAGCAAGTGAAAGTGAAATAAGCCTACAAAACACACACACAAAACCCAACCAAAAAAATCACCAAGCACTTCCTGTACCTAAGAAGTCATCAACACAGGATCCTTTCTGAAAGGAAAGCTATGCCATTAGCCAGAGAGAGGAAGTTTACAATACCCTTCATCCACCAAGGAATACCAGTACCAGTACTCCAGGCTAACCTCAAAATTGTGTTCTGTTGATGTAACCTGCTGTGCTGTTCAGAAATACTTTCATCTCCCACACATAGTAAGCAACTTTCACAAGTCTGAAGTAATTGTTATGAATACCAAATCCAACATCTATTACTTGAACTGCTATTTTGAATAGCTATTTTTAAAGATAAGATTTTTAGTGTTTACAAGGTTTTGATAGTGTAATTTTACATGTGATGTCTCCTCTGAGCAGCAGCAAAAGACACATTTGCCTCATTTGACGCTCTTTGCCTTAACTATTAGTGCAAGAGAACAAGCAACCTGGTAAGAGAAGCTAAAGTTTTAATTTTTGAAAAAAACCCTAAAGTTAATCAGCAAGAATGTAGCAAGTGACCAAATATGGAAAAGTATCACTAAAAATGTTTACAATCTAAAATAATGATGATCAAGTAAGTCTGCAAAGCCAGACTAATTGAAGTGTTTGCTGTGTACAAAGGCTTCAAGACTTTTCCCAGTTTCTACAACACACATTTTATTAAGGTCTCTGCACAGATTCTTGAAAATTACCTGAGCTACAAAATGAATTGGAAAATTCTGACTACCTACATAAATCCCAAATTCAATGATCTCCAGAGGTCCTTTCCAATCCCTACCATTCTGATTCATTTCTTAGCATTTTGAAGATTGCTGAAGTACAAGGCAACCTAAGAATGCCTATCACTGCTCAAAAAAAAAACCCCACACCATGCAACAACCAATAAAAAACAACCAACACAAAAAAATACCAAACCCCAAAAACACCCCACAAACAACCCCCCCAACTTTATGTATAATGTTTAGCAAAAATGAGGAACTATGACAAATTTATAACTGCAGCTTTGCCAATGAACAGTTTCAGGAATCAGCACCCTTGAATCAAACACAAAAGACAGTCATATCACTGTATCATTAACACTTGAAGCGCACTTGAAGTCCAATCTGTTGGACTGTATGTGGTCATGAAAAGCCACAGCACAGATTTGCTCTGACCAACCTCGTCTGAGGTAGCTCTTCAAACAACTTCTGGATTTATGTGCCTCTATCATGCTTCAAAAGATTTAACACACAAGTACAAAAAAATCCTACACAAGTACAAAAACCTGACCTTGACCTTCCCATTCTTCTGATCTTTCTAGTGCTTCCTGTTTAATGGAAAACTGTAACCAGGTTGGAAACAGCATGAGGCATGGGCCACATAGTATTTAAAGTATAATCTGATGTCTTTAGTACATTTCAAGAAAAACACTGTCTTCCAGGAATCCATTTTTAGGTGTTTCTACCCAACAAGGAAATACAATCTAAAGCTGAAAAATAGGTAACTAGTCTTGACACTGATATGACTACATTATCAAGCACAGAACTTCATGCACAGACCACTGGCAACTCATCAGTGGATAGTTTGTATGTAATGTTATTTGTGCACACAGCTTCCTTCCCCCATTACAATTGGTATCACTGGCAGGATATTTTCTGGCCTTTCTAACCACGCAGCCAATGACCAACAGGGTTTGGGTTTTTTTAAATTCAAACACTGGGAGACTTCTGAATCATTGCAGACTATCTTTAAATAAAAAGTTCATTTTTTTACATATGCATATAGTCAGACAGATTTTATCTGCTGTACTAGCTTCTCATTCACCCCAGGTATTAGCTCTGCAGTTGTGAAATCTACAGTCATATATATATATATAAAAATATATTAGAAGGATTCCCTTAAGCAAGGGGGGTGGGGGGAAGAACAAGCAACAAACCACAACTAGGTATCTTCCAGCTAATTCACAAGCAAACAGATCATCATCTGTATTCAAAAATACCAACAACTCATGTATGAGAAACTGTCTTCTAGAAAACACTTGCTGCCCCTTCTAAAGCCAGTTTATGGTGATAATTTATACACAGCTGATTCCTATATTCATTTGGTGGAGGAGACTTACCACAGCAATGAAACATGTCTCCAAGTCATGAAGAGGAGAAAGCTTCCACTTACCTACAAAACAAAAAAAAAAAAAGGAAGATGAAAATAACATACCAGCAAATCTGTGTTACGGGTCTGGCATTGAAGGGAGGGAAAGAAGTTTTACTTAATTCAGTTTTGATTCTCCCTTCTTCCTTCTCCCTCCCACTCCCACCCCCCCAAAAAAACCCCAAAAATGAAAGTGAAAGGTTATATGAATCCATAGTAGTCTACATGTGTACTACAGCCCACACATACATTTAATCAATACACATGTCCTGAAGGGTCAAACACCCAAACATGCCCTAGCCCAGACAATGGGCTAAGCACCTGCAAATGTACTTACCTGGACACTTCCAGGGGTCCAGATAAACATGTACCACATGTAATTAACTTCGTAACACAGCGGTGAACTGTGTGTCCCTGGCTATGTTTGGATACGTCCTATCCTATAGGTCCAGTTATCAGGGTTCTGTGTTACCAAAGGGCATTAATTGTCTTGGGACAGTATTTAAACCAGCCAAGAAGTCAGGCAACTTGTCTTGTTCTCACCCAGACAGCAACTAAAGCCAAATGCTGCCTAAGTAGCAGCTGAGGGCCTACTTACCACAAAGAGACAAGAGCCAAATGCTGCTCGAGTAGCAGCTGAAGAACCTGCTCTAGCAGACCAACAATTTCACCCAGGCCTTGCACCTGGGTCAAGGCAGAAAGGGGAAAAGCTCCAAGAGAATTGAATCCCAGCAGAGGCTACAGTGACTGGGCATGACAACAGAGAGCCCCTTAGCCCTCTCTAAGCCAAAGACCGCTCTAATCATAGCCACAGGATCTGGGAAGATCCCAGACAGAGGAGCAAGTTGTGAGTACCTGGCCAACCTGCCATAGAATCCCACAGATCACAGTACCTGTATTTCCAATTTGAATTACTGTATTGGAAAGGTTAGATCTGTGCTTGAATCATTTAACTGTCTTTATATCCACAGTGTAAACCCCACAACCAAATAACTGAACCTGTGAATACATTTTTTAAGTAAGTTACAGTGGTGTTTGAAGATACCACTACCCAAGATATTAAGTAGCAAAATATATAAAAATATACATTTTTATTGCGACACATCATCATCGAATTGGGGACAGGGAGAATTGAGATGGGGAGATAAACCCTGTCTGGCAGGCAATTTCCTGTCCAGGGCAGCAGTTTCCTAGCTCACCTGCCCACTCCTTCCAGGGGCTGCACCTAAACTAATCTTTCTGCTTGAAGCAGAACAGCCAAAGGATCACTCAGTTAAAGCACCACCTGAGGCAGCTAAACCCCTTCTGAATGCTTTGACTGATTTCAGTGGCCTTACCTACAAGCAATCAGAAACTAAAAGAATTCATTATTATAAAATTAAAACCTATGCACAGCGTAGTGTTTATAGTGTTTAATCCAGTACATATAAGATAGTTCTTAATAAATGGAGTGGTGTCAGATCCTCCAGAATTCAGTGAACTTCATTAGCTTTCTAAGCAAAAATGGTGATAATAAATATGAAATTAGTGAACTCTGAAATGAGGTGCTGTCTGGAAGCTACTGGGATTTAAAAAAGCCAACCATCACAAACATTCTGTCTTCATTGTAAATGTGTATACAGACATTCAAAACCTTTCTAATTACTAGCATGTATTATCAAAGAAGTGGTTCTTTGCAAAGACACTACTGCCCAACTACAGGCAATGCTTAATGCATAAGGACACTTAAAAGAGCTTTTAGGAGGAGAGAAAAAGGAAAAGAACAAAGTCACTCATTTACAATTAATATTACCTTTGAACTGCACTGCTCCTTTTCTAAATTTGCCATCATAGGAAGTATTTGAATCATTTAAAACACTATGTTGTGCATTTAAATAAGGATCTTTGAAAACCCATTAAGAAGAAACAAAGGACTTCCTACGAACTGTATTTGACTAGACAATAAATCTCTAATTCTCAGAAGATTTTAGTTTGTATGCAGTTGTGCTCTTCCAACACATATTTAAAGCACACATAGAAAGAATGTTCCTATAATTTTGGATGCAGAGAAAGACTGCATTATGCATCATAGCTGCAGAGATCCTTTTATCATAGAGAAAAATTGATGATGTGCCCACCCTGGTTCAGAATCACTGAGCCTACCCCTTACTGGACCCTCAGCTGACTGGGGTAACTCATTCAGCAACTCCATAGCAGACTGCTCCTTCACTGGGACCTCCTACTTGGGCATGAGAAAATAGAACAATGCTGGCACACTGTAGATGTTTTCTAGTCATATTCATCATTCATCAGATTCACCCTTTAGCCTCTCCCTTATCCCATGGTGGAGGTGTTGGGGTTGGGGGTGGTGTGTCTAAGATATGACACAATGGAAATGACACACCACCAAAAAAACCCCTCTGTCAATCTATGTAAAGCTCTCCATTAACCCTCACTTCTTCTAAAATTCCTATGATTTCTAAATAAACCCAGGCTTTTTGAGAAATATATTTCCCTCAGCCTCTTACTTAATGTCTGCATATTACTCCTAGCTAAAACATTGCTCCTCTGTGTCCTTTCAGGCTAACAGACACTCTGCAGGGGAGGACTGAAAATGAGCCCTATACAAATGCCTGTGTTCACAATACATTTGACAAACCAGGACTGGGGATAATAGGCACAGATTAGACAATGTTTCTAAGGTCTGTCTCATTTCTACCACTATCTTACAGCTATACTATAGTTAGAAACACAGAACAGCTGACTATTAACAGACATATAGAAACACTAAGAATTATTAAACTATAAGAAGCAATCATGGAAAGAGTTACCAAAATGTTGAACATAGGTGGCTGTCAGAATGATCAGGCAGCATCTGATACAGTAAGGAATTATCTTACAGTTCTGCTGCTTCTCCTGGGCAGTGCCAAAAAATCATCTGTGCTTTCCCCCTACACATTAGCTGATGCAGTATGAAAAATCTTACATGGACTTTTAATTACAGAATCATAGAATCACAGAATTGTTAGGGTTGGAAGGGACCTCAAGGTTGGAAGGGACCCCTGCCATGAGCAGGGACACCTCACACTAGAGCAGGTTGCTCAGAGCCACATCCAGCCTGGCCTTAAAAACCTCCAGGGATGGGGCTTCTACCACCTCCCTGGGCAACCTGTTCCAGTGTCTCACCAGCCTCATGGCGAAGAACTTCTTCCTAACATCCAATCTGAATCTACCTATTTCTATTTTTTTTCCATTCCCCCTAGTCCTATCACTACCTGACACCCTAAAAAGTTCCTCCCCAGCTTTCTTGTAGGCCCCCTTAAATACTGAGAAGCCACAACTAGGTCTCCTCAGAGCCTTCTCTTCAGACTGAATAGCCCCAACTCCCTCAGTCTGTCCTCACAGGAGAGGTGCTCCAGCCCTCTGATCATCCTCATATTAAAATAATTAAGAAAATTAACAAAGGCAAAAGTATCTAATTTCTATTCATTTCAGTTCAAGCAGTTCATCATGAACATTATTAAGACTCTGTCCTCCCTTCAAATTATGACACACTGTATATTACTCCTATGTAAAATGTTCAGCATAGGTTGAACATGCAGACTACTCTGTATGAGACCGTGTATCATCATCCTAGTCATGATTCCATTATTTAAAAACCCCCCACAGCCCATAAGTACTGAAGGTGCTGCCACTGAACTGATTAATACTAACAGGCATAGCTGTATCTAGAAGAGAGAAGATGGGCTGCAAGATAAGCCTTTGGCATGAATGGCTTTGAAATCTCAGATTAGAAAAACTCATGTGTAAAGTTAGCATTGCTTCAGAGTCATTTCAGGTCTACATGCTTTACCAAACAGATTTCAGAAAAACAAAAGCTTAGTATCACAGAATCAGCTAGATTGGAAAAGATCTTTGAGATCACCAAGTCCAACCTATTACCTGACACCATCTAATCAACTAAACCACGGCACTAAGTGGCACTAAGTGCCATGGCACATCCAGACTTTTATTAAATACTTCCAGGGACAGTGACTCCACCATGCTGTGCAATGAAAGCTATCTTTTATTTAATTCTACTTAAAAAGGAAGTGAAGTCACATAAATTAATGGCTACTGTAAATAAGGCGTTCCTTTTAGTCTAGAACCAGTGGTGCAAGCTATAAACAGCAGTTTTACTTGCCTTAAAATGGTTTCCGTTCTAAAACCTGTAACATAGCTAAACCTGTCAACATCTACATGTATTTTAGTTAAATAAAATCTGCAGTACCCTGAAGTCTTTTATGTCACTTTCCTGTAGTCTTTTAAGTCAATCCTGAGCAGTCTAGGCAGCAACACATAGGACACTGCCTTGCTGCTAAATACTGCACATAAGGAAAACAAGACAAATAACAAGACAACTAGCCAGCAGACTCAAGAATATCTATAAACTCTTAGTCTGTACTTTAACCATGCATTTTTATTCTCTTTCATTACATTCAGTTTAAAGTGATTTGTTTCTGCACCAACTATAGTGAACTCACAAAATATGCCTGTAAAATGGAGATAAGCTATGACCACAGTTGCTGCTCTATTAGTTTGCTTGCATGGTGGATGTTTTTGTGATTATAGTTACTCCACGATTTAACGGTAGGAGGCTAATGGAAATGTTACTTGCTACAGTAACAGGCTAAATCAGTTGGGGAAAGGAAAAGAAATGTGTTTACACTTGAAGATGTCACATAAAACAGTGGGAAGCTCCCACCCCTGACACCAGAACTGGCATGCTCATTCAAGGACTCATCTACATTATTACATGCTCCTTCACACTTAGAAATCTATTAATTTACAATTAGTTGCATTGATTTTATAGCAGATTTGAAACTTCTGTAATAATTTCCAGACAACTGAAGAAATTAACTATGCCACTTCCAAAGATAAGTATTACTGATAAAGAGGCCTTGGCACGAGTCACTGAACACATCACTGACAGCCTGGATTTTCTGCTGTAAATTCTACATTAATTACAGCAGAACTGATTGGGAGATTCTATCTGTCCCACCAAGAGTTTCTTCCCTCGCTCCTGACAGTAATCCACCAGCAGGAAATGTAATCAGCCACTGGAGACAATGCCAGCTCAGCCTCTGATACCTTGTTAAGTTAGAGAGATTTAAAATAATGTAGTTATTGAGATTGCCATCTCACCGGCAAGGGCACTATGTTCTCAAAAAACTCCAAACCAACCAAATGCAACAACAACAACACATTTAAAGTAATACTTCATAAAATGCAGTTACATCGTATTTGGAGAGCCACTTCTATTGTGGCACTGAAAAAATTGTCAGAGGCCCAGTGATTGAGGATGGACTATTTCTAGAACATATACTATATAAAACATGAGATTTCTTCTCAGAACAATGCCCACTGCATAAAATTTTACAAAATAAAGTTGGGGTGGTGGGTCTATAGAGGTTTAATAAAATAGTATGACATTTTGTAAAACAGGCTTCTGCATGTGAGTTCTGGCATATTTCTGTAATTACACCATGTGAATAAGAAAAAACCCTGTACTTCCATTAAAAATCAAATAGCTCATTTTTCTGCTTTGCTCAGTACTTCACTCAGTGACAGTGTGAACTGAATTAATTTCAGTGGTGGGTGAATCCCTTTCAATACAAAGTTGGTCACTACACACAACACTTAATGCCTGATTCATAAAACCATATGTTGTAGTTTGAGCTGGGTGCCCCCCTGGTGCATTCACTTCCTGTGTCCAGAAGTCCAGCCCAGAGGGATGGACACAGGAAATTGTGTATTTCCTACCATAATGCTTTGCACCACTATAAGATCCAGTGCGGAGTCTGGCACTTCCTCTTTCCTTCCCTCTCCAAGACTTGGTAACTGGGGGAGAGATCTCCCGGCCATGGGCCTGATTGGGCCCAAGGCCACAGGGGGATGGGCAGTCTCAGGCCTGGCCAGCTGAGACTAGCCCAGCAGAGGGAGGGGGAAGAAGGAGCCCTGGGGGTTTTGCATGCACCCTCAGGTGGGGATGGGATCTTTCTTTGTCACTGCGCTTTGGGTTTTCTGTAACATTCACTGCTTTCTATTTCAACTTTCATCACTTTTGCAATCCGTTTGCCTGAGTCGTTATTTCTGCCTGTGGTGGGGAGGGGATCTGCCCCAACCCATTACATTTTTGGCGCCCAACGTGGGGCCAACTGCAGCTCGGATTGCAAAAGATGGAGAGTTTAAATTTAGTTCTGGGCATCGGTTTGGGTTTGGAAAGTTGGGGCTCAGGTTTTGTGTTACCGGGGCGACTGTGTGAACTCCTGTGGGCTGCAGAAGGATAGCTATACTATAGCTATACTATAGAAACAGTATATCAGTGCTAATGATAGCATCTCTGCCAAACATTATCCATCTTTCAGAAGTCTTTGGTTCTGTGTGTATCTCCTCTAAAACAAAATTTCTCTTTTTCACGGACAGGCCTTCAGTAAGTTACTGTACATAACTTTGTAAACTCTCTGCATCTGGTACCTTGGCAATTAAATGAACTGTTAATATGCATAAATACTAAACCAAAAATAAATAGAAGTGGATAAAACTTGCATACATAAATGTATTTCACAACAGTGTAAGTATTAGTTGTGCAATGTCATGCCAAATCGTTTATCTCTGTGCAGCACCTGCTCAGTGGTCAGATTTTATCTTTGCAAAATTGTATATTAGCTGGAGTTGTATCTATGGGACCCCAATACAATCCTGGCAGAACTGTTAAATTGTACATGGTTAGTCATACACTGTTCAATCACAGCAAAATGTGAGCAATGTACAATCTCTAATGAACTTATCTTTGAACAGTTCTAACAGGAGATACACCCACCCCACCCCTCCCAAGGCAGCTGTGCAACTGGAGACATCCAAAATTGTGCATAAGAGGTGTCACACTTCCACAGACATGAACAAACAAAGCAGATGATCTACAGTCACAGGCATTAGTTCTCCATATAGAGAGGCTTTTGCTGAGTAGGGAAAATAGGAAATGGCATGCCATAATTCTACAGACAAAGGAATTTGCTATGAGCTGCGTGACCAGGTCAGGGAGCTGCAGTTTTAACTTCTGAGCCCCTGACTTTGCAACTTCACCATGTTTTTTTAAACAGACATCACAAAGCTTTAGGGGCAGAGACCAACTTTTTGTTCAAATGCAGTAATATACTAGCTTCCTGGGGCCTTAGAAATACTGAACAGGGTAAGTAGTGAACCAAACTGTATCTTTTTGATCATCTCAATATTTCTTAAAGTTAATAATCACAAGACCACCTTTGCTATAAAACTGAGAGCTGCTCCAAGAAGAGAAAATGAAGGTTCTATGGTTAATAAATTATTTTTTCCTAAAATATTTAGGAGCTTACCAATTAGAAATGTAACCCAGATCTTCACTGACACTTGTGTTTCAAATGTAGTCCCAACTGTTCCCACACACCATGAGTGACCAAACTCATAAAATAAAGATGACAGAAGGGTAGAAAGATCTTGCTTTAGCATCATATCATCATGTGCTAGACAGAACATCAGAATTTGTACAATCTCAAGATGTTGTCACCAAGAGTGGGTAGAGAAATCAAAGGAAATGTTACAGACAAGCAAAATTAACATCTCGCTGGACATCAGGTACCTCCATTTGAAGCATCAGCCAATTTTAACACAGGTGTTCTTTTGAAATATGCTAGGAGCTATCAGAGTGAGTGCACCTATATGCAATTTGTAAATGTTTTTCACTGAAAGCATTGTCTCTGGTTTTTATTAGAGGCAGCGCCTTAAAGATTTATGTGAATAGTTTAGGCACATACACTCAGTCACCCAGTACTAACACAAAGCGTGTGCTAGCAGTAAATGCTATGCCAGCTACATGCCAGCCTTGCAAACCCTCATACTATTTTTCATCTCTGTGAAGTGCAACATTACTCGACTGTCTCATTTCTGAACAGCACACAGCTCTGCTTTTCTCCATCACTGTGTTGCTGTACTTACACCTATCTCAATAACAAATGAGCCCCTGATGTTTACTCTAATCAAAATTCATAGCTACAGCTAACTGCTGTGGTGTTACACTCATTTGTGGGAGTAAAACAGGCTGTGGGCCTGATTAGCGATCAGCTGAGCTATCCATTGCTACTAAAAAAATTCCATGTTGCTACTGATATTCACAGCTCATTTACACCTCATTGTGATAGATTCACAGACAGTCATGAAGAGTACATTGTGAGCCACTTAGACAGGCTTTAGACCATTAAAATGGGCCATGTGAACCTCTATAGGTAAATCATAAACATAGTAGACAACCGGTATCATAAAATACTAGGTCTGCTATGGGGTAAAACATTTCCATACATCAAGGCCATCCCAAAGACTCATTAGATGAGGACAGAGAGCAACAGAACATATAGTCAAGGTGTTTGGTCTGGATAGAGTAGCTAGAACTAACCTAACAGCTGTAGTATACCTGGGAGTCAAGGCAGAGAAGTTCAGAAACATGCCTTCTCCTGTTGCAGTGCCTTCTGACCACTCCACTAGGAGCTACTGAAAATTTAAGTCTTGGATCTGTGACCAAAACAGCGTTGATAACACAGGGAGATTTCAGTTATTGCTGAGCAGTGCTTACACAAAGTCAAGGCTGCCTCTGTTTCTCATTCTGCCCTCTCAGTGAGAAAGGGAAGGGGACACAGATGGGACTGCTGACCCCAGTTGACCAAAGGAATACTCTACACCACGTGTGGTGGTTTGAGCCTTAACTGAAGTTTAATCTGCCAAAAAAAATATAATCTGGAGTCAGTTTGGAAGTAGGAGAAATAAATTTTTTAACTATATATATATCTCAATAACAGGGAGGATTTACAAGAGTAAGGAATAAGGATGAATAGGAAAATACATAAAACCAAATTTGAATGGCCTTGTATCTCCCTCAATGTATGTGGACTTCAGTCCTTTAGAGAAGCGTGGATGTGGCAGGGAGGAGATCAGGCCCAAACATGTGGCAGGACCAGGAGGCCAGCAGTGGCTGTTGGTCCTTTCAAACAGGTGAGGCAGGAGCAAAGAAAAAGATGGCCACCATGCCCTCACCTTTATAGTCTTGCTGGACAGGAAGAGGGGAGAGGAACAGACCAACTTAAACTCAGGGTACCCCTCCTCCTGGGAGGGGGAAGCTAAGTCTACCTGGATCAGATTTCTTTTGTCCCCTGGGGGAAGCAGGGCTCTCACAGGACTCTTTCATATAATGTGTACTTTGCAGATAAATAAGGACAGAAAAATCACAAACATAAGCAGTTACATAACAAAGCAAGTTCAACATCTATGAGAAAATCACATGGCACAGCAGTTAGGATCATGAAAGAGCTGGAAGGCTGAATCAGTAGAATATTGTTTTCAGAGCAGGGAGCTATTTACACACATCACATTGGACTGTGATGTTATCTGGGAAACGGCAGAGAGCCATGGCAGCAGTGACCATGAAGGGCTCTATTAATACAAATGCCTGTTCAGCTCTGCGTGGGTCCAGATGCAACAGCCCTGCCCAGAGGAAACAAACCAATTTATGGAACCAATGCTTAATGTGTATGCAAGGAGGGTAATATTGAGCTTCACTGGAAGTATCACAAAGACCACTTAAATGTTGGGTTTTTTTTTGCAATGTGGCTGGAATGAAGATCATGAAAAAGCAGGAAGAACTGACTCTGACACCAAGAAAATTTAAGATCATCAAGATGCTGAGCATTCTGGAAAAGCAAACAAACAAGCAAAAGACCCCAAACCCACCCTTAAGAAGCTATCACAAATTTTTTTCCCACAGCTCAAGCCTGTAACCTCTGTCACCTGCCTAGTCACAGAACAATAAATCTGCATGTAAATGGAAAGCATCTATTATAAATTACAGAAGCCCTTAGAGGTATTGCTGTCCCTTCTTTTGTCTAACTTCCGCATAGTACTAATATGCTCCAAACACAGCTGAACCAACAACACAGCTTCTGGAATGACAAAGGGCTGATGTCTGCAGAAGAAAAGCTGTCCAGCTCTAAGGTTCTGTTATAAGGAATCTCCACGGAAGTTATCCTCTGTAAATGTAAAAGCAACATAGATATATTGAAGCTCAATATTTAATAAATTAGCATGTGTATGCTTTTACATATATATATACTCATACAAACCCACCAAAAAATCATTTTATTACCTTTTTTTAGGAAATATACTAAATTTCTAATAATTATATGTTAATGCTTATTTAATTCATGACAGAGTAAAAATATCTAAAGATCAAGACACCATATAGGAAAGAAAATGTCCTGGAGATTCACACTATATATCTGAATATTCTCAGTTGCAACTTGTGTTTCTTTCAGAAGCATTCTAGAGTAAATAAATGAAGCCACATGATTCTTGCATGTTCAAATGCACAGCACTGAGATAAACAGCTTCTCATTGAAGATTGTTAAATCCATAAATTTGGGATAAAAGAAAGCAATTTATAGGGATTCATTATATGTTTTCCCCATAAACTTCAGGTTAGAGAAAACTAAACACATAAAACAAGAACACAATTTTACGACTGTACCATATACTATAAATTAAATGCTTAGAGCTCCTTCTGCTTTCTCTTACTCTGTCAGCATATGCATGCAGATTGAAATACTGAGGCACATGAATTCTCTGTTAGTACAACAGCAACGTGTTTTGGAAATACTACTTTTCAAAACAAGCTGTTTTGAGCTAGTTAATACTTCACAATAAACCTCCTCCCTAAACTATGCTTTTACAGCTGATAAAGATTTTAACTGACCAGTAGGTACAGGTACAGGCATCTTGTTGGCAAGAGAGATAAGAAAAAACCTGTACTGAGTAACTCGCAGATGAATAAATAGTGAGGGCTGCAGACAATAAATCACAGAATCACACAGAACCACAGAATGTTAGAGGTTGGAAAAGACCTCTAGAGATCATCGAGTCCAACCCCACTGCCAAAAGCAGGATCACCTAGGGATGTCCACACAGGAATGCATCCAGGTGGGTTTTGAAAGTGTGCTGAGAAGTAGACTCTACCACCTCTGCGGGCAGCCTGTTCCAGTGCTCTGCCAGCCTCACTGTAAAGTTTCTCCTCACGCTGAGGTAAAACCTTCTGTGTTCAAAATTGTATCAAATGGGCTGATATATCATTGGGTAAAGGAATAACAATTAAAAAAAAAAAGGAAATCCTCACCACACCCCACCATTCCCCATAATGAAGGCTCAAACATGTTGGCCCACCTGGCCACCATCCCATACAACCTGTTATAGGTAAACCTGCTTTGGCAGAGAGATTGGACTAGATAATCTCCAGTGGTCGGTTCCAACTCCTATCATTCCGTGATTCTGTGAAAGCTACCATTCAGCAGTATACTCAATTATCAGCACACTTTGAGATTTAGTGTTCATCATTCTCACTTGGATTTGCATTGTCCCATCTGTGGGCCACAAAACCTCTATAAAGGAAATAGTTTGGTTTACTCTGCAGTTTCTTTGTTAATGAGAGTAAGGTTTGCCTAAGGAAACACAAGAGGAACTATGCAGTGTTGCAGCCATATTTCATACTAAAGAATCTCTAAAGATCAAAAAAAGGTCCCAGTTCCAACTGAAAAACAGTACTTGGGTATCTGCAATGCACAGGCAATATCATTCCTACTAAAATACTACCAGGTTTATAAAACAGAATCATAGAATTGTCAGGTTGGAAAGTCATCGACTCCAGCCATAACCAACACAATCTATTTTGAAAAAGTCAAGGCAATGAAATACGCATTTCCCACAGCACAGGAAGGTGCAGTTAGCCCATAACATCACACTGCTCACAAAGGGATTTATGCCAGGAACTCCATTCTTGCTTCTAACATGCCAATTACTTGATCATTAATTCAAGGTTCCTACATGGACTGGGAGGTTCAGGAATAAAGTTTACTGTCTTCACTCAAGCAGCTTCAACGCAAAGAGGAGGCAAGTAAGTGGCTAAAGGCCATACAAAGCTTAGAACAGTGCTGCAAATTCCCCAAATTCTCATGGTATGTTGTCTGCAAAATTCTACACCAAAGATTGTATCAAGTATGATTTTGGGACTGTGTACATACTGAGAAACAGAGCTTTTATGATGGGTATTAGGAAGTGTTGGCACAATTAATTAAGGTATCGGTTTATATGAGAACATGATTATTTCCCACATGAGTAGGCTCAGAAAAAAGGTGTGATTTTAAAATACAATTATACAAAATTTTTTGTAGTTATACTAGCAACAGGAACCAAATCTTTACAGAATGTACTCTACAGGATCATTTCCCAGCTGAGGTGATGACTGTGATTCCAGTATAAACTTCCACACACAAATTCAGAATTTTCTTAATGTTAAATCATTAAATAGAGTAAATAAAACCTGCCAAATAAAACAGCTCATTGCAAGGACAAAAAGCCACATCTTCCTAAACTGTTTATCTAATAACCAAGAGGCATATCCTTATGAATTATCGTGAAGCCTTATAAATTATAACAATATGAGAGCTTAAAACTGTAAAAACTCAAGATATTAATTGACAAACCAAGTCATATTAAAGTGTAAGTGGCAATATTCCTGAGGCATGATATTAAAATTGATAAACATTGATGACTTATATGGTAGAACCAGTATCTTCAACAAAATCCCCTGGAACAGCAAGTATAAGAAATTGTACTAGATGGGTAGACCCTATCTAGTCAAGGGCATACTGGTGAAGGCAAAAAAAAAGCAACTGTAAAGTTTCTTTCATGCTTTTCATCTAGATTCTGTTAGTCTCTTGCTCTGGTATCTTGGTTTTCTTGCTTTTTTAACAATCTGTTTTAATCATCTTCTAGAAACCACCTCAGAAATGTTAATGTGCAAACAATTATCAGGAAGAAATAATGGCACGCTTCAGATATCTGCTCATTTAAACACCATATTTGGGATGCTTTTGAAGCATCCCCCCAGCAGAGCACACTAGAATGATGCAGAACTGTGGAATAGAGGGCAGCAGTAATAAACAATTGCTCTTCTATAGTAATGGAAAAATTCACTGAAGTAATTTATAAGGAGGTCACAAGCACTTCAAACAATGGCATTCCAGTTCACCTTTGTTCTCCAGTGAAGAACACTCATAATTAGCTATTCCTACCATTATTTCTACATCCTCCTGACTAAAATCTTGTTCTCAGTAGTTTCCAAGCTTTCTAGTAACTTGGTCAAATGAATGTACAAGGACAGAAAATATATGAAGCTGATGAGAACATATCTTTGCCCATAGCTTGGCTTGATCTGAGTAGCGCCAAGTCCTTAGATCTTTGTACTCTTTCAGAGAACAGAAAATGGATACACTCTTCCTAATTTATCTGCTGCAGATGATACGAATGACTGATATGTGATATAGTGATATGAATGAGGAGCAGCTACCTACAGACACTGATGAAATCCTATGCACATCAGCCATGTGGAGTTTTATGGAGTGCACCACTTCCACATGCCAACTCACTGGCAGTAATGTCCTGCAAAGGTGACCAAAGACAAATGGCCAATGAATTGGCTAGCTGACTCCATTAGCACAAGGGAAGTCTCTCTTCCTTTTTCTGGCAATGGACATGGGTGAGGCAACTGTGGTATCTTTTTGTATTTTCTATTAAACTCTCTTTATCTCAGCTCATGGAGCTTTGTTTTTCTTTTGCTCCCAATTTATCTGACCCATCCCACTACGGGTTGGTGGTGGAGCCAGCTGCAAGAGCAGCTGTGTGGGAGCTCAGCTGCTGGCTGAGTCTAAACCACGACAGCTACTTATCTGTTGTTTGTATGCAATTTCCACTGTGTTTGTTGCAAATTGAGGCCTTTCAACAATATTTCCCTCGTATGATTTGTTGTTACTTAAGGAGAAATTCATTGTTTTCTCTAGTCTGATTCAATGGTTTGTGATGTGCCCCAGCAGTACTCCCTCCTGAGCATTAGTAGCCTGATGACTAATGTATATGCATTCAAAAACCTATACTTTGAAGTAGTCAAAACTTGCAGTTACAACATCTGATGTACATAACATAAATGAAGCCTAAAACATTGGTTTTAAGGTCAGGAATAATTCTCTTATGTCAGGAGTAATTTGTCTGTTTTAAAAAAATGTATTAAAAATGCAGAGATGGAAGTGGCAATGATTAAGATCCATTTTCATTAATTTTTCAAGAACAGAAAGCAGTTTGTTGGTTCATTTACATTTGTCAAACCTTTTGTCCTTCAAGTAGAATTGCAGCAACTAAACTATCACTAAGTTGATTTTACATTTTCAGAGTGCTTTGACCCATTAATTACAAATCTTCTAGTTCTTACTTTCCAATATGCCTTCAACTGGCTGGTTCCTATCTATAAGGATAATCAGCATATTGCATTGTGTTGTAATGATCTTGAATTCAGCTTGATTTCTTCATGTATCCAGGGTCAAATCAGTCATAACCTTTTCTTGAGTTCCTCAGTCCTCAGTGCACAGGTCATCAGATTTTCCCCTCCTCTTACTTTTTATCAGTTATTGGAGTGAAGCCTAGTGATAAAATAACTCCCTTTATTATTTCCATTTGTACAGCTTTATAGCATCAGAGCATGTTTGGAGGACATGCTTAAAATCCTGTCATAGTCTACCCTCTTATTTTCTCGTTCACTGCTAAAGATAACTCTTTCTGTGCTTTCAGCAAACATATGCTGGCCTCAAATTCTATTTCCATTTTTGTATTTCACTCTGTGGTGCTGATATATGTCACCAGCACAGACAGGAATATATTTATAAGGAACTAAAAACCCAAACAGCCTACAACCTGGAGTAGGATGAATACATCCTAGTTAGAATTCCTGAGGGATAAAGGATGAAATAAATACTGTCTAACTTGAGTGCTTAAATGGGGACCTTTACTTTCAGGTGAAAAAAACACATGTATAAATTCAGCTGCAACAGCTGCATTTTAATGTCTTTTGCTGCTGGATCCAAACTACAAATTCTAAAAAATGTTTTTTTTTTTTCTGACTGCACCATAAATGGGATTGATGTACATGGGGAAAAAAAAAATCAGTATTCTGACTTTGTTTCTGCTTTGCTGCCAATTATGATTGATTATTCTGAATGGTGACTTTCTTTGAGAAATAACAACAGATACACAATTCAGCATGACGCAGCCCTCTTTTATATCACAACTGGTGATCCTGGGAAAGGAGGCTGCTATATCTGATACTGTCCTTATCATGGATCCCATTCTACAGGAGGAAATGACAAACTCAAGTATAACCATGCAGTTTTTAAATCAGAATTTACAACCACCCATAGCTGCATACATGTGTAGTCCTTAATACAGCTATATAATACAGGTATTTATGAATGGGGATGCAGGTGCATAAAAGAAAGAGGATTCTTTTTAAATTGTGTGCAGAGTATTACAGTTATTATACAATAAATCCATTGCATGGTGTAACATTTCATTCTTGAAAATGTAGTCACACTTTACTCATTATCCTATATTCAGGAAAGCAACAGATGGTGTTTTGCTGATTAGGAATAATGTAATTTCACTAACACTTTACACATGAAGTCATAAACCAAAGACCTAAACAACTGCACAATGCAAGGAAAGAATAATTTTATTCTCAGGACAAATGTATTTTCTTCCACGATGCAGCACTCAACTCAACAAGAAATTACCTTATGGAGTAAATCTTAGCAGCTGCTTTTGTGGCTACCTATTTTGCAACTGAATTCTGCACACACCTTTAAACTAAACCATCTACTGCCACATCCCTTCTCTCTTCCCTGGCAGGGAGAGTTCAGTTCATAGGGTATTTGTATCTATCTCTCTCTCTCCCCTGACCTCTCTCTTTCATGTATTAATTTTTTAAATCCAGATTTTCCCTTCTCTCATCATCTGCTACTAAATCTTAACATAAAGGTGAAAGCAATTTCAGTGTGTGAGACAATGATAAAACTCTTCTAAGTTACAGAAATTGTTTAAAAGCTGCAAGTTCCCATCACTTTCAGAGTGCCTAAGGTCACAGTATGGTCAAACTGTTAGGCAGCTGCATCTTAATGCAGACTCTCCCCTCCATACTGAGTTTCAGGAGCTACTCTAGAAATTTTTGCCTCCCAAATCCTGCCATGCATTCACTGCATCATTAGGCATCTCACACATTTAGAGATCTTGTCCTAGTTGCTGAAGCTAGTTTTTGAAAAGGGACATGGAAATGCTAAGTATCAAAGGAGGACCCTTAAAACATACTGACTTAAATTTCATCCAATATAGCCAACACCCTGGTTTTAAACGTTGCCTAAAATTCATAAGTAAAATGTTTTCTTTCATGATCCACTTTAAAACATTGTCAGTTCTCATGTACAAGAAATTAACCTCAGTTATAGGATAGCAGCACTTATAAAGCTACCGAATACAAATCCACTGAAATTTAAAGGGTTTTGGAGACCAAGGACACATTTCTAGCTCTCTAAATCAGCAAGCAATTCTGTTGGTTTATACATATGTTTGCAGTCTTTAGTTTTCAACTTCCCCCAAGGTCAAATGGAATTTAATGAAAACAATTTACATTAATTGGGGGGGGGGGGGGGGGGGAGGGAACAAACCCACCACCAAAAATTTTAATAAATCCTATTGAAAAAAAAAAATTGCAGGGAAAGATAAAAATATTTTTGTTTTTCTGAAGCATCTCCCTTATGCTGTACATTTAGCACTGCAGTCATAAAATGCTGCATGTCTATACAGAGTAAGGAAAGTGACAGAGATCACAAGGATCCTACTTTTTATTTTCCTGACCTCTACGGATTTACATTTTACATTATCTTAATGTTTGCTTTCCATAACACTTAATGGAGTTTTAATAAAGTAAGTCAGAGAGAGGGAAAGGTATGAGGAGTAATTCTATCATAACAGGAAAAGAAAAAAGAATCCTGCTTTGATTCATATTGACCAAGCTTTGTTAATAATTAAGTAGATTTTGTAATGTTGAGAAAAATGTATTTACATTATACAATTAGTGAGAAGGAACTGTATTCCATAAATTTTTCAGGCATGAATATTCAGATAACCAGTTTAGATCACTTAAGATTTGTCAATTCCCCAATTGTTAGCACTCATTCTCCAGAAAAGGTCTCCTTACATAACCTCAGCTCAAGCATTAGGAAACACAATTCGCTAAAGCATTAGTCACTTCTAAAAATTTAGGTCAGAGAAGATTTCTGCACTTCAACATCAAAATTATTATTTCCCTGAAAGCTCACAGGGACTTGATTCTATTTCCTTGAAAAGTTCTACTGAATGCGACAGAAAGCAAGGCACAATCATCAAACCTTTACCACGGCCTTGTGCCTGCCTATCAGAGAAAAAGCTCAGAGAGAACACTCCGGAGGGATGAGATCTCTCGAGTGATGTGTGTACAGTGAGGAAAAGTAACAATTTTCATCCACTAGTGTTTTCTTCAATTGCAAAGCACCCTCTCCCTATTTACCACCTTACAAAAATTATAGCAGATTTGATAGCTGGCTGAAGCATGATTTCTTAGAGGGTATTTGAAATGCATACAAATTAAAAAACCAACCAACCAACCAAACAAACAAAAAACCACTCTTTCCACCCCTCTAAGTCATAGAAATTGTTTTTTAACATACATCACAAGCAAGTAAACTTTTGCCCAGGGAGGTGGTGGAGTCGCCGTCCCTGGAGGTGTTCAAGGGGAGATTGGACGTGGCACTTGGTGCCATGGTCTAGTTGTGAGGTCTGTTGGAACAGGTTGGACTTGATGATCCTTGGGGTCTCTTCCAACCTTAGTTACTGTGATACTGTGATACTGTGATCTGTTAAAACTCCCTTCCAATTTAAGTGAAAGGAAAAGATCAAGTAAAAAAAAAAGTAATAGGTAAAAGTTCAGAGAGTTCTGTGATAAGTGATATCATTGCCACATTCCTGCTAGTAATGTACAACTGGTGAGCCACACCACAGAAAATAAACCAAAAAATCCCCCCAAAACCCAACCCCAAAAAACCAAAATCACACAAAAAACCAAACAGTGGCCTGACACTAATTTCACGACTTATCTACACGTGCCCCTGGTCTAGCAATACATGTGTTTCTCCCAGCTATTTGTCCTCCTCTTCCCAACATGGGATGGAGCAGAGCAGGAAAACCAGTATGACAGGTCTCAGGAGTACAGCAGTTGAAGAGAGGAACTGTCATGGAACAGGGTTTGGGGCTGTTAGCACTACCTGCTATTGTAGCTTTCAACATGGACATAAGTTCCCCTTGAATACTTCTATCTTGAAAAGTAAAAACCAAACTGACCAAGAATCAGGGGAATGATGATGGCATATAAGTCTCCCTTGAACCCTCCCAAAACTAGGAGAAGGAAAAGCAGAAACATTACTGCACACCACAGATTGAAGTGTGATAATTAGTGATACCATCATCATGAAAGATATCTTATGTTCCCCAGTAACTGCAGAACACGAGAACTGTGGCTATCATGGAGCCACAAGGAGAACGTGAAGCTCTCCTGGCCACTTGTAATTGCAAAGGTGAGAAGGAACTATGTTCCTTCTAAAGCTGTGGGTCTAAAATGTATCCATTACATTTCCAGAGGGAAATTCTGCTTTCACATGCGATACTAGGGACAGTTAACATAGTGTCTTGAAATCCACATTGCTCTTTTCAAGCACAGTAAAGAGTTGACTCTTCCATCATGTCTTTTGGCAAAAGTACTCATTCCAAAATAAATATTTATCTATACAGACACACTTATATACATATAGACATATCTAAAACAAAAAACCAACAACTAAACAGTACAATGAGGAGCTCAGATTCACAAAAAATTTTAGGCTGCTTCATATGGAGTTTATGTTAATTGACACAGTGGTCTCCTTTCCTTTTGACAGAGAAGAAGAAAATGTCTGTAACCAGCAGTAAAAATTCAAGGCATTACTAAAGTAAGAACAAATCCAATTGAAATAAAACATATGTTTTGTTGATGTTAAGAGCTGATATGCAACCTTCAAAATTTTGCCACAAGGAATCATAAAGACCCCTACAGAAGAAAGAATAAGAGCTTCTAACTAGAAGACACTTTTTTATTTACACCACTTGGAACAGCATACCTGAAGTTTTAATGAAACGATAATTTTTTTTTCAGCTGAATTCTGTAACTTTCATAATCTCATCTGGCATCTTGTAAAATATGGAGGCATTATGTCAACATTAGCTACAAACTAACAAGCAAAAAACCCCCAGTTTGAATCCTGTAGCTTTCAAATTTATTTCTAACTCTACAGCCTAAGAAGTGCTAATTTAAAGAGGCAAAGGGAAGTGGGGAAGTGTCATGATTGCCACCGTCAAAAATCTGTTCTCTCATTAGGAGTTTGCTATATTCACTACTACAAAGTAAGACCCAGAAAAGGATTTTGAAAGCATAGGTTTTAGTACAGATTTTAGAACCCTTTGTTAGGACTTCAATTGAGAATTTTTGCAATAGACAGAAATTTTGCTACCCATTTATGACTGTTTCTATCTTGAAAAAGATCAGCAGAGACTAAACGAAGGCTCATCATCTCAGTTATATAATTACTTAAGGGAAATTATATTATAAAGACAACTGAGGAAAAAAGAAGTCTATCATAAGAGTGAAAAGCCCAAATAATTTTTCATTTTTGAGCCCCTCTCTGGAGAGGTGGTTACATAATCACAAGATGAATAAATTAAAAAAATGGTGTCAGTAGAACAGAACTGAGTTCTGAAAAGCATTTGCACACTACAGATACTGAAATTTTTAAACTATGACTTTAGTACTTCTGCTGCAATAACTGTTTAAGAAAGATGTGCTACCCCACATGGCTTGCAATGCTCACAGAATGTAACGCTGGAGATTATGACTTCTCACTTGTAAACTTTGAAGGAGACAGCCTTTTCTGAAGAACTACTGAAGGATCAAAACCAGATTTGCAGATTAATATGCCATCTGAAAATGAATATGCTTTACAAAATATCAGTTATATGCAAAATATACATGACAAACACAACTATACTGTACATATATATATATAAATAAATAAACCTGTAACGTAGTTACAGTTCTGTGAGACCCTCTGATGAAGTTCACACAGTCTGAAAATTGATCCTTCTTTGGTCCTGTCACACTTGCATAATATTTTCTGAACCCAAGGAATTTTACTTGTGCTACTTGAACTAAGGCATCTTAGTGGGTGACTAGACTTTAGGCTTGCTTTTAATTTCCACTTGTTCCAATCAGTTAACTGTGAGTAAAAAGAACAGCCTCTGTTTAGTGTGGATTTTCCATTTTCTGCCTCACTGAATTTTTATGTGCATAAAGTCAGAAATTCACACCAATTACCAAATTATCCCACCCATACACAGAATCACATATCTGAATAAATTCAGAGTAAACTTAAGTGTTTTTCTAACCTTATTCTCCTTTGGTCTTTGCATTTCAAGGAATAAAACAACCATATTCTGAGCATTGTATTTTTTTTCCTCAGGGTTTAATTATACCACTATCGGATTGCTCTTCCTTCACACAGTTCACTGACACAATATGTAAGTTCAATATCCATGTTGTGATGTTTAAGTTAAGAGCCACCCTAGAATTCTCAAATGATGCCCTCTAGGAGGTTTCAAGAAATTATCTAGTATAAGTACTGGTCCCAGTAGCTGTCATGTAGCTTGTAACACAAGCATACAAACATTAATAGCTCCCTTTTTGTACATTGGAATTACTGTAATGAAAAAATTCTTTGCAATTTTTACTTTTTTGTCCTGGTTTAGAGCAGGACAGATCCTCTACTGCCCTGAGAGGGGCAAAAAAATGACACACAAATGGATTGGATAGTGATGGAAAGTTTAAATGGAAAAGCAATTGATGTTCTACAGAACTACATACTGAGGAGCATATCCCAAAGCATACAGAGTTCCCTTGCACCACGCCCCAAAAGCCTTCTCCCCACCTGAGGGTGCACCCAAAACCCCCAGGGCTCTTTCTCACCACCCCCATCCCCCAGTCTCAGGCTGGCCAGGTCTGAAACTGCCTTTCTTATCCTGACATTAGGCCTAGACAGGCCTAAGAGGATCTCCCATGGGAGCAGAGAGGGAAGAAAGAGAGAATGACTTTGCAGATGGATTTATAGGGTGCAGGATTTATGGGTAGAAATATGCTGTTTTATGGGCCCACCTACTGGGTGGACACTGGACCCTGGAGGTGTAACCTGCGTGGCAGCCCATGAGGCACCCAGCCTAAACTGTCACATGTTTTAAGCCATAACTCGAAAGTGCAATAGTTGTTATTAATTTAATTGTATTGTTATTATTATTTAATGCAGAACATTAAATGCTTTTAGCAGTAAAATATACTTGAAGTAAAGAAATGTTTTGACCTTCTGTCATGCCTCTCAAAACTTTCCTGAATTAAGTATTTGGAACAGATGTATCTATAATGTAAACATCATCTAAATTCCGTGTTTTACATGAGAGGTACACTGCTAAGTTTTCCTATAAGAAAGTTCTACCACAAGCACCACTAAACACATTGGCCTCTAAGACAAAAAATCAGTTTTAGGATACTGTAGCTATTTTATACTGCATTGAAAATTATTTTTTTTATGTAAAAATACTGACATATGCAGCCTGATTCCACTCCACTTTTATAATATACATACATGGATTATTTCATATGGCAGTAAAGTGGAGATAATTCATAGTTTGTGCTCCATTTCCCCCTTGAATTATTTAAAACATTTACCTATGGAATAGAATAGAATAGAATAGAATAGAATAGAATAGAATAGAATAGAATAGAATAGAATAGAATAGAATAGGAGGTATCATGCCTGTTTGTCCAATACCTATGGTACCAGAATTCTTTACTAAAATAAGTTTTTCTCCATTTTTTAGGAAATTTTTATCCACATATAATAAAAATTTTAAATACTTTAAAAAAAACAACAATGCAGCAGTTTCTTTCATTCAGTGCTTTATCACATTAAACAAATACAGAAGAATTATGTTTCCATTTACAATAGCAGAAAGGTTGCATTCTTCTGCCAGGTCATCAAGCAATTAGGGCATAAAAGACAAACTTTCTCCAAATCTCCTATAATTATTTGAAATCCCAGACAGAAGTATTCTACAAAACCCACAAAGCCTCATGAGAAGCAACATGGAAAATTATGAGCTTCTGCTGTTCTCCTGCATAGGAACAGAACAATAGTCACTGTCTATTTTGTGCCCCCCACAGTGGCATGATAGAGACACAGCTTATAATGAATTGCAGCAAAAAAATGTTGTGTGGCAACTAGCTACAGCAAAAAAGGATTATTCTTTATTTTGTGTGTGTGCAGCAAAACCACTTGAGAAATTGCTTTTAATGTGCACCTCTGGATATCTTTACCTGCTCTCTGCCCACATACTCACCTGTCTCTCTCCCCTTTCTAATATCCCTAGGTATCAAGCTATAAGGCATAGCTACTATTTAAAAATTGTCACCCCTCTAAAAGCAAATCCTTGTTTTCTCAAAACCTGTATTTTTTCTTCCAAAAGAACTTAAAATACAGCAATTATCTTGAACAAATGGAGGCATTACTGGGCCCTAGCAAGCAATCTCTCAAACCCTTTTCTCTGGGCACTTTCCACAGTTTAGGGAATAGTTTAACAGAAAAGTCACTTAACTTTACATGCCTAAAGAATGGCAACTTCTAAATGACTTTCATTGTCAGTGGATAGAAACAGACACTAATGTTATATTTTTGGCAATAACCTTCAGATCATCTTGACAATACCCTAGGAAGGCCTTCTTCTCTTCACAGATGACAAGGGGAAGGTTGGGGGGTGGGGTGTGTGTGTGTCTGTATCAGCAATATACACGTGGATGCCTATGTTTGGAGTGTTTTAAGTTAAGTAAGACTTACCTACCCTCTGTCTTGTTTAGCATTGCTCTAAGTCACATAATACAGAAGAATATATGGATAAAATCTACTTTGCATAGCAACAGGTGGAGGAACATAATTTGCACACCATGACTGTGAAATACACAACATTTGGCAATCTTGCAATGACATAGCTAAAAACTGCAGCCTGAAAAATAGCTAAAATCTTAACCAAAATTGTCATTGCCACATTCACACACAAAAAAGAGAAACTGATCCACAAAATAAAAGATGCTTAAGTACTTTCAAATGATGCAGAAAAATAGGAACTCTTAAATAGTTTGTAGCAAAAGCCAATATTGTAAGATAATAGCTCCTAACTATGCTAATTAACAACCCCCTTTCCCCTGCCTCCCACCGAGAAAAGCAATGTTGGACAAGTATAAAAATTCTGCTCTAAAAAACACATCACTGAGCAGAAAGAAAGAAACACAGAAGACAGAAGGTGAAAGCATATCTCAAATAGCACCTAATCCTACAATTTATTTCTCTATCAAATGCCTACACAGTTAGCTTTGTTTGTACTCCCCATATTGTTCAGCAGGATGAGAAAAGCTCAGAGAGGAGCCAGAAGTTCAATATGATAATGTCTAGAAAACAACTAGCAATGGAACTAGAATGGAGATTTGAATCAGACTTGAAAACAGTGAGTTTACTTTCTTTAAAATAACTTAATTCAAATAACTCAATTCAAATAACTCTCATTCAGTATCTAAAGATCTTAACACTGAGGCAGCACCCCATGTAATAAGGATGCTATGTAATATTCAGGGAACAATCTTTCACCTAGAAGAACTTCTTATCCATCCTTCTTTTTGCCCATAATTTAAGCAGATAAAATACTTTGTAAAGCTGACCTAATAACATGCAGGAGAGGATGAAAGACCAGTAAGATTGTGCAAAAATATGAGAGACCTGTTCCCAAATCTTATCAAGCAGCCAGCTGTCTATAACAACAGTTGCAGAGAACAAACAAACTGAATATCATCTTTGTGGAAGATGGCAAGCTTTTCAGCACCAGCACAAAAGCCTCAGTTTAATGTGTTGCAAAGCTAGCTTCCCAATAAATATAAGAAAAGGTCATTTTTTGATTGAAAACAGCATTCTGATAATAAGAATTATCTAATCGACTTGCAAACATGCTTTTATTAGCACGATGTAATAAACAAAGGACCATTCAGAGAATGAAGTTTTTCATTAAAGAAATTTCTCATAAGTTATATTCAAGGAAGCAATCCAGCACAGTTTTTCCTGCATCCTGTTATGGTGGATATAGCAGAATTTTGACTGACAAATAGTGAAACCTAAAGAAAGATTTTCATTTTACATACATTTTCTGTCTGAAAAATCCGATATACTATGTAATACATTTCATCAGTTCTCTTCTCTTTTACACAAATCTATCACCTTTAGACCATATTTATAATAGCAGTGTAATATATAATACAATTACTTGCATTCACCCAGAAAAGTTCATGATACATAAAAAGAACCACTAAGAAAAGAAAGCTACCACACCAAATCTAGCATAATCTTTAGGTTTTGGCATCTAGTTCTAGCAGATACCACAGATATCAGTTTTCCAAGTCACCTGCAGAGGTTGTCTTTTGCAAATCCAGCTCCCTGCTCACGCTCCTTTCTTTCTAACACACAGTCTCAAGCTGTGCCAGGGGAGGTTTAGGCTGGAGGTTAGGAGGAAGTTCTACACAGAGGGAGTGATTGCCCATTAGAATGGGCTGCCAGGGAGGTGGTGGAGTCACCATCACTGGAGGTGTTCAGGAGAAGGCTTGATAGGGTGCTTGGTTGCATGGTTTAGTTGATTAGGTGGTGTTGGATGATAGGTTGGACGCAATGATCTTGAAGGTCTCCTCCAACCTGGTCTATTCTATTCTATTCTATTCTATTCTATTCTATTCTATTCTATTCTATTCTATTCTATTCTATTCATGATTGTCGTAGCGACTTCTATGCAAAAGTCTCTGCCCTACTCATGTGTGAGGCCAAAAGGCAGACCTTTTGGCTCTGAGCAGACAAACGTCTGATATTTCCCCAATACCAGATGGGAATATTGGAGAAATAGCTAATATTTCTCCAATAATAAATATCATAAAGGCATAAAATAATAGAATATCACATAATAAAATAAACCCACAAAATATAATAAATTATAATAATATCACAGAGGTATAAAAATAAATTCATCAGTGTAAAAAAAGATCTACTTAGTCTTGTAGCTGAAATGGTAAGGTTTTTAAAGAAGTATTGATTACTTGAATGTTATAATAGACTATACTATTAAAGTAGTATTAGGAGTTACACAAAATTAGCAATCTCACTCAATATTAATGTTAAGGTCAGACCAACTCAATCTACATTTCATGCAACTGTGTTTATATGAAGGGACAGGGAGAACTTTTTTGCACCAAAGCTAGGCCCAGGCACACATATGTATTCTTGTTCATAAACACTTAAAATTATTTTTAATTGCATTTTGAATAAGAGCCAGTCAAAGAAGGCTGTTCTGTAGAGTGAGGCGTATTTCATCTCCCTCTGCCCTCATTTCCACCTAGTATTTTCACAAAGCTTGCTCTGCCAGCACCTCTCAGTGTATTTAATGACAGAGGACAAAGAGGAAGAAAAGATCCCCGTGCACAGTTGTAAACAAACACTGTGGAGAGAAACATCAGCGACTGAAGAAGTATAATTTCAGAATGTGTGGGATAAGGTCATATCAAAGGGGAGGTAAATGCTTTCCTGGTGGGTAGAGGCCAGGGACTGCACACTTCTCATTAAGTTTTTACTGCACGTTTTTCCAGTACTAGAACTCCTGGGAATTCTTATTAAGGTCTACATGGACAACACTCTCTCAGAGTCACCGTTTGAGCACACTGAAAGGCACTGAAGAAGTCTCAGTATGCAGAAGTTGGTCTAAGATACAGACACTTAGGTAAAGGGGAGGGCATTAGTTGTTTGATCTACACATCTGAATTTTTAAAACAATGTTAAAAAGATTTGTTAACACCCATCTACAAGAAAGGAAGAAAGGAGGATCCAGGCAACTATAGACCTGTCACTCTGACCTTGGTACCAGGGAAGGTCATGAAACAGATCGTCTCAAGCACTATTACACACCATATAGAGAACAACCAGGGGATCAGGCCCAGTCAGCATGACTCTATGAGGGGCAAGTCCTGCCTGATGAACCTGATCTCCTTCTATGACAGGATGACTTCTCTCCTATACCTTGTCCCCTCCCAGTTTTGTTTTTTTTTGGAGAAGAGAAGGCTCAGGGGTGACCTCATTGCCCTCTACAACTACCTGAAAGGTGGTTGTAGACAGGAAGGGGTTGGTCTCTTCTCCCAGGCAACCAGCACCAGAACAAGGGGACAGTCTCAAGCTGTGCCAGGGGAGGTTTAGACTCGAGGTGAGGAAAAAGTTCTTCACCGAGCGAGTCATTCATCATTGGAATGGGCTGCCCAGGGAGGTGGTGGAGTCACCGTCCCTGGAGGTGTTCAAGGGGAGATTGGACGTGGCACTTGGTGCCATGGTCTAGTTGTGGGGTCTGTTGGGACAGGTTGGACTTGATGATCCTTGGGGTCTCTTCCAACCTTGGTTATACTGTGATCAGAGAGAGATACTGTGACCTGACTACTGGATGAGGGGAAGGCTGTGGATATTGTACACATAGACTTTCAGAAAGCCTTTGACACTGTTCCCCAAAAAATTCTCGTGGAGAAACTGTCTGCTTGTGGCTTGGACACACTCTGCTGGATAAATCACCGGATGGATGAACAGGCCCAAAGAGTGGTGATCAATGGAGTTAAATCCAGCTGGCAGCCAGTCACAAGTGGTGTTCCTCAGGGCTCAGTGTTGGGACCACTTCTATTTAACATCTTTATTGATGACCTTGATGAAGACATAGAGTGTGTCATCTGTAAGTTCACAGATGACACCAAGTTAGGTGGGAGTGTTGATCTGCACCAGGGTAGGGAGGCTCTACAGAGGGACTTTGATAGATTGGGATGAGCTTCAACAAGGCCAAATGCCAGGTCCTGCACTTGGGTGCAACAACAACCCCAAGCAATGCTACAGGGGAAGTGTGGCTGGAGAGCTGTCTGGCAGAAAGGCACCTGGGGGTTCTAATCAACAAGCAACTGAATATGAGCAAGCAGGTGGCCAAGAAAGCCAATGGCATCCTGGCCCGTATTAGAAATGCTGTGTCCAGCAGGAGTAGGGAGGTGATTGTCGCCTTGTACTCAGCTCTGGTGAGGCCACACCTTGAGTATTGTGTCCAGTTTTGGAAACCTCAATACAAGAGAGATGTGGAGGTGCTGGAGCAAGTGCAGAGGATGGTGAGGAAGTTGTGAAGGGCATGGAGAATAAATCTGATGATGTTTGGAAAAGAGAAGGCTGAGAGAAGACCTCATCGCTCTCTACAACTACCTGAAAGGACACTGTGGAGAGTCTGGCGCTGGCCTCTTCTCACAGGTAACCAGTGATAGAACAAGAAGGAATGGCCTCAAGCCACATCTGGGTAGGTTTAGACTGGACATTAGGAAAAAAAAAATAATCATGGAAAGAGTGGTCATGCATTGAATGTGCTGCCCAGAAAGGTGATTAAGTCACTAACCCTGGACATGGTTAAAGGTCATTTGGATGTGGTGGTTGGAGATATTGTTTTAGGGGTGAACTTTGCTGAGTAGGGTTATTGGTTGGACTTGGTGATCCTTAGGGTCTTTTCCAACCTGAGTGTTTCTGTGAATCTGTGATAAAGGTTGAAGTCTCTACTGGATGACTGCCATCATGTAGCAGAAATAGGGCATGTAACTATGTCTAATTACAGACCAATTCTAATCCACCAGGTGATCTGGCTGTGCAGAAGTCTGGCAGGAGCCATCAAGAACCATCACCTTGAGGGGCTCAGTACAAGCAGGCTTCATAGCTTTATTTCACTTTTGAAACATTTGTGCAAATACACTAGAGGGCAGTTTTAAAACTAGCTCTTTTGTTTCTACTAAAAAGGCTTTCAAAGCAATGAATATTGGGGAGCAAATTCAACACATACCCAGAGCCAAGGATGCATGATATGCCTCCTAATGATGGGAACATAAGAGTATCCTGAATGTGTCTTCTCAATATGACCATTACTTTTCCAAATTGTTTTATTATGCAGATATTTTACATGGTATCTCTTGTCTTTGACAACTATCAGTAAATTAAGACAGAATTAAGAGCTGCTGGAACAGAATGACTTATTTCCTTAAGTACCAGTAATCATTGTATTTCCACAAAAGCAGCATTAGCACTTGATTTATTTCTATCCAAAAGTTAATATGGTGTAATAGCAAGGGAATGTAAGACACAACCTTTCAAACTGCTCTCCAGGAAGAAGTGAAAACACCACACTTCAGAAAATAGTAACAGCTGACTATTTGCTAGTTCACTTATTTTTCATCCTTTTCTTATTCACCCAGAAGAACTGCTCTGAGCAACCTGATCTAGTGCAGGATGCCCCTGAACACTGCAGAGGGGTTTGGTCTAGATGATCTTGGAGATGCCTTCCAACCCAATCTGTTCTATGATTCTATGGTTTTTCCATAGAAAATATGGGTCCTTTTAAAGATAAATATACACATACTGAAGGAAGTATGTTTATTTGACTTTTGTATTTCCCAATACACAGGCCTCAAAAGCAGCACAAGGACCCTTATGAAGCTGCAGACTCCAGACACAGTCCACTGCACTCCCAGGCAAGTGAGCCTCCTGCCCACACATCCCCCTGCTCTCCCTCCCTTGCAACTCTGTCTTCAGCAAAGCTATTTCAACAAATGCCTAAGCTCAGGAGGTGTCTGTACACATCTATACCATGTAACAAACTTTGAGCCATATATTTGCAGTGACTCCCTAAAAACCATGCAAAGTACAGCACAGGAGCAAAAGTTGCACCTCATGTCAACAACCTGCACAGTGGTCATGCCACCAGAGAAGCAGAGCACAGCCTAAGGCACACATCCCACAGCCCCTTCAACTTTTTGGGATGACCCTTCCTCATCATCACAGGAAGCATGGTCTTCCTGAGCAGCAAGGTCTCACTGACCATCTATTACAGGGCCACATGCCTGCCCCTCCTCTCAGGCACAAGTCAGGCCCATTACCATAACCCACACTCAGCCCAAAAGCACATTTTAAACCCTTCCTACTTAACAAGTGACCCAACTGTGGCCTCTCACCACCCTGAAAACACATTCTCTTTGCTCCAGCCTCTCTCCTCTGCCTGTATGCCCAAAACCAAAGGTAGGTTGCACTACCAGCTGTTCCTGAGGATGACAGAGAGGGGCAAGATGTAGCAAAAGAAAGCAATGCGCCTCTACTTGAATATGTCCTGGAATGGCTGAAGGAAAGCTGGGTGTGGAGAGGCTTTCACAAAGCCTATCTGTCATGCCTGTTCAACAGGGAGAAAGGTGCAGCCAGAAACATCACCAGCTCTGGTATGATCAGAGCCCTCCTTCCTGCCAGGAGCAGTATTCATTCTCCTGAAGGATCAGGTCTTCATCCACATTGTTGTAGGAAAGAAATATTTTACCATTACCAAGCATCAACAAATTACACAAATGGCCCCCTATACCTGAAATGGCCCACCTGAGAGGAGGCAGAGCATGCACTTCAGCACAGTATGACTGCTTCTGCATGTCACAGCCTCTCTTCCCCTCACCCCCCTGTCAGATGTTGCATTTCTTGCAACTACCAATATTTAATAGCTAGTTCTGCAAAGGACCGAATATGAAAACCCTTCTTGAGTTATACATTATCTCCTTGTTTTAAGATCCATTTCATAAGTGTAGTATACGCTTAAGGTGGTTCTTTACATGATTTGGAAAATAAGAGAAATGCAAAATATTTTTCAAGTAGCTTGAGAAATGGTCAATATTCTTCATTTTAGTAACAGTCCTAGTGAGAACAAAATATATGACAAGACAGACTAATGTTTTGAAGACAACTCTTGTGGTTTTGGTTTGTGTTGAGGGTTTCTTCCAAAATGAATTATATCTTCTTCACCCAGTTGTAAGAATTATTCTAGAAAACCATAAATCATGCAATTCTGCTTAACATTCAAACAATTTCACAGGCTTAATTCACCTATGATACAAGCAGAGACTAACCTCTTTGAGTGGCATCCGCAAAGGATGAAACAGGTAAACCAACCATCTGTTCTGCCCCTGAAAAATTTATGCAGCAAACAGGCACATTAACACTAAACTAACAGACAATAAGCTTTACAATGAAAAGCTCTTCAGAAACTGACAGAGGCAATCTAGCCCTGGAAGGACACCTATCTTGGCTTTTAGGGACTTTGTTGTAGGGAAGTAAACTTGGATTGCACCTTTCACTGGCTTTCAGCAGACAGTCTCTACTGCCACAGATCATATTGGCACTGCTGCCAATAAGGCTGTGGATGCTAGAGGGAGAAAGTGTTCTCCTGTGATTCCGTCCAACAGTGCTGCTGGAGCTGCTCAGGGCACTGACCTCTCATGCTGAGGGGGCAGCAGCCAACTAAAGCCTGTCTGCAGGGTTTTGCCTCAGTGGTATATGACAGCTAAGCTGTTTTCTGACATCTTTCTCATTCAGCTGCACTTTTCTTACTTCTCTCTATGTAGGCCATTTTGGTTTTTTCTACAGCATTGAATATTTTAGCTGGGCTCCTTAAATAAACTTTCATCACATAGATGCAAAGAGGGGAAATTGAATAAAATTTGAAAGTAGCACAAGATTTTGCAAGTACCTTTGATGTTCTCCAGCTTTTTTATTTATAGAATACAGATTAACTTCTTTTTGTTAGCATCTATTGTTGTTTTATAATGGGCACTGCAAATGCTTTGATAAATGAATTGAAAGAGTTTGCTGCAGCTCCTGCTAAGTGCCCTGACTTGCTAAACTGTATTCTGTAAAAATGTGTTTCTGACTTAAAAATGTAACAAGAATATTTAATCTGATTTTGGATAGTTATGAAATAAAGCAATTGCTTTGAAGCTGTGGAATGGGATTTCTTTAGTCACATCTAACCCACAAAATTCAGCCTCAACATAACCCACATCTCTCTTTTGGACAAGAATAATCAGTAAGTCTTCTCTTTAGCTATTTGCCCTTCTTTATATAACTATATTGTTATGCTAAGACCCTACTCATCCCATTTCTTGGGCCTCTTGCATCTCTCAGTACCTCATTATAATACATTTGGATATTTTGCTTATGAGGTGGATGTCAGACTCTTTCTTCATTAAATATGGATGTTTGAATTATTTTATAGATGTCTGTCATCACCCCAAAGGTGGCAAATATTCCAAGACTTCCTAAGATCACTAGAAAGAATTATTAGTGAAACTGATCATTAATGAGGCTAAGTATGTACACTCTAGCAGCAGTGGCTGTTGGGTGGCTATTGCAATTTCCCTGTTTATTTCCATTCAATCACCTGTTGGAAGCACATAATAGTGAAAAGAACAAAATTAATATTATTTATAAACACACAGTGCATGAAATAGGTACAAGAGATAGGCAGATACCTGGTGGTCTGTGCTGCCATGTCACTGGGAAGGAACGTGAAACAGGGGAGACCTACTCTTCCAGCGGCTGGGCTTGGAGGCTCATTCCTTCACTGATCACCCACAAAACAGCTTAAGTGCTTCTGGAACTGCTAAGGGAAGAACAGCTTGAACACTGTCTGTCCCACTCTCCAAATTCTACACAATAGTAGTTACGAGGTATAAATGTTGACCTGGTTTTGCATCCAAAGTAGGGATGAGAATTTCAATAGCAAATGGCAGGGACAGATGGACAAGTTTCCTCTCCTCAACTCATCCCTAAAGAAGAGATGCCTTTGAGTCATGACCTCAGCTACACCTGAGTTATTCTCCAGGAGATTTTATGCTTGTAATTACAATCATATTTTAGAGCTTATATAGCTGTTCTGTAGTTTAGTGTATTTATTGCCAGCAATCCTAAGGAATGTGTGCGTGCTGCATGTAAATAAACTGCACCAACTGCTTCTTTCAAATGCGGCAGACAGGCTGTGTGCATCTGGAGTCAGGTCTACAGTCACAGCAGTAAACTGGAATATCAAGAAGTCCAGCTGCCCCTAGCCCCTCTAATCTCTGAGGCCCAGCTAGAATGCAAGGGGATTAATCTCTTACTAAATGTATCCTTCCCTAAATGCAACATGAACTCACATTTTCATACCTCTTGCTGGCCTCAGTGCCACTGCCCTAATACTGGTGTTTTGGTGACAAGAGGTTTTCAATCCAGAACTCTCACAAATAAACCTGAAGTTCAAGCAACAAAGACCTAAAAAAGCACAAGCACTGAGGCATCTAACCTTCAGTTTAAGTGGAAGATAGTGGCTCACATCCATGAAGGGCGGTTCACAAGCTTCCATCTGTCCCCACAGGCCACACAGGCCATATTTGTACCAATACATTAAACAGGCATAACCTCAAATTCTGCTGGTAGGTACTCAGTAGTTAGTTATAGCAAACTTTCAGAAAGCAGCTGTATGTTGTTGAAACTTCCATTTTCCATCACGTAATCTGCAAATACTTATCTTCTGCATCTCTGTCTCTTTTCACTGATCATTTTCTGGTCTCCCACAGCTGCATTCAGCACAACAGTGCCTCTCATTTTTTTACTGAACCCAGATGTCCTCTTGTGAGGTAGCAATGTGCATTTGAGCCTCCTCAGACCATACAGTAAACTGACATCAGAACATGAGAACACTGGATCTGTGCTCCAACTGTGAGGCTACATGTAAAGGTCAACAATTTGACTGTTAAATCAAAAAACCAGCTATTCAGTCCATATTCTCAAGGACCATTTTCAGGGATTAATTCCAGATTTGGGGTGATGAATTTCAGTATTTTAAAGTTTCCAATTCAAGTGTTCCATGAGGTAACTAATTTGTAAAAAATACCCTCCTCCACAGCACAAATTGGTAAAGATTTTTATCAAAATATGTGATCATATGTCTATAAGCCTTTGCTATTTGCTTTTCTCACTAGCTGTAAGTGCAATACCAGGGTGATTTACCACTTCATCACCTGAATACACCACTTCATAACATATACTAAACCTTGGGTTACTACAAAATCCATTTATTTCTCTAGGGTTTATTGGGGGGGGGGGGAGGGAATCTCTTCTTCCAGTCTAGTCAGTTATTTGCTTTTAGCTTATTTCACCTGCAAGGTGATTTCAGAACAGAAAGACACCCCTGCTTTTTATTATCTTTTATTTAGTTAGTTATTTTTAAAAGAGATGCTTAAAACTATTCAGGGCTCCTTTCTTAGCCATCTCTTCCATCTACCTGAGCAGATGAGTAAAAGGCACTCAAGTAATTATAATTCCCTTTTACTGAAATCTAAAACCCATGCCATTTTCAGCATTTACTGTTTTCTAGCTCATTTTTGCAAAAATAATATTTGAGTAATTGAACATGCCAGGTAGTTGTCATTCCTCTCCTCTTTCAGCTGCTTCCTGCTTTTTTCTGCAATCAGTTTGCTCTCTTTTCATCTCAGCTTGTTAACCCCACGGACTTGAACTCTATTTTTAGCCTTTGTATGAATTACCAATCTAATTCATTTAAAGAACCTATCAGAGATGTCTAAAACCTTGGAAGTAATTAATTAAGTCCTGCTATTTCCAGACTACACCAAAACAATTTGTCATTGCATGTAAAATGGTATAATCGAGTACTATCAGTGTTTTCAGGCCAAGTCGTGCTATAAATTATTTAGTTCATCTCTCCTAATTAAAGACCTATTGGAGGATTAATGTCTCATAACCTGACAAACTACTTTGCTAAGTAACAAATTATCCATATAATGACCTCAAACTAAATGTATATAACTAGAGTAGTAATTTGCACAAATATACAAACCCTATTGAAATAAAGAGTACTCTTCCTTGATATTCCAAGCATCGTTTTCCAGTCTGCATCCAAGAAAGGAAATTGGACTAAATGGATATCTATACTAGGAAAAAAATTTCATTAGCTGTCTGGGGGTTTTCAGCATTTACTTAAATATGAGTTTATAAGGACTGCTTCTACGAATACAACAAGATAACATAGTTATTCTCTGCAGTGAAAGCACAGATGCTCTCATGGAAATAGGAATTATTTTCCTCTGTAATGCAGGTAACACATACATTTCCTGGTTATAGAATTTGTATTATAAACATACAGCACATGCTATGCACCTGAAAGTGGTTGTGAAAAGAGAACAGTGTCAATGGTTCAAAAAGGTAGTGAAAGAATAAATAGGTCCATATAGAAATACAGATCAATGTAGAAAGAGGAAATACCAGGTCAATATAGAGCAACTGCCTACACTGATGCAGGGAGGACAGCAGGATGCAATGCTGTACTTCCACAAATAAAATGTTCAGAATTGTTTAATTGCCAAAACTTGGTAGAGCTAAATACTAGCAGTAGAAAAATAGGCTATAGCAAAACCAGACAGTAAGTCTTTATAAAAGCTCCCTCTGTCTCCTAGCACCCCAGCTGTCTGGTGTTTTGAGGACTGGAGGCCCAGATCTGACTCAGTCCAACTGTGTAACTGTGCCTCTGGTTCTGAGAAAATTACTGAGATGGAAGAAAGACTTGGATGAAAGAGCAGAAAGATGAGAAAAGAAAAATGATGAATGAGGTACAGTTGTTTAGATGGGGCTTTTTAGTAGTTAAAGGATTTAAGGAGAGGTAAGTCAACATGGAAGGGTATAAAATCCTAATGGGAAAAGCCACGGATGCGGGTGAAGTGAGCTGGGAATCACCAGGTCACGGGTCTGAGCTGCCAGTGACAGCCGTGATGACAGAGCTGGTGGCAGACGGCAGCTCAGCAGCGCCGAAGAGCCAGTGCCGGGGGCTGCAGGGACTGACCCCTCCCCGCCGGGCTCATGCTGGCCGGAGCTGCCGCATGCTTAACCTGATTGTTAATGCTAATGCTAATGCTTACGGACTGATGCTTAGCCTAATAGCTCATTAAATGCTACCTGTCTTCTATGTGCTAGTTAGACAATAATTGCCTTACACTTTATGCTTTTTTATATATATATATATATCTCCAGTATCCTATGCCTTTTTGTACCAGATAATGACACCTGAACAAACTGATCTAAACTGCCACAAATGCCTGTCACTTTTATACGTGACCTATTTCTGTTAAGCTCAGCAACATCTGAGTCCCAGATTTTCAGCCTAAGTGCAAGTACACCTTATTGCAAGTTTCTTTTTGTGCTGCTTTTACCAGGCCATGGCACTCTGTCAAACTTTTCCTAAAATGGAAAACCAAATATCAACAAGAATTATATTATATATTATATTATTACAGTCAACATACATACTCCAGTCTGACTGGAGACATACAAGTGTTTAGACTACACAGGGAAGAGAATTTATTAGGTCTTTCTGTCTTTGATCCTACAAACTCTACTATAATACACATAATTATGGCACTGTTGGGAAAAAAACACCTGCTCTTTTACATGAACCAAATGCCTGCAAGAAAAATGAAAAGTAGCCAGTCAGAACATCTCACTTGGTTAATAAATAGAAAGAGACAAATGAATTTGGAGCTGACTTCTGTAATTTTGGGGAGAGCACGTGAATAAACATGTTTTACTGAAGAACACATAGCAGGGAAGGCCTGCAAATTCGAAGATGTAACAAACTTGAATTTCACACTCATCCAAATCCAAAAGTAAAATAGAGAAAAAATTCAAAATAAAGTGACATTTCTAACAGACAAACAGCCTACCCTAGGCATGGGTTTAACAAACCTCTGAATTAGCTAACCTTATAAAATTGTTTCTTCAGAGGAAAAAGCCCTTCAGGTACCAGAACAGATGCCTCTGAAAACTGGTCAATAATTAAGAGTCATAAATGTTAGCAAACCTTATGGAGGGGTCTTTAGGGTTTGGTTTGTTGTACTCTTGGAATAGAGCATGGCATCACCTCCAATACACAATAAAGAATTTTCAAAATTCCTGTATGAAAAATGGAAGAGAAGAAAAATAAAGCACCTGTACCACATTCTACATGTATGGGAAAATATTACAGAAATACTAAAATAGTAAAAATACTACAGAGACTGTAGAATTCTGTTTTTTAAAGTTAGATTAATCACAACGCAAAATGTGCTGCAATTTATCTTTGAATTAATGCTGAATAAAATCCAGTGAATAACATGGACAGTATAGTGCCTTCAAACCAATTACAACTGCCTTTGTATTATCCGTTCCCTATTTAGGTATGTCTCTGTGTCTATAAAAATATCTCTTCTCTTTTAGAATTCAGGTAGGGTCAGCTTCACTGTAGGTCTATATTCTGTGTTTTGAGTTGTGTAATCTGTCACCTTTAACATAGAGACTGCATATGAAATACTTCCATGGTGTTTTAGATAGGTTTCTGAAGGCTTGCTCCTATAGTTCTGGAGGGTACAACATCTTGAAAACAGCAGGGGGAAAAAAGTGACAAGATGAACTCTTGTGTTTTCTACTGGGAGCTGCAAGGTCAATGCCGATTTAATTGAGATCTGGGGAGCACAGCTTTACCCAGAGGTATAAAAGAGAAAGATGCAACAAGGAGATTTCTTCTCATGAAAATTTCGATTCAATCAATATGAAAGCTACACATTTGGATCAAAAATGGCAGGGAATCCTCAAGGACTTTGCTTACAAAGAGCTCACATAATCTTAAAGCAGTCTTTGATAGTCAGAGAGATCATTTTGTGGCTTTGAAAATGCTGAAACATCTAGGAAAAAAAAAAGTAAATAAATGTTGCTGTGATCTTTACTGTTAAATTAATGTCAGGCAGAGACATTTCCATGTATTTTGAATGCTTCCACGCTAATTTCTTTCTCCACCAATAAGGCTCTTCCTAGGAACGCTATAGGTTCCGTAAGTCCTAATGATGGTACTTAAACAAACATGAGGGAAAGGTGAGGAAGCACCCTAGAACAAGTCAATATATTACCTTGATTAAGACTTCGTGCTAGCAAAATGCCTAATGTCCTAGTATGTTTAGTGTCTGTGTCTCTCTTTTTTGTCACGACTGTTTTTTGTCCTTCAAAGACTAAAGGAAAAAAACAAACAAGCTAACATTACTTATTTACCCTATTATAGTTGCTGTACTGATATATTTCCATACATAGCATCACTTCAGTTGGATGGGTTTTCATATAAAATTATACTAACAGCAAAGCTGTTTCCTCATAACGCCATTTTAGACCACATTATACAGAACTGGACCATAGCAGGCCTCCTACCAGAGAATCACAGAATCACCAAGGTTGGAAGAGACCTCAAAGACCATCGAGTCCAACCTGTCACCACAGACCTCACGACTACTAAAACCATGGCACCAAGTGCCACATCCAATCCCTTTTTGAATACCTCCAGGGATGGTGACTCCACCACCTCCCTGGGCAGCCCATTCCAATGACAAATGACTCTCTCTGTGAAGAACCTTCTCCTCACCTTGAGCCTAAACTTGCCCTGGCACAACTTCAGACTGTGTCCCCTTGTTCTGGTGCTGGTTGCTTGAGAGAAGAGACCAGCTCCCTCCTGGCTACAACCACCCTTCAGGTAGTTGTAGACAGCAATAAGGTCTCCCCTCAGCCTCCTCTTCTCCAGGCTAAACAATCCCAGCTCCCTCAGCCTCTCCTCATAGGGCTTGTGCTCAAGGCCTCTCCCCAGCCTTGTTGCCCTTCTCTGGACATGTTCAAGTGTCTCGATGTCCTTTTTAAACTGAGGGGCCCAGAACTGAACACAGTACCCAAGGTGTGGCCTAATCAGTGCAGAATATAGGGGCACAATGACTTCTCTGCTCCTGCTGGCCGCACTACCAGTAGACAAGTTGGTCTGAATACTGAGAATTTTATTTAAATTTGACTTGTAGTTTTCTGAATCAGCTCACAGTGAGTATGCACATAGTGTTTGCAATATTTTGTTGCATTTTTATTAAATACACTCTTCATGTTACTGAAACATTTGTACCTTGTGCTAGTTATATAACAAGTTGTTTTGGAATGAGGCAGCACTGATAATCTCTTTGAAGAGATGTGTTCTCAGAATCTATGATTCAAAACCCAAACCATTTAAAATTAAATAACTATCAGGGGCCATGTGTAATAAAGTGAACAACAAAAAAAAACACAACCAAAAAAAACCCCAACTAAGCAGATTCTAAGCTTATTTATGCATTTTCTTCCCCTGTGTGGAATAAATGGAGATATAATTTGCTTTGGACATGTGTTTAGATTTAATCTACATATCAAAAAAGGTTGCTCAATGGATTTCCAGGATACCTAGAAAATCAGACTAAATTAAAACATTCATTGGTCTTATCAGATTTGTCTACCCTTTATAAATATATAAAAGCACACAGAGCCACAATTATATATAAACCCTTCAACATGTCATTCACTCTGTTTTCTTCCTTCATGATGATAGTATCAAAATGTGGCTATTTCATCTTCCCTACTGGACTACAATGAAGTCACATGAAAAACATCACCATTGGCCACATCTTTCACCATAACCAGTCACAAAATTTAAATGCCTTTTTTAAAGGACTGTATTTTCCCAGAAAAACTGTCTCCTAAGTGGTAAATCACTCATGCAGCACAATAGTATTTCCAGATACTGCTTGCGTTTGAGTCTGGATGCAAAAGATTAAGAAATAGTGGTGGTCCACTGTTTGGCAGTAGTGCCACCTTTGTACACTGTGACATTTACTACTGGGAAGATTGCATATACTTATAGCTGAGTCAAAATAGTGTAGTTCACAATGACAGGGGAGAATAAATCAGGAGAAATATGGAAGATCTAGGAAGCTGATAGATATAAATATCTTTGATGTCTAGGCTCTAACACCTCTGCTGTTGATTCAGAGGTGACTAGTAGGGCTGAAACTTGCATGACAGGCCTGAGAGTATACAAAGCAGCAAAATGTACAAACCTGACAAGTAAAGCAGATAGTGTGATTGTTCACAGTCCTAATACACTTAATAAAGAAGAAAACCCCCAGATAACCCTTTGGACTTAAACTTTGGTCACAGTTAAAGAGTAATTAATCATTAGAGATTGAAAGTATTATTGAAAGACAGTAGGACAAGACATTAATGTGGTGGGTTGAAGTTTCCCCCCCAGCATTAACTTTGCCAGACCAACTCAGTTTTCTACTCTTCTGCTCAAAATCCGCAACTAAATTTTAAAGGCATAGCCTAAAACCACCACAATAAACTATATAGATAGTGTAAGATTTTAATTTTACTGTTTGAATGAAATTATTACCACTCTGTCATTGTGATAGGAGATATAAAAGCTCAAGAACTGATTATTAGAGAACAACCTGACATGCTAGTTAGTGCCTTTGCTTTTAAGAGCATGGAAAGTAGTTCCCCAGAAGTATCACCAGGTTTAAAATATGACTAACAGTAAGTGACCGACCTTTTATTTTAGCTATGAGCTGAACCTTTCACAGCCCCAGAGGCTAAGTGTGAATGTTCATGCAACCACAATCAAGTGCATCTCACACACTTCCTAAAAGACAGTTGTATAAAAAGACAAGTAATGACCACAGTGAAACCGACCACAGCAAGCATCTCCCTATGCAAAAAAATGAACCTTGTTCTGTACCCTAATCTTTACACGAGACCAGGGTGGGTTTTTTGCTACCAGTTAGCCAAATCTGTCCTTCCAGATTTATCAAGTTTGTAACTTATGAATGAATCAAGTGATTTGCTCAGCCAATCCCAGTCTCAACCTTCTTGTAGAGGCTGAGAAGTATCACATGTAGAAAGAATCTATTCAGCAGAAGCAACAGAAATAATGGAGATTCATAAAAATTCATCTCCTCATTTTACTTCTCTGTAGGCATGAAGTCATGCACAATCTGTGTCAATCAGAAAGCCAGGTGTGGTAGGTTGAAGGCCAACTCCAGCTAGTTCGCGGAGAAGCAGGCAGGGAGAACAGGCTGAAACCCACACTCCCAAACTCCCAAACCAAACTCCCCCAAACAATTCCAACTGCTCTACAATTTGAAGTTGCATTTTATCCATCCACCAATGAAATTCGTTTAGAATACCAGAATGTTTTTGTTCTAGTACCGAAAACATTTAGCCAGAGTGTCCCAGCACTGTTTGTCTTAAAGGCACAGCCTCAAACGATCACACCAGGCCACCTTGGTCAATTTAATGTCTCACCATCTGGGTACTGTTCACTTTAACATTAATATGGAGCAATGGGATGGTAGAAGAATTAAGAAGCAGGGAAGACTGAAGCAGATACCCCTTGTAATGACTTAAGAGAATCATCCAGATGTCGTGAAATCATATACATAATTTCAACAGCCAGTATTCATTTTCCACCACAGAACAGGTTAAGGCTTAAACTTTTGTAACTGAAAACTTGTGACAGAGCTAAACCAGCTCCAGAGCTCATATTTCTGATGCTGGATAAGATGAATAGCAACAGTTTAGAGGAATATTCTCCTTCCTACTAACATAACTTGGGTGACAGGTTGGACTTGATGATCTTTGAGGTCTTTTCCAACCTTATTGATTCTATGATTCTATGAAAATTTTGAGTTTCTCATATTGGAAATAGACCCTCTGGACAACTGGATGTTTCATTGCCTCAGATGTCTCTTTCATCTGCACTGTCCCATTTGCTCTCAGAATTGTGCCCATCTGTATCAGTGGTGCAGGGGCAAAATGGCAAATGCCTTCAGTCTTGCACCAGTAAAATAAGCTAAACCACAAAAGAACAGAGAACTGGTGATTGTCACTCTCTCTCTCATGCACATCCACCTTTTTGTTCCTAAAGTCTGCTAGATGAATTGGAGAAATGGCCCTTCCTGACCTATCACATATGTTTTCAGTCCACAAAGATTCAAGATTTTCATTTTGCATTTAATAGTACGTCAAAGTACAAGAGATATAGTAGAAGAACATTAAACACAGAGAAAAATTGGAAGTGAAACATGTAGAAAGAGGGAGTAGGTTGTCATCTTGCTCTTTAATCTCCATTTGAACCTTGCTACTACCCCTAAAAATAATGTTAAGTCATGTAGAATATTGCAGAAATGCCACCTAATAAAAAATAAAATCCCTCTAAGAATTTAAATGGCAAGAGCCTTGAACAGATGACAGTAGGTTTCTCCCAGAGAAACAACTCATCTGGACAGAGGAGTCAGGATTACTGGAGCTAGCTGTCATACAGCTCTGTGAACTTTCTACATTTCTGTTAGCTGAGGGTATTGGCCTGTGCTGACCTTCTGTGCTCTGCTTGAGGCAATCACATCAAACTCCCTTTCTGATGAGCCAATGTGAATGGCACTCTGCTAATGACTCTTCCTGCCACATTTCAAGATTCATGACAGTTACATCCAAAGGAATTATGGACTCCGTATCTTTTTCCTGCAATTAATGACATCCCTTCAGTTCAAAGACCCTTAACTTTAATGCTAATTCAAAGGCTATTGAAGTAATTGATAGTCTGTATGAATAAATCTCGGTGCTTTAAAATAGTTAACCTTCAAAAAACCCACCAATTTATAATCATGGTGCCTTAAAATAGTGAAATCACTAATCAGAAGAAATTCCTGAGCATCACACATACAGTTGGTTAACCTATATCAGGAAAAGGAATTAATTTCCTTATCAACTGATTTCAAGGAGGAAACTCGAACAGCAAGTAACTACATCCTGTGTCTTCAACGCAGGAGTTCTTATTAACCCCTGCTCAGAAAATTTCTGCTTGAAGCCAGGTCCATAGCTTGCATTTCCAGTGCTACTCCCAATTTATAAAAATACAAAATAATTAGCATGTAGCAACCAACACTGACAACATATGCTGGGACTTAAATGAACTCCTAATTTGTAAACCTTTTAAAGGATGCTGTATTATTGATTAAAAATGAACATTTTCTCTTGCTCTAGAGTAATTAGTGAAAATGTAAGATAATGAATATTTATAAAGCTAAGGTAAAAACTTGATCATACCCTAAGACACCAATTTTGTGCTTAGCAGCAGGCAGCAAACTGTTGACAAGCAGATCTTAAGTATTAGGTTTACAGGGCAGAAGTTTTTTCATTGCAGTCTGCTTTACGGTTAGAGCTGAGAATGCAAGAAAAGGGCAATTCCCCTCACAAAAGCTAAAGGCAGCCGTAATAGCATCAAATAAAGCACAAAAAGTCAAGTCAAGCTAAATTCTAGTACATGTTCCCAAGTGTTTGGCATCAGAAGCAAAAGGTCAAACTGTCAAGTTAGCTAACAACTTTGATAGAACCGAAAGCAATGCTAGTTGTAGCTTTGCAGTTTCAGTTCAGTAAAAACCAGTATGTGCATGCTGCATTGGACTCATTTGCTAGGATTCCTTTGATAGAGTATAAGGCACTGGAAAAGGTAAGACTTGCCCTATCCTTAAGTCTCAGTAACAGCATCTTACTGTCATGAGCTGTCCAGATAGCTATGTACTTCACGCTGTGCTCATCACAATTACTGCTATTAGCATTTAGTCTTAATATCAAATTTCCTTCCCTACAGGGTTTAGTCCTTCCATAGCCCAATCTGGGTTATCAATAAACCCATCTTATTTTTCATTTTCTATTTTGGATTCCCTTATGACAGCATATACTCAAAACATATACTAAAAACTTTATTAAAGAGATTGCCTCTGGATTTACAGTAACCACAATGATAAAACACAAGTGTAAGACATTTAAGGTGTCTATATTTCAGACATACTTGGCACTCAGAAATTAGCTACTTTGGAAGAAAGACTTCAGAATAGTTGTTAATGTTAAAGGTGCTGACTTCTGGGAATCACAACAAAAGAATACAAAGTAACAGCTGTCACCATGTCTTTTCCTCAAGCTCAAGAAAAACATTATTATGATGTGGCTCATGGTCTTTAGAAACACAGACATGTATTAGATGGTCATCAAGCAGGAAAAAACATCTCCCTGTAAAGGATGCTGTATCCCTTGAAATAGAAACATATCCCTAGTAACCTCTCATCTCCAGCCATAATGGAAACCTTGGTGAACAGGCAGAAGACAACTATTGAATTTCTTGCTTTCTTCCTTTCTGGACTAGATTCAAACTCTTCTCCAGAGCTCTCCTTTTAATCTTTCTATAGGTAAGTGCGACCAGAGCTCAAGGTTTAAGTTCTTCATCAAAAATCATGCTTTTCTCTTTGAAGAGAGTAGCTGTGGCAACAGAATCTGCTGATCACAGCTGTGGCTGCAACACATCTCACTGCAGCCTTCACAGAAATGCTTCTGAGGGAAATGCTGCTCAAAGCTGTGTCTGACACAAACTGAAGCACTATAGAAAAAGAGGGGTTTATACCTCAAGCCTATCTGGAGCTATTAGAAGTGTTTTGATTTTTTGGAGACTGTTGTTCTTTATGGGGTTTTGTGTTTGGTTGTGGGTTTTCATGTTTAAGTTTTTGGGGTTTCTTTGTCTTCTGAATGAATAAAAAAGAATCCTAAAATTAGGCTGGAATGTTATTTCCTCTCCTTATTACCTCCCCAGCTTGGAGGAACCATGCCCCTACTCCTCCAAGTAGGTATGTAGTGCTGTACTGCAGTGAGTTGAAAATCCTTATTTTATTTTTTTTTTTCATTTATTTTGCATTACTCTTCTTTGGTTCTAGATGTTATATTATAATTACTTTCTACCCTGCACCTGTACTAATTCTGTAGTTAAAAGAAATAGTCCATCCATATGCCATTAGGCAAGCCTAAAGGACTGATTATCTGATAGACATTGCAGCCACAGAAGTTTTCTTAGGATAATTGAACAGTTTTGGAGAAGGAGGTGTTTTCTGAAGCGCTTCTGACTAGTTCAATTAATTTTATTGAACAATTATTTCCTGAAGACAGTGCTTGCTTTTATCATCCACCTGTTCTTGACAGATAGTTGTATAATTTTTCTGGGTCATTTGTTAATTTCTAATCATACTAATTATTTCAAATTAATATCAACCAAAATCCAAGGTTCTAACATATCACAGAGATGAGGAAGGTAAATATATTCTTGACTTCCAAATCAGAGGCTAAGAGACTTAAAAGTATATTCTCTGATTTTTTTCCTCATGTCAGAATGTGTTCAAAATCATGTAACACCAAAAAAACAAAACCAACCAACCAACCAACCAAAAAACCACACCACAACTCAACCCAACCAACCAAATCATATCTTAACTTCATAAGAATTACAGATAACTTGCATAGGAATTCATTCCTGACATATCTGTGTCTGTGAGATTAGCTAAACATAACACTTTGTTAATGCAATCTTTATAATCTTCTTACACTTTAAGTATTAATTATTTAAGCATAAAATCATCAAAACCAAGAGCTATGAAGCCCTGCTGTCAGCAGCAGTTATTCTTTAGAGTTCCTGATGTAGACACATGATAGGTGAATGTTTCATTGCGGTTTCCTGTAGTCTATAAAATGTTGTTCTACTAGGCTTAACTTTTAGATACCTCTACCTCAAGATCAGCATCAGCAAAGGTATCAGCAAAGGATAACTTCAGCTATATCCTATAAGAAACAAATAGGATAACTCCGGGGTGGAAGACAAATTTCTGCAGCTCTTGTCTCTGGAGGCTGCCCAAGCAACCCGTGCTAGTATTACTGCAATCTCAGGCTCACTGCCACTTAGGCCTTGCTGCCACAAAGGAGGACTGCTTTCTAGTGCAGTCAAGGTGGCAGGTTTAGGATTCTACATGGGAACAGAAGAATTTGCTTTGTTGCACCTCCATTCCCAGATTTTCTTTTCTTCACGCTCTCATCATGGGTTCCAAAGTTCATTAATCCTTTTGTTCTCTTGCCATTTGATATGTGCAACTGTTTATTTAAAAACTTCAGATGTTCATAGGTAACAGATTTACAAAAAAGAACTGTAGTATCTTTTAAATCTGACTATCCAAGATACCTGTAAAACATTCAGCACATATCTATTTCTGTCCATCTCTTTTTAGAAACATTGTATGTTTTCAGTTGCCCTGCACATTTTAATCTCAGCATTTTTAATCTCGGTACTATTTATTTTGATTTCTAGTAATGCAGACTGCTCATAATCTATTTATAGTATATATTTTATTCTTAAATGAAATTACTAAAGAAAATATGCAATAACAAACAGAGGAATGTCTGCAAGCCTTCTACTGCTCTAATTCTCCATAACTTTACACTTGAACATTCAATTTAATAGATACAGTGTGTGTTACAGTATTGTTTTTACTTAAACAAGTTTTGTGATGACTATTAAGACACACTGGAATATTAAACATACATAACAGACACACAAACCTGTTTTCCAGCATTTGTTAACTCAGACAAATGCAGGGAACACAGAAGGGACAAGCATTTTTCATTTTCTGCTATATCATATCTATTTCATATCTTTGGTGACTTTTGTGGTAAAAGACCGTTCATACATCTATGCTTAGCTTCAACAGTGCAAACTACACAGTTACTTTGAACAATTATTCTTAAAGCAGTATGGATCAGCAAAAAATCTTTTGCCAATATTAAGTAATGGTAGAAAGATAAATTTTAACAGCTTCCATTAAGCATTTTAAGCTCTAGTGTAATGCAGTACTGAGAGTAGAAACGTATGCCCTTTGCCATCATACCTAAATTAATCAGAGCCCATGTTCTCAGTGTTCTTTTCAGTTAAAACTTTTTTTTTTCTTTAATTGTTTCTCTTCCTTTACAATCTTGATGATTTTAACACAAAATATAAGGATCCAGGAAAGGAAGGTGTTTATCACAAGCAAAATAAGAACACACTTAAGCAAGAGGCAAATGCAATAGTCAGGCAGTTCAAGACATGAATTACTGCTGTGATAATTAACACAATCTTAACCAAGTCAAGGATAAAGCTGAAGCCACTCTGTAAATACTGTAAGACAGACTGAATTGTGATTGCACCAACCAATGTTCCTCAGCATTGCTTCTTAATTACCAGGACATTTGGCCATAGTTTCTGTGGATTTGTATATGGAAGGAGATGAGTATGAATATAAGCTACTAGAAATCCATAACGCCAGACTTCTGCAGCTCCCTGTGGGTTTTTATGAAATTTGGAACATCTTACAAATTGAAAAAGCATTATGTAGCTGGCAAGTTAAAGCTCCTGTGTTTACAATTGCATGGTACAATCTCAGGGATCAATGCTGGGCCCCATCCTGTTCAATATCTTTATTAATGATCTGGATGAGGGTATTGAGTCCATCATCAGTAAATTTGCAGATGACACCAAGCTGGCGGCAGGAGTTGATCTGGTAGAGGGTAGGAGAGCTCTTCAGAGGGATCTAGACAGACTGGATAGATGGGCAGAGTCCAATGGCATGAGATTTAACACATCCAAGTGCCAGGTTCTGCACATTGGCCAAAACAACCCCATGCAGTGCTACAGGTTGGGGTCAGAGTGGCTGGACTGAACAAGAGGACACAGTCTCAAGCTGCACCAGGGGAGGTTTAGGCTGCATGTTAGGAAGAGTTCTTCACAGAAAAAGTGATTTGCCATTGGAATGGGCTGCCCAGGGAGGTGGTGGAGTCACCATCACTGGAGGTGTTTAGGAAGAGACTGGATGGGGTGCTTGGTGCCATGGTTTAGTTGATTGGATGGTGTTGGATGACGGGGTTGGATGCAATGACCTCAAAGGTCTCTTCCAACCTGGTTAATTCTATTCTATTCTATTCTATTCTATTCTATTCTATTCTATTCTATTCTATTCTATTCTAATCTATTTTTCAGAATCAGTTAAGAACTACTAACCCCAGAAATATTCAACGCTGTATTTCAGTTTCCATAAGCTGTGTAACAAAGAGTTTCCAAGCAATTTAACTTAGACTATTGCTTCTTCATTTAAATTGAAAAGCAAAACAAAAAGCCAAGTGTCAAACCAGAATAGAATCTGTGCAAGTTTTCAGGAAAGCCAACTTGTTATATTTCAACTATATTCTACATCAGCATTGACCAGGCTGACTCAGCCCAAGGGTTTTGCTGTCTGAGTCTGACTGGAATTATGATTTTGATTACTAATTCATGCCTAGAAACCTTCTGAATGAATTACTCTCTGACCAGTGACAAAGGTGACACATAATATAAACACTTGCTTTGAATTATCACTATTACACTTAGTTTATTGAGATAAATAAGGAATCCCTTGGCACAGCTAGTATTTCACACCATAGGGAACAGGCTGTTTTGACAACAGTCAGCATTATGGGTTCACAAGTAATTACTGACATAAATCAATAGATGCTGGAAATATTGATTATACATTCACTGTTAATTTTTTTGGCACCATATCACTAGGATATAGACATCATGTCTTTCACTTAGGTCTTCCAAAAAAAGGCCTAGAATTAAGTACAGAATTTCAGGTTCTGGCAAAAATAAAATAATCAGTTAATGACTCCCTCTTCAGAGAAAACTTTTATATGTCACTGCATCATCAGACTTTGAATGGTCCATAAAGTAATTTATTACCTCCTCCTCAATTAGTGTAAGAAGTTAATATGGGTTAAAGGGAACTTTCCAACAAAATGAGAGAAATATGGTAACTGTCATAGGGTTTCCCAGTTCTGGTGAACGGAAGTTAAATGTCATCACCTTTAATGTGTTCTGCTTTGATCGACATAGGCAGGAGGAATGTGTTCAAAGATCAGTATTTTATATTGCTTCATAAGAGGAGAGCTTTTTATCCTCAGAGAGCTTAAATGGCAAAGAGGAAAATTTAATTATAAGGGATAAGAGCACAGTGGTTAATTACAAAAGGCGGTGGTGGAGTTTTGTTTGCCTGGTCAGGGGGTTTTTTGTCGATGGCTTGGGGTTTCATTGTGAATTAGGGTATATGCAGACATGTTTGTGTCATAGAAAATTCTGCCAGATAAGGAAGGTAGAAGCTAGACTGGACATAGAAATAATATAAGGAACCACTTGAGCACACAGACACTAGGGAGGAGCAAAAGGCATCCAGAGAAACTGGTTTTGTTAGAATAGAATAAACCAGGTTGGAGATCATCAAGTCCAACCCCTCACCAAACACCATCTAATCAACTAAACCATGGCACCAAGCACCCCATCCAGTCTCTTCCTAAACACCTCCAGTGATGGTGACTCCACCCCCCCCCCAGGCAGCCAATTCCTATGGCCAATCACTCTTTCTGGGACTAATTTCTTCCTAACATGCAGCCTAAACCTCCCCTGGTGCAGCTTGAGACTGTGTCCTCTTGTTCTGTTATTGGCTGCCTAGGAGAAGAGACCAACTCCCACTTGGCTACAACCTCCCTTCAGGTAGTTGTAGACAGCAATAAGGTCTCCTCTGAGCCTCCTCTTCTCCAGGTTAAGCAACTCCAGCTCCCTCAGCCTCTCCTCATAGGGCTTGTGCTCCAGACCCCTCACCAGCTTTGTTGCCCTTCTCTGGACATGTTCCAGCAACTCAACATCTTTCCTGACCTGCGGGGCCCAGTACTAGACACAGTACTCAAGGTGCAGCAAGAGAAAAAGTATAAAGAGAAAAACTAAGTATAAACTAACTACAAATAAATTGAGTCTGGGAATTCAAAGGAAATTGCTAGTCTGTATAAGCAAGGGAGGCAACCATTCTAACTAGTTTCCAAATGGCACTTGATTAATTTATTACCAATAATATATCAATCTATAGCTGTTAATCACTGGAAACCAAAAGAAGGTTTTTCCTAATAAAGCACATCCCCTGAGCTTACTTTCCCTAAATACACTGGTCTCCTGAATTTTCTGCTGTCTTAGAGGATTTCCTAGCCTTTTCTAAGCAACACTAGCTGTATTCACACTGCCACTCTGTCCTAGGTAGGGCACACATTTCTGCAGAATAGCCATCCGTACTTTTTCAGAGCAGTGTTTCCTAGCAAGGCTGCAGTAGGATCACCTCAACAGGACATACTTCTGATTAGATCTAATAAAGACCCAAGTTACTGATAACTGAAGTTTTAGCATTGCAGACCTTTTGTTTAGTAGCACCAGACCCATGGGCTTTCCAGAGCCATTTCTCATTTAAATAGACCCTGATGCAGCCCTGAGATGGGGCATTTTCTTAGTACAACATATTTATTTACCAGAAGTTGTTCACAAACTCCCTCTTCCTCAAGAACAAGAGTGTTATAATTAGGATGCAGTTAAAGGTGCTGGTGTAGGAACACCCACCTGTGCTTCCTCTCTAATTTCCACAAGGCTGTTAAACAGGGTTTACTCCACAAAGAGAGAGATCCTTCTATTCTCCATTTTAAGAAAGCTGTGATGATCTCTGACTTGATAAAACACTGAAGAGTAATGCAATCCCAGTCATCTTAAAAGTTACTCAGATCTGTGTGTAGCACAACACGAATTAAGCTTCCCTTTTAGTTTATGCAATGACTGAAAATGGGACATACAAGATTTGTCTGAATCTGAATTATGAATGTGCCATGTACTGTGTATAGCAACATCCTTCAGTTTAAAATATATTGTCACATTAGATATTAAATTGATGTTACCAGATTTATGTTGTTCATTTTAAAAGAACTGTATACTCCTATCTCCTCCAAACTGCACCTCTTTGGCTGTATTGTTAATGCTTTTAAAGTAATAAAATTACACTGCAGATTATCTCTTTTTGATTCTGTTGATGCATTCTCAAATCTGGGAAAACCATGCTGTAAAATGTTTTATGTCTGCACTTTGAAATGATGACTTTCAATACATTTTTGTTTGTGCATTAAAATAAATGAAATTTTAACAGTAGACCAAAACAGATTGAGGCAATCCAGTTCATTTTAAAATGCAAGTAAAACAGGTCCAACCCAGATGGCAGCCTAATGCGCTGACTCTCCCTTATAGCACAATTTTGCTCTGCTTCACACTGAATATGGTCAGTGATCTCATTTAACTAGGGAAGATGACATCTGTACTTTGTAGAATTTACCTCTGGTCAAATACCATTACACTGGCTTTTGGCAATGCCACTAACTAAATCAAGTCAAAGGTCTGTCCCAGAAGAGGATGTCAGCGACCCCTCTACCCTAGCTGTGATATTCCAAAGGCAACCTGGTTGAAAGGACAACTTGACACATGAATTAATTTGTACACTTGCACACAGTATCATAGTGTCAGTCAGGGTTGGAAGGGACCACAGGATCATCTAGTTCCAACCCCCCTGCCATGGGCAGGGACACCCCACACTAGATCAGGCTGGCCAGAGCCTCGTCCAGCCTGGTCTTAAACACCTTCAGGGACAGTGCCCCAACCACGTCCCTGGACAACCCGTTCCAGGGCTTCACCACTCTCATGGTGAAGAACTTCCTCCTCACGTCCAATCTGAATCTCCCCATCTCCAGCTTCATTCCATTCCCCCTAGTCCTATCACTACCTGATAGCCTGAGAAGTCCTTCCCCAGCCTTCTTGTAGGCCCCCTTCAGATACTGGAAGGCCACAATTAGGTCACCTTGGAGCCTTCTCTTCTCCAGACTGAACAGCCCCAACTCCTTCAGTCTGCCCTCATAGGAGAGGTGCTCCAGCCCTCTGATCATCCTCGTGGGCCTTCTCTGGACATGTTCCAGCACGTCCATACCCCTCTTGTAATAGGGGCTCCAGAACTGGATGCAGTACTTCAGGTGGGGTCTCACCAGAGCTGAGTAGAGGGGGAGAATCACCTCCCTTGACCTGCTGGCCACACTTCTCTTGATGCAGCCCAGGATCTGATTGGCTTTTCGGGCTGCAAGTGCACATTGAAAGCTCATGTTGAGCTTCTCATCCACCAGCACCCCCCAAGTCTCTCTCCTCAGGGCTGCTTTCCAGCCAGTCACTGCCCATCTTGTATTTGTGCCTGGGATTGCCTTGACCCGGATGCAGGACCCTGCACTTGGTCTTGTGCCAACATGTGCCAACTTTCCACATACCACCATTCCCATTTGATACTGAAACCAGACTAGAACTGAAAAGCAGTTAGTTGGCTATTTATAATCGGCTATTGTATGAGGCAGCTTATTTTTACACGAACAGGCTTTTATGGCCTGTCAGGTAGTTTGCAACTTTGTTTTTCACCACAGACATAGCAATCCTCTAAATCCAGGTAAAAGATGCCTCATATGCATTCCTGTTTTACTTCACAACAGAATGTCTGTAAAAGAGGCAGCACCTGCATAATCAGCTGCTGCTCACAAAGAAGTCTTGCTCTTGCACCAGATGGGACTGCTAATGGCAGTGAGCATGACCCATGCTGAGGAATACCTTCTCCAAAAATGCTTATTTTAAAAAGGCACGTTTTAGACTTCTCAAATTAAAAGGTACACCATAAAAGTTAGTTTGCAATTCTTTGCAGTTAAATTTTAGTCTTCCTGAATATATCCTACCCAAGAAAACTTTCTTTTTCCTTTTTGTGATAAAATAAACAATGTGTTTTGTATTAATACCCTGTTATTAAATTACAGTTGGCCTTTAAATTACACTTGTGAAGAAATTAAAAATATCAACATGTGCTGCTTAAAAAACCACCCTATTAATTTTTGTTTGTTTGTCTACAGTTTCAGATCTAAAATATTTCTAAAACTGTTAGTTAAAGTGCCTACACAATGGCATGAGTAGAATAGAATAGAATAGAACAGAACAGAACAAACCAGGTTGGAAGAGACCTTCAAGATCATCATGTCCAACCTATCATCCAACACCACCTAATCAACTAAACCATGCAGCCAAGCATCCTATCAAGTCTCCTCCTGAACACCTCCAATGATGGTGACTCCACCACCTCCCCAGGCAGCTCATTCCAATGAGTATTATGTTTGGTTCCACAAAACCTCTGCTAATTTCTGAATGTCACATGCTGCTCATTTCTGAAATACTCCAACATAAAATTATTTCAGAGAAAGAATAGGGTCCCAGGTATCAGATTCAATCCAGTTCCAGAATGTTTTGAATTCTTCTTTTGGGATCATAAATAAAGTTCATTCTGGGACGTGAAAAAATCATTGACATATAATTTGTCTTTGAGATGCATCATGAACTGCCTCAGCTGTCACAGACACAAAAGAATAAAACATTCTGATGTAAGATATCTTGCTTTTGGCATCAAGTTTCATACTTCCCTCTAGAAGAATCTCACTTAAATCTAACACATTTATGTATTTTCTGGGAGAAACATCCTTTCCCAACAGTGCCAACCTCAGATCAGTTTAAAATCTGGAAGACAAACCACAGACTTCACTTTAATGAGGAAATCTAGTCCAATTTCTATTTAGCCATAGTGCACTGGCTAGGTTCCCATCTTGTTAACCACCGTCCTCATCAATCTCAACAGATGAAATGAGCACTGACACTAATAATATTGCTTCCAGTTTCTGAATGTTGTTGAATGGAAGGAGAGTAAATGCAGCTAACTCTTCTGTGGCATGTGGGCTTTATCCTGTTCCACTCCCCTAAACATATTTTACAGTGTTTTCAACAGAAAGATTCTGAAGATGCTGCACCAATGTTATTTAACATTATCATCATCTGTGTATGCAGAAGTTTTTCTGATACCCGTTTCTATACAACTTGACATTGCACAGGCTTCTGTTCTGACCTCCAAGATAATGCTTTCTGAAACATCATCTGGAAGTCCTGCCTAGAAAGCTTCAAATCTATTTCGTATGCACTTTGCAAAAACACTAACTGCTATATTGATACATTATGAAGATGTGGAAGGATTACTTGAATTCCACCTTGTGGTATCCTCAGTCATATCATTAATGTTTATTTCTTTTCATGCTGGCAATATCAAATCTAACTACTTCCACCTGAAATGTTGCTTATATCGGTAATTACCTTATTTTCCCAGGCACAGACAAACCACTAACAAAGTCAAACTGCTTTCCTAAGACAGCTGAATAAGACCTTATTAAGCAGGGAACATAACTTTTGGGGGGAAAATTGCATTTCCCAATAAAAAATGGGCATTGGACTATCTCATTTAGCAGAACTTTGGCAATATCTGCCTCCCTTTGCAAATTGAAACATTTGATCTTTACCGAAAGCAGACATACATAGTTTAATGTGATAACACAAGACGCGTTGTGAGGTAACACAGACCAAAAAATCGTAACCAGGTCATAAATGTTAAAATGCAAAAGGAAGGAAATGCCTGCTATTCATCTTCCAGGCAGTACTCAGACATTCATGAAATTGAAAGTTAATGTACCAGGGACTTTCATTATCTGACCCATTCTATACTACGCATTAGAATCCTATAGTATTGTAGACAGAGGACCAATATGTCACTAATACAAGACTAAAAAGGTCACAAAAACTAAGCATCAATAAGACATTACTTCTCTATTAAATTTCACAACACTCAGCAGAAACCACACTTGCCGAAACCAGAATATTTTATTATGTAATGCAGCTAAATTGAGAGAAATATATGTTTAAGTTAATGCAAGGGCATAATGATTAGTTGTCAAGTGAAAATAATGACTTTCTTTTCTCCCTTTCCTCATTAAAGACATTTTGTTTGTTTAAAGAAAAAAGTATCACATGGTTTCTTTTCCCTTTTAAGACTATTTCCTACAAAGGAGATGTGTTGTTCCATTGGCTATAGTAAAGGTTACCTTTCACACCACTGAAAATTCAATATTTATCAGTATCTTGTGAAGTCAAAACAAATTTGCTCTCTGTTTCCTCTGGTGGAATATTTCATTTGTTTAGAACAGCTTTCAGTAAGAGCAATATCACTACTACTGCAACATCATTTTCATGTAGAATACTGATGTATTGATTCCTCTGAGCTTTCTCCATCCCATTTCTCTCCCAGCGTTATAGCCCCAGCCCCTCTGTATGCATTGCTTTCACTACACAGCTGAGCAAAATCACAGAATCACCAAGGTTGGACTGTTATGAAACAACTTATAAAAACACTCTAACTTTACCATTTGTTATTACAGGAAAAATATGAACATGCAGAATATTTAAGTGCCAAAACTAGTTTTTTGTGAGGCGGAGCTCACCGTCAAAAATCTTGGGATGTGCTCAGACTCAAGTTATGCTATTCAGTGATGGGTAAAGAGGAGGACTTCTCACAGCAGAGCATTCATTCATGTAAATGAAAATCAGGCAAGAAGGTGGTTGTGTGCCAGTGGACACTGGGACACAGGACTTCTTTATCTACTTTGTGATTTTGGGGGAATGCCACAGGAACAAATGGTAACAGCCTGCTACATTCTCTCTTGATAGATTGATTTAATGGTGCTGTGATTTTGCAGTATCACCCATAAACACCTGGACACTGGGACAAATCTTCCAGTATTTAAATGTGAACAAACACACCAAACTCTTTCACCAAAACAATCTCTATTAAAATCATTTGAAAAGGTATAAAAGCATCCTAAAGACTGACTACAGTACTTACAGTGTTATAAAGAAGATAGACAAATGAAAATACAGTGACATTAAGGAAATAAGATCATGGGAAGGAAATTCTCATTTGGGATTCATAACAGTATACTAGAAAAAAGTGGCACAACATATAGCATGCATGCTTTAAAGAGCAACTCTAAACTGGCTGGATAAGAGACACAATAGATCACTGCCATCTCCCTGCCTTACCCACCTAACTTCTTCTGTCATGATGGTTTGAATTTCAGGTTAATGGTGCAAACAAGAGAGTGGATGAAGAAACAGCTGAAATAATTTCAAGTCAGCTGGGGAGCCCTGGGATACAGCTGCCATCCTCTTTCTTTCAATCATCCTTAAAGACACCAAATATTTGCAGTCTTTAATTGGAAATTTTCTGTCTAGAAGAATTATTAGAAAAATTTAATTGTAGCTAAAGAAAGTCAGAACTGCTCAGTTACAAAAAGTAAATGAAAGGGCTTGCAGATAAACTATTGCCATGTCTCCAGCTCAATAATTCTCAGTGTCTAAGTTTAAACTCCTTGCCATTGTATCAGAGGGCAGGGGAAGGCTCCTCTTTTTTTCATCAGCTCAGGGGCAGGGCTTTCCCAGGGCCCATCTGTTTCCAGCTTTCCTCAAGTCTCCCTGGCTGTGCCACTGCTGAAGGCTCCTGCTCGCTGACCTATTCAGGTCTGCTGTGAGTGACATAAGTGGAAGCTCAATAGCTCTTTGGAAGGAGAAACCTTCCCCAACATGCTCTTCATAGGGTTAAATTCAATAAATTATATCCGGGTTAACAAGGAGATCCATCATCCCTGCGTCCTCTCTTCTCTTAATAATTTAAAATTCTATATTTAACCAATAAATGTGAACAAAGTTCTATTGCTTATCCAATTGTAATATTAATCCTAGGGCACATGTAAACCATCTGCATCTATTTAAAATTAATCCCACTGTTTAAGGGGGATACAGATGGGCACATTTTAGGTATTTTTTTACTCTTGCTTGGGCAAACACTTTGCAATGCACTGTGACAATGTTTATTTCAAAAGCGTTGGGTTTTTTAACTATTCCTGAAAGATGGAATCAATAGCAATGCAGAGGAGGTTTGAAGTTACTGGCTAACATCTGTCCAATTTAGCAAGCCCCTGTGACATGTGGAAGTTACGCGAAATCAAAGTTAACAGTGTTGAAAAATAAGTAAATCTCTGAACCCCTGCTACTCGACGTTGCCTCCTATCCAATGCTCCTAATGTGTTTGAGATAATAGAGGAGACAATCCCAAAGCCTTTTCCTGGCCTATTCTCCTAATCACTTTTTTTTTTTTTTTTTGGCAACACAGTATTATATAACTGAAAGCCAAAATCACAGAAGGAAATGATGATCAAAATTCTTAAAATTAGCATGCAAATTTAAGAAGGACTTTTTAAAAATTATTTTAGTTTTTACATGATTAGAATTTCTTGAATAAAACGATCTGGATTAGAAGACAGTTGCATCTCTGTGCCCACCAGCCTTTAATATGGGCCAGACTGAACTGGAGCATTAGATGACCTGATTGCTTGTCCTATTAGAATCAGTCTCAAATTTTCAGCTTTGCTTTGCAATAAGGTTGTCTTTCACATGATGTTTGCTCTCAGGTCTGCTGCTCTGGAATGATCTAAGTAGAGAAGACAGTGAATTTTAATATGAAGATTTTATATTTGATAATATAATTCCTTACTAATTTATTCAGCCTCTGCCCATAACAAACTTATAAAATGAAAATTTCCAAGCATTTCAGTTTGAAAATAACTGCTTCTTTCTTAGATTACAGTGAACTTGCCCCATATTTCTTTACATAAAGATATCAGTATCATGGTACTAAGCATTAGAATCTGGAATCTGTATTTTCCGAAAGAAAACAACAGAGCTACACTTTAATAACAGGACAGGCCATGGTGGTGTTTCACAGGGAAGAAAGTATGTGGCAAATAAAACTTCAGTTTAGACTTAACGTGATTGTACCCCAAAAATTAGTTACCCCATCATTGAAAAAGAGAAAAATCACTTAAAATATACAACATGCAAAATACAATGCTACATAATACTACAGCTTTGACAAGCCATGAAAAAATATTCAATAACATCTCTACAGATACCTATACATTTATTTGACATGCTTCCATGTGTTACTGTCACAACTTACCACTGCCATTTACTTAAATTACATCTTCCTGCCAAAATTCATTATAGAATAATCTGGAACAATGAAGAATAAGAAATTCTGTTCCTTCAAAATTATTTTGTTCCTACAGAAGTGGGGTTTTTTTACCTTGGCTGTTAGTTAAAAGAGTACAAAAATAGTCACAATTCTTTCAAAATCTTGTATAAGTCGTAGCAGAGTTTACATGATCTTCTGCAAGAGTTTCATTTAACATAGACACATAGACTATCCAAACTGCAATCAAGTGCTGTATTATCCAACCCTATATATCTTATTATGAAATTGCAGGGTAGGTGGGGTGAAACAGACACCCCTCTCAACCAAGCTCCATTCCCAAATAACATCACTGCAAGAAATGTAAAAAGCTCCAAGCTTTCAACTGTGCTTATTTACCTGGTTTGAGGTTTTGGAAGGAGAAAGCTTGTATCAAGTCCCAGCCTAGTGGCTAGAGAATTTATTCAGGAACAAGGAGTCCTGGATTTAGTTCTCTCTCCATCCAGAGCAATTTCAAGGTAATCGTTTAAACAGCAGCTTCAGGGACCATTTTCTACCTAACTTGTTAAAGGAATGACTGTGTGAAAATATTGAAAGCTTTACAATTAGCTTTGCCAAGCTACTAGGTTTGTATGAGTATTGCCATAGTCATCCCAACTAGCAATTAATTCTTGAACACACATTTACAATATATGTGTTACCATTTTCTTATTTCATGTAAATGAGAACTAGAAACAAAAGCAAACATAGCCAAAATAAAAGTGCTTTGATGGAAAAATCTTCAATCAAATCACAGTGCTAACCTTTAACAACTAGTTCCTTGCAAGTCATAGAAACATGGAATTGTCAGGGTTGGAAGGGACCTGAAGGATCATCTAGTTCCAAACCCCCTGCCATGGGCAGGGACACCTCACACAAGATCAGGTTGCTCACAGCCACATCCAGCCTGGCCTTAAAAACCTCCAGGGTTGTAATCTTCATTACAATATATTTTTATAAATGACCACAATATAAATTAAATGCTTAACAAATATTTAATAAGAAAAATGCTCATTCTCCCATGTCAGCCTATCTGAAAACCCAATTTGCATTTTATTCTTTCTTGTTTAATTACACCCTCTTCTTCTTAACTAATATTGTCTTCAGTCAAATACTATCTAATTCCTGTACTTTCTATGGGAAGAAGGGAGAAAGTCTCAGTCCTGTAGGAAATCTAATCCACTTTAGAGCTGACAGAAATTCTTACACAAATTTCATTGAAGGATCCAAAATCAGACGTATAATGGAAGCTTCTGCTTTAATTATGGAGCAAATACTGATGTCAGTAGAGAATGTTCATTATGGCAATATTACTTGGGTTGCTCCGGCTCTCAGGGATATTGTTTGAATTTTCTCACCAAATTCCACAAGGATTAAATTAAATATTACCAAAATTTTCAAGAAAGTTAGAGCAGACAGTGAGCAAAGCCAGGATTCTCCTTCTCTGCCTTAAACTATACCTTTACTTCAAATTAAATCCTGCAGAAAAGGATAGGATCCCATAGTGCAGAATCACAGAGCTTAGAAGAGATCTTTGAGGATCATTTAGTCCAAGACACATGCTAAAGCAGGTTCACTTAGATCAGATTACACAGAAATGCATCCAGGTGGGTTTTGGGTCTCCAGAGGCGACTCCACAGCTTCTCTGGGCAGCCTCTTCCAGCGCTTTGTCACTCTCAAAGTTTTTCCGTATGCATAGGTGAGACTTCCTGTGTTTCATCTTATCCCCTTGTCCTATCATGGGGCACCACTGAAAAGAAATTGACCCCATCCTTTTGACACCTGCACAACAGATATTTATAAACATTTATATGAGTGTCCCTCAGTCTTCTATTTTCCAGGCTAAAGAGGCCCAGGTCTCCCAATCTCTCATCCTAAGAAAGGTGCACCAGTCCCTTGTAACTTTGTAGCAGGGTGCAGCAGAGAGCACCAATGGGAGTTTCTGTGTGTTATCCCTTTTCCCACCTCCCGGTGTCAATTATACCTCTATGACAGGAGGAAAATGACAGGTCTTTTCTGGTAATTTAAATGATAAGGAAAATCTTCTATTTGCTATGGGAGTAAAGGAGAGGAATATGGCCCATCACCAGGCTCTCTCTCCCTCCAATTTCTCTGAAACTGCTCAGCTCCTAGGACACAAGCTGGGGCACACGTGGAGCTGTACAATCTCAACCCAAATTGCAGATTTCATACTCACCCCTTTTTTAACTTTATAATTGTCTTCTAACACCACGGAAAAGCCCCAAACCCCACAAAACAAATTATAAAGACTTCATTTTCCTGCAAGTAATGAAAAAACAAATGTCTCTGTCTTCCACTAGTGGTCTGCATTCTAAGTGCAATAAGCATGGTCAGGAAGAGAGTATCAAGGTACAAGAAAGGAGTAATACAGACACTGCTAGAGACAGAAATTAAACCAAGGAAGAATTGAAGAAGCAGCTAGATTCTCATGCTTTACAAGACAAGAATAAGGTCTATGCTAACTTTTGTGCCTCATCCTTTTTCTAGGCATGAAAAGGCAATATCAAATAGTTTCTGAACTGCTGAGAAAAGCAAAAAGCAGGCTTAAGTAAAGATAAATAAATGATCCCCTGAAGGCCTGGTATTTATTCAGGGTGCAATTTCACGTGACAGCAGAGAAGACCTGAGGAAGGAGTAGTGGCCAGAATTAATTTGATTTGGCCAAGATACTAGAATTAACTGACTTCATTTGGCTGGGTACAATTCAATTACAAAAGGGTTAAACTGATTATTTTGAACTAGAAATTGTTTATTTCAGAGAAGGAAAGATATATGCATGGAAATTAACCAAAGAAATGCAGAAGGGGAAACATGTAGTATCACAGAGCATTTCTCATCACCTTTCAGATCAACTGCCTTAATACTTTAACTCTTGGGATCTGGTTGATTTAACCCTAGGAAGAATCCTTAACAAACAGCATCTATGCTTGCTTAAAGTCCTGTTGAAAACATTTCTAAACAACATTTCCAGCTAAGTAAACAAATGTTCAAATTTTGAGCCAGTCTGAAACTGAGCATCAAATGGTACACATAAGGATTAAATGACTTTGTTAGACAGTGACCTAAGTTATTCACAGCACTGAATGTCTGTTAAAAAGTACTTAAATAAGTACAGAGACCCTCTTGAAGATGTGCATTCCATACTTTATTGAATTGCTTATTTTTAATGCTAGATAAAGGCATGTGTGCATGGATTTTTGACATGTGAAGCTTTTAATTGCATGGCGCCTGTGTTATAAAGCAGAATAAAGTAATGCTGTCTTGAATGAAACACTCCAAATGTCAGCAGGTTGGATAGAAATAATTTCCTCTCCCTTCTTTGTGTTTTTACATAGCATAGATAAAAATTAGCACAGATTATGCACTGGCAAAGCGGTAAAGAGATCAGAATATTTAGTCAGAGAAGGCTGATCAGATTCATCTCAAGTAGATGTGAATCTGTGTGCACCAGCAGTGAATAAGACTCTGCAGTGTTCTTGGCAAATGAGCACAAGGGATGTTGTCACCCTCCTCCATGGAGGCAGTATGTATAAGGTGACAGGCAGTATTAATTCTGCGGAGTGTGACTATGTTTCTCACTTTCATAAACTGCATTTTATCCAATGTTTGTGTGAGAACAGCTGCTCCTTAGCCAAGGAGACTGTATATATAAGAAGCTTCCACAGAGTTAATTTCAGACACTACTTTCAGTTTAGGGTTAATGCCAGAAGAAAAGCTAACATTCATTCTAATTATACATTCCTTCACCTTAAACTTGGAGAGTCTGATCCTTATGATTCTGAGAACCAATTCATTTCACCCAAACAAAAAGTCTCCATTTGCAGTTTGAGCTAATTTGTCACAAATTCATTCACAAAATGCCTTTATTTGTCCTAATTCTTTTCACTCATCTCATTTTCTCCTCTACATCTTCCCCTGGCCAAGGAAGATGATCTGATTAAGACTCCTGTTAAAAGTAGCACAGTGCTGGCTGAAGCTTTCTTTTGTACCCTTGCCAGCAGAGAATGATCGACATTAATAACAACCCATATTGCAGCTAGTCCCAATAGTGAAAGCAAAGCAATGGCTGATACAAAGCCAGGCCCAGCATTTCAAAACAGGCGGGGAAACAAAATGGGCCCACATACCTGGCAGCAATAAGAATCCCTTCACTGATGGATAGCAATAAATATAAAGGCTGATAGCACAGTAATAAACCAATGATGATAACCCAAAATTATTTATTACAAGGCTGCCTGCTCAGGCTCTGCTGTAAATGGAAGCCGACATCAATGGATGACTCTCAGTGAGAAAACATGGCCCATTTTAATTTGGAAAGTGTCATCTCATTTTTTAAGGTGAAAGCCATTATCAGAGGTAACAATGATCTATAGTGAATCAAAAGAAAAACTAAAACCCCATACTTAGCCCCTCAATCCAGTACATTTGCTACAGATAGTGACTTCCTTACAAACAGCAGAACAGTATCTTAGGAAGCTGAAATACACCACCAACACCTTGTTGGAAATCAAAAGTCCTATTTGGTTTATTAAAGAAGGTCCAGGAGTTATACTGATACAAGATTTTCTTTGAAGATAATACAATTGGCCACTATTATTTAGAGAGACCACCACTTAAAAATAGTGTACCCCATCAGAAACAGTGAAAGAGACAGAATAAAAACCTGGAATAAAGAAAAATTCTGCTGTGTTTAGCAACTCCTAGAGAGTCTAGTCTGCAAGGGAAACATTTCTTCTCACTATTACCTGCTTTAATATAGCTAAAGCTACATTGACATATTTAAGACAGATAATGTGCAAAAGAAGCCTTATGGCACACCCCGTATAAGTTCTATGGCCACCAGTAAAATGTTACCATAGAAACACCTTTGTCACTGGGAAGGTGTACTTTTGCAAAGGGCCTAGGGGTAAACATTCAGATTCCCATGGCAACTGTTGAGTCCAAAGGCTATAGTACCATGTATCAGTGTCTTTTGGAGCAGAATGTGGGAGAAAGAAGAAAAAGAAAAAAAAGTGACCTAATACTTTCACCACCGGAACTGGTAATCATAGCTGAAAATCATTCAAGTCACCCACCTAGAGACAGTATTTTGAGTTTAATCTCTGTGTAAAGGGGATAATACAGCAATGGAAAAATAAAGGAGAAAAGTAATATTGATTAAGATGGCAGTGAATAAACTGAAACACTCTCAGTCAGTAACATCTATTGGGGTTTTATGTTTTTAAAGGTAGACGAAAGTCTCAACATTCCCCAGATACGTGTAATACCAATAGAACTACAGTACACAAATACCACAGTCTGTCTTGCCCATCAAATTTTTGCTTCCTAAGGCAGATTCAACCACCATCACTTGCTAGGAACAGATCTCACCTGGGGAAGACATTCCTTGACAAAGGTGAAGAGTAAGCCTGTGCTGGAGAACTACAGAACTTTCATTTGTAAGGAACTTTCCTATTGGGTAATCTAGAGCAGCTAATCCAGAGCCCTGTGGAAATGCTAACGAAGAGCAGATATTTATTAAAAGCAAACTGCCAGATGGTAGTTTTATTTTTAAATTACAGAAATTCTTCTCACTTCTACTGACAAAACAGAATCACAGTATCACAATATAACCAAGATTGGAAGAGACCTCAAAGATTATCAAGTCCAACCTGTCACCACAAACCTCATGACTAGACCATGGCACCAAGTGCCATGTCCAATCCCCTCTTGAACCCCTCCAGGGATGGTGACTCCACCCTGGGCAGCCCATTCCTATGGCGAATGACTCTCTCAGTGAAGAGCTTTCTCCTCACCTCGAGCCTAAACTTCCCCTGGTGCAGCTTGAGGCTGTGTCCCCTTGTTCTGGTGCTGGTTGCCTGGGAGAAGAGACCAACTCCCTCCTGGCTACAATCCCCCTTCAGGCAGTTGTAGACAGCAATGAGGTATCCCCTGAGCCTCCTCTTCTCGGGGCTAAACAATCCCAGCTCCCTCAGCCACTCCTCATAGGGCTTGTGCTTAAAGAAGATAGTATTTTCTTTATTTTCTGTAATTTTCTCTATTATTATTACAGCCATTGTTTTATGTTCTTCTAAACTACTTCCCCAAAGATTGCTTCTGTAGTCTTTTGCATCTCCTTGTAGATGTCAGGTTCAGGTCAACCAAAATTACCAACTATCCACCCATGAAATCTAAGCCAAAATGGTCTATGTTTCATGTTCTGCTAAATAGGTCTTCCCATGGGACCCATTTTATTCTCTTTGACTTTTCTTCCCCTGCCCCCATCTTAGCTAAAAATCTGCAGTATTTATAATAAATATTTAGCAAATTGTTCTAGACATTCTCTTGTTAAAAAGCATGCTCAACAAGGGTGGGTATTTCCTTCACTATAGACACATTAGTGCTCTATGATCTTTCATAGTAAGTCAAGCCTGACATCTTGGATCTAAAAAAGAAAAAAAAAAATCAGGGGAAAAAGGATGGTGTATTTTTGTTTGTTAGAGCCTTATGTGATCCCTGGTTGGTTGGTTGGTTTGGGCTTTTTAATGTCTGGTTGTTCTTTTATTATTATTTCCTCCATTATAAGCCTCTGAAAATATGAATGAATGTCTTAGTTTATTCTAAGTTTAAATGTTTTAACCATGCTTTAAAAAGGGAGTAAAGTTCTCATATATCACCTAGGTAGAGAAGTAAGACTTCTATGTGTCTCTTTTGCTTTTCTTTTCTTTTTTTTTTGAAAGTAGAGGTAGAAAGAACATTTTGTTCATGATAAGCTGCAGAAGTCAGATAGGCAGCCAGTATGCCCAGAACTCAAAGTCAGTCTCAGCATCAGATGACTCCTGCCCAGCTGTGAAAGGAGGAAACACTGGAGGAAAGGAGAGCAGAGGCAGGAAGACAAAGATTGTGAGGATGTAATAGTGCCATTTATGAAACAACTAATATTTTTATTCCCTTCCCCTTTTTTAAAGTGGCAAGTTTGGAAATAGAATGAAAATGTGAAAGTCAAGCAGTAAACTGACAAAAGCTGGGATTGTTTAGCCTGGAGAACAGGAGGCTCAGGGGTGACCTCATTGCCCTCTACAAATACCTGAAAGGTGGTTGTAGCCAGGAAGGGGTTGGTCTCTTCTCCCAGGCAACCAGCACCAGAACAAGGGGACACAGTCTCAAGCTGCGCCAGGGGAGGTTTAGACTTGAGGTGAGGAGAAAGTTCTTCACCGAGAGAGTCATTTGTCATTGGAATGGGCTGCCAAGGGAGGTGGTGGAGTCACTGTCCCTGGAGGTGTTCAAGAGGGGACTGGACGTGGCACTTGGTGCCATGGTCTAGTCCCGAGGTCTGTGGTGACAGGTTGGACTCGATGATCCTTGAGGTCTTTTCCAACCTTAGTTATACTGTGATACTGTGAAAACTGAAACACTGCTCTTTGCCCAAGAAGCAACCCAGTTCTTTAAGTGAACAAGGTTGCCTTCTATGAAGCCCTATATGCACTCAGAAATATTTTAGGTATATAGATTGGAAATAGTGGACAGTGGTTAGCAGTACCTACCAGCTGTAATTTTTCTCTTCAGTGATAACTGTTGCATTAGTTTGGTTGTATCAACCAAAGTTGCAGTCAACAACTCAACTCTAGTTAACATCCTAGAACAGAGACAGAGGGGTCGATGTTTCTATCATTCCAACCAAATGTTTTAGAGGGCAGAAAATTCTTCTTTTGGCCAGAGACCCACAGTATGCAAAGGAAAAATGTGCACATAAAGATTCCAGATGCATAAACTGTTAATATGTAGTAACTGTGAGCCTACTATAACTGTGAATAGGAAATGTTTGAATAGAAATTGATTTTTTTTAAAAGTATCCAATCTATGAAATTATCAATGGTTCAGGGAATAATGAGTTAAATGATTAAGTATAATATTTTTCTGATGGTATTCTCTATATTTTTTCTTGCGGACTTAGCTTAAGAATTTGGGAAATAAGAACATGCTGGGAAGAAGATCCAAAACTGGAAGGAAAACTAAAGGACACTTTTTTCACTGCAGAGCACACTAATGTATTCCTCAGCTAGCTTTTGAAATCTTGTCCTTTCTGGAGCACAATAAAGATCAAGTTCTTTAATGAATGCCTAAGTTAAAAAAACACAAATGCAATGGTGCTTATTGTCCAGAAGGTAAATCCTTCAGTTTCTTGTCCTGAAGCCTTAGGTATGAACATATGAGTCTGAGAGGAAACTGCTTGTGGATGCAGAATTGGTATCTGTGAAAACTGTGACAGTAGCTGAGTGACTACCTTTCTGTTAACTGTCTAGTTCTCTGCTATTCTCATTCTCCTGAATGCTACTGTATCTGGTAAAATGGCTGTTCTTTATTTGTTCAGATGTAGATACTTGTAATAGATGCCTGTTTTCTGAGGTCTTTGGAATGATCTTCATTGAGAACTTGGAAAATAGCCAGCATTATATCTGGTCAGTGTCAAAGTAATTTGAGTTCCTTGAGAGCAAATACTTAGAAATCCTTGGAGGGAGGTGGGAGGGTAGGAAATGACAGGCAGACAGAAAATGGAAGATATTTTCTTAGGTGTCTGAACTAAAACTAGGAGTATGTTTTACAATAGCCAAACCTGGGATGAGAAGAAAGAAACACTTCTGGAAAAATGATGAAAAAGTTGAACAGTGCCTTTGGCTGAAAGATTCTGTCACGAAACACAAATGCTATCATTATCAACAAGTAACTTACGCATTTCCTGTCATAATCCAGACACACATTGCAGAATAGTAACAACCAAAGAGGGATGAGAAGACATTGCCTGGAATCATTCCACACTGTGGCAAAGTTCATGAAGGACTGGTGACACAGAAAAACTAACACAGAAGGGCAAACTTCTTTTAGCATGATGAAAAATTATGAAGCCCCAGGATATAAATATTTTTATTTCCAAACTAGGGAGGGCAGATTCTGTGAAAAAATGGTTCTTTAAGTCATCTTGAAAGAGCCAAACTCCCCTTCTGTTACAAAGAAACTTCAACAGAACCCTCCAGAATCTGTAATGGGGAAAAAAAAGGAACGGAATGGAACAGAACGGAAAGGAAAGGAAAAGGAAAGCAAAGGGAAAAGAAAAGGAAAGGAAAGGGAAAAGAAAGGAAAGAGAGGAGAGGTTCGGAGAGGAGAGGAGAGGTTCGGCGAGGAGAGGTTCGGCGAGGAGAGGTTCGGCGAGGAGAGGTTCGGCGAGGAGAGGTTCGGCGAGGAGAGGAGAGGTTCGGAGAGGTTCGGTTCGGAGAGGAGAGGAGAGGTTCGGAGAGGAGAGGAGAGGTTCGGAGAGGAGAGGAGAGGTTCGGTTCAGAGAGGAGAGGTTCGGAGAGGAGAGGTTCGGAGAGGAGAGGTTCAGAGAGGAGAGGTTCAGAGAGGAGAGGAGAGGTTCAGAGAGGAGAGGAGAGGTTCAGAGAGGAGAGGAGAGGTTCGGTTCGGAGAGGTTCGGTTCGGAGAGGTTCAGAGAGGAGAGGTTCAGAGAGGAGAGGTTCAGAGAGGAGAGGAGAGGTTCGGAGAGGAGAGGTTCAGAGAGGAGAGGTTCGGAGAGGAGAGGTTCGGAGAGGAGAGGTTCGGAGAGGAGAGGTTCGGAGAGGAGAGGTTCGGAGAGGAGAGGAGAGGTTCGGAGAGGAGAGGTTCGGAGAGGAGAGGAGAGGTTCGGAGAGGTTCGGAGAGGAGAGGTTCGGAGAGGAGAGGAGAGGTTCAGAGAGGAGAGGTTCGGAGAGGTTCGGAGAGGAGAGGTTCGGAGAGGAGAGGTTCGGAGAGGAGAGGAGAGGTTCGGAGAGGAGAGGAGAGGTTTGGAGAGGAGAGGAGAGGTTTGGAGAGGAGAGGGAAAAGAAAAGAGGTTAAAATTTCTGGAAAAAAGTGATTCACAGCTCTATCCTTCACTGCCTTTTTCCTTGAGATTAAATAGTTGTGAGAATATCTCTCTCTGATGTGGAATATTACATTTAATTTTCAATGCTTGACAACTTATGAGCTCTCTTCTCAGGAAAAACATATACTTGAAGCAATTGCACACCACCAAATCTAGTTCCCTGTTATATCAGACAAGCAACTGGGTAACATAATCCTGTTTATAACTTTATCAAGTGTCATGTTAAATCTGATTAGATTTCATATCCCCCCTGGAAAGCTAGTGCAGTGATTGCCTCAGTACTTGCACAAATTTTCTAGGCAAGTGGTACATAGAAGTAGCTGATACGTATTTGTTCTTGAACAAACATGTCCTTTCCTTGATAACCTGCAATCCTAGGAGTCCTCATTTGCAGTGATTTCAATATAATTTTCATCCTTCCTAAAGACAGACATGGCATTTCAGATGGAACCTCATAAACATTTTACATAGCAACCAGCACCAGAACAAGAGGACACAGTCTCAAGCTGCACCAGGGGAGGTTTAGACTCGAGGTGAGTCTAAACTCTTCACTGAGCGAGTCATTTGTCATTGGAATGGGCTGCCCAGGGAGGTGGTGGAGTCGCTGTCCCTGGAGGTGTTCAAGGGGAGATTGGACGCGGCACTTGGTGCCATGGTCTAGTCGTGAGGTCTGTTGGGACAGGTTGGACTTGATGATCCTTGGGGTCTCTTCCAACCTTAGTTATACTGTGATACTGTGATACTACTCTGTACAAGGGGTAGAAATACCTTATCAGATGCCTTTGCTATCCATTTTTTTTCCACAGCCAAATTGCATCAGTATTTCATAAACATCCTATGACTGCCTAATGCACTTAAGCCTTTTTTATTGCAACTGATGAGAGCTTAGAACACAGCCAAAATTATTACTTGCTTCTGATGCATGGCTTTGTCTTTTCCACTATTAAAATCCATCTATTTTTATTCATTTGCAGGTCTTGATATAACCCTGTTCATCCTGCTTGTTATTCAACTCCTTCTCTGCATTGAGACTGACCCCATCTCTGCTTTATCAGCAAATTTCATTTATGAGTCAAGGTCATTAAGGAGAATATTAAATAAGACTGTTCACTTGATGAACTCCTCTAATATCCTTTTTCCCTGAAATACTTCTACTTCTAAGATAACCCATCATCCTAGGTAGATAAGGAGCACACATGCAAATGGGACAAAGGGTCAGGAATAAACTTGATTGCTTGGAGCTTCCTCCTGGAACAGCAATAAACTGCAACCTGTTAGTATTATCAAAGGTATTACCTATTAATGTTATTGTGATACTAGTGGTACCAGGCCTGTGTCTCATTCTGTAGTTCCACATATGGTCTGGCCCTTCACTAAGCCCCTATATTTTGTCATGCCAAACTCATCCCAACCTGGGCCAAACACAGGGAACAGTACTGCAAGCATGGCTTGTGCATGCTGGCAAAAGGGAAAATGCCATGTGTGGAGTCAGGAATTGCTGGCAGGACTTGCAGGACCAATGAGGGAAAGAGTGTCCTCACAAGTCCTAACAAAAGACCTGAAAATACAAGGTAAAATCTCCCAGAGAAATGTCTTCCTGTCAACAATAAAACCAAAGCTGTCTGGAAGACAGGATGTCAATGAGCAAAGAGGAAGACCCCCAGACTCTTCAAATGTAACCTAAACAGCAACATAGAACTGCATATTTTTCAGCAACACAATTCTTACTTTTTAGCATCAATATTGTGAAAGGTTCAGATTGCATTGTGCATCCTCGTACAATAGCGTTCTGCAATTCTTATGGCTTTGTCGAAGTGATTTTATAGCTGTAAAACAAAATACTGCCCTCTTGTCCTTTACTGCTGACAGGTTCACAACCATTTAGCCAGTCCACTGGAGCTGGCAAGTCAATGGGGCGAGAAATTAGACATGCTCAGCAACGTTGCTTAGGTAAAAAACATTGCTAGGCTTAGTAAGATTGCAGGCTAAGCCAATCTGGCACAAATAAAGAGAAACTGGAAAGAGAGAAAGAAAGAAAGGGAGAAAGGAAGGGAAAGAGGAAGAAAGAAAGGGAGAATGAATGAAAGAAAGAAAAAGAAAGAAGAAGGGAGGGAGGGAGGAACGAAGGCAGGAAAAATTTAAAAAACCCTTAACTGAACCTCTTCAAGTATATTCTGGTTACTTTTATGCCTGTTGGCCTACACAGAGTTGCAGTACAGATGAATGCAGTCAAAGCAAGTGTGCAGACAAGATGGTCCCTAAGCAGAAGGGAGGCCAAACGGCAGCTGCGCAGGTTCAGACAGTGCTAGAGCGTTCTGGACTGTACTTGAGCCAAGAGATGGAAAATGAAGGAAGGCAAAGAGAAACAAGAAATTGGATTGATTGCATCTGAGTGACTTTGATGCATTATTATATACAGAAGTATAAGTTGACTTCTGACTTTTGAAGCATGTTGGTCTATTTTATAAGGATTTATAGTAAAAAATTGCATTTTGGTTGCAACTAGGTTACAGGAGTTCACGCAGAAATTTGATATAGGTAAATAATTTCTTGCATTTCTATTGCTCCTCTGCTGAAGCACAGAAGACCTCAGAGGGCTTATAGTAGCCATACAGATAGCTTGGCAACTAACTTAGAGAAGAGCCCAATAGTAAGCTTTTCCTCTGTAGGTATGATTCAGTTGTTTTGGTCTATTTGAGGAATTTACAGTTTTGAGTTAGAGTTAAGCTTCACAGAATAGTTATACATCAAGTTTTACAAGCACTTCTAAAAAGATACCCATAAAATCCAGTTAAACGCAATTTAATTTATCTGAAGATAGAGGCTAATAGCATAATGGAAAAAAGAGCTGTACAATCAATAACCAAAGGAAGAATTAATCTGGGATTTTCATAGAACCTTGAAGAATTAGGTGAGCCTCTGAAAATCACTTTCTTAGAAAAATAGGTAAGACCAAGGGCTTCAAAGAGAAGTCATTTGTCAATCAGTCTCCAAGAGCAGATGTCTGTGCAAAGACAAGTTGACAGAATTGAAGACCAGGGTTTTAACTAGGTAGAATCTCTTTCCTTAGGTTTTTCTCTTGGATATTAATCAATGTGAGGAAGCAGCAACAGAAGTCCAGAAATGATCAAAGTATGATCTGACAGGAGCTTCTAAAAGGAGCATTGAAAAGTGTATCAGGACTAACATGGAACTTGATTATAAAATCCTCATGTAAGGAAACTTTAGATTTAAGGATACTTAGCAATTGAGGATTACACCAAAAGCCTGCAGGAACAGGCTATGAAGATACACACCATCTGTCAGTAATTTTATTGTTTAAAAAAGTAATATACTGATGCCCCTTTCTGTGGGCCTTCATTGGTTATGTATTAGTAGTATGAAGTAAAACAGAGAAAAAATCTGTTTCATTTGCAATGTAGTCTTGCACAGTTTATTAGAACATTACGCCTGGAAACTATTTTGTGTACAAAAAAGAACAACTCTCACTGATTAAAAAACCCCATCAGATTTAACTCACATGATGGGGGAGGTATTGGGTGCTTTGTCATCTTACAAATCAGGACACAGGGGCAAGAATCCTTTCTTTTCACAGTATCACTAAGGTTGGAAGAGACCTCAAAGATCATTGAGTCCAAACTGTCACCACAGACATCATGATTAGACCATGGCACCAAGTGCCACATCCAATCCCCTCTTGAACACCTCCAGGGACGGTGACTCCACCACCTCCCTGGGCAGCACATTCCAATGACAAATGACTCTCTCAGTGAAGAACTTTCTCCTCACCTCAAGTCTAAACCTCCCCCGGTGCAGCTTGAGACTGTGTCCCCTTGTTCTGGTGCTGGTTGCCTGGGAGAAGAGACCAACCCTTTCAGGTAGTTGTAGAGAAGAATGAGGTCACCCCTGAGCCTCCTCTTCTCCAGGCTAAACAACCCCAGCTCCCTCAGCCTCTCCTCATAGGGCTTGTGCTCAAGGCCTCTCCCCAGCCTTGTTGCCCTTCTCTGGACACGTTCAAGTGTTTCGATGTCCTTCTTAAACTGAGGGGCCCAGAACTGGACACAGTACTCAAGGTGTGGCCTAACCAATGCAGAGTACAGGGGCACAATGACTTCCCTGCTCCTGCTTGATGCAGGCCAGGATGCCATTGGCCTTCTTGGCCACCTGAGCACACTGCTGGCTCATGTTTAGGTGGCTGTCAATGAGCCTTATCCTACAGCCTACCTTATCCTGCATTTGCAGTACAACAGCGAAGACTCATAGCTCTTCAAATAAGAGAAGTCATAGCACAGATAACACATTTGGATCCCATAAAGCAGAGGCAGAGAAAGAAAGGCTGGCAACACTGCCTCTCTAACATAGGCAATCATCTTCTAACAGAGGGAAATGAAAATGTTCTGCTGTAAGAATAATTACTGGTTCTGCAATATCATATTTAAGACATAATATCCTCTCTGTGCACTATTCTTATTTAAGTTCTTCCTACAATTGAATTAAAGGAATCAAAACATGATTTTATGAATCAACATTTTAATTTCATATGCTATTTTAGAGAAAACTACTCTTCCATAGGAAGCATTATTCAAGTTTCACAAATTTCCTTTTATGCATCTGCTATTTTTACAATCTATGTAAATGAAGCTACAAGCACACAATCTATTGACCTCTCTATGAGAAAAATCTAATGTATAAATTAGTCAGACATCCTAAGCTTTAGTAAGTAAAAGTGACATGAAATTCTCTTTTGCTTTTTAAGCTAATTACCTAATTGATGCATTTGCTTCATTAAGCTTTACAGGTTTTTTCCTTTTTTTTTTTTCCAAGTGCCAAAATGCTAGCTGCCATGCATGTTAAAAAGGTACCACTTCCAACTGAATGGTTTATGGCACAGTTTAAAGTGATGCTTCTTCGAACCTTTCCGTAAAGAAGGGTTCAGGTATGATTTATACCAATGGCATCTAGATCAATGTTTAGAAAGTTGCACAAATACTATTCAGAAGAACATAATCTGCATTATCCACCTTGAATACCTCAACATTAATTGTGCACAACAGAAGTTCTTTTCCTGTTGCAAGATGCAGAGAATCAAAAAGCGTAGCTGTAGAGAGTTAAGAAATCAGACAATTCAAGTTAATACACACACACACAAAATTTACTATGCACTTTTTTGCAAAGGAGGAAAAATTAGTACTAGATAAATGTCATTATTAAAACCAGTAAAAGAAATTGATCCATGTGTGAAAAGCCTATTCTCTTGTAACAGGTGAAAAGTCTTTTCAACATGAATTAAAGTTAATCATACCAGGATATGACACATATTCAATAGAATAATGGTTACTGTCTTATTTGAGCTGTCAGAAGGGATATTATCGCTTTTCCAAAACACTGCTCTTTTTGTTGAACTCTATTAATAATAGTATTGAATACAATCATTAAATTGTGTAGTAGCACCACACAGACTATTGAATCTGCTAGCTTAAAAATGGATTTTAACTTAGCAAAGAACAAAGCAGCAACTCTTTTGTGTAGGTTTGGAGAAGTGTGTTGTCTCTTCTGCATGCAATTCACTAACCACTCCACCTGTATGATTAAAGGTGATTATGGCTACTTTTTATTGAAGCTTTTGTTTGAGCACCAGATTACAACACAGAACAGACTGTAAAATATATTAGGTTTGTGGAGAAAAAAATAGTTTCAGTCAGCTTTGAGTAACTACAGTAAGGTCTATCTATCCCAATCAAACAGGCTTTGAGCTACAACTGCTTTTTCCAGTTTTCTTAAACAACACAGGATAGAACCAGGCATCACTGCCACATTAAAGTAGATGGAGAGGTAAGAGAGGTGCTAAAAGATGTTAGAATCCAAAGGAATACTATTTTGGAGTTGTGACAAAGGGAAAGACTATCTATTTGAAAGCTTCATTAATTGTTGAGCAAAACCTACAAGCAAGGGGAGAAAAATCTGTTTTAAACTAGACTCCTGTCAAACATCCTCTTTTCATCTGCATGTATGTGTGTTTGAAGTGTCAGGGTGAAAGGTAAAGCCCATATCTCTTTGGTGTTCAGACCAGAGTCCACTCAGGAAGGTGAGTGTTCAATTCACAACATCCTTCCAGCCACAAGGAAGGACCCATTGCCTGGTTAGAGATCTGTGTACAGCATACTTTGAGAGATCTATTTTATTAGTATAAATTAGACTTTTACTTTGAAGTGTTCTTACACAGATTGAAGTTTTCTTAACAGGTCGTGCGCTATGGCAACAAATTTGAAATCCGTGTAGGTAAACTTTTGCTGATTTATTCATAGCTGATTTATGGATTTTACTTTGAGGCTCCAGAGGAATTCCATTAAATCCATCATCTGTTTTACCAGATTTGATTATGTCAATGACTCTCTTGCCCCTCCTTCTTCTTCTTAAATTTCACAAATAGAAAGAGCAGACAGGATATGGAAAGCTGAAATCCCCAAGCTTCTGCCTCTTCAGACTTCCAAACTCGGCCTCAAAATACAAATTCAAATGGTATTTTTGTTAAAAAATATATATGCTAATAGGATGTTCCAGTGCATAGCTTTTGAAAAAGCTAGCATTGTGTTAAAATGGGTGGTATTGAAATAACATAAATTTTACCAGATACATCATTATCCTGACTTGCCTTTCTGTATGGACAGGAGACAGACATAATTGTTCACCTTCCTGGAGCACTTCTCAGGTATGTATTACAGACTGGGAATACTATTTGTCTGGATTAGAAAGGGGAATGGTGTCATTGGAGGTTCAGTGAGCTTCCATGCAGACAGTTTCTGCTGTTTCTGAATAAATTCTCAAAAGTGCAGGAGTATTACTGCCCCGCATTGCAGCCTTCTTCCCTAACTGATCTAAAACCCTAGCATCTACACCATCATGCAAGACAGGACTAGATTTTGAGTAATTAGAAAAGTAAAAAGGGTACTAAAACATGTTAGGACATAACAAACATTTGTTTTGTTCAGAAGATTCGATGCCTGACAAAAGCTTGCACTCCACTTAAGTGGGTGGCTAAACCTGTGTTATGGTTAGGACAGCTAAATGTTCAGAAAAGCCTAAAAATGACTTATGGAAAAGATACAATAACAACAATAAAAAGTCTGGATTTCATTCAATGCCTTGGTGGCTGTTATTGGGATAACAGGTACTAGGATACAGCAGCTGATTTCTTTCTGAAAAGAAATTCTTCGTCTGAAAGACCCAAGAACTAACTAGTCTATAGTAGCATCTATTTCATATTTGCCTGTACTAACTCCACGCTTGTGCTATTGGATAGGTATCTATCACTCCTGAGCCACCTCCCCCTGATTGCCTGCTACCTTCTTTGTGGGGGTTCTGTCAAGATCTCAAAGGTCTTTTCCAACCTGGTTAATTCTATTCATTATATTTCCCCCACTCAGCTCAGTGTAGGAAGCCTTGCTGAAGTCAAGGAAGACCCATTCACTGCCCTCCCCTTGTCTATCCCTCAATTATCCTATCATAAAAGTGCATCAGATTAGTCAAGCATGACTTCCCTTGGTGAATCCATGTGGACTACTCATGATAACCCTCCTTTCCTCAACATGCTTCAAGATGGTGCCAAGAATAAGCTGTTCCACCACCCTTCAGGGATGGAGGTAAGGCAAATTAATCTATTTTTTCCTTCAGGATGTTGTCTCTGCTCAGCAGCAAGGCAAGGCAATCTGCAAATACCAAATGCAATCTGATATTTTCTTGGAGAAATTAAAGCAAATGCCAATGCAATCTGATATTTTCTTGGAGAAACTAAGGCAATAGGCAAGTTCATCTCCAGCTGTCCAGCAGGCTTAAGGTCATTGTTTTTTTTAATCATCTCCTGTGGTACTCTGTTGGTATGACTAATTAAGAAATACTGCAGTGGTCTGTTTATGTCTGGTTATCTAACATGTCATTGCATGGTGAAGGTGTTTAGCTCCTTGTTCTGTGTGACAGGAGTATCCTTTCTTTGCCTCTATCTTGTACAGGTTTTGGAAGTCAGCTGTGAAAATCTCTGGCACTCAGTCAAATTCTGCAGTGGACCAGATGGCAAAAAGTAGTTCAGAATTCAGAATTACAGTCTGCAGGTTTAGCTACAAGGTGGCACCTGCCATAATTGTGTCATTCTGCTCACTAAACCACTTGAAATGGTCCATTCAGTCTGCCATTACATTTCTTATATTGATTCTGCACTTATAATACTTTCACTTACAGTCCAAATTCTGCAACACATAAAACATCTTGAAAGTGGGTAACAAACAAGCACCAAAAATTAGTTTCAGTAACCCTTGCTGTGTGGAAATTGAATGATAACAACCCCTGCAGAGGTGCAGAGATTTACGACTAATCATACCTGTTTGCATCAACCATTCAGATCCTGGACAATATGTATACCAGGCTCCCCAAAATGCAGATAATAATGTGCCTATGCTCACTTTCAGTTAATAATTTTTCCCTACCTAAACCAATTTTATAAGATGTAAAAGTTTGGTTCAAATCAGGTTTGAAGCTTTGTGCATGAAGAGACAAAGCATTTGAGGTTTAGCCCTAAACACAACATAATTTTAACTGATCTCTTAATTAAAACCAAAACAAAAGAGAGAAAATCAGTACCACACAGCAGGACAGCCTTTAAAAATTCATTAATCTATTATTTAATGCTGCTCTATGGGATTCCTTTTGACAAACATGAGTTTAATAAGAGAAAACTTGAGAAGAATTTTGGGCTTTGAAAGATTTCAGCTACATTATGCAATGCCTCCCACACACACTGCATAATGGCAAGTTTGTATTTCAAGAGTTGTGTCTGTATAAGTGTGTTTTATTGGTGTGGTAGGGGAATTTATCCTTTTGTCTTTCTTTCCTTTTTCCTTTCCCCTCTTTTTTCCTGGCATTTCAGCTATTGATACTCCCAAGACTTTTTGTTCATGTTTGATAAAATACGGTTTTAGCTACTTTGTCTTAGAAAGAGGCTCATCTTATGATTCAAAATATGTCACTGAAAACAAAGACACACTCATAGACACACCACAGTCCTCTTACTAAGAAGCACACACAGCATCTCATCTGCACAGGAACAACCCTGTCAACCATTTTGCTTGCTTCCAGCTTTTCCAAGCTTATAGATTCTTTGCTTCCAGGGGAGATGGTTCACGTTATGCTTTCACATAGGCAAACAAACTTTTATACATCTTTCAGGTTTTCTTCACAAGGTTCCTCATCTTTCACTGACCAAGTCAACATAAAGCTTTTCCTGGAAACATTACAGCTTTTATCCCTGCCAGCTCCATCTCCCTTCTGCCTACTCACTGCTAAACACAGCCACTTCCAGGTAAGTCGAAAGTGAAAATAAAGTAAACCCGTATGTTGGTGTGCTGTATATCACTTTTACTATGCAAATGATTGTTTAGAGGAGAATAAAAGGCTGTAAATATTTTGAGAAGTGGGCCCCCAGTGCCTCTTCAGTATGCCAAATGGCACAGTGTGCTTCGTAATTATGTAATATAGAGAATACCAGCTGGTTTGAATCGTTCTCAGGGGCTTTGGATGATATTGAAAAGCTCAGCTCCCCCAGCATGAGCCATAATCAAGCAAGTAATACCGTAAAGTCAGACCAAATTGACATTGAGTTGTTGGCTCTTAACACTCTTTAAACCAGATGTTATTGCTGTACACTATGATTTTAAAGTTTTCTTGCCTTTTTTTCTTCAATGAAGCATTATTTCTCTGACAAAATAATGCTCTAGGTACGCAGACACTCTCAGAAGTTGTACTTTACATTTTCTGAAGAGACAGATAGCCAGATGTTTATTTTCCACTGCTATGGCAAAGAATGGAAAGGATACTTGCTTTGCTCTTACAAAGTAGTGTAGGGAGGCAGCCCACACACACATAGCTGTGTATGCTGCATGATAATTGCTTAAAGCAAAGTCTTGGAAGCAAGCTTGTCAATTCTTACAATGGCACTGACTCAGAAGAAGGGATAGCTGCTTTTTGTTAACATGTAAAAACAGGTGAACATCTCCATTTACAACATTTTTGCTATTGATTCCCTAGTGCTTTTCGAAGCAATAACCACCCAGAATTTCTCCAGAGCTTGTGGTCTATATCTGTTCATGAAAATGCTGGTCTATAGCTCTTGAAATGAAGATGAAAACGAAAATGCTGTATAAAACTAACCACAGAACTAGAGTCTATAATATTAGATCCATTTTATGCAATCTAATACAGAAGCTGGTAAAGCTTTCAAAGAGTTGGTACAACTACTCTGCTACTGAAACATCACAGGTAAACCACTCTGTTTCCACACAGATTATATCTTTCTTCATCATATTCTTAATATTTTTTTACAGTCATGCTGAGACAACTTTCAATTTTTATGACAGGGCAAGAAACTCCTTCCCTTTACATAACACACTTTCCCAGGTTAAAGGCTCTGTAAAACAAAGAACAAATTACAAAGCTTTTATCATGTTTGCTATGCCTGTGACTGTTAGTGAGGCGGAAAGAAGCTGCTCTCCATTCAGTTTACAGTAGCAACTGAAAAAAACTACATCTCACATCCTACAGGCATCCAATGCAACAGTAGGATTGTCCCAACAGAAAACAGCACTTTGCAATATAGACTGGAGGCCCAGCAATCAGGGTGCAGCTCACTGACCAAGTGCTCAATAGCCAATCCAGCTGCACAAATGACAAATATTTAGAATAGAATAAACCAGGTTGGAAGAGACCTTTAAGATCATCACGTCCTACCTATTATCCAACCCACCTAATCAACTAAACCATGCAACCAAGCACCTTATCAAACCTCCTCCTAAACACCTCCAATGACGGTGACTCCACCACCTCCCCGGGCAGCCCATTCAAGGCACACAAAGATCCTATTCAGAATTTATAATTTTCTCAGGTTTAGCTAAAATTCTGCTAAGTCTGAAGGACCAAAGGTCCAAACTATGACTGTCATGTGTCATACATGATCATGAGATCAGTTTATGTTCCACTTCATCCTTCCTCCCCTTCCTATAGCCTTACCAGTTTTCCATTCTGATCTCTTGACAATCATTCTACTGGTTTAAGCTGTTTTGCATGCTGCTATCTGATCCAAGATGCAGGAATCAAAGAGTGCTAGGAGATTACGGATGCTATTAAACAAAACTAAACTGTCCTGCATAATGGAAAGAGTTCAGCAACTGCTTGGCTGAAAGAAAACTAGAAGAATGCAAAAACGTACTCACTGCCACCCGTATATTATAATATCCCTAGGTGAACCATAGTGGCATTTCCTCTGAGACACTAGTGTAGCACAGTTTTTATATAAATATGTGTGAGCTAATAGGAATAAGCACAAGTAACTGTTACCAATTATTCAGATGGATAACTACTTTAAAGGAGATCATACAGATGCCTAAATAATTAATAATATTTATGACACTAACAATCTACAATGCCACTTTTAAAGAATTTTATGGCCTAGTAGGCAAATAATTTTGGGGAGCACATATAAAAATAAAGGAGTGTTTGAGAGACATCCATTTCTATAAAAAGATTGTATCAGCAGTTCAAGTCAGATTGCACTTTTAAAGTTACTTTCCACAACAATCACCTATCCCAAATAAACTGTACTAAAAACAATGTGGTGGTCTTGTACTTCAGTAGTTAGTATTTTGTTTTCTGTTGAGTCTATCTTTTTGAGAGTCCTTTTTCTTACCAGTTACATTATGTCCCTTCCAACCCTAACAATTCTATTATTTGTACTAAAATAAAAACTGATTTTCAATCCTTCTTTTCCCAATGGGATTCAATAAAGAACCCATATCAAAATAGAATTTATTGAGACGGGATCCTGAGTTAAACCTCTTCCTTGGAGTTCTCTAGAAATTCATAAAATAAGAACAAATAAACATGCAATCATTTCTGGAATTTATAAAAAAAAAGTTAATTTTTTAGAACTTAACAAAAAAGTATGCAATTGTATTTTGTAACTAAGGTAGTAGCTCTACTTTCCTTCTATGTCTTATTAGTTTTATTAGTTTCACTTATATAAGACAGAGATTTTGTCCTGAAGAGTACTCAGAATTTTCTTTACAGTAGTGCCTAAAGATAAACCACCTAAATCTATACTTACTAAGAGGTATGGCTTTGTGCACAAAATACAAACATCTCACTCTGAAGGCATTCACCACCTTTTAAAACAAACAGAGCTAGGCTTTTATTAATTATCTATTAAACATTAGAAGAATATCTAATTTAATAGGACAATTCTTCTACAATTTAAAATCAGTACTACAGTGTTGTACTTTTTCAAGACCAAGATCCTGTGGCAGGTTCAATACATGTAACTTTGAGAATTAACATGATTGTTGGATCAGAGTTACAGTTTTATTGCTTGCTTTGTCCATCTAAAAGTTAGTTATCCCACTGGTTTCTTTTCCAGAATTGCCTCCTGCAACCATATTTCACTGACTGCTTATGATTCAAGGACATGACTGTGCAGGAAATTTGTCACAGCAGGCTGGAGGAGTATCCCATTCATGTTGGAAAAAACACAGCCTCCATAGTAATAGCTCTTCAGACTTGTCCCAACGGACTGGAGAATAGCAAATGTAACAGCTATATACAAGAAAGGAAGAAAGGAGGATCCAGGCAACTACAGACCTGTCACTCTGACCTTGGTACCAGGGAAGGTTATGAAACAGATCGTCTCAAGCACTATTACACACCATATAGAGAACAACCAGAGGATCAGGCCCAGTCAGCATGGCTTTATGAAGGGCAGGTCCTGCTTGATGAACCTGATCTCCTTCTATGACAGGATGACCTGACTATTGGATGAAGGACAGGTTGTGGATATTGTCTACCTAGACTTTCGGAAAGCCTTTGACGCTGTTCCCCATAGAATTCTGCACAAACTGTTTGCTTGTGGCTTGGATGAGCACACACTCTGCTGGATAAAGCACTGGCTGGATGAACAGGCCCAAAGAGTAGTTAGGTTGGACTTGATGATCTCAAATGTCTCTTCCAACCTGGTTAATTCTATTCTATTCAACAGAGTTAAATAGAATAGAATAGAATAGAACAGAATAGACCAGACCAGGTTGGAAGAGACCTTCAAGATCATCGCATCCAACCTATCATCCAACACCACCTAATCAACTAAACCATGCAACCAAGCACCCTATCAAGTCTTCTCCTGAGCACCTCCAATGATGGTGACTCCACCACCTCCCCAGGCAGGCCATTCCAATGGGCAATCGCTCTCTCTATGTAGAACTTCTGCAGCTTCCAGCTGGCAGCCAGTCACAAATGGTATTCCTCAGGGCTCAGTGTTGGGATCACTTCTGTTTAACATCTTTATTGATGACCTTGATGAAGACATAGAGTGTGTCATCTGTAAGTTCACAGATGACACCAAGTTAGGTGGGAGTGTTGATCTGCACCAGGGTAGGGAGGCTCTACAGAGGGACTTTGATAGATTGGGATGAGCTTCAACAAGGCCAAATGCCAGGTCCTGCACTTGGGTCACAACATCCCCAAGCAATGCTACAGGCCTGGGGAAGTGTGGCTGGAGAGCTGTCTGGCAGAAAGGGACCTGGGGGTTCTAATCAACAAGCAACTGAATATGAGCAAGGAGGTGGCCAAGAAAGCCAATGGCATCCTGGCCCGTATTAGAAATGCTGTGTCCAGCAGGAGTAGGGAGGTGATTGTCGCCTTGTACTCAGCTCTGGTGAGGCCACACCTTGAGTATCGTGTCCAGTTTTGGGAACCTCAATACAGGACAGATGTCAAGGTGCTGGAGCAAGGGCAGAGGAGGGCGAGGAAGCTGGTGAAGGGCCTGGAGAATGAATCTTATGAAGAGCAACTGGAGGAGCGGGGGCTGTTTAGTTTGGAAAACAGGATGCTGAGGGGAGACCTCATTGTTCTCAACAACTATCTGAAAAGATGTTGTCTTTTATCACAGGTAATTAGTGACAGAACAAGAGGGAATGGCCTCAAGCTGTGACTGGGTAGGTTTAGACTGGACATTAGGATAAAAATTTTCACAGAAAGAGTGGTCATGCACTGAATGTGCTGCCCAGAGAGGTGGTTGAGTCACCAATCCTGGATGTGTTTAAAGGTTGTTTGAATGTGGTGCTTGGGGATATGGTTTTAGGGGTAAAGTTTGTAGAGTAGGATCATGGGTAGGACTTGGTGAGGGTCTTTCCTGAGGGTTTTTTGCAACTTGAGTGTTTCTGTGATTCTGTGATTTATTCACACACAATTATAGACACTGAACAGGAACAAATCATAGGATTCATTCCAAGGGCTCCCCATGGCTCCCTAAGGGCTCTAGCTAATGCCGTATCTACACCAGAGAACCTGGTATGAAGAATGATAAAATAAGGGAGAAATTATTTAGCTATTCATTACCAATGTGATGGATATTATTAAAAAAATGGAGATGATATCTAAGATCAATCAGAATCCAATCACAGATGGCAGGTATACAGCCACTATGAAAGAGGCTTTAAAACACAGTAACAAGAGAAGACTTAGCAATAGTAAAATTTTCAATTATAGATGGAAATGGTATAACTTCATAACATGCAATGAAGCTCAGGTATTCAAATAATCGGTTTCTAGAGGATGGGAATACAATTATACATTACATTCTGGGTTACATAATGAAAGTCTTGGCGGACATATTTAGTTACAGTGTTTTAGGAGGTTAAAAATTGGTAACTATGATGTTGAGATACTCTTAGAATTTTCTTTTGGCTCAGTTAGAACAACATTATCCACTAATGAGAAGATAATGTGACAATGGACAATACCAGTAGAGCATGCATTCAGAATACTAAGTGATCTAAAATTACCTAATACTAAATCATTCTCAAAACGCTCCAAGTTTGGTTTTGCAATACTGAGTACTAGAGACAATCTCATTCAATATTACGGAAAACAATCTAGTTGTAGCTACAAAAAAAAAAAAAAAAAGTATTGCTGACATTTTCAAATTACACAAACATTGTTTGCAAATTGATCTGGAGAAGGAAGCTATGCATAGAAACCAGTTACTGAGAGGGCAAGCACACCAAGGCATCAAGTGTACTGGCCAAGCCAAAAGAAAATGATAAAGCTGAAAAAGATCCAGTGAGAACATGAACTTCCATGATGATGTTACAACAACATGTACTAATGAAATCCTTGGGCTCAAGAAAAGAGTATTAAGCAGAAATAATGACTTTGCTGCAGTGTTAGGTTGACCTGAGAGCATTTCACATGTATTTAGCTTCCATAATCAAAAAATTCTTTTCATAAACTCAAGAAATTTCAGGGACAACTCTCAAAAACAATTAATAATATCAAGAAAATGGTTGAAAACCAATCAGATAAGCAGCTTTTGGTTGTTTTTTTTTTCCCCTTATCCTCTCCCAGTGCCTCTATCTCATCCCACCCCATCCTACGCCTGAAAGGCAAATCAATATTAGCAGCTCTGGAGAAACAGATGTTGCCTGAGTCTGTTCAGCTAATTGACCATGTTCAGGTAAAAATCTTACAAGGGAAAAACTATTTGAAAATTACCAATGTCTTACAGGCAATCTTTACAAATGTTATTTCTGAGGTGGAGGAAACAGATTTGGAATATGGAAAATTATAAAAGATGAAGGAAAAAACAAGTTTAGGTATTTCTATAATTAATATAAGACATTCATCATTTGCCTTACAGATTCCCTGGAAGTATAACAGTTACCTTCCAGTACCATCATGCACATGACAAAAGAAGTAACCATCTCCCCTTTGACAGCAGACTGTGAATTATTACAACCATGAAAGTCAAGGATATTCCCACTTGGAAACAGAGTATGTACACACCTATTCCTAAACTGTGCACACACAATGTATTGTATGTCCCTCAGGGGTTCATACTAGGACCAGTGCTGTTTAATATCTTCATCAATAATATAGACACTGGGACTGACGAGCAATTTTGAAGATAACACCACGCAGAATGGTGCAGTCAGTATGCCTGAGGGGCAGGATGTCATCCAGAGAGACCCGGACAAGCTAGAGAAGTGGGACCAGGTGAATCTCATGAGGTTCTACAAGGCTACCTGCATCCATTACAAATGGCAGAACCAGCATTAACAAATCTAAGCATCATAAATAAGCAAATAATTGATTGAGGCAATATATGATGAAATCAGATTTAACAGTAGTTGAAATCACATTTTCTCAGGATGAACAGCCATGAGTTTCATCAATTTCCAGAGGTCTTTAGTATTCCCACCTGCTATATTCTGTTTTTTTCATGTGTTGTACACCTGCAGGCTAAAGGATATATTAACACCACTTAAGTATGTACAGCTCTCTCCAAATGCTCATCTCAAATTGATTAGTGGAGTATATATTTACTGCCTGCTTAAGCTGTAACTTAAATTACTGAAGGACTCAAAACAATCTTAGAAGACATTTTTAAGCAACATTACACAACAAGCACTTCTTATTGTTTAAAGCCCTGCCGGAGTAGACATGTGTTATGATATGAAAAGATCAGTTACTTATTTCCATTGAATTAACAGGAAATGACAGAGTAAAAGGAAGAAAAGTCATCATGCTTTTTTTTTCTTCTTCTGAGTGTGCACTTGTAAAGTTGTAAAGAATTTTGTCATGATCAGAAGGAAAAAACCTTAAACTTTTTGGATTTTTTTTTTCCAATCTAATTAATCAAATACACCTGAAATATGTTTGGAAGTATTAATTTTGTCAGAGGTCTGAAAAGTTACCTGAGACTATAAATTGGAAACTGAGATATTGTTAATCCTAAAAGTCAGGCAGCTTCTGGGATTCTCTAGTAGGGAGTACTTTGTTCACAGGTATCCAGCAACCTTGATCACCTTAGCTGATGTATTTCTTGTATTTTTACTTCGCCATTTCACTTTATCCTGTTTCAGCTTTTGGAACCAGGAGTTCAGAAATGCAACCTCTCTAACCACTTCAAAAGTATCGTATTTGTTCAGCTGTCCCTGTCATCTACCAGTCCTTCCATTTACATTGCATTTCATTTGCCATTTCACTAAAGTCACTGATTCTTACAAGTTCATCTTGTAGTTTGTTACTATTAATCTTGTCTTTACTATGCCAATTTTAATATCATCAACACACTTGTTCTAGTCCTTGGTTTCTGTCTTTTGATCCACTACTTATGGTACTAGTTATGGAACTTGTGGTGGGTTGCGAGAGGGCCTAGCTCTCCCTCCCCCACAGAGTAAGAAACCACGGCTAAACTCAGTCAGAGAAAGCAGACTATATTTACAAGTATATATAGGAAGCAGATTATATATAACACAATATATACAGGTATTTTACAATATATATAGAAATATACAGCAAATAAACACAATCAGAAACCAGACCCCCAACAGAGGGGGCTTCCCCCTGTGCCACCTTCACCCCCCTACCTCCCTTCTCCCCCAAAGAGGGTTAGAAAAGATAAAAGGGTAGTTAGCAAGGCAGACAGAGGCCTAGATACAAGGAGTTAGTATCTCTTATCTGTTAGTTGGCCAGAAGCCCAGAAGCAGTGCAGATGAAAGGGACAGCGAAGGGAGGAAAACTGAACGAAAGTTCCAGCTACTCTGGGTCTAAGCCCTCACCTCCCCCTTAATTTGCCAATGAAATTAGTTTAGAATACCGAATATTTATAAACATTTAGCCAGAGTGCCCCTTCCTTAAAGGCATAGCCTCAGTCACCGAACTGTATAAGCAGCAACCCTTTTGTCAACTTCCTTAAAACTTTTGGGAAAGCAATCTTGTTGAAGGCCACATGGAAATTCTGACAATCTCCTCTACCCACATACTTGCTAACAACTTTGTGTGTCAAGCACTCCACTTCAAAAACCATCAGGTATGTTCATCATATTTATCCATGTCTCCATTAATTCTGGTTTCACTGCAGTTTTTATTAATAACCCTGAAAATTAGATTTGTCTGTTTCTGACTAACCCCTGCATAGATAGTATCAAGCCTGAGTTCCCAGAATGCCTTTTAAAAAAACCTAACATCACTTTTACCACCTTCCAATGCTCAGGTACCAGAGTGCTTTGTGTGATGAATTATAGGCTGCAGTTAGTTACACAACAATGATGAATGAACGCCTTTTCGAAACAAATTTTCAGTTAATGATGTGCCTAAAGGATTTAAAGCTTTTGCTCTACTTTTCCTCAACTACACCTGACTGCCTATTTACTTTATCCACTTAAAATTGAAAGTACTATCCCTCTCAATTATCCAAAGTAAGAAATTTTCTGATTTGCTAATTATGCCTAGATTAAGGCCAGGTTGGAAAAGACCTTGAGCAGACAAGTCCAGTTGAGAGGCATCCCTGCCCATGGTGAAGAGGTTGGAATAGATAACCTCTAAGGTCCCTTCCAACCTAAACCATTCTGTGATTCTATGAAATAGGCTTGTATGCAGCACCTGCTAGTATGGCTCTTTCACTAAAACATCCTTCCAAGTAATTCCTTCTTAAATTTACCTGGAGATGATGAATCACACATAGAATTACACAAAATGTTAGGGGTTGACACTGACCTTGAAAGATCATCTAGTCCAAGCCCTCTGCAGGCCAGGATCACCTAGAGTAGGTCACACAGGAACGTGTCCAGTCCTGTTTTGAATGTCTCCAGAGAAGGAGACTCCACAACCCCCCTGGGCAGCCTGTTCTGGTGTTCTGTCACCCTCTCCCTCTCTTCTCCTTCTCATATTACTACTCTGGATTACTTCTAAGAAATAAATTTAAATTACGTACAGAAAATAGCATTAGCCATAATGCAATGCTATCTACAAATGTTCATACTGAGTTAGGTTATTCTTCATGCAAAACCCCCATTTATTCCACTATGCAATAAATGAGGAAAACATTACTGTAGATAATACGTTCACATAAATGCTCAAACTATATTTATCATATTCAACATAGCCTGTATATACACAATCTTACTTGATTTTAGTCACAAAAGGCACAATAAATGGCATGTGACTAAAACACCAACACATACTTATAGAATGATTTGGGTTGAAAGGGACCATCTAATTCCAGCCTCAAAGCCATAGGCAGGGACACCTTCCACTCGACCAGGTTGCTCAAGGCCCCATCCAGCCTGGCTTCAAATGCCAGGTATGGGGTATCAATGACTTATCTGGGCCACCTGTTCCATCTACAAATTCTTCACACTCACAGTGATAAATTTCTTTCTTACATCTAAATGTAATTCTGCCTCTTTCAAGTAGATGCAGCCTATGATATGGTTGCCTTTCTGAGCTGCAAGTGCACACTGTTGGGTCATATTTAGCTTCTTGTCGTCCAACACCCCCAAGTCCTTCTCAAGATTGCGCTCTATTTGTTTTCTGCCAAGCGTGTATTTGCGCTTGAGATTGCTCCAGTTCACGTGCATGACCTTGCACTTGGCCTTGTTGGACTTTGAGGTTCACACCAGATCACCTTCCAAACCTGCTAAGGGCCTTCTGGATGGCATCCCTTTCCTCTAGCGTGTCAACTGCCTTTCTCCTAGCCTTGATTTGAGGATAGTTCTCTATGCTTCACCAAGCAGAGAAAGATGGGGTTCTTCCTTGCATCAGACACAAGCCAGCAAAAAGCTTTTGTATATTTGTCTTGTTACAACATTTCATCTTAATAGAATCTGTTCAGCTACTGCAGAAAATTGCTCTCAGTTTGCTGGCACTATGGGAGACCATCATTATTGACAAGATTGAGAAACCCATCAATGACAATTCAGGACTCAATCTAACTGTGACATCCAAGTGCTGCACTTTTTTATTAGGGCTATTTTCTTGCATCTCTTTAATTCTTATTCATGTCCCTTGGTCCTTGACTCACATTGTGATTCAATGCAATACAGGCTTCAGCTCAACTGAATTCAATCTCAGAAATCATCAAAAAGTAAGATTTATGTAGTACTTTTTAGAAAACCTTATGACAGCTACCAATTCAAGTGAGGAGATGTAAGCTCTTCTTCAACATCATCCACCTATTTCCTTCACAAAGGAATCACACAGGGCAACCTATTTCATATCACATGTGATGACATAAGTCACTTCCTCTGTGGCTGTTTGGCAAAAAACAGTGAATACCTGTCCCAGAAAATTTGTGCAATAGATGTATTTGTTCAATTAAAACTCATCCATTGCACGGTAGCTCTTTACAGCAAAAAAATAATTCATCTTTCAGTCTCATGATCCATCCAAATCAGATAAAAGCCATAACTGCTCTTTAAAATTATTTAAATAGAGGAGAGAAGTATTATTTTGAAAATATATGATTTGCTGAGGTTGCAAATGTCATAAAAGAAACACTAGAAAACAAGAACCAAAGAATCATAGGCTTATTTTTGGCTTTCCCATTATTGTAAATGGTATACCTATACCTGCAAGGGAGAGAAACACTTAAATTCTAGAAATAGGACAAAAATACACCCTCTTCATGAACAGGATCATATTCTAGATGATCCTGCTCTAGCAGAGGAGTTGGACTGGATAATCTTCAGAGGTCCCTTCTAACCCCTACTATTTGGTGATGGCATACAAGACAAAGATTCATACTGTCTTCAGCTGAAGTTGATGCACCTATCATGCATACACTGCACAAGTTCTCTGATCTTCATCTGCAGTACCAATCTCTTGTTTCATACAAATCTGCTATTTCATACAATGGCAAACATTTACAGCTAGCTTTTCCCAAAGCAGACTTAATCAAACCTGTAATCAGAATCTCATTTGCAGAAAAAAAAAATGTGTTTTCTTTTACTAACTTTCAATCTGTGTTTGGAACTTCTCCCAAAATAATACATCCTTGACTCTCACAAGGAGCAGGGTGTTCTAGCTTTTGATTCTCATCAGTTACTGAAAAGCAATGTCTTGAAATGCACTCAAAAGAGCTCGTTTCCAAATTCAAGTCCTGAATATCCATTTTGGAGAATTAAGTCTGGAGGTTTTTTGTAGGTTTGTTGCTTGGGTTTCTGTAATATTATATATTCAGGCACACAAAAAAAGGTTAGGAAAAAAGTACATCACTGCAGGAGGGCACTGAAGATAGCTCACAAGAATTTCAATGGTATTAAAAAAAATATATTAAAAATTATCTGGCTGGCTGCCTTTTGTAGCCTAAAGCTGGTTCCATCCCAGGTGAAGTCAGCACAGACTAGCTTCATATGGATATCACATTAAGCTATCATGTCATTAAGCAAGCAGAGTGAATTAGGTCAATGCTAAGAAAGAATTCCTCTCTCTTTCATCATTACATTACACAGTTGCAAAGAGGTACAAGACAAACCACAGTTCAAAGCCAATATTGGCAAATACACCAACAACCCAGCAAGACACAACCAAACTTCCATCTGGGAAAGCAATACTGTGCACATGGAAAAACACATCTGTGTGCTAGTGTATGCTGACCTGTTCTGAACTGTATGTCCAAATGGCTCTCAAACAAAGCAGGTGGCAAGACATATTCATTCTTTATGTAAGTAAAATAAATGTAGAAGCCACAATAAATAAAAACATATCCGGCACTTAATTACAGTCAGGAAATATAATCGGTAGACATACAGCTAAAAAAGCCAGGAGCTTTTTTTTTTCTTCTCAAATTAATTTCTTTATATGGTTATTTTATTTTTCTAGCTTCCATCTGTTTTTAATCTCTAGACTGTGAACTGTTCTTTTGCCTCTTTACATTCATGACTACAATCTTTTATCATTGAAGTTTTTGTGTGACACAGTGGGATAATTATTATAGATAATCACAAAATCACAGAATGTTAGGGGTTGGAATGGACCTTGAATGACCACATAGTCCCACTCTCCTGCCAGAGCAGGATCACCTAGAGTAGGCCACACAGGAATGCATCTAGGTGGGTTTTGAATGTCTCTAAAGGAGACTCCACAGCCTCTCTGGGCAGCCTGTTCCAGTGCTCTGTCACAGTGAAAATTTTTTTCCTTATGTTTACGTGGAGCCTCCTATGCTCCAGCTTGTACTTGTTGCCTCTTGTTCTATCATTGGACACCACTGAGTACAGCATGGCTCTGTCCTCCAACACTCACCCTTCACATTTTCATAAACGTGAGTGATGTCAGCCTTCAATCTCCTCTTCTCCAACCTAAAGAGACCCAGCTCCCTCAACCTTTCCTCATAAGGGAGATGGTCCATCCCCTTCATAATCTTTGTGGCTCTGCACTGGACTCTTTCAAGCAATTCCCTGTCCTTATTGAATTGAGGGGCCCAAAACTGGGCACAATATTCAAGATGCAGCCTCACCAGGGCAGAGTAGAGGGGCAGAAGAACTCCTCTTGACCTACTAGCTACACCCCTTCCAGTATACGCCAGGATGCCCTTGGCCTTCTGGGCCACAAGGGCACATTTCTGGCTCATGGTCAACCTTCCATCCACCAGGATCCCCAGGTCCCTTTCCCCTTCACAGCCCTCCAACAGGTCAATCCCCAATCTATACTGATACATGGTGTTGTTCTTTCCCAGATGCAAGACTCTACACTTGCCCCTGTTGTATTTCATTAAATTTCTCCTTGCCCAACTCTCCAGCCTGTCCAACTCTCATTGAATGGCAGCACAGCCTTCTGGTTGTGTCAGCCACTCCTCCCATTTTTTTGTTGTCAGCAAACTTGCTGGCAGTGCACGCTGTTCCCTCATCCAGGTTGCTGGTTCTAGTACCACTCCCTAGTATGTTTTTTTTTTTCCTCCTAGTATTTCTAATTTCTTTAAAATAATTTTTAGGACATGTTTTCAATATTCATGTGTTTGCTTAGTTTTTTCAATTTATATTGTTTTTAAGTCTCATATTTGAGTATAAACTAGTATGGAATTGCCAGCTTCACACAGATATGCATATGTGCACACACGCATTTTCCATTGTTTTACTTGAAACATCTTAAAGATATAAAAGTCTATTCAAAAGACACTATTAGTGTTGAAGGAAACTATGTTTTAATTAATCTCTTTAATCTCTATAATTGCTGTCTGAATTTATTCCATAATCCTTTGTCATTCTTCAATAATTTTGAGTAAGGTTTAATTTCAATATGGCTTACAGCTTATAAATGCTAAATCTGTAGAAAACAGTGTAGGTGTGACCGCTTCAGGCTGTGCCTTTAAGAAAGGGACAGTAGTTGGAACACTCTGGCTGAATGTTTTGGTATTAAAATGAAAACATGATATTGTAAACGAATTTCATTGGTAGATTGGTAGAATGCAACTTCAAGTTTTAGTTCAGTTGGAATCTTTCTCAGTTCCAGTCTGTTCTGCCTGTTCAGCCTATCTGCTTCTTTCTCTCTCTGATCAACTAGCCGGAGCTGACCTTGAGTAACAGATAAGCAAAACTAATCCCTGCATGTGCTTTGAAGCCTAACAAGAATTCTCTTCCTTAATAACTGCCTTTTCTCTCTCTCTAACCCTTTTTGGGAAAAAAAGGGAGGTAGGGGGAGGGAGGGGGTACAGGGGGGGAACCCTCCTCTGTCCAGAGGAGGGAGTTTTGCTCTGTATTACTTTCTTTGCTGTATATTTCTGTATATATTGTAAATACTGTATATTGTGTATACATCTATTTGCATTTCATCCTGCTTGTAAATATAGCTTTAATTCACTTTGCTACTCCCACTGAGTTAACTGTGGTTTCTTTCTTTTGTGGAGGAGGGAGAACTGAACCTTCTCTCACCACCACAGTAGGTAAAATCCAGCCTCTCTAACTGTTTTTCTCAAGGTCCCCACAATACAATAGTTCAATTTTTTCTGTCATTTAACTTGCTCACCTGTGCCAATCTGTCTGACCTAGGAGTACAGTATTCCTGCTCCAGGGAATATATTCATTTTTGTAATAGGGAGAATATTTATTCAGCACAGAAGAGTAAAATGTTGAGTCTTTTATACCTTATACAATAGAAGTAGCATGATGAAATAAAGTATCACTCTCTGGTCCAAGGAACAGGACCTGATCATTACAGACTATACACAGTCTTAAAGTAAAATCATTCTATAAGCCAGTAGGAAGATTAGACTTTTGAGGGGAATATTTTTTCCCATGCTTAAAGCAAGAGACTGACATTAAAAGTATTCAACACATACCCAGTTGCTCAACCAAATATAAAGGTAGTCTCTTTTTAACACAAACCTAATTAAAGCCAGCTTACATAGAGTGTCTCCAGAGTATGCTGAGATAATATGGAAAATATGCATATTTAAAACCCCTGGACTTAAATCTAGCAGAGAAAAAAATGCAAAAGAATGTAAAAGGAGTACTCTCAATGAAAGTTAGAGTGCTAAGTATTTTTTTTTTTTTCTCCTTTGTAGGCAGGATCTTAGGTTATTTGGGCACATCTGACAATTTGATCTATAAGACCCCTTTTCCAGCTAGGTCTCAGATACTGTAGCCAACACCACAGATGAGTAAGCTGGCTGGTATCATCACAAATATTATGTGACAGAAAAACTGGAGTTCTATACAATTCTGTTTATTCTTTCAAAGACCCAGGAAGATCTTGTGAAGGAACACTTTCTCCATTAAGCAGAAATGCCTGAAAATGCAACCCTAAATAAGGGTCTCTCTCACAAGCACTGCTGTCCAAAGTGATTTCTGAACAGCAAGGACAAGGAAATTACAGCAAAAGATGTTAGCAGGAAAGATGGAAACATCTGGATATATTGAAGAGATCTAAACCATATTCTGTATTTTAAGGAGTGGGTGTTGACGAAAAGAAAAACATCCAGAGAACGGTCTGATAGTAGCAGATTCCTCTCTCCTTTATATATTTGGTTGGCAGTCATGCAGAGGGAGCCAACTGTGCAAATGTACTGCATATAGTTGCAGAGTCCTATCTAAAGTAAGACAAAAGATAAATTAAACCTTGAGAAAGGTTTGTGGCTGATCTAAGGCTGAAAAGCTCTTTGCAACTCCGAAAGGATTAGCTGAGATAAAAGAATAACTCTTGATCAGACTACAGGACAGAAAATTCAGAGGGAGCAGATTTCAAATTAGTCTCTTATACAGTGATTCTCCTTTGCCCACTAACAGCCACCATATTGATCAGGATGAAGTCTGTGACCCCACAGGTAAGATTAAAAATGCAGAGGTATCACAAAGTAAGGCTGGAAGCAAAAATTAAGTGGAGCTGGTTCAATGTGTATTTAATAATACCTAAAGTTTTGCAAACTTTGGGGTAATATAATAAAGAAAAAAATACAGGGAATGCCATTTATTTTTAAGAAAGGATACCAATATAAAGAATGTGCTGACATACAGAAGTGGTGGCATCGCTGTGGCTGTATTACAGCATACACCAATTACTACAGTCTGGACTGATTACTCTTATACCTGTTCTTCCTTTTCAGAAGTCAAGAACCACCTCAGTTTCACTTTCCTAGCCACAAGACAGATTTCTTTGCATATGGAGAAGCACCTTAGTCTGTGGAGAGGCATCTGTCATCTAAGCTCTATGTACCTACCTCCACCTAAAGGTCCTAAAGAAATAAAGTCAGTAGGTATGCGATGAATCATAACTCAGAAATAACTAAGACAGCCTGCACTGATTGAAGTGGCAAGGTCATGCTGGGCAGACAAAACCATGCCTGCCCCACCTCTGTGGAGTATTCAGCAATTAGCACAGTTGCTGACAGAGACATTCCTAGCCTGAGAGTATTTGAACCCCACTGAACAGGAGCACCCTGCTTATCTGACAAAGAGGCAAGACTGAGAGAGAGCTGCCTCCTCTCAGAGCTGGGTGTGGTGGGTTGAAGTTCCTCCCCCCCAACATTAACTTTGCCAGACCAACTCAGGAGCAAATGAAGCTGTATTTACAAGCAAAATCTACCCTCTATGATTGAATGCAATGAATATGTACAAAATATACAGTATTTACAATATTATACAAATACTTACAATTAGCAAACAGCACAAGGACCCCCCTGGTCAACAGACCAGGGAAGCCGTTCCACTGCCCCCCCTTGTATCCCCCTATCCCAAGAGAGAAAGGAGTGGAGAGAGAAGTGTGGGTTAGACTTAGCCAAGGCCAGCCAAAGCACGTTATCTCTCCTGAGTGAAGCAAAACAGCCAAGATCACAAGAGAAGAGAAAAAGGAAGAATTGTTATGGTACAGCTCACCTTATTCCAGATATTTACCCAATGGATTTGTTTAAAATAATCTTTTGTTTTCCTTTTTACACCCAATAGTGATTTATTTATATTTTTCTACTTTTCTGCTTGAAGTCTGTAACTCAATTTTAAAGGCATGGCCTAAAACCACCACACTGGGAAATCCAGAAGAAATGGGAAGAAGTGAAGGGCTGAAAAGAGAATGAGCATGAGAAATGCTGATACAGTAGCTTGATTCTCATTCAAAGATCATTGCATACACTTTAAAAGCGGTTTTGAGTACAGGTACTAGCATCCCAAATTCCCAGGGGAATTTGCCCTTGATTAGGCTACATGTTGTGTACTTGACATTTACTTTTAGATTTAACAGCCTACTATTACTCTAGACTATAGTATGAAATTTGCAACTACAATTTCCTAGAAAACATTCACAGTGAGTTAGAGAAGCCTAAGCAGCAGGTTAAAGTGCTCATAGGTTGGTCTTCCTCTGCATTGGACTATACCAATTAAACCCCAGCAATTTATGAATGTTTAAATTACATAGGTAGCAGAGGATGCATTTCTGACTTTATACAGAAGCAAAACATGCAGGGCAGCTCTCCAAAATTTTATGTGCAATTCAGTTCTGCTGCTGACCTACTTTAAAACTTGAACTTTATTCTCACAGAGTGACTGAGAAAAGAGTGTGATGCTGCATTTTCCTTGATAGTTCAGATCTCATCAGGAAATGTCCAGTTGCTGAGTCAGTAAGCCTTTTAAAAAGCTTCTCTACAGAGCAGCTTTAACACTGGATTATTTCCAGTCTACTTTGTGTGTTCCTTTGTTGAATTACAGGGCATGGATTTTTCAAACAAAGTCCTTGCTGCCTGTCATTAATCCCTTTTTGGGTAAGCAAATCAGCAAGTCTTTTCATCACTGGGATTGATACAGCCACTCCCAGCAAAGAATCACAAACCATCTGCCGATTTCACAACTATCGGACCCGTGAGTGAATGAAAGTTAAACAGCATGGCACAGAATGCCACCACTGAATAAAAATTAGACCCATCACAGGGGAGATGGATTACTGCACTTAAATCTCAGCATTTCGTCATTATTGCAGTAGTCTTTACTCCAAACTGTATGTCTAAGCATAAACACATTTCTGTGTATTATGAGAAGAATGCAGTGACATAGCCAATAAATATGAACAGGCGTCCTTCTTCCCATTGCCTACAATCATGCTGTTTCTGAAACAGCACTTCAAAATAAAGTCTGCATCCTTCTCACTCACAATGTTGCAATTTATGTAGTCCTATATAATTACATAGTCCTATATAATTATAAACTGCTCAATGGGATACAAAATACTCCTTCAGAGTGATGACAGGCCAATCTCCCAGCACAGTTGTTACTAAAACTAGGTGTTAAACAAAACCCAGGGCAGGTATCTTTTGAAACGGTTGAATGTGGAGGGTTGCAGGGGAGAGGGGGAGAGTCACAATCCTCACTCTTCATAGTCAAATTGAAATAAATAATTTATCCACTGTTTATTTTTAAAATGCACTTAATTCTTTTAGAGAAAATAATGAAGGAGGAAAACTCTTAAACTATGTTGAAACCTGAAATTACTGCAAAAGAAGGAAAAATAAAAAAGAAAGAAAAAAAGTAGTATGCCTAACCACCATCAAAACTCATAAGAATCAAGGCTGGCTGCAAGCAGAACAAAGAAAACAGCTTGCAGCTCAGCTCAAAAGTGCTGGCAGCCAGACCTCTGGGGCCCTTTCTGAGTCTCCCCAAACCTTGCAAAGATCAAAGTACTCACCTCAAGCCTTTCCAGGATGAGTTTAAAACTCAGAGAGCAAACTATTTAACAGTTACAAACAGAAAAATAAAGGTCAGTAGTAAATAAAATATATAAAAATTATAGTTGTTGTTTCCCTTCCCCCTCTCCCAGGCAGAGATATCCACCTCCAAAGACAGCAATTGCATCAGAAGTTTAGAAACAGCAGACAGTTGGGCATTAACCACAGATTACAGCCAACAGGCAAAAGCTTTCAGTGGAAAGAGAAGAGAGTGGGAAGGGAAAGACTAGTTTTTCTGCTTCTCCCCAAGTCTCTGGCACCACATAAAGCAGCCAATCCCACCCCTGGCTGATCAGGCTCACACCACCAAAGTCATTCCTAAAGGCTGAGGGAAAGCCACCAGTAGCAGGGCAGAAGCAGGCAAGAATCTCTGAAACTGATGCTCAATCCATTACAGATTATGAAAATGAAAATAAATAAGGAAGCTGCTGGTGAACAGCTGAGGCTGAAGACTGAGAGGTGGTGAGTTTAACCAGGACCTGCAGCTTCTGGACAGGTTCTTAACGCTAAGGCAATCAGTAAAGGCAAAAGATGACACAGACCTGCAGCCCAGTCACTGCCAGGAGCATGTGGTAGCTGCAGCCACACTCCATGAGGAGCTCTGCAGGCTGTCACCAATTTAGGATATTCTGAGGCACTCAGTGGGTCAAGCCCCACTGACTATTCAGGGAGAAGGTACCCTCTATTCTGGAACCTGACTTTGATCAGACACCAAAGAATTGGAAACAGAGGCTCCCCTCATGATGCTTGAATACAGGACAGCCAGAAACTAATCTATTCATGCTCACATTGCTCAGGACCCTCTACCACAGCTTCATCTGGAGCAGAGATAACTGAAGAGGAAGTTAGGAATGGCAGGTTCTGCCTGACCAATGTGATCTCCAAATCATCTTGATCTGTGTTACTTGTGGTGTCAGTGCTTTACTAAATTCAGCTACTTCCATGCCAATCCTGAAAATGGCTATTCCTCTCTTCTCTGCACTGTCTGCTTAGTCTTTATACTCTTCATCCCTTCAGACAGCCTCAGAGCTTGCACAAACTCTTACAGATTTTGAAGGGGGAGAGAGATTTTCACTAGATCAAGTCTTGAATCTTCAACCTAAACAAAAGTCATTGCTGCTACATCAGGTTATTGGTGATTTACTTGAAAGATGATGGATACTTACAGGTACTTAAATAAAAAATAATACATACAGTTTGATATTCCTAGTTCCTGTAGTGAACCACTACAAAAATATGATTTACAATCAATGTCTTCACATCTCAAGAGAGTGCTGTGCCTTGTCCTGATGATTACTACTGAATAAAGTTACTCAGATACTGAAATGATGCATAAAACCCAATACAGTAGCTTTAGTAAGTCTGAAGCTCTATTGTAAAACCATTGAAATGCATTTCCCTACAGTTATTGTGAACGTACTTCAAAAGAACATAGTCTGCTTTTTATGATAGAGCATTCTGTGCCAGAAAAAAAGTGAAGATGAAAATTGCTATCAGGTTAGAATCCCCACAATCAAGCACAAGTTAGAAACTCAGAGGTACCCTATATGCAGACATACATGTGTATTTCTTGCATTTCACATCTACTCAGAGGGTGAATTTTGTATATCAACTCCGAATTCCTTGAAGACTTTCAAACATATCCTCACAGTAACTGTATAACCTTGTAGATCTGTTGCATTTTACATTACAGTCAATTGCTACTGAATATTAGACTGAGTGAAAGAACCATCAGTTACTGCAATTTTAGAGTAAACCCTTTCATTATGTGAACATGAATAAGAAGTGACTCTGCAGTGTACCTCCTTCATCAGCGCTTTTCTTCAACACTTGTGTACTTGCATAGGTTTTACATAAGCTACAATAAAAACATGGAAACAACCTAGTCAGTCCTCTCTTGCATCATAGAATCATAGAATGCACTGGGTTGGAAGGAACCTTTAAAGATCATCTATTCCTGCAGGGACATCCTCAACCTGATAGATCAGGTTGCCCAAAGGCCTGTGGATTAAGACCTTGAATGTCTCCAGGCATAGGGCCTCCACCACCTCCTTGGGCAATTTGTTCCAGTGTTCCACCATGCTCATAGTTAAGAACTTCTTCCTAATGTCTAATCTAAAACTATCCTTCTCTAGCCTAAAACTATTGCCCCTTGTCTAGTTGCTACATTCCACTTTAAATAGCCCCTTCCCATCTTTCTTGTAATCCCCCTTCAGGTATTGGAGGGCTGCTCTAAGGTCTCCACAGAGCCTTCTCCTTTCCAGGCTGAGTAACTGTCTCAGCCCTTCTTTGTAGGAGAGGTGCTCCAGCCCCCTGATAATTTTTGAGGCCGTCCTCTGGACCCATTCCATCAGGTCCATGTCCTTCTTCCATTGCAGTCCCCACAACAGGACACATTACTCCATGTGAGGTCTCAGCTAAGTAGTGGCAGAATCCCGTCTCTTCATCTGCCCTCTGTTGGAGAGTTATCAGACTAACAAAGAGCCAAGGAATATACTCTTCACATGGCACTGATTGCTAGTGAGTTTCATTGGCCTATGCAGCTAAGCCTACCTGTGAGTATCTGGCTTCTAACTGGAAAATTTCAGGGCTTTGTCTTCTCCACACTTCTTTCTCCCAAACAGCCACACATACATATTCCCTTATATTTTCTGTAAAGAGTGATTAACAAATCAGAGACTATCATTATAATAGGGAAAGATCTTTCAAAGCCCTTTTATTGCCCAGTGCATTAGCTGTTAAGCATCTGTGACAAAATTGTTGCTGTAATCCACCCCAACAGACAGTGAAGATGACTCTACAAAGGAAAGTATTATGGTTTCTTCCTCATCCTTTCTTGATATTGTGAATGTTTTATTGAGAATCTTGCAGGTGGGTGGCAGACACTATCCTCTTCCATTTTGCTATGCCTTTTTTCCACAGAAAATCTTAAGATACTTTCTAGAAGAACTAGTAATAAAGGACAACCCTGTATCAGTCTTATGAGTACAAGAGAAGCCAGTAACTCAGTACACTGGTGTGGTCAGAAGGAGATAGCAAGACCAGGTTTCTGCTTTTAAAAGTCTTCTCAATTTCTTGCACTGACCTACATTCTTCTTCACACTTGGTGTGAAATCTAGCATCTTAGCTCAACCCACGTTTCTATGACAGTATAAAATAAAACCACTTAACCTTGCACTGGTTAACAAGAACTCTTACATGCCCTGTTGATGCAGTTGCCCAGCAGGAACAGGTAAGTGGTAGGTTGCTCTTAAGCTTTTGCAGCTGATTGCCACATAAGACACACAATACTTTAATTGTAAAAAGCTGACAATTAAATACAAGCTTAAAAGTGTACCCTTGATTTGCTCCTTCAGAAGCCAAGCTGCTGTCTGGAGCACTTTTCGGTGTAGTTAGTAGGACCACTCACAAATCTAGAAATGGTGTTTCAAACCCTTCTGTCTCAAAATTAATGCATGTGTTCAAGTCTTCCAAAGAGAAAATCTTAAAAAAACCAAAACCAAACAACAAACCACCAAACACAGTTGGGGATGGATTTTGTTACTCAATCTCTTCCTGCTACACACTCTAAATAAGCTAATTTAATCAAGGAAACTTGACAGATAGGGTTTGCCCTCAGGCAAAAGCCCTAAGGAGATACAAATTGCAGAACTGAAACTGTGACAATCTGTACAACATACATAACTTGAAAAAAGAAAACAAGTGCAGTGAAATCATCGAGCATCTGAAAAGCAAAACTAAAACTCCATTCTCTACATCAGAAGTTACCAGTAGAGCACTAGCAATATACAAAGCTTACATCGTTTGACTTAAGCACGTATCACATTCAGACTGAAGGAAATTAAGATACTTGTTCTGTATTGTCTGAACAGTATCTTGGGACATGGGTTTTTTAATAGTCAGAGTGGAGAAATCTACTAATGGCAGGTGACCTGAGGAAAAAATGCCATTTTTCAATTATTTATTTGGTCAGCTCCTACACTACACAGCATAATCACTTCTATAAATTATGAAAACTTTACCCTTGTTGCAATGACTTGGTAATAAGTCAAAATCCATTGAAGCATGAGATAATATTGAAACCTTTACATGAAGTATAAAAGATCATTATCTGGTCCAGAAATTATTGCTGTAAAAACAGGATCTTGTGCAAACAATTAACAATCTCTATTGCATTTGTAAAATGACAAGTGGCTTTTAGGCAGCTTATCTGTTGCTTCCCTAGCATTTATGCATTATTGTGAATCAAAGACATCTTTAGAGTTAGAGCCAAAACTCTTGAAAATTTGTAATGTATGTGGTTCGTGGAAGAGAGATGGAGGTCTTCACTGGATTTTGTCTGTCTGCAGTGTGTGTTCAACTCCAGGATGCAACAACTTCAGACACTCCCTGACCTGAACTGAAGATCAGGTTTGTGATCACCTTAAGAACCTGAAAATGTTCAAGTCCATGACCTGACGGGATACACCCACGGGTACTGAGACAACTGGCAGATGAGGTTGCTAAACCCCTCTCTATTATATTGCAAAAGTCATGGCAGTCTGGGGAAGTCCCCACAGACTGGAAAAGGGGAAACATTACTCCCATTTTCAAAAAGGGTAAGAAGGAGGAACCAGGGAACTACAGGCCAGTCAGTCTCACCTCTGTGCCCAGAAAGATCATGGAGCAGATCCTCCTGGAGGCACTACTGACTCAGAATAATAGTCAAGAGGTGAACAGTCAGCATGGCTTCACCAAGCGCAAATCCTGCCTGACAAACCTGGTGGCCTTCTATGAACAGGTGACAACATCAATAGATGAGGGGTGAGCAACTGATGTCGTTTACCTGGACCTGAGCAAAGCCTTCGACAATGTCCCGCACCACATCCTGGTCTCCAAACTGGTGACACATGGGTTTGATGGCTGGACCACTAGATGGATAAAGAACTGGCTTGATGGCCGCACCCAAAGAGTGGCTGTCAATGGATCCATGTCCCAGTGGAGGCCAGTGACAAGCAGAGGCCCTCAGGGATCAGTCTTGTTCAACATCTTTGTTGGTGACATGGACAGTGGCATTGAGTGCACCCTCAGCAAGTTTGCTGATGACACCAAGCTGTGTGGTGCAGCAGACACACTGGAGGGAAGGGATGCCATCCAGAGGGACCTTGACAGGCTGGAGAGGTGGGCACAAGCCAACCTCATGAGGTTCAACAAGACCAAGTGCAGGGTCCTGCATCCGGGTCGAGGCAATCCCAGGCACAAATACAGGCTGGGCAGTGACTGGCTGGAAAGCAGCCCAGAGGAGAGACTTGGGAGTGCTGGTGGATGAGAAGCTCAACATGAGCTCTCAATGCACACTTGCAGCCCAGAAAGCCAATCAGATCCTGGGCTTCATCAAGAGAAGTGTGGCCAGCAGGTCAAGGGAGGTGATTCTCCCCCTCTACTCAGCTCTGGTGACACCCCACCTGAAGTACTGTGTCCAGTTCTGGAGCCCCTATTACAAGAGGGATATGGACGTGATGGAACATGTCCAGAGAAGGGCCACGAGGATGATCAGAGGGCTGGAGCACCTCTCCTATGAGGGCAGACTGAAGGAGTTGGGGCTGTTCAGTCTGGAGAAGAGAAGGCTCCAAGGTGACCTAATTGTGGCCTTCCAGTATCTGAAGGTTGGGGAAGGACTTCTCAGGATATCAGGTAGTGACAGGACTAGGGGGAATGGAATGAAGCTGGAGGTGGGGAGATTCAGGCTGGACGTGAGGAGGAAGTTCTTCACCATGAGAGTGGTGAAACCCTGGAATGGGTTGTCCAGGGAGGTGGTTGAGGCCCCATCCCTGGATGTGTTTAAGACCAGGCTGGATGAGGCTCTGGCCAGCCTGATCTAGTGTGGGTATCCCTGTCCATGGCAGGGGGGTTGGAACTAGATGATCCTTGTGGTCCCTTCCAACCCTGTTTCTGACAATTTGCTGCTCAGGAGAAAATAGCCCAGATGTAGGTCCTAGCTATTCATATACTTCTTGTCCATTATCAAAACACAATAAACTTGTTCCATCATAAGATAAACTTGTGGAATTTGGAGGAAAAGGCTTTTGTATCAGTGTATAATGAAGCTACCTTCTCTGCCCTCTTCTTCAGTGGCACAAGACAATTTCAGTTTTGAATACCACAGAGTTGGAAAGTTTCTTTAAAAGTTTTCTGAGAACACAACATCTATTTTGATTTTGATACGTCATGATTCTGTCTTCTAAACTTTCAGTTCTGTTTTTAGTGAAAAGGTTGTATGACTACAATGATAGTGTACAGTGTAGCCCTCTTTCCAAAAGTGATTGCCTCATTTTTAAAGTTTGCATATGATGTGAGACATTAAAAAACTTAGCATTTTGCAACCCCTTTACACTGATCCCTTTACCATCATAAAGTACCAAAAGCAACACTTCCAATCTCCCATGCTTCATCAGAGCACCTCATTAATCATAGAATCGGTCAGGGTTGGAAGGGACCACAAGGATCATCTAGTTCCAACCCCCTTGCCATGGGCAGGGACACATCACACTAGATCAGGCTGGCCAGAGCCTCATCCAGCCTGGTCTTAAACACCTCCAGGGACGGGGCCTCAACCACCTCCCTGGACAACCCATTCCAGGGTTTCACCACTCTCATGGTGAAGAACTTCTTCTTCACACCCAGTTGGTGTAAATTAGTAAGTGTAATTAAAAAAATAAATAAATTCTCCAACTGGAGACAATCTACAGCCATTTCTCATGTCCTTGTCTGAAGTCCAGCAGCTCACCATGCAGCGAATACTGCATAGGTGCTCATTACAGTGTTACTGCATTTTAAGAAGTTTCAGTAGCCTCTTGGTTTACATTACTTACTTTTCTAACCCTTCCTTAGATCTCTCAATCTTCACTCTCACTAAATGACTCTTGAGTTTTTGTTCTGTACAGAACTGAAACTGACTCAAATTACAGCCACACTCAAGCAATATTACCTTATTTCTTTAAATAAATTCATTCATCTTGCCACATTTTCTAACTTGGACACAAAATGCAGATCTGGGTTTCTAAAGAAAAATGAGGTATTTATGCATCTATACATCTATATGAGAAGTATATTTCCTTCATAACACGTAACATCCAGAAATAGCATTAAATCAGATGAGCAGCCATACCCATCTTGACAACAGAAACTATATTCACTTTCCATTGCCTCTTTATCCAAAGTCCAAATCACAGTGGAATTGATTTTTTTTTTTTTTGAGCTCTGTAACATTTAGCTAGTTTTATTTCTCATCAGCATTTTCTTTTTCTATGATCTCCAGATCACAGGAATATCAGACAAAATGCAGCTCCTGTGGTGAGACTGATGAGAAGCAGTGAAAGTTTCATTTCATTTGTACTGAACTGGTTTCTGGAGTCAGTATGTTCAGTGACTGAATAATCCCCTGAATTTCTGCAAACATAATCAAACTGATTGAGATTCTTCCAGAGGTAGTACTAGGACAAAGGCAACATTCCTGGAGGTGCTGAAAAAAAAGGATTGGACGTGGCACTTGAAGCCATGGTTTAGTTAGTCATGAGGTGTTGGTTGATAGATTTGACTTAATGATCTCTGAAGTATTTTCCAATCTTGTTGATTCTATGATTCTACGATTTGCATTCTAGCAAGTGCCACTTTTATTAGCTAGCAGCTTCATACAACAACAATAAAGAACAAGACTGTTTCATGCAAATCTACAGCCCAAACCACCAGCCACTTTTCTTATAATAAAACAGCTATTCCAGACACCTAAGCAGTCTTTTAAATAACTATTATGAAGACTGGGTCAAGTCTCCCTTAATATCTTTGAGGTATTTATGGCCTACTAGTGCCTGCCACCGTTAAGTAAATACTGTAGTACTGTAATCTGGAAAACCATTCCTTTATGTCTCAAAATACCTCTGACAGGGCCAGAGGAGATGCATGTGGGATACCAAACACATTCAAGATGCTTTAGGCAGTGATATTTTATGAGAAAGTATGTGAGTGAACTATGTCCCAAAACAGAGATTCACTAAAGCAAAGCTGTGAAGCTTTAAGTTGTAGCTGAAATGTACAAGCAAGTCAGTAACCTTCCCAGAGACTTATTTCAGAGCAGCTGCTGAAACCATTAAAGTGCATTCCTCAGTGAGAACGAACAGAAAACTACTCCAAGACCATAGTGTGATGCTGTGCACAGATAAGCAAGATAATGCAACACCACATGCAGAATGATTATTCTTCTACATTACAGGTCTACAATTGTAGCTGCCTTCTGAATCAGATACCACGCTGTAATTTAAATGATTAACTGTCCGCACAATATAGCTCAGTAGCAAAAGAGCAAAGCCAAACTCACTCCAACTTACTGTGTTTCCTTAATTGGTGCAAAATCTGCTCTCTCTCACTGCTATAATGTACATTAATGAGATATATTTCATTCATCTACTAATTTATTGTAAGATTTTTATTTCAAAAAGTGTATTCTGAAAGGAAGATTCATGGTTGCTGTTGTTTTCACAGTTCAGTTTTTTGATCATCTGATAGTTAGGGAACACAGCAGGGGATGCCTTGTATCAAAGAGGTAACAAGGGACTTACCAAGTCAGAGGATTTATCTGTAGTTAGTTGTGCTATCAATAAAACAACAGAGCTCCTGCTAAGAAAGCAGTTTGTTGGGGGCATGTAGCACAGTAGGAACACCACATTTTTCTTTAAAGGTGACCTGAAAAAAATTATGTGATAGTGCTGAGCTGTTCGCTATGGGGCCTGCTCATTTATAGCAGAAACCCTGTCACACACAAAAATTACTCCAAAATGTTATTCAAAAATTCCTTGTTTGAGAAAACTTGCAGGAAGTGCATCCCATTACCCAAAGAGAGAGGGTCAGTAAACGTGCACATTAATGATGTAAGCCACACACAGTACAGTTTCACACACTGACAGCAGACAAACATTTACCAAGGAATGGTATAAATAATATTTTGCTACACCCTTTAGTGCCCAGTTGCACTAGGGTGAGAGGCAATGGCTTTAAACTAAAACTAGCTAAATTTAGTCTAGATATATGGAAGAAATGTTTTACAATGAGGGTGGTGAAACACTGGAGCTGGTTGCCCAGTGAGGTGGTAAATGCCCCATCCATGGAAACATTCAGCATCAGTTTGGAGAAGGCTCTGAGAAACCTCATCTACTTGAAGATGTCCCTTCTCATTACGAGGGGGTTGGACTAATGACTTTTAAAGGTCCCTTCCAACTCAAACTATTCTGTGATTCTATGATTCTGTTTTTACTTCTCTTTCAGAAGATACAGATCAAATACTATGGGGTGGGAGGGTTCATATTCACCACCATACTTCAAAATACAACCAGCTCAGGCTGTTGAATAACTGGTCTAACAGTGGTGTACAGGGGGATGTTTGGTTGTGGTTAAGTTGTATTGATGATCTTAAGGTGTTTTCCAAGTGGGTAATTCTATGATTATGATAGATGTGGTTCGGCTATCAGAGTTCGGCTCAGCAGATGGCTCAATTACACAGCCCACATCGCTTTGACTTTATTTCTCTTGTTTTTACACCATATGCCCTTTACACCCTTTCCCCTGCTCTTTGGCAGGGAGATCATCTTTTCATAAACATATGTACACCATATGGGCATTGGAGCACCATTCTCAGTGCATCTCAGGGATGTCACTGAGAGACATAGAAGCTTTGTAAGCCAATGGCCGCTACCTTGATTGTACCAATTCTATGAGTTATCTCAACTATATTAATTCAAAACACATCTCACTCGTCTTTTTTAACTATACTACTTAACTCCAGCTGATGTAATTAGGTAAGATGACAGTAGCTTTCCTAGGTAAAGAGTAAACTACATAAATAACCACAATACATCTATCTTAATTTGCTATTCATTTCTTCATTAGTTTAAAGTCCTACTAATCTCTTCTTAGGCTGAAGATAAATATCTTCATCAATTCAGCCTTTAATTTGTTCAATATTCTACTATCTTCTCCCCTTCAATGGGAATGAAAACGTGATTACCATCTTTAATATACATATGCATGTAAAAATAAATCCTCTCTTGATGGTGTGGGCAGATTGCCTAAATGGCAGCTAAGCCACATTATGTCCCCAGCTAATGTTTGTGCAGCCCAAGTTTCATATTTTATGTTTTCCCTTTGGGAGTTTTAAAATTATTTTTTTTTACTTCACTGTATTTAGCCCAAGTACTCATGACCCTAACAATCAGTTACCAGCTTACTAGCATATTGGTCTTTTTATCTATGTTAAACACAGATTGACCATTAATTTGTGCTGGTTTCAGTGGCACTGCAAATGACCACCAGGTATCTGTTACTAGAAAGAGAGAGACACACTGGTGAAATTTGATAAATACTTCATTGCCACAAAATGTAAGATTAAATACAATATGATTTCACAGGATGACAGGTTCACAGGATATTAGGGATTGGAAGGGACCTCAGGAGATCAAGTCCAATCCCCCCTGCCAGAGCAGGACCATAGAATCTATTGCAGGTCACACATGAATGCATCCAGATTTAACCAGCAGCCACGATGCATATCTTTAACTTTGGATTTTGGCAAAAAATGTCACCTGTCTTTGAAATGGGAGGGTGGAGGGGTAGGAAGTCTGATGAGAACATTCCCCTCCCAGAATGTGGCCCTCTGCACCAAAGTCATAGAGCTATGAAGATGTTTCTCCTCCATTAAAGCACAGTGCCATTATGATTTATGACTACAGAAACCTTTTCAAATTAAGATTTGTTTGATTGTCTGTTTCTATTAAGGGTATCATGACAATAATAATTTTCCTTTCTCCAAACAAATGTTCTACACAGCCTAGCATCCACAAGACATGCACAAGGATGTGACAGTGATTAATTTCCGTAACTGAATTCTTTATTTCCAATAACTAATTTAAGATAGTAATCAGTTTTTAATAACTAAAAAAAATATAAATTCTGCAGGATATTTTTGCTTAGGTAACTAAGACAACATCTCCATATTAATGACTGTAAATAAGGACTGTATTATATAAATTTATCTCTTTGGAAGTCTCCTGTAGATCATGATAGCATAAACAGCTGATACGTACTGAGGTATAAAATTTATACTGTGAAAAAGAACACATCACCACAATTCCAGTAGTTGTCTATGAAAATATAAATAAAAATATTTTTTCTGCTTGAATTTCATCTGAATGATAAAGTTCTAATGACATCATATATAATTGAAATAAATTATATACAAGGTTGTTGAGAATCACTGAATTTCAGTTCCCACAGGAAACAGAAAAAGCACAATTTGTTCTGAGGTTTTAAAAGCAAATTAGACAAACCACTGGAAAATTGCTTGTGAGAACAACGGTGCAGTGGCAGACAGAAGAATGGGTAATGTAACAGAACTTTCCTACTGCTAAGGATTTCTCAGCCTCTGGTCCTTCCTCTGGTAAAAATAAAATCAAAACCAGAAAAACTTAGTTGCAATTGCAAACATAAATGGTAGATTTAATTTTCATAGGTATCTATCCTTGCATTCCTGGGATCCTTTCTTAAAGCAGAGGCCCACATTCAAAGACAGGAAATTTTCTAGTATAGTAACATATGTTGTACATGTTTCAAACCACCTCAATGTTTGAAAAAGAATGTGGCCTTATGATTTCTGTAGGTATGCCCAACTATTTTTGAAACAGCCTTGTGAAGATTTTCAAGGCAGTCGTAGTACAGATGGATAATTAGACTTCTTACGAGACAAAGTTTGGTTCCATCAGTTGATTTATCTTCAAACCACTACATCCTCCAGAAATTATTTGGCAGCAGCCAAAATATGCTCATATTTCATCCAATATTAGTATCCATAGGCTCATAATCAATTTCATTATACCTTACAGAAAATTATCATCTAAATCTTTGTGTTAATAAATGTCAAGACCATTTCCCATAGCAAACAGAAGACTGAGATTAAGACATATTGGACAGAAACCAACTCTTATGAAATATTTTGTCAAGTATTCTCTGCTAGGTACATCTCTTTGGGCATTTGCCCAGAATCACAGAATCACCAAGGTTGGAAGTGACCTCAAAGATCATAGAGTCCAACCTGTCACCACAGACCTCATGACTAGACCATGGCACCAAGTGCCACATCCAATCCCCTCTTGAACACCTCCAGGGATGGTGACTCCACCACCTCCCTGGGCAGCACATTCCAATGGTGAACGACTCTCTCTGTGAAGAACTTTCTCCTCACCTCCATCCTAAACTTCCCCTAGCACAGCTTGAGACTGCATCCTCTTGTTCTGGTGCTGGCTGCTAGAGAGAAGAGACCAACTCCCTCCTGGCTACAACCACCTTTCAGGTATTTGTAGAGAGCAATAAGGTCTCCCCTGAGCCTCCTCTTCTCCAGGCTAAACGATCCCAGCTCCCTTAGCCTCTCCTCATAGGGCTTGTGCTCAAGGCCTCTCCCCAGCCTTGTTGCCCTTCTCTGGACACGTTCAAGTGTCTCAATGTCCTTCCTAAATGGAGGGGCCCAGAACTGGACACAGTACTCAAGATGTGGCCTAACCAGTGCACAGTACAGGGGCACAATGGATTTGCCCAGACCCCAGTGGGGAGTAAAGAGTCTTTCAGATATTCAAGAACTGCTCCTTGTTGTCTATTTTACAGGGATTTAAAGAAGACAGTATTTAGTAGTACGTATAATCACAAGCACTGTATCTATACAGACTGCAGGCAGGGTCGACATTTATTTGTACTGCACCATCTTTGGTTATAATGCAGGTATCCCTTGTAGTTTCACAGAAACAACAGGAGCTATGGAAGACACAAGGACACCGACACAGTCACTTCATTATACCACTGGTGATTAAAAACTTTCTGGTTTTTGTAGGAGAAGGGTTACTTTTGAATAGCTTTGGAACGGCCGTGTTTTGTCTTGAAGTCTAAGAATGTACACCTTGTCAGGAACTGAGACATCATACAGGACTTGGCTGGATATGTTGAGAAGTATTTGAAAAGATTGGTTTTTAGCATTAACTAATTGTATGCTTTGCTTAAGTGTGTGTGTCAGTAGAAAGGCAGCCAATTAGAGTGTGACAACACTGCATTAGAAAAATATATACGCTAACTATGCTTGAAACTGTGTTGCAGAGTAAACATCTTTGCTTGGGACACCTTGGCTTGGAGACCGTGCTCACATCGCCACAGTTTTCCATCCAAGAAACCTTACATCACTTCTATTCATGCTACTACCTGTCCTTTTTTGTGTGTATGGGATTTTATGGTTTATCAAAAAAACCCTACTATGAACGTCTTGCCAAACAGCAGAGATCTTGTGTGTGAATATGCAGCTAAATTTTATCAGCCCTGGAAGAGATGACAAAGAAAGGGTTGCAAAAGGAAGAAGATTCTTAGTTTATAGGACAGTATATGAAAACATTATCCTCCAAGCATGTAAGCGCTGATACTGTTACTAACTTTAATTGTCTGTTCTTTTAGCAACATTATGAGATTTATTCAGTGCCAGCCAGTTACGTCTTTCAGCAACCAAGTCTTCCTGAAAGTGACAAAGGCATTGGGTTACATCATTTTTGTACTGTAAAGAAATTTACCAGACATGGAGCAACATAGTAAAAGAAAATTAGAGTAATTCTCAAACTGACCAGGATGAATGTGCTCCTACCTTAAGTACACACTGAGTATCACTGAAAGGAGAGCTCTGAATTCCAAACAAACCTTGACATGCCTCAGCCTGCAGCTGAAGACATCCTCTTTCCTCTTCATTCTTACTTAAGGGTGTTATATTGGAAATACCTTAGGCTAGACGCTTTGCCAGGGTCAATTTTGTCTTACTGCAACAAGATCATTATGTAGGAAAATTTAAGTTTTCAAATTGTTGTGAGTATAAACACCACCCTGGTTTTGCATACAATAATGTCATTAGGGGCTATTATAAAATAATCAACTTTGAACCATAATTTTGCATGCTTTTACTGAAAATGCACAGACTGTCATTTTAAAGTACTGTAATTATGCTTTTACAATTCAAATAATGTTTAATGGAAAAACGTCCCTAGCAGAGGATTCTGAAGGACCTGATACCCTGAAGAGTTATAAAATCATAAAATAACTAAGAGTTCCTACCTGTACCTTGAGAATTTACAAGAGAAATATGCTAAAAGCCTTGAAAAGACATGGATGGTGTTTCATATGTCTCAGAAGTAAAAACTGAAATAAAAAACCCAACACAACAACCAAGAAAAGAAGACGAAATAGGAAATAAGCCCCATAGGAATAATTTTAGGGGACTAATAAAGCTACTCATGCTGCTAATAGACATACTTTAACAGTTTCTCTCAAGCAAAATCTTTGGGTTGACTCCAGACGAAACTATGTCATATGACACAGAGTATCTAAACTGGTGAAAACTTCCAGACAGACCAATCTTTAAAATACATATATGTATGCCAGAATTTGAGAATGGACTTCCATGTCACAGAATCACAGAATCAACCAGGTTGGAAGAGACCTCCAAAATCATTGAGTCCAACCGATCACCCAACCCTATCTAATCAACTAAACTATGGCACTAAGTGCCTCAATCCAGTCTTTTCTTAAACACCTCCAGGGTCGTTGACCCCACCCCCTCCCTGGGCAGCCCATTGCAATGGCCAGTCACTCTTTCTATGAAGAATTTCTTTCTAAGATCAAACCTAAACTTCCCCCTGCACAGCGTGAGACTGTGTCCTCTCGTTCTGGTGCTGGTTGCCTGGGAGAAGAGACTGACCTCCACCTGGCTACAACCTCCCTTCAGGTAGTTGCAGATGGCAATAAGGTCTCCCCTGAGCCTCCTCTTCTCCAGGCTAAGCAACCCCAGCTCCTTCAGCCTCTCCTCATAGGGCTTGTGTTCCAAACCCCTCACCAGCTTCGTTGCCTTTCTCTGGACACGATCTAGCAACTCAACATCTTTCTTGAATTGAAGGGCCTCAAAACTGGACACAGGACTCAAGGTGTGGCCTAACCGGTGCTGAGTGCAGGGGCAAAATGACCTCCCTGCTCCTGCTGGCCACACTATTTCTGACACAGGCCAGGATGCCATTGGCCTTCTTGGCCACCTGGGCACACTTCTGGCTCATGTCCAGCCTCCTGTCAACCTACTCTCTTTCTGCCTGGCCACTCTCCAGCCACTCTGACCCCAGCCTGTAGCGCTGCTTCTCTTCTTGCTTCAACTCAATAATGAAAATCCAAGATATATACTTGTTCCAAGTGGAAGACCTTAACTGGAATGAAAATTCAGGCCTGACAGGTACAAATGTCTGAGGAATGAAGCAGTTACGCAAAGCGTGAGATGGAAGGAAAAACAATCAAAACTGGAAGTTTCATAAAATCCCTAGAGATTAGTAAATTGTAAGTCCTTCACTTTCCAGGAAAGCCTAACAAAGGCACCCCAAGAATTCCATAATTCTCACCTCTAATTTAATATAAATTTAAATATAGTCTGCCTTTAGGATTATAACTAATTTTAATGTACAAATAGAAAGGCAGTCCAGAAAAGTACTACTCCACAGTTAGACACTAGGCCTTCTGTTTTTAAGTGAAAATTGAAAAGATGAGAACTAGTCTCAGAATCCTACAGCCCAAGGCAGATCTCCCCAGGAAATAATTGCCATAAGTTATCCACATGCTGACAGGAGGCGAAGAGGATAGAGAAAAGAGTCACTGTGAATAACTGGAAAGGGATTTGAGAATTAAAGAAAAGATCCATGAAATATTTGTACATTTTATATTCAAAGAGGTACTGTATGCATTGAAAATAATTTTAACACACACAAACAAATTTACAGAAGATAGATTTGAGAAATTTGACAGTGAAAACTATGAAGATTTATTTAAGGGGGCAATCTTTTTAGCAGAGCCCATGGTGATAAGAGAAAGGGTGATGATTTTACACTAAATGAGGGTAGACTTAGGCTAACCAGAATGAAGAAATGTTTTACAATGAGGGTGGTGAAATATTGGAACAGTCTGCCCAGTGAGGTGGTAGAAATTCCATCCTTGGGAACATTCCAGGTCATGTTGGACAGGGCTCTGAGTAACCTGTTCTATTTGAAGATGTCCCCAGCTAGTACAGGAAATTTGGACTACATGACCGTTAAAGGTCTTTTACAACCCATAACTGTTTAATGCATCTAAGATTTGAAGAGACTTTTGACATTAACTTCAAAGAAAATAAAAATGTTATTGAATTAAACTTATATATGTACCCTTTAAGAATTGAAATCCAAAGTACATCATCTGATAACAGTCTTCCATTTCTTTTTAGTAACAATTGTGCCAATGGAATGTTTTGCCACAACAGTAGGCTTAATTTATTTACTAATAAATTGTCTATGAGTATCTCATGTTTTGACCAAAAAAGCCTGCCTGGCCCCATGCCTATTTCTGACAGTTAATTTCCTTCAAAATTTAGAGAAAAGAGAAGACCTGAAGTTTCTCATGTACAGGCACTCAGCTGCTATTAAAGCAGTGAACTTGCCATTCACCATCCATGCAAGAGCTCCCTACATACAGCACAGGACAATCTTGATGCTGATAATACTGTTTATTCTGACTAATCCTGCTACAGCAAGATGAATCCTTGGAGTATTTTGATTTATATGTCTGATGGCAGCAGACACAGAGGAGTCATCAGAGCAGTGAAAGAAAATGCTGTGTCCTGTTCTATAGGAGAGTAAAAATTGGTTTTAATGCCTTGTTTTATTTTAATTATAATAGGGAATGTTTTATAACCAGTAATTTGATTTAAAAAATTACTTTACACATTTATGACCCACAGATCTTAATTAATATACTTATTTTAATTAAAAGCCTGGTCAAAAGACAAGTTCTCTGTGCAGCTAGATACTTGAGTGTTGACAAAATGCAATCTACACCCACATAGAAAGGGCCAAGCATGTAGTAAACAACATACCCTCACTTGCTGCCTCCTGGAAATGACATTGCAGCATGACACGTGGTGCATGCATACACATTGTCCCGTTCCTCCTGCATGCTATGCCCTTTCTCTGCCTTAACTTTTTCCCGTCAATAGTGCAAACTCTGAAGGGACCTTATACTGAAGTGTTCACAATGAAACTTCTGATGAGACTACACTGATTCTACCTTTGGGTTAACCTTAAATGCAACTGCATTCATAAAAAACTTGATCACCAGGCAGAAGAATTTGTTTAGAGTATAAATTAAAACTGGACAAAGATGAACAGTTACTCTCCAACTGCAAACACTGACACTCTTCTTACCATCTTTATGTGTATACACACATTCCAATTCCACTTGCCACAATTGTTGTGTTTTTTTTTTTCTTCTTTTCTTATGAACCATTATAGCTGAGTTGTTCATTAAAATATTTTAACATAAAATGTGGGAAATTTAATTTCCTGCACATTCCATTTATTTTTCTTTTTCACATCTTATTAGAAACCTTTCTCCATTCTAACCATATTATTTTCTTCCCTTATTTTCCTTTGTTATGAAACCCTTTATTGCTCCAACTCCCTTTATTTCCATATGTAGCAATTGCTATGCCTATCAGGAAACCATTTCAGTCTTGCTCTGTACCTTTCCTGAACATCCTTTTTCTCTTATGCATCATTTGCATGGTCCAAGTCCTTTCTTCCTCACGTAAGTATGTCTTCCTAACACTCTGAAAATATGAGTTGTCTCAAATTTAAACAAACACCTCTAACAAACTTCAAAATGATCCCTCAATTTCTTGAATGTACTTACACCTACCTTTACTATGTGCTAGAATTTATTTCTCTCTTTTATGATTCACAGGGTGGCTATATCACCAAAGGAAAAAAGGCACCACAGGAATCCCTCAGAAATACAGCTCTCCTAGCAGAGTTAAGAAGAGAAAGGCTGAATGAGCCCTCTGGAGCGCATTCTGTGATATCACATGGGGGCACATGTAATTAAAAAACCAGACAATTCAGTAGGACACAACAGCAAGCAAATGAGAATAGCATGCATATTATTTAGCAGGCATTACAGAATAAGCCCCAGAGAAAGTATTTTGGAATACAGACAGAAAACAGAAAAGGGACACCCTCCGGTGTACACAGAAAAAGGATTTCTTTGAATATGAGGGTGTCTTCCTCCATTTGTGGAACATGGCACAGCACTAATGGGCAAGAGCATGCCCTGGGCTTGTCAGATTTCCAAACTAAAGGGAGAAAAAGAGCTTTCATTTTTGTTACTGCTTTTCATGTACTGACCATCACTTACATAATCTGGAAAAGGACAATTTGCGAAGGCAGTGTCCTGTTCTATTTTAACTGCTGTTCTCATGTGGCTGATGAGAACGATTTCCTACAGACACAACTGAAAACATTTTGAGATGCTGCTGCCCACACAATTCTCACTCCCAGATCAGAGCATGAGCAAACTTTCTTGAGATCAGTTCAGAGAAAACATGACGTATCCAGAGTTTACCCTGTGGTCTGGCAGAGAGTTAAAATTTTCTGTGTTTACTGTAAGGAGTTTACAACAGGGATTTAATAGTTTCCATATTTCAGTTTCTACAGTGCCAAGTGAAAACATCAAAATTAAGGAGATTTTTTTTTTAATACAATGTTTTCAGATCATGAGCTGCTTCCAGTGCTTCTAGAAATGCATGCTTATCTATCACAAATACCTATCTTAAATCTCCCTTCTTATACATAATTGTTTCTGCTGCTAAATCTTTTAACCACATCTGAAAAAATCCTTTTCAAAAGATGTAACACAGTACATGGCCACAAGGTACTGTAGACCTAAAATGTACAACAAGCCAAGTAGAAGGGAAATTCAGGTTTGGGTTTTGCTTTGGTTTGCTTTTATTCAAAGGAGAAGCATGGGAATATTTACAGGTTGGGCCATCTGACTTCATTTCTTGTTGACTAAAAAGAGCAAATTGTTTTATTCCATTTGATTTTCAGCAATCTAGCATTTGATTCAGAAGATCACAGAATAGCTGCAGCACACAAAGATAAACCTTCAGATTCTAAAGTGAGGTCAAAAACTGCAATGAATTTAAATTCTGACATTTAAGTAACTATCACCACTACTACAAGAGGCTATAAAATAGTTGCATCAGAAAATCATCAGGATCATTTTGTTTTGTAACCTAACTCAGGTGAATATTAATGGACATGTGTAAAAAAAGTTTATAAGATTCTAGTGTGGCATGAGGTTGTTTTCAGATAGCTTTGGAAGGCTATAGGGAGGATTTGCCTTTGCTCAAATTAGAGAAAGCTGTGTTTGGTCTTTGACTCCGACGGGAATGTAAATACCTTGTAACTGAAGGAGAGAAACTAGGCAGAATTTGTTTGCATGTGTTAAAATATTGTTTTGTTATTTTGACCTATTGTATGCCTTAATTACATGCATGCCAGTAGAAAGTGACCGGTTGAGATGTGACACATGTGCCTTCTGATAGACTATATAACTTTACTGTATAACATGCTAAACGTCTTCGCCTGCTTACAACTTGTCCTGAAAGCATTGCACGAGGCAAATATAACTTCTATATAAAATCTATATTATTACATTCCAGTTTGAAATGGAGCTGATCTGTGATACCGTCAGTGTATGCGTGAAAAAAGAAGCGTGTAAAGAAAAAAGATTAAAAATTGTGTACCCAAGCCAGTAATGAAAGAGATGCATCCTGGTAAGCAGCATCACCAGCATTCATAGAATACATAGAATAAACCAGGTTGGAAGAAACCTTCAAGATCACTGCGTCCAACCCATCAACCAATCAAACACCACACAAACAACTAACCCATGGCACCAAGCACCCCATCAAGTCTCCTCCTGAAAACCTCCAGTGATGGCGACTCCACCACCTCCCCAGGCAGCCCATTCCAATGTGCAATCACTCTTTCTGTATAGAACTTTTTCCTAACATCCAACCTCAACCTCCCCTGGCGCAGCCTGAGACTGTGTCCTCTTGTTCTGGTACTGGCTGCCTGGGAGAAGAGACCAACATCCGTCTGTCTACAACCTCCCTTCAGGTAGTTGTAGAGAGTAATAAGGTCACCCCTGAGTCTCCTCTTCTCCAGGCTAAGCAACCCCAGCTCCCTCAGCCTCTCCTCGTAGGGCTTGTGTTCCAAACCCCTCACCAACTTTGTTGCTCTTCTCTGGACTCGTTCCAGCAAGTCAACATCCTTCCTAAACTGAGGAGCCCATTCTTACCTACAAATTGTGAAACACTCAGCATATAACAATGTGTTGCATAGTCAATGTAATATATAGGTTTGGGGGTTTGTGTTTGACTCCCCCCCCCCCTCCCCCCCCAAATCTGTGTCACATTACTTGCATACAATATTAATAAAATTTATTTCACTAATTCAACTTTTTAAAGGGCTCTCAGGAGAAAGTCAGATTTTAAGTCTGAGACCTTGAATAGTGGCTACCTCAGTTTTAGATATTAGTCTTTAATAAATTAAGCAGCCAAAAAAAAAGCTTCTCTGCATTCTTGTCTCTCCATCAAGTACCAGATTTAGTGAACCATGCAACTGCATAATAAGTTACTTCAGTTGCCTTATCCTATGGAAAACTAAGTCTGTCAACACAGAAAAATAGAACACCTCAACTCACTACCTGGTCAAAAAAATGCCAAGTAGGGCAGTGGGAACAAGATGTTGGGGTAGAATACGAAATGGACTGTTCCTTTAGTCGCTGCTTGTCTCAGGGTCAGTTGAACCATAACACTCTTTAGATGTTCCCACTGTATGGGTCATTCCTTACATTTTACCATCCAAATTTTTTTCCTAGCTGTGACCTACCACTACTTTCTATTCCTTTTTCTGAGGAAGGTGAGATTGTGTCAGTGACTTCAGTGAGCTTACAGTACTGTGCCAAGGGACAAGGTTTTCCAATACCGCTGTACGTTATTTAAAAAAAAAAGAAAGTAATACCTCTCCCATGTTATCCAGGATTCATTTATTATTCTTTGCAATTTATCCTTTGGTAATTTGTTCTTAAACCATATCTTAGAATGATACAATCAACCAGGCTGGAAAAGACCTCAGAGATCATCAAGTCCAACCTATTACCTAATACCTAACACCTCATGACAACTGAACCATGGCCTGAAGTGCCACGTCCAATCGTTTATCCCCTAAATGTGGACATCACCTGATGAGGACTGCCTCATAAATTGGGAGAGGCAGTATTATTAAAAGAGGTCTTTTAAAAGAACATTTTTTCAAAGAAAGTCACAATCCAGCATGAGACTTAGACATTCAAGGTCTATAGGGATCCTGAAGAATATAGGGCACTGAAAATAGATGATCTGTTGCTGAAAGGAAAGCGTCTCCTTTTTCATCTTCTGAAAATGGCTCAATGTATTGCCTCCTTCCGTGAGATCTCTGATGGAGAAGTGACTGGAAAGAGCACCCTGGTTTCTTTTAAAAGAAAGAGATGAAACAGATAAAAATCATCCACTGAGAGCTTGGATGAGCAGAGTACCAATTTTACCGCATGCTGTTTTAAATGGAATTGGAGCTGGCAACTACCTGTATATCATATCTTTCATGAAGTTTAGTAGTGCAGATTTCAACACTGAACTAACATCCTGAACAGCTTCAGTGATGCCATGTTCAGTACTGAGCTATGTGGCCTGACAAGAGATGGCTAGTACTAACACCAAATCTGTGGAAATCATAGGTGTCTGTCTTTGAGATACTGCAGAAGATAAAATGCCAGAGGCATTGTGATCCCCTGAGACAAAGAAAACATTCATGCTTATAAACATATTATAAGTTCTTGGCGTAATGAGCCCAGAATCAAGAGCAACAGCCCTTCACAATAGCAACCTTGAAGTGTTTCCTAACTTCTCAGAAAACAGTTGCTTTAGAGCCTCCAGCAATATCTTAATTGTTCAAATGTCTCTAGAACTGATGAATCCACAAAAGTGTTTGCATGCAGGCAGGCATGTGTATTTAGGCAGACAGGACTAAAAGAAGAGGACTAGGCATCTGCCACTGGGACTCAGGAAACATCTTAAAAAGGGTGGTTAGTAGGAAGAACCTAGGTGTGCAGATAAAGTTACCTTTTTTCCTTCTGAAGAACAAATGTATATAAGCTCAAAGAATAGGAGGAATAAAATCCAGTCACAAACTGAGAATACAACTGTCCTTCACATAAATAAGCTCTGTCACAGAAGAGACAAAGCATACTGCCAGCATTTGGTTTTACGGTAAGCTTGACTTGTTGGTCTTTTGTTGTGGCCAACAATAATTTCTTTAGTGTTACATACTCTTACAGTCTATGTGAACATTCATGTGAGAACAGTCAGACATTTGAGGAGCAAACACAACTATAAATCAACTAAGCAAATTAACACAACTGAAAGATGGTGACTAATTCTCTTTGAAGTTCTTCTCTCTCCTGAATGTAAACTTCACCATAAACACTACAGTAGTCTCATAACCAATTTACTTTCTCAGCTCAAAGCCTGTTGTCACGATATATTGAGACCGATTTAACAGGGTTAAATCAAGGATGCATTTTTGGATCTCCTTAAAATACTTTGTAGTCTCCCCTTAGAACTACTTTTAATTATGTTATCCTTGCCTTACTTCCTTTCCTGACGTGATCAAATATCTCCAGAATCTACCTTGCTTAGGTAACAGCCAGCAAAAGTCCCGTTTGAGAATCCTAGACTTCCTTCTGAGTGTAATCAGATCGATGCAAATGAAACTCTAAATCTCATCCAGTACTGAAGAACATCTCAGTATGCTCTCAGCATTTGCCACATTATTCACAACAGTGAAACTCCAGCACAAGATGTGCTACTCTCACATCTCAAAGCATTGAATATGGTGATTGTACAGAAACCAGGACACAGGGATAAGTATAGTATCACTCAGAGCAAAGTGTAAATCAGATCTGTATGTTTCCTCACAACTAAAAGATTAATTCTTTTAGAAAGTTAGTGGATAGATTTCATTGTTGCTTGCTAGAGATCTAAGTGCAACCAACAGATGAAGCTGGTGACCATTTTAATCCTTTTTCTGTTAGTGTTGAGACAGCTGACCTGGTGGAGATTGAAATATGCCCTCATCTGACCATGAAACTGAGTCACTGAACAACATTAATAAGTGGTTGAATATATGCTGCTTCTGTGGGATGTGCAATCTCCAGCAACCCAGACCATCTCTAGATTTAGGTTTGCCTTCTCATATTGACCAATGACCAGCATCAAGAAGGCTTAGGGCAGAATCAGAAACGGAAGAGGCAAAGAAATAGAGGACTACTGATGAGAAAGTCCTCTGAATTTGACTATGTGATTACACCAGCACCCACAGATGCTGAGGTAGCAGATGAGATTATACAATAGTGCAGATGAGGCCAGTATTTTGAGGATCTAAGATACTGCACATTCTATCAAAATGCCAAGCTAGGGCTATCTTACAAACAATTCTGCAAACAGAACATAACTACGTTTGCTCTAATGAAGTATTTTGTCAAGATAAAACAAACAGATAAACAAGAGTAATCTTATACCAAGAATTTTCAGTAACAGTAGGATCCATGGCCACAATATTTACCATAGTACTCAAATCTTGACTCCTGTATATAAGTCATACATGAACCAAATACAGACTCTTTGTAGACATTCACCCATAGAAGAAAAAACTTAAGAGTCGGCTTGTCCATATAGAGGACTAAAAACACAAGTCATTGGTTCTTGATGCTAAAAAAGGAATTAATTCATACTTTTTTTCCATAAGTACATTAAAAATAGCCCAAACCCATGAAAGTGGAACAGGGAATTCAATTTTGTTGTTGGTGGTGGGGTTTTTTTTGTTGTTTGTTTTTTAGGGGAGGAAGGGAAGAAACAAGAAAAAAAGTTTAAAATAAAAAGGTATTAAAAATTGGATTAAATATTTAAGAACAATTTTTTACCCAGAAACACCACAGGGTTGCCACAATGCTGCCATTAGCATTAAATCATGGACAACCTGTATATTCTGATCTTTAAATTTTAAACAACCTAAATCACTGCTGATTGCATAATGTCTGTAAGATGCTCCTTCTCTCATGCTGCTATACTCCTGAAATTTAAAAGAAAGCCTTTTAAAAGGGAGCAGGAGTTAAAATTAGTAATTTTGCTTGCTATTGGTCTTTTCCATAACTCTTCCATGCTAATTTTTTAGTATTTGCATTTTGAATATTTTAGATAGGCAATTTCAGTAGACTTCCTGAATGCATCGGAGCGAATTATGGAAAAGAGAGCAAATCACACAAAAAAGCAGAGCTATACACAACAGTTAAGGAAAGAACGTTGCAATCATAGCACATATTATTGTGAAACTATTAAAAAAAAATAATCACCAAGTAATTTTCCATTATATCAAAGCAAGCAACTACTTTCTATACAGTAATTATGGGGTTTTTATTCAGAACTTTCTCTCTCTCTCAAAAAAAGAACAACCCAAAAAAACCCCAACGAAAACAAATCAACAAACCAGACACAAAATCCCCAATCCCAGCCCTTTAACAAATCAGATGCAATTTCCACAGGAAACAAAAATTTGTGGTTTCAACCAGTTTAAGAACTACATAATCAGTGCTGCTCTGGATCCACAGCAGAGACTCTCTGTATCTCCAACAGTTTGAAGGGGCACTGCTGCCATTCCCTTCATGCCTCGTATCAAAAATACTAGTTGAGTAGAGGATAGTTTTCCTGTTGCTAATTAAGTACTACAGTGCTAAAGTTCTGTTATTTAGATGGCAATACTTAACTATGAAGCTGGTGAGGGTAATGGAACAATATGACTAAATAATGCAGCCACTGTAGGGCTTTGTGGTTTTGGACTTTTTTTGAAAGCCCACAATATTCAGCAGCGGAATAACACATGCATGGAGTGAAAATGCTGTCCATAAGAAATGTCAATACATCTTATTACAGTGACAGCGCAATAGCATGGCTTTGATATTATTAAAGTCACAGTTTTGATAAACAGCCTACAAATTACCTCTTGAAGGGAGATGCATAATAATACCTGAAGCATCAAGACAGGAAATGGAGTTTAACTAAGTGTTGCTCAGTTAAATCACACTGAAGAAAGCATAGGAAGGTAAGGAGAATACTGAGGACTTCAGTTCTGCACAGAGACGGTAGACAGTAGTCAGGAAAAAGGCTGTATCTGGAAACATGCTAAAGCTAGAATGGGTTACACATTAGCAGTTTCTGTTGAACAAAATCACCCATTCTCACTCCTCTCCACACAATCCCTTTCAATATTCATTTTATCCTCCCTATACACAACGGGAGAAAAGCAGTATCACAAAACAAGAAAAAATGAGTAAGGCTGAATTACATGTGTTCTAATTCATATTTAATACTTGAAGAACTAAAAACCTGTAGTGCAATGAGCATTTAGTATCCCAGCAGGAAAGTCCTGGGTGAAAAAAACCCACCATAGTAGAGAAAAGCTGCAGTATTATACAGGGGTTGGAAAGTTACTATACTCAAATGTTTTTGCAGAGTGGCTGGATGTTATAAATGGTCAGCATTAGCATGATTCTAAATAATAGCATTGTAGAGTGTTTTCCTTACGTACACCAATTAATACTCCACCGATCATCTAGAACTATCTTGCTACCCACTAAAATCAAAAGTAATTTGTCTTAGTACATAGGGACTCCACCGCTGTAGTAACAGGTAGATTCAGCATACACAGTGCGCCAGTACTTACTAACATCTCACAGATTAAAAGGTGAATGCAAGTTCATTTTATCTCTCTACTAATAATCCTTGCCTCAGGAGATTTAATTTTGCATTAATATTCTATTGCCCCAACTAAATAAGCATAATTTTGTAAGCCATTTGATAGGATACAAATTTCTAGGCTTTTATGACAGTGAGAAATAATTAGAGCTAAATTGAAATGTGCCTCCACTGGATGTAAGTCTACATACAACGTCTAATAAGTGGAGTCCAGACATTAATTTAATATGTAGTCAGCTTCATAGAAAGACCATCTCAACTGAACTGCACACTAATAATCCAAGGGAGCATGCACTGAAGCCAGAGAGTGTTTTGCAGCTGACTCCAAAGTAATGCACTTGCCCTTTACAAACAAGTACAGGCAGGTATTTTGACATCTCCTGCCATTTTTTCTGTGCTTAAGTAATGAATAAAAGCTTTTTAAACTGTTTTATTGAGCATAACCCCACAGAAATATTTCTTCACATAAATTTTGTTTCTTGAGAATGTTGATTGCCCAATTGCTAATCTAAAGCCCTGAGCAGGCAACTGTTTTACTGCTCATGTATTTGCAGTGAGAGTGACTCTTAACTGGAGTGATAGTGATTCTTAACTGGAGACTGAGCAGTCCAAACAGAAAAGAAATTCAGCAGTAAATTGCTATGCTAATAATAGACAAGGTGTCATCTACTAATTAACACACCAATAATTGAATATTGATTAGAGTTTGCCACATTTGAAATAAATGGATCCAGCTCACTTCTATGAGGCAGGAGACTGTTAAAGATTTGTAATAAACAAAGGTCTTCTATTCAGGAATGTTTTGGCAGCTTTCCTATTCTGTTCTGCGTGCCGAAAGATGCATTCAACAAATTTCCTCCCATCTGATAATTTTCCCTATTTTTCAGTTCCCAATGAGGTATCTCAAGTGCATAAAATTAAGGCATACCATCTTGGTCCTAGACACAATAGTAGATCCAAGTGCAAAGGATTTAAGAGAAGTAAGACCTGGTGATACTGCTATATGTTAAATAATTTACTGTAAATTTTGGATAAAATTTTAAGGGTTACACAGCAGATACGAAAGGTCAGTAGCATAAAACCAGAAGGGTTCTTGTTAGTTTGGGTCTTTTTCTGTTTGTTGGTTTGTTTTGGGTTGTTTTTTTTTTTTTGTGGTGTTTTTGTTTGTTTGTTTGTGGATTTGTTGTTGTTTTCTTTTGTTGAATGTTTTTGTTTGTTCCCTTAGTTATTTTTTTCAAAGTTTCATTTTCAAAGATAGCTAAGGTATAAATCATGCATCTACCAAAAGCTTTTATGTGATTCCAGAAGCCATTAGGTCCTGCAAAATGGCAGCATTTCAGAAAAACTGGAATAATAAAGTCTGGGAAGGTATCTACATGGTTAACCACAGTAACAAACTAAAGATTTAATATTGTCTTCTTAGGTGTAAGAGGAACAGACAAATAGGAGACTGAAAACCAAGACCAAACAGGCGAAATTATGGTAAAAAGAATAAAGTTCAGAAATATCTCCTTTGAGTATTTTTAACTCTTTATGAGTTCCCTGTTTCAGGTGTCTGTGGTCCTTAACAAGAAGCCCTCACAAAACATATGATTGGTTATAAACCAGTTGCTTTTAAAATAACAATGACCTTGCCACCTTCCATCTGTTTTTCATCATTTTATGTTTTTGAGAGAGATTGCTTCATAAGTTAAAAATTCACATGTGAGAAAAAATAGGTCATATACATACACATGTGATTTTCCAAGATAATTTTTAAAAGGATTAACAGAATTTTAATTTAATGCTAATTTAATTTTAATGCATTTTATTTTTTTTTTCTACAGTATGGATTCAAGAAGAGCACTTATTAAAAAAAAAGTATCCTAAATCCTCCATTTTATACTAAACAAAATAATTCTATGATATTTTCTTCCCAGGGTACAGGGAACCTGATAACTGAAACTGCCCATTTCAGTTAAATGTTAACTGAGAAGTTAAATGACTTCTCAGATCTGTATTCTCCAACCTGAAAGAAGTACATGGGCTTGACAAAACCCAATTTCTATGCTTAAACAGTACTCTAGGTGTTACAAAGTGTTACTGTTCAAATTAATAAATGTAATTTACCAGGGGTTAAATCGTATTAATAGCTCAGTCTGTAGGTATTCTTTTGCTTTTCCACGTTTCTTACAATTATCAAGGGTTAGGGCTGGGCTGGCCTCTCAACCACAGACACTCTCTACTAAGTCTTCTCCCCTCCCAAAGGGAAAAAAAAGGGAATAAGGGAGAGACACAAAAGATGACTGAAACTACTTAAATGAAAATGAGAATACAATAAAATATATAGAAACGCATATACAAAACTAACGTCGAACTCAACCCTCCTGATGGCAATTAGTCACCATCGCTTCTGATGGAGTGTCAAAGTCCCAGTCTGGACTCAGCGGCAGATGGGAAATAGATTCAGGAGCTGGATTCTGGAACTGTAGTCAGGACCTCATAGATTGAGACTGAAGGCATAATGAACAGTCCTTCTTGGATGCCAACCATTGAAGAAGAGAAAGGGAGATTGACCCTCGTGATCCCACAGCACTGTACTGAATATGATGTATATGGAATGGAATACCTCATTGGTCAGTTTAGGGTCACCTAAGATGTCCTCTCCTTCCTGTGGGTGCAGCCTTTTTCTCTGCACCCCCAATACAGTACACAGTATTTAGCAGTGACCTTAGACTGCATGCCAATGGTACTAACTAGAAACACTGAGCTTTATCCCTACTAGACACAGACACTGTCGGCAAAAACATGTTAATTTCAGAAAGTGATGTTATTTAGGAGAGGCTGAGCTGAAAAGTAAAAATCACCAAACAGAATCATTTCTATTTTAATTCAATCTAGGACACAATACTGAAGTGAGGGACCCTTTGCAACGTAGACAGCAACTGGGGATAAATGATGACACATATCCCATGCAATAACTCTTTATTTGCCTCACAGAAGGTTTCTTCTGTGCATGGATTTTGAGGGGGAATATTCTGGATGAAAAAGTCAATTTTCATTAAAAGTCACTGAAGCTCATCTTTAAATTGGTGTCAGAAATGGCATTTGCATTGCAACCTTTTGTGTCCAGATTCATCACGCAGGGAATTTTTACAAGTTCTACACCTCCTGCAAAAAATGGTTTACAACGAAAGCTCTGGCACAACATTACCAATAGCCATGCTATGATAAGAGAGAAGAGAATTCAATAATTGTTATAGTTTGCTAAGCTCCACCTGGAGGACCTGGTGGCTAAATGGATTACTCGCTGACTTTTCACCTCTGGGATTCCAGCCCTGACTGGAGTGACTGAAAATCATTCTGATCAGTCAAGTGAAAAAAGACCAAAGTGAAATTAGACTGGTGGTTTCAGCTCAGTTCCCTTCGTGCTGTATTTCCAAATCACAAAACCACAGCACGTTGAACACTGCTAGCAGGGGAGAAAGTGAGAGGCTTTGAGGCTTAATGAGCATGAATCCAGCTGCCTATCCAGCTCACAAACACCTTAACATAGACTATAACCATCCCATACAAACAGGCACAAAGTAGAATAAATGGCTGCGGATTACCATACAAATTAATCAGAAGCAATCCCCTGAGAATGTGTAGAGGAACGTCTGCATGGCATATCACAATATAATTGTTAATCATATTAGATTAACTCTGACAGTCAGATGATACTTTGGTAAATGTTTTGGGTTGTTTTGGGGTTTTTTTTAAGTATCTAGCAGTATTTGAGTGTTTCTGTTAAAAAATAGATGTCTTTCTATTTTCATTGCACTCACACACACACAAAGTAATCCTAGGATAATCCATGAGCTGCGTGTGCAAGAATTATTTTCATTTCAAAATGGAGACTAGGCAACAGGGAGGTTGAAGTGCTTTATCCATAGATTTTTAGGGCCGGAAGAGGACATTATGATCATCTACTTTGACATTACACTTCCCACTGTCTCGGTACAAAGCTGGACAGTGAGAATCAATAAAGAGAACTGTTGTTAGGATGCAGGAATTCAAGATTTCAAAAGCCACGCTCAATTCCCTGTTAATTTATAGATCTAGTTGTAGAAAATTTGCCTCAAAGCCAGTGTTTTACTGCAGATAAAACGATCTTGCCTTGTGCTTCTGTCTTTAGCTATAGCTCAGCCAATGAAGCCAAAATCCCACTTCCTCCAGTGAGACAATTTAAATAGGAGAGAGAGCTGGTATACATTAAATGTGTACAGAAAGTACCTCATTAAATTTCTGCATGGAACTAGTCATAAGAAAGATCTCTGTCATAGACTGGATAATTCTGGGTTAGATTTTTGTTGGGTTGGGGATTTTTCCTTGCCTGAAATAATTTTATAAGACCACTTTATTCACTTGCTACATCAACATCACTGACAGTGTAGGTATGGAAGAAACTATGACTCTGTAAGCCAGAGCTAAGATGTCTCAAAAAAGTAGCCTTATAAAGAATGCTGCTTTAGAAATGAACGCTTTTATTTATGAGATTTTTATTTGGAGGCAGCTAGCATATCACCATGATTTTAATGAAAGGAAAAATCAATCGAGGGAAAAACACAACCTGTGAATTTCTCTTGGGTATCAGACATTCAAAAGCAATGTTGGTTTTGCACCTCAGAGCTTTCTCAATTTTCACATCAGAGCAATTAATAGGAGCTCTTGTACAGCAGCCACAGCAGCTGAACTTCTGCCACAGAAGTCTCTGACATTATCCTGCTCCTCTACCAACTATCAATCCTCCACATTCTGTTTAATGAGATCAGGGAGTATTAGTAAATATGCAACATTGGACTGTTGTGAAAATGCGTGAGCAAAATTTAGAAGTTGATTGAAACATCCTGTGTACATGGAGAATCTTAAAGTATGGCTCACGGCAGAAGGCTTGATTAGCTAGATATGATTGCAATCACTAATTCTCTTCTTTAGGGTCATATGACTGCACAGATAACCAGGAAATTCCAATTACAAAGCAAAGAGGCTGTGTGTGCTCCATGACTCTTTCACTAACCTAATATTGAAAAGCCTTCTGTATTTGCCCATACTCATACAAGAAATTCCATGCTTTACAAATAGTTGTTTAAAAATTATTGCCTTATAGGATTTTTCTTGATTTATTTTAAATCAGTGTACACTGTAAAACTGCTTGTAGAACTTCTGTAACACTTATGGTATGCCAAAAGATCTCCTAGAAACAATTAAAATACCTGGCAGCTACTTGGTTATCAGCAAAGTATGCATTTCCCAAATTAATTTATTTCATGTATTGCATATACCTTGTACTGCAAGGCCTCCACATGTCCACTGTTCAACTTGCTGCATTTTACAGTACTGAAAGGAGACCGCAGCTACAATAGTGGACTATATTTTCTTCAATCAGTCTTTGACAATGGGACCTGGATTACTTCCTGGATTACTTCCTATAGTCTGTTGAGTTAGGCTGGTACCGAAAGCCGAGTGACATTATTTTGGTCTGGCAAGTCATACACATTATAATAAAAACTAGTTCAGTAAGAACCTTGGTAAAACCTAGCCTGAAATTAATTGCTCTCCATATAGACAGCAATATGAGACAAAGGACCTGATACACTGTATCATGAAGGAAAGATCAGATTTCCTAATGGCATTTACTGCTCTGCAAAATTAAGGAGTTAGATGCAAATTAGCTGCATCTGATGTTTAATCTGTTTCAGTGTAGAAATGCTTCACGTGCTCTGCTTTAAAAGAGCACCACTACAAAAAATGTTTTCTCTCCTTTAATGCATCATCAGAAATTGAAAATGAGTTTTTAAAGAGTCTATTGCAGAACCAACATATTTTCTACTTTTTTTCCCATCCTTTATTTATCCAAAATAGATTTTCTTATTGATTTTGGAGCTATCAGACATTTTAGTTCAGAGTAGCCTGGCACACTGATATCTTGCTGGACACATCTATTTCTTTTCCTCTCTGCTATTCAGATTTTTCATATAATATAGTCATTCATCTCCCAGTGTGCAAGTTTGTATCATTTCCACCTGTGTAATCTATTCATAATTTGTTTTGCTGTGCTTTCACATCAACCCTTTTTTTTATCAAAGTCAGTAAATCTTAATTAAAATTAAAACTACAAGAATCTACTCAAGATTATTTTAAATAATCTTGTAACATTTTGTTGCATGTCAAGAGGGACATACTAATTCCTGCTACATTTGTTGCACTATCCAACAAAATACAGGCAATTAAAGAAAAATAATTTCTTCAAAATGTTTTCTCCAAATACACTCTCTCTTCAGAATGGCTATCATGAACCCTACCTTCATTCAAGAGCTAGCAATGAGTCAGATGATTTCTCTCATTTAAATGTACACTTGCATACAGAAATATTATCTGTCTACATTTGTACAGAAAATGTAGTTCTCAGAGCCTGAGCAACCTGAACTGTGAGTTACTGCCTGTGAATCAGATGGAAAGGTTTACCTTGGAAATAGCTAATGCTGCTGCAGGGCATTGCTAAAATGTTCAGACCTAGTTGCACGTTCTTCTCCCTGACTGGATATGAGATTACAACCTGATACCATATCCAGGTTATCATTTCCAGAAGGCATACATTGCATTCGGTAGTCAGGGATATTGTTAAGGCAGTCTGAATGATTCTCTTCCTCTTCTGCAGAAATGCCATGGAGGAAAGAGTGCAACAATATTTTTGACAGTCTGGGTGGGTTTGGCCATATAATAAACCTTGCATCTTCAAAGCAGGGCTCTACTGAGGATAAAAGTTCTAGAAGAAAGAGTCTGCATTGGATACCAGCTGTGATGTCATGCAAGTGTCCTGGCAATATGCAATGAGGACAATGAGCCTCACCTCCATCCCTGGAAAAATGATGGAGCGGCTCATTCTGGAAGTCATCTCTAGGCATTTGGAAGAGAAGATGATGATCAGGAGCAGTCAGCATCAACATCTTCATCAATGACACTGATGAGGGGGCAGACAGAGTGTCTGCTCAGCCAGTTTGCTGATGATACCAAACTGGGAGGCTTGGCTGATACACCTGAAGGCTGTGCATCCATTCAGTGAGACCTGGACAGACTGGAGAGCTGAGCAAAGAGGAATCTAATGACATCCAACAAGGGTAAGTGCAGAGTCCTGCATCTAGAAAGAAGTAATAAACTGCACCAGTACAGGTCAGGAGGTGATCTGCTAGAGAGCAGCCCTGTGGAGAAGGACCTTGGAGTTCTGGTGGACAACAAGTTCTTCATGGGACAGCAATGTGCCCTTGTGGCCAAGAAGGCCAATGGGATCCTGGGGAATATTAAGAGGATTGTGTCCAGCAGATCAAGGAAGGTTCTCCTCCCCCTCTACTCTGCCCTGGTGAGACCACACATAGAATATTGCATCCAGTTTTGGGCTCCCCAGTTCAAGAGGGACAGGGATCTGCTGGAGAGAGCCCAACAGAGAGCTATGAGGATGATTAAGGGGACTGAAGCATGTGCCCTATGAGGAGAGGCTGAGAGCCCTGGGACTTTTTAGTCTGGAGAAGAGAAGATTGAGAGGGGATTTAACAAATGTCTATAAATATCTGAGGGCTGGGTGTCCCTGCAATAGGACAAGGGGTAATGGATATACACTACAGCACAGGAGGTTCCACCTCAACATGAGGAGAAACTTACTCACTGTGAAGGTCACAGAGCACTAGAAGAGGCTGCCCAGAGAGGTTGTGGAGTCTCCTTCTCTGGGCACTTACAAGACCCACCTGGATGTGTTCCTGTGTGACCTGTGCTAGATTCTATGGTCCTGCTCTGGCAGGGAGGTTGGACTTGATGATCTTCAAAGGTCTCTTCCAACCCCTAACATCCTATGATCCTATGAATATGTAGCAGAGAGAAAAGTGTTTCAAAAGAGAAAGATACCAGCTTGATTTTCCTGTACTTTGTCACCTCAAGTTCTAACACTTATTGATAATAAATTTACCACCATCTAAGTCTTAACACCTTAATTTTATGTGAAGATTCACCCTTCTTTAATGATTTTTTTTTTTAAATCATTCTTCCATACCTACAGGTATGATTAGTTAGGGAATCAACAGCTATCACAGTACCCAACACCAAAGTACAGTGATCAAAAGCAGGAGGCAGGGCAGGACAACACCTGTGCAGAGCTGTAGCAGCTGAGGCAGCAACAGCTAAGGTATCATTCTGAGCAAAATGCTTTCCAATATCCAGCCTCAGCCAGACAGTTCCTAGCGATCAGAGAGAGTGAAAAAACACCTAAACCTCTGTGTTTGTAACAATACCATACCATTTTTCCTAAGGGAGCCTTTTAGTTTGTTTACAATTCTTTGCAACATATATTAACTCTTCTCCAGCTTCTTTGCACAATGAGGACTGTATGCAAGCACTAGTTAGAAGCTCCCATTCCCTGAATCACTGTGATGAGGTGCTTCAAGTGGAAGCATAGAAGTGAGCCCCATTACACTGCAGTGCCACTCCCACTGGGTTTCTGAGAGGCAATAATTCTCTCTTACAAAAAACCAACAAACAAAAACCAAAAAAGAAACAACCACCCAAAACCAACAACAAAAAACCACAAAAAACAACCCACACAAACCAACAAAAAAATAACCAATAAAACACATTTAATATGCCAAGAGAAGACTATCTACCTACCAGCTATCTGTGCTAGATGGGCCCTTGAGGACCCTTGTGTTCATTTATGCTGCTGATATTGGCAAGGCTTTGTTTTGCTCTTACTAGTGATTGTTGCTATTTTAGGGGAAATTCTGTTGGAAACAAAAGCACCTGTAATCACCAACACTTCATAAAGTGCCCTCAGGCACAAAAGCAGCCAAACAATGGATGCCTCCTCATACATTTGCATATATTGAGTCTCTTTATTCAGAGGAAAAGTTATTAGACCTACACAATGCTTGAGATTGCCAATATATAAAGATAATTGCATGATATATTTAAATTATACACACACTGCTTGCCCCCCCCCCAGCAGTGCTTGGAATGGGTATTTTCAATATAGCACAAACAGTTGTTCGTGACAGCCTAGTCTTGTGGAATTTTCTGAGATTTATAGCTGCATGTCCTAAGAACATCAGCTCAAGTTTTAATAAGTCCAAGCATGGTCTCTAATAGTTCCTTTTCCACCTGTAAACTTTCAAGTCTTTCTGACTAAAATATCAGTAATTTTTTTTTAAGAATAACCATTTTTTCCCATGAGGAACATTAATTTTTTACCTTGTTACTGAACTTCTGCTAGAATTTGCCCAGTTCATTTTACAGGAAAAGGTTGAAAACCATGGCTAATCATAAGTTCTCTAAAAACAAGTGTTTCTAAATTTTACCATTCCCCACACAGCATGTCCAAGAGCTGCAAGCAAAGAAGCATCCAAAATAAGAGTGGCAAATTAATTATGGTGTTGACTACTATCTCACTACAAACAGCTGGGAAGTACTTTTATTTGGTATATTTTAGCTAAATTAATATTATACTTTTTGTACCTGGATACACTGCAGAAATCACAATCTCCAGAACGAGTGTAAGATTAAGTAAGAAGAGAGGAGAGAAAACACTGAGCTCAACATTCTTATGTAGCAAACAATCCTTCTTCGAATAAACTCTAACTATAAATATGCAAAATATTAATTGACTTTTATGAAAAATAAACTGGAAAATTGTAGTCAATTGACATCATGGATCTCATACAGCAAATAAAAGAGTTGCCATTGGTAGATGTAATTAAGAGCAGAGAAGATTTATGCAAATAATTTCAAGAACACTAAAGAATTTGTATTTTTCTTTAGGTATGTAGCTTTATGCTATAGCTGAAATAAAATGAAAGAAACCTGAGCCCTTGGATATATTACTGCTCTCCCATGGTATGAAAACAAGTAATCCTAGATTTATTTGAAACCTACGTTTCATCTTTGAAAAGGGTTTGCAATAAAAGTGGGGAAACAGTGGCTTCATATAGAAGGCACCTTGTGTCACTCAAATTCGAGTGATTTTTAAATCATAAAGACTAATAAGTAAAATATTAAAAAGGTATTTTGTGTTGGTTATACATAATCTGTTCAATCTGAGTTGTTTTGGTTTTTTTTCACATTGAGGATCACTGAGTGTTTGCAGCTTCTTCCCAGTACAACTTAATCTAAGAAAACAGACTACTGTCGGTATTGCCCTGAATGTGTTTGTTGTTCAAGTTTGTTTTTCTTTGAATGGCCAAGCAGTTCTGCTCATTTTGCTAGACAAAAATAAGAAGATAAACCTGGAAGGAACAGCCCAGGGAGTGTAAGCAATTCTATCCTTTAAACTTTTGCACTGATCACCAGTTCCTCCACAAGCCATCAGCAATGTGATGTAAAACTAACCAGCTTTTCTGCTCCCTCTGCTGCTCTCAGCAGATTGCTCCATAATTCTCTCATGATTAGAAATCTTCTCCCAGACCAAACATATTCAAGGACAGTTTCATTCATTTTGCTCTTGTGCTACCATTGCCCTTTAGCTGAAACAGTTATTTCACTTCCTTCTCTGCTAGTCGTCTTCTCTGGTGTCTGCTCCTGAAGATGTAATCACACTCCTCAGCCTTAATTGTCCCCTCCACTTTCCATTTCATCAATTACTCTCGCTCCAGCTGTCCCAGTTCAAATTTATTTTCCATGAACATGGCTAAACAAAACTGTCAGGTGAGGTCTCTGCACTGTCCTGTAAGATGTCATTAATGCTCTCCTATCTGTTCCAAAATGCTGTTTCTCACTGGCTAACACCACAGCCTGACTTAAGGACTCTGCATGCAAAGCACCTCTGGTACAGGGGGTCCTAGCAGGTTTGTGAAGGTTTTTTGTTTGTTTTCTTTTGATTTTTTTACTTGTTAATTTGTGACTGAAGGGGGCACCTCAGCGCAGAACCGGCAGACTGTAAGAGTAAAGAAAATAAGCCTCAGACTTTCTGTATTCCTAAAGCCGCATACACAATACACAGTATGAAGAGACTAAGACTGGGTAACTTTGGCCCAAGGACATGATGAGGAGAAGGTGGAGGAGAAGGATGGTGATGATGATGACAATGACTGACATTGACTATTAGTATTATTATGTGGTGGTATTTTTCAGAGCAAATTACCTGAAATAATGAGAGCTCTATGTTGTAGCTCACCACTGTAGAACTTTAATGCCACAAAATGGAGGTTGTGTGTAATGTGCAACGCAAGGATGCAACCTGAAGGCATATGAGAATGTGTAAAAGTGAAAAACCTGTGTTAGGTGGTGTCAACACTGATACTATCTCGTCCAAACTGGTCATCAAGAGTTGTTATTTGGAGCATACTATTCCCTGACCATCGGTTTGAAGAGAGTTAGTTGGCATGGCCCAAAAATACATCAGGGAGTATGCTAAAAATTAGGGACCATGCTAAAAAATTAAGCAGTATAATCTGTAGTCACTGCCCAGTCTCATGGCCTATTCTCCATTTTATTTAGCAGTCTACATGTAATCTACAGATACGATCCTGCATTTTCTGAAACTGAATTTCTTTACATTTCTCGTAATAAATTCTTCAGCTGGTTCTTTCCATCCCACTATCTCAATCATTTTCTTTCTCCTAAATTTGTGCCAACTGCAACAGCAGAGCACTACAACTTGCTACAATATTATTAATGAAAATATGACTAACTCCATTAACTTCTTAATCTTTGGTAAATTCCACTGCCTTTTCCCCCTCAAGCCAGTATTTTCTCTTTCAGTACAATCTACTGTCATGTCCCGTTAGCCAGCTCTTCTGCTTCCTAATATTTCACATGCTAAGTACCGTCTTCCCCAGTTCTGTGAATAGTTTTTTGTCATTCCTCTCTAAAAATAATTTGCTATGCTTCAATATTATTCCTGTCATTGTAGATGCCTTCAAAATCATTAATTCCAAACTGACAATCTTATTTGAAATTTCCTCTGAGATCTGGGGTATAAACCGTGCAGTTCTCCAGAACTGAGCACATTAAGCTCTGGAAATTCAGATGTGGTAATTTCCGTTCTCACACAGTTGGTCCGTAGCTCTTTGTGTTTAAGTTCAGGGCAGCCTTACAGAACATTCAATTCTTCATTACTCCTGGAAAATTAATTTCTAAGTTTTATAAGGATTTTAAAGTAGTGCAAAACTGCCAAAATGAGTCCTTTATAGTGCTACAATGTCACTTTTATTACATCTTTATGCAGAGTGTCCTCAGTGCTGTCTTAATATTCTTCAATTAAATACTTATTTAAATATATGCTTTAGTTCGGAACCTTACAATAATGGTAATGCAGGTTCACAGCAATTAATAGATGGAACTTTCTGAGCTTTTCAAATCCTGACCCTGCTGATGAACTGCTAATAAGTCTGAACTGCAGTGTTAAAACACTCACAGAATCACAGAATCATTGGAGTTGGAAGGTATCTCTGGGAGTCACCTAAAGCAGGCTGCACAGGATCAGGTCCAGGTGAGTTTTGAGTAATTCCAGAGAAGGAGACTCCACTGCCTTTACAAATAACCTGTTTTAAGAATCTGTCACTGTCAAAGTAAAGTTTTTCCTCATGTTTGGAGAGCCTCCTGTGTTCCGTTTTGTGCCTCTTGTCCCGTTGCTGGGCACCACTGGAAAATATAGCCCCACTGTCTTGAGACCCTTCAGATGTTTATAGAAACTGAAAAGATGCCTTCTCAGTCTTTTCTTCTCCAGGCTAAACAGCCCTAGATCTTTCCTTGTAAGAAAGATGCTCCAGTTCCCTAATCATCATAGCCCTCCCTTGTACTTTGTCCAGTATTTCCCATTCTCTGTTGAACTAGGGAGCCCAGAATTAGATCTAGTACTCCAGATATGGCCTCACTAGGGCAGAGAGAAGAAAAGAAGAACCTCCCTCAACTTGCTGGCCATACTTTTCTTAATGCACCCCAAGATACTATTGGCTTTCTTGGCCACAAGGGCATACTGCTGACTCACGGTTAACTTGTTACTCACCAGGGATCCCAGGTCCTTCTCCATATAAGTTGGTTTTAACTTTAAATTTATATCATTATTTTAAGCATGCTTTAATGAAACAGTTGTACCACCTAGCAGCAAGAAAGCATTTTGGTTTTAAGAATTTTTGATCTGATTGAAGGTGTTCTTTCCTTTAAAAGTAAATGGCATCAAACGCCATGCTATTGATTCTGTGAATTCTTTATAACCCATTTCTAAAACATATAATATTTCCTTTTCATTGCTTAGGTTTGAACAATTAGATGGCTACAATTATTTTTTTAATTTTTTTTTTAATAAACATTCTACTTTGGAACAAACTTCTCAGCTATTCTGCCCAGCCACTTCCAAGACCTCCTAAATTTCACATATATGTAATACAATAACTAAAGAAATAGAAGGTGAAATGCTGCCTTTAAGGAGGGAGAGAGCAGATAAGGTCTGACATATATTGACATATATTACTATTTTGCATTTGTGAGCTTGTCAAAGACCACTGGTTACAATTAAGTGGTGAGCTCCTCACTCATTCCAGGTTGCACAGGCAATTCTGACTGGTTATTTTCTTCAATTATTTGCTTTTGTGTGGAAAAAAAAATAATACTTTTTCTACTTTTACTATGAGAGGAATGGGTTCAACAGTCTCATATCTCCAAGAAGTACTCCTCTCCTCCAGCAGCGTTCAAGATGGGACATCAGATTTAGTGAAACTTTCTTACTATCCTAAATGCATTTGTGCCAGGCACATTGCAAAAGAGACTATACAAACGTGAATTTAAAGAGTTTTTGTGCCTCTAATGTGGTGGGGCTTTGGGTAGTGGTGTTGGGTTTTATGGATATAAAAGGATTTGCCTTTTATTCATTCATTGAGATGTATAAAAATACCTCTAAGAATATTTTCTTTGCCTCTCATTCTTTCAATTAAAAGACACAGCATAACAAAAAGCACACTCTGATTAGTATTCCACAAAACAAGGCCCTGTGCTTATTCTCCCCTCAACAGCTGAAAGAGAAAGATAGTAGCTAGAGTCTCTTTATCATAAAAGGCTGTCTCTCTGTGCAGTCTAAGGGGCAGTTTACTTATTATTTGCACACGCTTCCATTGATTCTAGAAGTCCTTTTGACCATAAGAATTACTTACACCTGCAAGACTAACACAAAATCTGACTTTTAAAAGCTGTTCTTGGTTCCTCCTTCGCCAGTACCTCTTGACCCAGTTTCCTCTGCCTTCTTGGAATAAAATGAAAACTGTATGCTAAAAACATGCGAGTTGAACACTCTTCCAACATTAGTTAGCAATCTTATGACTTAGAACAATGCTTAGATGTAAATACATTTACAACAGTATCATCTTTTCAGGAGCACATACACATTGTGACCTACCAGTAGAGTGCAGAAGCACAGAAAAATTGGTTTTGGGAACTAACAAAAGTAATCTGATGATCATTCCTCCTTCTCTCCCAAGTGGACTAATTGTAAAATTCTTTTAAATAAAAGAAAAAAAATCCCCACACTCATACAGAGAGTTAAAAATATAATCTATTTACGGCCTGACTGAGAATCCCCACGTAGACAGAAATACATACTGCACCCTGCCAGACTTATTTTCTAACATCAGTTGCAAAGCAATAATGTATGAGCACACGACTTACAAAGAAGGAATGCCATAATAGAAACAAAAACCCAACAAACGCTTCAATGTGCTCCATCTCTGCAATGAAGTGCAACAGCCCAATGATTTCTTAGAAGTATGAACACATTCTCACAAAAAAAGGATGCAGGAAACTCATCCAGAAAGCTCTGGCAATCATAAACAAACTCTAAAGAGAACTCACAGAAGAGTGAATTGTGGCTTATAGAACATTTTTTTCCTACTTTATCAGACAGACATTTTAAGTCTGTTCTGTATATTATAAAATTAAATTCTATTTTTAAAGTGATATATTATTCTACTGAAAATGGAAAGTAAATTCCCATCAGGTGCATAAACACCTACAATTCTTCCTCTGTGGTTCACTGTATTTTAGCTACAGTTCCCAACCTGCTGAGAATGAACGCAGGTTCACTTCCTCAGAAGGTGATCAAAACATCTAATTTTCTTTCAGTGGGAGCTTTTCTCACAAATGACTTTTTGTCTGAATGCCCTTCTCTAAAATCACAATAAAGCTTTTCACAGGCAAAATTATCTTTTACCATTTAGAGTTTCTTTTATTTTAATTAATAACCCAGGATATAATTGCAATACGACATTTCAGAGAGTGCAATTATAGTTTAATAAACCAAGCAGAGCATTTAAAGGCAAAGTGCCCTAGGTTTTCAAGTACTCCACATTATTTGCATACTCTTTGACATGCTTTGTGGCTTAGTCTGATGTGGCTTTTCTAATTAGGAATAAACAGAAGTTAATCATTCAGGAGGCAATGAGAAAGGGAGAGTCAGAAAAATATACCTATTTTGCAGTTACATCTTAATTCCATGTGATGATGTATGCAATTTTTTTTCTTTTTTCCCCCCCACAAATAGGCAGAAGAATTAGTGAGTGAGACTGACATAGAAATATATTCCAACAAGAAACACAATTAGTTAACCGGATGATTCTGAAAAGAAGAATTTGATAAGGATATCACCTAAGTTGTAAATGGAATCTGCATGACTCATTTGTCACTACAGTACCATTCCATTACTCATTTCCTAATATTTTGAGACTAACTCTAGTAAGGATAATTGCTTGGGGGAAAAAGTACAATCAAATTTCATAGGAACGAGGTCAGATGTCCATACAACCAAAAGACTTTATTAAATAAACCAACTGTTCAGCTGCTGACTTGCGGAAGCTCAGAAACGATAAGGGTGCCGTGCGCACTCAAAGACATGGAGCCACTTTGTAGTACTGACTGGGAAATGCTTAGAATAGCCACCCTACTGAATAAATTCTGATTTGAGGCATTTAATTTAGCCTCCACTATCAAACTGTACTATTTTCCGAAATAACTCATGACAAGAACTGTCAAGGTCTTGGGTGCTTACTGATACTAACAGTTATGTCAGGACCCTCTCAAAATTACTAACTTTGATTATAATTCCTCCTGAAAATATGGTTTCTCCCTACTTCAGGCTACTTCTGTTCAGACTACTTCTGAAGTCAACTGTTTTTACAACAAACAAATGAGGAGAATAAGGAGAAAATGAAGGAACAGGATCAACTCAGTAAGGAAAATCACTAGGAATCTGATTAAAAGGAGATAAATGTTATTTTTATTATTATAGTTAAGTGATAGGACAGGAAACTAGATAGTATCTATTTTTTGCAGTTCTCCACTTAGCCTTCCTGTAAAAGTTTACCTTTAAATATTGATTTGCCACTCTTATCCAAGTAAATGTGTGTAAATTGGTAATCTAAGAGTTCTGTGAAGCACACCATGTGTCTTCATTCTTGCTGTATGTTTATTCTAGGCGCATTAACTTTTATTTATTTGACTACTTCTTTACTTCTTTTGTTCTGCATATTTAGCATTGTGCATGCTTAAATGTTTTGGGTGCTCAAGGAATAACCATTATTCACTTGGGCCCTCAACATTCTCACTACTAATCTCAGAACAGAGAATTGCAAGGTATGGTTAGCTACGTTCAGCACTACACACATTATTCAGCCTAAAGAAAACTCATAGCAATATACCACAGCCTTGAAAGAGCTTTGTTACACTTCTCCCCCCCACACCCCCTCCTTCCTCCCTTTCTTTGTTTTGTTACTCATTTAATAAAGAACCTTTCAAATACAACAACTTTAAATCCACAGCTGCTAGGACTACAGAAAAGTCCTCAACCACCAGCTGCCTGTCTTATGCCTGAAGTGGGAGACTTTCTTTTGCTAAATTCCCATGGAACTTTTAATGAAGTATTTTGGTTCAGAAAGTGGATAAAAGTGGTTGGCATTCTTATAATGAGTGAACAACCCCCAGTTCTTGTAAACAGAAAGTACTCACTATATGTGCTCATCCTCCCAGCACCAAAGCAGACGGCCAAGAAGATGAAAAGAAGACAGGTGAAGGAAAGAAGGAACCAGACCAACAAGCCAAAATGTTATTCATCTAATTCTTCCTGGTTCTTTTCCCCCATTTCCTCCCTGTCTCTCTGTCTGTTTCAGTCTGAAAATTTACAATTTTAGAAGCAAACTAAATGAACATATTAATGCTGCTTTTACAGGGCTCCAAATAATCAGCAAAATAAAAGTCCATTTGTAATAGCAAAAATGCTAAACAAAATGTGCTTATGCCTCCAATAAAATGGCTGATTATGCTTCTCCCATCATAGAAACAAAAAAATTGTTTCACAACAATTCAGACATTTATGAATTTATCTTCCTCAGTTCCTAATTGCCTTTGCATTTTATGTCTGTCCCTCAATCTCTTTGCTCCATTCCTGAAACCTGTTCTAATACACATGTAAACCATTACTAAAAAGCATATAATTAGACTTAAATCAATAGCTGGATATCTGTATTGTGCAGTGGCAAAAGTCAGGCAATTGCACAGAAATAGCCCCTGAGGAATATCTTCTGCTGCTCTATGAGGCTTTAGATTTTACTTTCTGCGTTTTGACTGATTAATACAAAATGTACCCTGGCATTTTTGCTGCTTATAATGCAAAAGGTTTGCAACATTCAGCAAGATACACTTACATGTGCCCAATATTTCTAATACAAACACTGTCTTAAATTTTCTGAATTACAGCAGCAGATCTTTATTAGGCTTCTCCCCCCCCCTTGGTAAAAGCCATAGCTATTTAATGTTTTTAAATGAGAATTAAAAATCTGTTTATTTGATTTAATCAGCTCATTGAGCATTCTCTTTGTACCTCTAATCCCTCGAATGGGGATGTCAAGGCATGTGATAGCACATACCCACGACAATAATCTCAGGAGGTTTTCTATTACTGACATTTATAATAAGTAATGCATTTTTAGTGGCAGAGAGAGCTATACTCATTGCATGGGAAATCTGTTTCTCCCCATGCATAAGACCAGCAGCAGCTAGCTTTTGGCAAGAAATTATGGAGGCCTTCAAGGTACAGAACACATTTCCCAAATGGAAGCTGGCTTTGCTGCCCTCCACAAAGGCCCTGACACTCTTGTTGCATCTTTTACTTCAACTTCTAGTTTAAGGACTAGATGTTAGTTACCTCTTACTCAGTTTATCTCCAGAGCTTCATTCTATTACACCACATTAAGAGGCTGCCATGGACCCACCACTGCTTCATCACTGTGTATGAGCACTACAGGACCGATGAGGAAAAAGAGCCTTTCAATAGCTTTCAGTATGTACATGCACGTGGTATATATACCATTAAGAGTCCGAATGAATGGCTGGCTGTGTAAAAACCACATATATTTATTCCTCACAAGTGTGAACCTTCAATTAGCCATCCCTCCAGGAGAAACCTCTTTTCAGAGATGTTAAGTAATGGCTCTAGGAAAGGCTGCTGGAACCTCAATCAGGACAAACCAATTTTAGTTGATTCAACATAATAATGTTTTCTTTCACTCAGAATTGAACACTGTTGACCACAATCTGTAAATGCATACTATCTGCAAGCTAAGTTAGAGAAAATTATGCTGCAACAGTAATGAAAATTATAATCCAGAACTGAAAATATAGGCTGTCCTATTTATCTTGTTATGTACAAAATGTGGTGGTTTGTTTTTTTTTTTAACACAGGCAGTTTTCTCACACGTCAGTCGCACATTCATTTTTCCTGATACCCTGCTTCTCTTTACAAACTCATCAGTGTCTGCTGTTGTACTTCACATCACCAAAAAAAAAAGAGAAAACAGTCAGCAACATGTTTCATAAGAACTGTAAAATGATGACCAGCATTGATTTGAGTGGTGTGTCCACTCAACAAGGCAGGTAAAATAAGTTTATGAAGTTATCATGATTACTTAGCTATTCTGTCTCTGGAGAACTACACAATCACTTCAAGTAAGGCAATTTTTGCCTCTTAACTTACTGAGTTAGTAAAAGTTGAGCCATTACCCCTTCTACCCACTAAATTGCAGCACCAAACTTTCAAAGTGCAATAAAAAAGCCAGGCTGCCAATGCTAGCATAGGAGGGTCAGAAAGTCTTTCTGGGTTTAATACTGTCAGTGTTTGAACTCTATTTTGGTTTGGTTTTGTTTGTTTGCATTTATAACACTTTTACATTCTTTTACAGTTTGCTTTGTGTGGGGCATGTGGTTGCCTTTATCTAAAGAACTGAAAATGCTTCCAGGATTTCTACTCAAGTTTGTGTCTGCTGCTGTTACTTGAACACACATATTTCTGTTTAAGCTTTACAGCTGTATAAACTCAGTAAATATCAGTCACAAAATTCCCATGTCAAAGGAGCAGCACTATATAACCTCTGTGAAGTGACTAGATCCTTACTAATTGTCAGTCTGAGGTAGCAGGACAAGTTCTGATCAGCTATGTGTAGAGGAACAATAAATTCCTTAAACGCAGCAGTTATCCAAGAGTTTTACTCAGTGACACTAATCAGAACACCACCCTAAACAGCAGCAGATGAGACAGTGCATTATATGCAGTGATGCTTCCTTGTTTGTGCTAGAGCTGACTCTGATCTAAAAGATGTATTGGTACTGAACTGGAGACCTAAGTCTGAAGAACAATGATATCCAAATTACCAGTCACCTCTCCTAGAGATAAATATCAAAGACTCCAGAATCAGACTCACTGGCTTTTATGTAATAAATAGATGGTTTTTACCTTTAATTTGCTAACTGCATGATCATATATCCCAATGCAGCAACCAAAGATACTACAAAGTATTTTACAAAGAAATTGTAATTTCCACATCATGTTATTTGAGCAACATTTAATGGCTTTTCAGTCATCAGGCTGAAACTTGACTTTGATCTTATGTCCTCTCCAGGGAAAGGGTCTTTGAAGATTGCACCCTCTGCACAGGCAATTGCACTGACTAGAAGTAACTATAGCACCCCACTGAACCTAGTTCAGAAGTTCATTCACTGTGTTGAGAAAGGTTAGGTTTGAAATCAGCTTGGCACCCTGACTCACTCCACTACCTAAAGACACCTCCTGGTAAAATATTGAGGACATCTCAAAGAACAGAGAAAAATTATGAAAGCTAACAGCAGCTCAAGTGTCAAATTAAGCACGATGTAGTAAGACTGGAGTATCTCACAGGTACCTGTTTTACCCCCTCAAAAGAACCCACATACATGAGAAAGTTTAAGGTAACAAATTCAGGTGAGCAAAACTGACAGATACCAGGGATACCTTGTGCAGTGAAGCATGCAGAGAGGAGGAGCTTTTCCCACCAGCTGTAATGAATTCTGTGTAAGTACATTAACAAGCCACTTACTTCTATTCTGATTTATCTTTGCCATCAATTAGATAACTTTTATTTATGCCGTAGGGCTGTGCCGTCTTGGCACTTGCCGTACACTGTTCCCCAAGTGAATTTATTAGCCAAAGATGTAATTTAATCAGTGATTTCAATTTACCACCAGCAAATCACGTTTACAATCATTATTTCCAATAATATTCCAATAATATGTGGTGCTTTGTTATGTCTCATTTTAAAATAGTGTCTTCGGTATTATCAATCTGGTCACATTAAGCCCCAACCTGCATTAAAGAATGTGCTAGCTCCCTGAGGAGTAACTCTATTTTTCCACAGCATACAACCCATGTCAAAAATATAATGAAAATTTAAACTAATGGCTCGGGACAGTTGTTTGTCTACCTTTTTCTGACCTTTCCCTTACATTCTAAAAAGTACTTGGATACATAAAATTGAAGCAGAGCATCGTATGTCCACTGATGACTAAATCATTTTTATACCTCAGCTACAGTTTTGTACTTTCTGGATACTTATCCCAAAGGTCTCAACAAACAGTGCAGTGGAAAGCAAGCCACTAGATCAACTAAATCCCTGTGAGTAGAGCAAGACTGACACTTGAATTTAAGTAAAATTTTCTTTGATTTGAGGGTGATGTAGCACTGGAAAAAGCTGCCCAGAGAGACTGGGAAGTCTTGTGCTTTGGAGACTTTCAAAACCCACTTGGTAGTGTTCCCATGCAACCTGATCTAGGCCTACCTGCATTAGCAGAGGTGTTGGACTAGATGATCCTCAGAGGTCCCTTCTGACCCCTACCATTCTGTGATTCTGTGTAAAGCTAGAGGAACCACAGCTCTGTTTCAGCTCTTCCTCAGGAACCTTTTATTATTTTGTGATATTATCACTGCTTGTGAACTGCAGGCATTTTTAGAACAGAAGCCTAGGTAGCCAAGAAGCAGTTACCATAATAGACATACTATCTGATTTTCATTAATTTGTGAGTTGATTATGCCAAAAAATCCCTCAAGTGGCTTAAACTTTGCAGTAGCTGCAGCAAGAAAGACTTTGTAAGGCTTTCACCTAACTATGCTGCTAACAGCCCACCAGAAGGTGTCTTAAATTCACAACAAAAGAAGTCTCTCCTAAGAATAGACTCTGCCAAAATGGGAACAGACTTCCTCAGAGATTTTTCTTGGCCTATAATGCTGAAAACCTCTGTTTGCAGCTTAAGCGTAATTCCTTGCCATCCTTAAGGCCTTAATTCCTTTGTTACCTGCTACTCTGTAGTATAGAATGAAACAAAGAGCACTATGATTTTTTTTTTTTAATGCATGAATAAAACAAAATGAAGGGAAGATTGAAGAGTGGTTTTTTTCCCCAAGATAAATATGGTGTTTAATATGTAAAATGCAAGCCAATCTGAGTGTTTGACAGTTCTGACTGTCAGCTCAAAGCACTTGAGCAGGAAGATGCTGCAACAATGGTCTTCAAAAGAAAAGGATACAAATGGTGAAAGATGACAAGTAATGAATTAAATAACATTTAAAAGATGTACTTACTTATTAAAAATAGGTTGTCTCATTCCAACCATTCATGATTCTCTTGAGTTGGTATTAAAATAAAAACATCAATTACAGATTATTATTTCTAGATAATTTGGTATGTGTATAAACTCTGTAATTCAGATGTCAAACATTAGGCTGCTACTAAACAGTACTTTGTGTTTTATTGATTGCGTTCTGTAAATGTAATTTTTACTGTAGTTTTATATGCTATGCCTAGAAGAAGGCAAGTAGAAACATTTTTTCATTCAGTACTAAGGAATGTTACTTCCTTAAAATCACTAGCTGATATGATTAATGGGTCTCAAATCTCATATGAAAAATAAACCTCTGCAAATACCAGTAATTTATACCCACGTTTTGTTTTTTTCCAATGAGTAAAGACTTTTAATAGCAGCAATGAACTCGATGAAGAGGTTGTTGACAGGTGGGGGTTGGTCTCTTCTCCCAGGCAACCAGTGACAGAACAAGAGGACACAGTCTCAAGCTGCACCAGGGGAAGTTTAGGCTCGAGGTGAGGAGAAAGTTGTTTACAGAAAGAGTAATTGGATTTTGGAATGTGCTGCCCAGGGAGGTGGTGGAGTCACCATCCCTAGAGATGTTCCAAAAAGGATTGGATGTGGCGCTTGAAGCCATGGTTTAGTTAGTCAGGAGATGTTAGGTATTAGGTAATAGGCTGGACTTCATGATCTCTGAGGTCTTTTCCAACCTTATTAATTCTATGAATGTAGTTGTAAGAATTAGACTCTATTCTACCATTTAGTTCTTAGAATGAACATTTATAATTATCAAGAATTATGGAAAACAAAGTAAATCGAACCTCTTAACGCGGTACAAACAGATGAGGATGAAAAATTTCTGTTCTTCAAACTAAAGAGGCAGATACTTATATTCATTTGGGGAACATAAATATTTCCTATAAATTAGACTTGAAATGTGGAAAGTACCCCCACCTACTGCAGATCTCCACCCTTTCAAGTATATCTACTCACACCCCAACAGCTTCATGAGGCTTTTATTACTTTCAATTACTCAGATGCAATAGCCTGCCTTTTTGGCAGGTCAGTAGAGACAGATTGAAGACAGATCATCCCACCTGGCATATCTAACCCTTACTTCTCTAACAACCAATAAAAGAAATGCTAAAGAAAATAAAAGATATGGACAGGGCTCTATTTTACCAAGTATTTTCAGCAATGTATACACAGAATTCATTCCAAAAAGTCTGTACTAGACCCACATTGGCACAGACTTACATCATTAACAGAAGCTGTAGTCAAGCATTTTTGAGCAGCTAGAAATCCAGGCCACTGTCTCTACTTGTTTTTGTAAGTGGTTTTAGCTATCTGCTCACTGTCATAACCAACCTGAGGGTGTTCACAAAATGAATTAAGGTCCCAGGTTATGATTCTGTGCAATAACAGAGTAAAATGAGCTTTCAGTTGCATGGATACAATCCTGTGTAAGATCCTTTAAACTGAAGACAATAGGGAAAGAACAAAAAAAACATGACCCTTTCTAAAGCTTACTCCATAGTTCATAGCATACAAAATAGTATAATGGACTTGTGCCTGACATTCTACAAATTTAATTCCTTCCTTGACCTTTTCTTTTATCTGTAGCACAAAAAGAATAAAGCTCTTTATGATATATATAATTTGTGCTAGAACTCATCTTCCTATTGAAAAACTAAATAATGTGTTTCTTTAGCAAACCTAAGGTTGAGTCTTGCTGTATTTAAAGAAGGAAAACAAAATTTAAAAAAGGCAAACAAAAAAACCAACCAAATCAAACCACAACAACGACCACCCCAGCCACACAGCTTTCCAGATAGCCACATGGAACTATCAGTTGGGCAGTGAAATTTGCCTGCATTATGTGCTGTCACAAGTCTGAAGACAGAGGCACCCTAACCACACAGTTATAGTCTGAATCATAGCACTAACAAAGAATAAAGACAAGGCAATTAAGATTTCACAGGTATTACCACAAAAAATAACCCTTTGTGCTTCATCACTGCACTGAAAACAACATCCAAAGAGATAATTTAGGTGTACAGCTCTAAGAGGAGTGAAAATAAATTATATTCCATTCTAAGGAAAATTTGGCCAAGAGTCCACTGTTGATCAAAGGTCTTGTATATTTAGAGTTTGTATATACGTTATAAGTTACCCAAGGTAGCTGCATATAATGTCAGTTAGGCCAACAACACGGTGATTAGGACAAGGTTATCTACTTTGATACTTAAAAAATGAAAACGGTTTAATCAGAAATCGTCAAAATGCAAAGCTAAAACAGTGACTTGGCAGCTAAAGAGTTAGTTATTTCCACCTGTATGCTGCCTTTTAACTTATCCATTTCTAATACAATTATAATAATAATACATTGCGATGCAGGATGAACCTTTAGAGGGCACAAAGAGCCATTATCTCCTATTCAGGTTACTGTAAGGTGGTAGTGCTCTGCACCTTGCAAGATCATGCCTGGAATTTTCACTTACAGCCAGTGGAAACTAAGAACTTCTTGGGTTGTTAAAATACAAAGGCATCTTTGGGTGAAAAAGTTCAGATCCTTTTTTCATGAGAGAAATGAGGGGAAATGAAGGGAAACATCTGTTCTGAAGACAAAACACTCAAAATACTGTCTGCCAGCAAGAGGGAATATATGAAGACACCATGCTGGCTATTCTGTTACTTTTTAGATATTTTACTACAGAATTAAAAACTCAGCAAATTCATTCCTTGAAGGGTATCCAAAAACTTGGTCTCCCAAAGGGTGAGATCTACAAAACAATAAATGTTGTTTTTGTAAAGGTGTGTGAAAAGGAAGCTCAGCCTAATTCACCATTTAGGTGGTTAAGGAGGACTTATTTCAACGCTCCTATATGGCCTGTGAGAGCTCATTATTCTTAATGAGATAAGGATGCCTTGATACATGTTTCATTTTCTGTAACAGTCAAAATTGGTGATGCTGGAAAAGCTTTTCAGCATATGACCTTCCTCTATGTAACTGCAAGTCAGCTCTTGTTTACAAGTGCTGGTATTGTGCTCTGCTGGCATCATTATCGATATTATCTGCAGCATAAACTGAATTATAGAGCTCAAATTTTGAAGACTTTATTTTTGGATATTCTGTTTATGGGATACCACAAAAAACTCTCTAGACAAAACAATGTTGGCAGTTTTTAATTTTTCCAACCTAATAGTACTAATAGTACTTAATATTTCTGCCAAAAGTCATTCATTGGTATAAAAGTGCTACATAAACATTAATTAATTAGGTTTCTCAACATGTTGGTGAGTTACTGTGGCTATTATTCCCATTAAACCAAAAGATTAAATGACTTGCTTAAGGATGCACAGAAACAAAGCAGAGATTCAGATGGAAGGTTTGAATCCCAAGCTCTGCTTTTAATAGTGACCAACACATCATCTTTTGCTGGAAAGAAACCGTCATAAAAATGTTAATAAGCAATATGTTAAACATCTAATAGTGCATTATGCAGAGCATCAGACCAGTGTGCATAAATATATGGTCTCTAAGCACTTTGTCTTCACTCCAAGACAAATAACTTCAACAATAATGAAAAAGAAGATGTATCAAACAAGAGATCAGAGGTTAATTGTTATCACATTAAACTCTGAAAATATGCTATCCTTTAACACCTCATGACAGATGCCAGAAAAGCAGACGGAGTCTGTCGCAAAGGAACAAAAGATGCTAATTTGCAGAAAAGCCAACTATAGTCTACAGTAATAAAGTCAATTCTTGTTGTTTCTTAATAATGAGCTGTCAGATGGCAGGATTATGGTGTGGTTTGACACCAACTACTTCTCATGGAGAGCCACAGTGTTGTGACTATGCTCCTCTCCCTCATTCTGCTGGGATATTTCAATTCCATTACTTATAAAATGGAACTCAATTTCTTACATGGTACAAACTGACTTTGAAACCCTTAACATAATTCTGTGGGGTGGGTGGGCATGAAAAAAAGACACTTCATAGGCAAACAAAATCACCTTACCAGATTATAATTTCCCACAAATAGACTCCCTACTCTGCCTGGTACCCTCTCTCTTTTTCCCCTTGCCCCAGGGCACAACACAGTACTGTGCAGCATATTGCCTTATGAATCTTCTTCAAGTACCCAATTATCCTAGAGAACCAGACTTGTCATTACCATGACAGCTGTGTGCAGTATGCAGCACACATTGTCAGAGGTGAAAGACTGTACACAGGCTTTCTGTATTTCCATTACAATGTGGAAAGTGAAAGGAAAGGAAGAAACAGACACAAACATACACACCCCCTCAACAAATAACTTTGCTAAAGATGATGGTTAAAAGCAGAGATTAAGATCATTTTTAAAGTGCTAATATAATTGTCATACATTTTGGAGCTGTCTCTACCTCCAACAAAATTCCTCCTGTGTATTTTTTGTCATGATAATACATAGAATACATAGAATACATAGAATAAACCAGGTTGGAAGAGACCTTCAAGATCATCGCATCCAACCCATCACCAATCCAACACCGCCCAAGCAACTAACCCACAGCACCAAGCACCCTGTCAAGTCTTCTCCTAAAAACCTCCAGTGATGGCGACTCCACCACCTCCCCAGGCAGCCCATTCCAATGGGCAATCACTCTTTCTGTATAGAACTTTTTTCTAACATCCAGCCTGAACCTCCCCTGGCGCAGCCTGAGACTGTGTCCTCTTGTTCTGGTACTGCTTGCCTGGGAGAAGAGACCAACATCCGTCTGTCTACAACCTTCCTTCAGGTAGTTGTAGAGAGTAATAAGGTCACCCCTGAGTCTCCTCTTCTCCAGGCTAAGCAACCCCAGCTCCCTCAGCCTCTCCTCGTAGGGCTTATGTTCCAAACCCCTCACCAACTTCGTTGCTCTTCTCTGGACTCGTTCCAGCAAGTCAACATCCTTCCTAAACTGAGGGGCCCAGAACTGGACACAGTACTCGAGGTGCGGCCTAACCAGTGCTGAGTGTACAGGGGCAGAATGACCTCCCTGCTCCTGCTGGCCACACTGTTCCTGATGCAGGCCAGGATGCCATTGGCCCTCTTAGCTGCCTGGGCACACTGCAGGCTCATGTTCAGTCTACCGTCGACCAGCACCCCCAGGTCCCTCTCAGCCTGACTGCTCTCCAGCCACTCTGACCCCAGCCTGTAGCTCTGCATGGGGTTGCTGTGGCCAATGTGCAGAACCCGGCACTTGGATGTGTTAAATCTCATGCCGTTGGACTCTGCCCATCTGCCCAGCCTGTCGAGGTCCCTCTGCAGAGCCTCTCAACCCTCCAGCAGATCAACTCCTGCCCCCAGCTTGGTGTCATCAGCAAATTTACTGATGATGGACTCGATGCCCTCGTCCAGATCATCAATAAAGATGTTAAAGAGCATGGGGCCCAGCACTGATCCCTGGGGCACACCACTGGTGACTGGCTGCCAGCTGGATGTGGCACCATTCACTACCACTCTCTGGGCTCGGCCCTCCAGCCAGTTCCTAACCCATCGCAGTGTGCTCCCATCCAAGCCATGGGCTGACAGCTTGGCCAGGAGTTTGCTATGGGGAACGGTGTCAAAGGCCTTGCTGAGGTCCAGGTAGACTACATCCAATGAGGTGGTGTAAATACAATTTGAACACTTTTAAGAGAGCTGGATAAAAT